>NC_133417.1:14434285-15685000 GCF_049350105.2 Macaca mulatta
CTCTTTTTCATGCTATCACTATGAACACAGATACAAAGTCATGTAAACAAGATCATTGCTGTTTCCCAACCTAACCTGAAAGCATTGACATGGAATGACATTTTTCTCTAAGCCCTGGCTTTTTATTAGCAATCTTTATACTTTATGCCCCAGCTGCAGTATATAGTCACAACTCGGCCTCTCTGAACCCCAAAGCCATTAATCTTGTCAAACTTAATTGAATCAAAGCACAAGCAGTTATAAATGGAGTGCAGCTTGACAAATAAAAAGTAAAAAAACATACATCCAACCAATACTTTCATTTTAAGATATTCCCTGTTGGGAATACTCTGTAGTTTCCTGAAAATTTCTCTCCAGAGTTTCCAGGCTCTTTCCTAGTAATAGCGCTGCTCTTTATTGGAAACATTTACCTATCCCAACACTGATACTGATTCTGCACACAGTAACCACTTCCCAGTGTAAAACATGCTACTCTGTGAGGCAAAATTGCTACATTTTGTGGGATTCTGGCCTTGGGTGGCAGCTTGGGGTTTATGACATGTTGGTAGAGGACAGGAAACACATCACAACATCCAAAAATTCAACTGTGGCCCCACAGCCAGGTTCCATTTGACTTGGTCATTATGTGGTTTGTAAGTTCTCCAGTTATCATCCTTAACAGTTGCCTGTGTTCCTTCTATGCTCTGTGGATTTTGCAATGGATCCCATGCCACCTGCTTTGCCAAGGACTGCCCTATGGAGTGATGAGCACCAGTACTATGAGATCTAGGAAAAGCCTTATTGATCCAAGCCCCTCACAATACTAGCTTGCCTCAATTGCCAAAATTACTTAACATTCTTCTTTCTCAGGATGGCAGTTACCCATGGAATGAAGCATGATGGGGCTCTTGGGTGCTGATAATATTATTTTTCTTCATCTGAATGTTGGTTATGGTGGTGATGGTGGTGGTGGTGGCGGTATTCATTTTGTAGAAGTTCATCCAGCTTTGCACTTATTTTTCTGAAAATAGAGTACATCAATCAAGATGCATGTTTAAGAACATCTTCTTAAAAACCATGTCCTTTTTAACTGAGGTAAGACATTTTTGTCTAGAAATGGTAATATTTCTTTATATATTCTAGGATAAAGAGTGTACTGTTGGATCTGACAGATCACAATAAAAGTGCCAAGCCTGCTTTTTACTGTCTGTGTGTTCTTTCCTGTTTCTGTTTTTTCACCTGTTAAATAAAAATTATAATGCCAACTTAACAAAGTAATTGAGAAAACAGAATAGAATAGAATAAACAATAGAAAATCACTTAGCACAAAGATAAACCAGGTAATGGTGGCCATCACTATTAACAGCAGCAACAGAGCCACTGAAGTAGAAGAGGATAAAGGCAAATTAGAGGCTTTTCTGAAGTGACTGCGCTGTGGTGATAGCAGTGATATCAAACTTTGTGAGGAGGAAGGAAGGTAGGAAATATGAATAAAATCTACACCACTGTATACAGGGGAAAGCAATGACACGCACAGAAATGTTGCAAAACCAAGTCCTCAATGGACTGGTCTTACGTGACGGGAGGTTTCCTCACAAGAGCACTGCTCAGGGCATGTCTTCACCTTCCCTTTTGTGTGTTCATTTTCCACTAGAATATAAGCCCCAAGAAGAAGAATATTTCTAACAGATGTATGGACTCTAGGCATCTAGAGCTATGCCCACAACACATCAGTGAAGATTAAAGACACACATTGTTCCTGGTGACTTTATCATATTTATATTCTGCTGTTTCAGAATGGCCTGGACTGCCTGACAGCCATCTATTATTGGATATCAATCATGAATTCTTGAGTATACTAAATTCTGATTTCATTTAATTTTAAATAAGTGAGGCAATGCTTCTATATTTGCAATACATCTTGACGTGGTGAACTTTGCTTTTAAGATAATTAGATTTAAGTCCTCATATTTCCAGCTATTAATTTGGGCTATTTAGTTTCTATGAGCCATACATCTCTCACATGTAAACTGCAGAGAAAAATACTGACATCAGAGAGCTGGTGAGGATTAACATCATATTGTGTATAAAACAGTACCTCACAGGTAGTTGGGTAAAGGATGTTTAAATAGTCCTTTAGCTTAATAGTTAACAAGACAGAATTTTCCATCAATTTGCAGGGAGGAGACCCTTCCTCAGAAGGCAGTGTAACATTTTATGCATCTGAGGCCTTGGGAATAAAGGTCAAGCAGAACTAATCAGTGGAATTCTCCTTTTCTTAAGAGATAAGAAGTGGCTGTGATTGTTAAGAAGATTATAATGCATTTGTCCCTGAAAGGAGGAAAATGGGGAAAACAAACATATTCTAATCATATCAGAACAAGTTTTAATTAACGTTTTTCGAGAATCAAAAAACTGAAAAGTTTGAAATACTTTTTATGTGTATTCAAAATAAAGGCAATGGGAAATTGTAAAAAATAAAAAAAAATGTGTTAAGAAAGCACAAGAAATTTTATTTTTTTCTCATGATGACTATTTCAGTGCATGAAAATATAAGCCAAGTAGCCAGGCATCATATGTTTTCAAAATGTGTGTGTATGCGTGTGTTTGTGTGTGTGTGTGCACACACACACACGTGCTTTGCTACTTTGTGTGCCCCTCTCATGACTCAGTTGTGTAACTTCAGAAAAAGGGCTAAAAATGAGCAATGCAATGTAAGAAACAGATCGCACTGAATGAAAAGGGCATAGGCTCTTCAGAAACAGAAGTTTGTCTTCAAGGCCAGGGTGGCCTGGAGACTTCACCTGTGTGGGGGGATTCTTCAGAAGACTCCTAGAAACTGCCCAATTTTATTGCCTTAATGAAACAGGGCATCACAACCGCAGTGTAGCCACTGAATGGGTTCACTTTGCCTGCTGCCTAGACGAGAGTCAATTTATCAAGACAGAGGAATTGCAATAGAGAAAGAGTAATTCACGCAGAGATGACTCTACAGGAGACCGAAGTGTCATTATTACTAAAATTAGTCTTCCCAAGCATTTGGGGATCGAGTTTTTAAAGACAATTTGGTGGGTGGGGAGCGGCAGTGAGTTGGGGAGTGCTGATTGGTTGGGTTGGAGATGAAGTCATAGGGCGTCACAGTCTTCTTGCTCTGAGAGGAGCCAGTTTATAGACCTAGGTGGTGTCAGCTGATCCATCAAGTTCAGGGTCTGCAAAGCATCTCAAGCATTGATTTTAGGAGCAGTTTAGGAAGGGTCAGAATGGTGTAGCCTCCAGCTGCATGACTCCTAAACCATAATTTCTCATCTTGTGGCTAATGTTAGTAGTCCAGTTCCCAGGCAAGAAGGAGGTTTATTTTAGGAAAGGGCTGTTATCATCTTTGTTTTTAACTATAAACTAAGTTCCTCTCAAAGTTAGCTTCGCCTACTCCTGGGAATGAACAAGGACAGCTCGGAGGTTAGAAGCAAGATGGAGTCGGTTAAGTTACATCTCTTTCACTGTCTCAGCCATCATTTTACAAAGGCGGTTTCAGTCTCATTGTATTCTCACTCTCGCTCACCTGCACATCCGCAGTGGCATTCTTGCCCTACTCCTAATATGAGAAACTTGTTCCTCTTCGGGGGTTGCGCACTTACAGTTCCCTCAGCATCAGGCGCTCTTGTGTCATGACTCACTCCCTTACATGCACCATGTGTCTAATCAAACGTCCCTCAGGGAGACTTTCCTTTACCTGAATACAGCAGTAACACCCACACCCTCTCTAATGCCATGTTGTTATTCTCTACTTTGCACCATAGTATTTATGACCACCAGGGATGCTATGTATGTGATTCATTTATTTATATTGTCCATTCTCACTAAAAAGGGACTCTCCATGAAGTCAAAGTCTTCTCTCTGTTTTTCATCTATTTTTTTATTGCATAGAAAAATTCTCAGCATTTGGCAAATGCTTGATGAATCTTTGATGAATGAGTCAATGAATGTGTTATGGAGTGAAATGACAAATTTTACCCACTGTTCTTTATAGAGATCTCTTTTGGCTTAAAAAATAGATGGAAATAGTCTAATTAGAATATATCGCAATTGATTTTTCTAAAGCTTACATAGGGGAAAAAAGGAGAGCAGTTAAACCACAAAGATTCATAATAAATTAAAGAATAAATTGTCTCATGACATCACACTAAGACAATCACACTAAGTCCTTAAGGACCAAAACACAGATTGACATATAGATAAACATCAAATGTTTGAATAAATAAGATCTTAGAAAAAAGAAAATGGTTACTCAACAAGGAAAAGAATGATTTCAAATTTCTTTGGATGATAAATTAATAAACAAATACAGCATGGGAAAAATCAAGCCTATTCAAAAATACATATAATAAATATTTTATTGTAAACAAAAATATTTACTGTATAAAAACTTGTATGAAACCATGAGGAAAAAACAGTTAAGAGTCAAATAAGATGAATGGACAAAGGTTACAAGGGTCAATTTTAAATGAGGAAATATAAATTTGCAACATACGGTATAGTATTTAACCTCTCCAGTAATTCAAATAAATGAAAATTAAAACAACCATGAGATGCCTTTTCCTATCTTTCAAATAATTTAAACTTGTGAAACATCTATGCTGACAAGGAGATAGAAAATAACGCACCCTTGGATACGCTATTGGTGAGATGTTAAAACTGTTGAGAAAGCATGTTAGCAATAAATGTCAAAAGTCATAAAAAAAGTTAACATGAAGCTAAAATGACACAGTGGTTCTGCCTTGGACATTAAATAAATAATCATGAATACAGAGGATGTTGTAATTTGAAAAGATACTCATTCTAGGGCTAAATATAGAAGGAAAATATAGAAAAAAATATTGGAAAGGTTAGGAGAGTTAGAGGCAGTCCTAGGATAAACTATTATACAATCTTTGATAATGATGTTTGAACATTCTTCATAGCAATATTATGAAAAATTTTTATTTTAAAAATAAAAAGTATTACAAAATTGTACCTATAGAATGATCTCAAATATATTAAAAAATATTTGCAAGCCCCAGTATAGATATGGATATAGGTTTACGTTTATGCATTTAAATGTATTTTTTGCCAAATTTGTTTATATCTTAAAATATTATAATATACATGCAGTCTTTTTTTATTGGATCATAATAATTGTACATATTATGGGGTATATAGTAATGCTTCAATGCATATATCACATAGTGTTGGGATCAGGGTAATTAGAATATCATCCCACATATTTATCATGTTCAGGTTGCAAACTGTCAATATCCTTTTAGCTATTTGAAACTATATGATATATGATTGTTAACTGTACTAATTGTACAGTGGTACACAATACTAGAACTTATTCTTCCACCTAGCTGTAATTTTGTGTCCTTTAACAAATCCCTCCCTTCCCTCACTTTCTCTCACCTTTCCCAGCCTCCAGTATCCACTGTTCTACTTTGTACTTCTATGAGATCAGGTTTGTTTAGCTTCCACATGAGTGAGAACCTGCAGTGTTAAATTTATATTACTTTAATATAAATTAAGGTAAAGTTAAAAATTAAAAACTCCAAACTATAAATCAGATAGCAATTGTATATTCCTTTTTGTTGAAATCATCATTTTTTTGCAGAGTTAATTCACAAAGTAAAGTCATATAGATGTGGTACAACTATGTGCAAAAGAAGTTTAGAGGCCGGGCGCGGTGGCTCACGCCTGTAATCCCAGCACTTTGGGAGGCCGAGGCGGGCGGATCACAAGGTCAGGAGATCGAGACCACGGTGAAACCCCGTCTCTATTAAAAATACAAAAAATTAGCCGGGCGAGGTGGCGGGCGCCTGTAGTCCCAGCTACTCAGGAGGCTGAGGCAGGAGAATGGTGTAAACCCAGGAGGCGGAGCTTGCAGTGAGCCGAGATCGCGCCACTGCACTCCAGCCTGGGCGACAGAGCGAGACTCCGTCTCAAAAAAAGAAAAAAAAAAAAAAAAAAAAAAAAGAAGTTTAGAGAGGTTTTCAATCATCCAAGGTACTTTTAGTAATTGGACCAAGTAGGTAAATTGAACAAAGGGAGCACTTGATTACACTCATGTAATTATTTATGACTTTTATTCATAATTTTTCTAATTAAACATTATTCAAAAGCCTAAATTTTTGTGCTCCCTGTCATTGTAGTTATTTATTACAGCATTTAAAAAAGGCACAATGTGTATTTGTTTGTGCCTGGCTCCTTTTACTCTGCATGATTTTTTTGAAATCCATCTGTGTTACAATGTACAAGTGTAATGTGTTCATATTAATGGCTGTATACTAGTTCATTGTATCAGTATACCACTATCTATACTCTGAACTTTTGTATTGCTCTTTTTTTAAAGTATTGTTAAAATGCAAAAATGTGTGTGCTAGAACAAGTCTTTGAGATGCATGCACATATTATCCTCTTTGATATATACCTAGGAGTGAAATTGCTCTGTCATAGCATATGCATATTTTTAATGTCAGCAGATAATGTGAATAAGCCTTCTTAATTAGTCGTTCTGCTTTTCACTGCTATCTAGGATAATGAGTGTCCTGCAATATTACTAACATTTGGTCTTGTCAGTTTTTGCTGATGTTTGTTTTGTTTTATCTTCCATTCTGGCAACTATATGGTTATAAATTATTGTGGTTTTAAATTGTGTTTCCCTGATTAATAAGGAGCATGAGAATCTTTCGCATTTTAATCACCCATTTGGATGTCCTGTTCATGCTTTTCCTTACTATGTTTTTTATTTCTACAAGGTCCACAGTAAGGAATATTCTTTCATCTCTGACTGTAGTAATTTTTCTCTTCAAATTTTTTCCAATCAGAACATAAAGGTTTGTCTAAATAATTGATCTTTTCAAATAGCTAACTTACGATTTCACAGATTCTTTTTTTTTTTTTTTTTTTTGAGATGAAGTCTGGCTCTGTCACCAGGCTGGAGAGCAGTAGCATGATCTCAGCTCACTGCAACCTCCACCTCCTGGGTTCAAGCAGTATCTCCTGCTACAGCCTCCCAAGTAGCTGGAATTACAGGCACCTGCCACCACGCCCAGCTAATTTTTGTATTTTTAGTAGAGACAGGGTTTCACCATGTTGGTCAGGATGGTCTCGATCTCCTAACCTTGTGATCCGCCCACCTCAGCCTCCCAAAGTCCTGGGTTTACAGGCGTGGGCCATGGCACCCATCCGTGATTTTCTTTATTGTGTTTCTGTTTTCTGTTTCATTATTTTCTGCCCTAATTGTTATTATTTCCTCATTGCTGCTAGCTTTGGGTTTGATTTGGTCTTCTTTTTCCAGTTCCTTAAGCTGGGTGGTTTGTTTACCAATTTTAGATCTTTCATCTTTCTTAATACAGGCATTTACAGCTATAATTTTCATTCTGAGACTGCTTTTGCTTCACTCTATATAATTAAAGTATGCTGCATCCTCATTTTCATTTATCTCAAAGTATTCTATAATGTTCCTTTTTATTTCTTCTTATTCAGTTATTTGGTAGCATTATTTTATTTCAAAAGATTGTAGGTGTTCCAAATTTCTTTCTGTTATTGATTTCACATTCATTTCCATTTTCAGAGAACACACTAGGTAATATTTATATTATCTTAAATGTATTGAGGTTTATTTTTGGAGGTAGTGTATGACCTATACTAGAAAATATCCCATATGTACTTGAGAATAATATACTTTCTGCTATTTTCAGTGTGGAACATTCTATAGATATCAGTTATATATAATTGATATATGTGTTGTTCTTTATTTCTATGTTCTTGTTGATATTCTGGCTGGGCTATCCATTATTAAAAGTGGAATGTTGCTTCAGCTATCATTGTTTTCTATTTCTCTCTTCATTTCTGTCGGTTTTTACTTTATGAAGTTTAGTGCTCTGTTATTAGGCACATATATACCTCTAATTTTATATCCCCATTTTGTATGTGTCCTATAATTTTTTATACAATGTCTCTCCTTATCTCTAGTAGCATTTTTGTTTTAAAGTTCACTTTTTCTGATGTTGGCATATCTCCTTCAGCTTTCTTGGAGTTGTTATTTGCATAATACATATTTTTCTATTATTAACCTATTGAACCTATTTAAAGTGTCACATAGCATACAGTTGGATCATATTTTTAAATCCAAACTTGCAATTTCTGCTTTTCTGATTGGACTACTTAATCTATTCACTTTTAATTTTCTTATTGTGGTAGTTAGATTTATGTCTTGGGCTTTGTTTTTAAATTTTTAAGTCTCACATGTTATATTTTTTGTTCTTCTATTTCTGCTTTACTGTTTTCATTTGCACTAGGAGAATATAATCCAATGTGGCATTTTAATTCCTTTAATATGTTTAAAAGTATATTTCTTATGACTTCTTTTCTGGTTGGTATAGAGCTTACCATAGAAGTCCTAGACTCATATTCATCTAACTTAATTCTTGTCTGATATAGATATATTATTCATATAAAGTTATATTTTACTATCCTTCCATTTGTGCTATTATTTTTATACACATTACATCTCTAAATGTTAGTAAGCCAAAAATATATTATTATAACAATTACTTTATAGAAGTTTATGTCTTTTAAAGAAGCTGACATTTTTAAAAATGTAAATAAGTATATATTTATAGCTTTTGTAATATTAACTTTCTTACTTATCCATTCTGGTTCCCTTCATTTGTTCCTGTGCTTTTGTGTTAGCATTTGGAATCATTTCTTTTGCCCAATATATCTTTTCTACCACTACCTCCCTTACATTACACATCTATAGGGTATATGCCCAACAATATATTATGTACATGTTATTTTGTACAATTGTTTCTTTAGTTTGTTAAGAGGAGGAGAAAATATTCGTTTATGCTATCATTTACAGTTGCATAGTGACTTTTATTTTTGTGTGCAGATTTGAATTGCCATCTGAGGTTACTTACTTTCTTCAAGACTTCCCTTTATGATTTTTTGTAAGATGTGTCTGTTAGCAACAAATTGTTTTAGTTTTTTCTTAACTAGGAATTCATTTATTTCTCCTTCATTTTCAAAATATAGCTTTGTTGGATATTGTATCTGTGGTTGACGGTTTTTTCCTTCTTTGAGCACTCTACTGCCTTTTGGCCTCTATTGCCTCTTCTAAGAAGTCAGATGTAAACTGTATTGCATCAATTTATACTTCTAGAAGCAATGTAAATTGCTAATATACATCCTTTGCATAAAAGGTTGGATCCCTGAAAATATCTCATATAATAACTGGTAAGATAATCTGGTAAGATTAAGATGAGTTTACCATAGTAAGATAGAGCACTACCTTGATGAAGTCTTAGTTGCAATTTAGATGGGAGTGCAAAGTTGAGATATTTATGAAATATCGAATACAGGTTTAAATGGGTCTTTTATTGTAAGGATAAAATAGCTTTGTCTGAGAAACACGATGAACATAGCAGAGTGAAGATATTGAGGAAAGCAGTGAAAAGTGTTGGGATACAAACTGCAATTTCATGCTATCCATAGCAGAGTTGAATAGTTTAAAATATACATAAATGTTTGTTTTGTTGTTTTGACTTTTTTTTTGTTTGTTGTTTGGCAGAGAGAGATTCGGGAGCAAATAGCAAAGTTATTTACAACTTTTATCTTCTTCTGATAGTAGCTATTTTGATAAAGACAATAAGTTATGTGAGTATCAGTATGGTTAATTGTTTTGTACTCTTCTTGTATACAAAGTTATTGTTAGACTTTACTTTGGGTCCAATAATTAGAGGTAAAATAATATATTTTGTGGTCTTCATTATTTTCTGTGATCACTAGTGATGTTAAATATATCTTCCAATGATTATTGCTTTGTGTATTTCCTCTTCTGTGTAATTCCTATGTATTTTGTTCATTTTTTTTCTTGTGTTATTTATACTTTTTCATTGCCATGCATAGGCCATTTATACATTCTTTGTTTTTTTTTCTGGTGTATATTATGAATGGCTTTCCTCAGTTTGTAACCTGTCTTTTCATTTGTCTTGACAAATCAGGATTGTCATTTTGCACAAAAGTGAACATACTACATTCTGAATTCTTTTACTACACTCGAAATTCTTTTAGAAGTAGAGTTTAGTTTTGAAATTAATTTTTAAAAGCTTAGGCTATACTCTAGGTTCGTATGTATTGCCAGGTTCATGAAGTGGACTGATATTTCTTCTTTGCTGTCACCTCTCTTATTCCTAAGATGTTCATAATTTCTCTATATTGAAGTGAGGACTGTCCTTAGCAAAGTTTTGAATACAATGCTTTTCCTTTAAATACAATTGCCTATATCATAATTTACTGAAGTTTAGTTCATAATTTTATACAGCCTCAGCAAATGTTCTATGGATAAAATAATTAGTTCTTAAAAACTTTTCATACACAGCACCATCTATTAAATTTATTGATAAACCTGTTAAAGTTAGTTGTGTCTAGTATGTCCTCAAATTAACCAAGAGGCACCTGATTTATGGCACTTCTTAATCTTATTCTTAATATTTACTTGATTGTCAAAGAGAATATAGTTTCATTTTGATTTCATTCTGAAAGATCCAAAGTAGTGAAAGCATAGAAAATTACCAAGTTAGTAATCTCAACTGAAATATATTTAAAACAATTTAAAACTTTATCAAGTACATTGTTTCATCAGATTGATCATTTAGATCGTATACTACCTTAGCTTCGTAATTATAAAGATGGCGGCTGAAAATATCTTCCAAAGTGCTTGGAAAATAAGAAGAAATAAATAATTCCTCAATAATTTGAAAAATACAAATTATTATTAGCATAAAAGCAGACAGAACACAACTTTTCTTACAAACAACTTCATGGCATGGTACGTCATTGGTCATCTGAGGATTCCTAAGCTTTTTTTTTTTTTTTTTTTTTTGAGATGGAGCCTTACTTTGTCACCTAGGCTGGCATGCAGTGGTGCTATCTCAGATCACTGCAAGCTCTATCTCTTGGGATCATGCCATTCTCCTGCCTCAGCCTCCCAAGTAGCTGGGATTACAGAAGCCTGCCACCACGCCCAGCTAACTTTTTTTTTTGTATTTTTGATTAGAGACCGGATTTTGCCATGTTGGCCAGGCTAGTCTTGAACTCCTGACCTCAGGTGATCCACCCGCCTCGGCCTCCCAAAGTTCTAGGATTACGGGCATAAGCCACCACACCTGGCGTCCTCAGCATTTTTATATGTGACGTTTATTTATGACTATCATGAAAGTGTCACTGCTGAATCCATATGGTAGTAAATAAAATAGATTTGACATAAAATGCAAATAAGATGTAAATGATATAATGGAAAATGGCCATCACAATACACTTCTGTATCAGTTTTCAGCTCTATTATGATTATAATCTATCCATGTTGTGGCTTTTTATAGTTAAGAGCATCTTGGGATTTTACAGGTATGTTTTTATGACTTTTATATTACTTATGAAGGTCAAAACTGTGTTTAAATGTGGGGATGTATAATTTTCTACTCAGAATGCAATCATCAAATATGTAACATTTTAAATTGTTTAAAAATAAAATAGTTTTTAAGTTTACACAGTTGACGATTGTATTCTGAGAAAAACAAAACAAAACAGTGAATGCAATTGAACCTGTTGCAAAACTGCATCATTGTTACTGTCAAAAGCATGTCAATGAATTTTAATTTATTGATATTTCATTTGAAAGACAATGCATTTCCCACAGTGTACAGGCCTCCTCATCATAAATGTCCCTCTCCACCCTCAAAGAGCTTCTACAAGTAAGCACTGCATGTACATGCTGTGAAACTACTTGTGCTGAACCACAAATATTATTCTTTCTCAGCTTTTTTCCTCCATGAAACATCCCTGTAGAAACAAATGTACTTTTCATCTTTATAATGGTTTTTGTAGCTGTATGATACCTGCAACTTCTGTGACCATTTTGTCATGTTGGGACCAAGTGTGAATGCAAAGTTTGCTCATAGAGGAGGACCGACCTATCAGAAAATGGAAAACTTCTTGGTCATTGATGACAGCAGTCAACCAGTGAATCCATCAAGCCTGGAGCTTGTCCTACTGCTGGAATTCTTGTCATTGTAGAAAATCAATGTTGTGTTCTGATTTGTGGCATTCTAGCTTGCAAATGGATGCATCTTAGCTGACATCAAATGCTCCCTAAGGATATTCCAAAGATAAAATTGATGTCTTCATTTTGAAGGGCGTTGATAGAGTTTTACATTTGTCTTTATTGTAGTAAAGATTTTCAAATTAAAAAAAAATATATGAATTGATTGATTAATTGATTGCTTTATGCAGGAAGCAACATAGGGTGAAATACAAATAGGTGATTGACAAATGCTGATTATTCAAGAAAAGTCGATAATCCATTTACAGTGATTATGTCTCGTTTTTCTTCATTTATTAAGTAGCTATGTTTTGAATGCGGAGTTTGGAATTACTCCAAATTAAGTCAAGACCCAAGACATGATCAAAAAGATTAGAGAGTCTGAAGGAAACTGGATGGTTGTGACACGTGTGGACCTATGTCCTGGTCTATTTTCATATTCCCAAAGCAAACCGCATGGACATTTTGACTTTTCAAATGTTTTTAGTTTATAATCATATCTTTTTCCTAAAGCGAGAATTCTTGCGAGTATATGATCGATAGCATATTTCTCTGATTATAAGAAATCATTAATTTTAATAGTAAATATATAATAATCGGTTTTGAAAACAAGTGACATTAAAACACAGAAGTATTCATTATAAAGACATTCTAAATATCTTTACGTAACAAAAACATACCTTGTACACTTGAGGAGTATGAAAAGTTAATATAAAATGGCAAATAAGAGATCACTGGTTAGGTCAATGGCTGCCATTAAACCATCTGTGTAGAAATCATATTCAAATGCCCCTCCCTCCACAATTTTCAGATGTATAAAAATTTATCAATTTTTCTTTGGAAACACCCTCAAACCCATCATGCTTTCATTTATTTATTTTTCTCTATAAGTAATCAATCCCCTGTCTCCACTATCTACCTGTCAAAATTACCTTTTCTCAATTTAAATATTACTTACTCAAAAAGTTCCTGTCTAGTTTTCCAAAATCATATTTACTTTTCCCCCATATCTTTCAAACCACAGCAAAAGTCTATTACAGAACTTTTATGTGTCTTTTGTGTGATCAGGGTTTTTATTGCAAAGACATGTGTCCCTATAGTATTAAAAGGCATTCCATTCTCAGTGGCAGCTGGAAGCAAATTTTGATTTACATTCGGCCAAAGAAGCCTATTGAAATGATTTTAAATATATCACTTTTGGAATTCAGATAGATATTCCAAATCTATCAAACAGGTTGGATGCATTTGATGTTGCTCATTGAAAACCAGAATGTGGAAATGAACATGGAGACCACTGAAAGAACAGTCGTGGTCTGAATAGTGGAACAAAAATATATAGGGCAGTATACATTTATAAATGGATGAAGAGATAGATAGGTGGAAAGATGGGTGAGAGAGAGAGAGAGAGAGAGAGATCCATACAACTCTGCTATGATAGCTCTAAAATGAAGACAGGACATGTATATTAGCTCATTCTCACACTGCTATGAAGAAATGCCTGAGACTGGGTAATTCATGAAGGAAAGAGGTTTAATTGACTCACAGTTTCACATTGCTGGCAGGCCTCAAGAAACTTCCGGTGATGGTGGAAGCCAAAGGAGAAGTAGACACCTTCTTCACAGGGTGACAGGACAAAGTGAGTGCAAGCAGGGGAAATGCCAGGCACTTCTAAAACCATCAGATCTCCTGAAACTCACTCATTATCATGAGAACAGTATGAGGGCAAACTGCCCCCATGATCCAATTACCTCCACCTAGTCCCACCCTTGACGTGTGGAGTTTATGGGGATTACAATTGGAGGTGAGATTTGGGTGGGGACATAGAACCGAACCATATAAACATGTGAAGGAATGATATCTTTTTGCCACCCAGAGGGAGACTGAGATATGCTTCTGAGATCACTAAGCAGGAAAGAAGGCAAACTCCTCCAAGCTTTAGCAGAGAGAGGAGCCATGCCAAGAGTCTCAGTGAGAAGGAGCAGAGGGTGGCAGAAGCAGACTACTCAGCAGGTTCTAACCACCGATTAGAGACAGTGGGACTGAGGCCCACAGGGACTGAGGGAGCATCAACCAGAGCAGCTCGGACACAGAGACACAAGTGTCAGTGCTAGTGCAGAAATGGGAAACTTCTCCCACTGGACGGGCTGATCCATGTGCTGAACCGGAGGGGTAGGAATGTTATAGGTGATTTGGGGGCCAAGCTATCATTAGCTTGCTTTTTTTTTTTTTTTGTATCTATAATGTATTTGTGTGTTAATCAACAAATTTGCAGTTTGCCAAACACAAGCAAAAACTTTAGAATATTCAAGGTAGATAATTAGTAGCAAAACTTTTGTTAGATATGGGCAGAATGCCTGTGATATGTTAAAATATGAGACAGGTAATGTGGAAGTAGAGCATGTGTATTAAATAGAAAGGAGTGGAAGTACTGAGAGATATTGACGAGCTAAATATCCACTGCATGTAAGTATACAGCAGCCACTAAATGTTCAGGATATAGTCAGCAGGCATAGGTACTTAATTTTCATGAGGTTTTTAATTCAGCCACATGCTGATGACACCTACTCTGTCCCCAAATATCCTCTGCTCAGATTAATTAATTAGTTAATCCCATAGCTAATCCCATAGCTATTCTTCAGTCAAGCTTCAGCTGTGTCAAGCTACACATCCCTGAATCTCTCCAATAGAACAAGTGCGTAATTGGCCAAGGACACTGTTTATCTGTAGGCCCCATTGTTTGAACCTAAATTCTGTCCTTGAATTGTGGCACCATCAGCAGAAAGATTGACATGGTAGAGAGTGTTGGGACAGGTAAGCATGGTATGCCCTGGGATTCAGGTAGTGAGGACCTCTTAACTTACTTGCACCCTATGCTAAGCGTCATCTCTTTTACCTTGCTTCTCAGTCTGTGATTTAAAGTGATTCAATTGCTGTGTGATCGAGCATTTTGATTTTTCTGTGAGCTTCGCTGCTCAGTGCCTACTGGGCTCTCTTTCCTAATAGTGTGCACAGGGGTCCCCATTGCATCAAGACAAATTCCCATGCAGTAGCGTCACTAATCATCTTCTATATGACATATTTTTTAATTTTTGTTCCAAGCCCTAGAAAAGTTCATGGAGACTAGAAGGTAGTCCAGAAGTAATTGCAGAATCAAAGAATAAAGTTTAAAAGTGTTCTTCCTCAGAAGCTACCCTGTTGTGACACTGAACATTTGGAAAACATGCAGTTCAACCTTTAATAGAAATTTCAAGCACCTATAAGCCAGAAACTCTGATATTCATCCTTCTAGCCCCCTAAGTGTAAGAAACAATTTGCATGTTATGGAATAAAACTCTGTATTTATTATAGGGGAGGAGAAAAGTAATATAGCACCTACTATATAAGTTTTGTAAGTATGTTACGTACGATGAATACACAGTATCAATGAGAGAGATATTATGATTAACTCCCCTCTACAAATTAGAAAACTGAGGTTCAGAAAGGTTGCATAATGTTTCCAAAGTCATGAAAGGTAGGATTTAAATCTCAACGTCCCGCCTGTCGTTTATAATGGAAAATCAGAGAGATCAAAGTAGTCACCTGAGATCACGTGATTTGGAAGTGGCTAGAAGGTAAACACCCTGACATCCATTCAGACATTCGCCAAAACTCCTCCAATACCAAGTGCTTTCCATAGACTCATTCATATGGTGCAAACATTATAAAATGTAGTGATATTAATAAAATATTATAACAAAGTACTATAGTTTTATATAACATATGAAGTAAATATGAAAATAAGTATTATAAATATATATTATAAAATAATTATTGGTACATTTTTGGAAATATTTTCCCTAACTGGGTTATTATTCCATAAGAGATCCTCTTGTAAATGGCCTTATATTTTTAATTTTGGTATCCACGTGTTCATAATAGACGTCTTGAGGAATAGAAGATAAGAGGGAATATTTTTGTGGAAGTAAATTAAGAGTAATTCAGAATTCAGTGATGTAAGAATTGTGAAGAGACCTACAAACTATTTTGGATAAGTCATACTGAAAGAAAGAGGATATTATTCCTTTAATTAAACCAATTATAGTGGGGATTAGCAGATGATACCATAAAAATGAACTATTCAATTTAGGAAAAAATGAACACTTTTTGAGGATTAACAGTCATTTCTTTGTACTCAAAAAATTGAAATCGAATTAAGTAGAACAAAGCCTCAAGCCAAGTATGCCACACTCATTAACAACGGCAAATATTGATTGAATAGTCTCTCTTGCTTCACCATATTAATAAGTATATTCACTCTGACTTCTGCCTATTCTGCTCCATGCAACAACTTGCTCTTTAAATCTGAATGCAGAGGAATATTTTCCACTGAAGTTAAAGGAGACAAAAATCCCCATAGCCATCATAATTCAAACAAATGTTCAGATTGTTGCAAAAAATTATTCTTGTGGGTGGGAACTCTGGGGAGAACAATTTTAAAATGGTAAGAATTTTGTGGGTTAACTGGACTTGATCAGACAAGTGATGAATGGAGCTCCATTTGCTTTGTTTCATAGATATGAGAAGGAGGGAGTGTGGAAAGTGGAAACAGAAAGGAAGAAAACTCATGTTTGTTTTACAGTTATCAGACACCTGATACGTTAATTATTATTTTCTGCATATGAGGAGAAGAAAATCAGGTTTTTCAAAGTTGTACAAATTTCCAGCATCATTGAGACATTAGAGTTGGAGTCTATGTCCAGGTATTTCTGGGTCCCAAGCCTCTGACCCTCTTGGTCATTTGAATGAACATAAACCAGAATTGCAGTTCATAAATATTGGACTCAGAGGAGGTAACCAGATTGTTCTCCTCTGTGGTCCAAATGTAGACTTAATGAAGAGGAAAGCAAATTTTATTTCATATTCCAGTAAGTTTTCTCCTACAAATCCATAGAGTAAATATTAGCACATTGGGTCAATTAGACACAACATGTTCCTCATATTTTCCCAAAAATTCCTGTGGCCAGAGTTCAGTTGGCTCAAAGGCCTTTTTTTAACCTACATTATTCACATACTGTTTGTTTTAGCAAGCTTTGCCCCAGTTTATTTTTTTTTTTTCATACAAAATTTCACGGGGACAAATCCATCAAGTATAAATTACCTGTCATGATTTTATGACTACCATTATCACTTTGTCTAAGAAGCTCACTGAATTTTGCGTGAAGTAAAATCCAAACTCAATTGAGTATGTGCACAGACATTCCTATGTTTTATTTTTTTCAAAGAGAATTGTCGAATATGCCTATACATACATACATTTAGTTTCAACTAAAAACATATTTTGGTAATTTTTATTAAATACTTTTTTCCATTAACAAAACTATCACTCAAGTATATTCTGACAAAATTGATTGCTTACAAGGAACGTTTAAGAATGCATTTTTTTTTCTGGTCTAATATTTAAAAAGGGACAGTCATATTAAGAGAGAAAAGTGGGGACACCTTGTAGCCATTTCCCTTACTGTGAATTCCTATGCATTTGTCTTTTTAAACAATACTTTAATTTTATATATTTTTTTAGATTTAGAACAACGGCAAAGGGGAGTAAAAAGTGTCCCATATACATCATATGCAGATTCCTTTGTTAATACATCATATATTACTGTGGCATATGGGTCACAACTAATGACTGATATTGATATATTATGATTGACTAAAGTTCCTACTTTATTTGGATTTCCTTAATCTTTACATGTCATTTTTCTGTTCTAGAATCTCATTCAGACCACGCTTAGGCTTTCCTAAATGATGGCAGTTGCTCAAAATTGACTGGTTTTCGATGACCTTGATAATTTTGAAGATTATTTTGTAAGACTGTTCCTCAGTCTGGGACTGCTTGATGTTTTTCTCATGGTTAGACTGGGGCTATGGGTTTTGTAAGCAAGACAACAGGGCTAAGTAGCATCTTCCATACGTCATACCAAAAGTACACATCCTGGAGAGGACTCCTCTCTGCCTTGAGGGAGTGTTTGCCAGGTTTCTTCACTGGGAAGTCACACTTTCCTCCCTGATTTCCCTTGTTATTCTCATTGGAAGGAAGCCACTACGAGTAGTCCTCACTTAACAGAAGGACTTGGGCTGGGCGCGGTGGCTCACACCTGTGATCCCAGCACTTTGGGAGGCCGGGGCAGATGCAACACGAGGTCAGGAGGTCGAGACCATTCTGGCCAACATGGTGAAACCCCATCTCTACTAAAAATACAAAAATTAGCCGGGTGTGGTGGCACACGCCTGTAGTCCCAGCTAATCAGGAGGCTGAGGCAGGAGAATCACTTGAACTCGGGAGGCAGAGGTTGCAGTGAGCCCAGATCGTGCCACTGCACTCCAGCCTGGAGACAGAGCGAGACTCCGTCTCAGGAAAAAAAAAAAAAAAAAGAGAGAAGGACTTAATGGTCCTTTCCTTGGAGTGGGAGAATTAACTTATCTGCACAAAGGTAAGTGCCCAGTTCTCCCAGGCCTGATTTGATCATATCTCAAGAGCTCATGAAGTCAAAAGAAATGAAACATTAGGCATAATGTATATTATAAAGTTGTGAGCTTTTTATAGATACTATTCTTACATTTTACAGGTAAGAACAGTCAGATTAGACAAATTAATTAGGGGTAAGGTAACAAAACTTTTAAGAAGTGAAGACATAGTTTTTACCTAGCTTTGACTCCAAATCTGTAATTTCTCCATCACTTTCTAAAGAGGAAGCATTGAGAAAGTTGGGTCTGTCTTTTAAGTAAGTTACTTGACTTGGTTTGTGTCCAAATTTGCTAATTCCTGGCACTCATTTGGTTCTCCAGATGGCTCTGAGGCGCTGTGAAACACCGAGAGCTATCGCCACTGCCTCACGCTGCACACAGGTGCGCCACTCCTTGGCAGCCAACACACACCCAGATGCTGCCTTAGGGGAGCAAGGGATGCAGAGCCTTTTCCTGAAGCCAGACAAGCCCCTGTTGCCTCAGGGGACTTTATTCTGCAGAAGACATGGAGCAAAACTGCCAGTTGCAGAAACACCCCCCAAGGAATAAAAATTGGGTAACAGTTAGAAATATTAGGCATTTTTCCCATTGTACCTGCAAACACTTCATCAACACTAGAAGCAGATGGCAAGGCAACCATGAAAGGCAAAACAAAACAAAAACAAACAAACAAACAAAAAACAAAAAAACAAACAAAAAAAGGATCATTTAGGCAATAAAAATAAAAAATGTGTTCTGAAAACTCAACAAGTCCAGTGATGTTGCAGGTACATGATTTTGAAAAGAAAATATAAAATAAATAAAATAAAATATAACAATGCTATTGTGTGCTATATAGTACTTTTAAAATTAATACTGACAGTATTTGATGTCAAGTAATTTTGTATTCAGAATTAGGAAAGGTTCTTTATAACTAATGGGGGCATAGCACCTTCTATGTTTTCATCTATATTAGCATTTGAAAGAATTAAAATGTAAATAATAAGCAATTATTGGCAATAAATCACAGAGTGCTTGCTGATGCTTTACATCATAGCTTTATATTAGTATGAAATTAGATTTTTGTTTTTTAGAATGGTTCTAGTTTCACAGCAAAATAGAGGCACAGAGTTTGGCCATATACCCCCAGCTCCACAGATGCTCAGCCTCTCAGCTTTTCAACATTCCCCAGGAGAGTAATCCATTTGCTACAACTGATGAGCTCGCATTGACACATCCTAATCACCAAGGTGCTTACTTTACATTAGGATTCACTCTTGGTATTATACCTTGTATGGGTTGGGACAAATGTATCACGACATGTATACACCATTATAGGAACATACAGAGTATGTTCACAGCCCTAAAAATTATGTTCTCTGCCTATTCACATCTCCCTTTCCCCCAAACTCTCGTAATCACTGGTCTTTTTACTGTCTCCACAATTTTACCATTTCTAGAGTGGCATATAATTGGAATAATACAGTATGTAGCCACTTGAGATTGACTTCCTTCACTAGTAAAATGCACTTATGATTTCTCCATGTCTTTTAATGATGTGATAGCTAATTTGTTTTCAGTGCTAAATAATATTTCTTTGCCTAGAGATGTCACAGTTTATTTATTCATTCACCTACTGAAGGACACACAGTTGCTTCAGTGTTTTGAAAAATATCAATACAATTGCAATAAATATCTGTGTGTAAGTTTTTATGTGGACATACGTTTTCAACTCCTTTGAACAAGGAGTCCAGTTGCTGGTTCATGTGTTAAGTATGTTTAGTTTTGTAAGAAATCACCCCCCCCACCGTCTTCCAAAGCATATGTACCATTTTGCATTGCCACCAGCAATGATGAGAGATCCAGTTGCTCCACATCCTCGCCATCATTCGATCTTGTCAGTGTTCTGGATTTTGACCATTATAATAGGTGTATAGTAGTAGCTCATTGTTTTAATATGTATTTTCCTGATGACAGACGATCTGTAACATCTTTTCATATGTGTATTTATCATATGTATGTCTTCTTTGGTGAGGTGTCTGTGAAGGCCTTTGGCCCAATTTTAAAATCAGGTTGTTTGTTTTCTTACGGTTGACTTGCAAGAGTTCTTTGTATATTTTGAATAACAGCCCATTATCAGATGTGCTTTTTGCAATATGTTTCCCCAGTCTGTGGTTTGGCTCTTCACTCTGTGACTTTTGTGAGGCAGAATTTTTAAATTTTAATGAAATACAGCTTACCAATTAATTCCTTCATGGATTGTGCCTTCAGTATTGTGCTCTATTGCCATACTCAAGATCATGTAGGCTTTCTCTTTTATTATCTTCTAGGAGCTTTACAGTTATACATTTTACTTTAGGTGTATAAACTATTTTGAGTTAATTTTTGTAAAAAATGTTAAGGTCTGTGTCTACATTCTTTGTGTTGTTGGCTCTCCAGGTGTACTATACCATTTGCTGAAAAGACTGGCTTTGCCTAGATTCTATTGCCTTTACTACTTTGTCAGAGGTTAGTTGACAATGTTTACATGAGCCCATTTCTTGGCACTCTAGTATATTTCATTGATCTATTCTTTCACCAATACAATACATACTGTCTTAATTATTGTATTTTATAGTAAGTGTTAATCCAGATAGTGTCTGTCTTCAATTTCATTCTCCTTCAATATTTTTTGCCTGTTCTGGGTTTTTTGTCTTTGCATATAAACTTTCGAATCATTTTGTTTATATCCACAAAATGACTCACTGGGATTTTGATTGGTATTGCATCAAATGTATAGATCAAGCAGGAAAGAACTAACATCTTTACAATATTGAGTCCTACTTATTGTGAATGTGGACTCTCTCTCCATTTATTCAGTTCTTCTTTGATTTTTTTTTCAAAAGAGTTTTGTAACATTCCTCATATAGATCTTGTACATATTTTGTTATATTTCTACCTATTTATGTTCCGGGGGTGCTAATGTAAATGGTATTAAGTTTGAAAACTAAAATTTAATTTGTTTATTGCTTGTGTATATTGTAAGGATTGATTGAGTGTTGCATGTTAATTTTGTATCCTGTGTCCTACCACATTGCTATAGTTGCTTACTAGTTCCAAGAGGTTTTTTCGTAAATTCTTTCAGATTTCCTGCAAAGATGATCATGTCATTTGTGAACAGATAGTTTTATTTCTTCCTTCCCAATCTGTATGCATTTTATTTTCAATTTTGTCTTGTCTTGTTTATTAACTGGTACTTCCAGTATGATGTTGAAAAGTAGTGGCGAGAATGGACATCTTTACCTTGTTCTTGATTTTAGTGGGAAGCATTCAAGTTTCTCACCATGAAGTTTAATACGATGTTAGCTGCAGAATTTTTTGTAGATATTCTTTATCAACTTGAGGAAGTTCCCAACTATGTAGTTTTACAGTTTTTATAATGAATGAGTGTTGGATTTTGTCAAGTGATTTTTCTCCATCTACTGATATGATCACGTGATTTTTTTCTTTTAACGTGTAGATGTGATCAATTACATTAATTGATTTTCAAGTGCGTTGCACGTGTGTAATCAACCATCTTTGGTTGTGATGTATAATATTTTACATATATTATTGCATTTCCGTTGCTAACATTTTGATGATAATTTTTAATCTATATTCAGGAGAGAGAATGGTCTATAGTATATATTATTTTCAAATGTTTTTTGTTTTGGTATTAGGGTAATGCTAGCCTCATGGAATTAGTGGTTATTCCCTTTGCTTCTGTCTTTTGAGATTCTAGAAAATTGGTATGAATGCTTACTTAAATGTGTGATGAGACATACCAGTGAACACATTTAAGCTTGGTGCTTTCTGTTATGGAAGGTTAGTAATTATACATTCAATTTCTTTAATAGATGTATTCCTATTCAGTTTTTCCATTTCTTTTTGTTTATTTTGGAAGATTGTGTCTTTCAAAAAATTGATCCATTTCATCTAGGTTATCAAATTTGTGGGCATAACATTGTTCATAGTATGTGTTTATTATCCTTTTAATGCCCATTGATCTGTAATGATGTACCCTCTTTCATTTCTGTTATTAATAGTTTGTGTCCTCTACCCCCTAATATCCCCCTTTTTATTTTGAGATGGAATCTCACTCTGTTGCCCAGGCTGGAGTGCAGTGGTATGATCTTCACTCACTGCAACCTCTGCCTCCCAGGTTCAAGTGACTCTCTTGCCTCAGCCTCCCAAGTAGCTGGGATTACAGGCATCCACCACCCTGCCAAGCTAATTTTTTGTATTTTTAGTAGAGTCAGGGTTTCACCATGTAGGCCAGGCTGGTCTCGAACTCCTGACCTCAGGTGATCCACCCATTTCAGCCTCCGAAAGTGCTGGGATTACAGGCGTGGGCCACCACGCCTGGCCCACTTTTTTGTTTTTTATTTTTATATTTTTTGTTGTTTTTTTCCCCCTCAGCCTGGCTAGTAGCTTATCAATTTGACTTGCGTTTTTAAAGAACCAGATTTTGGCTTTATTTATTTTATCTATTGATTTCCTGTTTTTAATTACACTGATTTCTACTGTAATTCTTATTCTTTTTCTTTTTATTATAGATGCAATGTGCTCTTCGTTTTCTAGTTTCCTAAGATATAAACTTAGATTACTGATTTTAGATTTTTTTCCTAATATATATACAATGCCATAAATTTCCTTCTGAGCACTAATTTTGATGACTCCTACAATATTTTCTTTTATAATTTCAATTTTTATCTTAGATTCAATTGTTTTCATTTTTATTCAAGTCAAAAATATTTTTAAATGTCTTTTAATTTTTTTGGGCCCTTATGTTATTTAGAAGTATGTCATTTAATCTCTACATATTTTTTAGATTGTCCAGTTGTCTTTCCATTATTGATTTCTAGTTTAATTTTAATTTTATTGGAGTCTAAGATCAAACATTGTATAATTTTTGTTCCTTTACATTTGTTTAGGTATGTTTCATGGTCCAGAATGTGGTCTATCTTGTTGAATGTTCCACATGAGCTTACTGTTACTTTCTCTTTTCATAGCCTAAGGTAAATGGTTAAAACCTTCTATTTTCTACTGCCCTGGGAAACACCTGTATAATGAGTAACTTATACATAGTAAGCAAGCAAAAATGTGTTTCCTCAAAATCCATGTAAACTTATGAGCTCTTTCCTTGCTCCATATACACCTGGGCATGGCAGAGGATGAAGAAAATCACACTGGAATTGGGCAGGTCTAGTATTTGACAAGTCTGCTTTGCCCTTTATAAGTTACCTTACTTTGGAGAATTTATTTGACATTCTTACCAAGTTTTTTTTTCCCTCTGTAAATGGCACCATATGTATCCCTTTGGATGAATTGATTTTAAAAGTAGACATGTAAATGGGTGCCAAGTACACTTCCTGATATATAATAGGTGAGGAATACAAAAGATACTTACTTTGCCTAAGAATGCAGCTTTCCCAGCCTGTAGTCACTTATCTGTATACTACCACACAATATTGCATATTAACTTCTCAGTTACATTATAAATTTTTCCTAAATGTTTTCACTCAGATTTTAACCTGAATATTTGTTTTTAAACAATTTTAGATAACTAACATGAAAATAAAAATAGCATCATTTTATTTGCTAGCTTTTTAAATATATTCAATAATTATAAAAAGTATGAACAATTGAATATATTCATAGTTTTTAGACCATCAACAGACAAGTAAAACTTTGGCCTTGGAGTTTATGAGAAAAAACCTGCTCTAGGGATGTTGATCTTTACTTTTTTCCCTTACACTACTGTCACGTCTTCAGGCTGTAACAGAATGAGGCTAAAACTGTCATTTGTTTTATTTGCCTACCACACAGATGATTCCACAAACTTTAGCATGTTGCAGAGTGGGATGAACATTATATTTGCAATAAAAAATTAGATCAAATGTCTAATTCATTCCTTTGTATCCATGTGAACATGGAGAAGTTGCTTGCTTAGATTCCACAGGAAGAACACAAAGAGAAATAAGAAATTATTAAATCATAAAAAAATTGAACAAATATAATGATATTATGCTACTTATTTCATGTATGAAGAATAATTGATTCAGTGATTAGTGTAAACAATGGTTGTAATCTATTCAAAATTTATTTTTAAAAAATCTTGTGCGTGTGTATATATACACCCAAGAATATATATGTTCCTAGCACATATATATAGCATTATATATAATATATAGCATTATATATATAGCATACACATATATATGTGTGTGTATATATATATAATGGAAGTTAGAAGTAATGTCTTAATTAGTGAGACTATTACACAAGCTTTTTCTCATCCCCATCTTGCTCTTTAGGCTTAAATCTTTCAGGGTAAGTACCATTGCTCTTTGGTCACTGCTTTGTATTTAATGTTTGGTCCTTAGTAGGAGTTCGGAAAAGGACAAAGAGATAAACAAATCTATGAAAATATAGATACATGTTTACTAAAGTCCCTTTCTGATATAAAATGATTTGGCTGCGATCACAATATTATTAAATTATTAACTGGTGAGCAGTACAATTTGAGCAAAGCTGTCCTCCAGAAAAATATTATATAGGAAAGGATCATATTTAGCTGTAATGGTGGAGAAAGCTAAGCTATTAACTAAAACCTGTTCTCCACTTCCATTATAATTATGTTGTACCTGAGAAATGGTAATCCAGTCACTACTTTATATCGCCTTCCCACTCCGTAAATGTACAGCGGTGTGATTCAATGCTGGTAATAACATGAGTGAACTGAAATGTGCCACTAGAGGAATAATGAAATTTCCTGCCGTGATTGCTACATGCTTCAACCTGGAAGAACTACTCTGGAATCCATATATATCTACAAAGGTAGGAGACATTATAAACAAACAGTGCACACAGAAGATTAGGTCAGTAATGAGCCTGCAAACAAGATATTGTCAGATAAACAAAAGTCTGTTTTCTGAGAATTTTTAAAAATTATGTGACATAGGCATGTTCTTTAGTGAGACTCTTTTGCTGGTAAACTGTTTTGGAGTGTGAGTGTGTGTTGTGTGTGTGTTTGAGTGTGTGTATATATTGAAAATGTCTTTAATTTACTTAATTATTAAATACTCATTTGGTTGATTAAACAATTTTGGTTTGATAATTATTTTTCTCTGTACATTGAATAAATTTATTGTTTTTGTGTCTTGTGACTTTATTTTTGCTGTTGGGAAGGGTGCTGTCAATCAAAGTTCTGTTCCCTAGCAAATAATCCGTGTTTCCTCTTTGGCTGATTTAAAATTGAATTATTTCTTGTTCTTTTCACCACGATGTATTTAGAGGTGAAATTATTTTTATTTATTGTGCATAATTTTTGATAATTTCTAAATCTGAGTATCAGTATTTTTCTTTACTTCTGTAACATTTTCAGAACGTTCCTTAAATTTCCATTACTTTCTTTTAATTTTTATCTCCTCCTTTTTCTTGCTTTGCTTCTGTTTCTTATGTTAAATTTAATTTGTTTGTGTGTATCTCTTTCTACAAAATTTTATTTTGACTTTGTCTAAGTTGCTGATTTACCGTTCCAGTGTAATTTTAATGTCTAATGTTTGCCTTTATGTATTAGGCTAACATCTTGTACCTGGATCATATATTCTACTTTTTATTTTACTTTTCAAAACATTTGAACTTATACATTATTCAATATATATACTCCTTTGACTATATTCTTCAGACTCTCACAGCAGTATGTTTTTCTTTTTGTGTTTCATAATTTTGGATAATGTACTCATTTTCAAACAGCAGACTTTGTGGGAATGGTATGTGAAAATACATACTGACAAAGAGTATTTGCGTTTGGTTTGCAGTTCTAGGGCAGCACAAATCCGTGAGCATTTTAAATTAATTTTTTGGATTTTGACTATGTGTATGAATCTTCAGAGGGCACATTGTCCCACAAAGAGCAGAGCTAGCAATTCTTTTTTTTCTTCTAATCTGATTTTTCACTGAGGATATAGACTACAGACTTCTGAAGGTTCTGGATTTATTCTCTTTCTATGTTCTATATCACTCTCCATTATAGCCTTTAATATATTTTTAAATTTCTAAATAATATACACATACTGTTTTAATGCAAAATATATATTTAAAATAAATAATAAAGCAAGAAATTTTTATGTTTTAGTCTCCAGGAATCCATTCAAACTCAATATATCTAAGTTAATGAGATATGCAGATACCTTCAGAGCAGCCATACATGTGATGTCAACATGTCAGTAGGATTTTGTACTCTTTCTTCATGTTGCATGCCTGGGGAACCTTTCTTAATATTTTATCAACACGATCATACTTATAGAAATATCCCTGCTAAATCATGCCCACAATTTCTATCAGATACTTTTTCTAAAATCAAGAGGTATTTTTAATGTAAATTCTACAATCTCAGAAATGAAAGTTTCTTAGCATGTTTTCTTCTTAATGATTGGATAAAGAGAGGAATACATTAGTAATGCAGGTATATATAAGACTCTTTGGAGAAGGAATTTTTTAGATGGTGAGAGTCAATGGAGTCCAGTATGCAAATGGAAGTTTTGAACTTAGAAAGGCACTATGATAGTACATCCAATGTAACATGAGGAAGAGAAGTGTTTGTGAGTTTATGTGTGTGTGCGTGCATGCACTTAAATACATTGATATAATTGGTAATAGAAAAATAACTCATACGTATCTGATGATTTCTATTTTTCCAGTGAATTTACAGTGAGGCATCAGCTGAGACTATGTAAGGAGGAAGTTGTATTTAGGTTGTATATAAAATAATCATCTCAGAATATTGCAAATGGCAATAACGAGGAGAATATTGAGATATCATTAGGCAGTGCTAAGGCACACTTACAATTTGTTATCTTAAAATTAGTTCAGATTGACAGATTTTATTTATTTATATATATAAACTTAAATTTACATCTACACTTAACATATTTATATATTACTATATATAAAATATATAATATATGGTAATATATGTAATATATATTATATATTATATAATAATATAGATTAGCTATATAAAATATATAATAATCTCATTCAACAGTTAAGTTTGTATGAGGCTAGATTAGTCAGTTTTAAGACTTAATTTTGGTCATCCATGTCATTCGAAGGTGTTCAGACTCTACGAAAAGAAGCACTGGCATCAGACTATTGAATCTAAGTTAGATTAGATGGGAAATGATAACACCAAAAAGATGCTAGCAGTGAAAAGCAGTTGGATCACTCAGCCTCATACCATTATATGGCTGAGAATATGTTGGAGTTTGGATAAAATCATAAGTGAGATTTAAAGATAAGATATCATGTTCAGAAAACAAGATAATGGAGATCAACATCTCAGAGGTGGAAAGTAGACTTGAAGAGTTTGGAGACCTGATGAGTCAGAGTACCAGGTGAAATTGCATGAATGTTATAGTCATTAAAAAGTGATGCTGTTGCTAGTACAGAAAAGCATGCAGAAAGTGAAATAATTAAATAATTTGTGAATTAAGAAAAGTAAGGAAATATTGGTAGCATGCTGCAGTTTGGAGTAATATATCAATACATCCACTGGTGGTAGACTGATTGCGCATCAGAGGAATTTGCCCTTTGGTGAATGAAGGGAAACGTCTACATGGGGAAATGAATTTTGGCAATTATTCATTATTAGAACAAAAGATAATGTATCTAATGTGCATTTCACATGTACACTTAAAAATAAATATCAGTAAATTTCACATTTATATCTTACTTTGATAATTCATGAAGTCATCTGCTACACATATTCCTCAAATAATTCATCTTTATTACTCGACCATCTTTGATACCCAATGTATATTTATTCATAAACAGAATCAAGGTTTAAACAGGTTTGTATTTTATTTCTTAATTACGAAGATATGTAACAATATGGCCAGTTCATGTAAACAAACCTCCTGGATTCTGTGGGCTTTCAGCATCTGTTCCACACCTCAGTAGAGCATATTAAGCACCTTTTAAATACTTGGAACCCTTGGGATCTCAGCCTGGGCAAGATTCTGTGACCAGATGTGTGTCAATACCAAAAGTGCTGCTTTTGGGTGGATGTAAAGTTACTGAGCCTTTTCTCTAACTAACCCCAGTTGAGAAGCCTGCTACCTATTTTGGGCTCATTTTAATTGCAAAAATAAATCAGCACTTGGAGACAAAATCATGGGAACACAGAAAGA
The DNA here is from genome assembly GCF_049350105.2 of Macaca mulatta. Classification (NCBI taxonomy): domain Eukaryota; kingdom Metazoa; phylum Chordata; class Mammalia; order Primates; family Cercopithecidae; genus Macaca; species Macaca mulatta. The sequence continues at coordinate 14,463,095 of NC_133417.1, forward strand.
AAACCCTTCAGGTTTCATAGAAAACGAATTATACAAAGCACATCAAAAATTTAGAATTGGGCATTATGTGTTAAGTTTGAACAATTGGGGTCACTAGAGAGCTAAAATTTGGTAACAATAATAATGATGTAATTGGCATTAAAACAAATCTGAGAGATAAAATGTATCATGTTTTAAAAGTATTTCCATATGGAAATTCAAGTCGTGAAACCAATAAAAAATACTTAAGCAAAAACAATATTTGACAACTTGCAGTTTCTCTGGGGAGACAAGATTGCATCCCAATGTGATCACCTTGCCATTGAAATATCGTAGTCTGTATATCTCTTGTCCCCTCCAGACCCTTTTAACCAGCCTGAAAGTTAAATATATATTAAAAGCATAAGACATGAGTTTCATTGTCATCTTGTGATGAGTCAGATTTCCAAGGTGGAAACTCCAATTTCACTAAAGAAGTAATTGCCAAAAAACAGATGCCTCTTGGCATCTCACTGCTTTCTCCTCCATTGACGTGATTTTACTATAGGTAGAGTTTTTGTTTTGTTCTTTTTTTGTTTTTGGTTTTCAGTCAGGGTCGTGCATTGCAGTGTGTGTGTGTGTGTGTGTGTGTCTATGCATGTATATGTGTGTGTTTACATGTGGTTACATGTGGAGCACCCTGGTGATAGTTCCTTAAAGAGACCAGAAGTGCCTGAAAAAGAGAAGGGTGCCTGCCATGTTTCACTTGAGAAAACAGAATGTATTAGAGGAGTCATATATTTTTTTTCTGAAGTTAGGGAAAAAATAATGTTCTTTAATCTCTTATCTGTTTGCCTTTAATCAAATTATGTATTGTCTCTCCATTGAATTCTTCATTTGTAAAGTGGAGGTAATAATCGTAACAATTATTCAAACTGTAATTGCGAGGATTTGGTAAAATGTGTGGGATAATTCCAATACAATGTATGGGACATATATATTCAAAACATGGTCATGATTGTTTAAGATAATGACAATCACAATGTCCCCCCAAATGATTGTAACTCCCAAATACATATGTAGAAATTCTAACTCAAGGTAATATTAAGAAGTAAGACTTTTGTGAGGTGATTAGATAATAAGGGTAGAGCCCTTATAAATGGTATTAATTCTCTTACATAAAAGACTCAAGGGAGCTTATTTGACCTTTCCATTATGTGAGGACATAGCGAGAAGGCACCAACTATTATTCAGGAAATGGGCCTTCATCAGATATGAAATCTGCCAGTACTTTGATGTTTGATTTCCAGCCTCCAAAACTGGATAAATAAATTTCTGTTGTTTATAAGTCACCCAGTTTATAGTATTTTGTTATAGCAACCTGAGTGGACTAAGACAACAATAATTTTATACTGGTATTGAGATTGTTGGTGGCAGTGAGAAACAAAACCATGCTCATAGATTTCCTACAGAGACACTAAATTAACAACAATATATAATCCAAAAAGACATTATGAAAACTCAAGAGATAGTTAAGAAGTAATAGTACCACAGTTAAGTTCAAAATCAATGAAAGCTGCATTAAAATGTCTAAGAATATCTATTGTATTTTACTCTCAAAAGCTATCCCTTCAAGCTAGCAGAGCTTGGTGCAATTGGAAGAAAACACCCAACATACAGTTTCTCCTTTGAAAGGGAAAGAATGAGTGAAACATATGACAATTTATTTTTACTTTTTCAAAAGAATACTTGAGGAACTAGCTTCTGATTCCCCTGACTTGAGCACTATGGAAACTCATATATTTTGGATGCCTGGGAGCCACAGAAAAGAAGGGAGAGCTCAGTGGATTGCTGCAGCACCAGAGAAGCATCAGTACCACAAAAGAACACCAGAGGCAGCAAGAGATTTTGGTTTCATGGAGAATAAACTGGTAAACCCCTGTAATGAAAAAAAAATTCACGCACAAGGCTAGAAAACATGCATCTCCAGAAAAGATTTGAGAGGTCTCAGAATATCTAGCTGGGAAGATTGGTAAACATGTTTCTCTGGGTGAAGTAAGTGTACAAAGACAGAGAGATGACTTTTTTTTCCAATGTCCAAATCGAAGAAGAAGGAGGAGGAGGAGGAGAAGAAATAAAGAAACAGGAAATTTTGGCCCAGTCAAAGAACTAAATTATATTTCCAGAAACTGACTCTAAAGAAAAAAAGATGTAAGAACTATTTGACAAGGAATTGAAAATAATCATCTTAAGGGAGCTCAGTGAACTACAAAAGAATGCAGATAGACAATTATACAATATTTGAAAAGTGATGCATGAACAAAGTAAGAATATCAACAGTGAGGTAAAACTATATTTTAAAAAAACCTTTCACATAGAAATTCTGGAGCTGAAGAACACAATAACTGAGCTGAAAACTTCAGCAGAGGTGTTTAACATCAGACTTAAGCAGAAGAAAAGAATAAGCAAACATGAAGACATGTCATTTTATATTATTGACTTAGAAAAGCAAAATAAGAATAAAGAAAAGGAAGTCTAAAGAACTTATACAGTATAGCAAAGTAGACCAATATACACATTATGAAAGTCCCAGAAGAAAAAAAAGAAAGAGACAGTTTACTTGTAAAAGTAATAGCCCCACATTTTCTCAATCTAAGGAAGGAAATGGACAATCAAATTTAAGAAGTTCAGTGTGCCTGTAATCTCAGCTACTTGGGTAGGGGAGGCACGAGAATTGCTTGAACCTGGGAGGATGAGGTTGCAGTGACCTAAGATGGCACCACTGCACTCCAGCCTGGGCAGGAGAGTGAGACAATTAAAAAAAAAAAAAAAGATGAAAAGGTATTCAACTAGAATGAATCTAAAGAGATCTAAACTGCGACACATTGCACTCAAACTTTCAAAAGCTAGAGAGAATCTTGAAGGCAGTGAGAAATATGTGATTTGTCATATACCAAGGAACTCCCACAAGATTATCAGTAGATCACTCAGCAGAAATATCACAGGCCAGAAGAGACTTAGGAATATATTCAAAGTGCAAAAGTAACACACACTCGTATACGCACACATTGCCAATCAAGAATACTACATCCATTGAAACTATTCATCTAAAATGAAAAGGAAATAGACATTCCTAGATAAACAAGCACTAAGGGAATTCATCATTACTAGTATTGCCTTACCAAAAAAAAATGCTAAAAAGGTTCTTCAATTTAAAATGACAGGATACTAGACAACAACGTGAAAGCACACAAAAACAGATATACACAAAATTTATGTATATCTATACAAAATCCTGTAATACTGTAATGGTAGCATATTAGTCTTTTTTAAAGCAGGAATAAAATTTAAAAGATAAAGGAAAGAAAAATCACAACAATAAAACTATGCTAATGAATAAAAATATGATATGATATAATTTGTGAAGGCACTTGGATCTTTCCTGTTTCCTGTTGGTCCTCCTCTAAGCGTACTTTACTTTCTTTAAAAAATTCATAATTAATAATAATTATTTGTTAAATTAATAACATGAAGAAGTGGGGAAAATATAAAAAAAATACTTTCTGTATATGATTGAGGTTGTTATCAGTCAAAAATATATGGTTACTACATATAAGATGTTTTCTGTAATCCACATGGTAACCAAAAAGAAAATACCTATAGGAAATATACAAAAGAAAGATAAATAAATACAAACATATCAATTTTTAAAAAATCAATGAAATACAAAGAAAGACGGCATGAGGGGAAAAGAGAAAAAAATAACTGTAAGACACATAGAAAGCAACTAACAAAATGAAAATAGTAAGCCCTTCCTTATCAGTAATTACTCTGAATGTAAATGGATTGAATTAATAAAATTCACAGAGTGATTGAATGGATAAAAAGCAGTCAAAACAAAACAAAAGGCAATTTACGCTGTCTACACAAATCCATTTGAGATGTTAAAACACATATAGGCTAGAAGTGAAAACATGAAAAAAGATATTCTATGCAAACGATAACCCCCCAAAAGCAAGAGTGTCCCTATTTATAACACATAAAATATACTTTAAGTTAAAAACTGTAATAAGAAACAGGGAGGGACATTTATAATAAAAGGATCAATTCACCAGGAAGATATAATAATTAAAATATATATGTACCCAACATCAGAGCACCTAAATGGATAACAATTATTTATAAATCTGAAGGGAGAAATAAACTGTAATACCACAATATTAGGAGATTTCAATATCCCACACTTAGTCATGTATGTAACAACCAGAACAGAGACCAATAAGGAAAGAGAGGACTTGAAAGAGACTAATGAGAACTAAGAGATATAATGCAGAACATTCTACTCAACAGTAGCAGAATACATATTGTTTTCAAAGCACACGGAACATTACTCAGGATAAATTACATGTTAGGCCACAAAACAACCCTTAACAAATTTATGAATATTAAAATTATACCAAGTATCTTTTCCTACCATAATGAAATGAAACTCCAATCAATAACAAGAGGAAAACATAAAGTTAATACTCCTGCACTGTACATTTAAAATGGTTAGGATGGTAAATTTTGTGTTATGTGTCTCTTACAATAGTAAAAAAAAGATTGTATAACATGGTTAAGGATAGAATATTGTGAGGTCAGTCAGAGGGGTAGAAATAAAACTAAATGAATGTTATATAATAGAAATCATAAGAAGAGAATGTATGTCAAAAAGAAAATTCACAACAGTACTGAATGCTTCAGAGAGGTCAAGGAAAATAAGGACAGGAAAGTACATTTGAGATTTGGCAACACAGATGTCATTAATCGCTCAGCAAGAATCGTTTCAGTGGAACAAAGATGGGTTCAAATTGTTGCAAGGCTAAGAACCTGACCATATAATTTATCATCTAATCATGGATACTTTTGAGAGTAAAGAGGATGCTAAAACAATGAACAATTGGATATTTAGTGTGCAACGTATTGGTTTTAATTTGCTCGTAGATTTATAAAATTTTTCATTGGGCTGCTGCAGGCCTGGAAATAAGGACAAAGATTGGTTACTACTGGGACCAGAAGTTGCTGTCTTCAGGTAGAGAAACATTTCTTAAGAGCCTTAGATCTAGCACATTGTTAGGTACTTCAAACTCAAAGACCTTTAGAAGAGTTAAAATGAATGAATAAATTACTGCAGTTTTGCAAGCAGGTTCACCTGAATCTTACAAGTCTGAAACCCATGCCCTCTTAGGGAGATGGGCTGAGGCCGTGGGGGAAGGCTACTTAGGATTCTCAGAAGAGATGGAATGTCAGGGTCTGTGGATGGGAGACAGATGGAATAGCCTGCTTGGAGTAGTTGTGTAGACCTTTTTTTTTTTTTTGGTGGAATATTTTTTATTTATAAAAAATCCCTCAAAACAAAAAAGTTTTCCAACCACACACAAGAGGGGTATGTGTAGGAGAAGGTGTCTGTCCATCTATCCCTGGCCCCCAGCCCATGTGGTTTTGGCAACAATACGGTGTATGGAATAATGGCTCCCGAAATTAAAATGGTGTGTGTATGAGAAGGAAAGGGGGGCAAAGCTGTGGGAAGCAGTGGAGGGGAAGGATCAAAGGAGGTCGGTACTGGGAACGCTGAAGGTGGGAGGCCATTTCATAACATTGTTTGTTGATGAAACTGCCATGGACACCTTCTTTGCCCATCAGCAGGCCTAGCGTCTTGGTAGTCATGGCGACAATGACATTGAAGGTGGGGACTCCACTGATGCTCTTCATATGAAGATCCATGGTCAATTCCCCATCCTGTAGCACTGAGTTGTGTAGACATTTGTCCCATGTTGCTTCCAGGAGCAACAGAAGAGACAAGTCCAAATGCGTTGAATATCCATGAGGTGGGTTTCACAAATGACCAGGCCTTATGCATACTTCCTTCGGGTTACAGGCATATGAACTGGTCTCAACAGGGACTAAGAAGAGGAACAAGGTGCAGCAAGCGGGAAGCAGGAGGCAAGGGCAGTAGAAACGGGATGGAACTTCCTTGTTACTCCCCTGTCCTTCCCCGGTTTAGCAGTAGTCATTGCACTTGGCTTCAGAGCTTTCTTCTGCGAGTCCTGAACTCACTCTATCTTTCTAAACTGAACCTTGTGTTAAAATGGGAAGTCTGTTCACTGCACATGCCTTGACACATTATTAGGCGCAATCATGGCTGAAAGTTAGAAAAATAAGGTAAAATTCTACCAAACCCATCCTGGCATAGGTTAATGCTAAAATTAATGATTACTTTAAAAATAAAAATCCTGGATGGATGTTAAACTGAATGGACAGATGACTACACAACAGGCCTAAATGGATGGAATTCTCATCAAACCAAGAGAAATGTTCACCGTAGCACAAAAAGTGAGGAGAGGACACAGAGCACAGTCAGCTCCTTCTAGAACCTTGGTGATAACAAAGAACAAAGGCACAAAATGTTGAAGTAGAGGTTGAAGAAGAATATCTTAAGATATGAATGAACCGACCATGTTTATATATGAATAGAAAAGTGACAGGAGAGAAACATAGGATTTTCATTTAAAACACAGATGAATACTTTTCAAAATAATTAATTTGTTAATGCAATTTCCATTTAAATCACAATGATATTTTAATTGTGAACGCTTGGCAAAATATATAGATAGAAATTATAAATAAATAAAAATAGCAAAGGGCATTTTAAAACAAAGCTAACTATAGAAGACTCATAATGTATTACACAAAATTTATTATAAAGCCACAGCTTGACCCTTTTTATAGACTCTTGAAAGTACTTCTTCCTCTTTGATCACATGCTCGTTCTGCCAGCTCATGTGTGTGTACATATATATGTTACAGAAGAGCACATTGCTAATGGCTAAATAGATGGGCATAGTACTCTTTTCTTTTGTGCATCCAATATCTTCCCAAAGGACATACTGGATGTGAGATATTGTGATACGAATTATAGAGTTTTATAGGAAGGAGAAAGAAAAGTAAAAAAAAATGACTACAGAGTAGTTCCTGGAAAAATTGAAAGCACCTAAATTTAGTACACTAAAGCCAGGTGTTTCATATGAAAAAGCAGAGAAAAGATTTGTAAATCTAGCTGTCAACGCCAAGCTTCCACATATAAGAAACTTAAGTCACTGCCAAGAACAAACTGCTTTGAAACAAGAGGTATCTTTACAGAGTACAAATAGAAACACCAATATTTCAGTGATCTTACAAAAGTGTGAGTGATTCTTTTTCTCATAATCACAGAACCTGCTACTCTACACACTATACTTCCTCTAGTGGACATACATCACACATCATCACAGTGGGAACGCTTTTTCTATGTTTGGAGAATTTTCTCTATCATCCTTATGTCCTCCTCACCCTCAGTGTTAGAAGCTATCCTTTCGTTTGCACCAAATCTTTTTCTCTTAGATCTCAGACATACGAACTAGCCTGCAGTACTTGTCTGCACCTGGATTTGATGTTGTTTGGATAAAGTAATATGATGATGTATGTCTCACAAAGAAGTTTGGTAAAGATAGTGATAAAGGTGCCTGGATTGGTGAAACAGTAGTTGAAGGACTTTCAGGGCCAAGTACAAGCATCATCAGAATGACCTATGGTGCCAACACAGGAGCGGCATAGTAGTAACTGAGGATTGTTCATGGATATAGAGATTCAGAGCCTGACCCTTCAGACATCGTGAAGATTCTGAAATCTGTCTTACATCCCTAGATTATTTGTTATTTATTTATTTTTGTTTAAACTTGTTAGAGTAGATCCTGTTTCTTGCAAGTACAATACCCAGCATGCTTTCCAAAAGAGAGCTTACCGACCTGATTCGTTACTATACTTTGTAAAAACTGAGGTAGATTCCAAGTTTCCACGAAAGCTATCATTTTATCTACAAGACTTTGAAAGCATAAGCATCCTATGTCACAACTCAAAGAGACAGTAATACTATTCCCTTAAGAAATATCACAAACGTTGCATGTTATCTCCAGGAAGAAGAATTTAAGTTATTGGATAGTTTCAAGAGGTAAACACACACACACGCGCACACACACACACACACACACACACGTGATGAGAGTAGTTCAGAGCCATGTAACTTTGGACTTATGTCCCAAATAAGAGAGGCAAATTTTGGTTTAGTACAATGCCTATCTTAGAATAAATCTTTAGTAAACGGTATACATTATAAATTCATAGGTTAAGATGTAACTCAATCTAAGGGCTACTTATGATAGTCAAAGCACCTAAGCATAGATTGGGCTTTTCAGAGAATAATGAACTCCTTTCAATTCAAGTATTTAAACATAGCTGGGGCAATCATCTGCAAAAGGTTTCTTAAAGGGGTTTGCAACATCAGATGGAGATTGGCCCAGATGACATCGAGGTTCTTCATAACCGGTGTACGTTATGTCTAATTCCAAGATGTAAACAAAACTTAGACATTCTAATCAGGTGTTTTCTATGAGAACCAAATGCAGATTTTTGTATCACCTGTGTGTATAGCAGAGCAGAAAAAAAGTGGCATATTATTTTTTCTCTAGATTTCATAAACAACAAATATTAACACTAATACGCTCCATGAATGTCGGCAGCTTGAACAGTCAGAGCTTAGAGAGGCCTTAGATTCACGTCTTATGGAAGATACTCTGACATAACCCCATCTCCCTAAAGGCTACAGGCCTCCTGCCAATGCGATAGCTTGATGAAGCGTGATCTTTAAAAAAATAAGCTATATAGTTCCCTTAAATTTCCTGTATACCATTCCCAAGACAGGTCTATTATAGCAAAGATATATCTATCCTGGGAGATTATTATATTATTGATAAAAGATAGTTCAGAATGTAAACATATTTTTATGTGTTAAGGTAACTGATAATGAGGTTTATGAAATATGTTAACTATTTATGGTATAATGGAAAAGGTGCAGAATTTGTGATTGGAAGACTTGAATTCAGTTTATTCTGTTAAAGAGATTTTAAAGAAGACAAAATCGTGATTCTCATAAAAATAAACATGTGTTAGTTAGTTTATTTTACTTACAAATGAGAAAACTAGTAAGATGGTTTGACCGGTTCAAAGGAGAGTCCAAAGAACAAATATGTTTATAAATAAGAAATGTTAAAATAGAGAAAGAATTTAAACTTTTCATTTGAAGAATATGAGCCTCCTCTAAATTATCAGACCCAGAGAGGCATGGAATGAGATACTAGTCACATCCCACTTCTCCCTTAGGTTAAATAATCAACTCTTGAAACTGCTTGCTATCACCACACGGAGATATAATTTAACCTAACAATGCCACACACTGTGTACACTGTGCACACTGAGCCCCATAACCCATGCAATGTATAGCCAGTCACTAATCAATGCTATTTCTGTAAGCCAATGAGAACTCCCAACAGACAACTTTGTATCAGTCCACTCCTGTCCCTCTTTTTTGTCTCTAAAAACTTGCTTGTAACAAAGGCTGAACAAGACTCAGATCTGAAGTTATTTGGGTTGAGTCTCCTGAGGAGCTGTCCTCATCTTGGCTCAGGTAAACTATTTAAAATTATAATATTTGTGCTTCCGTATTTCTTTTTTCCTTTAGGTCCACAAAATGAATTTGCAAACTAGAGGTAAACCCAGAGCCTCCCATAGGAAGGAAGTCAGTTGAGCTTCTGCTGAAAAGAATATACATGATTGTCTACAGACAAGAGTTATTTACATTTATACCCATTATCTACAAATTGTAGTATTGTAACAAACAAACAAACAAAAAAACTGACTACAATCAGATAGCCTAGAAATTGTGCTCTAGACACTGCACAGTTTTCCATCAAGGCACAAAATTTTCTCTGCATTTCTTGTGCTCTAAGACCTTGATGTCATCTGACCCGTTCTTTATCTGATATTTCAATTCCATCTATAACATTTGTAGATAATTATGCAGTTATGTTTAATTACTTCCAATAAGAAAATAAGCTTATATAATAAGAAGATGTTTAACATGTACCTTAATATCTGATGAGCTTTGGTGTTCATTAATAAACTCCTTCTTGGAGGATTATTAAGAAAATTTCAGGCAGGGACTAGCGGCTCATCCCTGTAATCCCAGCACTTTGGGAGGCCAAGCTGGGTGAATCACTTGAGGTCAGGAGTTCAAGACCAGCCTGGCCAACATGGTGAAACCCAGTCTCTACTAAAAATAAAAATTAAAATTAAAATTAAAAAAAAATTAGCAGAACCTGGCAGCATGTGCATGTAATCCCAGCTACTCTGGAGGCTGAGGCAGGAAAATTGCTTGAACCCTGGAGGCAGAGGTTGCAGTGAGTCCAGATCGCGCCACTGTTCAGTCTGGGTGACAGAGTGAGACTCTGTCTCAAAAATATAAAATTTCATGAGACAATGTGGAGAGCACACCCAGTTCTTGACCTGGTATTTCTTCAAAAACTATTCATGATTCCATTGTGACCCCCTCAGATCATCTAATTTCTACAGGCTTTGAGAAACTCTGTAAAGGAAAAGGAGAATGAACATTAATGTTGAAAATATATTAAACAAAAACAAAGAGCTATCGATACATGCAACAACATAAATGAATCACATAAGTATTATGCTAAGTGAGAAAAACCAGACCAAAATCCCATCCCTTTACATGAGATTCTAGGAAAAGGTAAATTTATATATAGAAAAATTGATAAGTGTTTTTCAAAAATCAGAGTGTAGGGGGAAAGGAGTTTATGCAAATGAAAGTAGAGGATTTTCAGGCTTACGGAAATATTCTATGGTGTGTTTGTGGAGATATTCATTTGTCTAAACCCACTAAAGTGTACACTTAAAATTAATGCACTTTATTGCATATAAATTAGACCGAAATAAAGCTAATAAAAAAAAATCACATGTGATTTGGTCCTGTCTCCTTGAGCCATGTGTAAACACATCTTCTAAAAGTTTCTTTTTTTATTTTGTCTGTGCATAGTGAAGTTTACATGAAAATCTTGTTTAGGTGTGATTAGTTTACTATCAGCTGCCCTGTGAATTTTATTAATCTTGATATGATCTTGGGCAACTAACTTTTTTAAAGTCTCTTGATTCCTCAAAATGGCAAAACTAAAAAAGTGGATTTTATTATTTCTTGGAATGCTGACCTTCTACTATCAATGAACATATTGAGAACAAAGCTCACTAAACATAACTAATATTTTCTCAGCGAAGTTGGCTATTTTGTCAATAAAGAAAAGATATATTCAAGTGGATCAAAGGATACATCCATGTGAGTCAGTTCCTTCTGAATACATGCTAGTTGTGTGAATGTGTGTTTCATTTTGTGTGTTTTCTTGTTTTATTTTGATTTTCAGATGACTAATGTTTTCTTTATGATTTCACCAAAATGACTAAAATAGAGATTCTGTAATGAATTTTAAAACAACGGAGTAACCCCACTTAATGTGACAACACTGCTTTTAAATTGAAAGACTCTTTCTATGTAAGTTTCCTTTCCTTAAGCGAGGCAAGCATTCCCCTAGCTGGTTATTAGTAGCAACTGTCTTTGGCTTGATCCCAGGGGCACAAGAGAGATGATGACTCGGTCTGACAACATTTCCATTTCCTTGGTAAGGATCACTTATGAAGTGCCTTTAATCATTTATGAGTACGTTTCATTTGCTGTTTGCTGCAAACAGCTTGACTGTGCTGAGTTTGACAGCTTTCCGACATTCTGCAAACAGCTGCAATAATAGCCTTGACAATGTCATTTACAAATGAGGCACATGCGGTATGAACAAAGCAACTGATACACTCTAAGTAATATGGTAATGGAATGGCAAGTGGTATGGAAAGCAAGATGGAAATGATGTATCACCCTGTAGGAGAGGTGTGTTCCTAGACAGAGGAAAAAATGGTTAAAATGCATACTTTCAATCATGTAAATACCATTGCCATGAAATTTTCTGAAATAATGGCTCTGGATAGTGTGGGATACTTTACCTTTCCCTGTTACCTCTGAAGTCTATTCCCACTGTTGACTACAAACCTTCCACATTATATTTTTTTATTTAACCAAAGCTTGAGTTTCTTGAAAGTGAGTCCATAATTTATCCTATTCCAATGCCTAGCATAGTGCTTTATGCTTATCTTATAGTTAATACATTTCTAATTATATCTGTACTGTCCTTTCTTCATTTAGATCAAACAGTACTTTTTAAAAAATATATACACATATATAAATTTACTAAATGTGATACATCTATGTATGCATACATATATACGCGTGCACGTATATGTTTATAATTTTGAAATACGAATGTATTATTGTGTGATCCTAGATGACAAGTCTGAGATTTGATGCACATCCTTTGCTTAACATTAGCAAATTTGAAAGAAGATTCATAAATTGTTTTAATTCATCAAGTCTGAAGGATCAGCCCTCAGCATTCATATTGATTATATAGGAGAAAAACTATGAAACATTTGCATTCCTTCATCACAAATTCTTTTTAAATATGCCCTTCAAAGAGTAGTTTTAGATTCACAGCAATATCTAAAGGAAAATCTAGAGATTTTTTATACACCACCTACCTAACCTCATATTCACACAGCCTCTCCAACTATAAACATTCCACATTGGAGTGGTACATTTATTACAATAAATGAACCTATATTGACACATCATTATCACCTAAAGTCTGTAGTTTACATTAGAGTTCGCTCTTGGTGTTGTACAGGATTTTGACAAATGTCTAGTGACATCTATGTACATTACAGTATTATACAGAGTAGTTTCACAACCCCCAAAATCCTCTGTGCTCCTCTCATTCATCTCTCATTCCCCCTGACCTCTGGCAACCACTGATCCTTTTATCATTTCTATAATTCGCCTTTTTATGCAGTTGGAATCGTACCGTATGTACCCTTTCCATGTAGGTTTTTTTCACTTAGTAAAATGCATGTAAGTTTCATCCATGTCTTTTTATGGCTTGCAAGCTCATTTTTTAAGTACTGAGTAATATTTCATTGCCTGGATATATACAGTATGTTCATCCATCCACCTACTGAAGGAAATTTTGGTTGCTTCCCCATTTGGGTCATTATGAAGAAAGCTGCAATACATATCTCTGTGCAGGTTTTGTGTGGACATAAGTCTTCAATTCCTTTGGATAATTACCTAGGAGCAAAATTGCTGTATCAATTAGCATGGTAAGTATCATGCATTTTAAATATTGTCACGGCCATGTTATTTCCCCCTGTGATTTACGTTTTCTGCTTCATGTGTTGAATTTGAAGCTTGAGTGTTATCAAAGCTGGTGTTTGATAATATTGAATTAAATTAAACAAGTCAGCTTTTACCTTATTATGAAAATACATTACCAGTATGTTATATTGATACCTTTTGACTCCAGTTCCACTTGGAAGTTTATTCCCAAGAAATACATGTATAAAGACAATTTTTTGTAACAATATATTACAAGAGTATATATAATAACTAAAAAGAGAAAACAATATTAAAAAGTACAATGGTTTAATAAATGATGATATGTCAATATATAAAATGTCTAAACACTTTGAAGATGACACACTGTGCTGCTATTTTAGTAACAGTATAAAATTTTCTGAAGTGCAATATTTCATACCAAAGAGTCTTGTGATTTCATCTTATTATTCTATCATTATGTATAATTATTGTTGTGAATTATTTCTTTATTAATAATAATGTTTACTGAATGCTCACTTTGTACCAGGCAGTTACCTAGGAGTTTCAATATACTCCTTATTGAATGCTCATAGAAATTCTACGAGGCAGGTACATTATCCCAATTTTACAGAAAAGAAAATTGAGGTATTGGGTGTTAAGTAGCTTTTTCCAATGCTATACATTTATTAGCCAGGGCACCTGGGATGTTAACTCAGACCTTTTGACTCCATTGCTGCATTGCTCTACCTCCACACCACCTATAAACTCATTACTTTGTAACTAGTCTTGGATGCTGTCACAAGTGATGTTTTAAATAAGATAGGATCAAAATAAATAAATATTCATCTTGATGACACAAGAGTATGCAAAACATCTAAAACACAATAGTCAGTGAAAATTAAAGTGGTCCTAAATGCTGTATACACTGTGTTTATATAATAACATATATGACTAGGAATTAAAACTAGATTATTCCCAAAAAAGGAAAACTCTTTTCTTAGAAATATACCAAAATGGGCCTTTTTTAATTCAATTTTCTCCTTAAGCTGTTCTATAATCTGTTCAATGAAAAGTAATACAGGATTTCTCATGCCCAAATAACAGTAATTTCTGACAAGAAAATATGTTGATACTATTGCAATTCTAAAGAAATTATTTCTGATTTTCACATAAGTTAGAAAAAGTATTCTCATATGTCTTAGGAGTGCTTTTTTATTTTTCTGGATTTTCTATTTTTAATTTTCTAAATTCTTCAATCAGATCAGTTGTCAGGATAGGATCAAGTAGCTTGGACAGGGAATGTCTACTTGGCTCATCAGGCCATCTCCAGCACTGCATAGAATAGCACATAGTCAGCTTCATATAGAATAGTTATACATATTTATAAAGTTAATCAGTTAATTACAGAGCAAGTGAAATCTTTATTCCAAGTAAAACTCTCTAGACATTGAAGTGAAAGATCCATGGTACACAGAATGTTCAGTAGCAGAAAAGTTGACTCTTGGATCCAGGCGGCAGAATCCCAGCATAGGCTCCATGCAGTGGGGAGGGGCTCTGAAGTCCACCAGACCTTGGCAAGTCTTCTTGTCCTTCTCAACCTTGGATGCTCCATCTATCAAATGAGACAAAGGCCTTGCTAACTCACTGAGTGGCAGCAAAGGAAAGAAAGAGCAGATTCTAGTGGAACTCCTGGCGTGCGGGCGCCTTGCATCAGCTCATCTTCCTCTTCCGTCATTGTGTGACCCTGATCTTCATGGAACTTCAAGAGGTAAAGAGATTTTCCTGGGTTAAGTAGGAAAACAAGAGAAAACGTTTTTTTTGTTTTGTTTTGTTTTGTTTTTTGTTTTTTTTTTTTGAGACGGAGTCTCGCGCTGTGTCACCCAGGCTGGAGTGCAGTGGCCGGATCTCAGCTCACTGCAAGCTCCGCCTCCCGGGTTTACGCCATTCTCCTGCCTCAGCCTCCGAGTAGCTGGGACTACAGGCGCCGCCACCACGCCCGGCTAGTTTTTTGTATTTTTAGTAGAGACGGGGTTTCACCATGTTAGCCAGGATGGTCTTGATCTCTTGACCTCGTGATCCACCCGCCTCGGCCTCCCAAAGTGCTGGGATTACAGGCTTGAGCCACCGCGCCCGGCCGAGAAAACGTTTTTAAAGGAAAGCACGATAAAAGGTAAGAGAAGACATAGGGTGTAAGTGTTGAGCCTCAGTCACAGTGTAGAAGAAAAAGGGCTTTCTAAGTGCAGCTCATCACTTCCAGAAAATAAATAAGTCAATCAAAAGTGCTCTATCTATTGAAACACGGTTCTCTTCTCCAGCCATAGGTTTGAATAAATTTCTTTCCTTTGCAAATGTGGCAATTGCCCTAGACAAGTCTCTTCACTTAAGCAAGAGCCTGATCTATAGAACCTGCAGATAATAATAATATCATCAATCACTAGAATGTTAGATAATCATTAAATAACTCCGAAGTGCTTTGAAAATATTAAGCACAGCATACATGTTAAGAAATATTAATTACAATGAAATTGGTTATAATTGCAGTCAGCATTTTTTTTTTAAAATTTATTTATTATTATTGTACTTTAAGTTGTAGGGTACATGTGCATAACGTGCAGGTTTGTTACATATGTATACTTGTGCCATGTTGCTGTGCTGCACCCATCAACTCATCATTTACATCAGGTATAACTCCCAATGCAATCCCTCCCCCCTCCCCCCTCCCCATGATAGGCCCCTGTGTGTGATGTTCCCCTTCCTGAGTCCAAGTGATCTCATTGTTCAGTTCCCACCTATGAGTGAGAACATGCGGTGTTTGGTTTTCTGTTCTTGTGATAGTTTGCTAAGAATGATGGTTTCCAGCTGCATCCATGTCCCTACAAAGGATGCAAACTCATCCTTTTTGATGGCTGCATAGTATTCCATGGTGTATATGTGCCACATTTTCTTAATCCAATCTGTCACTGATGGACATTTGGGTTGATTCCAAGTCTTTGCTATTGTGAGTCAGCATTTAAATCTAGAGAGAAAAAGATCATGATTATAAAGAACTAACATCTAGTAAGTTCTTTCATATTCTCTCTTCTCAGAACCTGTGGAGAGCTCTGCAATAAGAATATAGGGTAACAAATGTTAAAAGAGAAGGACCAGAATAGTTGAGGGAATGAATTTTCCTGGCTAAGTGGCACAGATGTTGAGCTGTGGATTGAGTTGAGGAGGTGTGGAGATGAGATTTCCAGCTTAGGCTCTCTTCACCCAGTTGTTCATTTTATAGCTATTTATGAAAGAGCATCTATGTCCTGGTCATTATATTACCTCCTGGGCATGTGAAAATCCACAAGGTGGACCCAGCCAAGGCCTTCACAGAGCTTGTTTAACTAGATGGAGTTATGAACTCTGACTAATTTTACCTCCTTGGTCTTCAGTTTCCCCATATATATAGAAGAAATTCTTCTTTTCTCTACTCATTCCACAGAGAAAGCGTTGGATAGAGATAAATGTAATAAATACCTGAAAAAATAGTAAAATATACAAATGTAACCACCACCCTGAAGAATAACTGATATTTTCAATCAGAAATTTTGTCATGGAATGAATGAATATGTATGAACATCTGGAACTTGAAGGAATTCTTTCTTTGCCAGGGGATCTAGTCCAGGAAACTAATAAAAATGAGGGTTTATATTATCTGTCTTCTCTTTGTTTTGTATTTTGTATTGAGAAGACCATAGTTATCTTCTTTCTTTTTTTTCTTTTTCTTTTTTTTTTTTGAGACGAAGTCTCACTCTGTCGCCCAGGCTGGAGTGCAGTGGCACGATCTTGGCTGGTTGCAACCTTCACCTCCCAGATTCAAGCAATTTTCCTGCTTCAGCCTCCCGAGTACCTGGGACTACAGGCGCCTGCTATTTTTGTATTTTTAGTAGAGACAGGGTTTTGCCCTGTTGGCCAGGCTGGTCTCGAACTCCTAACCTCAGGTGATCTGCCCTCTTCGTCCTCCCAAAGTTCTTGTTCTTCTTTCTTTAAAAATAAATTTCAAGCAGGCCCAGAACCCAAAATAAATTAGAGAGCAGACTAGGGCTCCAAATAAACAAACAAATAATAAGTAAATCAATTAGCTGATTGGATTTGTAAACTAAGGGACCCATTAATGTCCGATGAAATTATGTGTATTTCTTTCCTTTTAGATTTGAGTTTCAAAACCCATGACCCTAGAGAGAGGAAAATGTAAAAGAAGAAACTTCAGAAGAGCTAACGGGTATTTGTTAATAATAACCCAGAATGAGTTACTAAGGAAAACACTTGGAATACATCCTTAATCAATGGGTTTGTAACCAAGAACAATAATCACACTCCTCCTCAACTTAAGCCTTGGTGTTTCCACAAGGAAGGTCAGAGTTCTCAAGGGTGTCATGTGTAATGGCTGGGAGCATTACATCAGGAGAATGTTTTAGAATTTATCATCCACTCAGTCTTTTTTTTAAAAAACTCTCTGACATCAGATAAAGTATTGTATATAATATATCCTTCTTATATCAAAAGCACAATTTTGAGGCCCTAAGCCATGTATTCGACATATTTCTCATTCTACCCTTAAGATTGTGTCTCTGTTGATATTAAGTCCTGAAAGCAATGCTTACATTCAAAATAGCTATTTATTCATGCAGTACATACACATAAATAGCTAACATGGCAACAGTGATAATCCCACATTAGCCTCCAATTAGATTACATTTCAATTTTAGAAGCAAATGGCAGGCAGTGGGGATTGCAATCCACACAAATAGAAACGTGAAGGATACCACATAAAACCGTAATGACATGACTCCGGAAATATCTATTCCCTGAATCTAGGGAAATTATGGGATGCTGCAGGTGATTATCAGTTTATGATCTGAACCCACAATCTGTTTCCTTGTGTTTTCTTATTCTTCAGGCAGCATGGAGTTTAGGCAAAAGGAAGGGTAGCAGAAGAACTGCTGAGGTGTCAAAACAGCAAGGTGGCAGATAATAAAAGACTACATAATTAAAAAGTATTACACATCCATTTGATTATTATCCCTGCCTAACTTTCCCTCACTAGCAATGAATGAAATAAAATGTACCTTAAGGTATTTAAAACAATTAAAGCACTGTACATCATATTTAGCTTCTTTTAAAACTGAAAGCCCACAACTTTTCCATGTAAAGGCGTAGAAAATTGTGCTCATCATACTGTACGCACATCTTAGTATTATGAACTGGTCGAAATTATAAGGGAATAGACAAATGTTTAGTCCACAAATTTACATTTATATTTTGCATCTTTATGTGTTGGAAGTAACAAATTAAAAAGATGGAAAGAAATTTCACCACTAAAGGTTATCCTTTGGGAGTTTGAAGGTTGTTCTTTCACTGTAAGTGCATCTCAACTAAGTGCTGATCATGAATTTATGTTTTGTCAGTAGTTTGGAACTGGATCTTCTGAAATGAAGCACATGAGAGGGTTTCAGTTGTCTAACAACAATTAAATGTGTATTATCTGTCAGTTTCTATGTTGTGTTTTAAATATATCACCTCATTCTTTCTCTTAGAATGTGCTAGTTGATTCTTCCATTTCATGTTGAAAACAGAATCAATAATTGAATTTCTTATCATTGAAATGAAAGAATATTTATTCATCAGAATAGTAGATAGACTGTTGGGAAACAATATAACAACACAGCATGTTTCATAGCACAGAGCAATGCAACTATACGGTATGGTGATTAAAAGCATGCACTTTGAAATCAAATAGACCTGAGTTCAAATGCTGCCACTGAGTTATGCGATCTTGGATGAGGTATTTACCCTCTTGGCCCCTCAGTACCCTTTTTTGTGAAACAAATATAATTACTAATATATAGAAATACAGTGATATTAAATGAAATAATATACATAAAGTACTTAACATACAACTGGATCCATAAGGACTAAAATATTAGTCCTTCAATTATTACTATAATTGAAAGCATATGTTATATACTCACAATCCTCAGTGTATTTCTAAGAGGCTCTTCTGAAATCTACAAACATTCTTTGTCTTCCATAGTTAAATGGGTTCATACCATCCAGCCACTGAAATAAAAGTACACAGAGGAGACAGTTATCTGAATGATACATATACTATTTTCCTGAACCTGGGAACTTCCTCTGAATGAGTTTTTCGTGTCCTAGTTTATAGGAAACAGAGTTCCATTTATGATTGTTCCCATCTACACAACCATTGGTGGATTTGTGTTTGCTCCTCCAATTTATGTGAAGTGACCAATTATGTCACTGACTGAACAAGTAAAAGCAGGGATTGTCTGGAATTGTTATTGCTTGACTTTGACATTGAAAAGTTCCAAAAGGAAACTGGAAAAAAATACAAACTGAGCAAAACCAAATATTCATCTCCAACTCTTACCAAAATTTTCAGTAATTGCCAAAAATTTGAGGTAAAGAATAGAATGCCACAAAATGTATGGAAAACAATGTTGCATTTCATCTGCAGATGAAAAAGTTTTAGGAAAATCATTAATCATTTTGAAAAATGGGACACCCAAAAGAAGACTTCTGTGAAAGGTGTGATTTGGTCAAGAAGTGCCTGAAGATCAGAGATGGAAGACACCTTGGCAGAAGGAGCTCTGGAAGATTGTTTTAACATTCGATGTTGACTAGCTTATTTTTTGTAGTCTGGGATGAAGTCTACATGATACCTTGTCATTGATTTGTGCTAGCAGTAAGTATTAGAGGTATTTACCCTTAGGCTGGAGTAGTGAGTGTAGGTACTTGGGACAGAGTGGCAGCTTTGTGTCCTAGGGAATGAGTAAAAATATTCAACACGATCCAAAATGCCTAAAAAATAGAGGACAGCCCCTAATAGTGTATGTCTATTAGCAACACATGCATTTCCTCCCACAGAGTCCATGAAGGTAACCTCAAAATACACAGAAAATATGTGCACAGACAAGCTAACAGAGATTCTCAAGTGGAAATATAAACATAGAAACAAAAACTACAAAATATTTTAAGAAGAGCAATTAAGGAAGATCCAAAAAAAAAAAAAAAAAAAAAAAAAAAAGAAAAGAAACACACACACACACACGAAACAAACAAATGACTAAATGGATGTTATTAAAAAACAGAAAACTTCATAATATGTATAATTACTTTCTCCAGAGTTAGAAGATATTATATCTCGGAGACAATAATAGTGTTCTGACAAAAAAACAATTAATTGTCTTGAAAACAAAAATTACTATTATTAAAGTAAAAAGGAAAAATGGGCACTCTGAAAAGTAATAGGCAGAGATTGACTCAGTAACCTCTAACAGGAGTGGTACAAAAAATCCGTATTAGTAAAATATGAAACAAATGCAAAAAGATAAAAAGGAGAATACCAGCAAATCTGTCATTCATTTAGCACATACAACACAGAAGGTATATTCTTTAGGGTGGACTAGAATGTGGAAACATATTTCAGCACTTCAGTGGTTTAATGAGATAGAAGGTTATTTCTTCCTCTAACATTATGGGGCATGTGATATTCTGGTTGGCAGTGGCGAAAGGTTCTCTAGTATGGTCATTCAGAGGCTCAAACTGACTGTGGCTCGGCCACATGCAAATTTCCCTAGGCATACTTCTCAGTCAAAGCAGGAAAGATCATCACCAAGAAGTGCATGAGGGTGCTTTGTTGGTGGATCTCCTTTCAATTATAGGACAGATGCACATCTTTGCTGCTCACTTTTCTCTAGAGAGAGATTAGACAGTCAGCCATATCTCACTGGAAGAAAGGCTAGTGAATGAATCTTGCTAACTAGAGTTCTCCACCACAGACAAGAAGAAAAAAAGTTAAGAAACAGTAGCATACACTGCCTTTTTTTAAATTAAAGTCTTCGTATGGAGACTGTTCACTCTATTGCCTGGGCAATATAATGAGACTCCATATACATTCATATATTTATTTCGTATATATATGTAGCCACCAAACTTCGTAGTATTGCTTTAGGCAGGAAGTTGAAGAAATTCTAAAGTAAAGACGAAGTTTTATTTAAAGTAAGCTAGGAATGTTTAAAAATAATACATAAATTTAGCACAGAATCTGGCATAGATTAATAGTAAGCACTTAGTAAATGTTTAATCTTTCATTTTTTAATCTATCAATTCATTTCTGTGAGACGCTTTGTATAACTGCTCTAGTTCCAGGTCTCTGGTTTTTGAAAGAGTGCTGTGATGGTTAGTCTTACGGGTCAGTTTGCTTTAACTAAGAAGCACATAGAGAACTGGTAGAGCATTACTTCTGGGCATGTATGTGAGGGTGTTTCCAGAGGAGATTGGTGTGAGTCAGTGGACTGAATGGGGAAAAATATGCCGTCAATGTGGGTGGCCGCACTACAATTGGCTGAGGACCCAGAAAGAACAAAAAAGTAGAGAAAGGATTTCTTTTATCTCTCTCCTGGAGTTGGGACACTCTTCTTCTCCTGCCCTTGGACATCGGAACTCCAGGCTCTCTAGCTTTGGGACTCCAGGACTTACACCCATGGCCCTCCAATTTATCAGGCCTTCAGCCTTGACTGAAAAGTACAGCATTGACCTTCCCAGTTGTGATTTGGACTGAGTTTTCTGATTTGACTGAGCCATGCTACCATCATCCCAGGGTCTCCATCTTGTACACTGCCTGTCATGGGACTTCTCAGCCTCCATAATCATGTGATCCAATTGTCCTAATAAATCCTCTCCTTCCTATCTATCTATCTATCTATCTATCTATCTATCTATCTATCTGTCTATCTATCTATGTCTATCTATCTATCTAGTCTATGATCTGTCTCTCTGGAGAATCCTGACTAATACAGGTGATATGACAAAACATCTTTAAATTGATAACTAGAGGTATAAGTAGAATAGATCCACTTTTATTTAATTAATAGCACTTAATTTTTTGACTCCTTGATTCCAAAAAAATATTTCTAATTGAGATTAAAAAGAAAGACAAACTATGTGTCTCAGGCTAGTAATAGTAATATTAAATATTATATAATTATTTTATATAATATATAATTAATTATTTTATATAATATATAATAAGTTGCCTTCAAAATTTCTATTAGAGAAGAAAACTGACTTTTCTTAGAGAATTAACTTAATATATAAGGTAGACTATGGGCATATGGACATTAAAACATGGAGAGAAACAAAAGGACTGCACGTACTGCATCAAAGAAATGGCAGGAATTTGTGGAGGAGAGGCTAGGGGTAGAGAGCAGAGAACAGTGGAGGAAAGAAGGGGGAAATGGCTATTCAAGAAAAGTGGCAAAATGTTCACAAATGCTAAGAACCCTGGTGTCTCATTCAATGTGACATATTTTCCTTACGGTGATATGAACCCTTTCATTTATCACATCTTTTCCTGATGTCCGTCATGCTCAAAAGCTTTCTGTGACTTTATCTGTTTTGTTAGATTACACAGAATGCACAGATTGGCCTGCACAGTGTAGCCACACAGAATGATGGAGCTGTTCAAAATTCTCTAAAAGGGAAATGATATACTTAAGATATAGGCAACAATTAGAAAGCAAGCATCCTGGGAAAAATACAAAAAATATCGAAAAAGAATTATAGACTATGTCTATGTCATGGAATGGAAGTTTGAGCCTATCTTCTCTAGATGTTACAGGGCAAGAGCTGGACTTTGATTCATGTGTTAGGCATTTAGCATGCATCTCCTCATGCACATTGCTAGGCTAATATGCAAATGAGAATCACTTAGCTCATGAGGAAATCTTGTAACTCCTAAATACCTGCATCTAAACTGGCGATTTTCTCTTTTTATATAATTTTTGAAGTGAAATAAAATAAATTAGATATAATTACTGTACCATAAAATTCACTTTTTTTTTTTTTTTTTTTTGAGTCAGAGTCTCACTCTGTCGCCTAGGCTGGAGTGCAGCGGTGTGATCTTGGCTCACTGCAATCTTCACCTCCTGGGTTCAAACAATTCTCATGCCTCAGCCTCCCGAGTAGCTGAGACTACAGCCTTGCACCACTATGCCTGGCTAATATTTTTAGTATTTTTAGTAGAGACGGGGTTTCGCCATGTTAGCCAAGCTGGTCTTGAACTCCTGGCCTCAAGTAATCAGCCCACCTCCACCTCCCAAAGTGCTGAAATGACAGGTGTGAGCCACAATGCCCAGCCAAATTCACCATTTTAATGTGTAGAATTCAGTAGTTTTTAGTATATTTGCAAGGGCTTCCAGCCATCATCACTATCTATTTCCAGAGTACGTTTGTCACTCCAAAAAGACTCTCAGCCTCTGACAACCCCATCTACTTTCTGCCTCTATGAATTTGTCTGTTCTGGAAATTTCACATAAATGGAACCATACGATATGGTGTCTTTTGCAATAGGTTTCTTTCACTTAGCATTATGCTTATACTTTTTCCTACTGTTTGTACATTTTAATTTATTTTTTTAATTGAAAAATGATATATATGGTGTACAACATGCTGTTTTGATATCTGTATACATTGTGGAATGGCTAAATGAAGCCCTTTACCATGTGCATCCACTCATATGCTTGGGACTTTTGGTAGTGAAAACACTTGAAATGTACTCTCTGAGCAAGTTCCAAGTATGCAGTATACCGTTATTAACTGTAGTCACCATAATGTTCAGTGTTTCTCTCAAAAGTATTCCTCCTTTGTAACTGAAATGTTGTATCCTTGAAAGACACCTTCCCAAGCCCCTCCCTACCCAGTTTCTGGTAACTACCATTCTACTCTTTATGAGTTCCACCATTTCTCACTCCACATGTAAGTCAGATGATGTGGTATTTGTCTTTTGGTGTCTGGCTTATTTCACTTCCTACAACTTCCTCCAGGTTTATCCAGGTTGTTGCAAATGACAGAATTTCCTTCTTTTTGTGAGGCTAAATAGTATTGTTTTGTGTATGTATGCCAAATTCTCTTTATCTATTTATACATTAACAGAAACTTAGGTTGATTCCATATCTTGGTTTCTGTGAATGTTGCTGCAATGAATACTTTATTCATCTAATCATCAACTAATGATTTTTTGAGTTTGGAAAATTATTAAAGTTCCAAATGAGTCAAAAATGTCAAGTTTCTGTTACATAACAAATGAAGGGGCAAAAGCTGACATTTTTTGTTTTCACATAGTTAATGTTGAGAAGTAAAATGGAGTATGTATGACCAGATTATTATTATCCTTAATGTAATCACCTCCAAGGTCAAGATTTAAGTTATTAAGTTAGAAAATTAACAAGTTCTCTTTGTGTTTTTGCCTCAGCATTGTACCATTTTCTCCAAGTAGTAAATTAGGGAAAAAAAACAAGATTATTTTTGTAAAATATGACTAGAGAGGATGTTAAAATAAATGTCTGGGGGCCATTCTGTACACGAAACAACATTTAATGAAGAGGGAGAGATTTTCATTCTCAACACATCCGGCCTTCCTTGTGACAATAAAGCTCTCATGAGACATTACATGATAAACTTTTTTTTAAATTAAATGTACAATACAACTGCAAATAACATGAAAAATAAAAAGTTGGTCTTAAATTTCAGTCACTCAATCCTGTGAAATAGTTCAATTCCTCACATTTCTTTTCCTCACTGAACAGTGAACAGACTGTGGGAAGAAAAGTGTAAGACGACTTAGCATCCCTATAGTTACCTCTTCCATGCAAATGTCATCATGATCTTTCTATTAAAATAAAAAGATGGGTTACTCAGAGGGCAAGATGGACAGCTCGACGCAGCCACCAGGTGGAACAGCTGCCAAAGAGGGGGTGAGTCAACTGGCTCACTCCTCAAAGATCTTCAGAGGGAAGCCAGAGAGAGTGAATGGTGGGAAAACACAGTAGCTGGGCTAAACAGGAGGAAACCGGGAACCCAGCACAGCGCTACCGTGAACCGGGACTCATTCCTGGCTTCCAATGACGGGAATGGGTGAGTTGAACTGGCAACCCACTCTTGCATTGGGCCTGTGGAATCCCAGTAAAAGGAGAACGCTTCGGCTATCACAGACACCAGAGTTGGCAGGGAGAACTGCTGAGGGAAGTGATAGTGGTGGCAAGTCAGCTCTTGTGGAGCCCAGAGGGTTTGGTGCAGGAGCATGTGTTCTACTGCAGATGGCAGGGAAGCCTATCTCCCTAGGCTCAACTTGTTCCCATAGGAGATTTGAGCCTTAGGGGAACTGTGAGACCTGAACTCTGCAGGGTAGTCTTGCCCATCAGACAGGGTCGGTCTGCTGGCTTCTTCCAGGGCCCCAGACTGACTGTACACACTTGCAGGGCAGCCTCAGGTGCCTTGGGGGTCTGCATCATAGCTTCTGTACTGGCCGACTACGTTTGACCAATGGAAAGCTCCAGCAGCGTGGCCCCTATGGCCATACACCAGTCCATTCGCTCCCTCCCCACCCTGCAACTTCCCCAAGGCCCATGGCAACCTATGACATTGTTTTACTGGCACATATATGCACAGGCAGGTTTTTCATTTCTTGCCCTAAAGCACCTGTATATGCATGTACCCTGCCCTGCCACTGATACGGTAGGAGTGCACTCCACCTTCCCACCCCCATCAGACCACCTTTGCAGTCAGAAACGTGGTGATCACAGAGATAGCCAGCACTGCCCCTGCCAGCACCCTGCCCTTGCACCAACACAGCCACAGAAGTGAAACTAGGTGCAGAAAACAGCAGATCCTCCTCTGCCTGTGTGACCACCCCTGCCTGTGGTGCACAGAAAGTGCACACAAGCCTATGCCTGCCAGCAACCCATCACCAATGTTAACATCACTAATAGGCTGACCACGTGCACAGTTGCCAGCAAGGGCTCCCTGCTCCCCAAGCCGAGCTGCTTCTGCTACTATGGTGAGCACTCACATGGAAGCAGGCACCCTGGAACCCACTAGGACCCTGCTGCAGCCAACGAGCATGCACCCCATCATGATGCTGCTGCTACTGCTGCTGGAACATGTGAATGAGGACGGATCTGACTGTCATCACACTACAAAATACTTTGGATGATACCACCCATCAGAGTGTAGTGACCAGTGGTCCAGGAATACCTCAGCTGCCCCAGCACAATGAATTCATAACTTTGAGGAGACAGAGAACAAAGTTGGGTTCTGACACAAGTCCCCCAGAGTTAGAGCCTGCAGTCCAGGAGTTGGGAGCTGAGTGCTGACTCCCTAAAATCTCCCAGAAACAGAGATAGCTGATTCACCTTATACCACAATTAAACTCTTAAGGTCATCAAATAGGATAAAAGAAAAAAGAATCATACGAAGGTCAGCAACTTCAAAGATTGAAGAAACATCAGCCCACAAAAATGAGAAAGAACCAATGCAAGAACTCTGACAACTCAAAAGCCAGAGTGCCTTCTTCCCTTCAAATGATCATACCACCTCTCCAGCAAGGGTTCTGAACCAGGCTGAGATGGCAGAAATGACAAAAACACAATTTAGAATATAAATAGGAATGAAGATCACTGACATGAAAGAGTATGTTTAAACACAATCCAAGGAAACTAGGAATCACAATAAAATGATACAGGAGCTGACAGACAAAATAACCATTATAGAAAAGAATGTAACCAAACTGATAGAGCTGAAAAACACACTATAAAAATTTAATAATGCAATCAGAAGTACTAACAGCAGAATAGACCAAGTAGAAGACAGAATCTCAAGAGTTTGAAAACTGCCCTTCTGAAACAAAACGGTCATACAAGAATTTTAAAAAAAGAAAAAGGAATGAACAAAACCTATGAGAAATATGGGATTATGTAAAGAGGCCAAATCTACAACTCATTGGTGACTCTGAAGGAGATGGGGAGAGTATAAGCAAATTGGAAAACATATTTCAGGATATTATCCATGAGAATTTCCCCAACATAAAAATTAAAGTTTAGGAAATGTGAAATATCTTAGTAAGATACTTTACAAGATGATCTTCCCCAAAACACATAATCATCAGATTCTCCAGGGTTGAAATCAAAGAAAAAATATTTGGGGAAGCTAGAGAGAATGGTCAGATATCTTACAAAGGGAAGTCCATCCTGACTAAGAGTAGACCTCTCAGCAAAAATCTTACAAGCCAGAAGAGATCTGGGACCAATATTCAATGATGTAAAACAAACAAACAAAAAAAAGAAATTCCAAACCTGAATATTATATCTGGCCAAACTAAGTTTCATAAGCAAAGGAGAAATAATTTTTGTTTTTCAGACAAGCAAATGCTGAGAAAATTTGATGCCACCAGACCTGCCTTATAAGAGCTCCTGAAGGAAGCACCAAATATGGAAAGGAAAGATCATTACCAGCCACCACACAAACACACGTAAGTACACAGGCCAGCGACACTATAGGGCAACCACAGAAACAAATCAGCATAATAACCACCTGGCGTCATGATTACAGAATCAAATCCACACATATTAATATTAACTTTAAATGTAAATGAGCTAAATGTCCCAATTAAAAGACAGAGCGTAGCAAGCTGGATAAAGAGCCAAGACATGGAGGTATTCTGTCTTCAAGATACCCCTCTCACATGCAATGACACCCATAGGCTCAAAATAAAGAGATAAAGAAAAATCTATGAAGCAAATGGAAAACAGAGAAAAGCAGTACTGCAATCCTAATTTCAGACAAAACAGATTTTAAACCCACAAAAATAAAAAAAAAAGGAAGAACATCTCATAATGGTAAAAAGTTCAATTCAACAAAAAGAACTAAGTATCCCAAAAATATATACACCTAACACAGGAGCACCCAGAATAATAAATCAAGTATTTAGAGACCTTTGAAGAGACTTAGACTCCCACACTATAGTAGTGCGAGACTCCAACACCCTACTGACCATATTAGACAGATTATTAAGGCAGAAAATTTAAAAAGATATTCAAGACCTGAACACAGCACTGGATCAAATAGACCTGATAGACATCTACCAATCTCTCCACCCAAAAACAACAGAATATACATTCATCTCACCATCACATGGCACATACTCTAAAATTGAACACATAATTAGACATCTCAAAATTGAACACATAATTGGACATACATGACTCCTCAGCAAATGCAAAAGAATTGGAATAATAACAAGCACTCTCTCAGACCACAGTGCAATCAAACTAGAAATTTAGGCTAAGAGATTTACTCAAAACTATTCTTCTACATGGAAATGGAATAACCTGCTCCTAAGTGACACTTGGGTAAATAATGAAATTAAGGCAAAATCAAGAAGTTCTTTGAAAGTAATGAGAACAAAGAAACAACATATCAGAATCTCTGGGATGCAAGACAGTGTTAAGAGTGAAATTTACAGCACTAAACATCCACATCAAAAAGTTAGGAAGATTTAATACCTAATACCACAACTAAAACAACTAGAGAACCAAGAGCAAACCAGTTAGAAAGCTAGCAAAAGACAAGAAATAACCAAAATCAGAGCAGAACTGAAGGAGATTGAGACATACACACACACACACACACACACACACACACACACACACACAGAGGAAAAAAACTCAACAAATCCAGAATCCAAGAATTATTTTTTTGAAAAAAAAATTAAGCAAATAGATAGACCACTGGCTAGACTAATAAGGAAGAGAGAAGATGCAAATAAACATAATTAGAAACAACAAAAGCATATTACCACTGAACCCACAGTAATACAAGTAAGCATTAGAGATAATTATGAACACCTCTATGCACATAAACTGGAAAATATAGAAAAAAATGATAAATTCCTAGACACATACACCCTCCCAATATTGAGCCAAGAAGAAATTGAATCCCTGAACAGATCAATAATGAGCTCTGAAATTAAATCAGCATTAAGTAGCCTAACAATTAAAAAAAAAGCCAAAGACCAGAAAGATTCACAGCCAAATTTTTGCCAGATATATAAAGAAGAGCTGGTACCATTTCTACTGAAACTATTCCAAACAACAACAACAACAAAAGAGTAGTAACTTCTCCCTAACTCATTCTATGAGACCAGCATCTTTCTGATATCAAATCCTGGCAGAGACACAACAAAAACAGAAAACTTCAGACCAATGTTTTTGATGAACATCAATAGAAAAATTCTCAACAAAATACTGGTAAAACAAACCCAGCAGCACATCAAAAAGCTTATCCACCATGATCACATAGGCTTTATCACTAAAATGTAAAGTTAGTTCAACATATGCAAATCAATAAATGTGATTCATCACATAAACAGAATGAAAGACAAAAACCATATGATTATCTCAATAGATGCTGAAAAGGCTTTTGATAAAACTCCACAAACACACCTTCATGTTAAAAACTCTCAACAAACTAAGTATTGAGGGAACATACCCAAAATAAAAATACTTAATGGGAAAAAGCTGAAAGCATTCCCCTTGAAAATTGTCACAAGACAAGGATACCCTCTGTCACCACTCCTATTCAACATAGTATTGGAAGTCCTCGTCAGAACAATCAGACAAGAGAAACAAATAAAAGGCATCCAAATAGGAAGTCAAACTGTCCCTGTTTGCAGACGACATGATCCTATAACTAGAAAACCTCAGAGTTTCAGCTCAAAAGCTCCTTCAGCTGGTAAACAACTTCAGCAATGTCTCTGGATACAAAATCAACATACAAAAATTATTAGCATTCCTATATACCAGCAACAGACAAACCGAGAGCTAAATAAGGAACACAATCTCGTTCACAATTGCCATAAAAAGAATAAAATACCTAGGAATACAGGTAACCGTGGAGGTGAAAGATCTCTACAATGAGAACTACAAAATACTGCTCAAAGAAATAAGAGATGACACAAACAAATTAAAAAAAAATTCTATGCTTATGGATAGAAAGAATCAGTATTGTAAAAATGATCGTGCTGCTCAAAACAATTTATAAATTCAATGCTATTCCTATCAAACTACCAGTGACATTCTTCACAGAACTAGAAAAAAATCTATTTTAAAATTCATATGGAACTTAAAAAGTGCTCGAATAGCGAAGGAAATCCTGGGGGGGGCGGGGGGAACCACCAAGGCTGGAGGCATCATTCCATAGAACTTCAAACTATAATACAGGGCTACCATAATCAAAACAGCAAAGTCCTGGTACAAAAATGGAGACATAAACAAATGGAACAGAATGGTAACAGAATGGTGAGCCCATAAATAAGGCTGGACACCTGCAACTATCCGATCTTCAACAAAGCTGATAAGAACAAACAATAGGGAATGGATTCTCTATTCAACAAATAGTGCTGGGATAATTGGTAGCCATATGTTGAAGATTGAAACCAGATCACTTCCTTACATCATATACAAAAATCAACTTAAGATAGATTAAAGACTTAAACATACAGCCCAAAAGTATAAAATTCCTGGAAGACAACCTAGGCAATGCCATTCTGGACCTAAAAATTGGCAAAGATTTTATAATGAAGATGCCAAAAGCAATTGCAACAAAAGCAAAAATGGACAAGTGGGATCTAATTAAGCTTAAGAACTTCTGCACAGCAAAAGAAAGTATCAACAGAGTAAATAGACAACCTACAGAATGGAAAAGTTTTTTTCAAACTACACATCTGACAAAGTTTGAATATCCACTGTCTATAAGGAACTTAAACAAACTTTCGAGAAAAAACAAAGAACCCCATTAAAAAGTGGGCAAAGGACATGAACGGACACTTTTCAAAGGAAGACATGCATGTGGCCAACAATTATATGAAAAAAGGCTCAAAATGACTGATTGTTAGAAAAATGCAAATCAAAACCACACTGAAATATCATCTCACACCAGTCAAAATGACTACTATTAAAAAGTCAAAAAATAACAGGTGCTGGTGAGCTTGTGGAGAAAAAGGAATGCTTTTACACTGTGGGTGAAAGTGTAAATTAGTTCAACCATTGTGGAAAGCAGTGTGATAATTCCTCAAATACCGAAAAGCAGAAATACCATTCAACCCAGTAATCCCATTACTGGGTATAAGTTTTTCTACCATAAAAACACATGCACACAAATGTTCATTGCAGCACTATTCACGATAGCAAGGACATGGAATCAACCTAAATGCCCATCAATGGTAGACTGGATTTAAAAAAGTGATGCATATACACCATGGAATATTATGCAGACATAAAAAACAAAAGCAAGATCATGTATTTTGCAGGGACATGGATGGATCGGGAGGCCATTATCTTCAGCAAACTAATGCAGAAAAAAAAAATGTTCTCACTTATAAGTGGGAGTTAAAAGATGAGAACACACGTGGACACATAGAGGGGACCTACACGCACTGGGGCCTTTGGAGGGTGGAGGGTGGGAGGAGAGAGAGGATTAGGAAAGATAACTAACGGGTACTATGCTTAATACCTGGGTGACAAAATAATCTGTAGAATGAATTCCCATACCACAAGTTTACCCATATAACAAACCTGCACATATACTCCTGAACCTAAAAGTTTAAAAAAAAAAGAGAAAAAAAATTTTAAAAGAAAATGTCTGCTAAATCTGTGAAGCATCCCAATATTTTTTGACGTCCAGAATTGGATGTTTCTTTTTACGTGAGACAAAATAGCCCATGGCAACCTTACGTTGCTCTCATCATTGGATTATTGGCACAAAATTTCCATCACCATCAGACCCAGGCTTTTTGAAACTTTTCCAATGTTGAAAATAAAAATGGGAAAAAAACCTATGTACCAAAATCAATCAATCAACAAATAAATAATATATAACAAGAAGCCAGTAGAATTCTGGTCCATAAAAGGGCCTTTTCCTGGCCGTAACAAGCTCAGAATAGAGATGAAACGGCTCTAAGCCTGTGTAAGAGCATTTCTCCCAAATTCTGGAAAAGCATAAAGAAGTAATTCTTCTCTCTTCAGCTGATGACGGCAAGTGGAGTCATGGCACACTACTAGGGAAGAAAGAGCCTTGCTGATTCTGTCACTGGGTAAACACTTGATTACACTTAGGAAGGTAAATTTTTTCTCTCTCCATGTGTTCATTCAAAATGGCCTTGACAGCCGCTTCCAAAAAGTACTCAGCATTTAGAGATTTTCAAGTAAGCATAACTACTTCTCAAGCAAAGGAGATGATGCTTTGTCAAACTTCCAGAATAAGTTACCTTTCTTTCTTATTTTCAATAAACATTACATTGACACATTTGCAGACTCAAAATCATGAAAACATTTTTTCACTTCTTCACCTACATTGATTTTGTGACCCGTGCTATTTCTTCCGCTGTGCACTGAATTTTATCTAACTAAAATTACTATGGTTTCTAATTACCGACTCAGCTTATTTCTGAATTTTCCCTTTCGTTCATTTCTCTCTGATATTTTACACTGCAGCCTGCTCTCTCTTTCCTGGATCCCATATTTTAACTTTATTTTTCTTCAGTTTCTTCTCTAATGTTCTCACCACTGCTTTTGACCTCCTTTCCTGTTCTTCACACACTGAAAATGCAACCCTTCTAGGGCCCATTCTACTGTATGAGCTCCAAGCTCTTCTTACTTCATTTATCAAATATAACACTATTGATTTTTAACCTATTTCTTGAGTCCATTCCTCTCTCCTGAGATTCACTGCCATGTTTTCTTTTGCCTACCAGCAGAGCCAGTGTCTGGGGCAAGCCACCTGCTGAGAAACATGGGGTCCCATGCATGGAAGAGCCCTGTGCTTAATTTAATGTTCTGCGGTCACCATCTTAATACATTTAATAATCCTTGAATAGGACCTTGCATTTTCATTTTATGCTGGGCCTTACAAAGTAGGTAGCCAGTCATGCCTATTGGCCATTTCCTTGGGCGTGTTTCACAGATACCACTACATGTTTCTAAATACGTATCATTTTGTTACTACCTTCTCATCCACTTCCCAACAAGATATAACTAGCTAACAGCTAGAGATAATTAATAGCTTCTTCCCTCATCACACCAAAGAATTGGTAAAAATGTTTTTACATGTTATTTTATCAGAATTTTCTAAATCTAATTTCTTCTTTCTGTCTTCATGGCTAATTCCTTAATTCAGGTCTTTGTCCTCTATTTCCTACAAGATTTTAACATCATTATTATTGCCATAGTACTAGATGTAAATCCATATCAGATCATGTCACTCCTATCCTTTAAAATAAGCAAAAGTTCCACACTGACACTGTTCAGATGCATTCACATGGGCCACATAGGTTGCTATAATCTTTTTTCTGTTAATTCTTGCTTCATTTCCTCCATTCCTAACACTGCAATAGAATTTCAAGTACACTTGATTATCCACTCCCCTAAAACCAGGTGCCTCCATATCCTTGTGAATTTACCAACAATGTTTCTGCTGAAAAGTCCTTAGTCAGCTTCGTCTCTGAAGGGATTTCTATGATTCTTCAAGATCAAATTCAAATGCTATCACGGCTTTAAAGCCTTCCTCTTCCCTTGAGAATATATATTTATCCATGCCAGGTTCACTTGGTACTTTTTATATATCTTAGTTACACAATTTATCACTTGAGTTGTTGAAGAAATGATTATTATTTTTACTGTGCTGTTAGCATTAGCACACAGCCCAGCATAGTGTAGGCAATAGGTGTTTCTTAAATATTAAGGTATTACTATTGGTTATAAAATCAGCCTATACTTTTATTCAGGCATACCTTATTGTATTATACTTCACTGTAACCTGTTATGTTTCATGAATATTGCTCTTTTTTACAAATTGAAGATTTGTAGTACCTGTGAGTTGAGCAAGTCTAGTGGCACCAGTTTTTTCAACGCGAGTTCTCACAACGTGTATCTGTCACATTTGGGTAATACTTGCAATGTTACAACTTTTTCATTGTTATCATGTAAGTTAGTGTGATCTGTGAACAGTAACCTTTGATTTTACTGAGCTAATTGTTTTGGGGTGCCACCAACTGTGCCCATATAAGACAGTAAACTTGATACATGTGTGTGTTCTGACTGTTCCACTGCTTGTTCCCCTACTTCTCTCCCTCTCCTTGGGCCTCCTTATTCCCTGAGACACAACAATATTGACATTGGGCCAACAGCAATCCTACAATGGTCCCTAAGAGTTCAATTGAAAGGAAGAGTTACATACCTCTCAGTTTAAATCAAAAGCTGTATGATTTAAGCTTAATGAGGAAAGACATGTCAATACTGAAATAGGCTGAAAGCTAGGCCTGTCTCCGCAACCAGTTTTCCCAGTGGTAAATGCATAGAAGAAAGTTACTGAAGGGAATTAAAAGTGCTGCTCCAGTGAACACACAAATGATAAGAAAGCAGAACAGCCAGTTGCTGATATGGAGAAAGTTTTGGTGGTCTGGACAAAGAATCAAACCAGCCACAACATTCCCTTAAGCCAAAGCCTAATCCAGAGCAAAGCCCCAACTCTTCAATTCTATGAAGACTGAGAGAGGAGAGGAAGCTGCAGAAGAAAATCTGAAGCTAGTGGAGATCAGTTCATTAAGTTTTAACCCATCTCCAACGCATTGATTACAAGCTGAAGCAACAAATGCTTGTGCAGAAGCTGTAGCACGTTATCCAGAAGAGCTAGGTAAGATCATTGATGAAGCTGTCTACACTAAATAACAAAATAACAGATTTTGTGTAAATGAAACAGC
Organism: Macaca mulatta; assembly: GCF_049350105.2. Lineage (NCBI taxonomy): Eukaryota > Metazoa > Chordata > Mammalia > Primates > Cercopithecidae > Macaca > Macaca mulatta. The sequence continues at coordinate 14,497,870 of NC_133417.1, forward strand.
CTTAATATAAGAAGAAGATGTTATTTAGGACTTTCATAGCTAGAGAAGAGAAGTCAATGCCTGGCTTCAGAGCTTCAAAGGACAAATTGACACTCCTCTTAGGGACTAACACAGCTGGTGACTTCAAGTTGAAGACGATGCTCATTTATCATTCTAAGAATCCTGAGGCCCTAAGAATTATGCTAAATCTACTCTGCCTATACTACACTAATGAAACAACAAAGCCTGGATGACAGCACATCTGTTTACAGCATGATTTACTGACTATTTTAAGCCCACTGATGAGATATACTATTGAGAAAAAAAATCCCTTTCAAAATGTTACTTCAGTAACAATGCCCCTGGTCACTCAAGACCTCTGATGGAGATATATGAGGAGGTTAACGTTGTTTTCATTCCTCCTAACACAACATCCATTCTACAGCCTATGCTTTAAGTCTTTTTACTTGAAAAAATTTATGTTAGGTCATAGCTGCCATAATGATTCTTTCAATGAATGTGGGCAAAGAAAATTGAAAACCTTCTAGAAAGAATTTCCCATTCTCGATGCCATTGAGTACAATCGTGATTCATGGGAGCAGATCAAATATCAACACTAACAGGAGTTTGGAAGCAGTTGATTCCAGTCCTCATGGATGATTTTGAGGATTCAAGATTTCAGCGGGGGAGGTAAATGTAGATGTGGTAGGAAAAAATCAAGGGAAACAAAATTAGAAGTGGAGCCTAAAGATGTGACTGAATTGCTGTAATCTCATGATAACACTTAAATGAATAAGGAGTTGCTTTTTATAAATGAGCAGAGAAAGTTGTTTCTTTAGATGGAATCTACTCTTGATGAAGATGCTATGAACATTGTTGAAATGAGAACTGTATGTTTATAGTGTACAAAATGATGTTTTGATGTAAGTATATATTGTGGGATGGCTAAATAAAGGTATCTAACATAAACATTACCTCACATACTTATCTTGTTTTTGTGATGACAACACTTAAAACCTACTTTTTATAATTTTTGATATACAATATTATTACAATCTATACTCCCTGTCATGTACAATAGATACCTTGAACTATTCCTTCTTTCTACCTGAATTTTTTTATCCTTTAACAAACATCTCTTCAATTCCCCCAAATTCCAGCCTCTGGTTACTCTCTATGATTTCTACTGTTTCACATTCCACATGTCAGTGAAATCACATAGCATTTGTCTTTCTGGGCCTGCCTTACCTTACTTAACATCCTCCAGGTTCATTCCTGTTATTGCAAACAACAAGATTTTTTTTAAGACTATAGAATATTCCATTGTGTATATATACCACATTTTTGATCCAATTATCTGTTAATGGACACTTTGGTCGATTCCCTGCCTTGTCTACTACTGTATATTGTGCTGCAATAAACATGGGAATGCAGATATCTCTTTGGCATACTGATTTTCATTCTTTTGGAATTGTTAGATTGTATGGTAATTCTGTTTTACTTTTTTGAAGGATCTCCATACTGTTTTTCATAATGACTATACTGATTTACATTGGCACCAACCATGTATAGGGTTTCCCCTTTTTTTTCATATTCTTGCCAATGCTTGTTATCTTTTGTTTTTTTGATAACAGCCATTCTAACAGATATGAAGTGGTGTTTCATTGGGGTTATAATTTGCATTTCTCTCGACGGTGATTTTTTTCACATACATTTTGGCCATTCATATGTCTTCTTTTGAGAAATGTCTATTTAGGTCATTTTTTTTTTTTTTTTTAGAAATTTGAACATGGCTTACATTGCAGCACTTTTCAGGTCATTTAAAAAATCAGATTATGATATCTAACCTGATTAATAATGAACTGCCCATTGCCTATATTTAATCAGGTTATTTCACCTTTTCTCTTCCCTGATGTATGTGTTTAGTGCTATAAATTTCTCTCACAGCACTACTTTTACTGTGTCATGCAAATTTTGATGTCACATTTTCATTGTCATTTACACTTTAATGTGTTTTTAAACATTCTCTGATATTTCATTTTAGAACTATGGAGCAATTCAATGTGTGCTTTTCAGTTTCCATGTGTTTGAAGATTCTTTTAATGGTATTGATTTCAAATTTAATTTCATTGTGGTCAAAGAATACACTCTATATGATATCAATTCTTTTAAATATATTGCAGTTTGTTTTATGATCCCTAATATGGTTTATCTTGTTATGTGTTTCATGGGTGCTTGAAAAGAATGTGTTTTCTGCTGTTGCTGGATACAGTGTCCTATAAATGTCAATTAGATTCTGTTGGTTGATAGTGCTGTTGAGTTCTTCTGTATCCTTGCTGATTTTCTGTGTAACTGTATTTATCAATTGTACACTGATGTTTTGAATTCTCCAACTACAACTGTATATTTATCTTTTTTTCCTTTCAGTTCTCTGCATTTTTGCTTCACATATCTTACAGTTGAGCTCTTTGGTACATCCACATTTAGAAATATTATATCTTTTGGGTGGATTGAATTTAGTCATATAATGCCCACCTCTGTCTCTGAAAATATTTTTTGCTATGAGTTCTGCTTCATCTGGTATTAAAAGTAGTAACTTCTGCTTTCTTTTGACTAACATTTGCATGACATGCCTTTCTGCATCCTTTTACTTTTAACCTGTCAATATTACTATATTTGCTGCAATTTCACATAGACAATATATATCTGGGTAATGTTCTTAAACCTCCAGTCTGTCTTTTAATTGGTGAATTGACCCATTTGTATTTAAAGTAAGTATTAATGTTAGTAATTAAGTATGCCATTTTATTTTTTGTTTTCTTTTTGTTCTCTTTGTTACACAGTTTTCTGCTTACTTTTCCTTGCCTTACTGTCAGTTAATGGAATATATTTTAGAATTCCATTCTGAGTCTCATAGGTACTGTTGATAGTGTTTTTGAGTATATCTACATAAATAGGTGATAGATAGATAGATAGATAGATAGATAGATAGATAGATAGATAGATAGATGCTCCAAGCATTACACAACATATAAATAACTTATCACCATCTACTGGTGTCATTTTTTTTTTATCAACTCAGTTGAAGTGTGGAGACTTTATTTACTCACAGATTCCTTTTTCTTATCCTTCATATTTATGATATAATTGTCTTAATGATTCATCTACATACATTAGAACCACGTCAATGTTATTATGTTTGCTTCTACATTCAAATGTAATCTACAAAACTCAAGAGGAGGAAGAAATGCCATTGTATTGACCTATATTTTTGCTTACTGTATTTATTTTTCTTTCCTGATGTCCAGTATGTCTTATTTTACCCTTTCTTTTGTTTTTAGAGAACTTTTGTTAGCAATTCTTTTAGAGTAGGTGTACTGGTGACAAATTTTCTTAATTTCTCTCTATCTGATTTTCCTTTTATTTCTGAAAGATACTTTCTCTGAATATAGGATTCTGGACTGACAGTTCTTTTCTCTCAGAACTTGAAAAATATTGTGTCACTGCCTCCCTGCCTCTATGGATGTTGGTGAGAAATCTACTGTCATTTGAATTACTTTCTGTTAATAGATTAATTGTTTCTATTATTGTTTTCAAGATTTTTCTGTCTTTAGTTTTCATAAATTTTAATATAATGTGTCTTGACATGGCTTTATTTGAAGTTATCCTTTTTTGTTTGCTTGTTTAGCTTCTTGAATCTATAAGTTTCTTTCTTTTACCAAGTTTATAAAGTGTTTAGCCATATCTCCTTGGATATTTTTTAGTCCCACACTCTTTCTCTTTTCATTCCAGTACTCCAAAAACACAAATGTTAGATCTCTTTTTATAGTCCCATGGGTCCTTGAGTTTACCTCTTTCATCTATTATTTCTCTGTTGTTTGTTTGGGTATTTTTTCTTTTTGTTCTGTCTTTTATTTCACTGATTCTTTTCTCTGTCCCACCCATTCTGCTTTTGAGTTTGAATTTCTATTTCAGTTATTGCAATCTTCAGTTCTAAAACGTCTGTTTGGTTCTTTTATATCTTTTTTTGCTGAGACTTCGTATTTCTTTTCTAAAGCTTCCTATTTTTACTTCTTTCTAAAGTTTTCATAGTTGCTTATAAAAGCATTTTTATGATGGCCTCCTTAAAATCATTATAAATTATTTTTAACTTCACTGTCATCTCAGTTTTGACATCTTTTGGTGTTTTTTTCATATAATTTTATTAATATATCTTTCTGATTCTTGATATAATGAGGGATCATCAATTGAAACCTGAATATCTTAATATCTTGGGTATTATATGATGAAATTGTGACTCTTATTTAAACTTTCTATTTTAACTGGCTTTCCTTTGGTTAAACCCTGAAGAGAGAAAGAATCTCATATAAAACTGGCTATATTATAATATTCATAATGTCTAATTTTTAAAATGAGGAATATAGAGAAACACTAATGTGTGTCCTATTAATAAGAACAAAATTAATCAACAGAAACTGTACTTGAGAAAGAACAGACGTTGGATTTACTAGACAAAGACCTTACATTAACTCTCTTAAATAGGCTCAAAGAGTTAAAAAAAAAAAAAAAGGAACTGAACAATGAGATCACTTGGACTCGGGAAGGGGAACATCACACACCGGGGCCTATCATGGGGAGGGGGGAGGGGGGAGGGGGGAGGAATTGCATTGGGAGTTATACCTGATGTAAATGACGAGTTGATGGGTGCAGCACACCAACAAGGCACAAGTATACATATGTAACAAACCTGCACGTTATGCACATGTACCCTACAACTTAAAGTATAATAATAATAAATAAATTTTAAAAAAAAAAAGGAAACCAGGATTATGCTGTCTCAATAAATGAGAATATATATGAAAAGATAAAAGCTATAAAAGGGAACTAAATAGATATTCTGGTGATGAAAAGAATATATTGACTGAAATCAAAAATTCACTGGAAGTTTCAATAGCAGATTTAAATAAATAGGAGCAATAGTCAGTGAACTTGAAGATGGGACAATTAGAACTATACTGTCTGAGGAGCGAAAGGAAAAAAGGCTGGGAGTTGAGTCTAATCTTTCTCCCCCACTGCAAGACCCCATTGCATTGGTCCCTATCCTTATCTCCATAGCATCCCTTGAATAAATTCTGCCTTGTCATCTTTAACAAAATAAAAGAAAAAAGATTGAAAAAAAAATGAATAGAGCCTAAGAAACTTCTGGGATGACATCAAACATACTTACATACATATAATGGGCATTTCAGAAAGAGAGGATAGAGAGAAAAGGACAGAAAGAAGATTTAAAGAAATAGTGGCTGAACGCTTCCCAAATTAGATGAAAGACATTGATCTACATATGTACCCTAGAATGACTATACTGTTGTCAGACAAAATAAATATTAAGTCAAAAACAGGGAAGGCAGGTAAAATAGAGAAGTGAAAAACAATAGAGAAAATGTATGAAATCAAGAGTTGGTTTCTGAAAGGATTAATTAAATTTACAAACTTTTATATTAGACTGATTAAGAAAAAAGAAGACTCACATTACTAAAATCAGAAATGAAAGTGGAGATATATAGAGTATTATAAATTACTATATAACTTACCATATTTTTAAAAGAATTATTAACAGAAGGCTATGAACAATTGTATGCCAAAAAAATTAGATACACTAGACAAAACTGACAAATTTCAAGAAACACGCAAACTACCAAAACTGACTCAGAAATAAATAGAAACACAAGTATAACAAACAAAGAAAATAAAATAGTCATTGAAAACCTCTCCACAAGGCCTGGGATCAAATGGCTTCACTAGTGAATTCTACTCAATATTTAAAGAGGAATTAACACTGATCCTTCTCAAACTCTTCCAAAAAATAGAAGAGGAGGGAACACTCTCTAACGGATTCCATAAGACTAGCAGTGCACTAACAACTTAACTAAAAGGCAGACAATTCAGTTTATAAACTGGCAAAGTTCTTGAGTGAACATTTTTTTTTTCTTTTTCCCAAATGGCTATCGTATTTATTTGCTTCATCAATAATGATCCTGGCAAAAATTAGTTAACCGATGCTGAGACATTTGTAATGAAATACTAATTTTAAAAATCCATGACACCTTGATAGAAATTAGAGTTTAAACAAACAAAAAAGGAACCTTTGATATTGCCAGCAACTATAAAGTGAATGTACTGAGACCGACACGACAGCGAGAAGGCATTTTCACATTTATATCTGACATCTGGCCATACTTTCAGTCGCCAGAATATCTTCTCTCCAGATTAAAAAAAAAAAAAATAGTATGCTGATTTCTATAATGAAGCTTTTTTTTTTTGTATAAAAATCAAATAATGACCAATGAGTCACAACAGCTCAATAGGTAGAAGATTAAAAACTGCATCAAGCAGGTGTTGAAAATAAATACCACTTAGGAGGAGGAGGAGAAACCCCCTGTGTGGGGTTTGTTTTTGTCCCTTTGAGTGTGTGTGGGATTTGTCTTCCAAGGCATGAGCCTGGCCTGTCTCACGGTGCTATTCACTCTGAAAGAGTGCAACTGCAGCACGTTGTCTCCATAGCCCGGCCTCCCAGAAGCCTCAGAGCATCCATCAAACGTTTTTTTCACGGAGGATATGTAACTGGCCACCTCTTAGTATATGCAATGATGCTGAGCATCACTAGTCATTACAGAAATGCAAATAAAAACCACAATGGCATATTAGCTCAGAGCTACTAGAACAATTATCGTGAAAAAAGGTGGCGAATATATGTGTTGGTGACTTTATAGAAAAACTGAAACCTTCATCCTTGGCTGGGAGAGATGCAATATATTTTAGCCACTTTAGAAAATAGTTTGGCAGTTTCTTAAAAAGTAAAATTAATATTTACCATATGGCCTAGTCATTACACTCCTAGGCATATAAACCCAAAAGAACTTAAAACAGGTATTCAAACAAACAAATACTTGTATATGAATATAGCAACACCATTCACAGTGGCTGAAGTTGACAATAGATAAACGAAGAAACAAAATTTAATAATCCATACAATGGAATATTATTCAACCATAAAAAGGAATAAAATACTGATGCATGCTGTAATCTCAATGAACCTTAAAAATATTATGTGAAGTGAACAAAGACAGATACAAAAGATAACATATTATTATGTCAGCTGTCTTAAATATCTGTAATAGATAAATCCATAGAGACAGAAAACAGATTAGTGGTTGCCAGGAGCTAGGAAAAGGGAGGATGAGTAGCTGCTGCTTAGTGGGGACAGGATTTCCCTTCGGAGTGATGAAAATCTTTTGGAACTGCACAACATAATTAATGTATTAAATGCCACTGAATTACACTTTAAAGTGGTCAGATTTATGGTATACGAGCTTTACCCCACAAATGCCAATTGATTCAATTTTCCCTTCAGATAATTTGAATTTTCTATGTGCTGATTAGGCCTAGGCAATGACTGGGAATACTTGTTAAGATTAAATTTATTGATAATTTAATGATAATTTTAGTTTTTTTTTAATGCAAACCATTCTTACACACCTGAAATAATCTCACTTGGTTATGATATTCTATTCCATTTATGTATGAATGGATCTTATTTGCTAATATTGCATCAAACTTGGTCATTATATTGAAATGTGTAATAAAGTATTTAAATATGATGATTATAGATTTATTTCTCCTTTTCTTCCCAATTTTGCTTGTGTAGGTATATACTTGTACATAAATTTGCATGTACATTTAATATGAATATAAATTTTGTATATGTGTATTATGATAATATATAAAACAAATATAAATTTATATATTTTATGTGTGCATATGATAAAGCAATATATTAATATTTATATTGTAATTATATTGTAACACACACAGAGGCATAATTTTCCTTCTGTAAAATGCACATGTCTTAAGCATAGAGTTGAATCAGTTTTGACAAATATATAAATTCTTTATAAATTCGTTATTATATCAACAACACTGCCATCTTTTTGCCCTAGACATTGCCTCAGCTAGTCCTTATTTGCTATTTGAGTGCAACAAAACTTGATTTTCAAGACAATAATACTCTGCACATAAAAACTGCAATAGTTTATTGTTTCTAACACTGAACAAGAGATTTCAAAGGAATCACTCTTTTCTGATATGTGTTATAAACCTTGGTTCCCCATGTACCTGTTTTTTACCTGCTTCTCTGTATGTCATGAGAAACCTTGAATAGTCTTATGACAGATTCTGCTTTTGCACTGAGTGGTATAATTAAGTCTAGGGGTAGAAACATTCTTCCCTTGGGTTAATAAAATATCTACCACAGATGCGCAGGGACTGAGAATAAAATAAGATGTCAGTAGACATGGTAGAGAGATACCTTCTCCCTGGCCCTCAATTCCATTTCTTCCTTCTGAAACCTATATATTTGGGCTATTCTAAAAGTTGTCAAACCAGAGCTATTGTGCCATCTAGAAGATGGCATCCTCCAAAACAGTGGAGATTGTTCATTTATTTTGCAGTTAGCACTATAGCTAGGCCCTGAAAATTAAAATTGAATAAACAATTTCAATTCTCCAGAAGACTAACTTATGATGATGACATTTTAAAATAATAAAATGTAATTATATGCCCAGCGCAGTTCTAAGAACTTTTCATATGTCAATTTATCTAATCCCCACAGCAACCCTACATACAGCATCATAGTCATATTCTTTTGCAGGTGAGGAAAACACGGCACAGAGAAGTGAAACAAGTTTGTCAGAGTACACAGTTGATAAGACTTAGATTAGCTTATAAGTCTGACTTAGAGTTAGGTAATAGTTTATAAGGTTGAAGATTTGAACGTAAGTAATTATCTCCAGAAAGCAGACTCTTAGCCACTACTCTTTCCCCTCTTTAAGGGCACCTAGGGCTTCCAAGGACATGAACTCATCGTCTTCTTGAATGTTATGTGGAATCTTAAATGTGATGTAGAAAAGGAGAAGTATGGTTACGCTAGCACGATAGCACCAAGTCACTGTGGGTCCACAATGACAACCTGTCTAACTCCACTATAAGTCAGTATCAAGCCATCAAGTTATGTCACATAATAATTTACTTAGGAGGCATTTCCCTTGCTTCAAAACCACAGAGGAATCTTGAGTCTTCTATCCAGCGTATAATGGTCAATCACAGATCATCTCCATCAGGGCCTCTGGAGTCCATAGACTAAGTATTTTTTAGTCACGATCACCTGGAGAACCTTCTGTTGCTCTAGGTAACATTTAAAAACAACAACTTTTTAAGTTAACCTTTGAAATACTCAGTGAAAAAATACATAACCATGATATATAGTGCCTCCAGAATCCAGAATGAACCATCGGGCATTTTAAAGATAGAATTCATCTTTTGTTCTTCCTTTGGGGATAATTTTACAATATGCTTTAGACCACTGAATTCCTAGACATTCTCTAGTGGTGGTTATAAAAGGCAAATATTCTATTTCAATTTTAGTGATAGGAAGAAATAATATGAGAAAAAGTTAAATGCTTTTTTCTTCATCAAGAAATTCAGAAAATGTTTTACCATTGTACATGATAGTAATAGGTATTAACCCTCAAAATGATTCCATAAGTTAAACCCTACTATTCTCCCATTTTAAAGATGTCAAAGCTGACACTGAGGGCATTTGCATAACTAATAAATACCAAAGACTAGGTTTTACCTTGCATATTTTGAATCCAATAATGAACTATTTTTATTATATCCATCATGATCACCAATGCTTATGGCCATACAGCATCAGATTTAGATGTTAATCTCTTACACTTTGAAAGTGTGCAATAAATGAATATGATTTAGAATAATAATCATAATATTTGGAGCTTAACTTTGGTATTTGAAACATGAAGATTCTGCCCCATTCTGGAACTACTGCATCAGAAATATTCTCAAATGGGATCTGGGAACTGATACTTAAAATCAACACCTGGGAGAAGAGAGTCTACACTAAAAGTCAAGACCTACTGCTCTAATGCTCACTGTATGGAGATGTAGTGTCTCCAGCAAAATCTGTTTCCTCTTTGATACGTGGCTTCATAGCTTTATGGAGCCAAATTCCACAATGCTAAACGACAAGGGGCATTTATCAATGTTTCACAGTCCCTCTTCTGTCCATTTCTTCTCACTTGACTTTGAGATGCACATCTAGAGCTGTTGATGAACACTTCCCTAAAGAACCCAGGTCTCACCTTCTGCTTACAGCTAACCCTCCCCCTACTAAACTTTCATACATTTTGAGCACTGACCTTGACTTCCCTTCGTATTTTCTCTGGTTATTTTGAACAAATACCTCACTGAATTCAGTTATTTTTTGTGAAATTGTATTATAACACCACCCTGAAGTATACTATATGGTCCTGAGGTGTCTTCATGGTCAGCCTTAAATAGGAACAGGACATGAATTTGATGTGCCCTATATCAACCTGAACTGACTAGAACAGTGCACACGCTCAAATTAATAAATAGAATACTATCAGAAGGTCACATTCTGTAATTTCCATTGTGGTTGTGGAAGATTAACAGAATGGAAATCACTTTGTAAATTTTCTACATTATGCAAAGCATCATGCTAGGAAAAATGTACAGCTGATAAAGATGAGGATGATGATGAATATAAATTATATGTAATTCTACCCCTGATAATGTTCAGTTAATTCTTCACAGATTTCATTATTGACCTGGTTAGTCTAGACAATATTTTAATAGATAATATTTTTCACGGCAACTCAGTCTTGAATCATCCTGAAAATTGAATAAATACAAGGTAGTCTATCACAGCTCCCTAAGCTTGTTTCTGTAGTTAGAAACATGAAGGCAATAAACTGCATTTTTAAAGTCCTGCTTGAAAAGACTTAAGAGAACGACAGAAGAGGAAAATTTTTCTATTAACGAGGCACTGAGCGGAGGAAGAAGGTTTGCTGTCTAATTTCTGTGTTTTAATCACTAGGAAAAACACGTAAAATGAAAGATTAAATTAAGGCTGCCTTGGGAGAAAATGCCAAATTACCCAGGGCTTCAGTTTCTCTTGAAGTCCTGCCTCTCTTTAATGATCAATTACATTCATAATTTTAGTCCTTTCACACTCTCTTTTTCTCCCAAATAAAACAGCTTTAGAATAAAGTCTGAGAAACATATTTACATTAAATCTTTTTGTTGTTTTGTTTGAGACCGAGTTTCACTCTCGTTGCCAAGACTAGAGTGCAATGGGGCAATCTTGGCTCACTGCAGGCTCCGCCTCCTGGGTTGAAGGATTCTCCTGCCTCAGCCTCATGAGTAGCTGGGATTACAAGCACCCACCACCAGGCTCAGCTCATTTTTTGTGTTTTTAGTAGAGACAGAGTTTCGCCATGTTGGCCAGGCTGGTCTCAAACTCCTGGCCTCAGTTGATCTGCCTGCCTTGGCCTCTCAAAGTTCTGGGATTACAGGCACTGAGCCACTGTACCTGGCCTACATTAAATCTTGTATCTCCATCTTTTCTGAGGGCTGATTGTATAGTGTCCCTGGAACTTGTGTCCTCCCATTAAAATTCCCACTAAAATTCCTTCGGAAGTTGAGGTCATAGATAATATAAAGACCTTTTAAAATGTGCTGTCTTATCAAAGGTCCTTTATTTTATGAGAAATAGTTTACATATAATAAAATTTACATAATTTAAACACACGGCTCAATAACTCTGAACATATATACACCAATGTAACCAATACCACTATCAAAACATAGAACATTTAAAAGCCTTTTGTAAATGTAAAATGCAATGCAAGCTTTTGGCCTAGATAAAAATATTAAATAAAAAATTGTTTCTCTAATTGTGATGTTTCATAATTAGTTTGCTTTGTGGACTAACCATAAAAATGAACTGTATTATATTCCATATCTCATGACTCATAGGTATCTTATCATAAGATGCATACAGGCCAATATGACCCTTACTCCTCATTTTGCTTAAATATGTCATATTTTTCTCTAATAAATTATTAGCATCTATGACAGATGAGATTACCAATGAACACTGAAAGGTTTCTAATAAGATCTGAACTATACTTAGATCAATTATTGTATATAGTCCTCGTTACCATCCTATATCCTCCACACCTCCTGTGTTAAGAAAACATACATCAAACAGGACAGATGAAAAGAAATGTTCAGCTGGGTGCAGTGGATCACGCCTGTAATCCCAGCACTTTGGGAGGCCGAGGCAGGCAGATCATGAGGTCAGGAGTTCAAGACCAGGCTGACCAACATAGCAAAACCCAGTCTCTATTAAAAATTAAAAAAAGTAACTAAGCGTGGTGGCACACAGCTGTAATCCCAGCTACTCAGGAGGCTGAGGCAAGAGAATCACTTGAACCCAGGAGGTGGAGGTTGCAGTGAGTGGAGATCACACCATTGCACTCCAGCCTGAACAGATCAAGACTCTGTCTCAAAAAAAAAAAAGAAAAGAAAAAGAAAGAAAGAAAATAAAAAAGAAATGTTTATTTGTAAAATAGCATAAAATATTAAACCAACTGCATTTTGTATTTGTGAGCATAAAATGAGTTTACATGAGAAACATAATGAACAACAGTAATACGTTCAGCTCACAAGCTGAGATAGAGGACTGGTTGCAGTAAGATCCTGTGTCCTCACCATAATCCTAACACTAGTCCCATTACACTAAGCCACTTCTGCATAGGTGTGAAAATCATGTTTCCAGAATTCTCCTTGAAAATGAGCATACACATAATCGATTTATTTTGCCAACACAGATAACTTATTTTGTAGAGATTTCATTCTGTCAAGAACCGTGGTAGGTCTGAGACTTTATTCTACTTGCGAGCTAACAAGTTAGCCTGCCGTGGTTTTATAGATGCTGGCAGAAAACACGAGACTCTTGAGTCAGAGTCAAAGGACAGTTTATTACTCGCAGCAATAGCAGTACAGTAGCCAGAATATCATCATTTTTACTCAAGCTCCCCAAACCCCAGTTCCCATAAGGCAACGTGAAGAGGGGCAGGGAATGACTACGTATACATATACGAGGCGTTGTTGCAGGAGAGAAATCCCTGGTTTTGGAAATGTAAATATTTTATATTGAGTTGCAAGCCAACCTGCACAAAATTTGCCATGGAGGAAAACACTAAATTTATTAAACTGGATAGTAAATAAACCTGTTCTTTGTTCTAGAGAAAGGCACAATTTGTATCTTCTAGGATTGTTTACATTATAAACATCCGTGAAAAGACAGTCTTAAACAAAGGGTGCCAGTGGTTTGTTCATAATCTATGCAGAAACATGATAGACCCTTGAAGAATTGCTTCTAACATGGCCTACCAGGAGACAAACTGGAGGGTCAGATCAATGTAACCAGTTTCCTTCAAGTATATAGCATTTGAGAAATGCAAAACAAAGTGAGTATATATGTGCGTTTGTGTATGCGTATATAATATATATGTCTTGTATACATTATATGACCTGTATATAATGTATACAGATAAATATGTATATATAAGATATACAAATATACACACATGCATATATAAAGGGAATTATATATATAAAGCACATCATATGTATATGCATAATATATTATATAAATTTCTTTAAAGTCTGTTAAAGTATGTATACATATATGTTCAAGTATATTAAGGAAATTATTGAATTTGAAGATACACTGGTGATTTTTAAACTCTCTTCTCCACCTCCTTTATGCATCTGTTCTTATTATAGTTAAATAGCAATTATACCAATTATACTTAGTTAATTTATTTTCTAAAGCCTACAACACTCAAATTGATAAACATATTTTTTCTGTGTGCTGTGAAAATAAAATCCACTTTAGAAAAATGTCCCATGCCCAGTAGTCTAAAAATACATTAAAATGAAAATTATCATATGAAGTGCCTGCTCTTGTCAACAAGATTGAATTTTGAAACAATGTAATGCATGTCCAATTAGCAAATGAGTATGAGCTAAATGAAGGAAAAACAATTTAACTCTTGTCTGTTAGACCATGGAAATGAGCAATGTATGCACAATTGTCATATTTAGTCACATATAATAGGATTGAGCACTAGATCATGCAATGAACAATACTGTTGACCTTCAGCAACTACAATATTTGTATGTAATAACTCAAAAAATGCTAGTTATAAACTTTCTTCTTGTCTCGCACTGCTATTTTTAAAATAGAGCAACAGAAGTCATGCTCACAATTATCTTGTTTATTCTGTTTCCATTAAGAAAATCAAATACTGAGCATATCTAAAATCTGAACATCTACTCCATGACAAACAACGTACGTGTTTCTGCATTTCATCCTCACTAATATCCCCTGAAGCAGATACTTTCAATCCTGTTTTACAGATAAGGAAATGAGGTGTTAGGTGTCATATTAAACAACATGGAAATAGAACTTGTGATTATCTATCATCTGCACAGAGCTTTTCACCTCAACGAACTGGCCTTATTCTTTTCTATCTGTAGCACTCATCTAGGTAGCACATAAAATCTGGAAAACATTTAGGAAAAATTTAATTTACTTGGGGGTGGGGTTGATGATTAAAAATAACACAAATGCCCATTAACTCTGCCTCATATATGGTAATTAATATGCATAAAACAAAGAACAGTTGAAGATGCTAATAACAGTATTAGATCAAAGAAACTGAAGCCATGGTAGGTATTAATGTATAAGTGCTTTGTATACTAGAAAGATTTTGGCTAGGTCTTATCCTGAAATATAATTGTATGCATCTTCTATTGCTGGAATAACAAATTACCATGAAATTAGAGGATAAAACAAATTACCACATAGTTATAAGAGTAATTTTATTGGCTTACAGTTCTATAGATCCAAAGTCTGAGACTCTCACTGGACTAAAATTAAGGTATCTGCAAGACTGTATTCTTTCTATAGACTTTTTTTTTATATATACTTTAAGTCCTAGTGTACCTGTGCACAACGTGCAGGTTTGTTACATATGTACACATGTGCCATGTTGGTTTGCTGCACCTATTAACTCGTCATTTACATTAGGTATTTCTCCTAATGCTATCCCTCCCCCATACCCCTACCCCACTATAGACTCTTGAAGGTAGGATTTACTTCTTTGCCTTTTCTCCTTTCTAGAGGTCACCCACATTCTTTGGCTTATGGGCCCCTTCTTACACTTTCAAAACCAGAACTAGTAGATCGAGTCCTTGTCATATGACATCACTCTAACCTATCCTTCTGCCTTCCTTTTTCACTGTTAAGATATCGTGTGATTTAGATTGGGCCCACATAGAAAATCCAGAATGATCTTTTCATCTCAACTTTAATTACACCTGCAAAGTTCCTTTTGTCATAAAATGTAACATGCTCACAAGTCCTGGAAATAAGGGCATGTACATCTTCTAGGAGACATTACACACCCAACCACAATGAGGACAGTCTAACACCTACAGAGATTATAAAAATCCATTTATAAAACAACCATAGGACCCACCTGCATATTGTCTATAAGAAACCTAACTTAAAAAGTATTCAAGTAAAAAATAAAGGGAAAAAAAAGATATACCATGCTAACAATTTTCAAAAGAAAACTTAAATAGTTATAACAACTTCAGAGGAAGAAGATTTCAGAACAAGAAAAATCATCAGAGGCAATGAATTGTCACTTTTCCAAGAAGACATAGCAAACCTAAACATGTATATACCTAACAGAGCATCAAAATATATGAGGCAAATGCAAACAGCACTGCAAGGAGGAATAGACAAATCCACTGTTATAGTTGAAGACTTTAACACACCTCTATCTATATTTGATGCTTGAAACAGGCAGATAATCAGTAAGGATATGGTTGACCTGAGCATCACTATCAATCCACTTGATCTAATTGATAGTTAGAGAATATTCCATTCAACTACACCAGAACCCATATTCCTTTCAAGCTCATGGGTATCATTCATGAAGAAAGATGACATTATAGTCTATAAAACACACCCTATTAGGAAGGAAGGAAGGAAGGAAGGAAGGAAGGAAGGAAGGAAGGAAGGAAGGAAGGAAGGAGAAAGAAAGAAGAAGGAAGGAAGGAAAGAAAGAAAGAAAGAAAGAAAGAAAGAAAGAAAGAAAGAAAGAAAGAAAGAAAGAGAAAGAAAGAAAGAAAGAAAGAAAGAAAGAAAGAAAGAAAGAAAGAAAGAAAGAAAGAAAGAAAGAAAGAAAGAAAGAAAGAAAGAAAGAAAGAAAGAAAGAAAGAAAGAAAGAAAGAAAGAAAGAAAGAAAGAAAGAAAGAAAGAAAGAAAGAAAGAAAGGAGGGAGGGAGGGAGGGAGGGAGGGAGGGAGGGAGGGAGGGAGGGAGGGAGGGAGGGAGGGACGGAAGGCAGGCAGGCAGGCAGGCAGGCAGGCAGGCAGGCAGGAAGGAAGGAAGGAAGGAAGGAAAATTTAAAGTATTGTTAAGTCAAGTTTAGCCTAAGGCTGCCTCCTTAGATATTTTATGTTGAGCCTAAATTTTTCTCCCTAAGTTGTGAAGTATAATAAGTAGAGATGTAAACAGACCTTAGCCTACACTGTGCCAATCACCAAGTTTTGACCAATCAAATATAGCCAACTGTACAAATCATGTTCAAATAAGGCAAATGATGAGCCGTAACCAATCCAGCCATTTCTGTACCTCACTTACATTTTCTGTACCTCACTTTCCTTTTTCTGTCCATAAATTTTCTCCTGCCACTTGGCTGTGCTGGCGTCTCTGAGCCTAATCTGACCCAGGAGGCTGCCCAATTAACAAATCATTCATTGCTCAATTCAACTCTTTAATTTAATTTGGCTGAAGTTTTTCTTTTAACAGTATGCACTTAGGCTACAATGGCATTACACTAGAAAACTAGAAACTAACAACAGGAAATGACTAGAATATTATCAATATTTGGAGATGAAACATGTTCTTTCTAAGTAGCACATGGTTCAAAGAGAAGCCTCAAAATTTTTTTCAAAATATATTTTTGACTAAATATAAATTAATATGCATCCAATAAAAATTTGTGGGATGCAGCAAAAGCAATACTCAGATGGAAACATATAGCATTAAATGTATACATTACAAAAGAGGAAGGATCTAAAATTAATTATCTAAACCTCTACCTTATGAAACAGAGAAAGAGCAATTTAAGCCTAATGCAAGTAGAAGAAAACATATAATAAAAATTAGAGCAGAAGTCAATGGTACTGAAAATAGAAAAGCAATACAAAGAATCACTGGATCAAAAGCTTGTTATTTCAAAAGATCAAGAAAACTGATGAACCTCTACAAGGCTATGCAAGTGACCAAATGCTCACAGTTGTCCTTAGTTTACCCTCTGAATTGGCTCAAACTTTGGTCAGGCATCCCGCCTTTCAATAGGACCTTGAACTTTGGTTTGAACCCAAATCTGAGAAAACTCTAAAATGCGGAACATCCCTGTTACTGGTTTATCCTGAGAGTAAGGTGAACGCAGTGAAAATCAAAAGCTGTTAGACCACCACGATTACACTGTCTGCTCCTTAGTATTCAATTTCCCCTCAAAAGTTCCTGGTAGTTCTACTAGTTGAAACTCTCTCTAAAAAGAGAAAGCTTTTCTTTTTCTGTTTGATTTTGTGATGCTTGTAGATCTTCAGTTTCGAGAGTTCTCCCTGTTGAAATAGTCTTTCTTAATACAATCTCTTTTCACGTAAGTTCAGATTTCTTTTTATTTAGCATTAATGTTGACCAAAAAAAAAACCTCTGTAAAATATTTGAAAAGATGTCTTCTGAGCCAAATGCAAGGAACATGACCCATAACACAGCCCCAGAATGTCCCGAGGGCATGTGTCCAAGGTGGCTGGGCTACAGCTTGATTTTATACATTTTAGGGATCAAAAGTTACAGAAAGACATAAATCAATACATATAAAGTATACATTCATTTGATTCAGAAAGGTGGATTCATTTGATTCAGAAAACTTGAATCCGGGTCATGGCAGGGGGATTAGAGGTCATAGGTGAATTTAAAGATTTACTGATTGGCAATAAATTTAAAGAGCTGTTATTATCTAAAATGTTGAAGTAAGTAGAAAAAAAGGTTTGGGGTTAAGATAAGGGGGTTGTGGAAGCCAACATTCTTGTTATGTAGATTAAGCTTCCAAGTAGCAGGCTTCAGAGAGAATAGATGGTAAATGTCTTTTATCAGACCTTAAAACAAGTCAGACTCTTAGCTAAAACACTCCTGGATGAGAAAAAGACCTGGAAAGGGAAAAGGATTCTCTACAGAATGTAAATTTTCCTTACAAGGGATGGCTGTGGCAGGGCATGGTGGCTCATGCCTGTAATCCCAGCACTTTGGGAGGCTAAGGCAGGCAAATCATGAGGTCAGGAGTTCAAGACCAGCCTGGCCAATATGGTGAAACCCCATCTCTACTAAAAATACAAAAATTAGCTGGGCATGGTTGTGCATGCCTGTAATCCCAGCTACTCAAGAGGCTGAGGCAGGAGAATTGCTTGAACTGGGACCCGGGAGGCAGAAGTTGCAGTGAGCCAAGATCACACCACTACACTCCAGCCTGAGTTACAGACTGAGACTCCATCTCAAAAAAAGAAAAAAAAAAAAGTGGCTGTGCAGGGCCATTTGAAAATATGTCAAAGAAATATATTTGGGGGCAAAAAAAAATGTGGTTTCTTTCAGTGCCTGGTATCTATCATATGATGCTATAGTAGAGTGTGGTTGAAATTTGGTATCTTATTGTAAAAACAGTTTGTTTGGACAGTCTTAGGATTGCTGTTTCAACGTTAATGCTGGTTAATTGTGCCTGAATTCCAAAGGGCAGATAGTATAAAGAGGCAACATGTGATCCTCCCCTACCATCATAGCCTGAAGTAGTTTTTCAGATTTCTTTGGAATTCTCTTGGCCAACAGGAGGTTCCATTCAGTCAGCTAGGGGGCTTAGAATTTTATTTTTGGGAAAACCCAGAAAAGAAAGAGAAGACATCAATTATCAATATCAGAAATAAAAGAGGGGTCAACACTCCTGATTCTATGGACATGAAAATAATAAAAGATAATAAAGAAATAAAATGATAAGAATATGAATAACTATGGACAACAAACACCCACAAATTTGACAATAAATGAAACACACCAATTTTTATGAAGATACAAACTACCAGAATTCTGACAAGGATTAATAAATACTCTGACTAGGCCTATATTTATTAAAGAAATTGAATAAGTAATAACCTTCTACATAAGTAGAAGGAAAGAATGAGAATGAGCCTAAACAAAGATCCTGAGATGAAATTGAGTACAGTTTGAGCAGGAAAGATGTCAAGTTCTGTCTGGTTAGAGCAGAGGGGAGGCATATTAACACTTAAGTGAGGTCTCCGTTTGATAACAGCTGCCAATAGCCTGTTTCCTCCCCATTGAGCTCTGGGGTTAGAGGGCAAGGGACTCTCTAGGGGGTCCTTCTCATGGGCCAGCAGGAAGGAGTTTATTCAATAGAATCAGCATCTTGGCAGTCTGACAAGGGAGAGAAGGAAAGCTTTGTTCACACGCTGACACTTGAGCTTCAGTGGAATAACACGAATTGGTAAAAATACAAAGCAGTTAGCACTTACAAAGAAGAGTCCATTGAATGGCTTTGGCACTTTGATATAGGATTCAGAACAAAGGAGCCTTGGGAAACTAACATGATTTAGAGGACTGGAGAAGTTCAAACTGAGGGTGTGGCAATGGATCTAGAGAAAGTTCTCAAGCATTAATGTCTTTGCTTCTCATTACAAATTAGTTATAATCTCAAATTAGTGTCAGGTCTTTTCCCAATTGTTTTATTTTGTAATTGTTGATCTTTTGGGTTAATGGGTTCTGTGGTAAATTTTTCATCACCAGAAATGTAAAACTCAGTATTTTGACTTACTTTAGGACTAAAAGAGAGTGTGTTGTTTGTTGTGTGAACATATGTGCATTCTGGGGGACAGAGAAGTTATGGGAGTGTTATTTATTTTAACAAAAAAGACTTTTAGTTGAGTGGCCTTTTAGATTCATGGATCACATTCAAGTGAAGACAAAGAGATGGAAAATTATCAGAATGGAAATTTAGATAAGTTAGCATGATCACAATATACTATATTTTAAGAAATTCTAGGACATAGAGAGTGCAACTATGTGGTAGCCAGAATTCCAAGATTTTCCCCTCTCCCTCCAGGATCCCCAATCCCTGGCTATTCATTCAAGCACTAATCTAGGGACTGTTGTAGAGGAACTTTGCACTTGTAATTTAGGGCTTTAGTCAATTAACCTTAGAGTTTGGAGACTATCCAGGTGAGCCTGATCTAATTACATAGCCTGTTAAAAGACAGAAGAGCACAGACGAGGAAGTCAGAAATATTATAAACACAAGAAGGACTCAAAGTGCTATGGCTGGAGTAAAGATGGAGAGTGAAATGAAAAGGAAAAGAAATTCAGGTGGCACCTAGTCGCAGGAAGTGAACCCAGCACCCAGCAAGAAAACAGGAACCTCAGTCCTACAATCACAAAGATATGAAGTCTGTCAGCATTTGAATGACCTTGGAAATGAATTCATTCTTCAGGCTTCCAGATAGGAGCTCAGCCTAGCTAACACCTGGATTTCAGCCTTGCAATAGCCTGAGCAGAGACCAGCTGAGCTTTACCTGGACTTCTGACCTACACAAACATATAATAAATAGGTATTGTTTTAAGATGTTAAGTTTTGGGAATTTGTTGTCAATACAGAAGGGCTGGGCTCTCGACCAAACCCCAACCTTAAGCCTGGAACCACAGCCCTAAATAAAAACACCTGACCCCATTTCTCCACTTAAATGTTGCCTTTTTGGCCTGCCATACCCCTATCCTATGCTCATAAAAAGACTTCAGCTGACAGAGAACAAAAATGACTGAGTATCAGGGTACAAGCTGCTGAGTGGCAAGGATACAAGTGGCTGGGGTCGGGGGTGGGGAGATACAAGTGGCTGAGCAGTGAGCAGAGAAGCAACTGAGTGTCAGAGAATACATATAGATGCAGCTAACTTCAATAGGGCAGCTTCTGGGAACGATCACCTTCTTCCCACACCATCCCTTTTCCAACTTCCCATCCCACTGAGAGCCACTTCCATCACTCAAAACCCTCCACATACACTACCCTTCGATCTGTTTATGCGACTTGATCCTTTCTGGATGCTGGACAAAAGCCAGGTGCTGAAATGGTGGGGGCCTGGATGGTTCTGCAGGCCCCGCACAGAGTCTGCTCCCACCAGATAGAAGTGACTGGCTAGTTCTAGTGTTCATGCACTCTGGTTCCTGCACTCACTTGCTCGTGTGCTGCCTCTTGCAAGGAGTGACCAGTGGTGGGCTGAGTCAAGCCACTCTAGTTCCCACCCACGAAGGGAATCAAGGTCAAGGGAACAATCCCATCTAATCTGGGGGCTTGTCCAGGATACAAAAAAAAAAGGGTGAGTTAAAATGCGAAACTGTCGTATCTGTCTCTTTTCAAAGACCTTGCCATCTCTCTTTTATCTTTGCATAAAAGGAATGTTGGCTATGTTTCCCTTCACAGAGGTCCAGCCAGTCTGAACCAGGGGAAGGATACAGTGATTAAAGGAATCCATTTCCAGAGAGCAAGATGCTCTTCTCCTAGGTTCCCTGCCCCCTTATCCAGTTTAAGTTGCTTTCTTCTTTGTTTTTCTGAGATGGAGTTTCGTTCTTGTTGCCAAGGCTGGAGTGCAGTGGCACCATCTCGGCTCACTGCGACCTCTGCCTCCTGGATTCAAGTGAGTCTCCTGCCTCAGCCTCCTGAGTAGCTGGGATTACAGGTGTGTGCCACTATGCTCAGCTAATTTTTTTTTTTTTTTTTTTTTTGTATTTAGTAGAGACAGGGTTTCACCATGTTAGGCTGGTCTCGAACTCCTGACCTCAGGTTATCCAACCACCTTGGCCTCTCAAAGTGCTGGGATTACAGGCATGTACCACCACACCTAGCCCAGTTGCTTTCTTCTTTTCTAAGCAAGAGAGTTCTCTTCCTACCTCAACCCTCTGCTTATGATAGGGAAACAATAGAGGAGCGACCCCTGCTGGCTGTTAGCTGTAAATTTGGCAAGGCCTGTTTGAGACAATCTAAATGAATCTATGCACACCCGAAACACACTTTTGTCCCAAACTCGATTTTGAGCTATAGGTTGAGGCCCTATAAAGGAAAACCAGATCTGAGGGAGGTAAAGCCAGGCAACAGGCACAGTGCAAATGAGGAGGACTAACTCTTGCTGATCAAACCCCCACATCGTGGAAGGAGGCCACGCTCCATGGCATAAATGAGACCCAGGAAACTCAAAGGTTGTCGACAGTAGTGGAGGTAGAGGCATAAGTGTTGATAATTACTATTTTCTAGGCCCTCCCTATTTTATGGGTGCAAGCCACACTGGCATCCATGGGTGGCACCTGCCAAGGGCACTGGGACTTGGGGATAAGGATGGAAAAGTAAAGGAGGTATGCCTGCTTTCTTTCCACCTCACATCCCGAGTTTTCGCTGAAAGGAGGAAGGGAATGGGGGATGCCAAATTCCCTGTCTTTCAGAATGGGCAACAAAATTCACCACCTTCAGTTTATACTCGTAAACGGACCTTGGGACCAGATAGTACATTAGAGGACTTTTGAAAGGGGCCAGATTGGTCTTTCAGACACAAGAAAGAGGCAGAAGCTGTAACGACCACCATTCAAACCCACAAACTCCAGCATTCCTAAGGTTCACCTCTTAACTGCTACAAATTTGACAAGAACAGCTATCTCCCTCTGAAACTTTAACTGCTCCTATACAAGGTTTAATCTGTTTTATCAGGGTGAGACAGCTCGGGATACAACGTTGTTAGTATATTTCACTTCTTCTTTCTGTGATCTTTGGCACTAGATTCTTCCCTTGTATAATACGTATTTGATTCATGCATACTTAACCTTGTAAAGCTTGTTTTTATTTCTTGCCAAGAAGCCATCAAGGCTCCAAATGGGCAGACAGGCAGAGCCTCAGATAACCACCCCCTTTTGCTGCGGACCCTTGGGTAGACCTCTGGGAGGAATCTGACTGCCGTTTCCCCCAAATAATGCCCCCTTTCAGCAGGAAGTAGCTAAGACTGGTCATCATCCATATTCTCACAGCAGTTAAATGTGCCTCTTCAGAGGGGAGAAATGATACAGAACTGCTGGGCTCCTGGCTAAATCCCATCCTTAAACCTGGAACTGTGGCCCTAGTGAAAACAGCTGACCCCGTTTTTCCACCCAAATGTTGCCTTTTTGGCCTGTCATGTCCCTATCCTGTACCCATAAAAAGACTTCAGCTGGCAGAGCAACAAAAGCAGCGGAGCAGCGGGAACACAAGGGGCTGAGCAGCGAGCAAAGAAGCAATTCAGCGTTAGAAACTACAGATAGACGCAGCTCATTTCAGACAGTGCAGCTTCCAGGAAAGATCACATTCTTCCTGCACCTTCCCCTTTCCAATTCCCCATCCCGCTGAGAGCCACTTCCATTTCCCAGGAAAATCCTCCGCATACACTTCCCTTCAGTCCGTTCATGTGACCTGATTCTTCGTGAATGCTGGACAAGAACCTGGGTGCCTAGAGGGTAGGGGCTTGGATGCTTTGTGGGGCCTGCACAGAGCCTGCTCCCACCAGAGAGGAGTAAGCAGCTGGTTCCAGCATTCGTTCACTCTGGTTCCTACAGTGCCTTGCTTGCATGCTCCCTCTCACTTATTATTTTCATGAGGGCCTAAGGAGCTTCCAAGTATCATAGGGTATTCTTTGGTAATAAGAAGCTAGTGACCTATAAGCAGAAAGGCATATGTTTAACTCTAGAGGCTCTTTTCCATGACTGCTCACTACAACTAGGATAACAGAGCAGCCACACGCCCAAATTGCCAGTTACCACGGCAGAAGGAAAGAGAGCTCTGGAGAAGATTCTGTGCTCTCAGGCTACCAATTAAGTGCTCACACTAGAAAGTGACACACTAATTCTGCTCACAAATTTTTGGCCAGACTAGTCATATGGACACACGTAACTATAAGAGCCCAGGAAATGTAGTATTACCATGTGCTGGTCATATTTGATGAATGCAATTAATGATTATCACATCCCCAAGTTGGAGAGAAAGCAAGCACAATTAGCTGAATATGGGAACCAAGTCTAATTACAGAACTGATGAAGCTGATCACAGGATTTCTCTGACTTTCAGATTGAAATCTCTGTTCTAACCCTCTTGAGTCAACATGTTGACTTAGGCCTATGGTGATAAGAACAAGAAATGGAAATATAAATTAATGAACTATTTACCAAAAAACACCTAAGGTACAAATAATTTCTATTTCATGCTTCTCTTCCAAAATTCCTCCCAAGTTGGAAAAAGTGAGACATTACCTTTTCTCAACTCTCTTCACAGTAGGTGTATATAAACTATAAACAGACTTCAAACCCAGAAACTTAGCAAATTTGTCATCTCTAGAGTTTCATAGACCTAATTTTATTTTATCACCTTCTGTTATTAAAGAAGGTATAGAAAATTTTATAAGCTTCAGGGGATACAAAACACATCTGTTCTTGCCAGTAAGATCCATCCTCACCAAGAATCCTTCCCCCATCCTCCCCGACCAAGGCACATCCTCCAACATTCATGTGCAGTTTTTGTCTAGTTACTTAATCATTTCCAATAGTAAGAGAACCTTCTTCCAAATTAATCTTATCACACAAATGCAGCAAGTCTGTAGGACTGACCCATTTCAGGGCTAGGTTCTCTTCTTTTTAGAGCGTACATACACAGATTAATGCCTACTTAGACTTTTCTAAATGGAAATTTTATTCCTGGAGTTCAACATGGTGTGTTCATGTGAACTAAAGGCACCAACTTTAGTGTAACTTTGTGCCACTATAAATTTTTAGAATTAATTCCTTTGAAGTAAACGTCACATCTTTATATCAATGCCTGTTGTATTTCAGGTGTTTCCTTGTTACCATATTTCCAGCCTGGCATGCTATTTTGAATATATCCTCCAATATATAAAACATTTTATCTGGGTCTGTATTGCATGTGAATTTTATAAGCATAGGAGGTATGCCATCATTCAAGTTGTGGTTTAGATCATAGAACAGCACAGAGCCCTGAAGCATATCACCAGAATACTTTCATTAGAAAGTAAAATGCCATTTGAGTGTGGCTGCTTTGGCATTTATAGCCCCTTGGATTTGTCTTATCAACCAGCCAGGGTTTCTTCATCATGTTCTCAAGACTCTTAAGAGTCATCATGGAAAATTGTTAGACCTAAAGCAGAATTTTGTTCAATGCTTTGTTATATATTTATTCATTTTAATGCTTTTGATCTGTTGGCCTGAGTCAATATTATTTATTCTGTATATAGAAGCAGTTTATTTTCAGAAAAGTTTCTGTCTCTTTGCACAAGCCTCAATTTCATCATCTATTAAACGAAAGTAGTAATTATCAATAATGAAGATAAATCAGAAATGTATGTTAACAGCCTAGGAAACAGCCTAGGTCATACTAATGATCAATACATATCAATTTCATTTTCTTGCCCTTTCCTTTGCTCCCATCAATCCCATTGACCCTATAAACCCTCAATAATGCTTTTATCTGCAGAACCATCAGCTGATCCAGACATCATTGCATTTGTAGTTAAACCAAACTAAAACAGACATTGCCTTCCCTCAAGTGTCTTCAGAGTAGGTATTTATAAACTCTGAACAGACTTTAAACCCAGAAAATATGTTTAAAACAGTGAGGTCAAATATAATGTCTTCCTAAAGCTACTAACATACTGCTTTAGTTCTCAAAGAAGACAAAAGTAAAGTGATACCTGACTGGGAATATTTGGAAAGACTTTGTAGAACATCTTTTCCGACACCTCTGAAGGGAGGGAAGGAAGCTTAGCACTCTGCATGAATGATCATCAAGTAAGAGGGCATTCTGTTCAGGATGTTGGTGAGGTGGGAAGTATTTTCTATTTACTAAGTTTGGGGAATTGGTTAATTCACACATAGGATATGGCAACTCCATTGGTCTGAACATTACGTTAATCAAACGCCTATCTAGTTCATAATAACCCAGATATGGAAACAACTAAAGCGTTGGTCAATGGATAAAGAAATAAATATATTGAATTATGTTTAGGTATGTAAACATAATTTAAATGAATTTTATGTATAAACATAATTCAGTATCTTCCTGAATTATTATTATATATATATGTATAGATAATTCAGCCTTTAAAAAGAAGGAGATTCTGCCATTTGTGACAGCACTACCAAGCACAAACCAAGAGGACATTATGCTAAGTGAAACAAGTCAGGAACAGGTTATCAAGAGTGGGGTGAGGAATACAGGAGAAATGAGAGGATATAGGTCAATGAGTACAAAGTCATAGTTATACAGGATGAATAAGTCCAGAGATCTAGTTACAACATGAGGACTATATTTAATAATGTATTGTATACTGGTAATTTAACAACAGAGTAGTTGTTAGGTTCTCTTACCAACAAAAAAAGAAAGAAAAAAAGGAAGATTATTTTATGAGATGTAGATATGTTAATTTGCTTGACTACAGTAATTACTTTGTATATGTATATCAAGATAAGTATATCAAAACATCATATTATACACCTTAAACATATAAAATAAAAAACTAAGTTTGAAAAAAGCCCATCCCATACTACTTTAACACACTTGTTTGCTTCTAATTGAACTTCTGTTTAATTCACACTTAAAGGCAAATTCATACACAAGTACTTATTGGATATCTCCTTTGAATGATAAGCTACTTTGGGTGTGGTCAAGATACACTACCTATGGTTTCCATGCCAAGCAATTTAGATTTTTAAAAAATAACTTTCACACATATCCGTTAACTTTATTTCCCTGTCTCCCTGGGTGTTTCATATCAAAGGAAATACTTTTTCAACATCTGACAAAGGAGAATACAGCAATTTCCCTGAATGTTGACTATCGATAGACTGGGTATTGGATATCTAACTAACTTGGTTTATTTTCTAACTGGTAGTATAACCTTAGCCAATTTATTTGACTTCTCTCAGGCTCAGTTTATTTCATCTGTAAAAGAGAATGGAAACTGTCTACATCATCAGATTCTGGAGAACATTAATTAAAATATATATGTAAAGCACCTAGCACAATTCCTGACATGTATTAATTTACAATAAATGGAAGATGAACATCACCATTTTGACCAATATAAAATACTTCTAAGAAATAAATTTTGCTTTGCATTTCGTTCAATTTTTAAATCCTTGTGATCATGCGATCTGTTGGTCACTTCGGTATAAGACAGTCACTGAAAAGAAAACTTAACTAATGTAGACATAAGCTCTCCACAAACTTCATTTTTTCTCCAAATTGGTCTGAAGATGTATCTTCAACGCTAATTGGAATGCAGACTTCGTGGTCTAGCAGGAATCTTCTGTAAATTTCCAAAGTAAAAGTGGATTTTTATTGGTGTTTCCTGGCCCAGGCCCTAATATAGGAATATTGACTAATAGCTGGTGGAGAGGTATCCATTAGCAGACATAATTATGACTAGCATTAGGGTTAATGGAGGACTAATGATGTCCTTCACCTGGATTCCCTTTTGTCACAGTAAGGGAACAGTGTATAATAACTTCAAATACAATGAAGGCCCGAAATACAAAGTTATCAGACACTGTAATCAGAATAAAAGTGTATTTAGTTTCCTTAATTACATTTCCAGTCCACAAAATCATGCCTCAATTAATGCTTTCTGATATCACCATCATTATCAAACATTGATTACATGCTTACTATCGTGAAGCAAATAGAAAACTAAGAAATACTGAGTATGTATAATATGCACAAATCATAGTGTGAGGTATTTTCACACACTTTATACCAACTGATCCTCATAGCAGCCTTTCGAGGTGACTCTTCTTGATCTCATTTTAGAGATGATAATATTAATCCTTTAATAAGGAAGGGACTTACCTACAATCACATATATGAGTACAAAGTCATAACCATGACCCTGAAAGAAGTTCTTGCTTGGAGTCTTTAAGAAATGTGTAGGAGTCTTGGAACCCAATCAGTTACAGGAAGAATAGACTCAATCTCAACAAAGCTGATCATCAGGTCCTCTGTCCACAAGTGCAGAACAATTAGAGGCAAAACAATTCACATTACCACAATGCTGACATACACTCTGTCCTTGAAACAAGCTCGCCTGGGCAGAAGGGAAGATCAGCTTAATATCTATTGGTCTTAGGCAGTGTGATACTCTGATCTCTCAGTCTTATTTCCCAAAGGCCTTCACTTATTGTCACTTACAAAACTCCATTTTCCTCTCCCCGTTGAGCTCCTTGTTCAGCAAGTGTCTTTTATAAACTTCCTGCTTGAAATTGTAAAATCTATTCCTGTCACCCCCATTATTCCCAAACGAAGTGCAAGTTGCCTGTCCAGCATCCCCCCGCAACTCCTTCCATCAACTCCCTAATTCCACTGTTCACTGTGGCAATGCTAATTCCACCTAAATCCCACTCATCATGTGCCTTTGATGGAATCTAGGCTGTTCATGCTGTCCCAGTGCTTGAGAGATCCTCCTTTGGTTACCTAGTCATTACTCTGTACACCTCTTATCAAATGCTTGACTCTGCCATCACCCACCCCAGCAACTTCTCTGACACAGACTTGTAGGGCTGAGTGCTTTTCTTTGCACCTATACAAAAATGCTCTAGGTTTATGTTCATCACAGAAATGCTGGCATCAAGTTACAAATGATCTGTTTCTGTGTCCCTCTCCCTTATTATTTTGAACTCCTTAATGATAGTAATTACATCTATTTACCTTTGTATCCCTGACCTCTAGCACAGTGGATAAGATGAAATACCACTAGCTGTATTTTAGCCCAGTGTTTGTGAAATGGTTTAGAGTGTTACATAAATGGTGTAGAGAAGACAAGTGAAACCTATTCTAACTCATCAAAACTTTCATGGCTGAAATCCTTATATCCAAAGACAGATTAACGAGAGAAAAGCACACAAATTCATAAATGAAGGCTCAAAAAAAAACAGAGAAATTTGTATATTTTTATCCTTTGGTTTGATGATGAGTGGACAGTCATGTTGAAATATGATCGAAAGAAATAAAGGTGAGATCTAATGATAATAAACTAGGGAGAACTTAGCGGGATCTTTTTGTTTCTATCCTACTTGGCCTATGGATAGAGGAAAGGGGCCCTCTGAAATAATGAGGGTCTTATGATCTACTTATAGGGGAAAGTCAAGTTTTATGGCTTGCTGCAGGAGAAATTTTTTTTGAGTTTCTGTGGTCTGCTTCTGCTATTTTCTCAAATATTTTAGAGTGTGTGTGTCCTGAACCTCATAAGTTAATATGATTTATTCTGTTATTTTTTTCTTGTATTTATTTGGAAAAAATATATTTTACTCATGTTTCCTTATATGCTTACGTTTTATTTAGTAGTGATGAAAAATTTCATTTTTAGTTAATATATTTAAATTATTCAAAACTTTAAAAAATGTTAAGTAAAAATAATTTCAACATCCAAAAATTGTGAGTGTGGATGACCCTGGCTTACATCAGTTTTCTAATGTAAAAATCTTCGTAGGATCAATGAGAAATACATTTTATAGCAAGGGTTTTCTTGGAAACCCATAAAATCTTATTTCAAGAGATTGACTTTTCTCAGAAATAATTTGGTTCCAAGGAAGAGGTAGGTAGATATTGGGAAGGTTACAACAAAGCAAAAGTGTAAATCAGATTTGAGTTTGGATTCCGTCTGCTGGAAGTGGAAATTACAGTGGTGACAAATCTTTTAGGTAAAGCACGGCCACCTCATTATGTGAGTCGTGAATCTGCATATTAGTGAGCCTGCATCCAGTTCTAGATCCTCTATTGAAGGAAGGCCTGGGGAATTTCAGATGAAGTATGCAGACCACTTTGCTATTGCTCCCCTTCTTTCCTGTCAAGTGAGTTCATTATATAGAGGGAAGGGTACATCTCAGAATAAAATTTGACTAACATGATGTTTTCATTTTCTTATGAAGATGATCTAAGTTTCCAGAATCCTTCAATGACACAAAAACCTTTGGGAGAAAAAACGAAGTTAAACCTAAGACTCCCAAAGCTTCAGATTGCGGGCGCTTTTTCTTACATGCACTGATGCTTACATCCATTTTGCTCATCAAACCAAAAATCAGGGGCCATCAACACCTGATGCACTGTAGAAGCAGGTGTGAGTATAATGAACATGACTTTCCCTTGTGGAACTTCAGGAGAGAGCATAACACAGACCACTGAAGAAGAAACGGTGTGGGGGAAGATGGACAGGGTAATTCGCTCTTGAAAAAGAGCCAAACTTGGTTCAAAATAAACAGAACACTCCCATTAGGAGGTCTTCCACTGCTGATGACTTTAAAGCATTTCTGGAGAGTGAGCCCATTACTCCAACTAAACTCTCTGGAACACTTTCAAGCCCACGTCCCCCAGGCTTCACCGAACTATGAATCCAGATGACATCTCAATACATGAAATACTCACCACCAGCAACCTTACCTGCTCCATGCATGTAACACCTCTGATTTAACAGCTAAATCTACTCTATAGACTTACTAATGCCATAGAAATGGGCACAATTCTATCACTTATGTCCTAATTATCCTACGTTTTCTTTATGC
Organism: Macaca mulatta; assembly: GCF_049350105.2. Classification (NCBI taxonomy): domain Eukaryota; kingdom Metazoa; phylum Chordata; class Mammalia; order Primates; family Cercopithecidae; genus Macaca; species Macaca mulatta. The sequence continues at coordinate 14,528,569 of NC_133417.1, forward strand.
TTAATTCTAAAGAACTTTCTAACTTTTCAACATATCCAATTCTTTTTTTTTTTTTAACTTTTATTTAAAGTTCAGGGGTACGTGTGCAGGTCTGTTATATAGGTAAACCTATGTCATGAGGGTTCGTTGTACAGATTGTTTTGTCACCCAGGTATTAAGCCTAGTACCCATTAGTTGTTTTTCCTGATCCTCTCCCTCCTCCCACTTCCTACCCTCTGATAGGTCCCAGTGTGTGTTTTTCCTTTCTATGTGTCTGTGTGTTCTCATCATGTAACTCCCACTTATAAAAACTTATAAATCAGAACATACATTATTTGATTTCCTGTTCCTGTATTAGTTTGCTAAGGATAATGACCCCCAGCTCCATTCTTGTTCCTGCAAAGGACATGATCTTGGTTTTTTGATGGCTGTATAGTATTCCATGGTGTATCAACATATTCAACTCTTGAAGCCTAGTTTTATTGCTTTCAGTAGTTTCCAAAAAGAGCAGTTCTTTCAGCCTTTCATCAACAAACATCCTGCTAAGTGTAATCAACTGTTTAGCATATTTCTTGAAGCTTAAGTCTTTCTGTACTTTAACCAAAATGCCCCAAATTATTTTAACTCAACCACATCCTGGAGGAAAGGGAACAACCTGGGTCACTTTTACTTTTCACAGATTCCCTAGAATCTGTTCTTGCCTTCAGGATAGCGTTTCTTAGCAAAAATTCAAGACCATTTATTCTATGATTTCTGCCTACCCTGCCAGCATCATTGTTTGCTGCTCCCTAACTATAGACATATCTCCCAAATCTTTTAGGTAAAGTTCTCTGAATGCATCTGGCAATCCTCACATCTATTTTCTCATTTAGAATTTCTGTTTCTCTTCTACCTGCATTATATTTATCTGATTAATGTTCACTTGCTTTTTTTTTTTTTTTGAGACGGAGTCTCGCTCTGTCCCCCAGGCTGGAGTGCAGTGGCGCGATCTCGGCTCACTGCAAGCTCTGTCTCCCGGGTTCACGCCATTCTCCTGCCTCAGCGTCCGGACTAGCTGGGACTACAGGTGCCCGCCACAGCGCCTGGCTAATTTTTTGTATGTTTAGCAGAAACGGGGTTTCACCGTGGTCTCGATCTCCTGACCTTGTGATCCGCCTGCCTCGGCCTCCCAAAGTGCTGGGATTACAAGCGTGAGCCACCGCGCCCGGCCGTTCACCTGCTTTTGGAGGTTTCATTCTACACTTAATCTCTGACAAGTCTTTTTGATGCCCCTTAACAATCATTACATAATTTGCAATAAAACTGACGATAATATTTGCAATTTACCATAGTACATTGTAATTATGTGTGCATTTCTCTTTCAGTTCCATGAATGAGTACAAGATTTGAAGGAAGCAATGATATAATCCCAGCAAACAGGGATTTGCAACTGCCGGAAATGGCAGATTCTTAGCTAATGTCAAATACACAGAAAACCAAACCCAAACATTCACAGCTAGTGATGGGGATGCAGAGACTTCTCCTAGATGTGGTTTAAGTGTGCTTAAGCTGTGACCCTAGATTTGTTAAAATATTGCATGGGTGCCAAATGACCAGTAGTGAGGCAGTTATTTCTTGAAGAAAGTCTGCCTCCGTGACTCTAGTTTTATTTTATTCCAGCTAGAATTCAGAACCTGATTCTGACTCCAGGATGAATATACTAACATATTCCTATACACACTGAAAATATACCTTAATGGTGGCTCACATGTAATCCCAGCACTTTGGGAAGCCGAGGTGGGCAGATCACGAGGTCAAGTGATTGAGACCATCCTGGCCAGCATGGTGAAGCCCTGTCTCTACTAAAAATACAAAAATTAGCCAGGTGTGGTGGTGGGCGCCTATAATCCCAGCTACTTGAGAGGCTGAGGCTGGAGAATCACTAGAACCTGGGAGGCGGATGTTGCAGTGAGCTGAGATCACGCCACTGCACTCCAGCCTGGGCGACAGAGCGAGACTCCATTTCCAAAAAAAAGAAAAAAATACACTTAATGAAAAGCCAGACACATCCCTTGGCTGCCACCTAATCGGCAGAACAGCCCAGAGGAGCCTCCTGACCTGGCATGGAAACAGTGGGGCCATCACATTGTTTCCCTGGTTGGGAAACCCATGTAAATAAAATTTCAGTTAGCCTTTTCTTCCTTAAAAGAGGGTTCATTCTATCCTTTGTATTTGGAGGTAGGTTCATATAAATAATTCTTATTCTTTCTAGGAGGGACCAAAGTCATGTTTCTTTCATTTTTAAATTATTCTTCTCTAGCCAGTATTTGAACATTTAGCCACTGGCTACGCCCCACCACCTTTTTTTTGATGACTTCTCATTGTGGCAGAGAAGGTTCTAATTACAATAGCCCTTGAGGCATTCCTGCTGGCCCTATTAGGCTGACCAAGTTCTCAGCTACCAGGGTCCGCAGCTCTCCATGAGCCTTGTTGCTCAGTAGCTTCTTGCCAATGGAAAGTTCTTCCTCAAGCCATAGATTCCAGCCATCCTCAGAGCCCTGACAATTCCAACAGGCTCATTTTCTCAATGCTGTTTTTTTTTTTCTGTCTTTCAAAAAAGCATAGCATGTCAAATTTGCCAAGCATGCAATGCAGTTAGAAGGAGCTGCTCATCATAAGGAGACATTTTAGTGGGGTTTTCACTAACATGTCCAAAGTGATCTTTGAAATAACAACCTAGAGCAGCCAAAATTTTAAATTCTGTCCTTGCAAACCACCTTTTTATGATGTTTCTAAACATCATCAGAATATAGAATGAATATTTATCCTAAGTTGTTCACTTCATCAGTAACTGTCACATCTAGCAATGATTAAACACCTGTAAGACACCAAGTGTCTTGAGTCCTCACAATAGAGCAAAATGGGAGAGCTCATTGTCTTTATTTTTTTATTTATAATTTACTGCTGTCTCTGTAGCCCTGGGAACTGTGTTTGGCATAGATGGTACACACTAAAAAAAGTAGTTGTATTAATTATTATTAATATTATTTTTTGAGATGGAGTTTCACTCTCATTGCCCAGGTTGGAGTGCAATGGTGCGGTCTCAGCTCACTGCAATCTCCACCTCCCTGGTTCAAGCGATTCTCCTTCCTAAGCCTCCCAAGTAGCTGGGATTAGACGTGTCTGCCACCATGTCCAGCTAATTTTTGCATTTTTAGTAGAGACAGGGTTTCACCACGTTGGCCAGGCTAGTCTTGAACTCCTGGCCTCAGGTGACGCACCCAGCTCGGCCTCCCGAAGTGCTGGGATTACAGGCATGAGCCGTTGTACCCGGCCAAATTAATTATTTAATTTAACAAATAAAACAACTAAAGCTCACATCTCACTGGTAATTCCTCATTTCCATCAGGAATGCTGCTATTGCCTACTAGATCTCAACAAGCCTCAATACAAACATACGCATCCACATATACACACGTGCATACACACAACCGCTTATGTATGCACACACAGGACAGAGTGGGGAGCCAGCCTCAACAATATGGTCAGTTCAGCAGAGGAAAACAGACCCATCTCCACTGACGTCTGTTCCGTTCTACACATTCATTGATACAACTTGAGATGGAGCATACATAGTCACATGATTGACACATTACAATTTGTTCAACAAAAATATTCAGATATGTGTCCCTGAAACTTGCTATAAAACCAAGATTCCTCCTTTCTGTCTTTTTTTTAAAATAGTGTGAATTTAAATGATACAGACAAGCACTTGAAGCTCATTCTATGTGCTTATCTCATTCTTCCTACAAAATGTTAGTAACAAACTTTCTATTTTTAAAAGTATTTTTTGACTTAAAATGCACATCTTTATATTGATCCCTGCTGGCATTTCAAGTGTTTACTTGTTCCCATATGTCAAGCCTGGCATGATATTTTGAATATATAATTTAACACATAAAACATTTTATGTGGCTCTGTATTATGTGTGAAATTGATAAGCATATATAGTATGCCTTCACTCAAGTTGTGGTTTGGATTAGAGAAAAGCACAGAGCCTTGAGGCACATCACCAAAATACTGGTGTTAAAACACTCCTTTGGGGTGGCTGTTTTGGTATTTACAACCCCAGGTATTTGCATTATCACCTCCTCAATGTTACTCCATCATGGAGAACAAATAAAAAAAAACTCCTTAAATAGAATTTTGCTCAATGCTTTTTTATGTTATTTCTTCACTTTAATGCCACTTTACCTGTAGGCCTGGGTCAGTGTTATGTATTCTGTATGTAGAAGCAACGTATATTCAAAAAATTTCTTTTTGTCTCAGGACAAGCCTCAATTTCATCATCTATCAAATAGAAACACTAATACATATGAAGATAAATCAGTCAAGCGTATTAAAAAAACCTCAAGAAGAAAAAAGCCCACGTCATACTAGTGATCCATACACAACAATCTCATTTCTCATTTTCTTGCTCTTCCCCTAACTCCCACCAATGCCATAGACTCCATAATGCTTTGGTCTGCAAGATCATCAGCAGATCCGGACATCATAGTTACAGGCATTCATTATTAAACTCAACTAAAACAGACATTTCCTTTTACCAAAACAACCCAGTGGACGTTTTGTATTTATTTCTCTTTTTAAATTTACATAGAGTAAAATTAACTCTATGGTGGATAGTTCTATGGGTTTTGATAAATGCACAATCATGTATGAACCACCACATTTGAGGTAAAGAATAGTTTCTTTTTCTTTTTCTTTTTTTTTTTTTTTTTGAGATGGAGTCTCGCTCTGTTGCCCAGGCTGGAGTGCAGTGGTGTGATCTCTGCTCACTGCAACCTCTGCCTCCGGGTTCAAGCGATTCTTCTGCCTCAGCTTCCCGGGTAGCTGGGATTACAGTTGCTCGCCACCATGTCTGGCTCATTTTTGTATTTTTAGTAGAGACGGGGTTTCGCCATGTTGGCCAGGATGATCTCGAACTCCTGATCTCAGGTGATCCACCCGCCTCAGCCTCCCAAAGTGTTGGGATTATAGGTGTGAGCCACCACACCAGGCCTGAGATACGGAATAGTTTCATCACCCCAAATAATTTTCTCTGGTTGCCCCTTCATGGTCAGATTCTCCCCCACCCCAAATCCTGGGAACAACTGATCTACTCTGTGTTGATATAATTTTGCCTTTTCCATAATGTCATATAAATGTTGTATGAACACAAGTTTGCATTTATCTTGGGTGCATAGTTAGAGGGTAGGCACTACATCATCTGGTCAGTGTATGCTTCACTTTATACAAAACTGCCATATCATTTACCTAAGAGGTTGTACCATTTTGCAATCTCACCAGCAATGCATGAGGCTTTCAGTTGTTGTATATGGTCATCAATATTGTGTAATGTCTGATATATGTGTGTGTGTAAGTGTCATTTTGGTCATTTACATAGGTTCCTAGTGCAACCTCATTATGGTTTTAATTTGAATTTGTCTAATAACATTGAGTATGGTCCCATGTGCTCATTTGCCATGCATATAGCTTCTTTCATAAAGTATGTGTGGCAGTTTTTTGCTTATTTTCTAATCAGATTTTTTATTGTTGAGTTTTCAAAAATTCTCTGTGTATTCTGGATACAAGTCCTTTGTCAATTATTATTTTAAAATATTTTCTTCTAGTCTATAACTTGTCTTTCATTTACATAGCGCAAGTTTTAAATTTGGGGCACGTTCAATTTGTCATTTTTTTAAAAAGTTTTAAGCATAATTCTTTGGAGTTTTATAAAACTCTTTGCCTAATTCAAATCACAAATACTTGATCCTTTTCTTTTCCTAGAAGTTTTACAGTCTGATAGTTTATCTTCAGGTTTAGGAAGGTTTATGATTCATCTTATATTAATTTTTTATAAGGTGTGAATAATAGTTTGAAGGTTTCTTTGTCAAATCATTGTGTAATTTTCCAGCACCATGTGCTGAAAAGACTATCCTCACATTAAATTATTTTCACACCTTTGTCAAAAAACAGTAGACTACATTAATATAAGCATATTTCTTGATTCTATTCTTTTTACTCAGTCTTTGTGTCTGTTTTTTCACCAACTTCATACTCTCTTGATTACTATAACTTTATAATAAGATTTCAAGTGAGGTGGTGTGAGTTCTTCTTTGTGATTTTGAATACAAATTTTTCCTTCCTCAATAAATTTTTAAATGTTTACTGATAGTTTAAAAAAAAAAAAAAAGCCTGCCAGAATTTTGATTGCAGTTGCATTGAATCTGCAGACTTCATCAATTATACTGACCAAAGACATTTTTTTATGGAGCTATAACCTCACTGGCCCTTCCTTTTCTGTTTCCACAAACAATCAGCGATAGGCCCTCTCCCTCAACCTCTTCCTTACCTGCCTGCTATTTTCATCTCCCAATGTTAGTTAGAATATAGTGAGCAAGAGATTTGTGTGGCTCTGCACAAAGGGACCATAAGGGGCACAAAAGTGAAGTGAAATGAAACTTTGAAATCTCTATGGATAGCTTATTACCACAGCTGAAATACTCTGTAATATGCCGGTCTAAACCTACACAAACCCTAACAACCCAAACACATATTCAGTAGTAATTTCCTCCGGTTAACAAATTTTAGCATGTAGCTCTGTTTAAAGTTCAACTTACTGCATCCAGTGATGCATCCCACACTGTCTGCAACATCAGCTCACCAGTCCAGATGGTTGTAGCTTTGATATTTAGAAGTGCAATGCTGTGAAGTAGCCCCAGCTCTTTTCTTTGGGCCCATAATCAGTCGATCACTGATTATGATGCGATGAAATATCAAAAAGTAACAGGACTGTATCTTGGTACAGCATTAAAATGTAATAAGCTCTTTATAGGAGAATAATTCAAGTTGCTGCCTTTAATTTAAAAACCCCATATAATGCAAAGAAAGAGATGAAACCTATTCTGTATATAATGGCAGAGAAGGAACTTTTCCGAGATTTCTGTGTACATGTGTGCCTTTTCTGCAGGGCACCATCTTCCTGGTAGCAATGTGTCTCGCCAGCATTTCAATCATGAGAAACTGCTATTTAGCCTAAAATTTGAGCAGGAGGATGCAAATAAATCAAACATGAGTTGAAATGCACGACTATATATACCTCAACATGCTGCCGAACAAATGTACAAGAAGAACCAAGGAGAGTAAAGGAAGTAAGCTGGAAGATACTTTTTTGGTCAACACACACATCGTAGATCTCTGATTGTGAGAAGAATACAGATAAAAATTAAGGACATGGGAAAAATTAATAAATGAAATTGATTAAAACAGTTATCATCCAGCTCTAGAATTAGCCTGTTTTAACTAATTATAAGAAATCCATTTACAGTGAATTCTAGTTAATGCCTAACTTCTCAAACCATAATTAGTGTGAGCCCTTGTAACTGCAATTAAGTGACTAATTTCATTTCTAAATTTGCTATTACATTATCTTTTTGTGTGGCTTCAGTTTATATTATTAATAACACTTTGCAATTTGTTTTACATACTTTTCTTTTTCAGAACAACTGTGCTCTGGTTTTCATAAAGGCAAATTAAGTTAGAGTTTTAGATGTTTTATCACTTTACTTCATAATATTTTGAACTCTCGATGTCCCAAATCTTATTTCACTGGACACAATTTCTCTTTTTCTGTGGACTTGCAAGGACAACCAAAGTATGTATTGAATCTTAATATCCAGTGTATAAAGAGTCATTGGTTGTCCAGGAAGACTTTTATGTCTTTCTATCTTTGCAGTTACTGTTTCTCCCCAAATAATATTTTTTAAAATGTCAGTTAGCCATGTGTGACCCAATGGAATCTTCATGCCTCAAGAACCATGGCTCAGCCCACTTTCCTAGGACTCAGGAAGGAGTATAAGGCAGTGCTCAGGGCCCTCTTGGATGACAGTGAGAGGAAATTTGCGAGGCTGGGGCTGGTGAAGAGAAGGAATTAGCAGGCCAGGGGCCAGAATCTATTGCCCTTGCCTGTAAGAAATAAAAAGAAAATAAACAAAACTCAAACCAGAACCCAGAAGGACCTCTCTCATGTGGTACTGAAGTCAGAATGTAGTGCAAAAAAATTAAGCATTGGGGATTAACGCTACAGCCGCAGAGTCCAACTGAAAAATCTTTAAGATTGCCAGAAGCTATCTCCGCATGACATTCAACATCTGTTTAAAAATTAATCTTTGAAATTGATATTTCCAAATGATTTTATTATTAACAAAATACAATTTTTAAAAATTGTTTTGGTTGTCCCAGTTTAGTTAAAATCAACACACACACACACAAAGATTTTTGTGACTTTTTTTGACTGTATTTTTCAGACTTTGAAATTCCCAATCCTAAACACTCTGTTCTGAGTGTACCAGTCAGACGTGTTGATAACGAAATATTTGAAGCATATAATTAGACGTATATGGAAACACAGGCATATGTGGTGTAAACACACACACACAAAAGAATCGTGTCTTTAGCCTGATTTGTAGAAAATGCCAGGAAGACTCCTTTCTAGAGAGTAATGAAAGATAAAATCAAAGCAGAAGTGGTTTATTTAAACGAATCTATGAAGCATAAATCTTAAACTGCTTCACACTGGACTTCCTGAGTAGCAAGGTGGTGTAACTAATAAGCTATCAATGGGAATTATGAAAAAATGACCTGTAGCAGAGAAATTATGAGGAAGCCTCTAATCCATCCCTCAGCAACCTTGTAAGTAAATGTCATGTTTGACAAAGTAGTTCATGTTGAGAAACACCATCTGTGCGGAATATTAGCGACGAGGAGGAGATGTCATGCTTGATAAAGCTGGGAAAGCTGATGTCCGTCAGAAGAGCCAGCTGATATTTTTAAAGCTTGGGGAAAAGGCAGTCAAGAGAAGAAAATTATGAGTTTGAAGAAAACACCTGAGACTACTGCTAATGAAAACAAGCACATGAGAATCATTCTGTATAAAAAGTTTCTTTTTCAAAAGAGTTATCTGTACTTCTGTTAAGGTACAGTACCTCCTAATATTTAATACTTTCTTTCTGCTTTCAGCTAACATCTTTATTTGCTTTTTGACACTCATTAAATGCTGTTTCCTCACACACGCTAATATACATCAGCATTGGAAATTTTAAAAATTGTAAACTAACAGGCTTCATTTTTTTTCATTTTGAATGCCCTATTCAATTCAATAAATATATTTTGTGGGTCTTTGCTGAGACAGCTCCTGTGCTGATTACAAGCTTTTATGTATTAAATGTTTGCCTCCTTGAAAACTCATGTTAAAATTTAATTACCATTGTGACAATATTAAAATGTGGCACCTTCAAGAGGTGACTGGGGCATGAGGACTGTGTCCTTATAAATGGATTTATGCCCTTATCTTCTTGGGGGGTCAGTTAGTTATTGTTATTGTGGGAGTGGGTTCACCTTCTCTTGCATGCTCCCCTCACCTCTCTTTTGCTCTCTCTCTCTCTTCTTTTCTCTTTTTCATTCTGTCTTTGCCCTTTGGATATGTGATACCTTCTGCTATGTTATAATGCATCAAGAAGGCCATAACCAAATGGTGGTACCTTGTCTGTGGATTTTCCAGCTGCCAGAACTGGGAGCCAGTAGATTTGTGTTTACTATAAATTACAGTCTGTGGTATTCTATTTCAACTGTACAAAATGAACTAAGACACAGGCACATCCTTGCACTCAGGGAGCTCACTATCTAATACAGATGCATGCAGAAAACAATATTTCATTACATCTTAGTGTAAATTTCCTCATTATATAGTGTCTGTACAGAAAGCTATGGTGGTTAGTATGGTAGGAAGAGCTCACAAGAGCTGTTCTGTGAGGGAGGACTAAAGTTCATCAGGTAGCATGAGTTTAGTTAGAAATATGAATGGTGCATAAACTTTATAAAGAAACTGCCATGCCTATATTTATTTCACTGAAATCCCAGACTAGACATATTTTCCTAACCACCTTCATCAGTGATTTTTTTCATACCTATAGTTATTTACAAAACAAAAATGTCTATATTCAACTTTTCCACTTAATTACTAATTTCATGTTGATTCACCATTTTGTCTTTAGTCATTAGGAAGAATCCACTAAGTTCAAAATCAGTTAACTGACAGACTGTTCCAGAAGACGCTTGGTTATTATTGTTTTTACATGTGTCCTGATACTCACTTTATAATTAATGATATTTACTAAAGAAAAAAATGTGAAAAAGACAAACTATGTATCTTAAGAAAGTGCACTAGATCTGTCTGTTTCTTTCTTTGGAAGTACACATTGAAGAACATGAAATGCCTGCAGAGTTTTTCTAAGAAAATTTGCTTTAATGAGTGTTTGCTCACTGTTTACTGGGTCTATGAAGATGGACAGGAACCTTCCCATTCAACTGGCCTCACATGGCTTAATGTAGCTCTGATTAGAACTTAACAAAGCAAAATTGTTCCTACCTAGAGTGGGTTGAGATAGCTTTTGAATGCTGTGCTTTGAAGCATTTCTTCAGTGTGAAAGATAACTTTTTTTTCTTTATTTATCTCTGAAACTTGTAGTCAAGAACTTCTCAGACATTTGGGAAACAAAATAAAACCCTCACAAAGCAAAGGGCTAAAATACGTCAATGGAAGTGTCAGAGGAATTTAAACCAGAGCAACTCCATCTTGAATAGGGGCTGGGTGAAAGAAGACTGAGACCTAGTGTGCTGCATTCCCAGGACATTAAGCATTGTAAGTTACAGGATGAGATAGGAGGTCAGCACAAGATACACACTATAAAGACCTTGCTGATAAAATAGGTTGCAGTAAAGAAGCCAGCCAAAACCCGCCAAAACCAGGATGGTGATGAGAGTGACCCCTGGTCATCCTCACTGCTCATTATATGCTATTTATAATGCATTTGCATGCTGGAAGACACTCCCAACAGTGCCGTGACAGTTTACAAATGCCATGCCAATGTCAGGCGGTTACCAAATGGGGTCTAAAAAGGGGAGGAACCCTCAGCGCTGGGAATTGCCCACCCGTTTTCTGGAAAACTCATGAATAATGCACCCCTTCTCTAGCATATGATCAAGAAATAACTGTAAATATTCCTAGGCCAACAGTTCACGCTGCTGCTCTGCTTAGGGAGTAGCCATTATTTTATTCCTTTCCTTTCTTAATAAACTTGCTTTCACTTTACTCTATGGACTCGCCCTGAATCCTTTCTTGCGCGAGATCCAGGAACCCTCTCTTGGGGTCTGGATCAGAACCCCTTTCCGGTAACAGATGGCTAGATTTATTGTGGGTATTATCTGATTATTGCTTATTATCATTTGATTAAAGGACAAAGGGCAATGGAAATGCACATAACCTCAGACTGAACTCTCAAGTGCCATAAAATTTGTCTTCATTTCTTGTTTTCAGAGAATTAGAATTAAAATCGGCCAAGATTTTGGTCAGCTCTTAAAACTTTGAGTCGCTACATAGGGTTTAGTAAATAAGGAAAACATCATGGAATTAGTCAGTTCTATTTGCCAGATGTTTTCTGTATATCAGACAATGTGTGGCTTGGAGATACAGAATTTACCCTCTTGGAGCTCAATTCAGTTATGTGAGAAATTGCAAGCACCATACTGGATTGAGGAGTGTGTGGGCTAGGTCAAAAACACCAGTGAGGTGTTGAAAATGTTTACAAAATATAATTAGATACACAGCTAGTGGAAAAAATACAATCATAATATCCCAGACTTTGTAGTTATGTTGTGTTGAAAATAATTCTCTGGAATTAGGAAGAAAAACAAGTCACCTGCTACATATGTTATCACAGATGACTTAATTAAAACTAAAGTTGAGTATCTACTGTAATTCAACATAACACCAAATTTACTAATTTGAAGACACACATGCTGACAGCAATGTTAAACTTTATCTTTTAACATATTATTTAAAAGACAGAGTCTATAAAAGTGTTGCTAATGTATATATGCTTATTGGACATAGGATACAGACATATGCAGGCATACATCATTTTATTGCACTTTGCTTTAGTGCATTTGCGACACTGTGCATTTTTTTACAAATTGAAGGTCTGTGCCAAGTCTGAATTAAGGAAGTCTACTATTGCCTCTTTTCCAATAGCATGTGCTCACTTCATGTCTCTGTGTCAGCATTTATTTTAGCAATAAAGTAATTTGTTTTCAAGATGGAGTGTTGCTCTTTTGCCCAGGCTGGAGTGCAGTGGTGTGATCTCGGCTCACTGCAACCTCCAACTCCTGAGTTCAAACAATTCTCCTGCCTCAGCTTCCTGAGTAGCTAGGCTTACAGGCACCTGGCACCACCCCTGGCTAATTTTTGTATTTTTAGTAGAAATGAGGTTTCAGCATGTTGGCCAGGCTTGTCTTGAACTCCTGACCTCATGATCTGCCCACCTCAGCCTCCCAAAACGCTGGAATTACAGGTGTGAGCCACCATGCCCAGCAAGTATTTTTAAATTAATGTTTGTATGTACATTGTTTTTTAGACACAATGCTATTTTGCACACTTGATAGATTACAGTATGGTGTAAGTATAACATTTATATGCACTTGGAAACCAAAAAATTTTTGACTTGCTTATTGTGACATTCGCTTTATTGCAATGGTTTGAAATCAAACCCACAATATCTAGCAAGATACTGTAGAGGATAATAAAGATTGAACACTTTGTATTATAGTCATTTCAGTATTAGAGAACAAGAGAACAATGTTTTCAGTGCAAGTAGTCTTGTGTTTGGAATCCAGCTCATTCACTTGCTAGTTAAATAAGACAATCAGAGATCACATCTAAATATCTAGTTTACTGACTTCTTGTGATTAGAACAGTGCACTGTAACAATAGATTGTCAATAAAACTTGTAATGATTAAACTTCATAAACGAGTGTTCCATCCCTTGCTCATCAATTTCTAATAGAATCCCTCTCTTTCTATTACCTTCCTTTCTTTACTATTTCTTTCCCACTTTTGAAGTCTCTTCTGAAGCAAACAGTGGTTAGACGATGGTGATCTTAAGGGTTGCTGCTAGGCCAGTGTTTAATGTTGTACCCGGAAGCAGTGAGTAAGAGAAGTGGAGGCATCTATTTTTGGTTCAGGATTGAATACACAAGGGGCTCGTGAAGCTGAAAGAGGCTTAAAGTGTCTGCTGCTCACCACATCTCAGAAAGCTTATTGATCCACTGAAAGACACGGCTCACAAGGAGAACACAGACATAGACAGCTGGGATGGAAGGGAGAAAGAGATATAGAGCCACATTCCCATAGAACTATTCCCATTAAACAGAAGAACAGGAAGTTACATTATGCAAAGCATAGGTGAAGAAACAGGTACACAGCCAAAAAATAATTAAGGCTCATTGTCCTAAGGCTGCAGATGAGAAAAACTAAAACCATTTAATTGTAAGTAACAGGGGCTAGGGACAAAGAAATAGGCATATCACATGTCCAAAATATATAAGCAATGCATCTTCAAAAAGGTATGTTAATATGTGCTTATTCTATGTGGTATTGTTACACTTTATATGCTGTCACTAGACTCACTCTTCAGTGACGTCTTGCCTTTCTATTCTTTGCCTAAGTTTAGGTAGTGCCTATTCTGTGGCTTATTTTCTTTTCTTTTTTTTTTTTTTTTTTGAGACGGAGTCTGACGCTGTTGCCCAGGCTGGAGTGCAGTGGTGCGATCTCGGCTCACTGCAAGCTCCGCCTCCCGGGTTCCCGCCATTCTCCTGCCTCAGCCTCCTGAGTAGCTGGGATTACAGGCACCCGCCACCGCGCCCGGCTAATTTTTTGTATTTTTTTTAGTAGAGACGGGGTTTCACTGTGGTCTCGATCTCCTGACCTTGTGATCCACCCGCCTCGGCCTCCCAAAGTGCTGGGATTACAGGCTTGAGCCACCGCGCCCGGCCTCTGTGGCTTATTTTCTCAGAACTTTATTTTTGAGGATTAGTCTAATGAACTCAATCCATCTGAGGCATTTCTCCTTTCTCTATGTGTAATCATTATCTAATTATTATCTAACTAGCTTTTGGGGAATATCCTTAAGAAAACCTTCAAAACGTAGAAAAATCAATAGTTTAAATACTATTCCATTATCTCTGGCTTTCATCTTTTCTTCTGAAGAATTAGCTGTTATTTCATTATTGCTTTGAAGGAGATATGTCTTTTCTTCTCTAGATACTTTTTAGGTTTTCACTTTCTCATTGGCCATCTTTCATTTTTCATTACACGGTAAAAGTTGTACTTATTTATTTATTTTGTTTGTATCCATCCCATTTGCTCTGGTAGCCCTTTTTGATATCTTTCATCAACTTTAAAAAAATTCTTGACCATCATGTTTTCAAATATTGTTTCTTTCCTCTCTCTCTTTCTCTCTCCTCTCTTCTTGATAAGCCAATTACATGCCTTTAATATCTTTTCACACTCTCCCTTATGTATTTTCAATTTTTTTATTATTGTCTTGATTCTTTCAAGTCTTGATTCTTTCCTGTCAATCGATTTTTTTACTCATGAATCCTCTATCCTATAATGTCCAATCTGCAGTTGTAACCATCTAATACAGTATTTATTTAAAGAATCCTAAGATTTTTGTGTGTTTGCTTTGTGTAAATTACAATCTTTCTTTCCATCTTTCCATCTATTTTCTTATCATATTAATTATGATTATTTTAATATCATGTCTGATAACTCCAATTTCTGGGTCATCTATGAATCTGTTTTCTTTTGGTTCTGTTGTTTAGTATGGCTGTTTCCTTTGTTTGTTTGTTCACTTATTTGTTTAATAAATAGTGGGCATTCAGATTAAAACACTGTAGAGTTGTAGAGTATCCAATAATAACTTTTTATCTCTGGCAGGCAGTTTGAGAGGAAGCACATCATATTAATTCCATTAAGGCTTCCTTTATGTAGACATAGCATATGACTCATTCTTTATATGACTGAAGGACTTCCTGTTCCTCCTTACACCCGGGATGTGTACCAAGTCCTTGGGAGTTAAACCCCAGGATTATCACACACCTCCTCCTTTTCTTCTATTTTATATTCGTGGAAATGAAGAAAGTAAAATCAAGCACAGTTTTTACTTATGCCTAGAATGGAAAAAAGTATAACATGTTTCAATTAATGTGCCTTACATTGATAGGCTAATAGCTTACAATTTTGCTATGTCAAAACCTGGATCTCACTTTGATTATTTCAACAGATGGAACCTAGAAAAGATTTATATTAAAGAAAACACTTCACACCCTCCAAGATATATAGGTGATAAGTCCATGCCTTGGGGGTGAGGCCTCCTAGATCTTAGGGAAGGGTTCTATCCAACAGAACAATCATAACCTGTACTGTTCTCACTGCATCAGAAAGGTTTTATTTTTCTTCCGTAAGACCATTTGTATGCATGTATTAAAAATAAATTGGAGAATCAGACCTAAAATCAGTTTCATATATGGATTGTATCTCTAAGTATCTCTTTCTCCCTCCAAACACCAGCATAATAAAGTATATTAAATAACAACAAAAGTAATGTTTGTCTTTTATTATATTATACATATTTGCCTCTATATCTTGACTAGAGCTTCCCCAGGTTAATAGAAACAATATTGAAATAATCATACTTCTTGCCGTGTTCCTAAATTTGATGAAAATCCTCTGGGTGTTTTGTTTTCAATTATGAGGTGAACTTTTGGTTCAATATAGATAATCTTTATTCCATAAAGAACATATCCTTATGAAACTTTCAGCTTTTATCAGAAAGTGTTGTGGTACTTTTTCACGTGATTGCTGTTGTCTGTAATATAAACATACATCTTTTTCCTTCCCTATGGTGGTTTACTTATAGAAGTAGATTATATCTGTATTTGTGTGATCACTCTATAGTTTTTTTTGATAAATCGTTTTATAAATTATAAAAAATCTGTAATTATATAAATTGTATAATTTCTATAGTTTGTTCCCTAGGAAAAATGTTTGTAGTATTTGAATGTATCAACACAAAAATCTGACAGAATTTATCATACGATAATCAATAATTGATGTTTTATATTTTAATTCTTTAGCATTTTAAAACACATAATACATAGTTATTTATGTGCTTATGTTTTCTACTTGTGGTAAATTTTCCTGTTTTTCTGGTGACATAAATACATCTCAAATCTTAGAAATGTCTGGCTCCTAATGAACTCTATGCAAGTCTCTAATGTTTAAATCCTGGTTCCATCACATACTCAGCTTTGGCATCTGGGCATATTAATCAGCCCCTTTAAGCCTCAGTTTTCTTATCTTTAAAATGGGAGACAAATAATGCAATTATATCATATGGCTGTTTAGGGATTATATAATATAATAAATGTAAAGCGTGAGCAAGCCTAGCACCTGGTGAGCACTGAGGAACTGCTTAACCAACAGCCACCACTGCTCAAAGAGGAAGGCCTGAGTCCATACTCTTTGTTGGAACCTTCCAAACAATCCATGTCAATGTCAGTGTCTCTGCCTTTGATATTCATTTAAAAAAAAATTACTGATGGCATATTATGCACATAGAACTATTCTAAGCACTGTGGATATGGAATTAATAAAATAGACAAAAAAAATCTTGTTTTCATAGAGCTTCTATTCTAGTCGTCATCCCTCTGCACCACTTACTGTACCTTTGTTCATTATCTGCTGGTGACCTGCTCCCTTTTATCATGCTTCAAGTATTTTGTTACAAAGATTATACTAATTTTCAGAAGCAATTCACAATATGCTACTGATTTGGGGTGTGTGTGTGTGTGTGCCTTTTCTGAAAGCCAGGTGCAGCTTGTATTCTTGGAAGTTTGAAGGAAAGGCTTGAAGGATCTGATCACAGCTGTGGTTTAGGAATTCTGCTTTGACAGCAGTGAACACATGGAATCAGGACGCAAGGAGGAATGAAGCCAGCCTGACTGGGAACTGGCATAACGGTGTGAAAATGAAGGGAAGGAAGAACCAAAGAGGAAAGATGTGTAGATGCCGACAAGACAAGTTTTGACAAAATATTATACACCATGATGGGAAAGGGAAATGAAATTTTAAAAGTTGGCTTCATGAATTTTAACCTAAATAATTGAGAATGTACAAGTGCTATTTACTAGAATCAGAGATGTAAGAAATAGAACTAATTTGGGATAGTGAGATGATTTTACGTGCTGACCTTCAAGTGTTAAAATATTACCTAGAGAGGTAATAAGCTGTCAATGATTTGTTAATAGCTCTACAGTCGGTGCCTAAAACTGCACCTGGCATGGTAAGTATGCATGAACTGACTGAGTAACAGTTTATGGAAGCTGAAAATACAAAAATAGATGAAAATGCTATTTACCTTTCAAAATTTATGTTTGTCATCAAAGGGATTTATCAAAAAAAACTTGAAAAGCAATTCTTAAATTTAGTTAATAAGTAAACACCCCCAGAAAGCCAATTTTTTTAAAGTAGCAGTATGTGGAATTTACCTTATCAGATATCAAAGCACTCTATAATTTTATAGTAAATAAAATGTTGTCATTCAGGAATGGGCTTTACCATCCAAGCACTCAGAAATGATTCATTATTATAGAGGAAGGAGGAAACAAATTTGTGTGTGTGTGTACGTGTGTGTGTGTGTAAATATTTATGATTTATCATTTCAAATTGATCAGGAAAATAAGGGCTTTCTCCAGTTTGCATGGCACTCTTATAATGAGGGTGAGGAGTGAAGGGTGAAGAGTTACACTCTATTTCGTATTATAACAAAATGAATTCCAGTGTATTTTAAAGCTAAACATGAAAAAGACAGGTATGATAATAAATAGCAAAATGGTGGAGTACCCTCATTTCTCCCTCACCATCTACACCTCCCAGAAAACAACAGATAGACAGTTATCCACGAATAGTAGCCTTGGGAGAGCTCAAGGGTCCATTTAAGAAAATGCAGCAACATATGAGTAATTGTTGGAGCAAAGAAACAGAGAACAACCACGCAGAAAGGATTGCTGGAGAAATGGTCACACCTGAGATATTTGATCACAATTGGTAAGAAAGCAAAAGGGCAGAAGCTAGCAGTCTCAGCCACGAAAATGCACAGGAAAGAGGATCCTTGTGCACAGTTGGTGGGAATGTAAATTGGTATTGTCATTAAGGCAAATCATATGAAAGTTCCTCAAAAAATTAAAAATAGAATTACCATACGAGCCAACCATTTCACTTCCTGGCACATATTGAAAGAAAATGAAATCAACATGTCAAAGAGATATATGTTCTCCCATGTTCACTGAAGCATTCTTCAGAGCAGCCACAGAATGGAATCAACACTTAGTGGAATTCATAGTATAATCTTATATTCTCAAATATGTGCATGCATATGTACTTCTCTGAAGGTGTTCTTGTGCAGGTGAGTCAAGGTATATGGATATGTATACCTACTGAAAAATATCTAGAAAGATACTCGAGGAACTGAAAGCAGTGGCTATTTTAAGTAAACAGAGAGGAAGACCGGGAGGAGTATAAAAAGGATACACTTTATGCTTTATATGTGTGTACTTCCTGTCCTCTCAAAAGACCATGTATTATTTTTTGAAAACATAGATGGATAGAAAAGTGAGTGAATGGAATAGGTAGTTATTTGAAGGAAGACTGTAAAACCTGTGAGACTAGAAAACATAATTTAATAGAGTGATAAGGTTTTTGTTTGTGAGATTATCCTTACTGGTGACTATATCATCAACTCTTATAATGAATATATACACACCAATGAACAAAATTTCATTTCTGACCATCTTTGAATAAAGCCTTAAAACACACAGTTCTTCAAAATTATGGAAACTTTAGTTATTCATTTTTTGTTTTGTTGGGAATAACTGTGACAAAATCAATTGTTGCTCTCAGAGACCTCAGTGAATTAAAAATGTGAGTTAGTTGAGCAGGTTAATGCAACTAACTAGAAGTTAGGAGATTATATTTCTAGTTCAGGCTCATCTAACTACTGTGGACTATAGCTTATTTACATATTGAGTATGAAGAGAGACTGATTATATTAGATACACCTTTCAGAATTGCTAGATTTAAAGAATTCTAGAATCTCATCCAACTATAAACTTCTGGAATTTTGTATCGTTGAGTGCAAGGGTTCCCTTAAAATGCAAGTCCAGACCAGATCTTTACCTTAGTGTAACATCTTCCAGAAACAGACCTTAAAAAAGAATATAAGTTGCAGCACGTTGTTTGCAAAATAATTTCAGGAAATGCCCATATGGAAGTGACATCCTCAGACATGGAATGGGAGGAAGCCAAGAACAGTGTGGTGTGTTATTAAGCCTGTTGTTACTGGGGACGTTGATGCTCAATCCCACTTGTGATGACTTGAGGAAACTGTGGTATTTACACTCCAACCCTCTGACCCTCACTGGTTGAGGGCTGTGACTGGTGTCATCATGCTGGCTATACTTCTATTTACCCTATGCAAAGACTAAGCGTGCTCCCAAAGCTGGGAAAAAAGTGCCCTATGAAAAAGTCTCAGGTATTTCTGCTTAAGCAGCATCAGAATACAGAAATTTGTGCTCAGAAAATAAGAGCAAGACACCAAGCCTCTGCTATATTTTACCACCTCCATTTTCGAATATTCTATCAAGTATCAAGCCATAGTCAGTCACAAATACATAACAACAACCAAAAAATATAACAGCAGTTTCAATGCGACCCGGTCTAGTCCCTAATGGTTCAACTGCTTCCAAAGCTGTAACTGATTTTCACCCTTTCCATCCTGTACCACTCATTCAATATTCCCACCACCTTTGATCCTACTTCTGATGGTTAAAGTTGCTCATGCAGTAGAGAGACCCAGACCCTTGTTTCTGTGTATTTGATCCCCTTTTCTTTGGTGAGAAGGAGTCATGAGGTTGGACTCATGTACATTTTCTACTCTGGCCACAATAGCTATTTTATTCATGGGCCCGTCATGGAACGCTGGTCTTGTTTCTTTCCTCAGGGTAGCCAAAGACAGAAGATGATTCAACCTCACTAGAAAAGTTGTCGTAACTTTCTGTTTTGTGCCTCACTTTGATAGATGCTAGTAAAATTTACAGTCATCCACCATGATCCTTCTGTGTTTTGCAGGCATTAAACTGGAAGCCGAGATATGGATGTAATTGGGGACAACAACCTATGCACACTTTAGCCCTTGAGTTTGACACCAATCCTCCATCCACCCATGTCCCTGCTCTACCTTCTTCTTTGTAGGTATGGGTATTTACCTTTCCCCAGTATACAATTACTGTGGTACATACCTGTAGGTTCCTTAAATAAAGTGTGGATAAATTTCTACTTGATGTACTTGCTATGACCTTCAATTAGTGAAATCTGAATCTGAAAATTGGATCATATATAGAAACATGGTAATGGTCATATATTTCCTTTGTAACAGGTGGTGTCAGTAGTCGACACTTCTACTCTTGATCTATTGGTTGTACATATTGAGCAACTTCGCCACTTGCTGCTCATTGAACCCCTAGTATTGACATGGTCCTGTGAGTCAGTGTCCCTGACTACTACTCCATCTTGTTGGCACATTATGTTGTTTAATTTTGCTTGATCTCTAACAGGTTAGTGCCACCAATCAGCCTCTGCTATTCTAAAAGTATGTCATTTCCACTGACACAAAGGAGTCCATTTACACAGCAGTATCCCTCGCTGTCCACCTAGACCTGCAGAGGCCCACACTTAGCTAATCAACAACGCTCGTACCCTCCTAACTAGCACATTTTTTGTTGTGAGTAAAGGGAGACTCTTTGGGCCTTCTCAGAGAACATGGTCATTTGGTGAATGATCTGTTGTTACGTAGTAAGTAGATTTTAATGTGGCCTATTGTTTGGGCCTTTGTATCTGCTCATCAATATTCTACCAAGGCAGCTCTGTAATCTTCACTTTATTTTCAATATGCCACCGCTTTCTTTAAGCTTTAATGATCCCTTCCAGCCGTGTATCAAAGCTTGCTCTAGCTGTTCTTGCCAGGATATTAAACCCCAAGTAAGAGAGGAGTGCCCGAATATCAATTAAGTTTCCATTATCAATCCCTATACTCTCTTCACCCACTGGGGTTGGGCAAACTCCAGAAATATTTCTAAGCTGCTTTCCTATCTCAGTCCATCCATATTGGCAAGTTCTTTTAGTAATTTAGTAAATAATCTCTGTCCTCCTGCAGCAGAGACAGGCCGTGCAAACTGACACACTGAAACTTGACCTTGATTATTGCTCATAAAAAAATAAAAAAGAGAAAAGTCTTCATAAGACAAATATAATGTTGTGCAGCACCCACCGCAGGTAAAAACTTGAACAACCTCTTGGCAAAGGAAGCCTGTTAATACGTTGCAAAGAGGAGGAGGCCACTCTCACCTTCTCAGAAGATTCAGGAGAATCCGCATGTTCTGACGATCCAGCACATCTATTGGATGTCCCTGACCTCGGGATTCTATTCCTTCCCAATCTGGGTTCTGACTTCAAATTAGGACACTTCTTGGGACTGTGCATTCAGCTACCCTTGCAGTTTTTCCACTTTCACAGTCACAACCTGGACTTGCTCCTCAGCACAGTCTACCATCCAGTTGCAGGACATGAGTGCCTTTAAACTGTCCAACTGTTACCCTAGAGTTGATTCGATGGTGGCTAACCTGAGTCTGTGATTCTCTTCTCCCAGAGTTATAATGGCAGTTGACAGCAGTAGACCACCGTCTTGTACTTGCCATTGACTTTCTACCTCTCAAATGCTAAAGCTAGTTTATGGACTAGTGCAACCACCCCTATTCCTATGCCATCCCAATTCACCACAGGTAAAACTCTTAGAAATTTTGATGATATAACATGTCAGGAATTAACCAGCATTTTTTTTTTTCTGTCATCAACATCAAAGGCATTGTTGCTATTTGGATAGCAGGTAATCCTGAAACAGAAGGGATTCTTAAGCAGGTAATCCTAAAACAGAAAGGATTCTTAAGGATTTACTTCCTAAAATTACTTCTATTACCAAAAATCATGACTTTGGTTCTTCCTTAAAAAAACTGGGATGAGGATTCCAGTGCAATGTGTTTATTCAGAAGGTGATCCCGGAAAACACCAGTAAAGTTGTAGGGATTTGAGACAAGGAAGAGAAGCAATCCAGTAAGGAGTGGAGGACTGGGGAAAAGTGAACAAAGGGAGAGTATTAGGAGGTGAGATGATATAGGTAATGGGGCCAGATTTTGTATGGCTTTGTAGGCATTGTAAAACCTTCAGATGTTATTTTTGGTAAGGTTGAGGGGCATTGTAGTTTTTTTAATCAAAAAAATAACTTACATAACATATGCTTCAGTAGGAAAACTTTGCCTATTGTGGTAAAACATTGAATGAATAAGGGCAAGGAAAAAGCAGGAAGATGGGTTAGAAGATGTCTATGACAAGACAAATGAGACAGGATGATGGCTGGGTCATGAGTGGTGGCAGTACCAGTGGTAAGAGGTGGTCGTGTTCTAGATTTATTCAGAAACAAAAGCCAATGTGACTCACTAATGGAGCTAATGTAGGGCTTGAGAGAGATTGGAGATTAGAATGACTCCAGAGTTTTGGCCAAAGCAGTTCAATTCATTAACTGAGAAGGTGAAAGCTGTGAAGTTCGGCTTATTAGTGCAGGATGCTGTTGAATCTGTAAGCACGAGGTAAGAGGAATTGTCTCATATAGAGGAATACATTTCGGTCCAGTCAAAGTAAAAGGAGAAAACTTAGGCGAACAAAGAGATCTCAGGGCAGAGTTCTGGACCATTTGAACTAAACGTGTCAAAAAAAGAGGAAGAAGAAATGGAAAGAAAAGAAAAGAAAAGGAATGAACAACCAGAGGTAGAAAATGAGGAAGCTGTGGAGCTTAACATTTTACTGACAAATGTGGCAGAATGGATTATTAACAACTACAGCGCACTTACTAAATGCTGAGGTCTTTCTTTACATTACTTTATATAATCTTACATGACTTTATTTAGTCTTACATACTATGAAGTATTATTATGAAGCATAACTCTTTGTGTTCTATGAACGAGGAAACAAAGTCTTGAAGCCATTTGCTCCACTCACCATGCTAGGAGGTGAATGAAACTGGTTTGAATCCTGGCCACCATGATTCAAGTCCCCGGGCTTTCATATGATAGCACATCATTCTCTTGGCAAAAGCAATATATCACAATATATCATTTTTTCACTTTATTTCAAAGTAGTTCTCTTTTTGTTCCCGCCACAAATCTACTTTTACATTTGGTTAACTGTGTCATCACCTATTAGTATCATAGTACTAGAAAAGACCGTAAAAATCATCTATTCTATTATATTAATTTCACATTATGGGTGTAGAAATGAAGAGAATCATTTACAGTGCAGCATAGTTGTTAAAATCTCAGGCTTTTAAACCAGATTGCCTAAATTTAATTCCTAATTCCCCACTTGGTGTAAGTATTTAAGTGACCTTAGGGAAGTTAATGAAACTAGCGAATTCTCTATTTTCTTATTTGTAAAACAGGCTAACAATAGTATCTACTTTAAAGGGCTTTTATGATTCAAAGAATTAAAAGATATAAAGCAATTAGAACACTGTTAGCTATTATTAATACTATTAATACTTTATATGACATTTTGACATATAATTTATGTACTATAAAACTCACCTTTTTAAATGTGAGTTTAGTGGTTATTAGTATATCCACAAAGTTATATAACCTTGACCAATATCTCATTTGAGAATAC
The DNA here is from genome assembly GCF_049350105.2 of Macaca mulatta. NCBI lineage: Eukaryota > Metazoa > Chordata > Mammalia > Primates > Cercopithecidae > Macaca > Macaca mulatta. The sequence continues at coordinate 14,552,294 of NC_133417.1, forward strand.
TTCATATCTCCACCATAAAGCACATACCCATTAGTATTCATTCACCAGTCTCTGTCCATGTGAGCCCCTGGCAACATCAATCAACTTTCTGTCTCTCTGGGTTTTCTTATTCTAGATATTTCGTGTAAATGGAATCATACGATATGTGGCCTTTTATGTCTGACTTCCTTCACATAACATAATATTTTTAAGGCTCATCCATCTTATTGCATGTATCAGTATTTCATCCCTTTTTAAGGCTGTATATATTGTACTGTTTAGAAATACTACAATTTGTCTATACATTTATCAATTGATGAATACTTGGAATATTTCCACTTTGGGCTAATATGAATAATGTTAAAATATTAATGTATAAATTTTTGTGGGTGTATTGATTTTCAGTTTTCTTGAGTGTGTCGTGAAGTTGCTAGAAATGAAATTGCTGATTCAAATGGTAATTCCAATATGAGATTTTGGAGAATCTATTGAACTTTTTCCTAAAGTGACTGCACCATTTTTCCATTTCTACCAGCAATGTGTAAGATTACCAACTTCTTACCAACACTTTTTATTGTCCATCTTATTTATTACAAGCCCCCCCTAGAGAGTACTATGTAGTATCTCATTGTAATTTTAATTTGTATTTCTGTAATAACACATGATATTGAGCATATTTTCTTGTTTATTAACCTTTGTGTGCCTTCTTTGAAGAAATGTCTATTCAAATACGTTGTCCAAATGTTAATTAGGCTATTAGTCTTTATATTATTTATTTGTAACAAATATTTTCTCTCATTCTGAACTACAGTTTTATTTTGTTGGTAGTGCCTGTAGAGCACAAAATTTTTATTTTCAATGGATTCTGATTTACCTATTTTTCTTTTGTTGATTGTGGTTTTGGTGTCATTTCTAAAAAGATATTGCCTAGTTAATGTCACGGAGGTTTATATTTGTGTTTTCATCTAAGAATTTTATTATTCCATTCTCACTTTTAGATATTTGATTAATTTGGAATTAATTTTAGTATATGAAATAAAGTATGGGTGTAACTTTTTGTTTTTTCAAGAAGATATCCACTTTACCCAACACCGTTTTTTGTTAACCAAAACCTATTTGTTTCTTATCAGAGTGTCTTGAAACCCTTGTTAATAAACAATTGATCAAAATATAAAAATTTATTTCTAGACTCTCAATTCTATTTCATATTTCCATGTCTCTGTTCACATCCCAGTACCATACTGACCTAATTACTACAGTTTTGAAGTAAGTTTTGAAATTAGAAACTGTCAAGTGTTCCATGTTTTGGGGTGTTTTTCAAGATCTTTAGGTTGTTTTGGGTCCGTTGTGTTTTCATGTAAATTTTAGAATCAGCTTGTCAATTTCTGAAGAAAAATGCAGTCGGAATTTTGATAAGAATTGCATTGAATCAGTAGATCAATTGGTGACTATGACCATTTTAACAATGTGAAATCTTCTGAGTCATGTATATAAAATGTCATTTTATTTATTCAGATCTTCTATAATTTTTTTGACAATGTTTTGCACATTTTTGTTAAATTTATTCCTAAGTATTTCATTGTTTTAATGATATTGTAAATGGAATTATTTACCTAAATTCATTTCTGGGTTATATATTGATCCTGTGTCCTGCATCTTTGCTAAACTAATATACTTGCTCTAACAATGTGTGTGTGGTTTGCCTTAGAATATTCTACATACAAGGTCATGTCATTTTAAAATAGAGACAATTTTACTTTCCAATATGGACACCATTTATTTATTCATTTATTTATTTATTTATGCCTTCCTTTTTTCTGAGGCTGAAACATCCAGTAGAATGTTGAATAGAGGTGTCAAGAACAGAAATACTTATATTGTTACTGAACTTACAGAAAAAACATTCAGTGTTTCGTCATTAACTGTGATGTTAGCTGTGGGTTTTTTGTAGATCCCTTTATCAGGTTGAGGAAGTTTCCTTCTATTCTTTATTATCAGGTGTATTCGTCACCTAGGGCTGCCGTAATAAAATACCATAGGCTACATGGCTTGAATAACACGAATTTATTTTCTCACAGTACTGAAGGCTGGAAATCTGAATTCAGGGTGCTAGCACGGTCAGGTTTTGGCGAGAGCTGTCTTTCTGGCTTGCCGATGGCTATCTTTTGGCTGTGTGTCACATAACCCTTGCTCAGTGCATGCATGTGGTGTGGGGACAGGTGGGTCGGGAGAGAGAAAGAGAGAGACCTATCTTTTAATAATGCCACTTATCATATGAAGTTAAGAACCCGTCAGTATGATCTTATTTAACCTTAACTACCTCCTAAAAACCGTATCTCAAAGTATAATCAGATTGGAGGTTAGGACTTCAATATATGAATATTGGAAGGCTACAATCAGTTCATAGCACTGAGTGTTGTTGTTTTACATGAAAAGATATTGTATTTCATCAAATGCTTTTTCTGCATCACTTGAAATAGTCACATGCACTTTGCCTTTATTTTATTACATGGTTATTACCTTAAACGATTTTTATAGTTTATATGTTGCCAGACTCACTTTGCTAGTATTTTGTTTAAGATTTTTGTGTTGATATTCATAAGAGGTAGTGGTCCCTAATTTTCCTTCATGTCGTTTAGTTTCAGTGTCAGGATAACAGCGGCCTCATAACATCAGCTGGAAAATGCTTCCTTCTCCTCGGCTCTTTAGAAGGGTTTGTGAAGGATCGGTGCCAACTCTTCTTTAAATGTTTGGTAGAATTAACTACATCATCTAAGCCTGTATTTGTGTGCGTGTGTATGTGTGTGTGTGTGTATGTGTGTGTGTGTGTGGAAAGTTCCTGGACCAATCCCTTCACTTGTTAAAGTCTATTCTGATTTTTCTTGAGTCAGTTTCAGTAGTTTGTGTCCTTCTTGAAATTTATCTATTTCATCTAGATTGTCTAATTTCTTGACATATTTCATAATATTTCCCTTCTTATGTCTGCAATGTCAGTAGCAATGCCGTCTCTTTAATTCTGGATTTTAGTAAAACAAGTCTTCTTTTTTTTTTTTTTTTTTTTTTTCTCTTCAGCTATCTAGCTAAAGGTTTGTCAATTTTGTTGATCTTTTTAAAGAACCAACTTTTGGGTTTGTTGATTTTTCTGTGGGATTTTTGGCCTTCATCTCATTTATTTCACCCTAATCTTTATTTTTCTTCCTTTCCTTGCTTTGGGTTTACTTTGCTCTTATTTTTCTAGTTTCTTAAGTCAGAGATTTGTTATTTATTGGAGGTCATTTTTCTTTTTTAATGTAGCCATTTACAGTTACAAATTATCAAATGATGACAAGTATTCAAGTATTTTGCTTCTGGGAAGACTCCAAACTCATCTGCCTCCTCTAGCACATGCTAGGTTGTTGACTTTCAGTGTGATTGTGGCAATGTTCATTTCCAAGGCTACCGTGTAGCTGGGGAGAAGGTTATGAGAAAAGGGCATGTAAAATGTCATAAAACTTCCTGTTCTTTCTGAGATTCTGCTATTTTTCTTGAATACGTGTTCCTTAGATTTTTTTCCAAGCATTTGGTTAATTTACAGAGTTCTGAAAAGAGTGGATTTTTTTTTTTTTTACAATGTTTGCCAGTGTTCTCATTGCTTTTTTAAGGAGGAAGGGATTTTTGGAGGTTCTTGTTTCCTCATTTCCATTGATTTAATTCAATATTTTTATTATTAACCAGAATTTGAACTTGGACTTTCTAAATCCTGAGGTATTTTCACATGATTAACAGTTAAGAGAGAATCTAATGGGAAATCAATAAAAGTATTAATTTGCTAGTAATTTTGGAATAATATACCCAAACTCCTTCAATGCCTATTTCTTTGATTTTCATACCTCTTAAAGCACAGAACTATTATTTCAAATACAATTAAATGCAGAAGTTAAATAGATATAAAATGATTCAAAACAAAGATGCCTATGTTGAAGTGGGAATGAGACAGCCTTGTGAATTTCTGCCTCCTCTCTTCTCTGCTTGTGGGAGAACTTGAGGAAATCCCAGCATCCTTAACAGAAGCCCCAGGTTTCCATAAATACGGTTTGAAAAACAAAGTAGCAGCTGGATAAGGTGAGAGCAACAGAAGGGCGAGAGGGGAAATGGCTTCCCCAACATTAACAGGTGAAGATACAGATCCTGTGATTCTAGTCCAGTTTTCTCTCTTCTCCCATACAGAAGATTCTCCATAACGCTGTATTTTTCCACGCTTCATCTGATTAAATTGCAACTCATTTGCATTGTTGAGGCACATTATTATTTTCATCATTTAGTAATATTATGTGCAACTTCTTTCTTTTTAAAATATGTGTTTAACTTGAAATATATGCTGGCTCTGTCTTTAAAGAAAACAGCAAACATTGGATGTCAGAAAAATAACCAAAATAACAACCTACAAAAAAAGAAATAAAAAATCCTGCCCTATTAAAAAAGGCCTTTCTGAAATAGGATTTTTGTTACCTCTTGACAAAGAAAAAAAGTACAAATTAAATATCAGTGGAGGAGAATCGCAAGAAAATGCAATTTCCCAAAAATGAACTAACCTTATCCTTTGAGCATTTGGATTTAACTAGCTAATCATCCTGTCTTTATTAGTTTTTCTTTGTTTTTCTGGGAGACTTTTAAAACATGAAGAAAATCAAATAAGCTCTTTACTTCTTTGATTACTTTTTGGAGAATCCTACATTGTTGAAAATTTATGGCATGACCAAATACATCACATTTATCATAAAACAGAAAGAGGTTCTCTTTTCTTGGCCTGTGTCAGGGAATCGGTTTGAAATCTTTTTTTCAAGGCTCTATGAAATGATTTTGTTGAGAACAAGGGTCGTGGCTGCTGTGACTGAATATCATTCTTTTGTTTTTTTTTTTTTTTTTTTTTTTTTGAGACAGGGTCTAGTTCTGTCACCCGGGCTGAAGTGCGGTGGCGCCATCTCAGCTCACTGCAAGCTCCGCCTCCCGGGTTCCCGCCATTCTCCTGCCTCAGCCTCCCGAGTAGCTGGGACTACAGGCGCCTGCCACCAAGCCAAGCTAATTTTTTGTATTTTTAGTAGACACGGGGTTTCACTGTGTTAGCCAGGATGGTCTCAATCTCCTGACCTCATGATCCACCCTCCTCGGCCTCCCAGAGTGCTGGGATTAGGGGCGTGAGTCACTGCACCTGCCCTGAATATCAGATTTTTAACAAGCTGCTTCATAATATGTTTCTCTTCCATTTAGTTCACTCATTTATGCCACAGGCAATACATTTATAAATGCAATAAATGTTTTTTAAATGCATGAACACTTTCATATTTTTCTGGAAGTCTTCAATAAATCTTCATTTTATATAATGATCCATCTGGAAGATTCCAGATAAGGTATTTATAAAGCATTTTCTATTTCAATCATGAAGTTTAACTCCAAGCCCAACTTTCAGCCCAGAGCAAGGAATTCAGGAAATCTGTCCACTTACAACATTTACTTTCTCTTCAAATTACAAATATTACTTAGTTCGATCTTACAAGTTCCCTAAGTGGTCATCGAGGCAAATAACACTAAATCCAGAAGGTGTAAGGAAGCTATTGATGGCCAGAGGACTGAAATGTACAGTATTCTTTGCAGAGCATTTCCCCTAGCCTTCTACGTTTCTCTTCACTGCCTAGAAAACAGGAAATACAGCTCAGTTTCCTGTACTCCTGAAGTTATCCCTGACCTTACCAGAAAGAGTTAGTTGCTTGTACCTCTATAGTTCACAGAGTAGGAAATATACTTACTTTTTGAAAGCATTAATCATGATTTCATTCATTGCCTTTGTGTCTCTTTCATACAAGAAAGCAGAAAAAGTATTCATCTCACCTTTATAACTCCTGTATCTGTCACAGAATAAGTATCCAATAATAATATTTTAAAGAAATGAAAGAATGAATGATACATGATGTGCAGCAGCATGCTGGAAAATGTGAGAAAATAGAATGAATTTATGCATATTTCTCTGGCAGGCTAGTAGGAATAAACTAGATTCTATATAACCAGAGTAGAAAGGAGAATTATCCTACACTCTATCCTGGTGCCTTCACTGTTTGAAAGAAATAAGAAAGACTTTGGTCTAGACCAGGAGATGCTGGCTGGCTTGACATTCTGTCTGATTATTTATCTCTGACAGTTTGTCTCTTAAATCAAGCTAGGCAGCATACAAGCATTTTTCATAAATATTTTTTTAAATAGATGAATAGAAAGAAAAGGTAAACTTCATCTTGAGCATGTCTCCTTTTTTATTTTCCATAAGAGGGTCTCCAAGTCTGATAAAAATCATCTAAATATTTCTTAGAAATACAGATTCCCTATGTCCAAACAAGCTTACCAAATTAAACTTTCAGAGGTAGAGGGGGGTGTATTTTAAACAAAAGTCTCAAATGCTTCTTACTATCAGGCTTGTTTGAAAAACACTAATCTAAGAAATCCTAAACACTGGAGAAAGACAAGTTCTTCTACTTTATAGATGTGCAATGTGGATTCAGGGGATGACACTTCAACTTTACATAATGGTGTATTTTTACCTCCAGATCATGTAAGCTTTCTCACCCTTGTTTTCCAAAATAAAAAGGATAATAAATGTTCTAGTAGATTAAACAATAATTGACACAAACACACACACCCGAAGTCAAAACAACAAATTAAATAATAAAAAATGGCTTTAACACATTCTTTCATGTTCAATAAGGCCTGCAAAAACGAATGTCAGGTAAAGTGCAATCTGTCTCTTAAAACTTTCTATTTTCTCCCTAGGAAAGAGAGAGTTATAAGTAAGGACCTGTAATCAAAGTATGCCAAAATAATCTCTGATATTTAAAAAGGAGTTTGAAAATTTGGAAGTCCTTTTTCTCTCTTGATAAATCCTTACTCTCAAGAATATCATCAGTAGGAAATATTTGGGATTGGAAAAATGAGCCTCAGACTGCAGCCTAGATCCCAGAAACAGCAGCCGAGGTGATGAGAAGTCTTCAAAACAAAGTACTCCTGAGGGTGTCCTGCAACTTTTCAGAATGGACCTGCCATAGTAACCAGCTGTGTTTAGTCGCTGACCTCAAACAGACTGCAGACAACAATATCTTGTTGTAAAAGTAGACAGGTATATTTGATTCCTATTGCTACCATAACAAATTACAACAAATTTGGTGGTTTAAGAAACACAAATTATTTTAGAATTCGGTTGGTCAGAAGTCTGTCCAGGTCTGACTGGCCTAAATCAAGGTGTTGTCAGGGTGACATTCCTGCCTGGATATTCCTTGTTAGTTCAAGTGGAATTAGATTCCTTGCAGCTAGAGGACCCAAATCCCCCTTTTCTTACTGGCTGGAAACTCAAGGCCATTCTCAACTTCTAGAGGTAGCAGTATTCCTTGGCTCCTGGGCAGATCCTCAATCCTCGGCTTCTCCATCTGGAAAGCCAGAGGCAGAATATTGAGTCTTCTCACATAGCATCTCTCTGACCTTTTCCATCTTTGCATCTCTTTCTTCCAGCCAGAAAAAAGTTCACCAGCGTCAATAACTCACGTGCTTTATTGGGCTCACCTGCATAATCCAGGCTCATCTGTTCATCTGAAGCTCCTTACCCTTATTTTGGTGTAACAGAAAAAAATAGTAACAAAACAATTAAGATACTTTATTAATATTGTAATGGCCTGTTTATTGTCGTTATTTCATATCTGGACAGTTCAGTAGAACCTATAGGTAGAAACAGATACAAAGGCACATGGCTATAAAATTTGTAAAAATTGCAGTAATATTAAACTAGTGAGGATAGAAAGGCTATTCAATAAGTGGTGTTGGGACTTTATGATAATTACCTATTTTAAAAAGATAATATTTACTTAAGTTCTTACAAAAATTAATTACAGAAAAATCACAGATTGAAAACTAAAAATGCCTGCAACCACAAAAGATCTAAAAGAATGTATAGATAGATAAAATTAAAATATTTCAGTGGGAAAGCTTGTCATATCAGGTAACAAAACTCATGAGAAGAAAATAAAATGACAAAAAAGTTAACACAAAACGAGAGGCAAACAATTCATCAATGAATGAGACTCATTGACTTAACTAAGGATCATCTATTGAATGAATGAAATAGAGCTGTATATTTTAATATGAAAAGTTTCTAACGTATTTGGAGTGAGAGTCAAAATGCAGTATACTATGTATAATAGAATTAAATACAATGTAGGTATCATTTAGTCACAAATGTTCAAAGTTTATTCATTGCTTTGGTTTCATTATGCAACTTGCGTAAAAGTGTCTTCATATGACTTTGGTACACATCAGTGGAAATCGTTGCAACCAAAATGTTGTTTCTGGGATATCCAGTATGTCTTAATGATCTGAGTGTATTGTTTATAATATTAAGGATATCACCACTGGACCTGTGGAGACGAGTCCTAACCTGTTCTCTTATGAGACAAAAACCTTATAATTAATGTTGTTCAAAGCAATGTACCCCTGAGCTTTATTTGGGAGGCTGAGGCAGGTGGAACACGAGGTCAGGAGTTCGAGAACAGCCTGACCAACACAGTGAAACCAATCTTTGCTAAAAATACAAAACTTAGCTGGGTATGATGGCGTGTGCCTGTAATCCCAGCTACTCAGAAGGCTGAGGAAGGAGGATCGCTTGAACCCAAGAGTTGGAGGTTGCAGCGAGTGAAGATCACACCATTGCACTCCAGCCTGGGTGACAGACTGGACTCTATCTCAAAAAAAAAAAAAAAAAGAAAAAAAGAAAGCAATGCGCCCTCAAGGTGGAACTATTCATTGCTTATCTTTTTATTTGAAGGGTGTGATAGATGACAAGGATGTTTCTCATTATTCAGTCTGGCTAAATAAACATGATAGGACCTATACTCATTCTTATATAGATTCGTCCATTACATTTATAACTAATATTGAGCAAGTGTATCCGTAGCAAAGCAAGCTAGCTGAACAATACAAAATAAACTCTTCACTTTCAAGACCACTAAACTATAAATGAACCACCATTGTAAACTTATCTTGGGGAAATGACTTTTATTTAGCCTTCATATTGCTTTGTTTACCTGTCAGTATAATAAAGCGTAAATTAAAATGTGACAATGTTTAATACCATCCTAGCACAGAACAATGTAATACAGATTTGCCTGCACACAGATTGATGAGTTAGGTGACGTGCCACAAAGCTAAAGAAAGTAAATTAATTGGTCTTATTGATGTCTTTCTTTCTTTCCTCATCAGAAATGCCAAGTGTGTCTGACATATGTCAGTCTCTTTATTTTGTAGGAAATAAATCTTGCTTTTTTAATCTACCAGATGTCAATCAAAATTGTTTTATTTATTTTTAAATCATTCAGTGGAAAAATAATCCACAATTCTCATTCATTTGCCAGACCTTCTAGTGTCTATGTTTCTAAGTGTGGAGGTCATCTCTTAAAGGAAAAAAAATATAGCCATTCAAAGAAAGTGTGTTTTAAAAATCACAGTGGTCAGAGAGAACTTGAGGGTGTTACAGGCTTCCTCCTCTTTATCCATGCAGATGCCTGAAGTCAAGATATAAGCACAAGGCCCTAATGCAGGGATCAGTAAATGGTAGCCCATTGGACAAATCCAGCCCAATGCCCGCCTTTGTGTAATCCAGGAGGACAGAATGAATTTCATATGTTTTAATGGTTGAAAAACATTTTGTAATATATGAAAATAATATAAAATTCAAATTTCAATTTTCCTAAATAAAATGTTATTGGAACAAAACACTTTTGTTGATATATTATCTATGGCAACTTTCCTGCCACCAAAGCAGAATTGAATAGTTGCTCAATCTAAGATATTTTCAATCTGGATATTTGCAGAAAATATTCACCAGGCCCTGCTTTATGGTCACAAATATCTCAGGGGACCACAAACTGCTTCCTTTTTGGCTTTCTTATTTTTTTAAATCACTTTCCTTTTTACTCAACCTTATAGCATATTGTCTTAGTTTCTGTCTATACTATAGTAGGTATGTGTGTGATAAGTTAAATGAAGAATGTAAAGCATGGCACAAACAAGCGTTCTCCGGTGTGTAAGTTTCTGTTCTTTAATCATTTCCTCTGTCTACTCTTGTCCCAACTGTAGCACCAGAGAATGCAACATACACTTGTGGAGCTCACTCTAGCAACATTCTCTGGTGTTCTTAACTACTGATCTTGCTCCTTTTCTTACTATCTTAAAAGTATTGGCCGGGCGCGGTGGCTCACGCCTGTAATCTCAGCACTTTGGGAGGCTGAGGCAGGTGGATCATGAGATCAGGAGATCGAGACCATCCTGGTTAACACAGAAACCCCATCTCTACTAAAAATACAAAAGAAAAAAAAATTAGCCAGGCATGGTGGCCGGTGCCTGTAGTCCCAGCTACTCAGGAGGCTGAGGCAGGAGAATGGCACGAACCTGGGAGGCAGAGCTTGCCGTGAGCTGGGATTGCGCCACTGCACTCCAGCCTGGGCGACAGAGCGAGACCCGTCTCAAAAAAAAAAAAAAAAAAAAAGTATTAAAGATTCATTTGAACAAATAATAAAACCTGTCAATTCTTTCAACCCTCCAGGCTACAACTGACTACACGTTATCTGACCTTTTCTTCTTGGAAACAGTTGTGTTATTTACACTCTGATAAGACTCAGTGCAAACGATGTTTCTTCAAGGCAGTCCCTTTCCCCTAGGCACAGATCTTCTCAGATTTCAGAGGTCTAAAACCTAGAATATAAAATTGAAAGTGGTGAGGCAAACTGTGCTTGTGATAAACCGTTAGAGAGAGAGGGGAAAAAAACAAAGTTGACTTTTTTTCCCCCTAACTTAAAACCTCCGGATACAGTAATTCTAATCAAGACTTTGGTTTTTTGTTTTTGTTTTTTTTTTTCTGTTTGATCCATATGCCAATCATCTCAAAATTGGTAGAAAATTCTGTTGGCCCGTTTTCTTGACACTATAAATGGATGTAATTTTATATTGACATAGTGCATCTTTGAAAGCTATGAATATATTTTTAAAGCACATATTTGCTTTTTAAGATATGATTTTTTTCCAATTCTGTGTTTCTAGGTGTGTGTGTGGAGGAGTGGAGTATCTTTTAAAAAGAGAGAATATTTTCTAATTTTCTTACTATATATTTTCAATTGTAGTCCAGACTCTATCTGTAAAACCAAAGGCCAAGTAACAGTACATAGCTTTCCTTGTAATCCTGTTTGCCTTTAAAGGGATGTTAATGTTCAAAATCCCTGCAGATTGATACTGAGCACAGATGTGCACAGCAGTAAGTGCACAATATGCAGGCACGTACCTTATCTTCCAAACTAGCAGTTGAAAATGGCACTCAAGCTAATCAGCTCTCAAAAATGATTTAGAAGGACAAGAAATAGGAAAGCAGTCAGAGTTAGATAATGATACTAAATTTTGAAATAGAAATGCGTCTTTAGCAGAAAGTCATTTAAAAAATTCGTATGAGGGGATAGGAATAATAACATAATCATTTAGGGTCAACCTCTACTGTGATTCCATAAGCCTCAATTTTAAGTCTACAATTAGGTACGACCCTGCATGAAAAGACCTTCCTTTGAACCATCTAACGCTGTAGCTTGTATAGGAGTATATTTCACCTGTGCATTCCCTACCTCTGATCTTGACCTCAACCTGTTTCGTTCCAGCTTCTTTTAGTGCCTCCAGTTCTCATGGCCAATGATTTACTCATAGACCCTGACTTCTGCCTCCGTCTTCTCTTAATGCTCCATCTTTACTCTAGGCAATGCATTTTCATTGAAAATTTGGCACAGGGCTTCCTTGCGTGGATTGGGCCTTTGAAGTAGATCCTGGGAGAGATAATGTTACCTCCTTAGAATAGCCTGAGCAAATAATAGTAATGATGACAACGATGGTGATAGTCTGCTTTCAGGAATGCTTGAAGATGCACCATTTTCTTGGGCATCCTGGACTTTTTGTTGTTTGTGGCTCTTATTTGATTTTTAACATCAGGGCTTTCCAGAAAAGCTTCTTTGAGACAGTATCTGAAGTTGTTTCTGAAGGAACAGTTCCCTAAAGGTTTTAAAATAGAATAAAGAAAGATTGGAGGAAAAGTCAACAAACTGCCTTCTCCATCCCACCTACATTTGGCGAAAATATCCTCTACATCCCGTGTGCATAGATATGCAAAGACTGATGTTATTTAAATATATATTTATAAAAACAAAGGGTGTAATCTAAATTTCTAAGAATTCTAGAATGCAGTAATTAATTTCTCCAAGAACTCTGATTTACAATATTGTACACTTTGATAAACATATTTACTTTTATTCTTTATCATATAGAGAAAAAACAGAACATTTTTATCTTCACATGTAATCTAAATAGATTGAAAGAGGTTGTTCAGACACGATAAAACTTTCTCGATTCAACATATTATTTAACCTTCTCTTCAGAATATTGCTGTATATATTTAGAAGTATAGACCCCTTTTCCAAACTTGAAAGATGCCTGACATTGGATGGCAACCTAGGTTTGAGTTCTGGCTCTGTTGCTTACTCGCTGGGTGGTCATGGACAATTTATGTAACGTAACTCCATTTATCCATGTGTGATATGTGGATGATATTCCTGTGAAAGGCTATGGTGTGGATTAAAGTGAGATAATCTTGGCTAAGCATGTTGTAAAGTAGACAATAAGAATCACTTCCCTTCTTCTTCCTTTCCACTGAAAAACTTTTATTCCAGCCATCTTTTTAGTCCAATTCCTGAAACTTGGGTCATCTCTGATCTGCTTTCCAGTTCTCCCCACATATACACTTTCTGCTTCTTGCTATTTAAACTACCCATAAATTTGTAACTCAAGATGACTTGTATTTTGTGATGAATCACAGATTGATTTCCACTATCAAGAAGTAGTCCTCACCCTTCCTTCTTGCTATTATTTTTCCTCTCTGCAGAAGGTTGCCCTCAAGCAAGAAGAGTTTCGCTTTTCCCATAAAAACACAAGTCTGAGGCTTCTCCCAGAGACATTTATTTTACCAGAATCATAGTATCCAGTCATGAAAGAACATTTTTCTCATATTTGTCTTAAATCAAACACTGTCCTCTATAGAATTGAACAGAATTTATATTTTGCATAACAGAATTTATGTAAAATACATAATTTGCATAAAATTATATATTTAAAATGTATAATAAGATAAATAATAAATCAAATCTTTGTTACTCCATGTCATGACCAATTGTAAATTTCATAAGCGAGCAGATTTTTTTTCTCACCACTCAAATTCACTTGATCTGATTATTCAGTAATGTTCCCATCAATCTGATAAGCACACACACACACACATTGTGAGAAACAGAGGAGGAGGTTTATTAAATATAGTACAATTTTAATAATCATTGTTTTTCTAATTGCAATCCTTATGAAATAATCTTTCTGAACTTGTCTGAAAATACTTGGATGTACAGATATCCATATTTTAAAATTATTTCATCCATCTTCCTGATTGGCACAAACAGAGTCGATCTGAAAGTTGTGTCTTTCAGCCGATGGCTTGGGAATCTCTGCATTGGAATTTCAACCAGAAACCCAGGGTTACACTGGCTGCCACTCAAACAGAGAAGCCAAAAATCAGTTTGCTTCCATCTGGGAAGGTAGAACTTTAGCCTGTCATTTCTGAAACATATTAATAACCAAGAAGAGATCTTCCCTGCAAACTTCTAGAGGGAAGTATTGAGAAAAATTCTAAAGGAAAGTGGTGATAGTCTGTGAAACTTTATAATCTCCCATAAGGCCAAAAGGGAAGCTGTGCCCTGCCAAAGCATCTTCACATCTCTCAGCATCTCCAGCTCTCCTTTCAGAGACCCTCAAGAAGTTATGAGTCAGAAGTCATGTCTCCCTTCTGTTGTTTAAAATAGGTCACAGCACTTTGTTTTCTTAACAAAAAGCTGAGGCTCACAAGGTATAATAACTAGGACAAATGACAGTTTTATTCGATTTCTTCCTAAATGAAAAAAAAAAAAAAAGTTGGTTTTCCTAAGGAAGGGATCTGTGACCTCATAATTTCTTTCCCACTTGTGCATGTAGTATGAAAATAACATATTTAAAATGAGGTATTGTGACTTGGTTGGATACATCAGAGTGCTCCATGTCTTGTCTTTCACCTTGAGGCTCAGGTAGAGACAACATTCTTGCTCATAGACACCATCAAGTCTAAAGCACAGGGATGTGACTTGCCTTCAGGACCAGAGCTTACCTTCCACCAGCTTGACTTTACCAGTTATGTATTTCTGCCAAAGACACTCACCCTGGCTATATCACATCTCTCTAAGGCATTTGTTCCATTTATCAAATCACAGATTCCTCATATCTTAGGACCAGGGAGCTAGACAAAATATTCCTAAACCTTCAAGAAATATGGTAATTAAATGTGCAAAGAGAATTGATACTTTATCTTGCTGGAGATTGCTTCCAGAGTAGAGCAATCTAATGCTTGTCTTAATTCTCTAGTTTCTCCATCCTATTTGATAATGTATCTGTAGCATTGTATCTATCTGGAAAAATTTATACTTTAAGTGGTTGGATAGTGTCACCTCCTTTTGACAATTCATTCATGTATTTATTTAATATTTGATGAATGCTGACTATGTATTTACCAGGCACTGAAGCCACAGAAGTAAACAAATGGGCATAGTCTTAGAACCATCACTGTGTTCATGGCGTCTATTGTAACCTGTTTTCTACATTTCCTAGCTGCTCCAGCTCTTCTTTGATTATCATTACTTGCTTTTTTGGTCCATCTATGCTCTCATACCCACACTTTTGGTCTGTTGTAGCTCTTCAACGACCAACTTGATTTCTACCTTGGAAATCATCAGCACCAGATCACAGATGGAAACAGATCACCCCAGCTCAGCTCACACCTCAGGTTTCCCAGGCCCTGGAACCCTCCTCAGTAGCAGTGAAATGCCCAGGCTTCCAACTGGAATCAAAGAGGTCTGTGGCAGAGTTTAGGATATGGGCTTTTCTTTGTGCAGTTGAGGACTGCAGCCTCCCGATAGCCTGTTCTTGCTTCTGCTGCAGGATTCGGTCCTGAAGTTCCTGTGAAAAAGAATCATATGATGCCTGCAATGACCCCTTACCTTGTTTTCAGGCCTCAGAAAAGATTCAGCACCAGATATTGGCACTATGGTGTGGGATCTCAAACATGACAATTATCCTTTTTTATCTTTTTTAGTGTTATTGCTTCAATTAGTTTGCAACTAATATTCATTTCCAGATGCTTTATTTGCTCAGACTCACTGTGGATGTTCAAAAAATTGCAAAGGGTCACTAAAACAAAAGTTATAAAAATGATGACTCCTTTATTCAACCAGATGCCATACTTCCGAGGTAATTGGCTGGCAAATTAGTGCTGACGAATTCTGAAAGCAGTGCTAGTGAGAACAGCCTCTATCGCCATCACTACCTCCACAAGGCACACACACACATGTGCACACAAACAGGAATCACAATTCAATCAACAATTATTAAAAATAACAATCAAACACATATAACACATATAGATGGCAATTATTATACGCCACTCACTATTCCAACTTACTGAGTCATCACTGCATTTCTGTGAGGTAGGTATTGTCTGTCACATGTATGAGGGAGCTGAGGCACTGCAAGCTTGAGCAATTTGTCCCAACTTCCATAGGAAGTAAATATTGAAGCCACATCTAAACCCAGGGAGTCTCACTTAAAAGCCTGTTGTCAAAATGGCTTCTCATGACTGCTTCTTATAAGATTATTAAAAGAATATGATTCATCAACCCCTGCATTTATATCTTTCTAAACAAAGACATATGGAGCATCCATTCTAGTCTGTCACTGTGCCGGTTACTTGTAATATAAGGAAAATAAGAGACTTGCTCGGCTTTAAAGATATTCACAGTCTAATAGACTATATATATATGTTTATATAGATATTTGCACTATAGTAAAAGTTGTAATAAAACATAAAAGCCCACACAGTGGCAGTGATAACTAAGTCCATGTTCACAACATAAAGGATACTCTGTGAGAACAAAAGGACATTTAATATCCCCCATCTTTCCGGAAGTTGCCACAGTGGATTGGAAGGAGCAAGAGGTAATAGACAGAACCATATGAAACCGATGTTTTGCAGGTTAAAAACTTTTGAATATTGGCAATTTCATTTGGTTAAACCTAATATTTATGCAAAATATCTTCCTTAAATTTGATATTATTTATTAGCAGAGTCTTTGACTTCTTGGTTTTTAATTGTATTATTTCTTAAACGAAAATAACAATATGTTTATCATTTTCACATTTTATGGACTAGGCAAAGCTGAGAAAAGTTTTCGTGTCACAATCACGTGATGTATATGCAATAAGTTGTATAGGACTTCAAATAAGGCATAAATCCTCTGGACATCTGTAGGTGGCTTCTTACCAGAAAATGATTTGAAAAAAAAATGGGTTAAATGAAGACAAAGAGAAAGGAGAGTGTTCTGTTCACTTCTTCATCTCCACAGTCATCTCCTCTTAAACAGTAACCATCACTGGTATTTATAATTAATCATCACTTGCTCAGTGAGGAACTTGTGTGCCACGCACAGATCAGAAGATTTGAAATCTGAGAACTAAGACAACCTCATCAGGCATTTTAAGTCAAAAAATGAATGGTGAAGGTTTTTACAATTTTTAAAAAACATATATTATTTCATATATTCGAGGACTAAGATTCTTTTACTGTGGCCTCTTAAAGGGGTCAGGCTACTTTACTACAGCGGGCCTTGCTTTCTTTCCTCGTAAGAGTGATAAAGTAAGACTTAGGGCCTCTAAGGCCCAGATCAAACTCCCAAACTCTCTGACTCACCTCTAGTATGAAAACAGCCACCCACCAACCTCCCTGCTTTCATTCTTATCTCCCCACATCTATCTGTTCCTTCAGAGCAACAAGAATCATTCCTGTAAAAGTGTAAATCGGACCACACGACACCACAATTGAGAATTCCCCAATAGTTTATCGCTCCCTTAACAATGAAACCCACATTCCCAATGAACAGAATAAAGTTCCATAAGACCTGGACCTGACTATTTCACTAGTGGCTGTTACCAAAGTGTGGTTAAAGAAATCAGTGGAAATCTAGATTGTGAATGGTTGGATCCTTTCTTCATGATAAGGTATGCATGAAAGATAATGTCCTGAAATGTGTTTCCTCAGAGGAGAATTTCAAACTTTAATCAAGGTCAAATCTTATTGTAAAATGATGATGCTGACACAGGAAGTTAGATCATCTGAAAGGAAGAAAGCAGAGGGAAAGATCATTGTAAGCTTTCACTCCTTCCTGATGATGTAAGTGATTGATACCCATTCTCCTCCGTGCTTACCATCGTCTTTGTCCTCCCGCAGATTTTCTTTATTTGAGAGTCTTTGGGATTAGAAGGAATGAAGCTATACTTTTTGTATACAGGACATCCTTGCAGATACTAGGAGATGCATCCCAGGGCAAGGTGATCTCAGTAACATCTGTCTCCTCACTGACACACTGGGATACCATACGCACATATAAGATGAATTTAAATCCTGCCTGTGACTTCCATATAAGAAGATGTTAGTAGCTTGTGACTTCAGTATAAGAAGATGCTGTTATAAACCTCTTGCTCCTTCCAGTCCATAGTGAGGAGACACTGGGATGCCTTTTGCTGGGAAAAGGGCAAATGTGATAAACTCAAACATTTTCAAAAGGAAATTACAAGATAATAAATAAGAAATGATAAATTATAAGTGACTTTGTTGACATATCAACCAAACCCAACGTGTCAACTTCATTTGAGTTCTGATTTGAACCAGTCAAATAAAGAGTGATGGTGTAATGGGGATGGAGAAGACAGAGGAGGACGTGGGGCGGGGGGGATATGAGAATTCTTGAGATTTGAATGTTTAATTGATATTTGATTTGTGCTTTTGAAAGTGAACATCTCTTACCTATTTATAAATACCAGCTGTTTACCGATGAAGTTATATGATGTCTTTGATTTGGCTCAGAGTAGTCCATCTATTTACAGCACAGGCATGCAGGTGTAAAAAATAATAGTTTTGTATTAAGAAATTTTGAAGCAAAGTAATGGATCTGTGATGTTTCATTATGCCACTTTGTTCTATTTTTGTTTATGTTTAAGCTTCTGTAATTTAAAGAAGGCAGAGTGTAGTAGAAGAAGAAACCGTGTAATGCAGTAGGGAAGAGTGAGGCCTCTGAAAACGGAATCCTGTTTGTGCCCAGCTAGAAATAACGCACATCGAAATCTGCTTTGAACACGTGTGGCTAAACAACACATGGTGACAGGCTGGATCGTGAAAATGCCCACATGTTCTGGATCTTTAGAATATAGAACACATTTCAAAAGCTCACTAGGGTCAGAGAAGGATGTTACTCTGAGAGTTGTTTAAAAGTGTCTTTAGCAAAAGGTGGGAGAATTACCAAGATGAGAAATCAAGACAAGGCAGGATGAGTCCACGAAGTGGTGAGGAGAGGCAGCTATGCAGTCATGTCACCAACCACAGGGCACAGTAAAGGAAGTGAGGAGCAAGGTGTGTGGGAATGAGGCAAACTCACTTAGCTCACTAATTCCAAAACCTCTGAGCTTTCTTGAGCTTGGAACGGCCCATGCTTGGTGGGGTTGGTCCTTGGCCACCAGGCCATTTGGACTGATGGCGGTAATTAGACTGCTTCAATGCGATGACTCCTTCCCTTGGGAATGAATGGTGGATTGTATACTCTAACCTTTTCAGCTGCAAACCTGAGTGCCATTCTGCAAATGCCAATTATCTGCGTTGTTAAATGGATGTAGTACACCGAGATAAGCCTAAGAGTTCATCAGCAGATGGACAACTTCAATACACAGTTCCTTTGAGGGAGGCGGGGAAAATAAAATTTGATGAGAAACTGCCTTGGGATTCAATTTTTGATGGTTTTTTGATCTTATTTGTGGTCCACTAAAAGTCTCTTTTCTCGGCCGGGCGTGGTGGCTCACACCTGTAATCCCAGCACTTTGGGAGGCCGAGACGGGCGGATCACGAGGTCAGGAGATCGAGATCATCCTGGCTAACACGGTGAAACCCCGTCTCTACTAAAAACACAAAAAATTAGCCAGGCGAGGTGGCGGCGCCTGTAGTCCCAGCTACTCGGGAGGCTGAGGCAGGGGAATGGCGTAAACCCAGGAGGCGGAGCTTGCAGTGAGCTGAGATGGGGCCACTGCACTCCAGCCTGGGCGACAGAGTGAGGCTTCGTCTAAAAAAAAAAAAAAAGAAAGGTCACTTTTCTCTTGGTCCATCCACTGAGGTAATTGAAAGGTCAGGAATTTGGAGGTCACTAAGCATTTTCTTGGCAATAGTTTTTTGGGCAGTTGGACCAAAGAGTCCTGCTGCTGCAAAGAGTGAAATAAAGAATCTGAGACTTTTGACAAGACAGACTCTAATAGCTATTAAGTTAGGTTTGAACAATCTGAGCACATTTCATCTTGGGAAGAGTGTTGAGAAGAATAGAAATTTTGCTATTTGCATTCCCCTGAATATAGTAAGCTAAAATAAATTCTAATACTAAAATTAACTTTTTATTTTTTTACCCATAGAGAAAGAAGGGTAAAGCTTCTCTCACTCATATCTTCCCCCAAGCAAACAAGTATATATGAAAATAGTGGTAAAATTGAGGTATTAAAATACAATATTTTTTCTAAGAAATGAAAATATGATCAGAAAATACATCCTTCTTCAGAGATAAACTTTATAATGAGTAATATTAAATGGAAATGCAAGAGTTTTCAGAATGAAAAAGTACAAAGAAAAACACATTTAAAAGATAAACAGACCTGTATCTACCATACAGGTAGAATCACTTCTGGACTGTTGTTTCTTCGTGAAAAGTTAATTTAGGTCATGTAATAAACTATGGTGACATCATTTATTTCTCCTTTTCCATCTATTTCAGCTTGGGAACTAGGCCTGCATTAAAGTGTGTGGGGTTTGGGGTTTGGAGAATACATTTTGGGGACAGAAATGTTAGTAACAGGATTTGATGTACGTGTTTACTGAAAAGTGACTCAAGTGCCTGAGGGAACAGTAATTTGGAGAGAAGGATGGGCTGTGTCCTGATGCTGACAGAACCTAAAACTCTTACAAGTATGTTGTCAAAACACAGGCCAGCACCGGAACCACAGGAAACAGGTGTGGCTGGCTCAGTTTCTTCTTAAATGCCATATTGGGCCAGTCATGGTGGGTGAAGCCTGTAATCCCAGCACTTTGGGAGGCTGAGGCAGGAGGATCACTTGAGGCTAGGAGTTCAAGACCAGCCTAGGAAACAGTGCAATTCTCTGTCTCTCTCTCTCTCTCTTTTTTTTTTTTTTAATTTTATTCTAAGTTCTGGGATACATGTGTAGAACGCGTAGGTTTGTTACATAGGTTTACATGTGCCATGGTGGTTTGCTGCACCTATCAACCTGTCATCTAGGTTTTAAGCCCCACGTGCATTAGGTATTTGTCCTAATGCTCTCCCTTCCCCTTCCCCTTCCCCCTCACCCCAACCCCACAGTACCAGCTATGTGTTTTTCCCATCCCTGTGTCCATGTGTTCTCATTGTTCAACTCTCACTTATGAATGAGAACATGCGGTGTTTGGTTTTCTGTTCCTGTGTTTGCTGAGAGTGATGGCTTCCAGCTTCATCCATGTTCCTGCAAAAGACATGAACACATTCTTTTTTATGGCTGCATAGTATTCTGTGGTGTATCTGTGCCCCATTGTCTCCATCCAGTGTATCATTGACGGACATTTGAATTGCTTCCAAGTCTTTGCTATAAACATATGTATGCATGTGTCTTTACAGTAGAATGAGGGGAGGAGCCAAGATGGCCAAATAGAAACAGTTCTAGTCTGCAGCTTCCAGCGAGACCAACACAGAAGTCCGGTGATTTCTGAGATCCTATTTCAATGAAAACATAAGAGATAAAATTAAGTGCTGTGTTCACAGAGGCTGAATTTTAGCAGGCTGACTACACTTGCTGCTTTGTCCATAGCAGGCTGTTTTATGCCTGTTGTCATGTCATAATTTTCAAAATTACCTCTTTTCTCAATTTCTAAATCCCCCAGTTTGGTAAAACCAGTTGTATTGTTCTGATCTTCTGGAGCGTTTCTTCTTCTTTTAAAACTATGTTTTATATTTATTAGAAACTTAAAAAAATGGTATGGAGGGGCATTTGAGAATTTAAAGTGGGATTTTTTTTGTAAGAAAGAGTTTTTAGATAAATAGATCTTGCTAATGTCACTCATAAAATGACACACCAGTGAATATTAAATATTTCACCAAAGTTGTATATGTTTGTATTAAAATAAATATGTGTGTAAAATATACAAATAAAATATTGAATAGCTTATGTAATTAGTTGAATACTGTACTGAAAAATAGAATGGTTGTGTGGGTACTCAAAATATGGCTTCTACTAAATGTGCACCAATCTCACACCATTGTAAAGTGAAAAAAATCATAAGTTTAACCTTCATTAGTCAGAGACCATTTGTATTATATTACATTACATATTCAATATATACACATCTGTATATAAATGTATAAACACACACATACAGCTATACACATATACTTTACAAGTGGTAAGTGGCCAACACTTACCACTTTTACTGTAGAAATTTTAACCAATGGAAGTAATTATTCAGTTAAAAACTGATCATAGGCTTTTAAATAATGAAAAAAAATTCAGACAATTGAGTGAAAGTGACCTATTTTCTTCAAAGGTAGGCATATAGAACCCTTTCCACACAACATATAGAGAATATAGCATTTCCTGGACAATTTTTGGTAGAAAAAGTATGTATGTTTGTAAAACTATAAGAAAAATACAACTTCAGCCTTCTCAGTTTTGTACAGTTTTAAAAAAGGTGAGGGAAGAGATGGCTAGTGCATTTTAAAAAGTGTAAATAAAGATTCTATATACTGATTAAATTTGGAGGAACAGCAAAAATATTGAGAATATGCTAGAATTTTTTTTCAGTAATAGTTCAAAGACATTACGGGCTCAATGTGAATTATGTGTGATCTAAAACAACAACAATATCAGTGTTGAATACAGAACTAGGAATTGAGCAAATAGATTTATAATCAAAAGATTTGGCTTGGTGAGTGGCTCACACCTGTAATCCCAGCACTTTGGGAGGCAGAGGCAGGCGGATGACTTGAGCCCAGGAGTTCAAGACCAGCCTGGGCAACATAGTGAAACTGTCTCTACCAAAAAATGCAAAAATTATCTGGGCGTGCTGGTATGCATGTATAGTCCCAGACACTTGGGAGGATGAGGTGGGAGGATCACTTGAGCCTAGAATGTTGAGGCTGCAGTGAGTTGAGATGGTCCTACTGCACTCCAGCCTGGGCAACAGAGCGAGACCCTGTCTCAAAAATAAAAAATAAAAAATAAAATAAAAATATTTGTGCTGTGGTGTGGTGAAAACCATTGTGGTGATCGTTGTAATGTCAATAAGGTATATGACTACACATGTACACACATCTATATATGAGTAAACACACACAGTGGAAGGAGATCCGTATACACCAATATAGAACGCATTTTGTCTAAAACTGACGTGGTGTTCCTTCATGATCCTTTATTTGATGACAAAAATGGAAATTTACTTAGTCTAATTTGATTGAAAATTGTGTCCACACCAATATTGTAAACAATCCCTTTAGACACTTTATCAGTCTGATCGATTCTGCCCTCCTCTGTATGTCCCCAGTGTGCCATCACACTGTTTGGAGGATGAAGGGCTCCTGTGACCTCGTGGTATGGAGTGACAGAGTCATTGAATTTTTTCTTTGTTTCAAGAAGAATTTTTTCTTTGCCAGTTCTTGCTGAGGCGGGACTGATGTAGCATTCTTCTGGTTATGGTGAATCCCATTATTTACCTTTCTGTTAATGTCTGTGATAACGCTGTGGCTAAAGTATTCCTCACCATCCCTTGTCTGCTATAGCCATGGCCAAGTGCCTCTCACTGCAGAAATGCTCCCTACTCTCTTGCTTGTACCCTCAGAGTCTCTGCAAACCTCCCTTTGTTCCCCTGGCCCAGAGAGTCAGTCCCCTCTGTCATCGCCTTGTCATAAGCTGGCCGTGGTGGGCCAGGGGAACTTATTTCTCTATACACAAAACTGATTTTCTCTAGATTACTGGTAGATGAGCTGTCATTGCAGGACTTAGCCGTGAGCACCAACAGTGAAAATAACTTCAGCCATTCCCATTTAAAATACAATAGAAAAACATGTATATCAGTTGTTTAGGAGTAAACTGTTTCAAAGAAAGAATCATCTATTTGAGACTTAGGATTTTTGTTCTCTTTCTCTCCAGACACATTGACAATAGACTCACTCTAAGATAACAAGTGTTTTTTGTATACTTCATTTCAGTACTTTGCATAATAGGAATTTCATGTTGTTGAAAGCACTGAACTTAACTTGGTGCACATTGCTCTTCTTTTAATCATTTTGGTTAAAATATTCATTCAAAGCAAAGATGGTATTAGAAAAATGAGAAAGTAATCAAAGATTGTAAAAAATACTGAGATACAATTAAAATGAGTAAACATTTTATAAATCAAATATGTAATTATTTTTAAGTCGACACATTGTAATTTTATTTATTTATGGAGTATGATTTGATACATTCATTTGTATATGTGTTGTATGCTGATCAAATCAGGGTATGTACTAGGCCCTTTTTGCATTGCTATGAAGAAATACCTGAAGCTGGGTAATTTAAAGAAAAGAGGTTTATTTGGCTCATGGTTCTATAGGCTGTGAACAACATCCGCTTGACTTCTGGTGGGAGCCTCGGAAAGCTTTCAATGGTGGCAGAAGGTGAAGGGGAAGCTGGAGTATCACGTGGTGAGAAAGGGAGTGAGAGAGAGAGAGACAGGAGGTACTAGACTTTCAAACAACCAGATCTTGTGAGAACTATTTCATGTGATTAAGAACTCATTCATCACAAAGGGGACAGTGTCAAGCCATTCATGAGGGATCCACCCTCATAATGCACTACCTACCACCAAGTCCCACTTACAACATTGGGAATCAAATTTCAGCATAAGATTTGGAGAAGACAAATATCCAAACTATATCAGGGTAGTTAGCACATTCATCACCTCATGTCTTTATGATTTCTTTGGGGTAAGAACATTCAAAAGACTCTCTTCCAGCTACACACAATACCTTACTGTTAACCACACTTACCCTAGTATGCAATAGAACACTGGAACTTATTTCTAATTGTAACTTTGTAGCTACAGTCGGACAATTAATTTAACCTGGTTAATTGGTCTTGGTCTGTCAATCTGTAAAATGGGCGTATTGTCTGCCTCACAACATGGCTGTGAGCATTAAATGCACAAAGACTTCACACATGATAAGACATCAATGTACCTTATTTCATATTCTTATTTATTAAAACCTTATAAACATATATTTTGATATATGCCTTACAGATGCTATTCTAATGAAATTAAGCTTTAAAATAAGAGCAAGAATCCTACCACTATCACATGTCAACAATTCAATGTGTTTCTCTCCACACATTGTTCATATACACACACTGTTAGAGATACAATGTGTATCGATATTTTATAAATATAAATATTCATTGTCATTGAACATTAGATGATTATTTTAATATTGCTGTATAATCTTTAGAATATTTCTAAATTTTACCACACCAAATGAATTTTGTAGTGATCAAAAAATTTATTTGGAGTTTAAAACACAGCCCCTTGCACACACACCACACACTTTTCTTCTCTAAATATTTATAATACATACAAGTAAAGAGACTTACGGCACAGAGTGTTTCTATATAGGAATCAATGGGTCCCTGACATGCTTGTCCATTACATATATGTTATCTAAAACCTCTAGGTGCTTCTAATTTTCCAATGCTTACTTGTGATACTCACCAAAGCTGCAACAATAGCACCAACCAATTCCAGTTTTACCACTGACAGCCATCTTATTAAGTGATTGTTCAAACCACTGCAGAACTTTCCCAATCCAGGCAATTGGAGAAGGGCTGGAGGTTGAGGGAGTAAGGAACAGGTGATGAGGCTATTTTGAATAGCAGCCCTTGGTTCTGCAGAGCTACAAACTTGAACTATGGAAAGAAACTGATAAAGCTGTCAAACGGAGAAGAACCATATGTCACCTCACACGCTCAGCACCACCTCACAATACCTTTCCCTGGCTGCAAGCACACTGGGATTCACCCGCAAGGCCTCAGACATCTGTGCCTCAGTGAGAGAAGATTGGGCATGTCCAAATGGCCAACGAGGCAGCTGGCCTTCCCTGCGGCTAACACATTTAGCAGTCCTAGTTAAGCAAGTGTCCTTTTGGTTAAATATAATTAATCTCCTTCTAAGTGTCAGGAGTGGCGTGGTTGTGTGTGTTCTTAGGCAAGAACATAAAAAGAACAATCATTCCATGTAGCCCAGTAAAAAATAGATACAGTTGCTCAGATGGCAGGTGGGCATAAGAAGAAAAGAGAGTCCCTTTTTGAATATAGACCATCTATATACTCGAAAAAGATACAAAGACATCTCATGCACACAACGTTTCACTTAAAAAGTACCTGGAAATCTTCCAAGAGTAGTTTTCACTAGCAATAGAAAATAGCAGTCTTTTTTTCTTTTAAACCTCACCTTAATAAATTGTTACAATTTTTATTCATTTGTATGTTATTTAGGCTAATTTTTTTCCTCTTCATCCTAAATGGTCTATGTCACTGAATTTTTGCAGTTAGATGTAATTTGGAAATTATCTGTTCAGAGCTCCAAACTTATTTTACAGTTAAGGCATCTGAATTCCAGAAAGTTAAGCAATTGGTTAAGTCATTTAAATAGATTTGAGCTGAGAATCCAAGGATCTTGAAGTTCAGCTGTGTACATGTTCCAATAAGAATTGAGCAAAATCTACTTCCAAAGATGACATCAATGGAAAAACTTTTCTGCGTCATTCCTTGCGATGTCCTTAGCCTTTCGTGAACATTGTGAGATTATTAGGTTTTCACTTTTCACACTGATGCAGTGTTGAGTGACTTCTTTCAACAGGGTGCCATCAACACCTTGGTTAACACAACCAGCTCGGGTTTCAGGGAAGTCTGCTCTTGCCCAGAATTGCAGCCTAGCAGAGGCGAGGAAAGGCCAGAGCCAGGCTCCAGATACTGCATCCCAGCTCTCCACGCACTTTCTTCTCCGTGACCTCAAAGCATCTTCATCATTGATTAGTTACTTTTTGTGGTCTGCCTCTCCCGGTTGAATGTGAACTCCATAAGAGCAGAAACCTCATCTCCCTTATTCCTCTCAGGATGCCCCACCCACAGAGAACACAGAAGGTGCTTGATAAATATTTGCTTAATAAATGGGAGAACAATCTTATGAAAACTGCTTAATCTCTCCTATTATCAACTTTTCTCATCTGCAAAATGAGCAATCTGTGTCGATAGAGATGAGATGGCAGGTGTAAGCCACTGTGCCTGGGGCCAAGCATACAGTGGTGCTCAGCAAATGGTTTGCTGCTAGAGCTTGGTGGTGAGCTTTATTTTATTCGCAAAATGAAGCTAATAATAATAAATAATATATATAATAACAATAACAATAGAGCTTCTCAGCCCATTTATGATTTATGCCCCTCCCATCTTCTTCCTTTTTCTTCTGTTTTTACACTATCCCTTCTCCCTACAATCTGATGCTTTGTGGATTTCCATTGGTAAGAATTCTCAGGGCAGGCTGGGTGCAGTGGCTCACACCTGTAATCTCAGCACTTTGGGAGACCAAGGCGGGTGGATCACGAGGTCAGGAGTTTGAGACCAGCCTGGCCAACATGGTGAAACCCCATCTCTATTAAAAATATAAAAATTAGCTAGGCATGGTGGCACGTGCCTGTAATCCCAGATACTCAGGAGGCTGAGATAGGAGAATTGCTTGAACCCAGGAGGCGGAGGTTGCAGTGAGCCAAGACCACTCCATTGCACTCCAACCTGTGCAACAAGAGCAAAACTCTGCCTCAAAAATAATAAATAAATAAATAAATAAAAATAAGAACGATCAGGGCAAAGTTCAGGTTAAGCGAGGGTCTCCTGGGTTGCTAGGAAATGCAGATCTCCAAGTCCCATCTGCAGATATTCTAGTACACTTGGTCCAGCTCTGCTCTGCTTTGGGTTAAATAGTGGGCGTCTGGCATCTGCCATATGTAATACGCCTCTCTCTGACTGGAGATTTGGTTGTAGGTGGTCCTTTGACCTGATCTGAAAAGCACTATCCATTGCTCTGGCTTCCCTTGCATTAAGGCAAGTTATTTTGTGTAAGGTGGTCTCTGGTCACTGCTGATGGCAACTTTTTTACCCAGAAGACCACAGCTCCCCTTCTTCCTCAGCTGACTAAAGGTACCCAAACATGTGACAGCTTGTCACAGATTTTCTTGAATGGCATAGATTTCTCCTGCTATTTTTTAGTACTTATTTATAAGAGCATCCTGAAGATATTTAAAATAATAATAGGACAGAATACGAGATTCAGGATTAACTTTCATTCCTTTACTCTTTGATTTAACAACAAAAATGAGCACCTACTCTGTGCCATCCTTCTAGACACTTGAGATACGTCAGGGAGAGAAAAAAGCAAACCATACAATCACCTTTATCCTCTTTGGTCTTATATTCTAGTGGGAGGGAAAATAAAGTGAACACCATAAGTGAGCAAAATACGTAGTGTATTTGAAGATGTTAAGTGATCTAACATCATGAAACAGGGTGCGAGGAGCTGGGCATGCTAGGTGTGGGATCTGAAGCATTGAACCCAGCAGCCAGGGCAACCATAACGAAAATTCAGTATTTGTGTAAAACTGAAGGAAGAGCTGTGGAGCTGCATGGATTTTAGATGAAAGAGTGACTCAGGTGGAGGAAACCATCCTTACAAAGTGGTCAGGTGGGCAAGTGGGCACAGCTGTTTAAATGGTGAAAGGCCTGAGGGGCGGTAAATGAGCACAGGAAGAAAAGGAGCAGTGGGGAGGAGGTGAGACCAGAGGGCAGGGTACACAGCATATTGAATGTATTGAAGGGACTTTGGTGGTTTTTTTTCCTGCACGGAGAAGGGGATCATTGCAGGGTTTTGTGCAGAGGAATGGAATGACCTGACAAATTTCAAAAGAATAATCGTAGCTTCCTGCACACTTAGAAAGTTAAGGAAAAAAATAAAAAACAAGACACTGCCGGGTGACTCACGCCTGTAATCCCAGCACTTTGGGAGGCCAAGGTGGGTGGATCATTTGAGATCTGGAGTTTGAGACCAGCCTGACCAACATGGTGGACCCGTCTCTATTAAAAATGCAAAAAGAATAAAACTAGCTGGGGGTGGTGGCGCACACCTGTAGTACCAGCTATTTGGGAGGCTGAGACAGGAGAATCACTTGAACCCAGGAGACAGAGGTTGCAATGAGGCAAGATTGCACCACTGCACTCCAGCCTGGGCAACAGAGTGAACTCCATCTCTTAATACATAAATAAATAAATAAAACAAGATACACAGTTGTCTATGAGTTAATGCACTGATTTATGAGTCTACAAGTTAAATCACTGATTTGGATTGGCCATGCACAGTAATAACAAAAAGCAGACCAACTTTTAGTTGATTAAGTACAAGCACTTCAACTAAACCAAAAGTTAAATTCAACTCAACTCAACTAAACGTTTAGCTAAATTGCTTGTACTCTCTTCTACCTCTCTGCCCTTGGTATACTCATCATTAAAGAGGCCATAACGGCAAACCATATATGTTATATCAGACGCACAAAAAAAGACAGTGGGCAAGTTAGAAACTCTTGCTTTATACTACAGATCAAGTAAAGGCCGGTGTGTCAAAATATTTTCCAACATATCGTTGGCTCCGCAATTTGGTATAGATCCTGGCCGATGGAACTGGTCATTTTTACAAAAAGAATCAATTTAAAAGTAGATAAAGTCTAAGCCAGATCATTATGTATACGCCCTAGTTTTTGAATAGATATATGAATGATGTCAGAAAAATGATAAAATATGCTGGATACGTAGAAAGGGTGCAGTAAATACTTGCGTAATTGAACTGGATGTTAGCCAAAATAGGGTAGCATATGCATCAATAGGAAAACAAACCACCACATTGTTTACAGCATGTGAAAAGTTGCCCTGGCAACTCTCATCTATTTAGTGGTCACATTGATCTGACATCGTGTTGACTTCCTACAGAGTTAATTTCTCACTTCTCCAGACTGTAATGTCAGCACAGTTGCACATCTCTCTGTTTATTTACCAAAAATATCATCACAGTCCAAGACTCAATATTTAAAATGCATAAAACCTATGACTGAACTAAAACTCTTCCATATCGACAATTAAAAAAAGGTTAGGATGCGGGAAAAGATGCTTTTGCAATGTGGTTTGAGTAAGGTCATTTTATTTTATATTATTGTAAGATAAAAGCATACAACTGATGACGTTTGATATTTAGGCTTTGAGGGTGGGAAATACTACTAGATGAGTTTAAGGAGGTGATATCAGAGATTATATGACCAGGTTGAGAAAGAAGATTTGAATATTAACAACCCTTGGAAATTCCAAAAACATGTGGCCTGCTCTCCTAGTCCAGTTCATCTGGATGTGAGTTCGGAACTGCTCACAGCCAGCTGGACGTTCTTAGGAAAATCCCAACTTTTCTGGGCATCTATTTCAATTGCCAAAGAAGCACAAACCACGAGATTGTTGAGAGAATCGTGTAAGATACCTTGCTTAAACCAGTGTAAGTATTAGCTGGAAAACACTAGAAACCAAGGGCTGCTCCAGTGTCGGAATCTGACTGTAGTGACTGGGACACAGCCACTGCCCCAACACTCCCCATGCTCACCCCACTGCTGGCCAACTTCGCCTCTCCCTTGGGACCCCTCCTACCTAATCAGTGTGCAGACCCAATACCCAATAATGTTCAACCTCTTATTTTTAACACCCCTTTACAATAACGAAATGTGCAGAGTAACTATCCCATGAATGATCGCCAACTGGTTAATAATCCACGTGCAGGCACTTTTAATAGTTAGAAATGACATTTAATTATTAAATGTTATTTATGTTCACAAACATATAATTATTTTGAGGTTGCTTTCCCTTAGAAATGGATTGTGTTCAATATCATTTTTATTCCAATAAACACAGGATGCATTAATGAAAAGGTACAAGGGCACAAGTCACACCTGCCAAAACCCAATTTCAGCCATATGCCAGATTTGGAGAGCGCCATAGAGCTGCCAATACAACCCTTTAAGAAGCCAGATGCCATGGCTGGGGAAATACTTTTCACTCCTGCTCATTTAATTCTTACATTAGTAATTAGCCTTAGCCCACACAGAACTAAAATTAATCATGAGAAGAGGCAGCTTGACTCTTCCAGTTACATTTCAGTTTCAGGCTGTTTGCTCTCACCTCTGTCAGAGCATCCTCTGCTTCCCGCACCGTCTCCTGTCTGCCTCCTTTCACTCGGTGTTCGTTCATGGGTGGAGCTCACTGAATAGCACTGGGATGGCAGTAGTCATCCCAAATGTTGCAAGTCCAAAACCCAACTCCTGATCCTACCCTCATTACAGCCTAGTCCCTCTCACAGTAGATAACAGCTTTAACATTCCTGGTTTTCAGCGGCAATAAATCCTTTGAAGTGGTCTTGCTTCCTCTTTCTCCCAGCCCATCACTAACTCATCTAAATGTTTTATTCTACAAAGTATCCTAGAAAGGGAAAAGTTCTTTTGCTATTATCTCCTGTTTGGATTACTGCAAGAGGCTCTTAAGGTTGTTTCTAGAGACCACCCTCATGTAGAAGCCCAAATTCACGCTCCATTATGGGATGTGTAGCGCTAATGCCAAACATGACACATAGATGCTGAGAGATAAAGAAAGGTTCATTCAATTTCGCCAAAGCAAGAAGGCAGGATGGTGAGATCTCTCAAATATTTCTTAACAAACAGAAGAAAGTTTCCTTTCCTATTACAGGAAAGTTTCCTCTTATTTCTATACAATATATCCTATATACACTATATATTGGGTTATTTTTTCAAAGTTGATCTACCTATATGTGTACTCTTTCAAAAGTGGTACTGAAACTAGAAATGGTTTTATCTCAAAAGCAAATGAATTCTTAAGATAATTTTGAGATGCAAAAATGGGAAAAAGATTAAATTTGTTTCTTCTTACAAATGTGTTCAGAAAAACATTAATTCTAAATCAGCTCAATAATAGCAACTAGCTAATTCAAAGAATTGTTGAGAAAATTAGAATAGATTAAAACTGAATATTTGTACTTATTTAGAACGTTGGTTAAAAAAATATGGAATGTGAATGTTGAGTGCTAGCACTGGGCATGCTTTTTTGAAAAGTCCTTTTCTCCAGTAACTGATATTTACTGTAGGAACCCCAACACAAAATACTAGGAGAGGGTTTACGGGGTAGTGAGTTGTGTCCAAGTTAAAGAACTTGGTCAACAGGTACAAGCAGAAGAGGTCATACTGAGAAGACTTTAGCTTCCCATCAATGCTTGAGTCTATATCAAACATTCAATCAAGAAATATGTCTTAAACCCCTCCTATGACAGAAGAACAATTATTTTTCAATACAGTGCTCAGCTTTTTCCTAAACAATAACACCAGACTGGGCTAAAATGACTTTACACAACATAGACATTATTAATTCGTAAAAGCCGTTCTGCTATTTCTTCTAACTGGGGATTTATAGAATTGCTGTTTTACATGGCCAATGAATCCTGCAAATCAAAATAGAATTATTTGAAATGCTAATGCTATTCTGTATTCCTGATTAAGTCAATCAGATTAATTTTGTACTTATTTGCAATTTATAGCAAAATCTGTATTCATTTTTACCACTCAGTCTACTTGGTGCAGTTGCTAAACATTCCTATCAATATTGCAGACAAGATGGAGCACCTGATTAGTACAAACGCCTAAACATAGTTTGCCTGATCTTGGCTAATTTATCTTGTATTGACAAAATCAAAAGTAGTTAAGAAATAAGCATACAAAATGTTACTCACCATCTTGTAAATGTCAACCTTATTGGGAGGCAATATTATGTGTGGAATGCTTGCCTCATTTAAATTTCCCAGCATAATTGAAAATATGTTTTAATAAATCTTACACAGTAAAAATAATCTGGTTGCAACAGGACAAGAAAAATTAGGTTCATTTGATAACATTCTCATTTAAATACTTAGCACTATGCTTGTACTCAATGATTATATCAAGTAAATCCCCCAAATTTGCAGTAAAAATGTAATTGCCTGAGAAATAATAAAATAAAAAACTGAATGACAAATATATGGAGTCTGCATTACAACTATAAAACAAGTCAATAACAAAAGAATTGATAGTATTTTGTTTGGATATTTTAGAGTTATAATTTGAAACTGTTTATGTTGCAACTATGTAAATTTATGGCTTGGCACCAAAGAAAATGCAATGTAATAGAATTCATTCCTTTCTATCTCTTAAAGGCACAGAGTAAAATTGTAAAATCAGATATTTTTTATGGATAAATTAAAGAAAAGACAATCTTCCCGGGAAAACATAGATTCAATACATTTTTCAGTATTTTCTTCAACTTTATAAATGTATCTGTTTCTTGATCATTGCTTCTCATGATGAGAGAAACTGAATTCTCGCTAATGCCTTAAAATAGGGTTCATTCACAGCTTTGACCACCGGGCTAATCTTACCCCACAGCTAACAATTGGGTCAACAACACATCCCCAAGAACTTTGCAGAGAGGACAACACTGCTCTCTTGGCTCTATATAAATACACTTATTAGAGTACCAATTACGCTACCTTTTTAAAATTAGATAACCTGTTTCTTCAGTTCAAAGTGGTCTTTGAAAGTATGAATCACATATTCATCATCAGTGAAACCCTAGAATCTTGCACATTACTTAATGCTTAGAGGTGATTCAATGCGTTTTTGTTGGATTTTTAATGAAATAAAATTAAATTGAGCTTGCAAAGCAAGTAATTTGTTTTAATATGTTCTAGAAGGCTCTTTAATGCCTATGTATTCATCTCACAAGAACTATGCTAAAGTATAAGAGTAAATAGACATCTTACAGACTTGATTGATAGAATAAGAAAATGCTGGGAATACTTCTCTTTCTCATGTCAATGACACTGTCACTTACTCACATATCCATTCCCCAAGCACTCACCAGTCACCTAATATATGCAGGATACTCAGATATCCCTTTCCTTAAGGATCTTCAAACCTAGCAGGAGGTTTGAAGTTATATTTGAAGTACGCATTCCATGCAGGGGTGCTGGGTTTCTTCTACCAAGCCACTGTTGTGCCCAGCACATTATTTCTCACATGTGCTGTAGGGCAAAATCATACCAAGAAGATTAATTAATGGGGAAAACACAACCACAAAGAAATTAATGTTAAATGTAAATGTGTAGCCTGCATAGGAACACTGCTAAGTCCCAGAAAACCTCCTCAGACTTTCTTTTCCTTTTCTTTTTCTTTTTTTTTTCTTTTTTTTTTTTTTTGAGATGGAGTTTTGCTCCTGTTGCCCAGACTGGAGTGCAATGGTGCGATCTCCGCTCACTGCAACCTCCACCTCCTGGGTTCAAGCGATTCTCCTGCCTCAGCCTCCAGAGTAGCTGAGATTACAGGCATGCGCCACCACGTCCAGCTAATTTTTGTGTTTTTAATAGAGATGGGGTTTCACCACTCTGGCCAGGCTTATCTCCAACTCCTGACCTCAGGTGATCCACCCGCCTCTGCCTCCCAAAGTGCTTGGATCACAGGCGTGAGCCACCGTGCTCAGCCTCGGACTTTCAATTACCGTTGACTTCTCTCCCCAATGTGATTTGTCCCACACGAGCCCCATGAGCATGTGCTGCCTCTTCTGCTCCTAGATTAGAGCCCCCTAGCCCTCCACCACTACAGCCCCATCTCAACACGGAGTTCCCTCTGGCCCTCTAGTCGGTCCTTACAGAAGAGAGGACGTGTTGCCTTCCAGAATGGCCCCAGCTGCTACCCACTTTCCAGAGATCCTTACGTACTTGCTGGGCACGTAACCTCTGACAGCCTGTGACCCTGAGCAGGCATCACCATCTCTACTTGGGAGCAGTCTTGCTGCGGGGGTCTTCGGGGTGAACTGCTGTCCCCTCATTCTGTGTATCTATGTGTTGGGTCACTTAGGTTTCCTCTTTTCCGAAGAGCAATTATTGAGTTTAGACACAGAAGTGAGCAGAAGCAGATGTGACCTCTGCTTTTATGAAGTTTGCATTCCCTGGACATGGAGTACATGAGGCATGGCTCATGTTCTTTTCTCTCTTCCCCATATGGCTTTCAAAAGGCTAAGCAGGAATGTCCACTACTTTTGGAAGAGTGTGTTTGACACCATGCTCTTCTTCCAAGCACACACACACACATACACACACACTCACACACACACTCACACATTCACACACACACATATTCATGTGCACACCCACATTCATGCACACACACATTCACGCACACACACATTCACACACACACATTCACACACCCACTCACACATTCACACACACACACAGTCTCACACATTCACACACACATTTATGCACACACACATTCACACACACATTCACACACATTTACACACATATTCACATACATTCACACACACATACACACACATTCACACACACATTCATGCACACACACATGCACACACACATTCACACACAGTCACATTCACACACACATCTCCCAATACTGTATTTTTTCCCTTTACTTTCTACCAAAAAATGTTCTATCAGAATTCACTTGAGCTGAAAAAAAAAGAAATAATGACAAAACAATTTCTAACTACACGTAGATTGCATTTTATTTCTCTATCACCTACGTCAGAAACCACAGTATCTAGAACGCAGCAGTTCTTCAATGAACTATCTGGTGAGTGATGCATAAACAAATGAGCAAATGAGCAACCCAAGTCTGCAATCATTCACCTGTATGAAAGCAACTAAAATACGTTTAGAAACGTGATGGTTTGTGGTACTATTTCCAAATGTTGGCTATCTCCTCTTGTGTAACAATCATACTCTTCCAGCCTCTTGGCAGCCGGCAGGGCCATCTGATTTGCTTTCGCCAATACAGTGCAGCAGAAATGATGCTAACCACCTCTAAGCAAAAATATTAAAAACAGCTGCATGGTGCCATTATCTGTTTTTCTCTTGTTTTATGAGACGAGTATGTCCCAAATGGGGACTTTTCTTCACAAGACTCTGGGATACAGAGTATACCAAACCTCAGCTAAACTTACAGAAGACATGAACAGAGGGCAAGAGGTAAACATTTGCTGTTGGAAGTCGTTCAGATATGTTTGTTTATTTATTTGTTTGTTTACAGCACAGTTAAATCTAAGCTAAGTGCTTTATGGAATATCATAAGCTTACTTTTGGGATAGAGAAGTTATTCAAAGTTCCTTACAGTTTGCAAGTTTGGAATTGCTGAAAGAAGGAAAGAAAGAAAGAGAGAAAGAGAGGCTATCATTCCCTGAAACCCCACCAGGCATCAGGTATTAAATAATCTTACATTTATAGTTCTTACAACCATATCAAGGTAGTGTCTATCATAATTTATAGATGAGAAAACAGGCTCAATTACTATAATTACATTTGTTGAACTTTCACTACGTTCCTGTTCTATGGGACTGTTTTAATTTTTGCAATCATCCAAAACTCATTGACTTACACAGGTGTAGAGATGTTACTCTTTGCCTTTTCATTCTGAATATGTGTGACTTGTGTGTCTGTGTCTGAGGGTGTATGTGTGCAAGACATGACATGATAAGATATACATATTTGGTCTTTGTCCGTGGTACCCGATACAAGTTCCTAAACTTCTTGGAATTTCCTGAGTGATCAGTGTGAGGGAAGCATCTCTTGTCATTATATAAGTCATTAATAAGTCATTTTCAAACATACCTGAGACTGAGGGGGCTCTTGGAAGATGGGGCTTGGTTGCCGGAGGAACCAACCATGTAATCAGAAGATTGAACTTTTCAGCCCCACCTCTGATCTCCCTCGGGAAGGGAAGAGGGGCTCGAGAGTGAGCTCAATCACAAGGCCAGTGATTTAACCAATCTTGCCTATGTAATGAAGCCTCCAAAAAAAAAAAAAAAAAACAAAAACAATGGAGTTCAGAGGGCTTCTAGGTTGATGAACACATGTCAGTGCTGAGAGAGTGCACACTGGGAGAGGAATACAAGCTCTGCGCTGCGCCCCACATCTTCATCTGTGCATTTCTTTCATTTGGTGATTTGTCAGTATCCTTTATAATAAGCCAATAAACATAAATAAACCATTTCTTGGATTTTGTGAGTGTTTATAGCCAACTATCAAACAATAATGAGTTAGAGGAGCCTCAAATTTATAGCCAGTTTATGAGAATTACAGGTAACAATCTGGGCCTTGCAATCGGTATCTGAAGTGGTAGGCAGCCTTGTTGGAATGAGCACTTAAACTCTAGGTCCACGCTGACTCCAGGGAGTTAGTTTCTGAATTTAGTTAAATTGTAGAACACTCGGTAGGTGTCCGCAGAGAAATGGAAAATTGCTTGGTTAGAAAACCCACATGTTTGGTGTCAGAAGTATTTTGACTACATAGGAAAACAACAGTTTTACTGTTGACAGGGTAAGGGTAAATGGTTGTGGGGGAAGGCACATAGCCATGGTTGATTGTACCCATGGCACCCAGGGGTTTTGCAGAGTAGCTCCCATTTCAGTTCTATAATAGACTTTCTCATTTGGGAAATTGGTGTTGACGCTTTCTACGTCAGAATACAATTGTGAAAATAAATGTTTGGTTCCTTTGTTATTATTAGCAGGGGAAAAAGAGCAGCTCACTCTGATTGTTCCTAACGAGTCAGTAGGGTATGGATGGAAGACAAACATTTTCATATGCACCTGCCTCTGACAGAGTAAGAATGAAAAGTAAATATAATTTAAATTGAAAACTTCCAAGAGCCCATAATTTTCCAAGAGCAAATAGATAGGAAAAAGGTTTCATGAGTTCTTTTCATAAATGAAAAGAGGGAAATCAGAAAGCAAATAAAAATGTAGCATTTAATGGCATGCTAGCTGAAGGAAATCTCACTTGGAATCACTAATGGACAAAATCGGAAGTATCTCAGAGGTTCACAGACCCACGCTTTCATTTCATAATGAGGAAAAGTGAAGCCTGCTGAGGGGAAAGTAACTTGCCCAAACTCATTCTAGTAATTAGCTCAACTAAGGCATGTGAACACATTTCGGGACATCAAAGTTTTGTGGAGCTGGGATTTTGCACTCAAGTAACATGGTGTTAAAGTAAACTCCATTTTTTCTGTCCCTGATTATAATGCAGGTGGTGGATGAAATTCATCTGGGTTGTGTGCTACTTGAAATCTACACCTTGCAATTCACATTTTTAAAAATTTACCCTATAATTTGTCCAGTGACTTTGTAATTTATTCCATCATACCAGAAACTTAATTCTGATAAGCAGATGATATCATATCAGAAAGTAAAGGATTCCTTAGGAGAATAATACCCTTGTATTTACTCTTTTTTTTTTCTTTTTTTTTTTTTTATCAGAGCCTCGGTCTGTCATACAGGCTGGAATGCAGAGACATGATCTCACTGAAACCTCTGCTCCTGGATTCAAGCAATTCTCTGCCTCAGCCTCCCAAGTAGCTGAGATTACAGGCAGCCACCATCACACTCGGCTAATTTTTGTATTTTTAGTAGAGACGGGGTTTCACCATGTTGGCCAGGCTGGTCTCGAACTCCTGACCTTGTGATCCGCCCATCTCAGCCTCCCAAAGTGTTGGGATTACAGGCATGAGCCACTGCACTCAGCTGTGTTTACTTTTTATAAGTCTGTTTTTCAAATCTTGATTACATTAGATTAACGGTATATCTTTGGAGCTCAAAAGACAAAATCATTATATGCCAACACAGCCTATAGGCCACCTAAACAGAGCCTGAAGTTTTAATGAGCTCTAGAAAGTTTCCTCTGAGTTAGGACTCATGAAAAGAACTCATGAGTGTTTTAAGTAAACAATATTTACATTGATTAAAGTAAGAAATTGGATGTCTGATTTCCTTTGAATTTTATGAGGCACTTCAAATATCAAGCAGGAGCGCTATCTCTAACTAAAGAATACCACTATTGCCATTCTAAACATTGTTCCTGTCTGAGATAATAATTGCAACAATAATAACAATAATGAGAAGTGTGCAATTGTTAATACTTTAGTATAAATTTATCTGTTAGAATACTAACAAAAGCTTTGAAGTTGGCTCTTTAAAAAGAGCCAAGTATAGTAGGGCCTTTTAGGAAAGGCAGGCCTGGATCAGATACCAGATTGGAGAAGCCAAGTAAATAGCAAATGCCAGGACATTGGAGAGGACCACAAAAGAGAGCTAAGAGGGAACCAGAGAAAAATCTCCAAAGATTTGCTTAGCCTCTGTTTTATTTAAAAACAAACAAACTCACAAAAAGTTATACTAAAATAAATTAATCACAAAACATTCAAACTATGTTTTTAAACCCCTAAGTCTTATCATTCTAAGGACCAACAATATTTAAAAAAAAAAACATTAAAAGGAGAATCTGAGACTATTCAGGAATTTTCTTTGTATGTTAGATATAGGATCAATCATTCCATTATAAATATTTATTGATATTACTCTAAAACCTTCTGCTAAAACATCTTAAAAAGTTCAAAATGTATTTAAAACAATGAAAACTCCACGAGTCATACTTCCAAGACCTCCCTCCCCAAATATAGAGTGATAGTGAGACAGGTATTTGATGAGAAGCATAAGGAATGCTTTGTGAGTTCAGAGGAGACAGAGAACCCTCCATGTGGATAAAACAGAGACACTTCATGATAACAAAGGAGGCATAAAATAGGCACTATGGAGTTTTTGTTTGTTTGTTTTTAGATTTCAGCTTGGAAATGAGCCTCTTTGTGTCAGATACCAGCTCTTTGGTGTACTAGCTGTTCACCCTCGGTCAATTTGGATTCATTAATATCTGAAAAGCCCTTAGAACAGTGCTAAGCACATGCGATGTTCACCCTTGGTCAATTTGGATTCATTAATATCTGAAAAGCCCTTAGAACAGTGCTAAGCACATGCGAATGTTCAGGGCCCATGGGCCACCATTGTATTTTACACGGGTAAGATTCCAACACTCCGCCAGACGCTGTGGCTTACGCCTGTAATCCCAGCACTATGGGAGGCCGAGGCGGGCGGATCACCAGGTCAGGAGATAGAGACCATCCTGGCTAACACGGTGAAACCCTGTCTCTACTAAAAAATACAAAAAAAAAAAAAAAAATTAGCCGGGCATGGTGGCTGGTATCTGTAGTGGCAGCTACTCAGGAGGCTGAGGCAGGAGAATGGCGTGAACCCAGGAGGCGGAGCTTGCAGTGAGCCGAGATCTCACCACTGCACTGCAGCCTGGGTGATAGAGCGAGACTCCCTCTCAAAAAAAAAAAAAAAAAAAAAAAAGATTCCAACACTCTGAGTTGGTGATGCGGATTTTAAGGGAAAAGGGGAAGCAGGACTAGTGAAAACAATCCGCATGAACACAGTCTGAGCAGCGTCACAGAACAGAATTGAGCAGGCAAAGAAGCTGAGAAGCAAGGCCAAGGCTGGGGTCTCTGAACACCTGCTACATTGGTCTGCTTCCCTTTTATAAGGCGGGTCATTTCTTACCTCATATTACACCAGTTTAGGAACATATCATTATCCCTACACCATCAGCACCTGAAAAAGGATGGTGAAATACTCATAGAATGCATGGAAGGGTGTGTGTTAAATAACACAATAAAACACACAGGCAAGGTTTTGTACAACCTCAAATTTTAGGCCTGGGCTCTACTAAGCTCTCTGTCCTACCTCTCTTCCATTTTCATCTTTGATTTTCATCTTCTGCACTATTTTGTTCATCCTGCTTATTCACCGACACCATAACCGGTTCCACTCAATGCTGTCGTCCAAGTCAATTCCTGTGTGTGAATATTCTCTTTTTCGTACTAAGTTGTGAATCTGGCCTCAGAACTTGAGAAATCCATTTTCCCCAGAAGCATTCTCTCACAACTGCATTTCATGATCATCTTCCCTCAGTCACATCTCTCCAGGATGAATTTTTTACCCAAGCACATACAGATGGATGTTCGCATATCAGCTTTGGTGACTCATGTGGTTTGTGTACCACCATTGGCCTCTTCAAAGGGTTAAGAGTAAATTTCCTTTAAGTGACTCCCTACTCAGACTACAATGACTTCATTCAAAGAGATAAGTGTGAGCAAACAACTAATTATCTGCTTTCACAGTTGCTAGATACTGCATAGATAAAGGCCAATAATAACATTTCAGAGTCTAATTTCTAATTTCAGTGGTAGTTCAATATGTAACATCTATCAGAGGAAACTGAGGTACAGCCATCCACAATACTGATCACCAAACAGAATCCATACTTTTGAGTATACCCCACAGGCATATACCACAGCTTTAAAAGAATTGATTTTGCAATCAGTCGCCATAATTCCTGCTCTCAAACCACAGCTATAGCGGTCTACTGCCTCATGCTAGGGGGTCAGTAAGCTCCAGTTAAATGTCTGTTATCTTTGGGAGGATTAAGGGGTTGAGGAAAATATTTCTTGAAAACCTAGAATTAAAACAGATTATTATTGCATATAATGCAAATTGTATACAATTTTTAAATTAAGCTTGAGTCTTCAAAAACTCTTTAGATTCTGACAGCTGTTTCAGGCAACCACCACATGCACTCAGGCATAATTTGTTTTCCTTCAGTGGGGAAATTTTGAAGAGTTGAGAAGAACCCCACGGAGATGTCTCTATTACATGGAGGATGCCTTGAGCCTCCAGCTGAACAGCTTCCCTTTGCGTAACTGGTACCGTCAGGAGCCGCCCTGAGAGCACCCGAAAGTAAGCTTTAACGTGTAGTTACCCACACGAGAACGTCTGCAGGAGTAGCTTGAAGATAGAAATCCACTGTGTCCTGCCTTGCCATCGTAATCAGTCAACCAGTTTGGTTTAATTAAAGTAAACGTGTTTGGAATGCTATAATTACTTGTTAGTAAGGAAAACATTTGCTCTAATTAGGTACTCATTAGAAATTCAAAAGCCACTTAATATTAGCAATTACAACCGAAACTGTACTTTGAGATTGAATTCCCCATGTCTATAAACGAAGCCGTCCAACACACGCTGGTCCTGAATTTTAGTTAACTGACTGCAGCCCTGGATGGCACAAAGGAAAGAAAAAGTCACAGATTTAATTGGGAAACGTGGTAGGAAGACCAAAGTACTGAACAGTCCCTCCCCACGGAAGTCACCCATGCAGAGGGGTGGGCAGAGATCCATAAACCATTTATTTAGAGCTAAGCATACAGAAAGTGGGGCGGGAAGGAAGAGAGACAGGTAGGAGAGGAAGGAAGCAACAGTTACTCATCCAATAAATAACTGGGCCCTTTTAATGTGCAGAACAGCCTGAGTTCATGCATAGAAGAGACTCGGGAGGAAATCAAGTGTTGGAGCCAAACCACAGCACAACAACATTATAGTTAAAGCATGGCACAATATCATAGCACAATACTATAAATCTCCTCCGGCAAAATATGATAAAATGTCACATAAAAGATAAAGGCCATGAGATTTAACAGTTATTTCAAAGGGGCAGCAGTTTGTCAGAGGGGAAATAATCAG
Organism: Macaca mulatta; assembly: GCF_049350105.2. Lineage (NCBI taxonomy): Eukaryota > Metazoa > Chordata > Mammalia > Primates > Cercopithecidae > Macaca > Macaca mulatta. The sequence goes on from NC_133417.1 coordinate 14,594,195, forward strand.
GCAGCTTTAAATGGGTAGAGTGTTTTTGTGTTTGTGTTTTTATTTTCACCGACAGAGGATAGGACAGTGGATTCCTAAGAACACAGGGTTGTACATATATAATCGATTTTTTTTTTTTTTTTTTTTTTGAGACAGAGTCTCACTCTGTGGTCAGGCTGGAGGGCAGTGGCACAATGTCAGTTCACTGCAGCCTCTGCCTCCCGGGTCAAACGATCCTCCTGCCTCAGTCTCCCAAGTAGCTGGGACTACAGGTGCATGCCACCATCCCCAGCTAATTTTTGTATATTTAATAGAGAAGGGGTTTCAACATGTTGAACAAGGATGGTCTTGATCTCTTGACTTCGTGATCTGCCCACCTTGACCTCCCAAAATGCTCGGATTACAGGCATGAGCCACAGTGCCGGGCCGATTTTTAAAAAATATGTATTTGGGTTGCATTGAGAATGCAATTAAGTAGAATTTTGGCCAGATGGGTTTTTGTCTCATTGTTTGAAAAAAAGATTATTTGATTTTTCTTTGAAATCCTTGAAGATATTTTCCTAGATCAAACCAAACAGGACAAGGCTGTAAAGGTAATAATTTGTCTTTGGATGAGGGCTGACTCACACATTTATTTCGGACTTCAGCTTCTCTAGTCATTTTTCCTCTTTCTTTCCATAAAAGCTTCCAAAATTGTATGCTTCAATCACTGGAATGAAGTTAGCATATTGTGTGTATTTTTTAAAGCTATGCAAAGCTTCCGTGACAATTCCCACTCAATAAACACAATGTGTTTTCTCTTTAGACAGACGGCACATCTTTCACATACAGGGAGCTATTATTCTATTTCCTAATTCATTCCTTTCCATGTCATAAATCTTGGCAAAGAAAGGCTCTGTCTATATGTACCACTAATTTGACTGTTTTGACTGAACTGAGGGGCTATTACCTGCTTGCTGATAACTTAGTTAAATAGCTAGCTGTCAAGATGATCCTGCTGGCTGGGTGCAACTCACAGCAAGCATGACTGAGAGAGGTTGTGTTTTACTGCTGAATACGGACTCCAGTGATGGACCCATGGGTTCTACACAGAGGCTTGTCCATTCCTAGAAGTGCCAGCTCAACCACCACTTATTTCATGATGTAGTTTTCTAGAATTAAACGAGTATAATAGTTTTAATAATCTGTATCAGTTTTGGAAAATTGCTTTGCCCATGCATTCATTTAAGTGCAATGAATACTTTTTCAGCAATCTTCCATAATGCAGATTCTGTGTTTTCCTCAAGGCAACCACAATACAGTAGGATGAGAGACTGGCTCCTTCTCAGCATCTATCAAAGATTGCACTTCTCGTCCTTGTCCCATAAATGCCTGGAGCACTCAGGATTCCCTTTTCAACCCTTTTTTTTTCTTGTTACTTTAAACTTCTTCCGTCAGCTGCTTCCTTATATGAAATTATCAACTCAATACTAATGACTTCACGATTTGCCTCTCCCCATACAGTCTTTTATATATCCAACTGCTTTGATGACATCCTTATATGAAATTATCAACTCAATACTAATGACTTCACGATTTGCCTCTCCCCATACAGTCTTTTATATATCCAACTGCTTTGATGACACTGTTGCTTGTATGTTTCTCAGGGATCTAAAATCCAAACTCTCACCCCTCTTCGTGTCTTTCTTTCCAAACCTGTTCTTGGTCCATCAGTTCCTACCTCAGTAAGTAGATCTACCACCCCGGGAGTTGCCCATGCCTGAACTTTGTTGGCCTTAACTCTTTCCTCAGCTTCAGGTTTTCAGGCGATTTTAATGAATCGCCATGAAAAGTTTATCATACTCCCTTTATATATCTCAAATCCATCTGCTTGTTTTATTGTTGCTGCCCAAACTACTGCTCCATCTCAGGCAAACTAAACTTTGAATATAAGCATATTTCAAATACAAAGCGGGTTCTGCAGCCCGATCCCCTCTGATTTATTCTCTGCTCTGTGGAGAGTAAGTTTTCTCAGATGTTTAAAATCCTGATATTTATATTATACATGTAAACCTAATATTTCATCATCATGAAAAACTTAGTCTGTTACCAGCAACTTTTAGGTAAATAGAGAAATATAAATCAAAATTGCGAAATTTCTGAAAAACAGTAATAGCGAAAACACTGTAGTTCAGAATCAAGATGCAGCAAAACAAATATTCAAGTAAAATATTGTTTTAAATCTTCATAAAAATATACAAAAAATAATAAAAGTTCACAAATTAAGCATCAAACTAAAAATTAGAACAAAAGGTTGAAAAATAACCAATTAATGGAAAAGAAAAGAAAGAATTCTTGAAGCTAAAACTCGCCAATAAATAAACAAATTACTTATCTGAAGAACTCCAACATTGATAAAACATTAATTTACCTGAGACAAAAAGAGAAAAAGCACAAAAGGAACAAACATGGTTACAGGAAGCGGAAAACAGTCACTGATACAAAAATAACTTTTTTTTTTAAAGTTAAGAGTTTTCGTTTTGGTAAACTCAAGGCAAATAAATAGAAAACTAGATGAAATGTAAGATATTTTAACAAAATAGTATTTACCAAAACTGTCTTCATAGGAATATAAATGAAATAGGTTAATTTCCACAAAAAAATAGAGAAAACTGACAATAGTGTACTGCTAAGGTAATATCAAGAACACCTGGTTTCATAGGAGAATCCTGCTGAACAACCCATAATTCCCATACTATTTAAACTGTTCCAGGCAGTAGGGGACAAAAGGGCCATTTCTAAATTATTGTAATGAGGAAATATTGATTCAAAAAATAATGATTGAAGGAAAACAGAAGCTACAAGACTCATCTCTCTCTTTTATGTAACCTCATGCTAAGAATTCAAAAATGATTCACTATTAACAAATATATTAATAACATTAATTATATTATTTTTACTTAATTATAGAAATTATATGAGCATCTCTACAGAAACTGAAAGGGATTTGACAACTTTCAGCTACATTCTTCATACAACAACAACAAATGCAACATGATAGAAATGAGGGATTACATACATACTTACATATGACTGCTTATGTATACAGACACACACACACACACACACAAATCTAGATTAATTCAGGGACTACCTTTGTGACATTGTCAATTATTAAAGTCAAGAACTCCACAGTTACTATTAAACTTTTCTACTAAAGGCATTAGCCAATGTATCAGACAAGTAAAGAACATTAGATTAAAAGTGGTAGGAAGGAGGTTAAAACACACACACGCATAGTTTGTAAATGATGTAATTGTCTTACCAGACCTTAGAGAGTTTGTAAAAAATTGAACAACTACAAAAAATAATGAGATAGCAGGATATAGAACTAATAAAGAAGAATCAATGGCCTTCATATTAAAAAAAATATCTAAAAGGAGACATAATGAAAAAGAAGACTTCACTTTTAATAAGAGACAAAAACAAGCCTAGGAATAAACATAACAAGATATGTGCAAAGAACAACTTTATGCAGAAACTTTTTTAGAAGTCCTCAAGGAACCCGAAAATAGACATGACAAGTAGAAATATATCACATGTCTTTAATAGAATGACTCAGTCTCATAAAGATGTCAATTCTCTCTCTGTTATTCATAAATTAACATCAAGCCATTGAAAATAATCGAGATTTACTTCAGGATTAGATAAGCTGATTCTAAATCTTATGTTAAAAAGAAGAACAATGTGACCATAATAACACTAAAAGTAAAAAGGCAATAAGGAGATATAGCCTTAAGAGATATTAAATACACTATAAACACTCAATAATTTCACCATGTAGTGCTGGCAAATGAATAGAAAGTCAAACAAAGGAAATGAGAAAGTTCAGCAATAGACTCAGATATTATAAGAATTTTATAGCTAACAAATGAGGCATTTCAAGCCATAAAACAAAGCAGTTTTTTACTGTATATAAACAAACACCTTTATGCCTAGGCCCCAAAATATGTATAAAGACAAATGACAAGCTAGGAAACTATTTCAATTTTATTCATAGCAACATTTTTGCAAGATTATTGCAACAAATCATCCAAGTGACCATCAATTGGGTCTGGTTTAATTCTGCTGTACTCATAGTAAAATCATAAGTAGTTGGAAAGTAAAGTACCTCTATGGGAAGGTCTGCAAAATATATCGTTATTTGAATAAAGCAAGACTAAGAGGTGTGTGCATAGTTTGCTGTCTTTTGAGAGGGCAAGAAGAGTATACACATATCTGTCTACATTTGCATAAAGAAACGCTGGAAAGCTGTACTATGCTCTTACTTACTGCTGGGCTATGAACATGTTAACCCTTCCTCTCCATGGGTTTTTCCTCTTTTGCCTCCTGACTGCTCCTATTCGCCCTTCAGACCTCCACATGATGTATATTTTTCTGGAAAGTTTTAGTTTCTGGGGCCCAATAATTTGTGGGAACTCTCCCTATGTGCTCATCTATACTTAAGCGTAGTTTATCATTATGCTTAATTTGCATTTTTCATTAAGCATAATTTATCATTATCAAACAATACTATAATTATCTACTTATTTCCCCCTTAAGTGCCTTGAATAAACAACTGCAGTTTGGTCCCCATTGTATTTTTTTTCACCTATCAAAGTGCAAGAAGAAGAGATTAAACAAATTCAATTGAAGAATCGCTACACCAATAGTGATGCAATATAAATTAAGAAAAATGTCACATTTTAGCATTCTTCTGAGAGGCAGGGAAGGAGTCTAAGAAGGATTTGCTTCAAGATATCATTTCCGTTTACTTCCTATCTTCTCCTTTGCTGAGGATTAACTGCACACATGTTGCTTTGCTGTTTATCTTCTTTAAAGAGACCTAGTCTTATTAAAGAGTTAGGAGTGGAGTGGACATTTAGGAAAAGTATATTAAGTAAGACAAGATTTGAATACAGAATGAGTCTTTTCTTTCTCTCTCTCTCTCTCTTTTTTTTTTTTTTTTTTTTTTTTTAATTTTGAGACAGAGTCTCACTCTGTAACCCAGGCTGGAGTGCAGTGACGTGATCTCGGCTCACTGCGACCTCCACTTCCCAGGTTCAAGTGACTCTCATGCCTCAGTCTCCCAAGTTACAGATGTGCACCACCACACCCACCCAATTTTTGTATTTTTAGTAGAGGTGGGGTTTCACCATGTTGACCAGGCTGGTCTTGAACTCCTGACCTTAAAGTGATCCACCCACCTCGGCCTCCCAAGGTGCTGGGATTACAGGCGAGAATCACCGCACCCGGCCTGCTTTTTCTTAAATAATGAAATATAGTAAACTGGTTTAAGGCGAGAAAGTAATATGTTCATTGATCAGACACACTATATGTTCCAGGAACTTTGCCAGGTCTTTTGCATAAGTTTTTCCTCCAAGTAAGAAGGATGCTTGCCATAGTCAAAAAAGAATGTTTTCTAGTCAGAGTTGTCAACTGTTCCACAAGTGCAAAATGCATACTTTTCCATCTATGAGTAAACATATGCCCACTCTGGTTGACTTCAGATGAAATCATTGTTACTGCCCCTTCACATCTACAACTTATTAAGTGTCCCTTGCTGGTGCTCAAAACTCCAGTAGCCACAAGATGAGAAAAATAAAGTTACTTATGGGGAATGAAAAATAATTTAACCCTTAATATTATGTTATTTTCTTCCCTTGACTTGTTAGAGAGTCAAGGAAGGTTTGGGGGTTCCAGACATAGTGTCCTGAGGGACTAGACTGGTCCCCAAGGCCTCATTCAGAAATCTATAGAACTGAGTCCTTGAGGAAAAGGACAAGACTCATGTTTCCAGGTTAGTGGTGGTGATGCAGGTGGGAAAATCAATGTGCGATCATGTCCAATCACATCCAACCTTAAAAATTAAAGAAAAAAACTAAAGACTCTTCTTTCTATACCACATCCCTTTCAGATACCACTATTCATCCCTATGGTTAATGCTCTCACCCAACGTTTGTTCTATACTTTCAGGTTTTTAAAGAGTCTTTTATCCAGTTGCTTATGATAGTTCTCAGCAGGAGGTTTGCTATTAATAACATAACCTATCCCTTGCAGACATGGAAGATAGCTGCACTTGTATGGTTGGAATTGGTTTTTCTCAGTCCTTTCTCATCTTCCTGAGGAGTTAGATTTGCACAATATCTACTCTTAGATTATCAGATTCAGCTCTTCCTTCATTACAGGAAAAAGTTTTCATGTTATGTTTTGTTTCATTTATTGAGATTTTTAGTTCAGGGACACAAATCATTCGTATTTTGTTCTCCATGTCATTTATAGTATCGTTATTTGTTCTCATCTCACTGATTTTGCTTGCTTTAAAAGTGAGCATCAGGAGGATGAGCATCAGGAGGATGAGCATCAGGAGAATGCTCACTTTTAAAGCACCACTGCATTCCAGCCTGACAAACAGAGTGAGACTCTGTCTCAAATAAAATAAAATAATGAAAGTTGGCATCTCTTTTTCAGCCGGGTCTATTTTATTCTAGCAATGTTATTGTAGGGATTCTTAATGTGCCTCTTTTATCTCCCTATTACCCCTTCTTCATTCTCTTGTTTTGTCACTTCATTATTGCATTGTTTTATTCACCCGTGTTCTTATTAAATTCCTCTACACTATGGTTTTTTCCCTAAGCATGACTGACATTTGGGTCAGGGTAATCATTTGTTGTGGCTGGGTGAATAGGTGGATGGGAGTTGTGTCCTGTGCATTATAAGATGTTTAGCAGCATCTCTCGCTTTTACCTATTAGATACCAGGAGCAAATTCCCTTTCAGTTGTGACAACCAGAAACATCTCCAGACATTGATACGTGTCCTGTGGAGCCAAAACTGCCTTGAAAATAATATTTGTTACTCTCTGGGTTCCTCATTGATCTTTTCCGTACTGCATATGTATGTATTTTTCACTTTGTTTCTGCTGTTTTATCTTCCATAGACTGTATTTTGCTGTTGTTGTTATTGTTGTTGTGTTTGTTTTGTGACCCTACACACATTGAATATGTCTTGAGTCTTTTACATCTGATGTGATGTCTTTTTTTTTTTTTTTTTTGAGATGGCGTTTCGTGCTTGTTGCCCAGGCTGGAGTGCAATGGCACGATCTCGGCTCACTGCAACCTCCACTTCTCAGGTTCAAGCCATTCTCCTGCCTCAGCCTCCTAAGTAGCTGGGATTACGGGCATGAGTCACCACACCTGGCTAATTTTTGTGGGTGTGTGTTTTTAGTAGGGATGGGGTTTCTCCATATTGGTCAGTCTGATCTCAAACTCCCGTCCTCAGGTGATCCGCCTGCCTCAGCCTCCCAAAGTGCTGGGATTACGGGCATGAACCATTGCGCCCAGCCTAATGTGATGCCTTTATTAACCAATGAGCTAAAAACTGCAAAATTTCAACTGTAACTATTGACTGCCCGTGACATGACAGAGAGATAAAGGGCTGGATTAAGACTAAAATTGACTTCTACTAACAGTTGTGAAAAGGATGAACCTGAGGTCAGGCATGTGGGAAAGATCCAGCTTTGATGCAAGTCTAAATGAACTTCACCAGCAAGAGACACCTGGTGAGGCTTTTAGAATGGGGCCACCTCAGAATGGGTTATGGCAGGGGCTGGGGTACAGAATCATTGTGTGGCCTTCTAGGAGAAAACATCACCCATATCACAGGACCTTCCACTGGAATTTCCTAGTGTGGGATCCCTGAGAAAGTCACAGAAGTGCCTGATGTAATAAGTAAAGTCAGTTCTAGACAGCCACATAACTAAGAATACCGGTGGCTACCATGATGAAACCAGTCACAAAGTCTGTGTTCTTCCCTTTAGTCCCTTCTCATCTCCCTGAGGAGTCAAATGTTAACTACATACAAGGTGCCAGGAACAGGAAGCAGAAGCATTAAATTTACCTTCAGATCTGTCTCAAAAGCCCACCAAGAATCCCTTAGTAACTCTATATAAATCATCATACATCCACTTACAAGTCTCTCTTCCAAAATGATATTCAGCTGTGCCTCCTTTCTAACAAGATGGAGTAATGAAGAAAGATAGGAGGGGACTCCTAAAAATGCAAGAAAGTGTATGGAGCCTCACTCATTGCACACTGGAGTTACTTGGCTACGCATCTGTCTCCCAAGGTGAAGGTGAACCTGGTGAGTGCAGAACCAGCATGTGACTCATCTCTGCGTGTCAACACATGGCACATGATAGACCCTCATTTCATCGTGAATTAAACTTCTTTAAAGTAAAATGTCTGCCTAAATTGAGGCACGTACTATCTCCTTTGCAAAAGCACTTTATGTGTTTAACACTTTGCAAGAAAGGAAACACCACATTTCAATTATCGAAAAACCTTTACATTCCCGCCACCCATTTACTAAAAAGGCAAAGCCAAAGAATGACATCTATGTACATGAGTAGGTAGCAAAAGCTTCCCTAACCTGTATCTAAGACACTTGCTCTCTCTGAAGGAAGCTTCAAATTTTATCTTAAGTTAAATCTCATTCCCAATGGAAGAGAAATTCTAATTTCAAAACTGAGTCGTGTTGGAGTTCAAGCCCCAAAGACTAAAGGAAAAATAAGATAAAAATTTCTTTGAAGCACTTCACATAAGATGACTTTTCTTCTCAGATTTCTCCATTTGTGCTCATAGTACAAGTTCAAAGAGTGAAACCAAGATTTGTTTAGCTTCTCTTCCCCTTGAATTATCTGGGAATTACCTTTCACAATCTCTGCTGTGGGCTCTGAGCTCATCAGTGTTCTGAATCTGCTACAAGTCATTCACTCTGTTATCTCCTGGCAAAATAATACAGTTCAGGTGTCCAGCAGCTGTTATCAATTCTGACTGCTGAGACTACACAGCTATGAGAAAAGAGAGCCTGTTCTCTGATAGAGAAAGATAAATGGCTTAACCGGACAGCCCTCTTGCATACCTTAAGGAGGGTTCTGCCAACAGGGAGTGGTTTGGAAAAAAACAGAAAGGTATTTCATACCCCAAATTCTCTCCACGTCAAGCCTTGTGGGTGGCAGGCTTTGGGGGAGAGCCCAGGCTGGGCGATGAATAGACCCGAGTTCTTTTTTTGGTCTCTACCACTTACTAGCTGAGTAACCTCAGGAAAATTCCTTAAACCTTTTAAAGTGTGTTTCTTCAACTGTAAAATAGAAGCAATTGAAACCTATTTCCAATGGATTGTTGTGAAAATTAAATCAGACAATGTTTGGAAGAACTTTTTCAGGGAAGCACTTCATCAGGCTAGCGTGTCTGCCTGTGACAATGGCCCTAAGCCTTCATGAGTGATAGGTCATTTAGGTCTTCATCAATGCTGGTTTTGGACCTCTCCTTTACAATTCAAACTCTCTAGATGGAAAAGCACGTGAGGTCAGGGGAATCCATAGGTTTTCAGTTGTAACTCAAATTAACAAAACTGTATGTATGGAAAACCTTTTATGAGTACCTGACCAATCAAGAATGTCGATATTTTTATACACAGGATATCATTATGAATATCAGTTGAAGTTGTCTGATTTCATTGTAAGAAATGTTTTTCTTTTCTCAAAAATCTTTAATGAAGCCCAAGTCCTTGACTCAGGCCTACATGACTGACTCTACCTGGTTCCTGCAGATCTCTCTCATCGTGTGTATTTTTTCATCATCCTATCCTGCAAAACAAGTACCTTTTATCTTTCCAAGGTTGGGACTTTGTATTTCCTGGGCCTTATTTTTAGAATGTTCCTCCCCAACAACTGCACATAACTGCCTCTCTCTTAGCATTTAATGCCCATCTTAATTACTCACTCTTTGAAGACAACCTCTTAAACCACCAAACACAAACTAACCCTGTCCCCCCCACTAAGGTTTATTTGCATCACAGGACTTGTGTCCATTACAGGACCAACAGGTTTGTAGCCCACTGATCAATTACACTGAGTTAGCAGGATCTGCAGCAGAGAAAGAGTTCCGTGATCATAGGGTGCCAAGTGAGGAGATGGGAGGAGACCCTCAAATCTATTTCCCCAAAAAGTTCTGGGTTCAGTAATTTTGGTCAAGATACACCAGAGGCAGCATGAACTGCAAAATTTTTTATTTTGTTCCGTATCATCGCCAGGCTGGTGTGGTCACCTGCTTCGGGTCCATCTTGTCCCTTGGTGAGACCCTATGGCCAAATGACTTTCAGTCAAAAGACATGTAGTCAATTTAACATGCTAGGCCAGAAGGGAAGGGAGGTGGGCAGACACTCATTAATGCTTACAAATCCTTTTCAGCAATGTAAGAGCCAAAAAGTAAGGTTATAGAAGTGAATTCTGGTCTTAGACACTGACTTGTAGCAATTAGCAATACGAAACATAAGCATTTGGTTAAACCTTTTTGAGTTAAGGAATTCAGAGTGGCAAAAGTCCTCAACTTGTTGGCTGTTTAGGCAACTCTCTGCCATTCTTGATTTGGAGCATCTGAACTAATTGTATCCCTCAAAACCGGCCCTTACAATCTCACATGCCCACCTCTCCTGCGGTAGTCACTGGGCCTGGAGGGATTGAATAGTTTCAATTTCTAGTCTTATGTCTCACAAAAGCAGGTCATTTTGATGCTCCCTTTCTTTTGGGTCTGAAGACAAGACTTCGTTTAACTTGAGTTTGGTGTCAGATAATAGTATGAATGTTTTAGGAATTAGTAGGACTCAGTGCCTTTTTCAGATGAGATATGTGCACCCGGGAATCAAAGTCCTTTAACTTAACAGTACAAGGATTAGTTAATAGCACCTGATGAAAGGCCCTTTCAAGGGGGGGTCAGAGGGAGGCTTTCAATGGATATCTCTTCCAGTACATGTAATTATCGGACTGCAGTTGGTGATGCTGGAGTTCATGGTTTGACTGGAAGCTGTAAAGAGATGCTGAAATCTTGCAGGGATCAGTTTTTATAGCTTTGGTAAGCCTCAGCAATAAGTCTAAGTCAGATACTTAATTTAGAATTTGATTTTGAGGACGTATATCAAAGATGTTAAAAGGTCAAAAACATTTGATCAAAACAGAACCACAGGTCATTGTAAAATAATAGTTATTTATTTAGCCAAAGTGATAATCAAAAGACTTTAAAAGCATTACAGAAAGTTATACAGACATAAAAACTTATCCTGCTTAAAGCTGAATGTTCCTAAGTAATCAAAAAACTAACAACATAGGAATTATCTTGATAAAACATAAAATCTTGCTTCTTAGGCCTGTTATCAAAAAGACCAAGGAAAACCACCTGCAGAGTGAAGTGTGATTGCTTCTTCTTATGGGAAGCCCATTTAGAGAACCTTAAAGTCAACCCTGATGAAAAGGGCACTTGAATTAATCCAATACAGCAGAAAAACTGTGTCCAGGATTACGGTTATAAACTATATTATAGAGGAAACACAAAACTACAAAACTAGTAATGCATGACTCCTAGTGACACCTTGAGAAGATTTCTTGTTACTTGGAAAAATCCAGACATATCAAGAAAAGCCAAGTATACAGAATCAAATTATTCTAAAGGAAAACAGAGCTTTTCTAGAGCTTTAAGATAAATATTTTATTGTCAGGCTATAGCAGTAAAGTTAAAAACAGAGACAGGATGTTACAGGAGCTGGCAATAAAATAAAGGTAAAGAAGAGAGTTTTCATCTCTGGCCTTCTCAAAGGGAGAAAAAAGGTGAAAGCAATGAGAAACAGCAAACGTTGAACTTCCGAGATATAAATCTGAGTTTTCAAAATGAAACAGGTGACACAATTAAAAAGTAAACCTCTTGTAATTTTATTAGGAGTAAATTAATACCTTAAGGAAATCTTGTTTTATCAGAGGAGAACCGATCTTTAGAAAAACTATTATTAATAATATTTTCAATTATAGTCAACTTAATCAATTACTAAATTTCTTTCATAAATTCTCTTTCATGAGTCTTATTACACCTTATACAGGCCATCTATGATAAGTCTGGACTTTCATTTTTGTCTTAAATTTTCCCTTTTTCTAAATAACTAGTCATTTTATTTTAGAACAAAAAATGTATCACACAAGATATTTTTTCATATAAAAGCATTATCTTTCTTTTTATAACCCTCTTTATGAAAAATGTATTTTTATATTTAAAATTGTTTTTACAACTTTCTCCCCTGCTTACTGGCCTTTTAACCTTGTTTCATAATCTTTTCAAGTTCATAATTTGAATCATTCTTCAGATAACTTCTGAGTTAGACAAAATTATCTTTTTCTTAATAAAAACCCAACTTTATATCTTTTTAATTTTTTTCTCACGAGAAACACATCTTTTTTTGACACGTTTTACACGCAGAACTATAAATTTACTAGAAATCTTATTTCAGGTAACCTTAAGTTTTAGTGAAAACCTAGGAAGCAAGAAATCCTGAACTGTTTGTTAGATGTTAGTATTTTATAGTTGAAATGATTTCACAATGTTTAGAAACTTGTTTCCCTATATCATAACCATTTCTTAACTGAAAATTACCCAGATATCTAACAAGCATTCAAAATAATTTTAAGATTTTAAACTAACAAAAAGTTTACCTTTAAGTACTTAGCCCATTCATGTTTACTCATTTATTTTTAACAGTTTATCTAGACTAGTTATGAAAACTGAGATATTTGACAAAGCTAGTCATCATTTAAAGTTATTTCTGTTTGACATTTTTATAGCCTGTGTTAGTTCACCTAAGTAAGAAACTTAAACTTATGAGTATTTTTGCTGATAACTTAGACCATTTAGCTGTTTTCATTGAACAAAAATCATTAAATTACTCCTATTTGTCAAAAAATTACACCAACAAATACTGTTCAGTTTTTGGATGGATTTATAGTCTTATAACCTTTGTGCTAAAATCTGATACCTTAAAATATCTAGAAGAGGCACATATAAAATAATCGGTAAGCCCAGACAAAAATATATGCTGACAATTCTGTAGACATTTCTACTTTTATTTTATCAATAGTTTTAAAGCCAGCTTTTTAATTAAAGATTTAAGTCACATCAACTTGAAAAATATTTGAATTTTATTTATGAGTGTTCTTTTAATTATAAGCCAATTTAGTACCATATGGACATGATACATAACACAATACATGTGCATACATATACATTTATCTAAATGTACATGCAGACACATACAAAGATGCTATAGGTTTTACTTTGAAATTCTGGTCATAAGATAGCAATACAAACTCAGTGGTTTATCAAAGATACAAAGCAGGCACAAAAGAAAATAAAGAGACAGAGAACTCTTAATTCTATATTTTCAGATAAACTCATTTGAGCTCTGAATTTTACTTCACTGTAATTTGTCCATCAGTTTCGAATTTGCATGAGACTGAGCCACGGTATACAACCAACTGGAATCCTAGAAATCTTGGCATGCCTTTGCACTTTCCCATGGTTTTTTCACAGGAGTTCTTGCCCTTAGTGGGTAAGTTACCCATTGCACTACCTAATAACGATCTCTCTTGTCTTCCCAGTTTTGCAAGATAGAGCCCAGTGGGCTGCTTGGAGAAACCAAATCAACATTTTTTATTCTGGTCTAAATAATGCATGCACAACACAATGTACACACTAGTCACTCTACTTAGTGCCCAAGGGTGACCTAGCAATGCTCACATTTGCCTCGGCTAGCTATTGGCATCTTTGACCTACTCAAGGTAAGGGGACTTCAAACCAGGAGTTCAGCAGGTGGTCTTGTGGCAAGGTGGAAAAGTGGATGGTAACCCTGAGTTAGGCCTGCTGAGCTTTCACTACCAATTCTTTCAGGGATCCCTTTCACAAACAAACATATATAATAAGACAAAGACAAACAAAAGGACTTTCAAACTCAAGTTCCAAATTTCAGAAATCAAGAGTATTTCTCCCAAGCAGTGACCTTTTTAATCCTTTTAATTTAAGAGAAATTCCATCAAACAAGGTCCTTCCTATTACTAAAGAGGGTCGTCAAAAACCCAGGAGAATCCACAAGACCTCCATGGAGGCCACAAGACATCAGAAGAGACCCAAGACATCCGAGGGATTCACAAGACCTCAGGAGAGGACACAAGACATCCAAGGAGGCCAGGAAATAGGGAGAAGATAAAGGGGGTGCCAGTTGCACAAATAAAACTTACCAACAACGTTTTTCAAAACCAGAAACTGTTTCTATGCACAAGTGACTTATGTGCCAAAGGTTGGCACTGCCCCATTGACAGGCAAGGCAGCAGAGACAGTCTTTAGTTCACTGGAGCTAAGTGGCCATTGGACTTGTCCCTGGGTCCATCCCAATAATGAGAGAACACTGAGCCTTAGGCAAATGCCCACAAACTGCTCCTGACTAGGTTTGCCATAATTAGCTATAGGATCAACAAGTTCATATGTCTGCTATGCAGTAACAATTATTATTTTGGAAATGCCAATTTTTTGAAATATGATTATGGTACCATAGTTACAAGAATAACAGGCCACCTGATTTTAAAGCTCTAAAGTCAGTTTTCCCTAACTCTCTCCCAGATATGATATAGAAACAACAGGAAAAATGAAAGCAACAGTGGAAAGCCACTTTTTCATAAAACTAGAAAACACTAGGTATGTAATTCAGTGAAGAGCAAGATGAAAGTGCTGTCACGGCCACCCAGGTGGTCCAGAGTCTGTAGGAAGCACATCTTTGTAGAAGACAAAGTCAATGGACCATGTTCAGGAGCCACACTTAAAAAGCTCATTTTGAAAGAATGAGAATAAAAGTGAAAGCTTCCAGGGAACCTGTTTGGTACCAACAATAAGCACAGGAGGTGGGGGCATAGGAGGCAGCGTACACTCAACTTGGACTTAACAGCAAACTGCCATTGGGTAAGGTGTGGGGGGAGTGAGAACACAGTGTATGTGATGAGCCTACAGCCATATTACTCAGTTAACTAAGGACTCCCTTGCATAGAGACAATAAAAATCTGTTAGCCTGTAGCATCATCTGATTCAAAATGAAAAAAAAAATTATCACCGGATCCATAAAAATATATTGTAATTTACACACACACACTTCCCCCCAAAAATGATCCCATTGAATACATAAAAACTGTTTCCATTACCATAAAATAAAAGGAAAAAGGAAAACATTAATGGAGTAATCTCCTAAAAAAAACAATGAGTCAAAGCCAACAAACAACATTTAAGGAGGGAAATGGTGAAGCAGAAGAAGGACTTGAAATATGAGTGGCAGAACCAAAAAAAAGTGAAATAAAAATAAGATCAATACAAAATGCAAGAATAAAGGTAACCTTGGAAACAATATGAGGGAGAATAAACATTACGGAAAAACAGAGGATGCCGTATGGAGCACAGGATTAAGAAAAGTAAGCAAAGATGGCTCATGCCTGTAGTCCTAGTACTTTCAAAGGCCAAGGTGAGAGGATCACTTGATCCCAGGAAGTTGGGGCTGCAGTGGACTATGATCACGCCCCTGAACTCCAGCCTGGGTGATAAAATGAGACCTTGTTTCTAAAAAAAAAAAGAAGAAGAAAATAAGTGGTCTGCTGCAGTGGCTCATGCCTGTAATCCCAGCATTTTGGGAGGCGGAGATGGGTGGATCACCTGAGGCCAGGAGTTCAAGACCAGCCTGGCCAACATAACAAAATCCCATCTCAACTAAAAACACAAAATATTAGCCGGGTGTGGTGGCACACACCTGTAATCCCAGTTGTTCGGGAGGCTGAGGCATGAGAATCACTTGAACTGGGGAGGCAGAAGTTGCAGTGAGCCAAAATTGAGCCACTGCACTCCAGCCTGGTTGACAGAGCAAGACTTTGCCAAAGAAAGAAAAAATTAATTAATTAATAAAAGAAAATAAGCAAAATGAAAAATACGTTTAAAAAGACCTGAAGAGATAATATGATCGGACCTGAAAGTATAACTTGTTTTTGAAGGAAAATAGTTATTTTTGAAGAGGAGAAAAGAAACAAAGGAAATTAAGGTGTAATTCAATGTTTTTCTCAGATATATTAAAAAAAAACTTGTTTTTAGATATCACTAAGCATATTGAGACCTGGAAAAAATGACACATAATGTTTAACCCTGAAACATATCCTCATAAAGTTACTGAACATTAAATTAAATAAGGAATATTTTAATCTAACTTTTCAGCACTGCTAGAAAACACTAGAGCAATGCCTAAATTCCTTAGTGAGCAGAAGTGTCCCAAGAATTTTATATAAGGCATATAGTAGTTTAAGAATGAAAATGACAGACACATATTGTTTACAATTTCCAAGAACAGAGAAAATATTTTTAATTATGCCTTCTTAAGGAAACAATGATGGAATAAACTTGAACAAAAAAAAGAGAGAGAGATGGTTGGAGAAAGTATCATGAAGGGCTAGTGCTGAGGGTTGATGCCATTTAACTCAAGAATAAAAGCTAAAACAAATGCAGTGTTACGTCTTCAATATAAATGTGAAAATTATAAACTCTGATGTGTTAAAAATTTTATAACTAATGGGAGTATGATGGGAAAGAGAAGGTGTAAGCTTTTATGAGATTTCCCCATATTTTATAGCCAGGGGTCAAAAAATTTACTTTAAAGAGACAAAGTAATTGAGTACATAAGGGCATAAGCTGAAACATACAGAAAAAATACAATCATCTAAACTTCAGAGATGAAGAGTTTCAAAGGTAGAAGCAGGCAAAGTGGCAACATGTGTTTTTCTATTATCTCTGGCAAGTATACATTAGAAAATGTGTAAAGAAAGAGAAACAAATGTGATACATACAAACTCATTGTCATAAAGGTAATAATTAGCTCAGTATATGCAAACTTCCCTGGCAAAACCATCACAGAGAGCACAGTAAAAGATAAAGCAAAATAAATGCTCCAAAATCAGAAAGAATAGCTTTAATTAATATAATGGTATCACACTCAAAACTATCTGCAAACCAGAGACGAAAATGTGCTAATCAGTGACAATTAATAGTTTAAATAAAAAGGTTGGGTCACAAAATCAAAACTCAAATATTATTTTAAAAAATACAAGCAAAATGTTTAAGATGGAAAGGAACATGATAGAAAATCTTTTCATTTCTAAAGGGAAACAAAAAAAGAAAGAAAGGGCATTTCAGTATTAAAAAGTCAGATTTTTTTTTATTTGCATGTTGATATCCAGTTTCCCCAACACTGCATATTAATGGCAGCCTTCTCAAAGATCAGTTGGCCATATATATGTGGGTTTATTTCTGTAACTTTCTGTTCTCTTCCATTGATCTAGATGTCTGTCCTAATGCCAGTATTATATTATTTTAATCACTGCAGCTTTGTAATATATTCTGAAATTAGGAAGTGTAATGTCTCCAGCTTTATTCGTTTTCCCAAAGATTGTTTTGGCTATTCTGGGACTTTGGTGGTTCCTTATAAATTTTAAAATTATGTTTCCTTTTGCTATAGAAAAAGCATTTGAGATTGGTGGAGATAGAATTGAATATCTAGACTATTTAGAGTAGTATGGGCATTTTAACAATATTAAGTCCTCCAATCCATTAATAGAAAATTGTTTCTCCATTTGTTTGTGTTTCCTCTAATCTCTTTCATCAGTGTTCTCTATTTTTTAGTATAGAAGTCTTTTACATCTTTGCTTTACTTTTAAGAATTTGACTCTATTTTATGCTTCTGTAAGTGGGATTGTTTTCCCAATTTATTTTTCAGATGGCTTGTTGTTAGTGTATAGTAATGTCACTAATTCTTAAATGTTTGCTGTGTATCCCAAAACTTAACTGAATTTATGTATTTATGTATTTTTGTCTATGTGTGGTGTTTTTAGTTTTCTGGTGATAGAATCATGACATCTGCAAACAGGTATAATTTTATTTCTTTATTTTCTATTTGGATTCCTTTTATTATTTTTTGGTAAATTGTATACTTTAAATATGTACAGTTCTTTGTATATTAATTATATCTCAATAAAGGTGTTTTGAAAATATTTCAGGACATAAAACGTTAAATGAGACAAAGAAAGGCAATATATAAAGCAAACAAGGATAATCCAAGTAGAATATTAAACTTAAAAAAAAATCGGTAACTACACTAACATAACCTAAGAAAGGAATGAGTAACATGGCAAGAAAACCAAGTAGAGATAGAACTATTTTAGTAGAGGGGGACTTCAATTCATCCTTCACAGTTTGTGAGTGATTTAGTATAGAATAAAACAAAAAAAAACCTAATTAATAAAACACTTGAGATAGTTACAATTAAACTAATTATTAAGGCACATTTAACTATGTACATAGCAACCACTAAGACTGAAATCATAGAATATATATTCTTTTCATGCACGTCTGAAACATTTGCAAAAGTAAAACCTCTGTAAGCAAAAAAAATAAAATTAAAAGCAGAAATAATATAGAAAGCATTATCTGACTTATCTGCTGTGAGACATAAATTAATAAAAAATTATTTATAATTTGAATATTAAACAAACTAACCAATCAATAAATGAAAACTCTTTCATAAACAACTTTTGATCAAAGAGAAAATTAAAACTAAAATTACAGAAAATGCAAAAATCAATTAGTATAAAATAGTATGTAACCAAATTCAGTGGTTCACTGAAAAATATTCAGAGAAACATGACTAGTCTTGTACTTAGTAAATAGAAAAGGATGCAAATAACTGGTTTCCATACCATCCCACCCAAAAAAAATCAGGAAAAGAAAAAACAAAATGTATAAATTATAATGAAGGAGATAATATTGATAAATTAAAAATAAAATAAAAAATACATAAAACTCTGGGAAAATAAACCATTACTTAATTTAACCAAAGTTAATGAAAAAAAAAAAGCAAAGTGAAATAAAACAATACAAATTTATGGGAGGAAGGTAATGAAGATACAGATGAAAATATTGGATTCACGAGACATCACTTCGTTCAGCTCCATAGAAATAAACTGAAAAGAATACAATATATGCTCATTGTGGAATATATAAACGATCAAAACTAACTCCAGATGAGGCAGGGAACCTAAAGAGGTAGAAACCTAAACTGTCAATTAAAGCTAGTAAAATAATTAAAACCATTAAGAGTGTCAAAAGCTTAACCAAAGAATAAAATAAGACA
Organism: Macaca mulatta; assembly: GCF_049350105.2. NCBI lineage: Eukaryota > Metazoa > Chordata > Mammalia > Primates > Cercopithecidae > Macaca > Macaca mulatta. Next base: position 14,613,271 of record NC_133417.1, read on the forward strand.
AAAAACAATAAGCAGGCCAGAATGTTTCACAGGGGATTTTCACTAACTCTTTAAGGAAGATATTGATTTTCTAAATACTTAGGGAGTCAAATATTTTATGTGTGTGTGTGTGTGTGTGTGTGTGTATATATATATCCAATTTATTTATACTCTTGCATGGTATTCTTTTTCTATTTAGGAAAAGATTCTAATAATTTCTGTGAAGTTAGTGAAATGTTCCTACTAAAACTCAACTGAAAAAAAACTAAGATCAATTTTTTGTTTCAATATTGATTTTTAAATTTTGTAAACGAAATAGTTGCAAACTCTGGCAGCTGATTAAATGTACCTACAAGACGAGCTAATTCCATGAAAGCAAACGAATTAACACTAGAAAATATGCCAGACCAATTCATTTGACTGATAGATCAAAAGTGAAAAAACCTCAGCATAATCTTTTGATAAAGATCAGCATCAGTTCTTGACAAAATGCCTTCATAATGCAGTATATTAATGGCTTACATTTATTGAGCCCTTACTATGTTCCAGGAACCATTTCAAATGTCTTGCATGTATTAACTCACCCATTTATGGCTGCGGTTTTACAGAGTAAACAGCGGGATACCTCTTGCATATGAACATAGAAATTCATCATTGTAAAGAGTTTCCTATGAGGTAGGCACTGTTCTAAGTGCTTTCTATACATTATGTCTCTTAATCTTCCCAACACCCCATGAGGTAGATATTATTGCCCCTTCTTTATCTACACATGCATGTGTGTGAATAAACACATTTAATATGTCAAACTTGAATGCTCCCCTCAGGCTTTACAAGGAGGAATTAAAATTATTCTCATTAGAAGCAGGAAGAAGACAAGAGTTTTCATTATCACCACTATTATTTCACCTGCTTCTGCAGTTGCAAGTAAATGCTATCACACAAGACAGAAATACAAAAATTAGAAAACAATGGCAAAATAATCATCATTTGCAGAGATATAATCTTAAACATGAAACACCTGCTAGATTCAATTCAGCAAATTTATTCAAATGATCAAAAAAACTCAAGACAGTTGCTATATATGAAACATACAGAAATTAATAACTTTCTTATTAAATGGTTAGAAGAAATAATGGAGAAAAGGCAACATTCACATCATGACTATCAATGAGAAGAAAGTAGTGGGAAACATAAATTATCTACGAGGTCTGCATTGAAACAGGGTTGGTATTGAAACTGATATTGATGATCATAGACGCACAAAAACAAAGACATCATCAAATGCGAAGTCTTATTGTATTTAAAGAAGAAAACGATTTAAACGATCTCTGTTAACATACAAATTTTATGCTTCTTCATACATTTCCAATATGTTTCGAAGTAAAATTTGTTTTCAAAATGCTTACAAAATCCTTACTCAAACCCTACAAGAATGGCTTGAAAAATTCTGAAAAATAAGGGGAATGAGGGAAGATTAATCCTAGGTGATATTAAACACAATATAAACTTTCAAAATTGAAAAGAGTGCTGTTCTTGCATGAAGAGACAGATTAATGAGAGATGCTGACAAGAAATAAAAAATTGCTATCCATATCCAGGTAGGAAAGGGCAGCTCACTTATACCCTCTGTATCTTATTTTCTTTGTTTAGAGAATAAAGTTAACAATAGCAACCTCCAGGGCACTGTGAATAAGCATTGGAAGGAAATAAAAGAAATCTGTATGCAGAGAAAGCTTTTATTCCAGAAAGGACAAAATGCTGCCCTTTCAGTAATGTGAGTAGTCCAATGTAAGTAACCTGCCACGAAGTAGCTAACATCTCACTGTGGGGAATGGTGCCATACCAGGGACTTAGTGTAGGTCTCTGCCACTGGCAGGTTGGACACTTGGCAACAGCTGGAGTCAGGTTGGCCTTGGTAAGTAGAAGTGCCTGTAGCCAAACTCATGTGTAACCTTCATTTCTGCCACCATGGCCACTTTTTTCATGAGGTTTTTGGGTAAGGACGGGGGTGGATTGGTTTAATGCCAAGGAAAAGAGGCTGACTGGTATCCACAGAATGAGTCACTCTATCCATTTGATAATAAAAATACTCCTCTCCTGAGGTCACCCTTTGATGAGTATTCACACTGGACCCAAATATCTTCATGTTTTTGCCCATTCAGAGAGGTATATTCATATACTTCTTTTCCAAATTTCTCTATCACCTATTTTTCAATCATGTTCCCTCCAAATCCTCTACCATGCAGTCAAGCCATTGGTCATGACCATGCATCAATATATAATCACATGTCTGGCCATTTCTCCTTCCAAGTAAAATTCACAACCAGGTATATTGCTCCAAGTTCTACCTTCTCAGAGGATTTTCCTTCACCATTGCCCTTCAGGGATATTTCAGAAGAGGACTACAGTGTTATAGCTGTCCAATTCCAGATGGTGCCTGCATATTGTGCAGAACCATCTGTAAACAAGGCATGAGTTCTCACTTCCTCTGTCACCTAAGTTTAGGGAGCTCCCCCTGAAGCCATGGGTGCTGGCTAGGAGAGAGAAGGGGCAGCATAGCAGGATTAGAAACCATGGGTATTTGGTCCATTTCTTCATGTAAGTTGCATGTGCTTTCAGGGCTTGCTTGAGTCCCGTCTGGTCTATACCACTTCAATGTGATGATGGAGTGCAGTTGTGCATGCCCAACTTTAAGGTTTGGTGGCTCAGAAAACATCCATTTCATGATGGGAAGCTCAGGTCACATGGGAACTTGGTTGCCCATAGTTAGCATCCAGTTTCAACTAAGCTCCAATTACAGGGTAAAGCTGTTTCTCAACAGGAGAGTGGTTATCTGCAGAGGATGGCAGAGCTTTGCTATAAAACTTACATATAGGGGCCTGTAAATGACACCAAATGGCATTCCTATATGCTACTGTTACTTCAAACACCACTGGATCTACTGCATCACATGACCCAAAGGCAAAGCAGCTTGCATGGCAACCTAAATCTATTGTGTAAACTTCTCTTCTTCTGGGACCCACTTAAAAGTACCAGATTTTCAGGTCACTCAGTTAAGACCCTAGAGCATCACACCCAGATGAGAAATATATTGCCTCCAAAATTCAAAGAGGCCCACTAGGCATTATTATCGGCCTCTTTGAATTTTGAAGTCAACATATTACTCATCTCGGGGGGATACTCTAGGGTCTTAACTGAGTGACACAACAACTTAATCTTCACCTTAGAAAGGATCTCTTAACATACTCCATACTATTAAAGTCCTAGAAATTTCACTGATTTGGAAAGGCCTCTGAATTTATTTACAACCCTCTAACATGTGAACATCTTACCAGTACAGGCATACTTTATCTTATTGTGCTGTACTTTATTGCACTTTGAAAAATATTGTGCTTTTTACAAATATAAGAGTTGTGGCAACCTTGCATGAAGCAAGTCCATCAATGTCATTTCTCCAAAAGCATATGCTCACTTTGTGTCTTTGGTTCAGCACGTTTTAGAAATGAAATATTTTTTCATTAGGTATGTATGTTTTTTAGACATAATGCTTTTGCACACTTAATAGATGACAATAAAGGGTAAATATAATTTTTATATGCACTGGGAAACCCCAAAATTTATGTGACTCCTTTTATTGAAATATTTGCGGCTGGGCATGGTGGCTCACGCCTGAAATCCCAGCACTTTGGGAGGCTGAGGTGGGCGGATCACAAGGTCAGGAGATCGAGACCACGGTGAAACCCTGTCTCTACTAAAAATACAAAAAACTAGCTGGGTGAGGTGGCGGCGCCTGTAGTCCCAGCTACTCAGGAGGCTAAGGCAGGAGAATGGCATGATCCCGGGAGGCGGAGCTTGCAGTGAGCTGAGATCGCGCCACTACACTCCAGCCAGGGAGACAGAGTGAGACTCTGTCTCAAAAAAAAAAAAGTAAAATAAAAATAAAGAAATATTTGCTTTTTTGTGTTGGTCTAGAACTGAACCCACAATGTCACCAAGTACCAAGTAATGCCAGTATGTCTAGTGTAGCTGCTACTTCTTGGTCATGAGGTCCAATCAGCCTAATGTCATCAATGTAATGAACCGGTATGATGTATTCTGAAAGAGGAAGGTGACCAAGATCCCTGCTAACCCTACAATGACATAGAGCTGGAGAGTTGATCCCTGCTGTCTGTTACAGCAACGATGCCCACCTTTTGTTGGCTGAGTGCTGCCACTTGACCCCTGCCACTCCTAGATGCAATTACTCTCACTGCATTTAGGCTTCCCAAATCAGTGACATGAGTTACCACTGTTAGTTCCAATCAGCAGAGGAGAGCGATCACAGAGCTGTTCAAGGAGGCTAAGGCTCCCTCACTAATGTATTTCTCACAGTATTGATAAAGGCTGTGTCTACTGGACCCTCTCAATGTGGGTGAGTATGTTGTAAGTGAAAAAAGTAACATTCCCATCTCCCTAAGCCTTCACTCTCTTCCTCTGCAGAACACCAAAGCAGGTCCAGCATTTCCAATCATGTTTCTTCCAAGTACTAAACCATGCAGGCAAACCCTCGGTCGTGGCCATGAATCGATATATAATACATGTCTGGCTATTTCTCCTCCCATGTGAAATGAACAATCGGGAATACAACATGATTCATTCACAGTGGACCACCTTTTGAGCTATAATTTAGTTTACCAGTTCAACTAACTGTTAGAGCCCCCTTCTAATTCTGCAAACTGCAACACTTAAACTAGAATGTCATTCTAGTTTATTCACGGTGGACCACCTTTTGGGCTATAATTTAGTTTACCAGTTTGACGAACTATTAGAGCCCCCTTCTAATTCTCCAAACTGCGACATTTAAATGAGAATCTCTAATTAGTGGACCCATGTCAATAAAAGTTTGTTTCATCCCAATTTATGTTTCTTATGCCGTTATTACATAAATGTTCATTCCCACATATATTCCTGATATTTCTGTCTATATATATTGAAAAAAATCAAGGTTTTTGTTTGTCTCTTTGTTGTTTGTTGTTTGTTTGTTTGTTTTTGGAGTATAGCACACCTCCTCATGAGTCACATTCTGCACCTCACCTTTAGGGGCCTGCTGGAACTTTAGTATATTTATAGGTCTAGAATTTGCAAAGCAACTGCCTCAGGGGAAGCCATTGCAGTTTCCTTAGGCAAAGTCAGGTTGATCTACTCAGATGGGGGTGGAATAACAGCTTTTGATGGCAAGGAAGACTTACCAGAATTGAGGAAATCAATGTCCCCAGTCTCATCAGGGCCTTCTCTTATGTCTTCATTCCAACTCTCAGGATCCCATTCCTTGCCAATCAGTGTCCTAGTTTAACAATAAACACCCTGTGAGGTTGGAAATTCAACTTGTATTGTCATTCAGCCTCTCACAGGATGAGATTCTGGGCTTGATTTTTGAGCAATCTCAGATCTGCAGCTACAGAAGATAAAGATTTCCTGTAAGGAAGACACAGAAATGTTCAAGTCATTTACATAGTTCTTGAGTTGGGAATTTGAATCCCTGAGCTCTTCTCTTCCTTTCCCTAGCAAACTTAGGCGCAACTAGTCAATCTCATTACACTTGTCAGTTTGACAAAAAGGTTAGAAAGTATTATATATATGGTCACCCAGAACCTTGCCTCTCATAGCTATTTGATTAGGAGTAGTCAATGGTGATGCTTTGTCCATCTCTATTGTTGTATCACATTATAGACTATCAGTGCTCTCTTCACTACTGGAAATAGAGTCATTGGTGCCTTTAAATCTAATTAGTTTAGAGAGTCAATTCCAGAGACTCCAGAACCAATTCAAAACACTCATCCTTAAGATTATGTTCCTCTTAGTTATGTTATTTTTCATAATTAAGTGATCTTTTCTCATATATGCAATTCAAGCTAGTTTTATTTAGGTGGTAAATAAAATTTTTTTCTCATGTTTTTATTGCTTACTATTATGTTGTAAGATATTTTATATTGTTATACAGAAGTAATAACTATAATGTGTAAGGCTATGTAATATTCCATCTAGTGGATTTACCACAGTTTTTTTTATCTTCTCTTCAGCATTTAATATGTTTTCAATGTTCACTGTTATAAACTATGCCACGAATGTTGAATTAGAGCCTGAAATGCTTTTTATTTTCATTCCTATTATTCTTTGTACTACATTTACAACTTCTCAAATACATACACATATTTTGTTCTCTTCTGAGTGCAATTTATAATTTCAAATATAAAGCCAAAATTGAAGACATGCGTTGGACTTCACCCCAATATCATGTCTTCTCAATAGGACAGTCAAGATGCTTATTTCATCCAGAACTGGTATGGATCTATGCACATCAATTTTCTGTAAAAAAAACAGTTAAGTGACCTTTCTACGAATCTTTGCTTTCAGGAAAAAGAAAACATTTTACAGGCACTTGAGAACATTTTCGAATTTCATATAGCACTTCCTAGTCTTCAAATAAAACCTCTGAGCGCACCTGGTGCAGGTGAGTAGTCAGAGAGGAGCTGAGGCATGAATGTGCAATGGCTCATCTAAATATATCAGTAGGGTAACTTGGTAACGTGAACAGTAATTTGGTAAAAATGAGCTTTGTAAAGGCTCACCTATTCCATATATTATTTTATCTTCTGACTTACAGCTTGAAATGCTCACAAGTCTCTTAAAATAGACTTTTAAAAATCTCAAAGATTATCTTTTCCAGGGGTTAAGGGTGTAAGTTAGAATTCCCTAGAGACTGGTTTAAAAATGTGCATGTCAGATTCCACACCAACACTGTCCTTGATATTCTGTCATTACTTGGGGGTTAGAGGATTGGGGAATGCAGGTATAAAATGCTGAAAAAGCATTCCCTGGTGATTTTGAGTGCTGTGTGGCTGATTTGGCTTGCAGAAACATTCAGCTGAGACCACAGATCTTGACAAATTCTGAAATTGTACAAAAACAACTTATTGTTGCTTGTGATATTGTTGCTTGTGATTCTGAAATTGTACAAAAACAACTTTTGTTGCTTGTGCAGGTCACTTGACTCATTCGGATACTCTTTTCAAGCCACTCTTCTTAAAGGAATTATGTTCAACTCACTTGAAACTGAAAATACATAGCATCAGTTGATACACATTTCAGTAAAATGTTAATAAGAACTGCTTTCCTATATATTCAAAGATGGAAGTGAAGGTATTTAACATACTCAAACACACTATTGGAAAATAATGAGCATTGGGAATATTTACCTTAGGGATCAAATCCCAACATCACCACTTACCTGCTCTGGGAATTTATATAAATTACTTAAGTTTTATGTTTCTTTGCTTCTTTGGGGGGACTATTGGGGATAACAATACCTATCACATAGTGCTGTTAATGTAATTAAATAACATCATTTATAGAAATAATTTCTCATGTAGCAATAGCAGAAATGATAGTAGTCATAATAGTGGTAGTTGTAATCAGTAATTTCTAACTTCTCTTTTTATCTTCCCTTACTTTGGGAGTAGCGTTGGAGTAGGTGGAAAACATTTGTTCAGTGGTAATAACAGAAGACATAAAGAAAAAATTTATTTTGAAGGCAATGAAAAGAACATCCACGCTTCATATTTGAGCAAGCACATTCCTATAGTTCTTGAAAATTGCTACAGAAAACGGCCTTGAGGAGAGAGCACAATTCCAGGATATGGTGTAGTACAGACAGCTTGTGTACGAGCTTCTGGAACAATCTTACCATGGGACCTTGGACAAGTAATTTGTTGTATTTTGACCTGCTTTCCCAACTGTAAAGCAGTGAGACACAATCATCCCAAAGGTCACCTTTTCTCTACCATGATATGTGCATCTAAAATTATGGCGTCTCCACGCAAGGATTCTTGTTGTAACCACAGTTGATCTGACGATTTTTACACTTGTGAGGCCCATCTAATTGGCAACTACTGGGTAAGTGCAGTAAAAACAGTAGGAAGAAGATAGTAAGGCAAGTTTCTCACAGGCAATGGTGATCACACAGCATTCCTCCCCACGGCTCAGGTCATACACACATCTGGATTACCCTGTGGTCCTCTGTGTTTATGTAGCCTGGAAAGGATGCAAATCAACAGGCTCACACAAAGAAAGACGAGGAGTCTTTGGATTCCGGTTGAACTCGAAGAAATTATAACTTTGTATCTTGGCGTAATTACTGTAGGAGAGAAGGAATGATAGACGAACTGTTCCTTGTCCCCCATCTGCCCCCTTTCTGAAAAGAATGTCTGTCGCGGGAGATTTGAGGTTCTTTTTCACCATCTCCTCCAACCCAGTGAACAACGTAAGAAAACCAGTCCCAGATATTTGTTTAGATCAGTGCTGTCCAATAAAATTGCCACTGGCCCCATGTAACTTTTTCCATTTAAATTTGAATTAGGCAGTTATGCCCGTTAAGGAATTTAGCTAGAATTGGGATAATGATTGGACAAGTAAAGGAGAGTATCTTGGGAGTCTTGGCACCCTGTGCTACTTTCATTCACACCACGTAGGAGGATGGTGGTGACAGACTTTGGATGGAGCGAGGGCATGGCAACACACAGGAGTGAGTGCAAAGGATTTGACCTGGGGATCCCAGGACACCACTGTGCATGTTACCTACAGTAGCACTTTTTTTTTTCCAAAATGTTTTATAGAACACAAAATTTTCTTTCTTCCTGGATTCAAATCTGGGTTGCATCCACTGTAGGTCAAAAATAATAAGAATAATGATCACCTTCTTCTACAGAGAGAAAGGAACTGTTTTATTTTTTGCTCATCATAAGCCTGATTGAATTCGTAACACATGGAGGAAGAACGTTAGATTCTTCAGGAAACGCTCATTCTCTCTTTCACACCAGCACTCATTTTGCCGCAGGTTAATACTTCCCTTGCATTTGCTGAGGATTGACACCTGAAAGAAATCACTGCTCACCTCAGGATTGGTCAAGGTCATGTTTAGCTTCAAGCTTCACAGTTTTATGTTCTATTGGACAAACCTTTAAAAGGAGAAGGAGAGAAAAGAGCAGTTTTAGTGGAATGTGACAATTTACAATCTTGAGGCCCTTAACAGAACACTAATATTTACTCCAAGAAGTGCCATTTGTTTACCGCTACCATTTCTGTTTTCAAAGGCTTTGGGGTCTGCTGGTACATGCCATGGTCATTTATTTTCACCTTATTCTCCTGAAGTATTTTCTAACACAATCTTACAATAGTACCCTACAACAGCTGCAACTCTTCAAAGTCTAATTGTATCAAAGACTAACCATTACTAGGGAAGATCATCTTCACTGGTCATCCTATTCATTTCTTACCGCTCCTGTAGCGACTGAGCCCAAACGTAGTCACTAAAACAACGTAAATTTATTATTTTACAACTCTGGAGGTCAGAAGTCCCAAAATCAGGGTATCAGTGGAGTTGCCTTCTTTCCGGAGGCTCTAGGGAAAAACCTGTTCCCTTGTCTTTTCAAGAGGCTGCTCGTATTAGCTTGCAAACCCTTCTTCCAATTTCAAAGCCAGCAGCATGACATCTGAAACGTCTATCTCTCTAATTCTCTGATCTTGGCCTCTGTCATCACCTATCCCTTTCTCAGGATCTGACTCTTCTGCTTTCCTCTTATAACGACTCTTGTAATTGCATTGGGCTCATCCACCTAATCTAGAATTTTCTCCCCACCTCAAGATCTTTAACTTAATCACATCTGCAAAACCTCTTTTGCCACGTCAGGTAAGATGCTCACAGGTTTTTAGTACTCAAACATGGACAACTGTGGAGGGGCTATTATTGAGCCTATCACAGCTACATTGACTCTGGAGCTCAGCCTTTCTTTCCTCGTTTTTACTGTTCTTCCTAAGTAAGGTAAGAGTAATCCTTACCAGCTCATAGGTGAGTAACGCACTTCAACTGAACCCAGAAAACAACGCTCAATCAATTGTCTTTTAAACTTAGTTTGGCCACAGGTCTAGATGCTTGTGAATCTTCTTTTAGAATATTAAAGCTGTTAACAAAAGACGGTGAGATCTACAGAGGCAGAAAGGGGCTATATTTTCTGAAGGTGACCTATAGATTGGAGAGAGGTAGCCTTTGGGATAAAGTGAAGGTGCGCTCCCAAGGAAGGGTTGGAGAGTTAGAGTTTATAAAGGTAAAAAGCGAAAGGCTGGGGAAGGGACCAGGGGGAGTGAGGCACAGAGCCTTGAATGGACGACCTGTAAGTATAAAGCCACAGGTCTCTCTTTGTTGGCTGACTCTTGGCGGACGACTGTTGGTCCGTTTGGGAATTTCCAGCTGTAGCCTATTTCAGTTTGGCTTGATTGCAGGAAAGGATGTCTTGTGACATTTTTGCAACATTTTCTGAGCGCACAGAGTGCATGACAACCCCCTCATCCTGCTATGGCTACCTGGTTCTGCTTTACCTTGAGCATCTCAACCACAGAGAGTCCACTTTGTCTACAGGTTGGAGGGTAATTTGAAAAATCAAATATAGAAACTTGAGAATTAAGACTTAACTGAATAACATGAAAGAAAGCAATGGGAAAGGGTGGCACATTTTCATGTCCCAGAAATCATTCTCCATTGCTTTTAGAATGTGGCTACACCTCAATTTAGAACTTTTATTAAAATTCATCATTGGATTCACAACACATAAGAGGCATAATCACAGTTGGCCTGCCCTTTGAATTGCAAATGAGGCCATGTTTTCATGCATATAATGATCTGGATCCTTTTTTGAGCTTGTATGAGGGAAATTTCCTAAGTATCAGAAGAGGATAAGAGATCCACAGGATGAGAGAGAGGACAAACAAGGAGAAGTTCTGGGAACAGAGGATGGATTTTACAGCTTTGCCTAAGGCCATCCCTGAAGAACATTTTGTTGTGTGAGACCAAAGTGATTTAATGGGAGAGAGGAAGAAGACCTGAAAAAAGACAAGCTTTTGCCATACTCAAAGAAAAATACTCAGCCACTTCCAGTATTTGATGCTTGCACTACAAAACAATAAGTAAAAAATGCAAACAGAGAAGTTGGCTACATGGTCTGCTCCCCTCCTTCCTTCATCACTCACTCCAGAGACAGAGCTATGTTGAAACCTGGTTATCCAGGTCTTCATAGGAACTCTCCAGGCTTTGATTCTGTGGGCCCATAGCTAGGCAGCTGGCATGAAACTATAGAGAAAAACACTAGAGACCTTGGTACAAGGACAGGCTCTGAAACTAAAATATGATGTCAGACAATGCAATTTACCTTTTGGAGGACAAATGATAGCGTGGAAATAACATGGGACTCAATATTTCTGTAGTTAATTCTGAACCTAGAAAATACCGCCTCTAGAAAATTGTTAAGGCCCTTTTAGTCTCTCTTCCTTTACTTATGAGAAAGAGAAGAAATTTTTATCTGAGCAATGTGAAAAGGGGCATTAAGATGTGACAGCAGTGAGGTCTCATTCCCCACCTTGAGCTAAGTCATCACCTTGTGAAGCCACTGGCTGGGTGGGCTCTGGATTACTTGATGACAAGTAGCCGTAAATTAACCTAACAATGCCATACGCCAGACACCATAACTCATACCCCATAGCTCTACAATGTATAGCCAATCACTAATCAATGATATTTCTGTAAACCATTGAAAATTCCTGACAACTTCGCATCAGCACACTCCTTATTCCTTTTAACTTCTAAAAGCCTGCTCGTAGCAAAGGCTGAATGAAGCCATTTCTAAGTATTTCCCAGGTTTCAATCCTCAACCTTGGCCTACAATAATTTTTATATTAATTTTGCCTCTGTATCCTTATTTAGATTGATGCCGATAAAGAACAGATTTGATATGAGAAAGGAGTGAAATAATGCATGCAAATTCCTGATAAAAATGTTGAATCTTAGTTTCTTAACTGGACATGAAGCAGGCATTGTTAAATTCTCAGAAATTTCACGGTCATTTCTTCCCTCCTTCCATCACCTGTTAATGACTGTCCTGCCTATTAATAAGATAATGCCCGTGGAAGGTCTCAAGTTTAACAGGAATTTAATGGAGAAGAGCTAAACCTGCAGCTCATCTGCTTTAATCATGGTCAATGAGGCTCATTCCCTCCATGGCCTCTCAGATGTTGATATAATTCCAACTGACGCTCTCTGATTTCCTCGCTGCTGAGGCCAGGCCCCCAAGGGCACTCTGAAGATGAATGAGTTATGGGGGCATTCCCAAGCTTACGCTCCAGCATCTCCCATCCTGGTGTAGGCTGCCTGTAATTACCTGGTTGCACACCGATTGGCTTCAAAGTTCAAATATACCTTATATTTCTCTGCCCTAATGGGAAATTTATGTAATCTGCTCTCTCTCCCAGATTTTATGTGCCTTCTCTGTGTTTCTCCAGTCACACCTGTTGTGGCTTGTAACTTATCTATTCAGTGCCATTTTAAGTGTAATTATGCATAATGGCTGAGACTAAATGTACAATAAATATATATTTAGTGGTTCTTTGAATGCACAGTTAAACTGCCCTCATTAAGTCACATTACTCAGGGTCAGATTCTATTCAATGATAGAGAGGAGGGAACAATTTAAGCAAGGGAATTACTAAGCATTCTTGTCTAAAGACAGGAAACCATTGGGCTGCACCTGTGCTTGGAATTAGAGCCATACCCTGCTCTGCTCCCATAACTCTTTCTTGACTAGGTAATCAGGAACCTACTGAACAATTTCCCAGAAACACACGTGCCAAAGGCATCAGTTAAAAATGATTCTAGGCTGGGCATGTCGGCTTACGCCTGTGATCCCAGCACTTTGGGAGGCTGAGGTGGGCAGATCACCTGAGGTCAGGAGTTCGAGATCAACCTGGCCAACATGGTGAAACTCTGTCTCTACTAAAAATACAAAAATTAGCCGGGCGTGGCGGCACGCACCTGTAATCCCAGCTACTCAGGAAGCTGAGGCAGGAGAATTGCTTGAACGCGGGAGGCAGAGATTGCAGTGAGCCGGGATTGCACGACTGTACTCCAGGCTGGGTGATAGAGCGAGATTCCGTCCCAACAACAGCAAAAAAGATTTTAATGGATACACTCTGCCACAGTCTCTCTACCTTATATAACCTTTGGAAATTTTACCAAGAATTTCACCACCTTTCACTACACCTATGCTACCACTCCCATCAAAACCACCATGATCTCTTCTATGGATTGCTGAGTAACTTATTTCCTTCCATTTGGGATACCCCTATGCTCCCACCAACCACTCCCAGCCTAGCATTTGCCTAAAACCTTAATCATATCATGTCATGCTTCTGCTCCAAACCCTCCCAGAATTTCCCATCTTCAAGGAATAAAACCCTGAGTCTTCCAAATTACCAATGTTACCTCAATCTGTATAGGCCCTCACCTTCGGCTACCAGTCCCTCCCTTCCTGATGCTTCTTCATGATATTCATTCCTGCTTTCCTCGGCCTTCTGGCAGCTCCTCAACACATAGGGCCTGCTCCCACCAAGCCTGGGAATCTACTGAGTCCCTCCCTCACCTGCTTCGTGACTTCCCCCAGACATCACCAAGGCCTTTTCTATCAGCCCTGCTTGGTAATGAACACCCCACTCGCAGCATTCTTTTTCCAACATTTTTATTATTTTTCTCAGAGATTTTAACATAAAATAATCTCTCTCTCTCTCTCTCTCATATATATATATATTTGTGTAAAAAGATATATATATATATATATTTTTTTAATTTATCCCATTCAAAAGAAAGCCCATGAGGACAGAAGTATTTGTTAATTGTGTTGCTGCTCTATCCCAAGCACATTGCCTGGAACAAAAAGACACTCATTACATATTTGTTAAAAGAATGGATCTATAGGCATTATGTTCAAATTTTTAGCAAGATTTTGTGCAAACACTTTTTCAAAATATATCTTATATGAAAGCTGAAGGTATAAAACAGGTAAAGAAGAGTCCTTCTGTTTAAAGAGTGATTAGCACCATAAAATTAGCTAACACTTACATAGAATGTACTCTACACCAGGACTTGTTCCAAAAACATTACATATATTTAAATGATTTCTCTCCACAACAACCTAGTGATATAGTTACTAGTATTTTCCCAACGGCACACATGTGGAAACTGAGGCACAGAGAGATTTGGACCCTTACCCAATGTCACACAGTTAATATGATGAGAGGCCTGGATTTTTTCTGCTCATCACCTCTCTTTGCTGGTCTTGCAAGTGCTGGGCCTCACAGGGTTATGTTTGCAACACTGGCAGAACCTCTGGAGTTCCCAGGAACCCATTTTAACAGCTACACATCTGTAGACTGGAGGTGAAGACAGTGATTGAAGCCTACAAGTGTCCACATGGTCTGGGCGGACCAGTCTTCTCACACTTGAACATCCATGGATTTGTGAATATTATTTCTTTTTTGGAATGTCTGTCTCATTCTCCTCTGCCTGGCAAATCATTAGTCATTTTCATGGTCAGTTTATTATAAAACTCTGAAGAGTTAATTTGCCCCTTAATAAATTGTATACATTTATTATTGTAGTTTTCACATTGATTTACTATTACTTGTTTGTAAACTTTAATTCTCCTACAAGACCATTAGCTCCTCGAGAGTAAAGACTGTTTTTGTTGCCTCTTCATGTAGAACAAAGCATCATGCAAAAATCCTAGGATACTTTTAACAAATGCTTATTGATATGTAAAAAACTGATTTGCCAAAAGTCACAAACCTGGGGAAGGGAAAAGCTGGAGTTAGAACCTATTCTATTTTATTATGGGACAGTGACACTTAAAATGGTCTTGCTTCTCTCTACATCTTTCACGTTAGATACTCAACAAAGCAGTTGCAACTCATCTACTCTGAGTCTTATTTTTGAGTATCCATACATTCAATTAAATGATAGCAAATTTTAGGGTTTTGTGAAGATTAGGGGATGGTCTTGTTAGGGTATTTGGAAGGTGCTGAGCCACAATATATAAGTAGTTGCTATTAATGAGAACTTGTCCTCAACAGTTACTAGGAGATACTGAGAGATATTCCGACTTACACATGCCCTGCCATCAAGAAGGTTTAAAATTAGAGGAGGAGATGGTTTTCTTCCACCCTCAGGAATAAAATATAAACTCCTTCACATGTTACCCAAGGCATTGAGCAACCTCATCCCAAGCCAGCTCTCTGTCCTCAGCTCCTGCCTCGCCCCCTGTCCTCAGGGTTACATTTCAGTCTCACCGCCCTGCATGAGGCTGGGTCTGCTCCCCTCAGACAAGTGCTCCTCCTCTGCACCAGGCTCTTGCCTCTGTGCACAGTTCTCAGTGTAATTAGGCATATAATGAATACTTATGTTGAGCACGATAGTGCTATTTTCTAAAAGGAATAATGAATATATGAAATAAGTTGTTGAACAAAGAAAATCTACTGGGGCATGTGAAATTAAAATGTTGCCAGAAGGTCAAAACTAATTTTGGAAACATTGGTGGAACAGAGAGTTTTACAAAGAGAAAACTGAGAAAATAAAACCTGCATGAATTCAATGAATAAAAAGGGTAAAACATCTATCCAGGGGTCTTTTGCCTTTACCGGAATTCATTAACTTTTATTTTGGCTTCAACTCTTTGAAAAAGTTCTGCCTAGAGGAATTCCTTAATTTGAACTTAATGTGGCCTGTGGAGGCAAAGTGAGGTTTGGAGGGGCTTCGAGGCTGAGCAGATGCTGGTGAGAGTCCAAGACCACCCAGGGTTGTCCAGAATCGATGAACTGCTGGGGGCAGAGCAAGGAGGCTTTTTGATGTAGGACACTGTGATAATGACTGCCCGCAAGCCAGAATCAATCTTTCCAGCAAAGACAGATGCTCTTAAAGAACACAGCACCCAGCGAGTTTAATACTTCTCTTCTCTGCCTTTGTCTCCTGGCAATTGACATCTCACCATTACAACTGCTTCCCAACTGCAGAATCAGGATTCAGGTTTCAGTTTTCCCCGTGTTATTTTGACCTCTTCCCACCATCATTTAATAGTCTCTGAAGTGATGGATATGTTAATTAGCTTGAGACGATCATTCCACTTTGTATACATACATCTTAGCATCATAGGTATAAGTGTACATAACATATACAATAAATTATAATGTATATATTTGTACCTCATAAATATATACAATTATAATTTATTAATAGCCAATTTTATTTTTTAAATTAACACATTATTTACATTAAAGAAGTAAAATTTCTATGTTTTTCCATGTACAAACACATGATCTTTAAATTAAATTTATCCAAAAAAGGGAAACAGAAGCAAAGTCTTTAAAACCCACCATACAAGCACACTATTTTATAGTACACTACATTTTGTTTACCATTTTATTATATATGCACAGTTCAGTGACCTATATACAAACTCTCATTTATTCTCTTTAATTTTTTATTTGTAGAAATTCTCATAACCTATGTTATAACAGGATTATATAGTATAACATAGTGGTTAGAGGTACCTTTTCTGAAACCAGGATGCTTAACTGAATAGTGGCTTCACTATCTCCCTGCAATATCGTCCTGGGCAAACAGAGATAATGATAATTCCCTGTTAGTAAGTGCTTCATAAACTCTCTCACAGTAATAATCAGTATTATTGTGATTATTTACAAAATATATTAACATATATTTGAGGATTCTCAGACAAGGAAAAGTCACGTTCCTGTTAAAGCCTTACATCCCCCCCAAAAAAATTATTATTACTAGAATTTGAATGGCAACGTGTTTCCCCTCATGACGTAGAAGGTGCTGGCAGACCTCAACATTCTGTGCATACCAACGCCAAGACTTCTACTGAAAACAACTTCAACTTCTAACCTAGGTTTTACTATGGCCTTCAGAATATGCATATTCTGTACCAGATGGGCCATAAATGCTCTAGGGGTTAATGCTCTTGAGAGCAACCTTCAACCAATGGCAGAGTTGGAGAACAAATAAATCCCCCAGCTTCCTGGTCCCTTGAATGGAAAAACTGTGAAGCATAGTTGTGTGCAGTCTACAAGACGTCTCCAGGAGGAGTGAGTCCCAGTTGTCCATTGAACAGTTTCTGATAAGTTTAGGCATATGTCCACCATATGTCCTGGCAATACTATGCCTAGTCATTTACTCAAGAGAAAAGAAGACTTATGTCCATATGAATGTTTATAGCAGCTGTGTTCATAATCACCAAGAATTGGAAACAACCTAACTGTCCTTCATTTGATGAATGACAACTGATGTGGTCGTGCATTCATACAAGGGAATATTGCTCAACAACTTAAAAATTAAAAAAGAAAACGTGATTCATGCGACAACATTGTTCAATATTAAATGCATTTTGTGAAGTGAAGCAGTCAGACTCAAAAGGCTACTGTATAATTCCATTTATATGTCTTTCTGGAAAAGGCAAGAATAGAGGGACAAAGAACAGATTAGTGGTCTCCAGGGAGTGGCAGATTGACTATCAGGAGCAAGAATGGGGGACATTTGGAGAAGTGATGAAAATATCCTGCATCTTGATTGTGGTTATGTGACTGTGTGTATGGAACTGTATGCTAAAAGCCTTAATTTTACCCTGTGTGTTATATGTCAATAAATATGACATATTTTTGGGAAAAAAAGAGAGCCTTTTGGGGGTTTTGCTTCAGTTTTTGGGTTTTTTTTTTAAACCATTGTTTAGTGGCATCTTTCCCTTGTTTGTCTCACTTCTTTGCCTCTCTTCCTGTGCTTGTTACTATTGCTTCTCAAATAAACAACTTGCACAAATTCTTGTCTCAGGGTCTTCTAGGGACACTCAATGTAAGATACACATAGTTGAGAGTGAACGTAATTTTTCCTTTTTTTTTAATTTTTTCCATAAATTATTGGGGTATGGGTGGTATTTGGTTACATAAGTAAGTTCTTTAGTGGTGATTTGTGAGATTTTGGTGCACCCATCACACAAGCCGTATAC
This sequence comes from Macaca mulatta, assembly GCF_049350105.2. Lineage (NCBI taxonomy): Eukaryota > Metazoa > Chordata > Mammalia > Primates > Cercopithecidae > Macaca > Macaca mulatta. Next base: position 14,631,180 of record NC_133417.1, read on the forward strand.
ACTGCACCATATTTGTAGTCTTTTATCCCTTGCCCACCTCCCACTCTTGCCCCCAAATCCCCAAAGTCCATTATCATTCTTATGCCTTTGCGTCCTCATAGCATAGCTCCCATATATCAGTGAGAACATACAATGTTTGCTTTTCCTTTCCTGAGTTACTTCACTTAGAATAATAGTCTCCAATCTCATCCAGGTCACTGCAACTGCAATGCTGTTAATTCATTCCTTTTTATGAGTGAGTAGTATGCCATGAGAGGTATATATATATGTATATATGTGTGTGTGTATATATATGTGTGTATATATGTATATATGTGTGTATATATATCACAGTTTATATATATCACAGTTCATATATATCATATATACTTATATATGTAAGTATATATATGATATATGTATATCACAGTTTTCTTTATCCACTCGATTGGTGGGCATTTGGGTTGGATTCACAATTTTGCAACTATGAATTGTGCATGCATGTTCAAGTATCTTTTTCGCATAAAGACTTATTTTCCTCTGGGTAGATACCTAGTAGTGGGATTGCTGGATCAAATGGTTGTTCTACTTTTAATTCTTTAAGAAATCTCCACACTGTTTTCCATAGTGTCTGTACTAGTTTACATTTCCACCAGCAGTGTAGAAGCATTCCCTGATCACTGCATCTATGCCAACATCTACTGTTGTTTGATTTATTGATTATGGTCATTCTTGCAGGAGTAAGGTGGTATCACATTGTGGTTTTCATTTTCATTTCCCTGATCATTGGTGACGTTGAGCATTTTTTCATATGTTTGTTGGCCACTTGTATATCTTCTTTTGAGAATTGTCTGTTCATGTCCTCAGCCCACTTTTTGATGGGATTGTTTTTTTTCTTACTAATTTGTTTGAGTTCATTGTAGATTCTGGATATTAGTCCTTTGTCAGATGTATAGATTATGAAGATTTTCTGCCACTCTGTGGGTTGTCTGTTTACTTTGCTGACTGTTTCTTTTGCTGTGCAAAAGCTCTTTAGTGTAATTAGGTCCCAGCTATTTATCTTTGTTTTTATTGCATTTGCTTTTGGGTTCTTGGTCATGAAATCCTTGCCTAAACCAATGTCTAAAGGGTTTGGTTTTTAATTTTTATAGTTTCAGGTCTTAGATTTAAGTCCTTAATCCATCTTGAGTTGCTTTTTGCATAAGGTGAGAGATGAGAATCCAGGTTGATTCTCCTACCTGTGGCTTGCCAATTATCCCAGCACCATTTGTTGAAAAGGGTATCCTTTCCCTACTTTACGTTTTTGTTTGCTTTGTCAAAATTCAGTTGGCTGTAAGTATTTGGGTTTATTTCTGGGTTCTCTATTCTGTTCCATTGGTCTATGTGCCTATTTTTATACCAGTACCATACTGTTTTGGTGACGATGGCCTTATAGTATTGTTTGAAATCAGGTAGTGTGATGCCTCCAGATTTGTGCTTTTTGCTTAGTCTTGCTTTGACTATTTGGGCTCTTTTTTGGTTTCATATGAATATTAGAATTGTTTGTTTTCATTCTGTGAAGAATGGTGGTGGTATTTTGATGGGCATTGCATTGAATTTGTAGATTGCTTTTGGCAGTATGGTCATTTTCAAAATACTGCTTCTACCAATCTATGAGCACAGGATGTGTTTCTATTTGTTTATGTCATCTACAATTTCTTTCAGTTTTGTAGTTTTATGTGTGGAGGTCTTTAGGCTCTTTGGTTAGGTATACTCTTAAGTATTTTATTTTTGTTTTTGCAGGTATTATAAATGGGGTTGAGTTACTGATTTGACTTTCTGCTTGGTTGCTCTTGGTGTATAGAAGAGTTACTGATTTATGTACATTAATCTTATATCCAGAAACTTTGCTGAATTCTTTTATCAGTTCTAGGAGTGTTCTGGAGGAGTCTTTAGGATTTTCAAGGTAAACAATCATATCATCAGAAAACAGTGACAGCTTGACTTCTTGTTTACCAATTTTGACGCCCTTTGTTTCTTTCTCTTGTCTGATTGCTCTGGCTAGCAATTCCAGCACTATGTTTAAGAGGAGTGGTGACAGTAGGCATCCTTGTCTTACTCTGGTTCTCAGAGGGAATGCTTTCAACTTTTCCACATTCAGTATTATGTTGGCTGTGGGTTTGTCATAGATGACTTTTTTTTTTTTGAGACAGAGTCTCGCTCTGTTGTCCAGGCTGGAGTGCAGTGGCGCGATCTCGGCTCACTGCAAGCTCTGCCTCCTGGGTTCATGCCATTCTCCTGCCTCAGCCTCCTGAGTAGCTGGGACTACAGGCACCCACTGCCACACCCGGCTAATTTTTTGTATTTTTAGTAGAGGCAGGGTTTCACCATGTTCACCAGGATGGTCTCAATCTCCTGAACTTGTGATCCACCCACCTCGGCCTCCCAAAGTGCTGGGATTACAGGCATGAGCCACCACGCCTGGCCATAGATGGCTTTTATTACATTAAGATACGTCCCTGGTATGTCAGTTTTGCTAAGAGCTGTTTTATTTGTGTGTTTGTCTGTTTGTTTTGTTTTTTGACAAAGTCTAGCTTTTGTCACCCAGGCTGGAGTGCAATGGTGCGATCTCAGCTCACTGCAACCTCCGCTTCCTGGGTTCAAATGATTCTCCTGTCTCAGCCTCCTGAGTAGCTGGGAGAGAGTTTTAATATTAAAAGGATGCTGGATTTTGTTGAATGCTTTTTCTGCGTCTATTGAGATGATCACGTGATTTTTGTATTTAATTCTGTTTATGTAGTGCGTCACATTTATTGACTTGCATATGTTAAACCATCCCTACATCCCTGGTATAAAACCCACTTGATCATGGTGAATTACCTTTTTGATATGTTGCTGGGTTCAGTTAGCTAGCATTTTGTTAAGGATTTTAGCATATATGTTCATCAAGGATATTGGTCTGTAGTTTTCTTTTTTGATTATGTCCTTTCCTGGTTTTGGTATTAGGGTGATCCTGGCTTCATAGAAAGAATTAGGGAGGGTTCCTTCTTTCTGTATTTTCGAAAGTAGTGTCAAAATAATCGGTACCAATTCTTCTTTGAATACCTGCTAGAGTTTTGCTGTGAATCCATCTGGTCCTGGACTTTTTGTTGTTGGTGGTGGTATTTTTTAAATTACTATTTCAATCTTGCTGATTGTTATTGGTCTGTTAAGGATATCTAGTTCTTCCTGATTTAAGCTAGGAAGGTTGTATTTTTCCAGAAATTTATCCATCTCTTCTAGGTTTTCTAGTTTATGTGCTTAAAGGGCTTCATAGCAGCCTTGAATGATATTCTGTATTTCAGCGGTGTTAGTTGTAATGTCTCCTCTTTGGTTTCTTATTGAGGTTATTTGTACTTTCTGCCTTCGTTTCTTGGTTAATCTTGCTAATGATCTATCAATTTTATTTTTCTTTTCAAAGAACTAGCTTTTTGTTTCATTTAACTTTTGTATTTTTTATGTGTCTGTGTCCATTTCATTTACTTCTGCTCTGATCCTGGTTATTTCCTTTCTTCTGCTGGGTTTAGGTTTAATTTATTATTATTTCTCTAATTTCTTGAGGTGTGACCTTAGATTGTCTGTTTGTCCTCTTTCAGACTTTTTTTTTTTTAAATCTTGTTGCCCAGGCTGGAGTACAATGGCACAATCTTAGCTCACCGCAACCTCTGCCTCCTGGGTTCAAGAGATTCTCCTGCCTCAGCCTCCCAAGTAGTTGGATTACAGGCATGTGCCACCAGGCCTGGCTAATTTTTTGTATATTTAGTAGAGATGCAGTTTCTCAATGTTGGTCAGGCTGGTCTTGAACTCCCAACCTCAGGTGATCCACCCACCTTGGCCTCCCAAAGTGCTGCGATTACAGGCATGAGCCACCGCGCCTGGCCCTCTTATGGACCTTTTGATTTAGGATTTTAGGGTTATAAACTTCCCTCTTAGCACTGCCGTTTCTGTATCCCAGAGGTTTCGATAGATTGTGTCATTATTGCCATTCAGTTTGAAGACTTTTTAAATTTCCATCTTGATTTTGTTTTTGACTCAGTGCTCAATCAGGAGAAGGTTGTTTAATTTCCATGTATTTGAATGGTTTTGAAAGTTCCTTTTAGAGTTGATTCCCAATTTTATTCCATTGTAGTTCAAGAGAGTGCTTGATATAATTTCAATTTTCTTACATTTATTGAGGTTTGTTTTATGGCCTGTCATATGGTGCATCTAGATAATGTTCCATGTGCTATTGAATAGAATGTGTATTCTGTGGTTGTTGGATGAAATGTTCTGTACATGTCTGTTAAGTCCATTTGTTCCAAAGCATAGTTTAAATCCATTGTTTCTTTTTTGACTTCCTGTCTTGATGATTTGTCTAGTGTTGTCATTGGAGTATTGAAATCCTCCACTATTGGTGTCTATGTTGCTGTCTATCTCGCTTCTTAGGTCTATTAGTAATTGTTTTATAAATTTGAAAGCTCCAGTGTTGGGTGCACATATGTTTAGGATTGTGATATTTTCCTGTTGGACAAGGCCTTTTACCATTATATAATGTCCCTCTTTGTCGCTTTTAACTGCTCTTGCTTTAAAGTCTGATTTGTCTGATATAAGAATAGCTACCCCTGTTGGTTTTTGGTGTTCATTTGCATGAAATACCTTTTTCCACTCCTTTGCTTAGGTTTATGTGAGTCCTTATGTGTTAGGTGAGTCTCTCGAAGGCAGCAGATGATTGGTTGGTAAGTTATTTTCCACTCTGCCGTTATATATCTAACTGGAACATTTATGCCATATACATTCAATGTTAGTATTGAAATGCGAGGTACTATTGCATTCATCATGCTCTTTGTTGCCTGTGTATTTTGTTTTTGTTTTTATTTTTGCTTTTTAGCTAGTATTTTTGTAATAGATCCTGTGTGATTTATTCCTTAAAAATGTTCTGTTTTGATGTATTTCCAGGATTTGTATCAAGATTTAGCGTTTCTTTTAGCAGTTATTGTAGTGGTGGCTTGGTAATGGCGAATTATCTCAGTATTTGTCTGAAAAAGACTGTATCTTTCCTTCATATGTGATGTATAGTTTCACTGGATACAAAATTCTTGGCTGAATAGTGTTTTGTTTGAGGAGGCTGAAGATACGGCTCCAATCCCTTCTAGCTTGCAGGGTTTCTGCTGAAAAATCTGCTGTTAATCTGATAGGTTTTCATTTATAGGTTACCTGGTGCTCCTGCCTCACAGCTCTTAAGATTCTTTCCTTAGTCTTAACTTTGGATAACATGATGACAGTGTACCTAGGCAATGATCTTTTTGCGACGAATTTCCAAGGTGTTCTTTGTGCTTCTTGTATTTGGATGTCTAGGTCTCTAGCAAGGCTGGGGAAATTTTCCTCAATTTTCCCCCAAATATGTTTTCCAAACTTTTAGAATTTCCTTCTTTCTCAGGAACACCACTTATTCTTCTTATTCTTAGGTTTGGTCATTTGACATAATCCCAGACTTCTTGGAGGCTTTGTTCATATTTTCTTCTTATTTTTTCTTTGTCTTTCTTGGATTGGGTTAATTTGAAGACCTTCTTTTTGAGCTATGAATTTCTTTCTTCTACTTGTTCAGTTCTATTTCTGAGATTTTCCAGAGCATTTCACATTTCTGAAAGTGTGTCTAAAGCATCCTGAATTTTTTATTGTTTTTTCTTTAAGCTATCTATTTCCTTGAATATTTCTCCCTTCACTTTTATATTATTTTTTTGATTTTCTTGCATTGAGCTTTGCCCTTCTCTGATGCTTCCCTGGTTAGCTTAATGACTAACCTCCTAAATTCTTTTTCAGGTTAATCAGGGATTTCTTCCTGGCTTGGATCCATTGCTGGTGAATTGGGGTGATTTGGGGGCGTGTTAAAGAGGTAATTTTCTCTTATTTTCAGGGTTGGTTTTCTAGTTTCTTCTCATTTGGGTAAGTTCTATCAGAGGGAAGGTCTAGGGCTGAAGGCTGTTGCTCAGTTTCTTTTGTCCCATAGGGTGTTTACTTGATATAGTACTCTCCCCCTTTTCCCATAAATGTCACTTTCTATGAGCTACATTGCAGTGTTTGTTGTCTCTTTTCTGGGTCTAGCCACCTAGTGAGTCTACCCAGGTCTAGGCTGGCACTGAGGGTTGTCTGCACAGAGTACTATGATGTGAACCATCTATTGGTCTCTCAGCCATGGATACCAGTTCCTGTTCCAGTGGAGGTGGTGGGGAGTGCAACGGACTCCATGAGGATTCTTAGTCTTAACGCTTTATTTTTGTGATGGTTGGCCTCCTGCCAGGAGGTGGTGCTTTCCAGAGAGCATCAGCTGTAGCATTATGTATAGGGACCAGTGGTCAGGTGGTGGGGCGGGGGAGTCCTAGAACTCCTAAGGTTATATGCCCTTTGTCTTCCGATACCAGGGTGGATAGGGAGGGGCCATTAGTTGGGGGCGGGGCTAGGCATGTCTGAGCTCTAACTCCCCTTGTGTGGGTCTTTCTGTGGCTGTTGTGGGGGATAGGGGTGAGATGCCCAGGTTAATGGAGTTGTGTACATAGAGGATTATGGCTGCCTCTGCTGAGGCATGCGGGTTGTAGGGAAGTGGGGGAAAACTGGCAGTCACAGGCCTCACCCAGCTCCCATGCAAACCGAAGAGCAGTTCTCACGGAGCCTGTTTCTAGGCAGTGAGCGAGATGGGCTTGAAAACTTGCCAACTGTGGGGAAAAAAAGGGCTTGGTTTTTCCCCTGCGTGTGAAGTCTACACAACAGATCTGTGCTCTCCCATGAGTTCTGGCCAGGAGGCTTATCACCCTGTTCAAATTGTTACAAAGTTCACTTAGAGATTTCTTTCCTCCTGTGGAGTTTCAACACCTGCTCCTCTGGCCACCCTCCTGATGGATCCCTGTAGTGCCAGGCAGGAATGACTTGTTTGGGCACCCAGTGAGCTCCCAGGACCTTTCTGCTGCTTCCTCTAACCTTGTATTTTGCTCAGCTCTCTAAATGGACTCAGCTCCAGATAAGGTTGGAAACTTCCCCCACAAACAGACTTACAGTTTCTCCAGTGGGGGTGTGTGTTCCAGAGAGGAGGGTCTCCCTTCACCACTTCTGGTGTTGGGGCACTGACAGTATTTGCGGTGTCTCTTGGGTCCTGCAGGAATAGTTCGCTTCCTTCAGAGAGTCTGTGGGTCCTCTCAGGAATGCTGGCTTGTTCTTGCGGTCAACTTGGAGCTAAAATTCACAATGTGAGCCTCGGCACACTGCTCTGTGCAGAGCTGTAATCTAGTCCTACTTCCCATCCACTTGATCAACAGAGCATTTTTGTCAATGACTGGCTGGACATCTTCTTCATTGTGTGGAAACGTTCTCATCTCTTTCTCCTCCACCTTCAATGGCTTCCAATGTCACTCAGAGTAAAAGCCCGGGACTCTCCTATTTTATTATATTCCTTGGAAACATGAATTATAATGACCACATAGTATTCAATTGAGGATAATATCACAATTTAATTTATTAATCCTTTGAGGTTGGGCATTATATTGTTTCCAAATCTCAGTGTTAAAAATATTTCCAGAATGAATATCTTTCTGTAAAAAGGTTCTACAAATCCTGTATGATTTCCAAAGTTAGATTCTTAAATAAGGAATTACTGATCAAAAAAAAAAATAAGATCTTAAATTTGTCTTAAATGCATATTGTTAAACTTATTTCCAATAAATATCACTATTTATTGTTTACTATTACTGTTAGCAAAGTGTAATTCTCGCATTCTTCCTGTCATTGTTTTTCCATAACTCTTATTTTACTTAACCTGTGCTCATTTCAAAGAATAAATTCATGTCCCGCTACCAATTTTAATCTAGGAGGCAGAATAGAATGATGGTTAAGAGCCCTAATCTGGGAGCCAATTAGTACATTAGAGTGCTGTCTCTTAGTTTAGTTTGACATTTATTTAGTTTAACCCAAGACCCTTCTAGAAAAGTCTATTGGAAAATTGCCAGTCATATCTTCTCAGAAATCATCACTCCCTTTTCCATGCTCCCACAACAGAAAGTCTATGGTTCTAGGGATCATTTATAACACAGAGCCTACTAGATAGGATAAAAATCATGATTATTTACATATAGCAGGTTGCTTCCATAATGAATGCCTAGAATAGAGTAAGAATTGAACATATTAATATATTTAAGAAAATGAGAATATTCAGATGAGTCACGGTCAGGAATAAAAATAATTATAGTGGTATTCCTAAAAACAAAGAATTGGTTGATCACCTATTAGCTACCAAACATTTTACAGAAAAGTTATTCAGTCACAATAAGTCTATAAGTTAAGATCTGCCAGCTCAATCTAAGAGTGTAATGGATTGAATAGTGGTCCCCCAAGATACATGTTCACTCAGAACCTGAGAATGTGACCTTATTTGGAAATAGGGTCTTTGCAAATTTAATTAGTTAAATATCTTGAGATGAAATCACTCTAGATTTAGGGTGGCCCCTAAATTTAATAAATGGAGTCCTTATAAGAAGAGGAGTGGACACACAGGCACGGGAAAGAGGAACACGTTGAAAATGGAGACTGAGACTGGAGTGAGGCTGTCACAGCCGAGGAATGTCAGGAGCCACCCAAAGTTGAGAAGAGCAAGCAAAGATTCTCCCCTAGAGCCTTCGGAGGGAGTGTGACTCTGATGACACCTTGATTTTGGACCTCTAGCCTCAAAAACCATAAGACAATGCATTGCTTTTATTTTAAGCCACCAAGTTTGCGGCAACTTTTTATGGCAAGTCCAGAGAATAGATACAATTGGTAAGAAAACTGATGCTCTGAGGACTTTAATTCACTTTTCTGAGCTTCAGTTTTTATGCTGGTGTGTGTGGCAGTTTGTTTTTCTGGATTTCTAGCACAAACACATTTTGTGCAAACCTGCCCAGGCCATGGGACATGGACGGCCATAGTTTTTCAGCACATACAGAGAATGGGGTCACCACAAACTACCTGTGACTAAATATAGTCTAAATTTAGTCTAAATTAGTTTGATTTAGAGATGTTTCCTTAATTTTAGTGACAGTTCATGTGGCATCTTCCCAGGCCAAGGCTGAAAAATATGCTCCTTTTACAGGGGCACTGCTATGACAAACAATACAATTAGTTGGCCTTGAAACTTTTATTTTTATAGCCTAATAAAAGTAATACTGAATTCACCAGACAACCAGTCATCTATCCTCCTTGTGGATCCCACTGTATAAGAGAAGCACATGCTCTGGTTACATTAACACCTCTGACCTCTCCCCATCAGATATGTCCAATAAGCAAGAACTGTTTTCCACAGCCTCACTCACAAAATAACGGTGCATTCATTTTACTATCTTTGAGAAAGGTATTGCTAAACATGTATAGGGTTAATAATGTAAATAAATTTAAAATTTCCTTAGAATGATGTCTTTCATTTCACGTAATAGAATGACCCCTTTGATTATTTTTCCCCCTAGAGTGTGGCTATAGCAGGGAGACTGGAAAGAAATTTAAGGTGTGACCCACCCCTTTCCCATCATGAAGGAAATATTTGGTTTTGTACAATTTGAGTTTTCAAATGTCATTTTCTACAGAATTATCATGAAATATTTGACTCATGGTCCATTTATCGTACTTCGCTCTGAACATTAATCCTATCATTTCAGTTTTCCAGAATTGTCCAGAACTTACTAATTTATCTTATTCTATTACTTCACCTCCCTCTCTTTCCTTTCATTAGACTATCAAGTAGTTAGGAGGGAAAGTCAATGAGATGTCTCAGGCGTGACTCAGCTATGGAAACAATCACAATCAGAGGACATTTGGAGATGAAGAAAAAAGAGAAGCAGACTTCAATACAATGAGAAATATACCAGTACATGTGTGACACTGAAGCAACATAATTATCTTAAGGCTAATTTACTGCAGGGAGACTTACCAGTTGGTAACAGGAAAATGAGGAAGATGGTGTGTCTTGATTTCTATTCTCTCAACATTATTTGAACCATGTCATACTTGAGAGTAGAGCCAGGAGGAGGAGTACAGCAGTTTTCTGAAGACAGTCGTTATACAGTATTTATTTTGAGAATAAAAACTGATTTTTCTAGAAAAACACAGAAGATATCCTGATGATACTGAGTGTCAGTTTCGGCTTATATTACACTTTTCTAGGACGCTACTCAGGATGGCTCTGTGATCTTCCTCAGCAGCACAACACCCAGCTGAGGGATTCATCCTGAATTTTCACTGCAGCGGGCATTATGTTGTCATTAGAAATATCTTTAACATTTGCTACAAATGAAGCTTGTCAGTATCTTAATGTACTAAGTCATGAGTAGGTAGCCATTATTACACCCATTTTACTGATGAAGAAACTAATGCTTAGAGGTGCGAAGTGACTTACTGAAGCTTATAAAGCTTGGAAGTAGGATAGTCAAGATTTGCAGCAGAACATTGGCTTCGACCTCATTATTTTAACAACTACATACAAAAGTCAGAAACACAAAGGTTAGAACTAAAGGAAAAGCAGACAGAAGAGTCAACTGAGATAGCAATGTTCTAACCAAGAAGGGAGATGTGTATCCTAAATGCTTTCAGAGACTAGGGCCAACCTACCTCCAGTGCTCAGAGCCCAGAGAGTCTGTCACAACTTGTTATCTTTTGGTTTTCTCATTTGTTTTTTTCCTACAAGTGGAAAAAGTACTGCTTAGACCTGAGCTGGGGGTTCAGTCTCCCCAGAGGCCTCAAGCAAATGTTGCATCTGCCCCTCCTGGTCCAGCTATTCCAACAACTTTCTTTCCTTGTCAATCTGCCCTTTTCATTTTCTCTCTCATTAAACCAAGCATAAATCAAGGTAGTTTTATGTAACCAATTTTTTTTAAAAAAGAATGAAATGCTCTTAGAAATTGGAACCAAGCGCACAAGTTGAGAGTGGTGACATGTTTACATCATGTCAGAAATGATCAAGACTGTTTTCCAAATAATCTCCTCTCAAAGTACATTCGAGAGAGTGTATTATTTACTAAAACTGTGGCTGCAGCTCATTTTTTAAAATAGGCCTGATTTCGGCACTGGCTATAACAGGAAAAACAAATCATTTTCCTATTTAGAGATATCAAGACAATTTTATCAAACCCCATTTCACCTTTATATATGAATAGTAAAAGCTGTGTTAAATGGAAACTTTGAGGTGTTAACAATATGCATTGAACTGATTTTATTTTAATTGGTAGGTAAATATTGGCCTTGAGTCTACAACAGCCTAGCTGTCGGTCCTTAGGTAGTTTACTAAAACGTCCTCTAAAATTGCAGATCATTTACGTATTACCTGGGTTTAACAACATCTACCATATTTCATTCAAACTCAGAATGAAATACTCCTAAATGTGGTGTAATGCAAAGAAGCTTAGATGGCTTTTGCTTGTGGATTTTAATCCCATCTCTGCCCTGTAGTTGTGAAGCCATGGGACATTAATTTTGTCCTATTTGATACTCAGTTTCTTGCTCTGTAACACTTAATTTGCTTTTTTTTTTTGGACAGTCTCACTCTGTCGCCCAGGGTGGACTGCAGTGGCGCAATCTCAGCTCACCACAACCTCCACCTCCTGGGTTTAAGAGATTCTTCTGCCTCAGTCTTCCAAGTAGCTGGGATTACAGGCATATGCCACCAGGCCTGGCTAATTTTTGTATTTTTAGTAGAGATGGGGTTTCAGCATGTTGGCCAGGCTGATCTCAAACTACTGACCTTGTGATCCACCCACCTCGGCCTCCCAAAGTGCTTAGATTACAGGCATGAATCACAGCGCCCAGCCCGCATGATTGTTTTAATGAATAAATAAGATGACACATGTGAAAGGAAATACCAAGAGAATAGGAAACAGTGAGGACACCTGGTTGTTATTAAGTGTTCTTTTCTTCCTTTCCATAGCATCTTATAGTCCTGTCTTTGAGTTTATTTAAAAAATAGGTTTCGAAAATATTTAGTACTTTAAAATAGTAATGTAAGTGCAAGGTTTGTAAGCGAAGAATGTGATAATGTATAGGTAAAGTGTCATAGGAGATCTTGTCCACCAGGGCCGTCTTTGGCTTGAGAGTTATGCTGTATTTGGAGGAAATATTATAAATATAATCAAAGATGCTCATTTTCTGGAAACAGGGCTCAAATTGACAAATTCACATATTGTCATGAAATTAAAAAAAAAAAAAACTTTCCAATTGGAAAGTGAAAAAGGATCATTTCTAATGAGTTCTTAAGACAAAAATATTATATTACATCAAACACAGTTGTCCCTGGAACAACACTGGAGTTGGACATTAACTTGCCACACCCTTAAATACCAATAATTTCAACAGTAAATTAACACATAAGTTTTATGTTATGTATATTACACACTGTTTTCTTAGAATAGTGTAAATAAAATGTTATTAAGAAAATCATAAGGAAGAGAAAATATATTTACTATTTATTAAGTGGAGGTGCACCATCATAAAAGTCATCATCCTCTTCACACTGAGTAAGTCGAGGGGAAGGAGAAAGAGGAGGGGTTGGTACTGCTGTCTCAAGGTGGCAGAGGTGGAAGAAAATCTTAGTGTAAGTTGACCTGCACCGTTCAAATCTATGTTATTCCAGGGTCTACTGTATTCACCCTTGACATGGCAACTTCAAAATGATAGTTACAGTCAAATGTCATATATCTCAAGACATTATTATATGCTTAAGCTTAATATTTGTGTCTTGAATTAGTAAGAGCTAAATGATAATAGCTTGGGTGATTACTATGCACCAGATAATGTACTAAATGATTTATATTCATTAACTCATTTGATTCTCAAAATATTCTTATAAGTACTACTATTTTCCTAATTTGATATATGGTACTGAGTCACTGAGAGTCTAAGCAATGCTGTAAGATCAAACCAGCTAGTATATGAAGGATCAGTCTCCAATTCACATCCACTTGCTTTGGGTCCTTAAGAATTGCTTTGTGCTGCCTGCATATACTGCTTCTGCCTGAAAATTTATGAAATGCACTTCTCCTTAAAAAAATTCTCCATCTTCTACTTGAAAGCCTGAGCTTCAGTCAAGTTGTTTACTTGGCCCTGACTCGTTCCGAGGCCCCTTCAGTGAAGCACATTGCAGCCTCTGCCCCACCACTCTCCAGCCTCAATCTTCACTCATTACAGCTCATGTCATAATGGTAGCACCGTGTCTAGGGAGTCATCACAAACAGATTTTAATACTAGTTCCATAATCTATAGATATGTTATTTAATCCTATCAAAGTTCAGTTTCTTTATAATACGAAAACAAAATCTTACATCAAACAGTTTGCCTGTATCAAATGAGAAAATATATCTAAAATATACATCATAGCATGTAGCAAGACTGGCTTAAGGATTATAAAGCCTCTGACAGTTAATGCAAAATGGCATTTGAAGAGCTCTTTCTGAGCAGGGGACTCTTAAGTGATAGCTTTCCAGTGATAATATGCTGGAAAGTAGCTGTCCAACGTGCATGTCACCAGGGATGAGGGTGAGCTTTTCCACCCTCATGAGGATTCCAGGACTGCAAATGTCTGGGTGAGAGCCCAGTGATGAGAAAGATTGGGCGATTGCTAGAAATGGCAATAATAAGATAAAATTTCACTAATAAACAGATACAATTATACTTGCACATAATACGTATTGAAGATTGCCATGTTACTCATATTGTGCTAAAGCAATTTAACTGCTTTTCTAATTTAATTCTTGTAACAAATGTCTCTAAACTGCCCCAATTTTACTGAGGAGAAGCCTGACTCTGAGATGCCGGGTGAATCTCCCAAGATGACAAAGATAACAAAGCTAGCGAGTAGCTGACCAGTCTATGATTTCTGCCCTCATGGACTTGACTACCGTAGTGAGTACCTTAGAGGGATCTTAAGGTCCAAACTAGGAAGTTAAACTATTCCGTGAAATCTGAGGAGCAACCTCAGGACCAACAAAAAACAAAATCAAGGCTAAAAACCAAATAAATGTAGAAGAGAGTCAAGCTCTGAGTAACAACTGTGTCTTTGCATTGATCTAAAACTTCTGTAATGGTCAAATCCATGTTTATTTGCTCTGAGAAGTATCTGTAGAGATGAGCAGGCTAAGTAGAGCTCAGGGTCAGAGTGGTCCAGACACATAGCAATGAGCTGACCTTCTGAGTGTCTGCTGGAGGCATCAATCTACAAGGGGTGCTGAAATATCAATCAAATAAATAAGAAATATGGTGTGAGCTAATGTAGGTTTCTGCACACAACTCAAACAAATGGCAAATTATAAACTGTCTTGCCTCACGCTGAGTAGACATAGTAAATCTCTTATTTTGAATATTAGCATGAGACAGGAAGAAAATATTTGTCACTTGTTATAACCCACTGTCTTCAGAGGAGGGAGAATCCTGGCAACAAGATCATGTTTCCTTTAGTGAGCACGAAAAAAACCCAAAATCTTCATCCTCAAAAACAAAAACATTTGCCACTTCAGAAAACAGTTTTAAGGAATAGATGTGGAATGCAAAATAAAGAAGCTGGGGTAGAGTGAAATATCTTTATCAGAAAAATTGGGACACCTGTGGAGAGGAAGAAATTAAAAGAGGTGTCAGAAAAAAGTAGTCGAGAGCCGGGAAACCTGAGCACATGGAAGGAAAGAGAGAGAATGGGAACTTGGCGCCTGCAATGCTGAGAGGGATGCTTCATTGAAGGGAGGCTGCTGTTTCAAAGCTCAGTGCCAGGTCCTGAGAACTCATCCTTTGTCCCGCATCTGCATTGTTCTCTAGTGCTCCTAGCTATACAAGTGCAGTTTTGTTTCGGGGAATCTTAAAAAAGCATAAAAGAAAACCTCCTATATATGAGTAATAAATACACGAACAGGGATTCATTTCAGATTCATTGAAGATCTGGTTTCTTTGTTTTCTATTTTGTAGAAGTTTGCCTTGAAGGGGAGGGAAGATTATGGCCCTGGCAAGGGCGTCCTAATGGTCTGTTGGGCCTCAGGTGGACACAACTTAGTTTACTTACTGCGGGTCTATCCAAAGGATGTCACTGTCAGTGCTTTTGGGATACTAATTAAAAGACACCTATACATTGTGTTCAACTAAGACAGAATAGCATGGGCCTAATTAAAAGAGCACCGCCCAAGGCAGTGCTGCATTTCACCTCATAAAATGGAATCCCATCAGTTTATACAGGATTCTGTTGACTCTGGGTTTCCCTATAGGGTAATTAATTAACGAGGGAATTGAACAGTAGATATTGTGATGTGGAGTCTAAAGGGAGATGTGGCCAGGATATGCAGCAACATGACACTGCCCTGCTGAAATACCTGCTTGACTGCCCCACAGGAACCTGGTGGAAAGCAAGCCCCAGGAAACAGGCTGTATTCTGCACTTTGAACGTTATTTTTCTCAGCACGAGGAAGACCAACAGCTCTTTGTGAAACAGGAAGCAAGATCTTGAAGAAGGTATGGAGCTATATTTAAAACCATAAAATGATTGTAAAGGAGCTCCAATTGGAAATCTATGTAGGAGGAAGTTACAGTATTTACGGCCCAATATGCCACCATCCAGAAAGCATCCATTATACAATGGTCATAAAGGAGAAAAACAGAGTACTACCAGCTCAGTGTGAATCAAGGAGCTACTGTTCCTGCTGATAATAATAATAGCTACTGTATTAGGATGTGGAATGACACTTTTTTTAGCTGCCTTGTAATTGTCAATTAAGGCCTGTATTCAGAAGAGAGTCATCAACAAATGGGGTCAGATACAGGTCCCAGGGCACTGGATAACTTGTCATCCTGGAATATAGTATGGATGGCTGAGGAACGAAAGAGGGGAAATAGGTAATTTTTCAAACATCTTCTGTCTTTTAGGGAATAGAATACTCATAGTGCAAAATACTTTCCCTATGATCTTGCCCTATGATTCCTCTCCATCACCATCACACCCCTGAAGATAAGGAATGGTGGGAATGAGAGCTTTAAGCAAGTCAGGTGGATATTCCTGCAAGAAACAGAGCTTGGATTTTGGCTTACCAGGTCATATTCATTGCATTACAAAACTGCTGGGCTACACTCTTATTGCTTCCACAGGAGCACTGCATGGTGAGAGAGTTCCTGGGGAACTTGGTGCCTGTGCTCCATGGAATATAATTAAAGAGGTCTGCCTGTTTCTGCCACATGTTATCTGAATATGGCAGAATTCCAAGAGTAGCTCTAACCAGTAGGCAAAAATGCATCTCCCCACTCCACATCCCTAAAGCCCCCAGAAGGTATGGAGGGAAGAATACCTCAGTAGCCTCAGTGTCGGCAACTAAAAAGAGGTTGGAGGTATGGATTTTTGGTGGGGACAACCAATGAAGAAACACATTTCCCTCTAAAAGCGGGTCATCAGTAAGAGGCATGCTCTGGAAATCTGGACACCTCTCCAAGAAAAGCATACATGCCACACAGAAACCAACATATCTGTAGATTGCCTCACACATCAGGGAACATCAGGAACAGGCCAGAAGCACTTCTGCATCACAGAAGCAGCCCGAGAGGCATATGAACATTACCATCTCATGATAGCTCTTCACTTGTCCCAAACTTGAAGCAGCAAGATACAAAAGTGGGAAGAAAAAGAAGTGAAAGAATAAGCCATGCACAAACTCCGTTCCAAGTCTCTGCACCCTCAGTTTCAGAAAATAAAGAAGGAGACAAAGATTTTAAAATTGATATGGGATTGAATTTATAAACTACTTGGACTGGTTTTAGTAACTATAAATTACCAGAAAGTTGTGGAATTTGAAAACGTATTCATCAGATGGAAAAATGAGTTTCTACTCAGCACGTTGAAAGAAAAGTAAATGAAGAAAAAAAATCATTACAAATATTAGACTACATTTTCTGAGAAACTCTATGTTTCATGTGTTTCACACATCCCCCAAACTCAAAGAAGTGATGTTATTAAATTCATTCGACAGATAAGGAAATTGAAGGCAAGAGTAGCTTTCCCGAAGTGATAGAGACGATATCACCTAGATGCAAATCCAGTTCTGACACGCTCAAATTTTGTGCTGTTTTTTCTACAAAACATTGTTTTTGTTGGGTCCTTGACCTGAATCATATCAATTTCTTTAAGATAAAGTAATGTTGTATGTATTAAAGTAACACAAATTCCTATCTAGTCAACAAGAAGATATTTTAGGCTTGATTTGATATATTTGAAATATATCCCCTGCCACTCCCACACCCTCAGCCACTTAAATAAAATGCTGACAAAGGAAATCATCTCAACCTCCTTGCTAAGTTTTCAGACCATTATCCCATTGATCCACAGGTAAGGCTCCATGATGGTTAACTTTATGTGTCAACTTGCCTAGACTGTGATACTAAGTTGTATGATCAAACACTGGTGTATATGTTGCTGTACAGGTATTGTTGGATGTGATTAATACTACGGTCAGCTGAGTTTTAATAGGCCAGATTACCCTGCAACATCTTCTGCAGGGTGGGCCTTATCCAATCAACTGAAGGCCTTAAAACTGAGGTTTCATGAAAAATAAGAAATTCTGCTTCAAGACTGTAACATAGAAATCTCGCTTGAGTTTCCAACCTGCTGGCCTCCCCTACAAATTTCACACTAAAAACTCGGACATCAATATCAACTCTTATCTGAATTTTCAGGCTGCCAGTTTGATCTATAAATTTCAGACTTGTCAGCCTCTGTAATCTTTTCAACCAATTCCTTAAAATTTCTCTTGCTCATCTATCTATCTATCTATCTATCTATCTATCTATCTATCTATCTGTCATCTATCTGTCATCTATCATCTATCTATCATCTATCTATCATCTATCTATCTATCATCTATCTATCTATCTATCTATCTATCTATCTATCTATCTATCTATCTATCTGCTGTTTATGTGGAGAACCGTAACAAATACAGTATCCTTAATTTCATTTCAGAGATAAAGTTTAGAAAAATAAGTTACTTTCCCAAAGTCAAATAGCTGGTAAATGATGGGTCCATTAGTTGCAGCTGGACTTTTAAAACACTATTTCTTCTGTAGGATGTCAACTAATGCCTCAAATCATATCTACCTGAGAGATGACACACTTATATTCTTACTTGCTCATATCTTCCCCCAAATACCTTATAAGCCAAACAATACTGTGTATCAAAGGGGTAAAACTCATGGGCACATGATCCTTCTCTCCTCCCATCTTCTGAAGTATCAAGGTTGTGTTTTTGGGTAAAATTTCCATTGATGAGATTGAAGGTCCATCGATGATTTCTCCAAAGAGAAACACAATGAGCTCTTCAAAACCTCATGCTCCGAGGAGCACAAAAACTAGTTATAGTTAGCAATGCTTATTTCAATCAGAACCATAGAATCTTTCTCTGCTTAACCTATTTTCTTACCACAATATTATTTTTTGCTTCTCATATATATTTGACCCTAGATTAACCTACCTCCATTTTTTTATAGTTCCCAAATAATCCTCCTATTTAATGGCTTAAATTCTAGGCCTTCACCAGGAACTGTACAACCTGAGGCAACTCACGGCAGAGCATTGGTGACAGCAAGTTCCCTTCTAGGAAGTCTCAACGCTGTACATACTGTATTTACATCTCTTTGTTAGGGCACATTTCTGCCCATCGTACCAGGCAGCATTAATGGTAACTCTGTGTATCAGGGAAGTCAGGGTCGTTTTCTGCCTTTGGCAAATGAAGACAGTGACATCTAAAAAGTTTAACGACTGGACAGAATCTGAACTGGCCCAGGTCCCTTGAGTCCTCACCTGATAATTTACTTTCATTGATGGGCTTCACCTGTTTGTCTTGATGGGAAATGTGTTATCCAATTTGGGTTTCTATTTACAACCTCTGAAAGGGAGGCTAACATTGACTTTGGATTTGGTGTAATCAGTAAGATAAGGTCACGTCCTAGAATTGAACAATTTTCTAATTCTTTTCTTGGTATTTAGAAAAATGTAGAACAAAACAAAAGTATTGTAGTGAGTACCTAAAATATAGCTAAAACCATTACTAATTACTTATTTCATAAAACATTGTCAAGCAACTATACAGTTGTCAACACATAGACTCTTTAGAAAATGTTGACCTCTTTCACTGTTCAAAAGGGTCATGGACAGGAGCAAGAGGAGTGCATGAGAACACTAAGGATTTCTTTTCAGATAATTTCAAACCAAAGTTTATCATAAAAGCCAAAGTAGATATTTTATTTGTAAGCTTATTTACTGAAAGAAAAATCTAAAATTGTTTCTCTAATATTGTTACTTTTTTATTGAGCAACTACAGTACAGAAAGCACTATTTTAGAAATGGTCTATGCATGATGTAAACTGATTTCACAAAAACCCTCTGTGCATTTTAAAGAGGAGGAAATAGAGCCCAGACAGGTTAAAGTGCCACAGTGACTCATGTGTAGATCTGTGGTTTTATTTGGGGCTAAATATCTCTAAAACCTACAGTATTTATATTCCACTTGCTTGGAAATGATAGGTTATCTTGTGAATGAGAATCACTTTTATGATTTTGCATGTATCTTCCACCTTTCCACTTCCTTATTACTTGACGAAAATGAGAATATCAGAAAAGAAGGACATTTATATTTTCCTCCTAGAGTGTTTGTCCCAGGTATGTCATTCCAGGCTTTATAGAAAAAGAAGATCATGCCATGCAACATCGTTCATCAGGAAAAGGACCAAGAGTCTTCAGTGATGGCCAGGATGCTAATGTTTGGGGTGCTGATGACGCGGCTCATGCAAATAACTGCTGCAAACATGCTCTTTACTTGGATGAAAATTATTAAAAGAATCAGATACTACAATTAAGATACAGTCTTGATTCTTTTACGTCTCAGTTGAAACAGGCTGCCCAGTATTCATAAACTGTTATGCTGGCAGAACTGCCAGGAGCTGAACTCCTTATGCTATAAAAACAAAGGATGTTGCTTTCTTTTTTTTTTTTTTTTTTTTTTTTAACCCTTTTATGAGGTGAAAACCTGCAGGGTACATATAACTTACAATGACAGGAAAGGGATTTGTAAGAAGATTCTGAAGGAAGCATAAAGATTTGAAGTTTGAGATGTAGTTGAATATAAACTGATGCTGAAGTATAGGAAGTGTAACTGCAGAATATGAAATAAAAAGTAACCAAAAATATATATGGGAAAGAAAGTTCAATAGCAACATATCTTCTATGTTCTTATCAGAGCAGGGTAAAAAACTCATATCAAATATACTGTCCTTACTTTGCAAGAAAATGATATGTTTCCTTTATAAACTTTTTGTTGTTAGCATACCAGAAGATAAAAAAAAATACTTTAAATCATGCCTGCTACAGTTGATAATATAATGAGGACTCATACTGGCAATTGCACATTATGTATACACATACACAAAACTTTGTGTTGTGTTGTATTGAACATGAAAACCCTGAGAACAAGACTCTACCTGTTTATTTTCTCTAACATCTAAAAAGAGTTCTGCTTACATTGTACAAGTCAAGAAACATATACTGATTGAAAGTCTGGAAGGAGTTCGTATTTTACACTTACAGATCAAGGTTCTGCAATATATATTACAAGCTTTCAAAATAATCTTTCTTTTTATTACTGAAAATAGTCATTAAACCCACTTTGATAGGTTTATCCCAAGAAAATAATCAGAAATATACATTAAGATTTATGTGTAATGATAGTCAACTCAGTATTATTTATAATAGAAAAAAATAAAACAATATAAATATAAAAAAATAGAGAAGTAGGATAAATAATTTACAGTATATCTCCGGTATGGAAAATTATGCAATCATCAAAAGCTATACTCTGAAAATGATTTTATAACCTAAAACATTTTTAAAAGTTAAATAAAACAATGCATAAGGTTTTATATGCAGAGTAATCTCAATTTTGCAAATGTATCTATATAAATAAAGATATCCTGTGGATATCATCATTTACTGGCCTTGGAAGTCCTGATTTTCTTTATGCCAAATTACAATTGCCCAAGTGTTCATCAACTGTTACTGAAAAAATCCTTGTTTTTGACCATGTTAATTTCCTCAGTCGCCCCCAGGTTGCCTAGTAAATGCTTCCATATCTTAAATTTATCCCAGATTACAATTGTCTACCTACTTCTTTCTGAGGCAGAAGTTTTGCAAAGCTCAAGTGTTTTCTGCTTTTCTTTGTACCGCTTCAAGCAAAACATGGGATGATCCTTCACCCTTGAATAGTACAGTAGTCAGCCACTTCCATTATTTAATGAGAGGGTACGACAGAACTATTGGAATGAAAGTGCAATGCAGAAAATGACTCAAAAACTCTGCCTTTGATTGGGTTCTCTGGAAACAAATTCTGAGACTGAGAGTTAGATGCAGAAAATGTACTAGTAAGTGTTCTTCTGAAATAAAAAGTGAGGAAGGCAAGATTGGGCAGAAGGAGAAGTTGATCTATTAATACACTTGCAAATGCAAGCTCTGCTGATTTTACAGGGAGCTCTACACCTGGGATACTGTTTAGCATTGTTCCAATTTGCAGCAAAGGCCGGGGTCTTTGATATTCTTGGCTGTAAGCCACACCCTGAGAAAAGACACATTCTTGTAAAAGATAATTTTCTGTGGCTGTATTAGTCCTTTATCACACTACTGACAAAGACATACCTGAGACTGGGTAATTTATGAGAAAAAAAAAGAGGTTTAATGAACTTACAGTTCCACATGTCTGGGGGAGCCTCACAATAATGGCAGAAGGCAAAGAGGAGCAAGTCACATCTTACATGGATGGCAGCAGACAAAGAGAGACAGCTTGTGCAGGAAAACTCCCATTTTTAAAACCACCGGATATTGTGAGACTCATTCCCTATCACAAGAACAATGTAGGAAAAACCCACCCCCATAATTCGATCACCTTCCACTGGGTTCCTTCTATGACACATGGGAACTGTAGAAATTACACTTCAAGAGGAGATTTGGGTGAGGACACAGCCAAACCATATTATTCCACCCCAGGCCCCTCTCAAATCTCATGCCCTCACATTTCAAAACTAATCATGCCTTCCCAACAGTCCCCCAAAGTCTTAACTCATTTCAGCACTAACTCAAAAGTCCACAGTTCAACCTCTCATCTGAGACAAGGCAAGGCCCTTCTGCCTATGAGCCTGTAAAATCAAAAGCAAGTCGTTACTTCCTAGATACAATGGGGGTAAACGTATTGAGTAAATACACCCATTTCAAATGGGAGAAATTGGCCAAAACAAAGGGGCTACAGACCTGATGCAAGTCCAAAATCCAGCAGGGCAGTCAAACCTTAAAGCTCCAAAATTATCTCCTTTGATTCCAAGTCTCACATCCAGGTCATGCTCATGCAAGAGGTGGGTTCCCATGGTCTTGGGCAGCTCCACCCCTGTAGCTTAGCATGGTACAACCTGCCTTCTGGCTGCTTTCACAGGCTGGCATTGAGGGTCTATGGCTTTTCCAGGTGCATGGTGCAAGCTGTCAGTTGATCTGCCATTCTGGGGACTGGTGGACAGTGGCTCTCTTCTCACAGCTCCATTAGGGGATGCCCAGTAGGGACTCTGTGTGGGGGTGCCAATCTCACATTTCCCTTCTGCACTGTCCTATCAGAGGTTCTCCATGAGAGCCCCACCCATGCAGCAAATTTCTTCCTGGACAGCCAGGCATTTCCATACGTCATCTGAAATCTAAGCAGAGGTTCTCAAACCTCAGTTCTTAACTTCTGTGCATCTTCAGGCTCAACACCACACGGAAGCTGCCAAGTTTCAGGACTTGCACCCTCTGAAAGCATGGGCTGAGATGTACCTTGGCATATTTGAGCAACAGCTGGAGTGGCTGGGATGCAGGGTACCAAGTCCCTAGCCTACACACAGCATAGGGACCCTGGCCTGCTCTGTTTTTTCCTCCTAAGCTTTTGGGCCTGTAATGGGAGGGGCTGCAGCAAAGGTCTCTGATGTGCCCTGTGGACATTTTCCCCATGGTCTTGGAGATTAACATTCCACTCCTTGTTACTTATGAAAATTTCTGCAGCCAGCTTAAATTTCTCCTCAGAAAATGGGTTTTTCTTTTTTACTACATCATCAGGCTGTACATTTTCCAAACTTTGATGCTCTGTTTTCCTTTTAAAATGGAATGCTTTTAACAGCACTCAAGTCACCTCTTGAATGCTTTGCTGCTTAGAAATTTCTTCCTCCAGATACCCTAAATCATCTCTATGAAGTTCAAAGTTTCACAAATCTCTAGGGCAGGTGCAAAATACTGCCAGTCTCTTTGCTAAAACATAGCCAGAGTCACCTTTACTCCAGTTCCCAACAAGTTTCTCTTCTCCATCTGAGATCACCTCCGCCTGGACCTTGTTGTTCATATGGCTGTCAGCATTTTTGTCAAAGCCATTTAACAAGTCTCTAGGAAGTTCCAAACTTTCCTGCAGTTTCCTGTCTTCTACTGAGCCCTCCAAACTGTTCCTACCTCTGCCTGTTACCCAGTTCTAAAGTCACTTCCACATTTTAGAGTATCTTTTAGCAGCACCCCACTCTACTGGTACCAATATACTGTATTAGTGCATTTTCACCCTGCTGATAAAGACATACCCAAGACTGGGCAATTTACAAAAGAACAAGGTTTAATGGACTTACAGTTCCACATGGCTGGGGAAGCTTCACAATCATGGTGGAAGGCAAGGAGGAGCAAGTCATGTCTTACACGGATGGTAGCAGGCAAAAAGAGAGCTTGTACAGGAAAATTCCCATTTTTAAAACCATCAGAACATGTGCAGGAAAGACTTGCCCCCATAATTCAATCACCTCCCACTGGGTTTCTCCCAGGACATGTGGGAGTTACAATTCAAGATGAGATTTGGGTGGGGACACAGCCAAACCATATCAGTGACAGAAGGTAATATCCTGTGAGATGCTGTGAGCCTAAAGCAGCAGCACTATTCTCTGTAGCTATGAGTAGGTTGGAGCTGAAGCAGAGACCTGAGTAGATCCCCATTGTATCAGTCAGCTCAGGCTGCCATAACAAAATACCCAGACGAGGTGGCTTAAACAAGAGAAATAGATCCATTCAGAGTTCTGGATGCTAGAAGCTGAAGAACCAGGCTCTGGACAATTCATTTTCTGGTGAGGCTCTTTTCCTGGTTTGTAGATGGCCCCCTTCTTGTTGTGTCCTCTCATGGCCTTGCCTCAGTGCATGTTCATGAAGAGAGAGAGAATGAACTCTCTGATGTCCCTTTTTATCCTATTGAATAAGAGTCCCCTCTCATATGGCCTCATTGAACCTTAATTACTTCCTTAGAGGCCCCATCTCAAAATACAGCCGACTGGGGGTTTAGGCTTCCACATAAGAATTACAGGAACACAAACAGTCCATAGCACCAGTATTATCCATCACACACTGACAGGCTTAACACCCTCCTGAAGTCTCCCTCTCTGCTGCCCTTTCTGCTTTGCTTCCACCAGATCATAGTTCTTTCTTTCTATCTCCCAAGCTGAGAGGCACTTCATGTCTCCACAACTCATATTCTGGTTCTTGAGAAGCAAGGAAGATTACTTCTAAATCAAATCCTGTAAACACAGTTGCTACCAAGGGACTCCAACTACCGTTTTAACAGTAACATATTGGTTAGCAATTGCCACAATAAAGTATGTAACAAACCACTCCAAAACTCAGTGGCTTGAATCAAAAAGCATGTGTCTTGGGGTTGGCTGACCTAGACTTATTGAGACTCTCAGACAATTACATGAAAAAAATTGATTGGGATAAACCTGAGAAGACAAAAATAGACCAAGTGAGAAGCTGATCTAGGCTGGTCTGCTCGGCTTGACGCCAAGCTCTGGATGATATCCAAGTGTGTCCCACGCATCTCTCATCCTCTTTGGAATAGCAGACTACTGAGGGCCCATTCCCCTCATGGAGATAGTAGATGTATGAGGAAGTATGACTATATCTGTCCAATGTGGATAGAACTACTCTAACAATCTGGTCCAATCCCTGCAGTAGATTCCCAGGGCAATATTTTCTTCTGAATTTATGTTCACTCTTCCTTTAGTTTATTCTTCCTTTTCACCTCTAAATCTTAGAGATTTATCATACCTTCTTGTGAAGCCAATGATGCATTTAAAGTCATGGTTGTAATTATTGATCCAGTACATATAGTTTTTCTACTGGCAGAGAATCATTTAGAATTGCTAGTTCATCCTATTCCTGAAATATTAATCTCTTTTTACTAACTTTTCACTTTACATGTTTCTGTTAGAGATGTCATGGAGTAAACAAAGTGTAATAACCAGGTCTTGATCCACATTTCTTGGAATCTCAGAGACAGAAACAGCAACAGACATGTAATTGCCCTAATGACCTGCATGTGGCACAGCATCGAGGCCAGCAGAAGACAACAACAAGCTCCAGAGGATGGGGCTGGGAAATGGACTGGGATTTTGGCAGTATGGTGCACCAGTTCTCTGGCCTCAGTCTGTACTGTCAGCTCAGTATGCACCTCCCCAGGTGTGATTAGAGGTGGCGTGCCAGCCATGTGGTGCAATTACATGAAAGAAAGAACTGATTGGCTATCTGAGCTCCCTACCAAGACCCATTGCTGACAGCAGGTGTTTCTGGAATTCTATGGGAGATTAGTCCTCCTCTGGAACCCTTCTGCCTGGTCCTGTTTTCTTTTTCTCTCTGTCATTTATGTTTATTATAACTGATAATATTATTTTAATTTACCATTTTAATCTTTGTTTACTCTTTTGTACTTTGTTATAGTTTTTCTTTCCCCTCCTTTCTTATATTACAATGTGAATATCAAATTTTCTTCTACTGCTTTGAAAATAAACTTTCATTTTCATTTAACTATGGGTTATATTAATTAAATCCAGGCTTTATTATTTCTTTCATACTTATATTGATATCTATGTTATTTATGTCTTCTCTTTCCCAATAATTTGTTCTCCCTCTCGACTTCTCCACCGAATTCTACTGCTGCATGGTCTTCATCCTCAATTTTGGCTTAGATGTTTGTGGCCACACATTTTTGACATATTTATTGAGGTGTCATTGACATACATAAATTGCACACATTTAAAGTATACCAAATGACATTTTATGTATACACACCCTGAAATCATTTTCCTTTAAAATTATATATACTAAAATTTTAATAAATTATTTATCACCTCAGTTTTGTTTTCCTTTAGATTTTTCCTTCTTTTCTTAATTGATGCATAATAATTGTACATATTATTATGTACACTGTGGGTACACTGTGATATTTTAATACATATAATATTTAATAATTAAATCAAGGCTATTATCATACCTATGACCTCAAATACTTAACCTTTGTTTATGATGCAAACATTCAAAATTCTTTCTTCTAGCTATTTGAAAATATATAGTAAATTACTGTTAACTATAGTCATCCTACTGGGCTGTAGAACACTAGAACTTATTTCTCCTGTCTAACTGTAATATTTTACCCATTACCCAACCTCTCCTTATTTCCCCCATCTCTCCTGTCCATCTTACCCTCTGGTAACCACTATTCTACACTCTATTATAATATTAATTTTTTAGTTCCTACATATGAGTGGGAAAATGTGGTATTTGTCTTTCTGTTTGTCTTACTTTACCTAATATAATGTCTTCCATGCTCATTTACATTGTCGCAAATTTCAGGATTTCATTCTTTTTATGACTGAATAATATTCAGTTATGTATATATACCACATTTTGCATCATTCATCTTTTGATGGACACTTGTGGTGATTCCATATTTTTGCTCTTGTGAATAGTGCTGCAGTACACACGAAGGTGCAAGTAACCCTTTGATCTACTGTTTTCTTTTCCTTTAGATATGTACCCTGTAGTAGGATTGCTGGATCACATAGTGTGTCTATCTGTAGTTTTTTGAGGAACTCCTATACTGTTCTGCATAATAGCTATACTCATTTACCCTCCCACCAACAGCATATTGGAGGTCCCTTTTTCCACATATTTGCCCATATTTGCTATTTTTTTCTTTATGAAAATAGCCATTTTTAACTCAAGTGAGATATCATCCATTGTCTTGGATTTCTCAACTAAATGCTCTCTACAAGAAGCTCATTTCATCTGTGAAGACACACATAGACTAAAATTGAAGGAATGGAAAAAGACAATCCACACGAATGTAATTCAAAGGTGAGCCCACATAGCTATACTTACATGAGATAAAATAGACTTTAAGTTCAAAACTATAAAAAGAGACAAAAAAGAACATTATATAATGATAAAGAGATCTATTCAGTAAGAGAGTGTAACAATATTACTTTATATGCACCCAATAACAAGACACCCAGATACATAAGGCAAATATTACTAGATATAAAAGCAGAGATAGGTTCCAATAAAATAATAGCTTGGGACTTAAATAGCTTACTTTTAGCACTGGACAGATCATCTATCGAAACAAAAAATCAACAAAGAAACATTGGATTTAAAGTGTACCATAGACCAAATTGACCCATCAGACATTTACAGCACATTGCACCCAACAGCTGTAGAACACACAGTCTTTTCATTACCACACAGAACGTTCTCCAGGACTGATCACATGTTAGGCCACACAACAAGTCTCAAAAATATTTTAAAAATCAAAATTATATTAAGTGTCTTTTTTGACCACAATGGAATAACACTAGAAATCAATAAGATGAACATACAGAACTATACAAATACATGGAGGTTTTATTATTTTTCTTCTAGTTCTACTTCCTTTGTAGAGCTTTCAAAGTAAATTTTTTTGTGGTAAATTTTCTGAAATATCTATGGTTTAATTTATCTGCACCTTTAAATAATAATTTGGCATGAATTAAAATTATCAATGTGAAGTTCTTGTCCTGACTCTTTGAAAGTATTAATCTGTTGGGGTTTTGGTTTGTTTGTTTGGTTTTTTTTGCATACAGTAATGTTTTTGAGTACTCTATTAAGTTCATCTAAATATTATTCCTTATAGATAATCTGTGTCCATGCACAGGACATATTAGAATTGTTTGTTAGTATTCAATCTTTTAAAATTTAAATATAATGGGTTGCATGTGACTATTAATTCATTCTTACTTGTTTAGTTCTTTAATCTCTGTCAAATGAGGTCCTATTTTTAAAAAATATTCTGAAATTCTCAGTGATTATGTGTTTGAAGTAATTCCTCCCCTGTATATAATTTTCAGAAAAGTCTGTCTTACAGATGTTGATATTTTTAATTCCATACTCATCTCAATATTTCTGTCTTTCTTTCCATCTCTTTACCCTTTCTTGATGTCTTCAGGGGATTTCTGTCATATAATATTGAGGCTTACTACTCACTGCTTGGATTTATTCATATGGTCTTCCACCCAAAAATGAGTTCATTATCTCAACCACCAAGTTTCCAAATCTAGTGGCACAATTATTTAGTTTCTATGCCATCATTACGTGCTGTTCTTTTAGTGAGGGGGAAGGTGACTGGTTAAAGAAAGTGGCTAAGCTTTTGAGTTCCTGGGTCTCCAAATCTAGACAATCTGAACACAATGTTGATCCCAAATTCCTTGGCTTCAAGCCTGATGCCACAGTTGGATAAGACATTGATGTGGTTTATGGAAGGAGTGAGGGTAGTTTGCATGTAAAAATAACATAAATAATTTGGGATTTATTTGTGGACAGATATAGTAAATTAAAACGGTTTCCTCAATTTGTTACTTCTTCCTTTAAAATAAGGTTTCTTGATTCCAAACCTTTGGTTGGTTCAACATAGTGCTCACGGGAGCTGCAGCTCCAAAGAAGACCTAGAGAGATGCAAAGAAAACCTAAAGGCACCCAAGACTGGGAAGAAATTCCAGTTAAAACACAGATAGATAAGCAATAAAAATTAAAAGTTGTTTTAAAAATCCACTGAGTTAGGAAGCTGTTTGTAACAACACCATTATAGGTGATAGCTGTGCCGAGACAGCTCGGTCAGGGAGACCCTAACCCAGCAGTGCTAGAGGAATTAAAGGCACACACACAGAAATATGGAGGTGTGAAGTGGGAAATCAGGGGTCTCACAGCCTTCAGAGAGGAGAGACTCGAACAGAGATTTACCCACGTATTTATTAACAACAAGCCAGTCATTAGCATTGTTTCTATCGATATTAAATTAACTAAAAGTATCCCTTATGGGAAACGAAGGGATGGGCTGAATTAAAGGAATAGGTTGGGATAGTTAACTGCAGCAGGAGCATATCCTTAAGGCACAGATTGCTCATGCTATTGTTTGTGGCTTAAGAATGCCTTTAAGTGGTTTTCCGTCCTGGCTGGGCCAGGTGTTCCTTGCCCTCATTCCGGTAAACCCACAACCTTCCAGCGTGGGCGTTATGGCCATCATGCACATGTCACAGTGCTGCAGAGATTTTGTTTATGGCCAGTTTATGGCCAGATTTTTGGGGGCTTGTTCCCAACAAATTGAATAGTCCACACAGTGTGCCCGAATGGTTATTTATTAGGGTTGTATGTTCATGTTTAAAGCGAATAATATCCTTGCTTATTTGCTAAGGACATTTATTTGGTTCACTTAATATCGTTATGCTAACTGTTATTCATAGCCCTAAGGATACCTTCCAGTGCCTAGAGACAGGCTGCACTTTTTCAAGAGCTACTTCCCTTGTTTGTAATTATTCAGCTTCTAGGGTGGCAAGATGAGACATTGCTCTGAGACACATGGTAGACTGCACTAACTGGGAGTCATTCCGATGGCCTTGAAAACTGGATTCTGCCCTGATATTCTCCCCTGTCTCTGTTAAAAGTGGCTATATAAGAGTTTCTCTAAGCAAATAGTTAAGAAGGTCACTGCAGATCTGCTTAAAGAGAGAAACAAAAAGCAAATTTAGAAGGTTCTCTAGAGTCCTATTCCTTCAGAGAATTTTTGTCTCTACGCTGCCCACACATGCTAGGACACAGCTGTGCTTGATATTTTTTTCAGGTAAAACACTTCTCCCTATTCCTTTTCTCTTTGTGTGTGGCAAGTTTATATAATAAGGAATAAAATATGTTTTCTATTCTGATTCTTTGTGTACTTGTCTTTATGCAATGAAAGCTAAATTTGAAAGTTATTATGTGTTTCTCAAACATCTGGAAATATCAATAATAAGTGAGTAGTTACAAAATTTACAGAAGTTACAAATGTTAGCTCCAACCAATTCCTTTTTAGTTACTTCTACTTTAATTTATGTGTAGGGTCTAGACCTAGGAGTCCAATTTGCTTTCCAGAAATATTAATACTTTCATTTAATCATCTAAATATCCTTTACACATATCCTGAGTTATTTGCAATGAGGGTCTCTTATTGTTTTCTTCCATGTAGACCTTCAAATAAACACCATCAACTCCTTCTTTTGTGATGCTGTTACCTATTGGGTTTTATTGTACAGTCAATGGAACACATTTATCTGGCTATCTTTTTTTGTATGTTTGAAATTTTAAAATTTCTTTGAAATATGTTAATAAATAAGAAATGGAAATCTAACCCATAAACTAATGTAATGAAAATTGTTATAATCAAAATGTAAGATAGAAACATAATAGCTGTAGCATAGTGCCAATAACTATCTTTGAAGAATTTCTTTTTCTGGTTTCTTAAATTTGGAGTGAAACACAGTCTAATGCTCAAGTTGGTGAGGGCTTCAAGTGTCTCTTCCGACTCTGAACTCATGGTCATTACACCTCGCATGAGCTCTTTGTAACTCCCTTTTTCTTACAGCTCCTCTAGCCCTAAAGATGTTAGCAGCTTTGTGCAATTACTGATTTCTGAATAATAGCATCAACCACCCTTCTTATAATTTGTGTTGAAGAATCTTCTGCATTAATTTTTTTTTTCTTAAACATCTGGAGGAATTTCTGGACATTAACTGAAGCAATCTATATTTGTCAGTATTCAGATAATCTGGATATTCACAGGATTTGATATTGTGACAGCCAACATTTTACTTGATAAAATTCTACTCATCTTTCAAGACCCTGTTCAAATATTGTCTCCTCAGATGTATGATAGATCATGTTTATATTCTTTTTACCTAAATATTCCTTATATTCAATAACAAAAGATAGAAATAATAACATAAGAAAATAAATGTGTGTGTATTAGCTCCTATCCAAAGCCTCTAAATACATATAAAAACCATTATGATACTCAAAATATTTAATCATGACAATCTTAGCATGGGCACATACATACACAAATAATTTTAAAAGTTTTGGAATTCAGAAAAGGTAATTAGTTGGTGGAAAAAACCAAACTCAGAACACCAGCTACAGAATGAGAAGACATTTGGGGGTAAACAAGGCCAAGAGGCTTAGAAGGGTTGGACTATGAAAAGAATCCAGGAGGATTGAGGAGATGCATTCAAATCGGTTGCCTAACCAGAACTAGTATCTTCTGTGATCAGAGCTTTATTTTTAAAAAGAAAGAATATATATAGATCCAAGCACAGAATTTTGATTTCTTCAAAAACTACCCAAGGAGAACAAATACAATGAAAAAAAGAAAAGAAAAATATAGTAAAATGTAGTTCAAAGAGAAAAGAGGAGAGTTTCCTAAAATAATTATATTAAATGATCTCAGAATAGAAAGAACATGCTAACCAAAACAGACAAAAACAACAGCAACAAAACAGGTTTTTATACCATAAGAAATTAAAGAATTCAGAAATTTAAAATGTGAAATTAAATAATCTTTAAAGAAACCCAGAAACTAGGTAACAGATTTAACATGACTTGGTTAGTGTGCTAAACAACTTCCCTCTTTCTGTAAAATAGATCCTGGGCATCAAGGGTCATGAAGAGTAGAAGCATAGGTGGAGCAACATTTCTGTAATACATCACACTTCAAACCAAGAGAAAAGAGAGAAAAAAAGAGGAGAAGGAAACCAGAGAAATAATGACAAAAATTCCCCAGAGCAGAATAATATTAAAATTCAAGGCAGAATCAATGAAAAGAAAATACCACAGCAAGGCATAATATGAGGAAACTATAAAACTGAAAGAGTAAAGGAAAGTTATCAAAAATTGCAGAAAGAAAAATTGGGAGCAAGCAAAGGTTATTTAAAACAAAAAAAGAAAAATAATTGCACCTAATTGTTGATTAATAACACTAACTTTTGAGCATTTACTTAGAGCAATTAACTGATTGTTTTTGAAATTTTAAGCAGCAAAAAAGAACAAAATAATATTTGCAGGCATATACAAATTCGGAAATGTTGCCACTGCAGAAGTTTTTCTAAAAAGTATATTAAAGTTAAGTATATTTAAGAGGAAGTTATATAATAAAGAATAATGAAAAACAATTATCATTAATTAGTAGTACTAAGTCAAAATAATTGTTGATAAATCATATAAAAGATAAAAATAATAGGAATTTGAAATTAAAAATCACAGCTATTCTTTACCTTACAGATTCTGGGAAAGGGGTAATAGGAAAGATTCTAATGGGTTGTTTTGCTGAAGATAGTATTAAGATTTTTTTTAAAGAGAAGAAAATGTTTAAAAATATAAATTAATAACTTAGTTGTGATCACAGAAGATCATAAATGTGATGTATAATTTTTAAATAATTGAAAAAAATTTATAAACCAAAATGAAACATAATATTATCATTCTAATAAACAGGAAAAGAAAACACATGAAAATTAAATTCTATTGACAGTTGGAGAAAATGGAAGACAAGAGACAGGACGAATGTACAGCTCCTCCTAGGACAGACAGAACAGCATGTGGAGACTCACATCGTGAAATTTTGCTCCAAGAACCACCACAGGAACATACCAGGATAACCAAAAGAATTCACAGATGCTTCAAAAGAAGCAACTTGCTGCCGCAAATTTGGTGAAACATCTGAAAAACTGAGTCCCCAAAGCGTGAGGGGGAAAAGTCTGTCTTCGAACACACATCTCCACTGGGGAACCTGAAAATCCAGAGCACAGGAGAAGGATTTAACCTTACCTAGAGCTAAAATGGATTTAGGGAGCCAAGCAAAATATAGAAGTAGAAGAAGCAGTGGGAAGATCCCTGTAGTTAATCCCAGTCCCCAGCTCAAGTCCCAGGAGGCTATCCCTGACTTTATCTCACAGGGTTCCTTGGGAGAGGCAGACAGTAGAATTAGAGAGAGGCCACAGGGTAAAAGAAGCTTCTAGCTGAACTTTGTAATAATTTCAACTGAGCAAGAATTTTCCTGAGAAGAATCCGAGGGACTAATGGCAAGTGCAGATACAAGCACAGAAGCTGCAGCTGATGGTGTGGGGAGGGGGGTTGGGGAGGCCTGAAAGCCCTGCTTGCTTTCTTAGCAGGGAGGCATGTAGCCTGGGGCAAGATCTCAGCCCCCACACCTGCTGCCTGGATATAATATCAGTGCTGTTGTTGGGACATTGTGGGGGTGAGACTGGCCCTGTTGGCTGCAGGGGAGCTGGGTGAGTCCTGTCACTGCCAGCTTTCCCCCACTTCCCTGGGGACCTGTATGATGCAGCAAAGACAACCATTATTCCCTTTGGAACATAACTCTCTTGCCCTGAGAACCATGCCCCATTCCTTGCAGTGGCCACAGCAAGCCCCACCCATGGAGAGTCTGAACTTGGAGCTGCCTAATCCTACCCCAACATGATGGTTTTTCTCTACCCACCCTGGTAGCTGAAGACAAAAGACATAAACTCTTGGGAACTGTAAGGCCCTGCCCATAGCCTGAGAAACCTGAATACTTACCCTTGCTGACTTAGGACAAGCTTCTATTCCACTACTAACAAAGTTTGTGGTCTCTTGAAAGTGCAACTTCCTGGCTGGAGGCCAACTAACTCAAGCCATTACAGCAACTTAGAACAACACTGCTTCAAAGAAAAAGAAAACAACAGCTAATTTCACTGCACGCAACATACTGGCTAACCAGAGGTACTGAGTTTGTCCAAGTGACAACTTCACTGCTAGCATAACCAGCATTCAAGAAAACCAGTGCACAAAACAAAAACTACAACCAAGGACTCTCACAGAGACTGCTTCACTCCCCTGCCACCTCCACTGGATCACTGGATAAGGTCCTGGTATCCACAGCTAGAGGACCCAAAGAAAGACCACATCATGGGACTCTTTGCAGACATTACCCAGCACCAGGCCAAAGCCTGGTAGCCCCGCTTGGTGGACAATAGCAATCACTGATGTCTGGCTCTCAGGACGCTCCTTCCCTAGGAGAAGGGGGAGATCACCACATGTAAGGATCATCTTATAAGTCAAAATAATCTGAACAGCAGCCACTGAGTTTCAGTTCTTTGCCCTGAAATAGCATACCCAAATGAAAAGGGACCAGAAAAGTCGTTCTGGTAATATGGCAAATCAAACTTCCATAACATCCCCAAAAGATCACACTAGCTCTTCAGCAATGGATCCAAACCAAGAAGGAATCTCTGAATTGCCAGATAAAGAATTCAGAAGGTTTATTATTAAGGTACTCAAGGAGGTACCAAAGAAAGGTAAAACCCAACTTAAAGAAATTTTAAAAATATACAGTGTACAGATGAAAAAAATCTCCAGATAAATAGATATCATAAACAAACAAAAAATCACAACTTATGGAAATTAAAGGCACACTTAGAGAAATAAAAAATACACTGGAAAATTTTAACAATACACTAGAACAAATAGAAGAAACTTCAGGTCTCAAAGACAAGGCTTTTGAATTTACCCATCTGACAAAGACAAAAAAAAAGAACTTAAAAAATGAACAAAGACTCCAAGAAATTTGGAATTACATTAAATGAGCAAACATAAGAATAATTGATGTGCCTGAGGAAGAAGAGAAATCTAAAAGTTAAAAAACTTATTTGAGGGAATAATTAAGGAACATTTCCCTGGCCTTTCTAGAGATCTAGACATCCAAATTCAAGAAGCTCAAACAACACCTGGGAAATTCATTGCAAAAAGATCATCAACTAGGCACACAGTCATCAGGTTATCTAAAGTCAAGATGAAGAAAAGAATCTTAAGAGCTGTGAAGCAAAAGCATCAGGTAACCTACAAAGGAAAACTTATCAGATTAACAGCAGATTTCTCAGCAGTAACCCTATCAGCCAGAAGGGACTGAAGTCCTGTTTTTAGCCTCCTTAAAAAAAAATAATTATCAGCCAATATTTTTGTAGCCAGTGAAACTAAGCATATAAATGAAGAAGAGATAAAATCTTTTTCAGACAAATACTGAGAGAATTCATCACTACCAAACCAGCACTACAAGAACTGCTAAAAGAAGTTCTAAATCTTAAAATAAAACCTCAAAATACACCAAAATAGAACTTCCTTAAAGTATAAATCTCACAAGGCATAGAAAACAATAACACAATGAAAAAAGAAAAAAAGTTATTCAGGCAACAAATAGCACAATTAATAGAACAGTACCTCACATCTCAATACCAACAATGAATGTAAATGGCCTAAATGCTCCATTTAAAAGATACAGAATGGCAGAATGGATTAAAGAAAGTCCACCAACCAAGTATTTGCTATCTTCAAGAGACTCACCTAACTCATAAGGACTCACATGCACTTAAGGAGTGGAAAAAGAAATTCCATGAAAATGGACACTAAAAGCAAACAGGAGTAACTATTCTTTTATCAGATAAAACAGACTTTAAAGAAACAACGTTAAAAAAAAAAAGACAAAGGGACACTATATAATGATAAAAGGATTAGTCCAACAGTAAAATATCACAGTCTTACATATGTATGTACCTAACACTGGAGCTTTCAAATTTATAAAACAATTACTACTAGACCTAAAAAATGAGATAGATGGCAACACAATAATAGTGGGAGTGTCAGTACTCCACTGACAGAACAAGACAAGTAGCCATCAAGACAGAAAGTCAACAAAGAAACAATGAATTTTAAGTGTACCCTAGAACAAATGGACTTAACAGATATTTACAGAACATTCTACCCAACAATTGCAGAATATACATTATTTTTATCAGCACATGGAACATTCTCCAAGATAGACTACATGGTAGGCCACAAAACAAGTCTCAGTAAAATTAAGAAAATCAAAATGATATCAAGTACTCTCTCAGACCACAGTGGAATAATACTGGAAGTTAACTACAAAGGAATCCCAGCCAGGTGTGGTGGCTCACACCCATAATCCCAGCACTTTGGGAAGCTGAGGTGGGAGGATTACTTGAGGTCAAGAGTTCTAGACCAGCCTGGCTAAGATGGGGAAACCCCATCTCTACTAGAAATGCAAAAAGTTAGCTTGGCATTCATGGTGGGTGCCTGTAATTCCAGCTACTCAGGAGGCTGAAGCAGGAGAATCGCTTGAACCTGGGAAAAGAGGTGCAGGTTGCAGTAATCCAAGATTGCACCCCTTCACTCCACCCTGAGCTACAGGGTGAGACTCCATCACACACACACACACACACACACACACACACACACCCCAAAAAAGAAATCCTCAAAACTATACAAATACATATGAATGGAAATTAAATAATCTGCTCCTGAATGATCTTTGAGTCAATAATGAAATCAAGGTGGAAATAAAAACAATTCTTTAAACTGAATGATAAATAGGGGCTCAACCTATCAATACCTCTGGGATAGAGCAAAAGCAGTGCTAGAAGGAAAGCTCATAACATTCAATGCCTACATCAAAAAGTCTGAAAGAGCACAAGTAGACAATCTAACGTCACACCTCAAGGAAAAGAACAAACCAAACAAGAACAAACCAAAGGAAACAGGAACAAAGCAAACCCAAACCCAGCATAGGAAAAGAAATAACAAAGATCAGAGCAGAACTAAATGAAATTGATACAAAAAGAGAACAATACAAAGGACAAATGAAATAAAAAGCTGGTTCTTTGAAGAGATAAAATTGATAGACCATTAGCGAGTTTAACCAAGAAAAGAAGAGAGAAGATCCAAATAAGCTCAATTAGAAATGAAACAGGAGATGTTGCAGCTGATATCACAGAAATACAAAATATCATTAAAGGCTACTATGAACTCCTTTATGCACACAAACTAGAAAACCTAGAGAGGATGGATAAAGTACTGGAAATAGACAACCCTCCTAGATTAAACCAGGAAGAAATAGAAACTCTGAGGATATCAATAACAAGTAGCAAGATTGAAATGGTAATAAAAATACTGCCAACAACAAAAGTCCAGGACCACAGCTGGATTCAGAGCTGAATTCTATTAGACATTCAGAGAAAAATTGGTATCAATCCTACTGAAACTATACCAAAAGATAGAGAAAGAAGGAATCCTCTCAAATCATTCTATGAGGCCAGTATTACCCTAAAACCAAAACCAGGAAAGAACACAACAACAACAAAAAAAAACATACGGACTAATATCCTTTATGAACATAGATGCAAAAATCCTCCACAAAATACTAGCTAACTGAATCCAACAGCATATCAAAAAGATAATCCACCATGATCAAGTGCATTTCATGCCAAGGATGCAGGAATGGTTTAATATCTGCAAGTCAATAAATGTGATTCACCACATGAACAGAATTAAAAACAAAAATCATATCATTTTCTCAATAGATGCAGAAAAGTCATTTGACAAAATCAATCATCCCCTTATGATTAAAACCTTCAGCAAAATCAGCATAAAATGAACATACCTTAAGGTATTAAAAGCCA
The DNA here is from genome assembly GCF_049350105.2 of Macaca mulatta. Taxonomy (NCBI): domain Eukaryota; kingdom Metazoa; phylum Chordata; class Mammalia; order Primates; family Cercopithecidae; genus Macaca; species Macaca mulatta. The sequence continues at coordinate 14,668,881 of NC_133417.1, forward strand.
TCTATGACAAACCCACAGACAATATTATACTGAATGGGGAAAAGTTGAAAGCATTGCCCCCGAGAACTGGAACAAGACAAGGACGCCCACTTTCACCACTTCTCTTCAACATAGAACTTGAAGTCCTAGCCAGAACATTCAGACAAGAGAAAGAAATAAAGGGCATCCAAATCAGTAAAGAGGAAGTCAAACTGTCACTGTTCACTGATGATATTATCTTATATCTAGAAAGCCTTAGATTAATCCTAAAAGCTTCTAGATCTGATAAATGAATTCAGTAAAGTTTCAGGGTACAAAATCAATGTACACAGATCAATATCACTATAGCAACCAAGCTGAGAATCAAATCAATAACTCAACTCCTTTTACAATAGCGGTAAAAATAATTAAAATACTTAGAAATACCCCTAATCAAGGAGGTGAAAGATCTCTACAGGGAAAATTGCAAAACACTACTGAAGGAAATAATAGATGACACAAACAAATGGAAACACATTTAATGCTCATGGATGGGTGGAATCAATGTTGTGAAAATGACCATACTGCCAAAAGCAATCTACATATTCAATACAACTCCCATCAAAAATAGCATCATCATTCTTCACAGAACTAGAAAGAAAAATCCTAAAATTCATATGGAATCAAAAAAGAGCCTGCATAGCCAAAGCAAGACTAAGCCAAAAGAACAAATCTAGAAGTGTGGCATTACTTGACTTCAAACTATACTACAAAGCTATAATTACCAAAACAGCATGGAAAAATAGTCATGAACACTAACAGAACAGAGTAGAGAACCCAGAAACAAACCCAAATACTTAAAGCCAACCAATCTTTGACAAAGCAAGCAAAAACATAAAGTGGATAAAGGAGAGCCTTTTCAACAAATGGTGCTGGCACAATTGTCAAGCCACATGTAGAAGAATGAAACTGGGTCTTCATCTCTCACCCTTTAAAAAAATCTACTTAAGATGGATCAAGGTCTCAAATCTAAGATCTGAAATCACAAACATTCTAGAAGACAACATGAGAAAACTCTTCTAGACACTGGCTTAGACAAAGAATTCCTGACCAAGAACTCTAAAGAAAGAAAATGAAACATAAACAAAGATAAATAGGTAGCACTTAATTAAACCAAAAATCTTCTGCACAGCAAAAGAAATAAACAGCAGAGTAAACAGGAAACCACAGAATGGGAGAAAATCTTTGTAAACTATGCATCTAATAAAGTACTAATATCCAGAATCAACAAGGAACTCAAACAGTTAGCAAGAAAAAAAGCAAATAATCCCATCAAAAAGTGGGCCAAGGTCATGAATAGATAATTCACAAAAGAAAATATACAAATGGCCAAAAAATATGTGAAAAAATGCTCAGCATCACTAAATATAAGGGAAATGCAGATCAAAACCACAGTGCAATACCACTTTTCTCCTCCAAGAATGGCCATTAACAAAAACAAAACAAAAAACAAAAAACAAAAACAAAAAACAAAAAATAATAGATGTTGGCATGGATATGTTGAAAAGGATCACTTTTACACTGTTGGTGGGGAATGTAAATTAGTGCAACCACTATGGAAATCACTATGGAGACGCTTTAAAGAACTAAAAATAGAACTACCCTTTGATCCAGCAATCCCACTACTGGTTATCTATCCAGAGGAAAAAAGTCATTATATGAAAAGGACATTTGCACACACATGTTTATAGCAGCAAAATTTACAATTGCAAAAATATGAAACCAGCCTAACTTCCAGTCAATCATCAAGTGGATAAATAAAATTTTGTATAAATATATATACAATGAAATACTACTCAGGCATAAAAAGGAACAAAATAATGGCATTTGCAGCAACCTGGATGGAGTTGGAGACCATTATTCAAAGTGAGGTAACTCAGGAATGGAAAACCAAACGTTGTATATTCTCACTTAAAATTGGGAGCTAAGCTATAAGGATACAAAGGCATATGAATGATATAATGGACTCTGGGGAGTCAGTGGTTAGGGTGGGAGAGGAATGAGGAATAAAAGACTATACATTTGGTACAGTGTACATTGCTCAGATGATGGGTGTACCAAAATCTCAGAAATCACCACTGAAGAACTTATCCATGTAACCAAACATAACCTGCTCCCCCAAAACAACTGAAATAATAATTTTACAAAAATCAAACTTAAGTAAATATCCAACTCTTAGGAACTCAAAATTATCAATCTCTACTCATTTATTGATAGAATATGTGTTACTTTTTATTTTGACATTAAGAGAAAACATCACAGAGTGATAACTTTTAGTTTTTTTTAATAAAATTATTTTGATCAAATAAAGTAAAGCCTATTGCATATGTATAATAAGATAAGGTATCTAGAGTAAATCCAAATATACTATAAGCATAATAAAAGTGATTGGAAGAAACCATTGTCTTCCTCTGTACAGTACAGAAACTGTCAGATTTTACAGTAGAAAACAGAATCAGGAACATATTATTTAGAAGAAACACACCTAAAACTTGCTTTTTCAAGAAGATTGAAAATAGCTACATGAATAGTAGACATGGTATTATTTATTATTTTATTTTATTTTGAGACAGGGTTTGTTCTGTCACCCAAGCTGTAGTAAAATTCCACAATCATAGCTCACTGAAGCCTTAAATCTGAGGCCCAAGTGATCTGCCTGCCTCAGCCTCCCAAGTAGCTTGAACCATAGGTGTGAGATACCATGCCCGGCTCACCTTGTTTTTCTTTTTTTTTTTTTTTTGTAGTGACAGGGTCTTCCTGTGTTGCCCAGGCTGATCTTGAATTCCTGCACTCAAGCTGTCCTCCTGCCTCAGCCTCCCAAAAGGCTGGGATTACCAGCATGAGCCACTGTTCCCAACCTAATTTATAATTTTTAATACCACTTATAATTTAGTAATTCAAATAAGAAAAATGAAAATTGGATTATCTAACCATTTCCTTAAGAGTCTAGAAAAACAATAGCATATCAAATTAAACAGTACAAAAATAATAGATGTTTAACATTTTTTAAAAAAATTATACATCAAAATAAAAAAACTCAAATCAACAACTTTACAATTTATGAAGCTAGAAAAAGAATAATATAACTTAAAAAAACTAGAAAAAGAACAAGCTAAATACAAAACTATCAGAAGGAATGAAATAAGGATTACAACAGAGATAAACAAAATAGATAATGAAAAATCATAAAGAAAAGCAATTAAACAAAAATTTTGTTGTTAGAAAGGTGTAAAAAATTAACAAGCTTATAGCTAAATTGATCAAGAAAAAAGATAAAAGATTCAAATTATTAAAATTAGAAATAAAAGGGAAGGTATCACTATTGATTCTACAGAAATAAAAAGGCTTATAAGGGATTATTAGGCACAATTGTACACACACACAAAATGAATTACCTAGATGAAATAGACAAACACCCAAATACACAAAATCTACCAAGACTCAATCACAAAGAAATGTATTTTGGATAGACCCATAATTAGCAAAGATATTTAATCAGTAACTAAAATCTCACCCAAAAAGAAAAGCTGTGGACCCAATGGATTCACTGGTGATTTCTACCAACCACTAAAACAAACAAACAAAAACTAAGAGCAAGCCTTCTTAAACTCTTTCAAAAATTTGAAGAGGAGAAAACACTTCCAAATTCATTTTACAAGGCCAGAATTACTCTGCCACCAAAAACACCACATGAGAAGAAAAATATAAATCAGTATCCCTTCATGCAAAAATCCTCAACAAAATACTACCAAACTAAGTTCAGCAGCATATTAAAAGAATCATACACCATAAGTAGGTGAAATTTATTCTTGAAATGCAAAGGTAGTCTACCAGATGTAAATACATCAGTGTAATAAACCGCATTAACAGAATCAAGGGAAACAATATGACCATCTCAATCAATCATAAAAAGCATTGAACAAAATTTAACATCTTTTAATAACACAAACAATTTTAAAAACTAGTGAGAAAATGAAACTACCTCAATATAATAAAACCTATATATGAAAAATCTACAGTTAACCTTATACTAACTGGTAAAACCCTGAAAGCTTTTCCTCTAAAATCAGGAAGAAAACAAGTATACCACTTTTATCACTTCCTTTCAAGATATAAGAAATTCTAGCTGGGGTAACTAGACAAGAAAAAAAATCATTCAAATTAGAAATAAAGAATTAAAATGATCTCTTATCATAGATTACATCATCTTATGTGTAGAAAACCCTAAAAGTCACACGCAAACATGCACACATACACACACACACACACAGAGCACATAAACAAATACAGCAAAGTAGCAGGATGTGACACCAACATGCAAAAATCTGCTGTGTTTCTACAAATGAACAATGAACAATCCCAAGAGAATTAATAAAAATATAATGTATAATAGCATTACAGAGAATAAAATACTTCAGAATAAATTTAACCAAGAAGGTTAAAGATGTGTAAACAATTGATCGAAAAAAATTAAAGACATGAATAAATGGAAAGACATCATACGTTTTTGGATTGGAAGATTTAATCTTAAAATGTTAACACTGCACAATGTAATCTATAAATTCACTGTAAATCATTAAATTCATAAAATACCGATGATATTTTATTACGGAAATAGAAAAGACCATTCTACAATTCATACAGAATCTCTAGGGATACCAAATAGTGGAAACAATCTTGAAATAGAAGATCAAAGCTGGAAGACACAATCTTCTTCATTTTAAAGGTTAATACTATTCAAAAGAGTGGTACCGACAAAAAAAACAAAAACAAAAATCAAAAAACAAAAAACAAACAAACAGACAAATAGACCAATGAAATGCATTAGAAAGCCATGCCTTTACTGAATGATTTCAGATGAGTTGATCTGCGCTCCCCTTCCTGTCCATGTAAACAGGTTTACTGTCCCCATTTCACTCTGTAGAAGTTCTTCCTTTACATGCTTTAGTGGTCAGCATTCATCATTTATTTATTGTTTGTATTTGTAGTGGTTTTTATTAATTTTTCAATAACTTTTTATTTAATTAATGAGATTGATAAAATTTAACTAAAAAGAGTAAAAACACCAATGCTTAAGAAACGTTGGTGACTGGTTGACTTGTGCATTCATGTATTCTTTCAAACCGAGTCTCTACAAGTGGCTAAGTCAAGGCACAATGATGCTAAGAGTTGTGCAGTGCACACAGGTGAGCAAGGGGTGCTCTTAATTCTAAGGTACCACTCTGGTCTACTGTAAAAATAAGCTCCCATATGAGAATTTCTTGAAATATAAATTTTTATTCCAACTTTATAGGAGGCCCACTGTGACTTTGGTAAAACTCCTTATTGCTTTTCCTTGTATTTTCCACATCAATGAATTAGCAAACTCTTCTATTTCTCTATGTTCTCAGGATCATCATACGAATGAAGGCTTAAACTTTCATAAATAACTTATAAATTCAAAGCATGATGAAAAAGCAATGAATTATAATGGAAAACAGCATGAGGGAAAAATTACTTAGAATTTTAGAATTCTGTCTCTATTCTTAAGAGCTTTACACAAGTTTTTAAACCACTTTTAGTTTCAGTTTCATAATCTGTAAAATAATAGCTATCTCAAGAAAGTTTTATGCATGACTCTAAAGTAAATGTAACTCTAAGCGCCTGGCATACATAATTAAGCCAACAAAAAAAAGTTAGCTATTATTTGTAGTGGTCTTATTTCAGGGCATTAAACTCATATGGTTTTTAAATCCCTTCTTTATATGCAGTACACTCCTTGATATTTGATAGCTGATAAATAAATATTTCTTAAACTTAAAATAACCAGCCATCTAGTACACAATAAATTATGAAAACTTAATTAAGAATTTATATTTAATTAATTAATGTTTATTCAAATTGGGAGACGTTTAAGACATGTGAGTCAAATCTGTTTACATTTTGTAAAGGGTCTGATTAGTCAACTTTCTTTCATTCCTATTTCTGAAAATATTCTTATTATAGACACAGCATTTAATATAATTTAAATTAGATAGAGAGCCATGGGTCGAGTATCTTTTTTTCCCTTCAGAACTTTAAGGCTGATGTTTCAATGTCGTCTCTTATGCACTGTCGCTGAAAAAATGTGAGTCACATTTTCTTCTTCCTTTTATGTATGGTGTTTTCTTTTGAGAAGCTTTTAAGAGGTCTTTCATTGCTTTTCAAGTTCTGAACCATCATTTGATAGCCAAGGTGTGGAATCAGCCTCTCAGGACACAGAGACTTCCGTCTATATGAGTCTGCAATTTTAGAAAACTTGAAAGTATTTTGTTTTCAACTGTTGTTTCCTCGTTATTGATAATAGTATGTTCCCGGAAGCCCTACTTTATGCATGATGGTTATTTTCTACGTATCTTTCCCATCTCTTAAATTCTTATCAGTATCTTTCATCCCTAAATATTCCTCTGTGTTAATTCTGGGTGATTGCCTCAGATCTCTCTTCAAATCTACTAATTCTTTCTTAGATATTAATACATCCACTGAGATTTTTTTAAATTTGAGTGATTATATTTTCAATGTCTATAATTTTATTTACATTTATTTGAAAAAGAAATTTCTTTTTCTGGTTGACTTTTTTCACACTGTCCTTTTCTTGCTTCGTAATTTCACATCCGTCCACTGTATCATGGAGCATTTTAAACACACTTACTTAAAGTTGCCTAAGGGGTTTTATCTTCAGTAGTTATAAGGTACAATTTTTATTGAATATTTTTAAAAGGTGTTATAATGTTTTGTGTTTTCCTTTGATTTACGATTTTATCCCTGTGAGTTCCCCCAATGAGGTTCCTTGATGTGCCTGGCCTGTAGTGGGCATGCTTGCTGTTGTTCCAAAAATGATTCAGAATTCTGATTTCCCAGTTGCAGAATAATTTTAATTTAATTTTAGGAGGAAAGAGGAAGATTAAGAAGCAATGTGAGCAAACAGATGTGGACATTAATTATCTTGATATTCATTTACCGTGACAATAGTATAAATTTACCTTATAAGTATGGAAGCTGTAGGCCTGGGCTCCTGGCATTTTGTGTGTGATACGTTTTCCAGCAATGGTTCCTGGGAGCTGGACAGTATTCCTGGGACTTCTAGTGCTGTTTGGTAGAGTATTTTTCTCAGAACTTGCTTCACAGATGAGGTAGAACTTTGTGACTTCTAACCTTATGAATGTAACTCAGTTATAGCTACCCAAAGGCATGGAACCTATAGTCAAGTGTCCTCTACCTCTAGGTAGGTATCAAAGCCATCATCAGGTTCCAATTCCCCTTGGATCCATGTGTCTTTCACCACTTTGGCTAATTCCCTCCCTTCCTTCCTTTTTGTTTATCCTCACTTCTGTATTGATAACAGGGGATGAGTACCGTACATCCAGTCAATTAACTACGTTGAACAGAAGAACCCTTCATTTGTTAATAGTAAATGCAAGTAAAATGTAGTTAGTCATATGACTCCAAAGAAAGGAAATTTTTTTTTGTACATCATTAGTGTGATAGTGCTAATTTTATCTTTGTACAAATTCAGGAGGATTAACTTGCACTCGGGATTTTGAATGGAATTTTCTAAGCATTTTCGTGTACAATTGCATCATTGAACTTGCTTCAGGTGTTTTAAGTGTACTACTATTCAGTATGGATTGTAAGTGTTAACATAAACATTACAATAAGATATTAAGAAAATTTCGAAGGGAAATAATTATATAAATTAACTAAGGAGTCTTTGAGACTGGATTCAACTTTCAACTGGTTGGAGTATGTTTTTAAGTCATTTTTTAAAAGGTAGAAGAATGTATGGCTTAGGCAATAGCCAGGTATATTTTTGAAGAGGTCATTAAATTATTTTAGTAATAAATAAGTGTCATATTAAAATTTTCAGTAAAAATCTTGTCTTGTAAACACCTTTACAAATTGCTTTTCTGTCTTATAACATTTTGTGCTTCAGGAAAGTCTGAAACTAGACATATTTTTGTTCTTTTAAAGGACATTGAAGTCTTAAAGAGAAATGTTTTTATTCTGTGTATGTATATATCTATATGTACAGCTATCTCTTCTATAAATAACTCCTAGATATTTAATAGCTCTGTTTCTACCACAAATGTACCTTCTTAAGAAATAAATTCAAATTGGTTTCTGATCAGGCTTTAAAACATATGCTGCTTTTTACATTTTTATTCTTATATTTTGGCCATGTTGCTGAAACCGATTATTAATTTTAATAACATGAAGATTCTCCTAGATTTGTTTGAATAGGCATTCAAATCATCTACAAATAATTTTTCCTATCTTCTTCAATATTATTTCATATTATTTATGTATTTATGTATGTATGTATGTATGTATGTATGTATGTATGTATTTATTTATTTTTGAGATGGAGTCTCACTCTGTCACCCAGGCTGGAGTGCAGTGGCCGGATCTCAGCTCACTGCAAGCTCCACCTCCTGGGTTCACGCCATTCTCCTGCCTCAGCCTCCCAAGTAGCTGGGACTATAGGTGCCCACCACCTCACCCGGCTAGTTTTTTGTATTTTTTAGTAGAGTCGGGGTTTCACCATGTTAGCCAGGATGGTCTCAATCTCCTGACCTCGGGATCCGCCCGTCTCAGCCTCCCAAAGTGCTGGGATTACAGGCTTGAGCCACCGTGCCCGGCCTATTTCATATTCTTATTTCTAAATAGGATGCTACTCTTGTTAAGTCATTAAAAATGATACATGATAAACAAGCATTGCAATTAGAGAATGATATTTTTCATTCATACTCAAAAATATAACAGTGAGTATTTTTTTGTTTTTTGTTTTCTTATTTTTAATTTTTTTTATTTTACTTTAAGTTGTGGGATACTTGTGCTGAATGTGCAGGTTTGTTACATACGTATACCTGTGTCATGGTGGTTTGCTGCATTTATCAACCAATCATCTAGGTTTTAAGCCCCTCATACATTAGATATTTGTCCTAATGCTCTCCATCCCTTTGCTCCTCACCCCCGAGAGACTCCAGTGTGTGATGTTCCCCTCCCTGTGTCCTTGTGTTCTCATTAATCAACTCCAACTTATGAGTGAGAACATGTGGTTTTCTGTTCCTATGTTAGTTTGCTGTGGATGATGGTTTCCCACTCCATCCATGTTACTGCAAAGGACATAAACTCAGTTTTTTATGGCTGAATAGTATTCCATGGTGTATAGTGCCACATTTTCTTTATCCAGTCTATCATTGATGGGCATTTTGTTGGTTTCAAGTCTTTGCTATTGTAAATAGTGCTGCAGTAAACACATGAGTGTGTGTGTCTTTATAGTAGAATGGTTTATAATCCTTTGGTATATACCCCATAATGGGATTGCTGGGTCAAATGGTATTTCTGCTTCTAGATCCTTGCAGAATTGCAACACTGTCTCTCACAATGATTGAAGTAATTTACACTCCCACCAACAGTGTAAAAGCATTCCTATTTCTCTTCATCCTCACCAGTATCTGTTGTTTCCAGACTTTTTAATGATTGTCATTTTAACTGATGTGAGATGGTATCTCTCTGTGGATTTGATTTGCATTTCTCTAATGACCAGTGATGATGAGGTTTTTTTCATGTTTGCTTGGCCATATAAATGTCTTCCTTTGAGAAGTGTCTGTTCATATACTTTGCTCACTTTTTGATGGGGTTGTTTGGTTTTTTTCTTGTAAATTTGTTTCAGCTCCTTGTAGATTCTGGATATTAGACCTTTATCAGTTGGATAGATTGCAAAAATTGTCTCCCATTCTGTAGATTGCCTGTTCACTCTGATCATAGTTTCTTTTGCTGAGCAAAACTCTTTAATTTAATTAAGTCACCTTTGCCAATTTTGGCTTTTGTTGCAATTGCTTTTGGTGTTTTGTTCATGAAGTCTTTGCCCATGCCTATGCCCTGAATGGTATTGCCTAAGTTTTCTTCTAGGGTTTTTATAGTTTTAGGTTTTACATTTAAGTGTTTAATCCATCTTGAGTTAATTTTTGTATAAGGTATAAGGAAAGGGTTCAGTTTCTCTTTTCTGCATATGGCTAGCCAGTTTTCCTAGAACCATTTATTAAATAGAGAATCCTTTCCCTATTGCTTGTTTTTGTCAGGTTTGTCGAAGAGCAGATGATTGTAGATGTCTGGTGTTATTTCTGAGGCCTCTGTTCTGTTCCATTGGTCTATATAGCTGTGTTGGTACCAGTATCATGCTATTTTGGTTACTGTAACCTTGTAGTATAGTTTAAAATCAGGTAGTGTGATGCCTCCAGCTTGTTATTTTTGCTTAGGATTGTCTTGGCTATATGGGCCTTTTGTCAAGGTTCTTAGCTTCCTTGCGTTGGGTTAGAACATGCTCCTTTAACTCAGAGGAGTTTGTTTTTACCCACATTCTGAAGCCTAGTTCTGTCAATTAATCAAACTCATTCTTTTTCAGTTTTGTGCCCTTGCTGGAGAGGATTTGCAATCATTTGGAGGAAAACAGGCATTGTGGTTTTTCGAATTTTCAGCATTCTTCCACTGGTTTTTCCTCATCTTCATGGATTTATCTATTTTTGATCTTTGAGGCTGAAGACCATTGGATAGGGTTTCTTTTGGGGGGTTCTTTTTGTTGATATTGATGTTATTGCTTTCTGTTTGTTTTTCTTCTAACAGTCAGACCCTTCTTCTGCAGGTCTGCTGCAGTTTGCTGGAGGTCCGCTGCAGTTTGCTGGAGGTCTGCTCCAGACCCTATTTGCCTGGATATCACCAGTGGAGGCTGCAGAACAGCAAAGACTGCTGCCTGCTCCTTCCTCTGGAAGCTTAGTCCCAAAGGCTGATGCCAGCCAGAGCTCTCCTGTATGAAGTCTCTGACAACACCTGTTGGGAGGTCTCTTCCAGTCAGGAGGTTCAGCGGTCAGGGACCCACTTGAAGAGGCAGTCTGTCCCTTAGTAGAGCTCAACCGCTGTACTGAGAAAACCCTCCTTGTCAGGATCTGCTGCTCTCTTCAGAGCCAGCAGGCAGGAACATTTAAGTCCACTGAAGTTATGCCCACAGCCGCGCCTTCCCCCAGGTGTTCTGTCCCAGGGAGATGGGAGTAATATCTATAGGACTCTGATTGAAGCTGTTGCCTTGCCAAATGAAGAGGAGTCTAGGCAGGCAGTCTGGCCATAGCCACTCTGCTCCACCATGTTGAATTCTGCCCAGTCTGAGCTTCCGGGCCTTTTTAGTGCTGTCAGGGAAAAACCACCTACTCAAGCCTCCATAATGACAGATGCCCCTCCCTCCCCCACCCCGCCACCAAGCTCAGTCTTCCCAGGTCAACTTCAGACTGCTGTGCTTGCAGTGAGAATTTCAAGCTAGTGGTTCTTAGCTTGCTGGGCTTTTTGGGAATGGGACCCAGTGAGTGAGACCACTTGGTTCCCTGGCTTCAGCCCCCTTTCCGGGGGAATAAACTGTTCTGTCATGCTGAGGTTCCAGGTACCACTGGGTTATGAAAAAAATAAAAATAAAAATAATAACTCCTGCAGCTAGCTCAGTGTCAGCCCAAATAGTTGTCCAGTCTGTGCTTGAAACCCAGGGCCCCAGTGGTGTAGGCATGTGAGGGAATCTACTGGTCTGTGGAATGCAAACACTGTGGGAAGAGCATAATATCTGGGCTGAATAGCACAGTCCCTCACAGCTTCCCTTGGCTGGAGTGAGAGGTGACACTGTGCTAGCAGTCCTCACTCTCAGCGCCTCCTTGGCCTCTGGCCTCGGCTTCCACTCTGGTGGTGCTTGAGGAGCCCTTCAGCCCACCATGGCACCATGGGAGCCCCTCTCTGGGTTGGCTGAGGCCGGAGACACCTCCTTTTGCTTGCTGGAGAGGTGTGGAGGGAGAGGCGCTGGCATGGGCTCCGTGGGCCCCACACATGGAGTGGCCCACCGGCACCGCGGGCCCAGGGCAGTGAGGAGCTTAGCACCTGGGCCAGCAGCTGCGGGGGTTGTGCCAGGTCCCCTGGCAGTGCTGGTCCACAGGGGCAGCACTCAAATTCTTGCTGCCTCCCTGCAGGGCAGGGCTCTGGCAGCCTACCATGTCTGAGCTCCTCCCCCCTGTGGTGGCCTCCCGTGTGGCCTGAGCCTCCCCAATGGGCACCACGCCTGCTCCCTGGTGTCGGGTCCCATGGACAGCCCAAGGGGCTGAGGAGTGCAGGCACTGCTGGGGACTGGCTGGCAGCTCTGCCTGCAGCCCTGGTGCAGGATCCACTGGGTGAAGCCAGCTGGGCTCCTGAACCGGATAGGGACTTGGGGAATTTTTATATCTAGCCTGAGGATCCTCTGCGCACCAATCAGCACTCTGTGTCTAGCTCAGGGTTTGTAAATACACAAATCAGTACTCTGTGTCTAGCTCAAGATTTGTGAATACACTCTGTATCTAGCTAACCTAGTGGGGACCTGGAGGACTAACATTCTGTGACTCTGTGTCTAGCTCAAGGATTTTAAACTCACCAATCAGCACTCTGTGTCTAGCTCAGGGTTTGCAAATACACCAATTGGTACTCTGTATCTAGCTAACTCTGTATCTAGCTAACTAAGCACTCTGTGACTCTGTGTCTAGCTCAAGGATTGTTAACGCACCAATCGGCACGCTGTCAAAACGGACCAATCAGCTCTCTGTAAAATGGACCAATCAGCAGGATGTGAGTGGGGCCAAATAAGGGAATAAAAGCAAACTGCCCAAGCTAACCAGCGGCAACCCTCTGGGGTTCCCTTTCACACTGTGGAAGCTTTGTTGTTTTGCTCTTTGCAATGAATATTGCTGCTGCTCACTCTTTGGGTCTATGCTGCCCTTATGAGCTGTAACACTCACTGCGGAGGTCTGCAGCTTCACTCCTGTAGCCAGCAAGACCAACAACCCACCAGGAAGAATGAACAACTCCAGACGCGCTGCTTCACTCCTGGCAGCGAGACCACGAACCCACCAGAAGGAAGAAGCTCCAGACACAGCTGAATGTCTGAAGAAACAAACTCCGGACACACTATCTCTAAGAACTGTAACACTCACCACGAGGGTCCGTGGCTTCATTCTTGAAATCAGTGAGACCAAGAACCCACCAATTCCGGACACAGGAGGAGGGAAGATTTCCTCTCTTTGCGCTTCCTAGATGAGGCAATGCCCCATCCTGCTTCTGCTTGCCTTCAGTGGGCTGCACCCACTGCCTGACAAGTTCCAATGAGATGAACAGGTTACCTCAGTTGGAAATGCAGAAATAACCTGCCATCTGCATTGGTCTGGCTGGAGCTACAAGAACTGTTCCTTTTCTGCCATCTTGCCAGCAGTCTCTTTTTGGTTTTTATATTTTAATGAGAATTAATTAATAATAGCTTGGGTGTGTCTTGATATTATCATATAATTTCCTTATTATAGTCCTTTAAAATAAATTAACCTCACAGTTACATTTTGTGTGCTACTTTTGTTCATTTTTTAATAAAAATGTGAGACCTGTAAACTGAGCTAGAAAATATGTTTAATGAAAAAGTATTTTTAGGTTTGTAAAATGTTTTATAATAAGAACTTATTTGTGTGCTGAAAGGATTTTTGTCAATATATTTGCTTTCATTGCTTTAAATTTTTAATTTACTCACAAACCTATGCAGGTTTTTTCTTTACTTAGTGGTATTTACTACATATTCAATTCTCTTAAGCATATTAGCCTACTCAGAACTTTCATACATTCTTAAGTGAATTTTAATCATTTTAAAAAATCTATTTCATCTCTATTTTCAAATGTGGTAATAAGTCATTTTGTATGATAATCTTCCATGTTTTAAAAATTCCACTGTATTTAAATTTATATCTTGTTTCTTATATAATAAAGGTACTATTTGTATCTTTTTCCCCCAATGAGACATGAAAAAAAATGGACAATTTTGGTTTTAAAAAAATATGTATTTTGTACAACTTGTGGTAAAATGTACATAATATAAAATTTACTATTTTTGCCATTTCACCAGCATTAAGTACATTCACATTGCTGTGCAACCATTACCATCATAAATCCATAGAACATTTTAGTCTTGCAAAACTTAAACTACTCACATTAACTCTCTGTTTCTCCCTATCACCCAGCTCCTGGCAAATACCATTCTACTTTTCTTTATATAAATTTGACTACATTGAGTATCACATACGGGTTGGAATCACAGAGCATTTGTCCTTTTGTGACTGGTTTGTTTCATTTAGCATAATGTTTATCAACATTGTAGCATGTGTCTGAATTTCTTTCCTTTTAAAGCTGGATATTAGTCCATCTATATTTCTGTAGCACAATATGTTTACCCACTAATCTATTAGTAGACATATGGGCTACTTCCAACTTTTGGCTATTGTAAACAATGAACATAGATATATGAATATCTGTTGAGGTCTTCATTTTAGGCTGAGCACTGTGCTGAAGACAGGCAGGCCTGGTGAGATCCAGAATGAAAAATTCTGTCCTGTAATAATTGAGTTGGCCTATGGAATACTTGCTATTTCTCTCCTCTATGAAGTGACTTATTGGAGAGAATTAGGATCAGACTCAGATCTAGGAAAGAAATAACCAAGAGAATGTGCTGCTGGACGGGGAAAAGGGTGCTCAGATATGGTGTCTGGAATGCATAGTGCCCTTGCCCTTAGGTAAGAGGTGATTGAAACTAGAGCCTGCCACCCAGAAGTCGAATTTCTGGATCATATGGTTGCAATAGTTTTTTTTTTTTAATTGCCATACTGTTTTTCACAGCGGCTATGCCATTTTACATTTCCACCAGCAATGTACAAGAATTTCAATTTCTCCACATCCTTGCTAACACTTGTTACTTCTGTTTTGCTTTTGTTTTTGTAATAGTCATCTGTATTAGTTCATTCTTACATTGCTAGAAAGAACTACCTAGACTGGGTAATTTATAGAGGAAAGAGGTTCAATCAGCTTACAGTTCTGTGGGCTGAACAGGTTTCTGCTTCTGGGGAGGACTCAGGAAACTTACAATCATGGCAGAAGGTAAAGAGGCAGCCAGCACATCTTTATGTGGCCAGCAGGGCAGGGGTGGCAGGAGGTGTGACACATTCTAGAAAAAACACATCTTGTGAGAACTCTATCATGAGAACAGCAAGGGGGAAGTTCACTCCCATGATTCAATCACTTCTCACCAGGCCCCTCCTCTAACACTAGAAATTACATTCAACAAGAGATTTAGGTGGCGACACAGAGCCAACCCACACCATCATTCTAATGGTAGTGAAGTGGTATCTCACTGTGGTTTTGATATGTATTTTCCTAATGATTAATGATGTTGAGCATCTTTTCACGGGCTTATTGTCTATTTGTAATTTTTTTGTATGCTTTTTTAAATAGATGTCTATTCAAGTTCTTTATTTTATTTTTATTTTCTGAACTGGGTTGTTTGTTTTTTGTTGTTGCATTATAGAAGTTCCTTATATATTCCAGATATATATCTCTTATCAAACATATTATTTGCTTATATTTTCTCCCATTCTATAGGTTGTGTCTTCACTCTGTTGATTGTTTTATTTGCTATGCAGAAGCTTTTTAGTTTGAAAAAAACCCACATAGCCACAACAACCTTGAGCAAAAAGAACAAAGCTGAAGGAATCACACTATCTGACTTAAAAACATAGTACAAAGCTATAGTAACCAAAACAGCATAATACTGGCAAAAAACAAATACATAGACCAGTGGAGCAAAATAAAGAACCCAGAAATAAATCCAGACATTTACCACCAACTGTCAACAAAAGCACCAAGAATATCTACTGGAGAAAAAGCAGTCTCCTCAATAAATGGTGCTGGGAAAACTTGATATTCACATGACACTTGGATCTCACTTGGTGTGAGGTGTTATTCTAATTGTGGTTTTGATTTGCATTTCTCTGATTAGTGATGTTGAGCATTTTTTATATGTCTCTTGGCCACTTTTATGTCTTCTTTTGAGAATAGTCTTTATACTTTTTGCCCACTTTTTAATGACATAATTTCTTTTTCTCTTGCTGGTTTGTTTAAGTTCTTTATAGATTCTGCATATTAGACCTTTATAAATTCACAGTTTGCAAACATGTTGTCCCATTCTGTAGGGTGCCTTTTTACTCTGTTGCTAGTTTCTTTTGCTGTTCAGAAGCTCTTTAGTTTAATTAAGTCCCAATTATCAGTTTTTCTTTTGGTTGCTATTGCTTTTGAGGACTTAGTCATAAACTCTTTGCCTATGCTGATATTTGAAAGAGTATTTTGTAGGTGTTCTTCAAGAATTGTTATAGTTTGAGGTCTTATATTTAAGTCTTTAATATATTTTGAGTTATTTTTTGTATATAGTGAGAGGGAGTGGTCTAGTTTCATTCTTCCACAAATGGTTAGTCGGTTTTCCCAGCACCATTTATTGAATAGGGAGTCTTTTCCTCATTGCTTATCTTTGTCCATTTTGTCACAGGTCAGTTGGTTCTAGGCGTGCAGCTTTATTTCTGAATTCTCTATTCTGTTTCATTGGTCTAGGTGTCTAGTTTATTACCAGTACCATGCTGTTTTGATTACTATAATCTTATAGTACAGTTTGAAGTTGGGCAATGTGATGCCTTCAGCTTTGTTTTTCTTGCTAAGGATTGCTTTGCCTATTCAGGCTCTTTTGGGAATCCATATAAATTTTAGAATACTTTCTTCTAATTCTTTTTTTTTTAAAAAATTGGTAATTTGGTACATATAGCACTGGATGTATAGATTGGGCAGTGTAGACATTTTAATGATACTGTCATCTGTGATTTCCTTCAGCAGTGTTTTGTGGCTCTCTTTGAGATGTCTCACCTCCTTGGCTAGATAGGCTCCTAGATATTTTATTTTTTTCTGGCTATTGTAAATGTGATTGCATTATTGATTTGACTTTCAGCTTGAACCTTACTAGTGTATGCAAATGCTACTAATTTTTGTACATTAATTTTGTAGCCTTAAACTTAACTGAGATAGTTCATCAAGTCTAGGAGCATTTTGGTGAAGTCTTTAGGGTTTTTTAGGTATAGAATCATATCATTAGCAATAATATTAGCTATTATTGATAATAGCAAAAAAAGTATATATATATAGGTAAATGTTCAAGTAAATTACAAAATATTCACATAGTTGAATTCATAAAACTTCTGAAGTAATTCTATGAGTAGTTTATAATTTTATGGTGAATGCTTAGAATATAATGTTAAATAAATCTTGTTCATGCAGGATAATAGCAACATTATAAAAAGCATGCGAAAATATTGAAAGGGAAGATACTAAAACAGAGAATAATTATGGGTTGTTCTGTCTAAATGTTTATGCACTACAAATGATACAATGTCTCCAATTTATGACAATAAAAAGTGTTTTAAAAGTCTGAAGTTTTGAAAAGGGTTATATCAGCAAGATAGTAGATTAAGAACCCCAGACTCATTATCCAACAGAGATCCAAATTTAGCAATAATATATATTCCAAAAGCCTTTATGAGAACTCTGGAAATAATTAAGAAGTCACAATACCCCAAAGCAAACAATAGCTGTATTGAAAAGAGTAGGAAAGCCTGTTGCATTTCACTAATAGCCCTCCCACCAAGCCAGCACAATTAGTGCAATCAGGAGAACATGGTCAACTCACAACTTTTTCCTTGAGAAGGAAATAGAAGAGTAGAGTGTACATAAAATTTTCTGGCTTTTCAGTGAAGCTGTCTATGGAACTAGTTTCTGTTTCACCTGGTGAAGGGCATTGATGATATGCTGCAATACATTGGATGCCTAAGAGCCACTGAGAGCAAAGTAGCTTGTTGCAACACCAGAAAACCAGCAGCAGCACAGACAGACAGTAGAAGGCACAAGAAATTATGAGATTTTCTTAAAATCCTGTGTACCATTGTAATTAGGAAATTACATAAACAAGCACAGAGAAGACCCATTTTTAGAAAAGATTTGAGAGGCCCACAGAATCTCTGACTGGAATAATTAGTAAAGATCTTCCCCCGCATGAAGCCAGTCCTTATGGCCTGAGAATTTGAGATCTTTTTTTCCAAATAAGTAAATCCTGGCCAAAAAAAAACAAAAAAAAAAGGCATATGAAGAAACAGGGAAATAAGGCTCAATCAAAAGAAAAAAACATTTCTAGAAATTGATCTTTAAAGAATGAGAGCTCTGTGAATTTTCTGAAAAAAATATTTCAAAATATCTTAAAGAATCTTGAGCCGCTTCACCCAGGAGAGAGAAGAGATTGGTTTGTGTGTTCAGCTCTCCACTTTTCCAAAGGGGCTTTCAGCAAAGTGGTTTCTGAATACCAATATTGGGACTGTGATGGGTCTGGCACAGTCCAACGTTCACCCAGGGGAGAATGTTGGCAACAGTTTAGCCTGGTAGATGCCAGTGATTACACTCCCTGCTTTGCACATAGCAAGTAGGTTTTAAAAACCAAGCTGAAAGCTACCCCACGGGAAGGGAAAGAATTTGTCCATGTGTCCAGCACCCTAACTTTTCTCCACGGATGCCAAAATAACTAACATTTCTAACCAGTTTTGACTTAAACAAGCCCAGCACAGTCAAGCTGCTCAGAGAATATGAAAATGGTGTTTTGAGCTTGTAGACCATAGCTACCCTCTCTCTGGCTCACCACGGAATACATGGACAAAAATACAACTGCCTAATTCCTTCTCAGGAGGGAAAGAATTGTTGCAGGCCACCATTATTTTTGGCTGGATTTGTTGGTGAAAGTGTTGTCTTTTATAAAACCAATCCATGAAGACTGGGAGAGGTGCTTGCTTTATTAATATACAGAAACCAACATAGAGGGTCAAGATAAAATGAAGAATCAGGTAAAGATGTTCCAAACAAAGGAACAAGATAAACATACAGAAACCAACCTTACATGATTTATCCAATAGATAATTAACAATAATTATAAGATGCTCATCAAGGACATAAAAACATAGTGAGAATTTCAACAACGAGTTGGGAAATCTTAAAAAGTACCAAACAGAAATCATGGGCTGAAGAACATATACTGAAAAATTTACTAGAGAGGCTCGACAGCAGACTAGATCAAGCAAAAGAAAGGATTAGCAAATCCAATGACAGATCACTGGAAAAAATTTAGAGGAGCATAAAGACAAAAAGACTACAAAAGAGTGAAGAAAGCTTTAGGAATTATGGGACACCATCAAGTTGACCAACACACATATTCTGAAGTCCCAGAAAAAGAAGAAACAAAGAACCATAAAAATCACTTAATGTAGTAATGACTAAAATTTATCAAATCTGTAGAAGTAAGTTCCAGGTCCCAGAAACCCAGAGACACCAAATAAGATGAATAGATGCACATTGAAACACATTATAATCAAATTGTCAGATGTAAAAGACAAAGAATTCTGAAAGCGGCAAGAGAAAAAACGTGACTTGTCATATACAAAGGAACTTCCATGAAACTATAAATAGATATTTCAGCAGAAACTTTTTGGGTTGGAAGGAGTAAGATAATATATTCAAAGTGCTGAAAGAAAAAAATAAAACTGATAATCAAGAATACAGTATCTGGAAAAACTGTTCTTTAAAACAAAAAGGGAAGATAAAGACTGTCACAGAAAAACAAAAGCTGAAGGAGTTCATCATCACTAAACCTGCCTTAAAAGAAATGCAAAAGAGAATCCTTAAGGTTGAAATGAAAGGATACAAAATAGCAAGACAATAGTATAAGAAAATGTAAAACTCATTGGCAAAGGTAAATATGTAGACAAGTATATAATACTGTTACTGTAATCATTGTAAATTACTGTAATACTTGTATAAAAGTTAAAAGAAAAATGTACTAAAATAAATATAGCTAAAATATGTTGAAAGGTATATAATATGAATACAATAAATCATGATAAAAATAGCATAAAGTGTATGGGAGAAAATTGAAGTGTAGTCTTAGTGCATGATTGAAGTTTCTATCAGCTTTAAATAGACTGTAATACTATAAGATATTTGTGTAAGCTCCAGGGTAACCACATACACAAAAAAAACTATAGAATTATTTTAAAATTAAAAATAACAAAGTATGTAAGTTTTGTAAAGGTTTTGTTTTTCTTTTTGTGACAGGAACTTGCACTGTCACCCACAACTGGATTGCAGTGGCATGATCATAGCTCACTGGAGCATCAAACTCCTAGGCTCAAGGGATTCTTCTACCTCAGCCTCCTGAGAAGATTAGGTATACATCAGCATGCCTCCCAAGGTACATGCAAGCATATCTCGTTAATTTTTACATTAATTAATTACTTAATTAATTTAGTGGGGTTTTTTTTGTTTTTTTGTTTGTTTTTTGTAGAGATGAGTCTTACTATGTTGCTCAGTCTGGTCTTGAACTCATAGGCTCTGGCAACCCTCCTACCTCAGTCTCCAAAGTGCTGGGATTACAGGTGTTAGCCACTCTACTTAATTTCTAAATATCTTTGAAAATAAACAAAAAATGAAGAAGATGGCAAGAATAGAAATACAGGTAAAAGAACTACCAGACTTAAGTGAAAGCAATTAACAAAATACGGTAGTGATAAATTCTTTCCCATCAAAAATTATTCCAAATGTAATAGATTAAACTCTCTAATCAAAAGCTATAGAGTGGCTGATTAAAAGAAATACAAGACACAACCATACGCTGTATGCAAGAAACTAACTTTAACAATAGACACGGGCTGAGAGAGAAGAGAAAGGGGAAGTTATTCCATGCAAATCACAACCAAAAAAGAGCAGATGTAGCCAGGCATCGTGGTTCATGCCTGTAATTCCAGTGCTTTGCCAGGCCCAAGGTGGGAGGACTGCTTGAAGTAAGGAATTTCTTACCAGCCTGGGAAAATATAGCAAGACTCTCTCTCTAGAGGTAATTTTAAAAAATAGCCAAATGTGGTGGCATGTGCCTGTAGTCATAGCTACTCAGGAGGCTGAGGCTAGACAATCACTTAAGCCCAGAAGTTTAAGGCCATGGTGAGCTACAATTACACCACTGTACTCCAGCCTGGCAAGAGCATAAAACCTTATCTCAAAAAAGAAGAAGAAGGAAGAAAAAGAAAAAAGAAGA
Source organism: Macaca mulatta (assembly GCF_049350105.2). NCBI lineage: Eukaryota > Metazoa > Chordata > Mammalia > Primates > Cercopithecidae > Macaca > Macaca mulatta. The sequence continues at coordinate 14,689,951 of NC_133417.1, forward strand.
AAAAGGATGATGATGATGATGATGATGATGATGATGATGGAAGAAGAAAAAAAAGAAGAAAAAGAAGAAGAGGAGGAGGAAGAGGATGAAGGAGGAGGAAGGGAAGAAGAAGAGAAGGAGGAGAGAAGGAAGAGAGAAGGAGGAGAAGGAAGACAGATATGGCTATATTTATATCAGACAAAATATACTTTAATGAAAACCTGTGAAAAAAAGACAAAGAAGAGCATTTTATAATGATAAAAGGGTCAATCATGCTGGAAAGAATACAAATATAAATGTATATGTATTCAATATCAGAGCACCTAAACATATAAAACAAACATTGACAAAACTAAAGGAAGAAATTATGAACAGAAAATCAACACAGAATATCAATAAGCAAACAGAGGACTTGAATAAAATCATAAACCATATTGACCTAACAAACATACACAGAACATTCCACCCCAAAGTAGCAGAATAAACATTTTTCTCAAGTGTACCAGGAACTTTCTCCAAAAAGATTACTTGTTAGGACACAAAATAACAAATCTTAACAAATTTAAGATTAAAATTATACCAAGTATATTTTTTTACCACAATGGAGTGAAACTAGAAATCAATAGCAGGAGGATAACTGAAAAATTCACAAATATGTGGATATTAAATAATACACTATTGAGCAACTATTGGGTAAAAGCAGCAATCAAAAAAATTTAAAACTTCATTGGGACAAATGAAAAATACAATATACTAAAACTTGTGGGATGCAGTAAAAGCAGTACTAAGAAGGGGAGGCCATAGCAATAAACACCTACTTTAAAAAAAGAAGAATGATCTCAAATAAACAACCTAAATTTACACCTCAAGAAACTAAATAAAGAAGAACAAACTAAGCCCCAAATTAGCAGAAGATGAAAATAACAAAGATTAGAACAGAAACACATGAAATAGAAAAAAAATTTAATAATGCTGAATTGGTTTTTTGAAAAGATTAACAAAATTTACAAGACCTTTGATTGACCAAGAAAAGCAGACAGATTAATAAAATCAGAAACAAAAAGGGATATTATAATTGTTGTCACAGCAATAAAAAAGGATCATAAGATACTACTGCATTATATTTCAAAAAAACTGGGTAACCTAGAAGAAATCGAAAATTTTCTAGAAACATACAACTGACCAAGAGTAAACTATGAAGAAATAGAAGGTCTGAACATTCATACTGAATCAGTCGTCAAAAACCTGTCAACAACAACAAAACCCTAGGACTAGATGGCTTAACTGGTTAATTCTGATAAATATATAAAGAACTATTAATGTTAATCCTTCTCAAACTTTTGCAAAGGAATTAAAGGAGAGAGAACACTTGCAAACACATTTTATGAGGACAGCATTACCCTGATACCAAAGCCAGACAAAGAAAAGAAAACTACAGGTCAATGTTCCTGATGAATAAAGGTGTAAAACTACTTAACAAAATACTAGTGAACTAAATTCAATGGTATAGCACACTAAAAGGATCCTCCTATATCATGACCAAGCGAGATTCATCACTGGGCTATAAGGATGGTTCAATATATAAAAAATCAATTAATGTGATATATCATATAAACTAAAACAAAGGGTAAAAATTAAATGTTTCTTTCAATAGATACAGAAAAAGAATTTTACAAAATGCAATACACTTTCTTAGTAAAATCTCTTAACAAGTAAAAATAAAAGGAAGGTACCTCAATATAATAAGGACCATATGTAAAAAGCGTACAGGTAACATACTCAATGGTGAAACACTGAATGCTTTTCCTCTAAGATCAGAAAGAAGGCAAGAGTGTTCATTCTTTCTACTTCTATTCCACATAGTACCAGAGCTCTAGCCAAAGCAATTAGGGAAGAAAGGAAATAAAATATATTGAAATAGGAGGATAATTAAAATTGTTTCTGTTTGCATATGGCATGATCTTATGTATAGAAAACTCTAAAGACTCAATTTAAAAATTTATGTATAGAAAACTCTAAAGACTCAATTTAAAAAGTCACAGGTAATAAGCAAATTTAGTAAAGTTGCAACATATGAAATAAACATAAAATTCAGCTGCATTTCTATAGACTAAAAATAAACTATTCAAAAATAGAAAGAAAGAAATTAGGAAAACAATCCCATTTACAATAGCTCCAAAATCAATAAATGCCTAAGAATAAACTTCACTATGAGGTGAACATCTTGTATACTGAAAACTATAAAACAATGATGAAAGAAATTAAACAAGACACAAACAAATGGAAAGACTACCCCATGTTCATGGACTGGAAAACTTAATATTGTTAAGATATTCATGCTATCCAATATGATCTACAGATTAAATTCAATCACTATAAAAATCCCAATTATTTTTACAGAAGGAGAGAAAACAATTTTAAAATTCATATGGAGCCACAAAAAAACTACAATTAGCAAATCAACCTTGAGGAACACGAACTAAACTGAAGGCATCATACTTCCTGATTTCAAAATATATTACAAAGCTGCAGTGATCAAAACAATATGTTACTGCTACAGTGACAGACATACAAACCAATGGAACAAAATAGAAAACCCAGAAATAGACCCCACACAATTGACTTTTGAGGAGTGCAAAGGATATACAATTGGAAAAGATAGTCACTTCAATAGACAGTGTTGGGAAAATTGAATATTAATGTATGAAAGAATAAAATTGAATGTTTATTTTACATCAGAGTAAAAAAATAGTTAAAAATGGATTAAACATGTAAATGTAGTACTCGCAACTGTAACACTTCTAGTAAAAAATGTAGGAGGAAAGGTTCATAATATTAGTTTTGGCAATTATTTAGTGGGTACAATACCAAAAGTACAGGTGACAAAAACAAATAAACAAATGTGGCTACATCAAACTAAAAAGCATCTTCAGAGCCAAAAAAACAAGTAACAATGTAAAAAGGCAACCTATGGCATGTGATACAACATTTACAAACCATATATCTGATACAGGGTTAATCTTCAAAATATACACAAATCTTCTAACTGAATAGTTTCTCAAAAACATTTTAAAATGGGCAAAATATTTGAATAGACATTTCTCCATAAAGACGTGCAAATGGTGAAGAAATATGTAAAAAGATGGTCAATGTTATTAATCACCAGGGAAATGCTACTAAAACTATGAGATACCACTTCACACTTGTCTGGATGATTATTTTCAGAAATAAAAGACAAAGAGTGTGTTAGCAAGGATGTGTTAGCAAGGATGTGGAGAAACTGGAACATTTGTATGCTGTTGTAGGAATGCAAAATGGTACAGCTGCTATAAAAAAATCGTATGGTGGTTTTCCAAAAATTGAAAATAGAACTACCAAATGATCCAGCAATCCCACTTCTGGGTCTTTATCCAAGATAGTTGAAAACAAAGTCTCAAAGAGATATTTACATACCATCTTCATGGAAACATTATTCACACTAGCCAAGAGGTGGATGCAACCTAAATGTTCATAGGTGGATGAATAGGTAAGCAAACTGTGGTATATGTTATATACAAGTAATTAAATATTTTTTTACATTTGAAAAAGAAGGAAATCCTGTCATATGCTATGATGTGGATGAATATTGAAGACATCAGGCTAAGTGAAATAAGCCATTCACTAAAAGACAAATGCTGCAGAATCCTACTTATATGAGATATCTAAATATCTAAAGTAGTCAAGCTCTAAAAAGCAGAAAATAGAATGATTGTTGCCAGAGGACAGTAAAGGGTGAAAAGGAAATTTGATGCTCAGTGGGCATAGAATTTTAGTGTTTGTATTAGTCTGTTTTCATGCTGCTGATAAAGACATACCCGAGACTGGGCAATTTACAAAAGAAAGAGGTTTATTGGACTTACAGTTCCACATGACTGGGGAGGCCTCATAATGATGGTGGAAAGTGAAAGTCACGTCTCACATTGGCAGCAGGCAAGAAAAGAGGGCTTGTGCAGAGAGACTCCTATTTTTAAAACCATCAGGTCTCATCAGACGTATTCACTCTCATGAGAACAGCATGGGAAAGACCTGCCCCCATGATTCAATTACCTCACACCAGTTTCCCCCCACAACACATGGGAATTCAAGATAAGATTTGGGTGGGGACCCAGCCAGATCATATCAGTGTTGCAAGATGGAACACTTTATAGATTTGTTGCACAACAATGTGCATATAGTTAATAATACTGTACTGTGCACTTACAAATGGCTAAGATGGTAAATTTGACATTATGTGTTTTTACCAAAACCAAAACAAAAACACAAAACAAGCAGCAAAAACTCAAGAAGCAGCCTGGCTTTTGCATAGGGAAGCGATGAAATGGAGGCTGGGGAGGGAGGGAAGGTAGGCCCCCACAGAACCTCCTGGAGAAGTTTACCAAGTGCATATCTGATCCCATGAGCACTGGGGAGCAATTGAGTATTTTAAGCAAGTAGTAGGAAAGTCAACTTCCCTTTCCCTCCTCCTGAGCAAAATGTGTTGCAACTCTCCTTACGGAAAAGTCTGTGTTGCTAAGAACAGTGCCCGAATGTGCAGAATGGAGGGAGAGTGAGATAAGCACTCCGAGTGTGTGCATTGGCCTCCTTCTGAGCCAGGTGAAGTAGGTGCTGGGCAAAAGGAGACGTCTTCATGATGTGGGGAAAGTCAAAGGCTCCTAACTTCAAAGAAAGGTGTGGACCTCCTCAGTCAGTTGCTCTACCAAAGCTGGTGCTAGGTCTTGTTAAAAAGAAATAAAAAAGAAGGGGGTGAAAAAGATTATTATTGAAGGGAAAATTAATTCAATTTCTTAGAAATCAAGAAGGTTGATTTGTTCTGGTTGCTATTATTGTTGTTTTCTTATCTTTGAGGAAAAAAGTAAATTTTATTAAGTAGTAAAAGACATCTTCTCCCAAAATATCTCCTTGTAGCTAAGTAATTTTATCTTATTTCAAAATAAGAATTATAGACATGTCCTTTTGGTTTCTTACTCTCTTAAAAGAAAACATTTTTGTTGTTCATGAATGCTTACAGGAAGCTACAAGAATGTTAAAGGACCAATGTTAACAACTAATGAATATAAATACTCCTGCCACTATGACTACAATTGGTTTAAAATAACACTTTTTTTTTTCTAAAAAGTATCCTTTTTTGATATCCTGAATAACAAATATTCAGATCCAGAGGTCTTATTCTGAAGCCCTGAAGCCTCATTATCATGCAACTTTGTCTTATTCTTCTTTTCTAACACTCTGCCTACCTCCTAGAGCATTAAGTGAATCTGGAAAATTCTTTTTTTAAAAAAAGCCAAGATAAAGCAGTAGATGGTTCACAGTTTAATTCTAAAATATACAGAACCCAGCTTTCCTATCCTTATATTCCACAAGACTTCCCCATTGAACTCCAAGTTGGCACCAACATCAGTAATGGACAGAAACATGGAGAAGAAACACTTGGACGCAAGTTCTGATTTCAATTCTAAGATTTGCTGCTTCTATGATTTGGAACAATCTGTAAGCTCCCTGATATTTAGTGCTTCATTGGCAAATGGTTATATTAATTCTTGTCCTTCCTTCTTTACTAATCTGAGGATTCCAAGTAGTAACATGTTGTTATAGATTGAATGTCTGCGTCTCCCCAAAAGTCATATGGGGAAGCCCTAACCACCAGTGTGGCTGTATTTGGAAATGGAGACCACAAGAGAGTAATTAAGTGTTCTAATCAGAATAGAAACCAGAGAACTAACTCTCTGTCTCTCTCACCCTCTCTCTTTTCTGTGTGTGCACAGAGAAAAGGACATCAGAGGACACAGTGAGAAGGTGACCATCTGCAAGCCAAGAAGAGGGCCTTTACCAGACCCTTACCACTCTGGCACGCTAATCTTGGACATACAGCCTCCAGAACTGTGAGAAAATAAATTCTGTTGTTTAATCCACACAGTCTGAAGTGTTTTGTTACAGAAGCCTGAACTGACCAATGCACTGGTGATAATGGATTTTGTAACATATGAAGTCCTTTTTAAATAAAAGCTATCGTTACTTGTCCTAGAATTTCTTTGTTTGTGATTAAGCAGCCATCAGTCGACCAAAGGCTATAGGCAGTCTGAGTCCAGCTCCCTACATGGGAAAGCAGAGAAGGGCTCAGCTTCATTTGAGGCAAATACAAAGCTGATCATTTGAACCACACAGTTCCAGTTTATAAAAGTTTTTGAGACTATTCTCTGCCCTTCCCGTCATTTTCTAGTGCATTAGAAGAACACTTTGGTTAAGAATATTTATTTCCTTCCCAGTCATCAAGTAATTTTTTTCTTTCAATTGCTGAAAACGGATTACTGTCAAGTTCCCAGATTTCAAAAAATGTCAAAACTTAAAAAAAAGAAAAAAAATGGGATCAGGCGTGGTGGCGCACGCCTGTAATTGAGCACTTTGAAAGGTCAAGATCACTTGAGGTCAGAAATTCGAGACCAGCCTGGCCAATATGGTGAAACCCCATCCTACTCCAAGTACAAAAATTAGCCTGGTGTGGTGGCACGTGTCTGTAATCCCAGCGACTAGGGAAGTTGAGGCAGGAGAATCACTTGAGCCTGGGAGGTGGAAGTTGCAGTGAGCCGAGATCGCAGAACTGCACTACAGCCTGGGTGACAGAGCAAGACTCCGTCTCAAAAAAAAAAAAAAAAGAAAAAGAAAAATGATAGGAACTCTGCAGCACATTCTGTAAAATCGAGAAAATAGGTCACTCATGTTTGCTCTTCACATGAATTCACAATCTCATTACAAAGATAAAGTACACAGAGAAAATGGTGGGTCCAATGTATAAGACGTCACTAATGCTAGGGCAGATAAGATTATCAGAAGGGAAGATCTTTGCAGTTATGTGAATTCTTCCTGAACTTCTCCTCCCAATCTCCTAATTTCCCATTCTACAAAATTGTTAATCATTCCTCTCTGAATTTCACCTATTCTCTCCAGACACGTCTACTTTTTACACATGTAAGACTATTTTATGTTTGCTTAATACATTTAATATAGTATTAATAATTATAGGCTTATACATTTTATATGTATATTACATGTAAAGGCTATGTTAATACATTAGTTATATTGAAAATGTGCTTAGCCAATTAGAATACTAATTGTATACATGTATAAGGCTATATTATTGTTTGTATAATATATTAGTTTGCATTGAAAGTGTTTTACCCATTAGAATACTATAAATTCCTTAAAATGGAAATTAATGTTTTTAATCTTACAACTTTTGCACACTGAACATCATGTATTAAAAAGTAAAAGCATAATATAAATAAAATAGGAGGAGATCTTGAGGAGTAAGTAAACTTAGGCAATCAGGTAGAGAGGTCATTTCAGGGATTAGGTAATGGTTTGACGAATGTATAAAAGTGGGAGGGAGTGTGGGAAGTAAGACAGCTTCTACAGAAGACGTGTGAAATAGGATCTGGATAAGTTGAACAGAATCACATTAAGGAGAGTCTCCTAAATGATAGCAAAGTAAAGTTTATCAAATACAGTTCTTTCAGTTAAGCACAGTAGGATGAAAAGATTGAGGTATCTCTTTTCCTTTCTTTTATTTTCTATTTTTATTTTTTTCCCTAAATCTAAGGCACCATATGACCAGGATATGACTTTTTGTTTATTTGATACATGTTAAACCAAAAGGAAAAATAACATAATCAGATTTAAATTATTAAATGTACCATATCAAACCACTTTGGACTTACTTACAATCATTTCTATTAACTGCCCATTCTCTCAATCTACAATTGAGGACAAAGAAGTCTTCAGTGGAGCAGGATCTCAATTATTTGCTAACATTTGACAGCATAAGAATGGGTACTCTCTTAGTCAGTTCAGGCTGCCGTGACAAGTTACCATAGACTGGGTAGCTTAAACAACAGAAATGTATCTGTCACAGTTCTAGATGCTGAAGGTCCAAGATTTGGTTGCCAATATGGTCAGGTTCCCAGTGAGGGCGCCCTTCCTGGTTTGCAGATGGCTATGTTTATGCTGTGTACTCACATGGCAGAGAGTACAGAGAAAGAAGCATCCTCTCTTGTTTCTTTGCTTACAAGAGCACTAATTCTACCATAAACAGTCACCCTCATGATTTAATTACCTCCCACAGGTCTGATTTCCAAATAGCATCACGTTGGTGATTATAGGTTCAACACATAAATTTGATGCCGGGGTTGGGGGGATGGTGATGCAAACATTCAGTCAATAGCAAGTGTCTTTCCCAGAAATCAGACGTTGTGAATGAGAGAAGGTTATTTTGCCTGATGATGGGAATAGTAACATATAAGTTCAAGAATTATTATAGGGCCAGGTGTGGTAGCTCATGCCTGTAATCCTAGCATGCGGAAAGGCCAAGGTGGGTGGACAACTTGAAGTCAGGAGTTCAAGAACAGCCTGGCCAACATGAGGAAACCCAGCCTCCACTAAAAATACGAAAATTTGCCAAGTCTGGTGGTGCACACCTGTAGTCCCAGCTACTCGGGAGGTTGAGTCATGAAAATCACTTGAACCCAGGAGCCAGAGGTTGCAGTGAGCTGAAATAGCACCACTGTACTGCAGTCTGGTCAACAGAGTGAGACTACATCTCAAAAAAAAAAAAAAAAGAGAGAATAAAAGAAAGAATCATTGTAGGTCAGGCTCTACCTCACAAACCAGTGAATCACAGAAAGACAGAAGGAGACATAAGAGAAGAATGAAGCAGATTTGTGGGATAAAGCAAAGATGAGTCAATTCAAAGAAAATTACTTGGTACATAGTTCTTGCTTCAGGTTCATTTTTGAGGCTAGGCTATATGCCTTCCTGTGGCTATCCAAGATGGTTCTGATTCTGTATCCCATTGTAAGTTCTCTCTCTCTCTCTTTTTTTTATCTTTGCCAGTTCAGGTTGTATTGCATTATTTGGAATTAAATAGTCATGCACAAATTATAGAGATTGTGTGGTGTGGTTTTCACTTCAAACACAGAAATATCAAGAAACATGGGACCTAAGGTTTTTATACACATGTAATTTTGACCAAATAGTGTTTACAATAATTCATTAAACTGGGAAATGAGATACACCATGTCACAGTATGCCACTACACAAGATTAACTTGGGGGGTGAATACAGCATCATTTTTACATTTGCTTATTTGTTGCAGAATAATTTATAATAGAATATGTGCTATTAATGTTACATGACTTTTTTTTCCACCACATTTGCTGTTTTTTTTTTTTTTAAGTTGGTAAGGCTGTGTGAGTAAGTACTTTCAGTTAATAACATGCCCATGTACATGTGCCTACAAGGATTTGGGGATTAGGTTAAGGCCAACACATTTGGGAAGTAATAGTGCTGCCACAATTTAATAATAGGCAGCTTTGAGGCACAAAGTGTCAAATAAAACATTGATTCTCATAATAGTAAGCCATAACGGCCAGTCTGATCTTTAACTGTAAAGCACAATAGCTAGTGTTAGCTGAGTAAAGATTGATTATAAAAAGGAAACTCACACTGTAACCAATTTCAGAGAAAAAGTAAGAAGAAATAATGTCGAAACCAAACCGTGTGTGTGTGTGTGTGTGTGTGTGTGTGTGTGTGTGTGTGTGTGTGTGAGTTAGGTATAGGTATATGTCTATTAATGATAGTGCTTTCAGAATTTACTGATAGATTGTGTGGGGGTCCCTATTAGGCATCTAAGTTGATATGTTGAGTAGTTTTTGAGAATTAAGTGGCGGAATTCAAGCTAGAGATGTAAATTAAAGTTAATAAAATATAGGATACATTTATGGCCCCGAGACTGGATGAGAACTCCCAAATGTGTGAAGACAGTAACAGAGCTTACATGCTAAGGCTTGTGAGAGTTTCGAATTTTATAGATTGAGAAAATAATAAGTAAAAATTAAATTCTAAAAAACTACAATGAAAAATATGAGTAAGAGCTCCTAAGCGTGTTTTACCTTCTTTCAGGTCTCACTGTGTAACAATGATAGAAATATCATTCAAAAAGAAAAAAATCCCTTTTTGAATTTCCGACAGCCATGACTTTGTTGAAATTATGATGTAGAAAGAGGATGACACTAGGATTTACCTAGTTGACCTAGTCAATGACTACATGGCCCTAAACATTACACGAATGTTTTCTAAGATGTATAATAGTCTCCTAATATTCTCTATCTTTGCTGACTTTAATTTCCACAGGCTACCAGAAGAACTTTTCTAAAATGAAACTATTTCTGTGTTTAAAATGCTTCAGTGGTCCTCTCTTGACCTCAGGAGCAGGTCAAACTCTTCATCATAGTACACAACGTTCTTCATCCCATTCCTTTCACCCACCTCCTCCAGCGGTATCTCACTACTTCCCTGCTGGTACTCTGAATTACTTAATATTTCTCCTGATGTTTCATTATCATTTATCAGCAGGCTTCCATATGTGATGTATCTCAACCTAGAAAACTCTTTCTCAACCATATGCATTGACATTTCTGACATCCTTTAGGGGGCCCTCTCTGAACTCTTTATTCTGGGTTAGATACTTTCTCAGTACTCTTCCTGACATCTTTTTCTACTGTAAAATTAAATAATTCAAACTTGAAATTGTTGGAACTTTAAGGCATTTTGAGTTCAGAGAGGATTCTGGCTATGTGGCCTGAGTCACATGGTATGCAGCTAGAACTTCTGTTCTTTCCTATAAATGATTAGGAAAGGCCTTGTGGCAACAGAGATAAGACCCGCCTCGGATCATCATCCCTCCTCATGGAATGTCAAGGCAATCTTCCTTTTATTGTGGCAATCTCTAGCTTATCAAATTGCTATAACCTATGCACTGACCTTGTATGGAAAATGTTGCAACTCCCCCTATATAAATGCAACCTCAACTTATCCACCTAGGAACGATGACCCATTCTTTTAGAGTATGTGTTTTCCAGGTGGTCATCCTCCAGCTTTGCACTCAGATAAACACTATACTTCACATAGTTTCTGAATCTCATTATTTATGTTTGAGACTACTCTGTATTGCAATTACCAGTGTAATGAGATAGAGATTATATCCAGAAAAGTGGTTCTCAACTATTTGTCCCCCAGGGCACATTTGACAATGTCTAGGGACATTTTTGGTTGTCACAGTTGGGGAGATCCTACTGACATCTAACTGCTAGAGGCCAAAGATGCTGGTACACATCCTACAATGCACAAGATTTCCCCTACAACAAAGAATTATTCAGCTCAAATTGGTAATCATGCCAAGATTGAGAAATATTACACTGGAATGAAGAGAGAATCACATGAGCCTTGTTGAGGTTGAAGGTGTGGAGGGGCTGTCCATGGCAGGGAGTAGCTCAGAACCTGAGGGCAGGGAGAGTTAGATAAGGAAGGAGGAGAAGTGTGATAATAAGAGGCCTGAGAGAATATAAAGAGAGTGTATCGGCTATGTTGGGGAAGGGAAATGGTGTTTAAAGAAGACATTTAAAGATGTGTTATAGGTGAGCCGCTGTGGGAAGCCCTCTCCCATCTACTCTTGTCTTCTATCTATTGGAACATCCCCTCTCCAGGACTTGTTACACCCTCACCATCCCACAGACTTGTCCAACCTGCCTTATTTTATTGTTATTGTTGTTTTGTTTTAAGCTTTTGGCAGCCTGAGCCTTGGATTTTAGTTTCTGTCTCTAGAGAAAAGCAGACAAGGGATGAGGAAGGTATTTCACTGGCCCAACCAGAAACAGAACTCAGAATCTATGACTGTATTCTCTCCCTTGGACACCCCAAAAGGGAAATGGTTATAAATGCTTTAGATCTATTCAATCATTCTAATCTTAGTGGCATAATACACGTTTTCTATAAATTCTAAAATTTTATTTTGAAAGTAGGACCTTTGGAGATTGCAATGCCTGAAAACAAGTGAATAAATCACCAATGTTGAAACACCAGGCACTGTTGAAGTATACAAGGGAAATATTTGGAAAGTAGAAAGACATTGCAACTTGCACCTATATCCTTCAAATTAATTCTTACTGGGGACTTCCTACCAAGCTGCCGGCAAAACTATGTTATTAAAGGCAGTAATTTATAATCCAATATTATAGGTGGTCTGGAAATAACCCTGATACAATGCATGTTTTTCTGTGTGTCTGTGTGTACACGTGCACACATGTATAGTGGGTAGGAGGCTGACTTATCTGTGTTATAGTTTACATGGTATATATTTATACATAAACACACAGAGACATACACATTCACATGCATATTTTCTCTAACAGCTTGCTTCTAAATTCATGTTTTACTGTGGCTTTTGAACTCAATTGAAACAGCCCAGACTTTTCAGTTACAATAATGGATATTCCATTTTCTCGATGATATCTAAAAAACATACTTAGCGTGCTCTAACTTAGCCTTCTTTATCTCTAAAATAGGGCTAAGTCTTTACATTCCATTTAGCCTTTGAAAGGATTAGCTGCTTCAAACCATCACACAGTGACAGGCAAGAAAGGCAACCACACCTACCGCCCTTTTGGTGAGTGTGATTAGGTACAAGTGGGGGCAAAAGTGTGAACTAAAAAATAGAGGAAAAGGATGAGATTTAGTAATATTGATGTCTGTTGCAACTGGGAATTCCCATTTCTAAATAAGAACTCTAAATGGGAACTTCCATAGCCTCCACAAAGAGATAAAAATATTGATATTTATTGCAACATTTTGTAATATAGAAAACTGGGAATAATATTAAATTTCCATTGCTAGAGGAATGGGTATGGAAATTGTAATACATTCATACATAAATGTTCAGACAGCATTTAAAGGAAATGACCTAGATCTAAATATTTAATGTTCAGTAAAATGACATTTTTTTGCAAAGGGAAGAAGTGAAAGAAGTAAGACTGAGATGGTAACGCAAAACAGACTTTAACTGTAGCCCTATTATTCCTTTAAAAATATAGAGCACGTATTATAAAATATTAAAGTTTCTTATATCTGAATAGCATATTTATTGATCTTGGTATTTTTCCCTGTGATTAGAATCTGCTGGTGTGTGTGCATGCATGTGAGTAAGAAAGAGAGAGAGAGGAATTCCTTGATTTGAGGGAGAACTTCTGAGTTTTGCCAATAATTTTTTCAGACAAAACTTGCTGTTTCCTGAGCCTTACTCTAACTTAGAAAAATAAATAGGGTGTTTAAGTCAAGAAACTTGTTATTTGTTTCTTCAATCAATGACTTGAATCAGTCACTAACTGAATTCAATTTACTTCTTCCTTATTATTTGCCTAAATCATAACCTTTTTCTTTAAGTTACTAATAAAAGCAGTATTTATTCTTAAAAAATTAAGCTGTAGATGCACAGTTTTATAGATACGTTATCTTTTTTTTTCATTTCTTCATTTTTAAATATTGTCCTGGGTTTCTGTTTCTGTACATTTGTAGAAGGTTGACTTTAATACTTAGAAATTATAATTATTATCTCATTTCCTTGGGTCTGGAATTAGAATTGCTTGCATTGGTCTTCAGTCTCTGTCTTTTTCTGTGTTTTCTTCAAGATTGCCACTGCTTTAGACCTATTGTGGACTCATTAAGCTTCTTTTCAACAGGCCTAGGATAGTTCCCACACATTTGAGTTTTTAACATCCCCAGGAATTATTTCTCTTGATGCTCAGCCTTAAGAAACACTGACTGACAGGGTAATTTCCTGTAACTTTTTTTAAAGCACACTTTTTAAAAAAAACATGTTGAATCTTGCTTCTTTCTCTCTAGTTCTCTCCAGTACTTCCTCTGGTAATTTATCCACATAATGCATAAATGCACGTGCCCTTCATGTGTTAGTGTTAATAATCCCCTTCCCAAAGAAGCCTTCCCTGAACTACCCATTTGAATTAGATTCCTCTATCGTTCACCTGTCCTCATCCTTATGCTCGGTTGACAGCCTTATTTAACACTGACTTTCCTGAGGAAAAAACTATATCTCTCTCTGTATATCTCTATCAAGATAGATGATAGAGACAGATAGATAGATGCCAGCTAGCTAAATAGGTAGCTAATAGATAGATAGCGTAGACAGATGAATAATGAATAGAGATGATAGATGACAGATAGATAGATAGACATAGATAGATAGATAGATAGATAGATAGATAGATAGATAGATAGAGATAAATAGTTGGGTAGATGGTTATAGATAGATAAATGAATAGATAGATGATAGATAGATAGATAGATAATAGATAGACAAATAGAAGATAAGTAAATAGATAATCTTTAACCAAATAGTGCTGAATACAGGGTTTGATGCAGAATAAATATTCAATGAACATTGATGTAAAAAAATTGACTCAATGAAAAACAACTCATTAGACTTACTAAAGTACAAGTGTCCTCCAGGGTAGTCAGTATTAGTAGGACAAGTTTGCTCTTATTTCCTGCAAGAGTTACACTTAAAATTCTCAGACTGACATTTCAGCATATTTGGCTAACCCTCATCAATTTGACTTCATGCATAATTACAGACCATGCATATAGTCTAAGAAGGAAAAAATAAAACACCGCTTAGCAAAGTGAAAGGAAACCAACTCTCATTGTTTAACTTTCAGGAAACACTTTTTGGAATACCGGATAATTAAAATAATATTTAGGACCATAGAATCCTATTCACTGATCCTACTTCAAACTTCTGACACTCTCACAAATCTACATAATTAAAGCTGGGTTTAGAGGAGTTGTCCTCACAAAGACCATGCCCCACATTGTGAAGAGAGTGTTCCATTTGGCTCCCACCCAATCTGTGGACTTTAAAATTGTACCGTACCATTTATTATTCCCGTACCATTTATTATTACTGTACCATGTATTATTTGTTAGCATGCATTTATTCTGGTGCCAGAGACACCTTAAAATTACGACTTTCTGTAGTAAGTTTACATTGCCTATAATAAAAAAGAAAGGAAAATTGACCAACTGAGAAATATTTGCAACATGAATAGCATGCAGGTCTAATTAGGAATAAGAAGTCAAGGAAATTAACAAGAGAGCTTGACAAATGGTCAATAAATACTTAAAAAAATGCAACCTCATTTATGTAAAAATTAAATCAAATAATAAATATTAAATATTATCTATTATTCATTGTTAAAATAACACATGATAGACAACATGGATGAGTTATTTATTATTGGATAAATTATTTATTAATAAATGATAATTAATAATATTTCTTATAATTTGGATAGATAAATTATTTGTTATTGGATGGATGGATTATTTATGAGTATAACAAATCATAAATAAATAATAATAATTAAATATTTCTTATAATTTTGCCAAACTTTAAAGGAAAGTAGAAATTTCATATAATCAATAGAAAGACGTTCTTGTTTATCATTGGGCTAGGTACATTGTTACAAACTTTCTAAAAGACAATTTGTAAATCTCATCCCCTTAAAATGCCCATTCCCTGCTTTCTGTACACATAGAGATATTCAGGAAGTTTACCAAAACAATTATAAGACATTAAGCCTATGAAATGTAATAGTTAACAAAATAATTATTGGATAAATGGCAGAAGGATGCTGTCATAAATAGACAATTCTGTAATAAATTAACTAATTTATAAAAGGTGTGTTTATTATTTGAGGAGAAAATATTTATGACACATATTTTCAAGAAAGAATAGACTTTTTAAGTTGATAACACACATTCAATGTTAACAGTCACTTGCTGCAAAATAATAATAATAATTTTGTATGATGGTTTTATAATTAGTATTTAGCCCAACATCAGAATATGATATCTGGACTTCTTCATTCAGTATAAAGTTCTTTCTAGGGCATCAAAGTGATCCCCTTACATCTGGGTTCAGTGACATGTCTAATTAAACGATTCAAATTTTCTATCTTCATCATTTAAAAGAAAAACATAATTCTACTGTGATCTATCAATTACTTAAAAATGATCAGATATGTTTCTTCTTCCCAGAATTTTAAAATTTTTACATTTTCATCAGAGATTGAATTAAAACAAAGGAAAGTCGTGTTTATAAAACTGTATTTGCATGAAAGGACATTTTATAATTTTCTCCAAAGGCATTCATTGTACTAATCCCATTTATATTACAACTGTGCTCTGATAACTGATGAAAGGATATTATTTACTTATCTGGCTTGATAAAATAATAATATTGAGATGAAAGTGCAATTAAACTAAAATTCAGTAAGACTATCTACTGTGTACCTTTTAAAAATTCATATAAGAAACAAGATATATTTCATTCCCTTTCTGAATTATAACTTTGAGATATGGTAAAATAGCTAAATAACACCTAATCAAGAAATTTGACCTTCATCCTCTCCCTGCTAACATGTATAATCCATAATAAACTTGCTTTCTTTTTAATTCTGTCAAAAATGGACAATCTGAAACTCTAATAAGCTCTTGACCTGTGTTGGCCCTTCCTGCATTTTCATGGAAGGATGATGTAATTCATTATTTCCACTGATATGTTCAGAACTCTTAGCCAGCATCTTTGCTTTTCATTTATTCAATCTATTGTAATCTTTGCTTAATAGAGTGCTGGAGCATGTCAAGATGAACAATTAAATATGATTGTTGTCATTGACAACCAGCAGTTATTGCTAAAAATGTTCCAGGCAGGAATGTGAGCACTGAGGTGTTTAAGTAAAGGAGAAGTTTAAATGAAGTATCTCTTCTAGATAATGACAACTAAATGCTATCATTCAAATAGCACATTTCTCCTTCCATCTATAGAAATCATAACAGAGTTTCTTTTTTGCTTTCCATACTCCCAGCCACAGGGAATTAATTCTTTAACTGGTCAGACTTTTTACTAAGAGTGTGATCTCTAATTATATGGCTTGTTTGTTGGAGCAAGATGGAGTTCAGGTAGGGGCAATCATCCCTGAATAGGGCAAAATGGATTATTTTAATCCATTTCAAGACATGCTCTTGAAATGGATTAAAATAACAAAAGATGATCCCTATGTAAGCACAGAGAGAAAGACAATAATTTAATAATTTGAATAATGAGAAAATAAAATGAGATTGTTAGAATTTCCACAACAAAAAGAAAAATATCTCCCAGAAATGTTCCCTTTTGCCCCAATGATGTATCTAAAATGGGTGTGATATTATCAGTTCTCACAGTCAACACCCACTGTGTGTATGTGTTTGTGTGCACATAGAAAGGGTCAAAGGAGATGGTATCCGGTGAACAAACAGTTGGTATAACTAAGTAAATAAATGCCCTTTGGTGAAGTCATTGAAGCTGCTGAAAAGTGTAGTGGTGCTTTCCCTAATCCCTACAATAGGAGTACTAATTAAATTTCCCCATATGGAGATAGACATGTTTCAAGATGGAAATTTCTCAAGGATAACTCAAGAGCAATATCCTGGAGGAATTTGCATGGGGTGGATATAAGTATCTAACTGTTTTCAGAAAAGAAAAAAAGAGTGGCCACACAGAGGGTCTGGTGAGTTTTCACTGATACTGCAGAGATGGCCATGCAAGGGGCAGGCCACAAACTGGACTGGCCACAAAAGTGCATTGAGGCCCAAAGAGTGAACAGAGAGAATAAGGCTGAGCAAGGAAAGGGAGAGAGAATGTGTCTCCTCATCCCCACTGTCCCAAATCCTTGATGAGATGGGATGTCACACTCAGGAGATAAATGTCAAATCTCTGATTGGGTCATGTAAGAGGTCACCCTCCAGCATTAGCTAACTGAGTTTTTAGTATTTTTATCTGGTGATCACACGGCAAGTCCAGCCCTTTTGCTTATCTTTTTTTCTTTCTCTCTTCCTCCCCCTCCTCCTCTCTGGTAAAAGCTCTTTCAAATATGACAGTTTGGCAGAGGGCTCATCATAAGTTAATAAGAGTGAACATGAAGGTGAAAGGCGGCCCAGCAAGTTTTGGGACTCCCGTGTGCTGTAGCTCAATGTAGCAGAGATCAGTATGATCATCTCGTTTGGCTCCATTTGCTTCATGTGTCTTTCTTTGGTAGCTGTCTCACCCGGAAAAGAGGTGGTTACCGTTTGGTACAGGATTCTGGCCTCTCTGAGTTCTCCGCTGTAATGCCCTGAAATGGTAGCACATATGCTACGCTTCTTCTAACACTTGTCGTTCCTCTTCAGAAGTCTCTTTTAGCCTCTCCCAACCAACACAAAAAGGCAGAAAGACTCAGAGATGATATTTTCCTGGATATGTGTCATGATGCATCTTCCCACCAGTACACTCTGTTAAAGATCGAGGAAAAGCATTGCTTGCGCTCCATTATACAGTTGAATGGTTAGAGAAGTGCCTGAGCCACTCTTACTTCCTTAATCCCTTCTAGGTCTCTTATCCAGGATTTTTCCTAGATAGTTCTTCAAATTAATTGTATTTCAGCCTACCTAAGCATCAACAACCTATTAGTAACTGCCTAGCAACTGAATAGGTATACTAGAATTTTATTTTCTTGGCTGTGCAATATTTCTTTGAAACTTTGAACCCCATCCCAACCCACCAAACCTTGTGAGCAAATCCTAGAAACTGGTGAATAGACTTGCATTCACACTTCTCGCACGTTTCGTCTTTGCATGCCGAAGGAAGAGATGGAGGCGTTTTCAATCTATCTTCAAAGAACAAAGTAGTGGCATACTTTACACTCCCTTCCACACACACATACTCATACACACACACAATCCCTTATTCAATTAATCCACATTTACCACATCTTTTTTTGAGGATCAGATCAATGACTAGAACTGTACACAGTCATTCATTTGCACAGGTCTCATGGTTCCTGTCAGTGATAATTGATCCGTGGCTGAGTCCAGAAACCCCAGTTCCCACTACCAGGAAGAGGCTTCATTCTGCTTGGAACTCTTATTTGCCACTGTCATTGCACTTCCTTAAGAAGTACCTTTCTTGGAGGCCGGGCGTGGTGGCTGACGCCTGTAATCCCAGCACTTTGGGAAGCCGAGTCAGGCAGATCACCTGAGGTCAGCAGTTCGAGACCAACTTGGAAAATATGGTGAAACCCTATCTCTACTAAAAGCACAAAAATTAGACAGTCGTGGTGGTGGGCACCCGTAGTCCAAGCTACTTCAAGAGGCTGAGGCAGGAGAATTGCTTGAACCTGGCAGGCAGAGGTTGCAGTGAGCTGAGGTTGTACCACTGTACTCCAGCCTGGGTGAAAGAGAGAGACTCTGTCCCCATCCACCAAAAAGAGTACCTTTCTCTTCTTCTGAAATAAATTATAAAGACTTTTAGGGCAGGGAAAATATTTTGTTTTTAATACTACCCTTAAAATGCTTTGTCTATAGGAGCTGTGGAAAATATTTGTTGAATAAATGATTGACAGATGACAAAGTATGTAAGTATAGGCAGCTATCAATTACCTCAAGGCTGATTATCCCACACTTAGAATTTCTATTGGCATTTTTATATACTTTCATTCCAAAGTTTATTTTTATTATTTCGTGTACAGAATAGTAATTTATATGTGGAAGAAAACCCATAAAGAGTTTTAATTGGTTGTTTACTAGTTTTCTTCAAAAATGTATTCTCTCATGTATTCTATGGAATGCTACTTGACTGGCAAGGGAAAATCTTTTAAAGTAAAATAATAAATTAAATCACGGAACTAATGGGCCAGAAAAACTAAAAATAAATAAATACATAAATGAATAAAATAAGATGAAATAGTTAAAATAGTAGAAATAAAATTGAGAGAGAGGAGAGCTCTACTTTGACATGAGCTTTGCATTAATCTTTGAGAAAGCTTGCCATTTCTAAAATAAAATAATTCCAACAAGTGAAGTTGAGGAAGCAGAAGGAAGTTTTATATAATGAAGTTAAGTTTCAACTTAGACTCCTTTAAAAATTAAATGTTTGAAATTCTCAGGATCTCTCACACGCTTGTTAATTAATAAATGCCAAACATATCCCTCAATCCAAAATAAAGAATTAATTCTCCTTCTGAATACCAGGACTGCCCGCTAGCTGGACTGTAGAAACAAAACTGTGTACTTTCTCCACTGTCAGTGGTCTTTCCTGAATCACTGGCTTGCCTGGAAAGGCTCAGCAGAGGATAAGTGAGAAGATCAGGACTCCCAAACAAGACAGAGACTCCACACCAGAGAGAGGGCCTAGAGTTACCCACATAAGAAGAAGCTCTTGCTAAGAAAAGCACCTGTGTGCATACGCAGGCTCATCTCTTAAGCGCAGGAAGGACTTGTGTGCTGCAGAAATTATTTTGGTGGCAGCTTTTAAGTTACAGTATTCCAGTGCACATTTGCATTTTAGTTTCAGCGTGTTTGCTTATCTCTAACCACAAGCTTATGCACTATAATTGTATGCAAGAACACGAGGTGAAATAGGCTTTTAAAATTAGATACACAAATGTGTATCGGTCAGGACCCCAGTCTAAAACACATGGCACGCTCAGTTAGTTGGGATTTTTCTTTCTTTTTTTTTTAATTTAAAATTTTATTGTGAATTAAATTTAGACCTACAGAAAAGTTGCAAAAATGTTATGTAGTGTCCATACTTCACTCACCTTCCCCTTATGTTAACACCTTACAATGTACATTTGTTGATACCAGGAGATAAGCATTCTTAGAATACCATTAACTAAATTACAGACTTTATTCAAATCTTACCAGGTTTTAAACCAAATTTTCACCATGAATCTATTTCTGTTTCAGGATCCAAATCAGGATCCCACACTGCATTCAGTAGTCACGTCTCCTCAGTCTCTTCCTATTTGTAAGTCCCTCAATCTCCCTTTAACTTTCATGACCTTGACACTTTTATTTCCTTTGAGACAGAGTCTCACTCTGTTGCCCAGGCTGGAGTGCAGTGGCGCAATCTCGGCTCACTGCAACCTCTGCCTCCCAGGTTCAAGTGATTCTCCTGTCTCAGCCTCCTGAGTAGCTGGGACTTCAGGCATGTGTCACTATGCCCGGACAATTTTCTTTTTTTTTTGTATTTTTAGTAGAGACAGGGCTCCATCGTGTTAGCCAGGATGTGGGCAAGGGATTTTTCAAAGAAGCTTCTTAATGAGGGGAGTGTTTACCAAGGTGTGGGAAGAGGTAGCAACCTACAAGGGATATGTAGACACCTAGCGGCCAGCAAGAGTGAAGAGCCTTTTCCACTCCTAGGCCTGATGGAACAAATGGACACAATGGTGTTACCGGAGCTTAGTTAAGAGCTTAGTTAAGAGCATGGAATAAGGTGGCCCTCAGGGCTGTAGTGCCAGTGCTGTAGACACTGTCAGACCTGAACTCAAGCCGGGGTAGGGTGGGAGGATTAAATGCCCTGATCTTTCTATTTCTCATCCTCTGATCTCTCTCTGATGCTTTATACCAGCAAAATTGAAAGTGGGGAGGGAATGCAGTTGATGCCCCCCATGGAAATCAGCCTTCTGGACACAGAAGAGAATATGCTGGAGAATAAAAATGCAAGGCAAATGCTGAGTTACCAACACCACAGGAAGGGAGGCATTTATCTCATTAAATATTGTACAGAAAACCGAAGTTACATTCGCTGTACACTTTCAGCATTTTCCTCCTGAAAGATAAGTTGAGACCAGAATTCAAGTTTTGAATCTGCTGAGTTTGTTAAAAGCCGTTGAAATTGTCCTTTCAATCCTCTATCCCTTAATCCACAATAATATTTTTACTTACCTTTTTCTATGTAAAACAGTTTGTTTAGATATACATGATAATAGTTTCAATAAACTGTGCCTTCTTCAGGGTAGGACACAGTGTGCATTCAGGACTTCCTAATGGTCTTTTGAATATGTGGTGAGTCTTACAGTAATAAGAAACTACAATGTAAACTTTGTATATTTTTGGCCTATGAACTTCAGGAACTTAAGTTTAAACCTTACTCTGGGAAACTTCCTTGTTGAAGAGTGAAACTCTGTGTTTGGAGTTTAAGAAGTTGGGTTCTATTTTCAACACATCCATTAATGGGCCCTTTTGAGGTTCTATAGATTTCCAAATAGTGTTTTAAAAGGTAATTTGGGTTGAAGTTATGAGTAGGCAAACACAGTAGAGTGTTCTCTTTCATGTAGTTTTCTATTCATCTACAAATGGCTTTGGTCTGCAATTTGCCTTTGGAAAATGCATGCAATTTGCTTTGATAAACTTACAATTTCAGCTTCATGCTGCTCTTTTGGGGGAAATCATAAGACTCCTATAAGAGCTGGTAAACAGAGCTGCAACTTGTCAAAAGTACTAGCATTTGAAAAATTAGAATTACAGTAATTGGATACATCTATTTTTAAAGGCGCCTGTGAAAATAATCTCCTAACACTATTTAACTCAAAAGGTTTTAATGTCTCAGTTCTGGTGCTCCTGGTCTACCATGCAGAGCCAAATATATATCCAAGACAGAGAAACAGGGAACTCCTGGAGAAAATCTGAAGAGAATAATCAGCAGCCTGCACCTGGGGGTTGTGGAGGGTGATTCACAGTAAAGGAGTCACACGGTGCCTAAACGCCACCTTGACATTCCTAAAATAGTGAGAATAAGACATGATGAACATAGCAATGGGGTGATCATTTTCCTTCCCATGTCTAACTTTGTTTGTTTCATATTTCTTTCATTTGGAGCCTCCTCTTAAAAATACACAGATTTTAAATATATCTTACTACTTAATGGTAGATTATAAAATACTAAAAATCTTTTCACATCGTCCCTTGATGTATTTTTCTTGATTATTCTTGTCTATATAGTTTTTTTTATATTAGTAGTGCTGAAGCAAGGTATAGCACACCCAAAAATTAAAACAAGACAGAAAATTTCAAGAGACACTTGATTGTATTAAATCTGAGTACCAGAATCTTCACAGGTAGGAGACTTCTGGCTCAAGCACATTGAATAAAGCCATTTTTTTTTGACTTCTCATTCCATAAAACTTGCTAAAATCTATAAAAGCAACAAGAAAATATCAAGAAGAAAGCTCCACCTTCATCACTAACAAGAATATGCCCCAACTCCAAATTTCACACTTGGAAGAATATTTGCCAAATACAGTTATATTGAGGACAAATGAGGTAGGAGGCTGAAAGATAGGTAGTCTTAACTCAGACCTTAGGTAGGATTTAGATCTCCCTGAAAGTGAAGCTCATGGTGCTCAAATAGCCATGTAACGCTGCAAGGAGGGGTGAGGGGTGCCAAGGAAAAGTGGGGAATGTCCACATACAAGACTCCTTTTCAAAACAGATGGAGATGAAGGAGGAAGCACTCTCACTTGTCCTTGTCTTATTACCAGCCAACCTTCTGGCTGAGAAACTGTTGGAAATGAAGTTGGGAAGAGGAAAAATGAGAAAGTAGATATCATAAGATCCTAACAGAGAGAACTAGTGACTTAAAGAACATTATTGTGAAACACACGGATCCCCTGGGTGTGCCATCTAAAGAGACTCGTTTCAGGCGTACGTGATACCCCTTCCAACTCCAGTCTTCAGACACCTCTAGTTAGTTATCTATCTTTCTGCCAATCTGCCTCCAGGTCTATCTCTGCATCCACAGGTCCATCTACATGTGTATCAAATACTAACCATGACTAATTCCCCTTCATTAGACTGGGATTCATTTTTGCTTTCTAAGTTTTTCTTTCCTTGCATCCTTTATATTGCTTAAATTTATAAGTACAAATAAATCACTTTATAAAATAAAATGTCAAATAAGGAATGAAGCAAACCAGGTTTTTAAAAAAGAAAATTCGTGTAGGCCAGCTGCAATGGCTCTTGCCTGTAATCCCAACATTTTGGGAGGCTGAGGCGGGTGCATCACCTGAGGTCAGGAGTTCAAGGCCAGCCTGGCTAACATGGTGAAACCCCATCTCTACTAAAAACACAAAAATTAGCTGAGCATGGTAGCAGACTCCCGTAGTCAAAGCTACTCAGGAGGCTGAGACAGGAAAATCGCTTGAACTGGGAGACCGAGATTCCAATGAGCCGAGATCATGCCATTGCCCTCCAGCCTGGGCTGTCTCAAAAAAACAGAGTGAGATTCTGTCTCAAAAAAAAAAAAAGTCATTCATTAATGACTTAACAAAAAATTGTTGATGACTGAAGTCACAATTTTATCATAATTTCATAATTTTTAAATATACTAAATATATGTTATATATACATATATATGTGTGTGTGTGTATATACATATACACACACACACAAACATTTATAGATACAGAGAGAGGTTCCTCTTCCCAGGGTGCTGAAGTCATGATTTCTGTGCTCATTTAGCCCAGATTCTCCTCATGCTTCAAATTCTGATCCATCACACCGTGATGTTTCCAGTTGGATCCAGAGTCCTGACTGGTCATCGTAAAGCTTTCCTAGTGTTTGGTGTGCTGTGTCTCTTGTACTTCCCATGGGGTAGGATACAACTACAAAATGGGTCTCCAGATTTATTAGGTTAAACATGTATTCCCTCAATGGTACTGTAACCATTCCACTTCAAAAGTAAACTTTATCTTCATTGTTTAGTATCACTCAAGCCCAATACTGAGGAAATAACATTACAACTGAATCTGTGCCTGCGCCACAAATTTCCATCAGTAATTTCCCCTTAACTCATAGAATAGTAGATTGTGTGAGTGTAAAGGGAAAGGTGAGAGGAATGGGCTAACACTATTAAGCAGTCTTTTAAACACTTTTCATGTCACCTTTTACTTAATAATAAAAATAGCCTTTTTGATATAGGTATTATTGCCCGAATTTAATAGATTAAAAATATTAAAACTTAAATAATCAAATAACTTGCACAAGAAGCCCTAGATACGCAGAGTGAGCCTAAGATTATAATAGAGACCAAAGACCCTGAAATCTTACTGCCTTCACCACACTGTGCTACACCAGCCAAGAATATTTTGTTTAACTCTTCATCTAACCCATCAGGAAGCCAAGACCTAGAGGGGATAAGGGCCTTACCCAAGTTCACATGACCAATTAGGGCTGGCACTGAACTGGGCCTCTGGAATCTTGTCTCAGTGATTTTCCGTGCCCAAGGTTGCCTATTCCCCAGAGAAGGCATAGCTAGTGCAGCCTGAAGCATTCCCCACCACAGATCAAGTGCTTTTACTGAGCCAGAAGGCTTCCCTGTTGCTGGTGTCTCACTCACTCCCTTTGGACCACTGCTCTGTCTTTTTTGTCCGTAGGTCATTCTTGTTCTTCTCTATCCATACAGTTCCTGAGTACTGTAGTCACACGCAGCTACTAGATTTCTTTTGAGAATCTCACCAGTGCTGCCCAGTAATTGAAGACAGGTGAGAATTAACACTCTTTCATTATTTAGCTTCCAGGAAATTATACAATTAAGCCCAAGACTGAATTATGCTACACATGTACACAATTTAGGAGTAAGCATGCAGCCTTAATAAAATCGCACTATTCTGTTTTGAGGTTCTGAAAACGCGTTGCATGGAAAGTTCTTTGAAAACAATTGTTACAATATTCTCCTTATGTATTTCAGCAAATCATCTCTTGGAATACTGTGACCAATAATCTTCTAAAGCAACATCACAGCACAAGATTATTTATGTATTGAACCTCCCATGTTATCTCTAAGGGTATATAGTGAAATAGACACTAGATTTTAATGTTTGTTCCTTTAAAATCAGAGTGTTTTCAAAATGTTTTACCTAATCCACACACATTGCATATCAAAAATGCACAAAAATGTAAGCACATTTCTAATGTTCATTATTGCTAATCAACAACCTTTCTAATATCTGTCAACCTTTATGCTTAATTAGTATAGCTTCTGATAGTATTTAGTAAGAAAGGAAGTGAAACAACTTGTAGTAGCCAGCCCTGGAGTGTGGATTTTCTGATTAAAAGCTAGCAGATCTGTGCTCACTTCAGCAACACATATACAAAAAAAAAAAAAAAAGGAAAAGAAAAATGGAGCAGATCTCCTTGACGTGCGATTGAAAAATGGAGCAGATCTCCTTGATGTGCAATATATGTATGTACACAATATGGCCTAGGATGAAGTAGTTAAAGTAAATTTCTACTGACAGACTATGGACTCACCATTTCCCTTGACTTGTGATCACTTTGTTCACTTACCTGCCTCTTGTCTGACTTGTTTCTGGGATCATCCTTCATTCTGATCTGTAATACAGGTGCTTTCCCAGGACTCTGATCTCAACACTGTACATGCCCCTAATTTGTCCTGACTACCACCAGCTGGGCCTAGGGCTACGGCCCTGGAGAATTGCTGGATTTGCTTGGCCCTGCTTCTTCCCAGCCTCTGTTGTTCACTTTCAGCTATGGCAAGCACTTTGCATCCCAAGGGTCTGCATTTTTCTGTCTATTCAGGGCAATAAAGCACCAGACATCAGCCAGGTCTCTAATATCTGCACTTCTCTCTGTTCAGGTACAAAACCAGCTTCTAAGGGGAGATCAAGAGTACAAGTTCGTTCAGCTCTTCTTATAATGTGGGCTTCAGTGGAAGTTCCCCTCTCTGACTTTATCATCACCCCCAAACCTCACATCACCACCTCCTTTGCTCTCTTTTGTGAAAGTGAAATTGGGAGCAGTCAATGCTCTGATCTAGTCGTCACCTCTGAATGTAAAAACATAATTCTCAAGATGCAGAATGAAAGATGTAAGGTGGCACTCAGACTGGGTGAAAATGTGCACCAAATAGCAATGATTCAGTTTTCAAGAAGGAAAGTTTAAGCATCAGCAAATAAAGACAGACCACTCTTCAGGACCAACAAGCTCCTGCAGCTGAACTGAGAGATCAGCCAGACAAGTGAGTGAGCAGGGAGAAGAAGCCCCACCTTTCTAAGCAGCAGCCTCAACACAGCGCATCGTGACTGTGACTGTGAAGCCTACTCGGCCGCACCTTTTGGTTTTTCAGAAGACGCACGTCATCAAAGCTTTCGATGTGAATCTCATTA
Source organism: Macaca mulatta (assembly GCF_049350105.2). Classification (NCBI taxonomy): domain Eukaryota; kingdom Metazoa; phylum Chordata; class Mammalia; order Primates; family Cercopithecidae; genus Macaca; species Macaca mulatta. The sequence goes on from NC_133417.1 coordinate 14,716,854, forward strand.
CTATACAGTCATTTTTAAACAATTTCAATTACAAAAAAAGTTGTGCAAACAAAAGATTGCTGTTGGTCTGTATTCCCTGGCATAGCTGGATTTTTGGAATTCTTGGAGAATCTTAGGTCAGTGACAAGGGTTGAGACATCCTAACCATGGGGGCAGAGCTATAAGCCTCTCTAATTAGGCAACACAAAATTTCTCATAAGATGTGGAACTAAAACTGTTTTATATAAAATCTTTTAAGAATAGTTAGCTTTTTCTAAAAAAAAAAAAAAAACTACTCTATGAAAGACAAAATAGAAGGCACTTCATTTATGATATCTAATTAAAACCACATAGCAACCTAACAGATAGACTTTAGTATTTCTGTTTTACAGATAAACTGAGAAACCCTGAGAGGTAAGTGTCAGGAGTTTTCTCACACCAACAACAAATTCCCCAGGGCTCTGACACCAACTGAGTACCCAAAAATTCAATTTAATTCTGATGCTGTCTACCTGGACTAAGCATCAGATGCCACAAATTAAAGGGCTCTGTCCCATAGGACTGTCCCCACTTCCAACACCAGTTGCAGTCCTGGGCCACCTAATACTTCTATAAATATATTTATATATTTTATAAATATAATACTGACTATAAATCTGGGGTTCCTATGATTCTCTCCTGTTTATTTAGTTCCATGTACTGGTTTATTGTAAAGGATACAACTCAGAAACAGCCAAATGGAATAGATTCATAAGGCATGCCATAGCACAGTGGGTGACATAGAGCTCCCATGCCCTCTCTAGGTAGGACATCTCTAAATTGCCACCTCTGAACAAATTGACCTGCTCACGAACCCCAAAATGTCTCCAAATCTCATTGCTCAAGACTTTTATAGAGCGTAATCTCCAGCTGTCTCATCCTATTTTCTGGAGGTCAGTGGCCACACAGGGCTGGAAGTTCCAATCTCCTAAATACTTAGTCTTTCTGATACCCACTCCCATCCAGAGGTTATCTAAAGGCTCCACCTGAAGTCACATATCAGCATAAACTCAGGTGTGATGGAAACAGCTTCATTATGAATAACAAAAGATATTTCTATCACTCAGGAAATTCCAAAGGTTCTAGGAACTGTGTGCCAGGAATTCAGAACAAAGACCAAATATATCTGTGTCTTATACCACAGTAAATGACTTTTCCGACATAATACAAATATGCTGTACTATAATTTCAACAAAGATGAATTTGGGTTTATGGTCTCAACCCAAAGATTGACTCACTAACCTAGTTATTAAAGTAATATTTGCCATTGATATTTTCTCAATCAATCCTTACTACCATGCTCCAACATCTGCCCATTTTACTATGATTCCACAGAGGTCTTTAGATATTCCGATCAGGCCTGAACTGGAAGGAAGGAATAAGATGATAAAACCATTATTTTGATTACCTCGGCTGAATCTACACATATGAAAAGTTGGGAGAGGTCATTTCCATTTTGTCCCTTTGATAGGAATCTTTCTTTTTCTCACTGGGACCTAGTGTGAAATGGTGTCTGGTTTATTTACTTACTTTAATGTGAGCCTATCCAAATGTCGGAGTGTTCCCGAAGGCGGGAAGGATTCCTAAGGGCTCAGTCACTTGAATGAATTCAAGAATCTTTGTGTTAAAGTGTTGATGAAGTGACCAGCATTTCTGTCTCACAGAAATAGACAACTTTGAAAAGAGAGGAAAAAGTCAACATTGAAACCAGAGTACTGAATTTTCAATGGTGCTGTTTCAGTCACCCTTGGGAAACATGTTTTAGGGAGGCCACACTTTACCTGGACATCCAAATCATTTCAGTGGGGCTGGGGTAGGGGCGTCCTTCTTGCGTCCAGTGATGCTGCTACCTCACCTAGTAGAAAAGAGGAAGCAAAGGGAGTGTAAGAGAACATTCTGAGCACAAGATGGGGACTCTGGTGTTTTTAAAGAGAACTGAGTATGCCGTGTGACTTCCTAGAAAGATAATTTGAATATGAGTCACAGGAACTGGGTTCCAGCTCAAGTTCTTCTCATGAGCTACTATATGATCTTTCATAAGTATGCAGTTTCTCTCTATTCAGTGACATAATTATAATAGCTACATTGATTGAAATAACAACAACAATTTTCCTATCACTTTGCATGTGTTATCTTATTAATCTTAATGATAACCATGAAAATTCTCCTTCTCTCTATTTTATGAGGAATACTGCCCTAGAATTAAACAAATGCTAACTACAAATCCATAATGTTTCCAAACATTCAGCTGCCCATTAAGTGTAGTCCAATTCTTCAGGTTATTCTGTCAACAAAAAGAGTCAAACTGTAAAATATTTGAAGAGATTTATTCTGAGTCAAATATGAGTGACTATGGCCCATGACACAGCAGCCCTCAGGAGGTTCTGAGAACACGTCCAAGGTGGTCAGGGTACAGCTTGGTTTCATACATTTTAGAGAGGCATGAGATATAAATCAAATACATTTAAAAAATACATTTGTTTTTTCTAGAAAGGCAGGACAGCTCAAAGCAGGGTAGGGGAGTCGGGGGAGGCTTCCCAGCTATAGGTGAATTCAAACATTTTCTGGTTGACAATTGGTTGAGTTTGTCTAAAGACTTGGGATCCATAGGAAGGGAATGTTCAGGTTAAGATAAAAGACTGTGGAGGCAAAAGTTTTTTTGAAGTCTTATAGTAGCTGCCTTTAGAGACAATAGATGACAAATTGCTTCCTATTCAAATCATAGTTAATCTTAAAGAGGTTTCTTTAGGATTGGAAGCATCCAGAAGAAAAAGATCCAGCTATGTTAATAGAGATTCTTTACAGATGAAAAATTTTCCTCCACAAAGAACAAGTTTGCAGGGCCATTTCAAAATATGGCAAAGAAGTAAGTTTTGTGGTAAAATATTTTGATTTTTCTTCCTTGTCTTGTAATTTATGCCAGGTTGGAAAGTAAGTCACAATATATAGAGTTAAATAAAACCCGTAGGATGAGAACTTACGATTTGTAGGGCATGACTCCCCAGGCCCCTTAAATAGGAATTTGGGCAAGATTTTTAAAAATCAGAGCGTAGTCCTTAATTCTCTTTCCTCCTTCATCTTCACAAAGTTCATTTTGTTAGTAGCAGCGAATCTGGCGGATCTGCAGCAACTTGATTCTTGCTTCATCGGGAAAGAATTCAGCTGAGGGGCATAGGGCAGAGGGAAAGACTGAGTCAAGTTTTAGATAGGAACGAAAGGAAGCATACTTGGAAGGGGGCCAAGTGGGCGATGAGGAGATCCAAGTGTGCTGTTTGGCCCTTGACTTGGGGTTTTATACATTGGCTAGGTTCCAGAGTTTGCATTTCTCCTCCCTTGATTTTTCCTTGGGAGGGGCTGTCGGCATGTTCAGTGGCCTGCCAGCATGTGGGAGGGGCCACATGCACAGTGATTTACTGACTTTGTGTGCATGCTCACTTGAAGCATTCTTCCTTTACCAGCTGAGTGTTGCTAGAGGAAGGTCATATACCAGTTAAACTCCGCCATTTTGCCTCTTAGTGCACGTGCCTGAGCACACTTGCCCAACTCCTGAGATCTTATCAGGAAGCAGCTGATCACCAGCTTCAAGTGCTTTCTGTCTATTGGGAGACGGACTTTCTTTAGCACTGACTGTGACCAATTTTTATTTTAGAGAGACAGTTTAACAACTGCCTGAACATCACCTGATGGTCACTTGACGTTCCTGGGCTGGAAGGCAGCTCTCCTGCCCTGCTCATGTCTGTCTAACTATCTAACAATTTCATTTCCACTATTTTTTTTCCCCTGAGAGTTATTATGATGTTATGAAATGAATGAATAAGAGCAGTTTGATAAAACACATAGTAAATATCTACTATTTTCATTGACCACTATGAAGTAATTATCTTTAAGTAAACTCTAAGTTCCACAATGCCAAGGGCTGTCTATCTATCTACCTATAATAAATTCTTACATCTAAACATGTCTTTGTTTAGCCCAGGGTTAAAAACAGAGTAAGCGCCTCTCAAAATTTTTTGTTTAATTTTGATTTTCCGATACAACTCAAATATTTTGTCCGATTCAGTGGCAAAAGCTCTCCAGTGCTTCCTTAATTCTCCACTTTGCTTCTCATTCTTCGTACTTCCCCACTGGCCTATTCCCAGGCTTACTGTGCTCCTTCCTGTAGTTTTTCTAGAACTTAATGGGTGCCAGTGACCCCAGAGCTTGGGACAGATATGTGCAAGAACAGGGCATCACACCCAGCAGGCTGGACAGGTACACCTTCCTGCAGCTTTTAGCACAGACTAGAATACCTGCAGTAAAATGTCCCAAATGGAAATAAATTACCTAAATAATCAATGAACAAGGGCAGGTATTAATAACTTCACATGATATAAGGGCCATTTGTGGTCTACAGCTTAAGTCTCTTTCTTAGCTCATTTATTCTGTAGGGGATGTCATAGCAATGTTAAAATATGCTTCCATTCAAAGTAATTAAGCCAACACACACAGGCACTTAAGGAATAACGAGACTTAAACAGTAATGTTCATATTTTTTCCTGGTGATTTCAACAGCCATCAACCATACATATTGATGTTACTAAGAGGCATTTGGAGGCAGCCTTGGAATGTCTACTTCATTCTTCATTCATTTGCTCATTAGAAAATAAGGGCGGAGACAGAGAGAGAGAGACTGAGAAAAGAGAGCCTAGAGCCTATGCCTTGTGCATGCCTTGTGGAGTGCAGTAGATGCAAAGATGAATAACAGAATTGAGCCTCTGTCTCCAATCCACATCCCCTCAACTCCCACCCCCTCCCCACATACTCTCTTTTCCCACCACAACAAGAGCCTCTGTCTCCAATCCACATCCCCTCAACTCCCACCCCCTCCCCACATACTCTCTTTTCCCACCACAACAAATGCTTCCAATTCCCTGTGCTTTCACTAGCCACAAAGACATTGCACTGCTGTTGCAGCCTCATTCCTCGGTGCATACGTGGTTATTGCTCCTAACCCCCACCCCTTTCTATCCCTGGCCTGCTCCCTCTAGAGAGTAACTGCAAACCTTTCAGGGCACCAGGTAAAGTGATCTGCTAGAGTCTGAGTCTCCTCACTTGTCATGCAGATAAACCGCATCTCGTCCAGGGATTCACAGGCATTAGCTGACTCTTGAACCATCGCAGCAGTGTGAGTGTTCACTCACCTGGGTTTTCCATTACATTGGGAGTCACTTGAGGGCAGCGACCATGTTTTATTCTTTTGTTTGTTTTGATCCTTTTTACTCTGGGACCTTGCCATGACTCTTAGCACATGGGGCATGCTCAACAATATCTATTGAATGAATAAAGGGTGGAATAATTAAGAAACTCCTAGTGTAATGCTGTAGAGACAGAGGCAAACCAATACACAGAATACAGTATCACGAGCTCATGGGCACCCATGGCACTGGGATGCACCCACAGTGTTAGGGAGGGCTTCACTCTCCGTGTCTTCACTCTCATCTCACCCAGGCAAGCTACTCAACCCCAGCTCTCAGGAGCAGGCTCAATATTGGTTTCTGCTGCAACAGAAAGTACAACGTGAAACAAAATGCGGGAGCAGAGGGTCACTTCACAGAGGGAAGCTTGTGTAGCTTGAGGAGAGTAAGGAGAGGCTGCACAGGGGATGTTTCGGCTACCTGGCCTGGGGCAACACACACTACAGCAAAATGTGGGGATAGGATGGAAAAGAAAGGCGCAGTACATCGGAGAGGAAAGCAGAGGAATGCTGGAGTATGGCAGAGGGGCAGCAGAATATACCTCCCTGGAATATGAAGGGTTGTTGAGCTGAAGGCAAGTTGAAGCAGATACAGGAAAGCTCTCTGTCCTCCCTGTATTTGTCTGGAAACAAGACATAGATTTACAAAGGTAAAGGGTATCTTGACTTCCGTTGGGAAGAACAAAGGTTAATTACTGAAGACAGCTGTAGATTCTTACCATCTGGAGAGGAATCTTTGTTAACAACCTTTGCTAACCAGACTTTATCTGCCAGTTATTTCCCTTCCCACAAGTTGCCAGGCCCACAAGTTGCCCTGGCTAGAAACTCAAAGTCCTTTTCCTTTTTCTTGTCACTTCTCTATAAATCTACTCCTCATCAACAAAGAACACTTTGTTGAAGATGCTCTATAAGCTGACATTCAAAGCCACCTGTTTGAGACTTTTTCATTCTCTGGATGTCTTCCCAGAGAATGGGAATGTATGAAATAATATGCTAATGAATAATATATGAAATAATATGCTAATGAATGTCTGTTATTCTCTTACTAATCAGTATGTGTAACAGAGGTCCTTTCCAACTTAATGCCTATGATGCTTGAAAAAAACTCCACAGTAGGGGAAACTAGACAGAACTTAAGTCACACATGTGTGTCCTAAGACAGAGGATAAGGAAGGTCCTTAATAGCCACGGAGATTTTCCCTGGATTAATTAAAGCTAAGGAGGTTTCCGAGAAACTACCTAGGATTTTTTCCTGCATAAATCAACCAAGCCCCATGCCTCTATACCTGAAACAGTTGGCACCTGGAATAAAAGGTTAATGTTAAGAATCTAAGGCCGTGGCTTTGGACAAGAAACCTACCACTCACTCCTTTCCAGTTTTATAGAAAGGAGATTGTACTCGCACAGACGTTACCTATGCCTGGACACGAGCATAACAGCTAAAGAGAAACTGGAAAATAGAAACAAAAACAAAAACAAAAATGAAACCCTACTTTCTCTTAGTACTTGGGCCAGACCTTGATTACAACACCCTGGCCATCTGGAGCAGATGTCTTCCCAACAATACTCAAGGCTGAGGTTCAGGAATCAATGTAAAACTTTCTACTTGTCACTCCCTTGAAGCTAGAAGAGCGATAAGTTTGTGTGAAAGTCATTGCGGTTTTTGCCATTTAAAGTAATGCCATTACTACATCATGGTTTTGCCGTCAATTTAAATGGCAAAAACCGCAATTACTTTTGCACCAACCTGGTAGGTGTACAAACTGTTTCCTAGACAAAGGGCCAGTGGACATGTTGGTCAGGGACCTTGTCCCAGCAGGTCTGGAATCTGGAGCAGAGAGTGCCCATTTGGCTGCACTCTGCACGGATGCGGCCCCCATTCTGGCTTTTCTCGTGAAACCCAGCAGCGCAGGAAGCCTGGGGAGAGACACACACAGGAAGTGAACATGGAGGTCGGGCACCTGCTTTGTCTGCAGCCTAGTGAAACATCACCCAGAATCTTAGGCTCTGTCCACACAGATTAGGACTCCTTACTCTTTTTGGGAGCTATGACCGCCAGAACAGTTAAAAGGCCAGAGAGCGCTTCTTCATGTTTCTTTCCCTAAGGATGGATATGGGATATGGGGCATAGGATAGGAATATGGGGCAAAGACGAAAGACGTCTTTTTTGCCAAAACTTGAGAGTATCCTTTGGGCAAGTACATGGTTTTCCAATACTTATTTCCCTGAAATGTAAAATGGGGAAAATAAACAAAATTTTCTTACACATTGGTTGAGAAGATTAGAGTAGATAAGGTACCGAAGAATTATAATATGAAATTAATAAACATTAACTTTGTGCTAACATAAAGCTATACCTCAAGTCGGTGCCTCAAACTGGCATTGGTCCTTCTCTCTGACTGCCAGGGGATGATATTTTGTGAGCAAGTATTAAAATCTGGTCTTTTGGTTCCCTAACTTCTGCAGTGTCCATCCCAGGGTCCTGCATAGACCCTTTTCCCACCGTGTTTTCTGTGCCATAGAAACCATGCCAGCTCCGTTCTGATGCCACACGTGATTCAGGAGTGCTGGGGTGGGGGAAATTAGTAGAGAGAGGAAATGAACTTTCAAGTTTTATAATCAGTTAACATTTATAAAGCATAACTTGGGTGAAGAAAATGGGTGAAAAAAAAAAACATGGAATTCTTACCTATGAAGTCAAGTACAAGCTTGCAGTGCTGGAGAACACACACTCAGAATATAAATGGACATCAAGAAATGGTAACAAAGAGGCAGAAGATCTGCATAACACGGCAATGCCCACATTCGCTGAAATGAAGTCAAAGCACTTACATGATTATGATAGGATTATAATCTCTGAAATGGCAAATCCCCTGTCTTCTGTTTGTGCCTAGTTAAACCAGTAGCACCGTGCCCTGCCTTGGGAGCACCATGGCTAACCAACAGCGTGGTCATGAGCAGCCATCACAGTGCAAGGTCCAGGAAGCTGGGCTATGTGAGAACCCAGGGCCACCTAGCCCAGTAAAGGAGCCTCTGAGGGAACCCAGGTTATGCTCTTCAACCACAGAGTGCCATATAGATGAGAGACCCTACCCTTTCCCCGTTTCAATAGGGGCAGAGATGGAGTCAATGGCTAGATTCATAGGGAAAAAAAATGTAGCTCACGTGTTAGAAAGAACATATTAATAGCTTTGACAGCCCAATAATGGAACGGCTAACTTATAAAATTATGTTCTTCACACCATAAAAAAAAGGGCATGTAGCCATATTGGGGGGCACATTTCCATAAATCTTAACCGTTGAATGTTACATGTTCCCTAAGAGACGAAAAATACCTGAAAATGGCTCTAATAGAGAAGAGGAGGGAGCTTGAGTGAAAGGAACAGGAACGCACAAGGGAGGAACCCATTAAGGCTCCATATGTTTTTATAAAAAAATGGAGAAAAACGGTAGGAAAAGAAAAGGTTAATTTACTGCCATTTGTTATCCCTCAAATATACCAGGAATCTATTATGTACAAACGCACATTTATTTGGACACTGTGGGAAATACATTAAATAAATTAGCCAGAATGCAGTTTTCATAAAACTAACAACCCAATAGAAGAAAGCATATTCATAAACAACATAAATAACGATGTTATCATGTAGAAAGTGACTTAAATATGGTGCACAGAAAGCCTTCTGAGAATTAGGCTTTACATAAAAATGGACAAATCAGCCTATGTTTTCCTTGTAATTAAGAAATGAGATAAAAATTAAGGGATTTGAAATCAATTGCTTCTTATTCATTAAAAAAGTAGGTCAAAAAAGTTTGAATCAGAGAAATGAGAAAGAAAAATTTTAGAAAAAATATTTTTTGCTCTATTTCTCCCATTTTATAAGCATTATTGAATCTCAGGTTTGGATTAGACACCCAAGAACATATTTGTGCAATATTCCAAATGTTTCCCCATCAAGGTCATTTTCTTAAAAAAAAAAAAAAATCAATAAACCAGGGCTTGGCTCTTTCACTCAGGCTGGAGTGCAGTGGCATCACCTTGGCTCACTGTTCAACCTCTACCTCCTAGGCTCAAGCAATCCTCTTACTTCAGCCCCCTGAGTAGCTTGGACTACCGGCTTGGACCACCACGCTCAGCTAATTTTTATATTTTTCTTGGAGATGGGGTTTCGCCATGTTGCCCAAGCTGGTCTCAAACTCCGGAACTCCAGTAATTCGCCCACCTTGGCCTACCAAAGTGCTGAGATCAAAGGGTCATTTCCATTTAACCTAAGTAAGATTGGCTTATTAGAGAAATATTAGAAAAAATTAAATAAGCAAAAGAAAAATGTGTGAACTATAATTACATTAAGTTTATGTTAAAATATAACCTTTTCAATGTCTATAAATATAAATTGATATGCATTTACATATAGACATAACAAATAATATACAATGCAAAATATTAAGCACATTTTTACAACATGATTCACACACAGAGAAATACGTTTCTCCATTGATAAAATGCTTTCTGATATCATCTTCAATAGCTCATTTCTTTGTTAGGTGCACTATAACATATGTTTTATTGTGATAAAATATACCTAACAAAATTTGCCATTTTAACGATTTTTAAGTGCACAGTTCAATGGCATTAAGTACATTGTTGTGCAATTACAATACATTTTTTAAAATCTTAGTTGGACGTTTACTTTTCTTCTAATTTGATATTATATATAATGCCACAATAAACATACCAGTAGTTGTTCATATTTTAAATTATTTTGCTATAAATTTACTTAGGTACCAAAGTATATATGAATGTCAATTTCCATATACTCTTGGAAACAATAAGTATTCATATTACATTTTCTTTATGTATCAGACAGGAAAAACAGCGGTATTTTAATACTGTATTAATTTTTCTTTATTTATTTTCAAATAATAATATTTGACATATATGTATTTGTAATGAATTACAAGGTGTTGGCCGGGCGCGGTGGCTCACGCCTGTAATCCCAGCACTTTGGGAGGCCGAGGCGGGCGGATCACAAGGTCAGGAGATCGAGACCATCCTGGCTAACACAGAGAAACCCCGTCTCTACTAAAAATACAAAAAATTAGCCGGGCGCGGTGGCTCAAGCCTGTAATCCTAGCACTTTGGGAGGCCGAGGCGGGCAGATCACGAGGTCAGGAGATAGAGACCATCCTGGCTAACACGTTGAAACCCCGTCTCTACTAAAAATACCAAAAAAAAAAAAAAAAGTTAGCCGGGCGCAATGGCAGGCGCCTGTAGTCCCAGCTACTCGTGAGGCTGAGGCAGGAGAATGGCGGGAACCCGGGAGGCGGAGCTTGCAGTGAGCCGAGATCGCGCCACTGCACTCCAGCCCGGGCGACAGAGCGAGACTCCGTCTCAAAAAAAAAAAAAAAAAAAAAAAAAAAGGAATTACAAGGTGTTTGTCTTAGGAATTGACACCACCTGAGGAAGCCAGAAAGTCATACTGTGAACATTTTTAAACTCTGTCCCTTACACTGATGGGAGTCATTAATTTGTCACAGCATAATTTTTTATGTTGCATTGTTTTTCTGTTGGTGTTATACGTGAACTCCGGTGGGTCCCCGTTGAGGGCTGCCCCCAGGAGGTGTCAATTCATTGGTGTACGGGCACATCAGCAGAGAGGCTTTCCAAAGCCCTCAGGCACAAAGATGCTGACACTGGTGGCTGCTGGAAATTGCGAAGCACAGGGAAGAGTTGGGGAGGGCTATGGGGATGATGGTACTGGTGGTTTCTGTTACAACCAAGGCCAATCTTCTCACCACAGTGAAAAATCATTACTAATGTGTTTCATATTTTCTTTCAAACGGATTTTTACTACAAATATATATGAGGAATATTGTTGTTTTGGCATTGTTTCCACTCATATATTGTTAGCAGTCACCATCTTGTTAAAACTGTTTCCATCATTCTAATGACCACATAGTTCTCTTCTGGATTGCTTTACTATAGCTCACTTAATGCAGTGTTTACCCACTGATACATCACAGTAAAATGGAGTGGTAGGAACGCTTAAGTGATGCCAATATGTGGTCGATTCTTGTTATAAGTGTGTGTATTTTTATGAAAACTGAGGATCATGCTCTGATGGCAGCATCTGCTAGAAAGAACGTGGAGATGAAGACGGGAAAGAGAAAAAACCCTCCTACGCATTCAGTACTAACAAAAGATCATATATTTATTAAGGCACTTAAAGATTTTGCCCAAAGAATACAAAAGAAATTCACAGCAAGGACTAAGCTCTTCTTCTTAAGGAGGAACTGAGATAAAAAGTAATCAAACAAAAAGCAAATGAATACGGTATTAACCAATCCCTTCAAAATTTCAATTTTCTAAACTGCAGAGAAACACAAATATGTTGAGCACTGTTAACTTAAACAATTCCTTGCTGCTGCACACTTTTTTGTTTCTATTTGGCCTCAGCTATGGAGTTTAATTAAGTATAACTTCCAGTTTATGGCACATAATTATCATTAGTTCGTGGAAGACCTCATTCTCCTTTATTTTCTTTTTGCTTTTCCTGACCCCCAATCCTGTTCTACGTTCCCACACAGACACCCAATCTAATGTGTTTGTTCCATGTCTTTGGATTTGCCTATAACCTTATAAAAAGAGTGTTGGGTTTTTGTACGTGTTTTAGGATGTGTAAATGACATTGTGCCATGGAGCCTATTTGTGTGTGTGTGTAATGTGGTAGCTTTAAGTAACGTTCATGTGATCACAGGTGCACCTAATTCACTGCTCCTAAGTGCTTGCTGCACTGAATACATCAATCATATTTTATGTATTTAGAGATAAACACATAAAATGGCTACAACCAGTAGCTATCACAAACAGCGATAAAAAGAATGAGCTTCACACATGATTTTTCATTAACTTCTTGGGAATATACACCCAGGAATGGGCTTGCTGGTAACAGCATGTACACATATGCAATGTAACTTCTGTCGGCTGCTCTCCAGATCAGCCTTACCAGTTGCATCCACCCTGGTCACTGCCACACACACCACTCCATCCATAACAATGCTTGGTATAATTCAAACCTCTATTCTTTGCCTGAAATGCATCTCCCAATACGTATAAAACAATATCTCAGTTTACTATTGGTGAGGATGAGTATCTTGTCATATAATTCTAGATATTTAGGTTTGTTCTCTATATTTCCCTGTGTTCTTATTGATTTGTAGAATTTCTTCCATATTTAACATATTAGCTTATAATTGGTTTTAGTTGTTGCAGATCTCTCCTTTCAATCTGCCCTGTGTTTGTTAACATCACCTATACTTTCCTTCTTTAATGAAATATTTAATCTTTCTTTAATAGAACCCACTAACTCTTTTTTTAATAGTCTTTTGTTTAAGAATCTGGTATACTATCTTTTTCCCCCATCCTTATGTCAGGGCTCAATGATATTCTACATTTTGTTACTTTAGCTCGATAGTGTTTAGGGTTTTTAAGCACTCTGGAGTTCACATTTATATATTGAATGAAATAAATTGAACATAACTTTTTTCCTTTTAGTGGCCTTTATCCTTTACATATTCCCTACTAATTGGGCATTCCAGTTCTATCACTTAGCATATCTGCTACAAATACATGATTATATTTCTGAGCTTTCTTTACTAATCCCTCAGTTAATTTTGAATAAGCAGCATATTGGCCACATACCCTTAAGAATGGCTTTTTAGAAACCTTATGTATATTGGAATAAAGATTACCCTTGCTTCATAAAATGAGCTGGGAAAGCTTTATTTATTTATTTATTTTTTGTCCTGGAACAACTTTTTTAAGTTAGTAAAGAGCTATTCTGTGAAAGTTTGTAGAACTTATATGTTACTCTTCTGATGACCACTTCCATTACTTTAACACTTTTATGCTCTTTACTTCATTAACAATTTTTGAAATTTCATGTTTCTATAGGAATTTACCATTTCAGTTAAGTTTTCAAATATGTTAGCATATAACAGCTCATAAATTCTAATACTTTTCAAAAGCTCTTTGATTTCTTACTTAATTGTCTAAAATAAAAAATTTGAGGTGGCTCTTTTATCACTGATTTCCAATTGTATTGCATTCTGGTCAAAGAACTTAGTCTACAAGATTTCGAGTCTTGACACCTGTGAAGCTTCATTTGTGCCCTATATATTGTAATTGTTGTATTACCTATAAACACAAAGTGGTTTTTTTTTTGACAGTAACCATCTATCTATTTATGAATAAATGAATAAATAATGTATTAATTGGTTATTGAAAAGTTGTGCTCTCAGAAATACGTCTTTGGTCTTTATCCCTGGTTCCCACCACAGAGCTTCTAACACTCTTGCAAATTCCTGAGTTATAGGAATAAGAGGAATACCTTTTTTTAAATAATATTTGTTTTCCCCCATTCCTGAAATAGCTTCAAAATTATAAAGTTTAAAGGAGGGTCTTTTGCTATTCATAACAAGCCCAATTCGATCACACTTGAGTTTATGTTAATAAGGTGACGTTTGGAAAATCTCCATGGATGAAGGGGCTGGTGGCCAGGGGAACCACGTGCTCAGAGAATTGGTACTTTCAGTCCCACCCTCCAACCTCAGGAAAGGACAAAGAGGCTGGAAATTAACTTGATTACCAGTGGCCAATCATTTAATCAATCGTGGCTACATAATGAAGCTGCCATAAAAACCAGAACCAAAGAGTAATCCTCTAGCTCTTGGAGTTACGTTTTGTGCAGGTAAGGTAATTTTTAGAGACAAGCTGTCCTGCATACCTTCATTGAGACTTATTTTCCACCAGCCAGTCTCAAGAGCTGCTCTGCTGTTACCACCACCATTCTTGAGCAGCATGTGAACAGTGCTCCTGTTCCAGAGAACAACCATGTTGGGTCGAGGGAGAAATGGCTTATTATGGGAAATTTGGGGGAGAAAAAAGTCACAATGAAAAGTGTTTCCTAACACATGCTCTGGCCATCTGTTAGGATCTTTTTTGCTCAAGACAGATACTTTCCCCTCAACGGGACTCAATCATTTTCTGTCTCCACAATATTTTCTTCCAGATTTTATATTCATTACTCTCATCTCTCTTTTTCTATCTCCTCTTTGTGCTTTAAACAAAAATGTATCTCAGACAAGTGTCCATCAATTTTGAAAGTTTATTTTGCCAAAGTTGAGGAGATGCCCACACCATAGCCTCAGGAGGTCCTGAGAACATGTGCTCAAGGAGGTAAGGTCACAGCTTGATTTTATACATTAAGGGGTAGGGGGCAGAAGTTACAGGCAGATAGCAATCAATCCATGCAATGCGTACATTGGTTTGGTTTAGAAAGGTGAGACATCTTAAAGGAGGCAGGTTGGCTTCCAAGTCATAGGTGGATTCAAAGTTTTTCCGACTGGCAATTGGTTGAAAGAGTTAAGTTTTGCTCGAAGAGTTGAAGTCAGCAGAAAGAAATGCTTGGGGTTAAAATAAGGAGGGTTGTGGAAACCAAGGCTCTTGTTACGCAGGTGAAGCCTGGAGGGAGAAGACTTCAGAGGCAATGGATGGTAAATGGTAAATGTGTTTTTATCAGATCTTAAAAGGTGCCTGACTTTCCTGAAGAGACTTAGTAAGATATATTTTGGGGTGAAATATTTTTATTTGTTTCAGGGCCTGCTATCTGTCATGTGATACTACTAGAGTTAGGTTGGAATTGTGTATCTTATTGCTACAAATAGTCTGTTTTGTTAGTCTTAAGATCTCTGTTTTAATGCTGATACTGGTCAGCTGTGTTTGAATTCCAAAGGATGGAGGGTGTAAGGGGTATCTGATTCCCCCTTCACATTATGACATTAACTGATTTTTCAGGTTAATTTTGGAATGCTCTTGACTGAGAGAAAAGGTCCAATCAGTTGGTTGTCAGGCTTAGAATTTTGTGTTGTATACACTACCATGCTTCTCAAGTTTTAGGTTAGTGGGCCACATTTTCTGGAAGCAGAAATTTGGGGAAAATATTTTTAATTTCACTTTATATATGAGAAAATTTAGGTTCAGAGAATTTAAATAATTTACCCTGTATTATCCAGCCAGTAAACAGCAGAGAGAGAAGAAAGGTTGTTATGCCTGACTGTAATTCCCATGGTCTTTCCCTGGAATTTGTGTCATATGATAAGTAATATACAGACATCATTTTTAAGAATATCATTTGCTCAGTCAATAAGAAGAAAACCATTTTGTTTTTACCAACTCTGGAGCTGGAGGATCATTTCAAATTTGCCCAACAAAATCAAACACACAGGAGATATTTTGAGACCCGAAAGCTCATTTTCACTTGCTGGAGATGAGAAAAGGCTGTGGAATAAGTGCAAGGATAATTTTCAATTCCATTTACAAAGACGATTTCTGTAGAAATTGCATACATAAACCCCATAAATGGACAGTGAGTATTTACAGTTTAGGACCTCTCCAGTGATATGCACAGAGCAAATGGAAATCACTCTGCTCTCCACCGCTAACAGAACATTAGTTCTCCTTTCAGGTAAGTGCTTTCCAATGCAATCCTCTGAACAGCAGCTCTTCAAACAAGGCAAAACATTTAATTTTTAATCACCACATAGTTGCTTGTTATGAGAGTAGACACACAAATGCCAAGTACTAAAACATAAGTTAGTCAAATAGAAAATAGCACCTGGGTTTTCATTTCCCTGAATTGCTCATGGCAAAGTTGAAATAATGGCCTGGAGTGTTTGTTAAATTTTGTAGAGCTTTACATTTTCTTTCTGTGTGTTTTAATTTTTGGAGGAAATGTGCATTTGAAGACAAGAGGGATTATTTTGAATAATATTTTGAACCTTGTAATGTATAAGATATTGGGCCTTCTCTTCAGGAGGCAGTGTAATAGGTGTTTGGACGCACAGACTCTTCATTGGTCTGTAGAACAATCAGGAAGTCAGCAAAGCCCCAAACCCAAAGCTCCATTCCTTCCCCATCCTGGATAATCTATTCTGCGTGACCAACACACCACAACTTTAGCCAAGTTATGCCACCAATCAGATAAAACAGTGTCTACCTGTTCTAAAGTAGAAATTGCAGCTGAACGTGGGAGCCAAAGTGGAGACCACTAATCTATTTACTTTCTTATTCAGATGAAAATTCCACTGTAAAAGACTGAGAAGGAAAATACCACATATTGCATCCTGTGTGCTAAATATTTTGCCTATCATTTACATTTGTAGCTCAACCAGGTTGGTGCAAGTCTACGATGCTGTTAGCAGAAACTAACTTTCTCCTCAAAGTGTCCCTGCATTTTTTCTGAAATTCTGGAGGGAATAATCTAACAGTGCTCCAGAAGTAGAGTACCTAGTGCTTTCACCCCAGCTCCTCAGCCCTGCTGTCATGACACTGGCCCTCCGGAAGGTGACAATGCTCTGCTGAGAAGAATTATCCTCTGTTTGGAAACACTTGGTTACTGCAATTCTTATATTGGGAAGGGATATCACATTCTCCATGTCCCTCTTTACCCTAAATATAAATATGGCTTTTACCTATGAAACCCACTTGATCATGGTGGTTTATCTTTTTGATACGTTGTTGGATTTGGTTGGCTAGTATTAGGTTAAGGATTTAAGCATCTATGTTCATCAAGGATATTGGTCTGTAGTTTTCCTTTTCAGTTATGTCCTTTCCTGGTTTTGGTATTAGGGTAATGTCATAGAATGAGTTAGGGAGGGTTCTTCCTTTCTCTATCTTGTGGAATAGTTTCAAAAGGATGGTACCGATTTTTATTTGAATGTCTGCTAGAATTCTGCTAGAATTCTGCTCTGAATCCATCTGGTCCTGGACTTTTTTTTGTTGGTAATTTTTTATTTACCATAATTTTTTCATTACCATTTTAATCTCAATGCTTGTTATTGGTCTGTTCAGGATATCTAATTGTTCCTGATTTAAGCCAGGAGGTTTGTGTCTTTCCAGGAATTTATTCATCACTTTTAGGTCTTCTAGTTTATGTTCATAGTATTTCAGGGGTGTCACTCCCTTGTAATATCTCTCATTTTGTTTCTTGATGAGGTTATTTGTGTTGTCTCTCTTCTTTTCTTGGTTAATCCTGGTAATGTCCTTTCAATTTTATTCATCTTTTAAAAGAACCAGCTGTGTGTGTGTGTGTGTGTGTGTGTGTGTGTGTGTGTGTGTGTGTGTTGGTTCTCTGTTTCAATATCATTTAGTTCTGCTCTGATCTGAGTTATTTCCTTTCTTCTGCTGAGTTTTGATTTAGTTTGTTCTTGTTTCTCTAATTCCTTGAGGTGTGACGTTGGACTGTCAGTTTGTGTTCTTTCAGTCTTTCTGATGTAGGCGTTTAGGGTGATGAACTTTCCTCGTAGCACCGCCTTTGCAGTATCCCAGAGATTTTGATTGGCTGCATCACTCTTGTTGTTCAGTTTGAAGAATTTTTTAATTTTCATCTTGATTTTGTTTTTGACCTAATGTTCTTTCAGTAGCAGGTTATTTATTTGAACATATTGGCATGGTTTTAAAGGTTCCTTTTAGAGTTGGTTTTCAGTTTTATTCCACTGTGGTCTGAAAGAGTGCTTAATATAATTTCACTTTTCTTAAATTCACTGAGGCTTGTTTTATGGCCTATCAATGGTCTGTCTTAAAGAAAGTTCCACGTGCTGTTGAATAGAATGTGTATTCTGCAGTTGTTGGATGGAATATTCTGTATCTATCTGTTAAGTCCATTTGTTCCAAGGAATAGTTTAAATCCATTGTTTCTTTGTTAACTTTCTGTCTTGATGACCTGTTTAGTGCTGTCAGTGGATTACTGAGTACCCCACTATTATTGTGTTGCTGTCAATCTTATTTCTTGTCTATTAGTAATTGTTTTATAAATTTGGGAGCTTCAGAGTTAGGTGCATATATGTTTAGGATTGTGATATCTTCCTATTGGGCAAGGCCTTTTACCATTGTATAATGTCCCTCTTTGTCTCTTTAACTGCTGTTGCTTTAAAGTTTGTTTTGTGTGATATAAGAATAGCTACCCCTGATTGCTTTTGGTGTCCATTTGCATGTAAAGCCTTTAGATAATCTGATGACAATGTGCCTAGGCAATAATGTTTTCGCAATGAATTTCCAACATGTCCTTTGTGCTTCTTGTGTTTGGATGTCTAGGTCTCTAGCAAGGCTGGGGAAGTTTTCCTCGATGATTCCCCCAAATATGTTTTCCAAGCTTTAGAAATTCTGTTCTTCCTCAGGAATATCAATTATTCTTAAGACTGGTCATTTAACATAATCCTACACTTCTTGGAAGCTTTGTTCATGTTTTCTTAATCTTTTTTCTTTGTCTTTGTTGGATTGGGTTAATTTGAAGATCTTGTCTTTAAGCTCTGAATTTATTTCTTCTACTTGTTGAATTCCATTGCCGAGACTTTCCAGAGCATTTTGCAATTTCTGTAAGTCTACTGTTTCCAGAAGTTTTGATTGTTTTTTCTTTATGTTATTTATTTCCGTGAATATTTCTCCCTTCGCTTCTTCTATAGGTTTTTGGATTTCCTTTAATTGGGCTTAGCCTTTCTCTGGTGCCTCCCTGATTAGCTTAATGACTATCCTCCTGAATTCTTTTTCAGGTAAATCAGGGATTTCTTTTTGGTTTGGATCCATTGCTGGTGAACTAGTATAATTTTGAAGGGTGTTAAAGAGCCTTGTTTTGTCATATTTCCAGAGTTCATTCTCTGGTTCCTTCTCATTTGGGTAGTCTCTGTCAGAGGGAAGGTCTAAGGATGGAGGCTGTTGTTCAGATTCTTTTGTCCCACAGGGTGTTCCCTTGATGTTGTACTCGCCCCGTTTTCCTATTAATGTCTCTTCCTATGAGCTGAGCTCCAGTGATTGTTATCTGTCTTTTGGGTCTAGTCACTCAGCAAGTCTGCCCGGCTCCGAACTGGTACTGGGGGTTGTCTGCGCAGAGCCCTGTAATGTGAACCATCTATGGATCTCTTAGTCATGGTTACCAGCACCTGTTCCACTGGAGGTGCCAGTGGGGTGAAATGGACTCTGTGAGGGTTCTCAGCTTTGGTGATTTAATGCTCTATTTTTGTGCTGGTTGGTCTCCTACCAGGAGGTAGTGCTTTCTGGGGAGCATCAGTTGTGGTAGTATGGAGAGGAAGCAGCAATAGGCAAGGCCCTAAAACTCCCAAGACTATGCCCTTTGTCCTCCTTTACCAGAGTGACTGGGGAAGAACCATCAGGTGAGGGTGGGGCTAGGCATGCCTGTGCTCAGACTCTCCTTGGGCAGGTCTTGCTGTGTCTGCTGTGGAGGATGGGGGTGAAATTCCCAGGCTAATAGAGTCATGTACCTGGGAGGATTATGGCTGCCTCCGCTGAGTCATGCAGGTTGTCAGGGAAGTGGGGGAAAGCCAGCAGTCACGGGTCTCACCCAGCTCCCACGCAACCTGAAAGGGCAGTCTTACTCCCACCATACACCCGAACAGCCCCAAGTCTGTTTCCAGGCAGCTGGAGAGCAGGGCTTGAGAACTTGCCACAGGCCACCCACCTCCCAGCTGTGAAAGGAAAGTCTTGGTTCTTCCCCTGCCTATGGAGTCTGCACACCAGATTTACACCCTCCCTGGAGTTCTGGCCAAGAAGCCTCTTGCCCAGCTAGAACTGTTTCAAAGTTCAGCTAGAGACTTCCTTCTTCCTGTGGCATTTTCCCCTGCTCCTCTGGCCACCCTCCCAAAAGATCCCTGTGGTGCCAAGCAGGAATGGACTGCCTGGGAACCTAGCGAGCTCCCAGGGCCTTTCCTGCTGCTTCATTTCCCCCCGTACTTCACTGAACTCTCTAGATGGACTCAGCTCCAGGTAAGGTCAGAAACTTCTCCAGCAAGCAAACCTTCAGTTTCCCCAGTGGGAGGGCGTGTATTGGGGAGAGGATGATGTCATTTCCCCACTTCTGCAGTTGGGACACTCACAGTATTTGAGATGTCTCCTGGGTGCTGCAAAAGCAGTTTGCTTCCTTCAGAGGGTCTGTAGGTCCTCTCTGGATTTCTAGTTCATTCTTGCAATCAATCTGGAGCTAAAAGTCATGATGTGGGCCTCCGCCCATGTCTCCGTCCATCCGAGTTGGAGCTACAATCTATCCTGCCTCCCATCTGCCATGATCTCTTGTTATTTTTGAATGTTGTAAATACGTTATTTTGTTTGGGTAATAACTAGCATCTATTGGTAGTAGGTTCTTACATAATCCGGCTTTAGTCTCCTTCTCCTACCTCATTTTACGCTACTCGTCTTTCACTCATTTTAATCCTATCTTCATCGGCCTCTTCGTTATCAGCCATGATCTCTTGTTATTTTTGAATGCTGAAAATACCTTTACTTTGCTTGGGCAATGACTGGCATCTATTGGTAGCAGGTTCTTACATAATCTGGCTTTAGTCTCCTTCTCCTACCTCATTTTACACTACTCATCTTTCACTCATTTTAATTATATCTGTATCCGCCTCCTTGTTATCCTTATGAAGGTTGAGCTTATTACAGCTTTGGGCTTTTACAGAGGTACTGGAAGCGATTTCTGGTTTGCTCCTTCACCTCTTTAAGGTTTAGGCTCTGATATTATTTCCTCAGAGAGGCCTTCTACCAATAGCTCATCTAAAATACTTCCCACTATATTATCATTTTCTGTACCCAGGTTTCCCTTCATAGCACTTATCATTGAGTGTGTGTGTGTGTGTGTGTATATATATATATATACACTCAATTGTGTATAAGTACTCAATTATATATACACATATATATAATTGAGATAAATTTGTAAGTAACTTTAAAACATGTACTCTTTTAGACTCTATATTCCTATACTCCTCTTATTCACTAAAGACTAACCTCTGAATTTCTTGAATGTTATCACCTTGTTCAGCACCGTGTCTTTCATGAATAGAATCATGCTCATCAAATATAATGTGGACAACAAACATTTGGTGAATGATAGGGTAAAAGAAAGTCCTCCAAAATCTTTCTGTATAGTTCACCTATAGTTTCAATTTGGGGAAATTTCAGAAGCAGTGCTGACTTCTACTCTAATGGGAACCCACCTTTGACTCAGAAGGTGTGCTAGCAAAATTCTAAGAAAGACCCCATAATTCCTGGCACCTGCTCTACACACACCTTCTCCCAGTTCTTCAGTCAAACACTAATCTAGGTGGTGTTGTGAAGGGATTTTGAAGATATAATTAGACCACAAATGAGTTATTCTTTTTTAAAAACTTTTATTTTAGGTTCAGGGGTACATGTGAAGGTTTGTTATGGAGGTAAACTCATGTTACAGGCGTTTGTTTTACAGATTATTTAATCATCCAGGTATTAAGCCCAGTACCCAGTACTTATCTTTGCCGCTCCTCTCCATGCTCCTAGCCTCCACCCTCAAGTAGACCCTAGTATCTGTTGTTTCATTTTTGGATTCATAGGATCTTATAATTTAGCTCCCACTTGTAAGCGATAACGTGGTATTTGGTTTTCTGTTCTTGCATTAGATTGCTAAGAATAGGTCTTCAGCTCCATCCATGTTCCTGCAAGACATGATCTTGTTTTTTATGGCTGCCTACTTATTCTGTTGTGTATATGTACCACATTTTCTTTATCCAATCTGTCATTGATGGGCATAGGTTGATTTCATATCTTTTCTATCCTGAATAGTGCTGCAATGAACATTTGCATGCATATGTCTTTACAATAGAATAATTTATATTCTTCTGAGTATATATCCAGTAATGGGATTGCTGGGTCAAATGGTAGTTCTGCCTTTTAGCTTTTAGGAATCCATACTGCTTTCCACAATCATTGAACTAATTTATACTTCCATCAACAATGTAAAATGCATAATCTTATTGTTTTATATGTCTGCATAGTGTTCCATCATGTATATGTGTCGCATTTTTAAAATTCAGTCTACCATTGATGGGCATTTATGTTGATTCCGTGTCCTTGTTATTGTGAGTAGTACTGCAATAAACATATGTGTGCATGTGTTTTTATGATAGAAAAATGTATGTTCCTTTGGGTATGTACCCAGTAATGGGATTGCTGGGTCGAAAAGTATTTCTGTTTTTAGGTATTTGAGGAATTACCACACTGTTTTTCACAATGGTTGAACTAATTTATACTTCCACCAACAGTGTAAAAGTGTTCCTTTTTCTCTGCAACCTCGCCAGCATCTGTTGTTTTTGACTTTTTAATAATCACCATTCTGAATAGTGTGAGATGGCATCTCATTGTGGTTTTGATTTGCATTTCTCTAACAATCAGTAATACTGAACTTTTGTTCATATGTTTGCTGGCTGTGTGTATGTCTTCTTTTGAAGTGTCTGTTCATGTCCCTTGCCCACTTTTTAATGTTTTTTTCTTTCATAAATTTGTTTATGAACATTATAGATGCTGGATATTAGACCTTTGTCAGATGCATAGTTTGCAAATATTTTCTCTCATTCTGTAAATTATCTGTTTATATTGTTGATAGTTTCTTTTGCTGTGCAGAAGTTCTTAAGCTTAATTCGATCCCACTTGTCAATTTTTGCTTTTGTTGCAATTGCTTTTGGTGTCCTTGACATGAAATCTTTGCCCATTTCTATGTCCATGATGGTGTTGGCTAGGTTGTCTTTTAGGATTTTTACAGTTTGGAGTTTTACGTTTAAGTCTTTAATCCACCTTGAGTCGATTTTTGCATATGGTTTAAGGAAGGGGTTCAGCTTCAATCTTCTCTATATGTCTAGCCAGTTATCCCAGCACCATGTATTAAATAGGGAGTCTTTTCCCCATTCCTTATTTTTGTTAGCTGTGTCAAAGATCAGATCGCCATAGGTATGTGGCCTTAATTTTGAGGCTCTCTATTCTGTTCCCTTAGTCTATGTGCCTGTTTTTGTAACAGTATCATGCTGTTTTGGTTGTTGTACCCTTATAGCATAGATTGAATTTGGGTAACATTATGCCTCCAGCTTTTTTCTTTTTGCTCAGGATTGCTTGACTGTTTGAGCTGTTTTTAAGATCTGTGGATTTCAAAATAGTTTCTTCTAAGTCTGTGAAGAATGTCATTGGTAGTCTGATAGGAATACCATTTAATCTGTAAATTGCTTTGGGCAGTATGGGCATTTCAATGATATTATTACTTCCTATCCATGAGCATGGGATGTGCTTCTATTTGTTCATGTCTTCTGATTTATTTGGGCAGTGTTTGATAATTTTTATTGTAGAGATCTTTTATCTTCTTGGTTACCTGTATTCCTAGGTATTTTATTCTTTCAGTGGCATTTGTAAATGAGATTGCCTTTCTAATTTGGTTCTTGGCTTGGCTGTTGTTGGTGTATAGGAATGATAGTGATTTTTCGTCCATTGATTTTGCATCTTGAAAGTTTGCTGAGATTGTTTATCAGCTGAAGAAGATTTTGGGCCAAGACCATGTGGTTTTCTAGATATAGAATTATGTCATCTGCAGCCAGCTAGTTTGACTTCCTCTCTTCCTATTTGAATGTTCTTTATTTCTTTCTCTTGCCTGATTGCTCTGACTAGAATTTCCAGTAATATGTTGAATAGGAATAGTGAGAGAAGGTATGCTTGTCTTGTGCTGCTTTTCAATGGAATGCTTCCAGGATTTGCCAATTTATTAGAATGTTGGGTTTGTCATATATGGCTCTTATCATTTTGAGGTATATCATTCTGTAATGGTTAATATTGAATGTCAACTTGATTGGATTGAAGGGTGCAACGTATTGTTCCTGGGTGTGGCTGTGAAGATGTTGTCAAAGGAGATTAACATTTTGAGTCAGTGTACTGGTAGAGGAAGACCTACCCTCAATCTGGGTGGGTATCATCTAATCAGATGCTAGCATGGCTAGAATAAAAAGCAGGTGAAAGAACGTGAAAGGACTAGACTTGCTGAGTCTCCTGGTTTTCATCTTCGTCCTGCACTGGATGCTTCCTGCCTTCGAACATCAAACTCCAAGTTCTTCAGCTTTCGGACCCATGAACTTACACCAGTGATTTGCCAGGGGCTCTCAGGCCTTAAGCCACAGACTGAAGGCAGCACTGTTGGCTTCCCTACCTTTTACATTTTGGGACTCAGATTGGCTTCCTTGCTTGCAGTTTGCAGACGGCCTATTGTAAGCCTTCACCTTGTGATAATGTGAGTCAATGCTCTTTAATAAACTCCCCTTCATATGTACACCTCTCTTATTAGTTCTGTACCTCTAGAGAACCCTGACTAATGCACCTTCATTTCCTAGTTTATTGAGAGTTTTTAATATGAAAAGGTTTTGAATTTTATCCAAAGCCTTTTTTGCATCTATTGACATATCATGCGGTTTTTGTCTTTAGTTCTGTTTATATGATGAATCAAATTAATTGATTTTTGTACGTTGAACCAACTATGCATTCTGGGGATGAAGCCTACTTGATCGTAGTGGATTAGCTTTTTGATGTGCTGCTGGATTTGGTTTGCAGGTCTTTTGTCGAGAATTTTTGCATCAATGTTCATTGAACATATTGGCCTGAAGTTTTCTTTTTTTGTTGTGTCTCTGCCAGGTTTTGGTATCAGAATGATGCAGCTTCGTATAATTAGTTGGGGAGGAATCCCTCCTCCTCAAATTTTTAGAATAGTTTCTGTAGAAATGATATAGCTCTTCTTTGTATATCTGGTAGAATTTTGCTATGAATATGAGTCCATCAGATTTGGACGTTTTGTTTGTTTGTTTGTTTGTTTGTTTGGTAGGCTATTTATTACTGATTCAATTTTGGAGTTCATTATTGGTCTGTTCTCTGAATCAATTTCTTCCTGGTTCAGTCTTGTGAAGGTGTACGCCTCCAGAAATTCTTCCATCTCCTCTAGGTTTTCTAGTTTGTGTGCATAGAAGTGCATGCAGTAGTTTCTAAAGGTTATTTTTATTTCTGTGAGATCAGTGGTAATATTCCCTTCATTATTTCTAATTGTGTTTATTTGCATCCTCTCCCTTTTCTTCTTTTTTTCGTCTAGCTAGCAGTCTATCTATCTTATTAATTTTTTCCCAAAAACTAACTCCTGGATTTGTTTATCTTTTGAGTGGTTTTTCATGTCTCAATTTTCTTCAGTTCAGTTCTGATTTTCGTTATTTCTTGTCTTCTGCTAGCTTTGGGGTTGATTTGCTCTTGCTTCTGTAATTCTTTCAGTTGTGGTGTTAGGTTGCTAATTTGAGATTTTTCTAACTTTTTGATGTGGGAACTTAGTGCTATAAATTTTGCTCTTAACACCGCCTTCACTGTGCCCCCAAAATTCTAGTATATTGTACACTTGTTCTATTAGTTTCAAATAATTTCTTGATTTCTGCCTTAATTTCATTATTTACCCAAAGTCATTCAGGAGAATGTTGTTTAATTTGCATGTAATTGCATGGTTTTGAGAGATTTCTTAGTCTTGACTTCTATTTTTATTTTGTTGTGGTCCAGGAATGTGTTTGGTATGATTTTGATTATTTTTCTTTTGCTGAGGATTGTTTTGTTTTCATTTTTGTGGTCAATTTTAGAGTATGTACCATGTGGCAATGAGAAGAATGTACATTCTGTTGGTTTTGGGTGGAGTTCTGTAGATGTCAATCAGGTCCATTTGATCCAGTGCTATGTTTAGGTCCTGAATATCTTGTTAATTTTCTGTGTTGATGATTTAGTACTGTTAGTGGAGTGTTAAAGCATCCCACTATTATTGTATGGAGGTTTATGTCTCTTTGTATGTCTCTAAGAACTTGTTTCATTATGAATTTGGGTGTTCCTGTGTTGGGTGTATGTATATTTAGGATAGTTAGGTCTTCTCCTTGAGTTGAACCCTTTACCATTATGTAATGCCCTTCTTTTTTGTTTGTTTGTTTGTTTTTTGGTTTGAAATCTGTTCTGTCTGAAATTCGGAGTGCCACTGCTGCTTTTTTTCTGTTTTCCAGTTGCTTAGTAGATTTTTCTCCATTCCTTTCTTTTGAGCCGATGGGTGTCACTGCATGTGAGATGGGTCTCTTGAAGACAGTGTACCATTGGGTCTTGCTTTTTTATACAGCTTGTCACTCTGTGCCTTTTAAGTGAGGGCGTTAACTTGTTTAAATTTAAGGTTACTACTGATATGTGTGGGTTTAATTGTGTAATTATGTTGTTAGCTGGTTATTGTATTGGTTTGTTTGTGTCATTGCTTTATAGTGACACTGATCTGTATGTTTAAGTGTGTTTTTGTGTTAGTTGCTAGTGGTCTTTCCTTTCTATAGTTAGTGCTCCTTTCAAGATAAGGCAGGTCTGGGGGTAATGAACTTCCTCAACATTTGCTTATCTGAAAAAGATCTTATTTCTTTTTCACATAGAAAGCTTAGTTTAGCTGTTTATAAAATTTCTGGTTGAACTGTTTTTTTGATTTTGATTTTTTGGGGGATTTTTTTTGGCCTTTTTTTTTTTTTTTTTTTTTTTTTTTTTTAAGAACGTTTAACATAGGTTCCCAATCTCTTTTGGCTTACAAAGTTTCAGCTTATAGGTCTACGGTTAGGCTGATGGGTTTCTCTTTGTAGGTAAACTGACCTTTCTCTCTAGCTGCCTTTAACATTCTTTCTTTCATTTGACCTTGGAAAATCTGACAATTATGTATCTTGGGATGACCTTATGTAGAATCTTGCAGGCATTCTCCGTATTTCCTGAATTTGACTGTTGGACTCTCTAGCAATATTGGGGAAGTTTTCATGGATGATATCCTGAAATATGTTTTCCAAGTTGTTTACTTTCTCCCCATCCCTTTTAGGGATGCCAATGACTCATAGACTTGACCTCTTCACATAATGTCATACCTCTGAAAGGTTTTGTTTATCACATTTTATTAATTTTTTCTTTATTTTTGTCTGTTTTATTTCAGAGAGCGACTCTTCAAGTTCTGAGATTCTTTCCTCAGCTTGGTTTTTTCTGCCGTTAATACTTGATTGCATTGTAAAATTATCGTATTGTGTTATTTTCAGCTCTCACAGACCCGTTGGGTGTTGTGTTTGTTTGCTTGTTTGTTTTTCACCAGCTATTTCATCCTTTAGCTCCTGCATCACTTTATTGTGATGCTTAGTTTCCTTACATTGGCTTTTGCCATCCTTCTGAATCTCAATGAGCTTTGTTCCTATCCACATTCTGAATTCTATTTCTGTCATTTCAACCAGTTCAGCCTAGTTAAGGACTCTTGTTGGAGGAATGGTGTGGTCATTTGGAGGACATAGAACACTGGCCATTTGGGTGACCGGAGTTCTTGCATTGGTTCTTTCTCCTCTCTGCATGTGTGCATTCCTTTAACTGCAGTATAGATTGAGTACAGTCAGTAGACTTTGCCAGATACTCACCAGATAAAGGCTTTGTGTGAGGTCTTTATTTGAAGCTGACTCCTTCTCTCTGGTTTCAGAGGGGGGCA
The DNA here is from genome assembly GCF_049350105.2 of Macaca mulatta. Taxonomy (NCBI): domain Eukaryota; kingdom Metazoa; phylum Chordata; class Mammalia; order Primates; family Cercopithecidae; genus Macaca; species Macaca mulatta. The sequence goes on from NC_133417.1 coordinate 14,744,508, forward strand.
TGTTAGCAAGGTATTTTTGGTGTTGAAGCTTTGGGGTGTGACTCAGTAGGTGTCATTCAGGCATACTTGTCAGTTGGTAGACTCTTACTCTGTTTTCTTCAGTTGTAGCCATGTTCCCTCTCAATGCCCTGAAAGTATGGGTTCCTCTCCCCCTTGGGTGCTGCCATAGATAAAAGCTTGGCACGCCCGGGCTGTCTACTGTCGTTCTGTGGCAATCTCAGTGTTTATGCTCCTTCCCAACTTAGAGGCAGTAGAGGAAGGGAACTTAGTACTGGTTGTGGCCACGAGTCTTTTGCTTTTCTCCTGGGAACTCCACCCCAGAGAGATTGCAGGTCAGCAATCACTCAGTGCAATCAGCCCAGGATGGAACGTCTGTGCTGTGGGTCCAAGCTGGGTGTTCCCAGTCTGGTAACGAGCAGTGGGATATGTGGGGGACCCATGGGTGACGAGCTGGAGGCTCAAGCCTGGAGGATCCACCTGGTGAGAAGGTATGGTAATGGGCACCCACGTAAGAGTCTGGCCACTTTCCTATAGGGCTGCTGCAGTATGCTACAGGACAGCTCCAATCCCTAGTTGCCTTGGATTTTCCATTACCTGGAGATTACCACCAGTGAAGGCTGCAAAATGGCAAAGATGATGGCCTGCCCCTCACTCTGGAAGCTCCTTCCCAGGAAGTTACAAGCCTGTTGCCAGCCCAAATGAACCTGTAGAAGGTGGCTGGAGACTACATTTGCAAGGTCGCACCCCGTGAGGAGTAACCGGATCTTGGACGTGCTTAAACAAGCAATGTGGCCACACTTTTAAGAGCCGTTGTGCTGTGTTGGGGTACCACTTCTGCCCCCTGTTGGCTTGGACTCTCCAAAGCCGAAAGGCTGGAACAGCTAAGTCTCCCAAACAGTAAAGATGGCAGCCCACTCCTGCCTCTGGGAGCTCTGTTCTAGGGAGGTATCAAATCTCTGTTGGACAGAGAACACTGGCAGAGGTTGCTGGAGGCCTCAGTTGAAAGGTCCTGCTCAGTGAGGAGGAACAAATTCAGGAACCCACTTAAAAAAGCCATCTGCTCATGTTTTGATAGAGCACCTGTGCTGTGCTGTGTGATCCCTTCCACCCCTAGTTGACTTGAACTCTCGAAAGCTTAAAGCCTGAAATGGCTAAGTCACCCAAATAGCAAACATGGTGGCCTGCCCCTCCTCCTGGAAGCTCTGTCTCAGGGAGGTGTAATGCTGTTACTGGTGGCTGGTTGGAATTCCAATTTAGTGGGTCTTATCCTGTGAGGTCCCGTGGAAGTGGAGCCTGCAGACTGTCCATGCTCAGCCTTCTGGATTCAGCCCCTTTCTTAAGGATATGTACAGGGGTCTACCCTCCTGCTTTGCAGCTACTTTTGCCCAGAAGCCCAGAAAGCCTGAGCATCTAAGGCTCCCTGATCTTTGCATGTGCCTGAATGGCTGCTTTGCCGAGACTCCACGGCAGCTCTGTGTGTCACACTGAAGGCCCTGGTGGAGTGGGTTCACAAGGGGATCTCCTGACTGGAGGGCTGCAAAGATTCACGGAAAAAGCATGCTTCCCAGGGTCACACATCCGCTCACTGCTTCTCTGGGCAGGGAGGGTTCTTCTTGCTCCATGTCACTCCCAGGTGGTCCATTGTCCTGCCTTGCTTTTCTCCCTTCTTTGTGGGTTGAGTTGTTCCCTTGATTACTCCCAATGCGAGAGACTGATGTTTCAGTTGAACTGCTGTATTTACTCGCCCCTTCCTGTCCTCTCTGTAAGAGCCACACACACTAACTGCTTTTAGTCAGCCATCTTGGCCTGACTTATTCTTTTTTTGTTTTTCCTTGAGACAGAGTCTCCCTCTGTCTCCCAGGCTAACATGCAGTGGCCCGATCTCAGTTCACTGCAATCTCCACCTCCCAGGTTCAAGCGATTCTCCTGCCTCAGCCTCCTCAGCCTTCCAAGTAATTCTTAAGATAGTGAAATCCTCCTCCAGCGACCCTGACCCAATCAGGTGAGTCCTCAATATGGACAAGTTTGTCCTGTTGAGAGAGACTTTAAGCATAAGAGGAAACTAAAGTAAGGAGCATTCTCTGTTGCTGGACTTGAAGAGGGAGAAGGTCATGTGACAAAAAGTAGTTCAAGGCCAGGTGCAGTGGCTCATGCCTGTAATCCAAGAAGTTTGGGAGGCTGAGGTGGGCAGATCACCTGAGATCAGGAGTTGGAGACCAACCTGGCTAACATGGTGAAACCCATCTCTATTGAAAAAACAAAAATCAGTCAGGCATGGTGGCATGTGCCTGTAATCCCAGCTACTCGGAAGGTTGAGGCAGGAGAATAACTTGAACCCAGGTGACAGAGGTTGCAGTGAGCCAAAATCGTATCACTGCACTCCAGCCTGGGTGACACAGTTAGATTAAAAAAAAAAAAAAAAGTAGTTCATATGCACATTAAATATTGAGAAACATTGATGTATTGAATGTATATGGGGTTAGAATTAAAGGATAAACGATGTCCTGGAAGGCTGGCCTTTCTCTGGTGATAAAAATGAGGGGGGAATGCTTGGTTGGTTGCAGGGCAGATAGTGGAGAAAACACAATCCTTTCAGGGCAGAAGAATTGGGAGGACAGAGCCCTGACAAGAACTGGAAGTTAGGGAGACCTGCCAAGAGTACAGAGATGAGGGTAGTTACTGAACTCCTCTTACGGCCTACAGGCGGACAGTCTGTCTCTGCACATGATGGCCCGTTCAACAGGTAAGAAGATTTGAATAGAGTCACATGTTCAACATGGATTTCTCTCAGAACATAAAGCTAATTTTTTAAGATGAGTAAGTTGGAAAATAATATATTGATGTAATTGCATATATATAACTTATTAAATGGAAATACAAAAAATTATGGTTATATATATATTTTTTAAAAATTAAATGTGTATAAGAAAGCAGTAGAATGCTGTGAGATCCGTTATGCATGAGGAAAGAGAGAATTAGTTGTAAGATATGAGGGAGATTTGCTCTAACTATACCTGGAATTATTTTCTTTTAAAAAAACTTATATATAAAATTATATATATATATATTTTTTAATGAAGCCCTTTATTCATATACATATAAATATATATAACCATAATTTTTTGTATTTCTATTTAATAAGTTATATACATGCAATTACATCAAATATATTATTTTCCAACTTGCTTATCTTTAAAAAATTAGCTTTATGTTCTGAGAGAAACAACAGCAAATTCATATATATATGAATAAAGGGCTTCATTAAAAAATTTGGGAAAAAATATAGCATTCATTAATTGTGGGTGGCAGGTGCATGTCTATATGTCATACATATATCATTATTTAAAAATAGAAGTACTGGATTAATTTTAAACAAAAGTTGACATGTACAAAAATATCTATGAAACTTGTATACCTAGCTTCACCCATTAGCATATAAAGAACCTCTCTGACTTCCCAATTTGAGATTACAACTCCAAATCCCATCTGTGCTGATCAGATATCTGTCCATCTGTCTACTGGTATGTCATATTCCAGTAGAATCAAAATTTAGAAGAACCTCCTTGAGATCAACAGAAGTCACAACCACTCTTAGGTCCTGCTGTTGTTCCCGCTGCTGCCCTCATATTCTAGTCAGTGTGGACATATTGTCTTTCCACTAAGCCTGATTTACCAATATAACCAGTTTCTAGCCATGTTCTGAGTCTGTATTCTTTACTGTGGACTCAAGATGGTATATACAATTCTGTAAGTCATTAGGAAGTTAGGTCTTCATTCTTAAGACTCCCACGTATACACGTTCAATGAATGTTTATGTCTCTTCTCCTATTAATCAATCTGCCTCATGCCAGTGATTTTTCAGTGAACCTTTCAGGGCCTATGTAGTCACGTAAGACCTCATGAAGATGTATTATTTGAGTTGAAAATAAAAATGTGAAGTGCAAGTCCTCCTTCAGTGTGCTGGGAAACGCACTCTTAGCAGAGGGAAAGGCAAGTGCAAATGCCCTGAGGTGAAAGGTGCTGTGTTTAAGAGGCAAACTATCCTATGACTGGAGACTTGTGCTAGAGGTAGATGATTGTGTATTATAAGGCCAAAAATCTAGTCAAGGTCAAAAATCATAAGAATTGTTAGCTTTAAATCAGAGATTCTGATTTTATTGGAAGGGCAATTGAAAGCCATTGAGAGATTTCTAGCAGAGGAATTAAATAATCTCATTTGTGTTTTAAAAAGCTCATATTGGCTGAGGAATAGATAATGGATTGGAAAAAAAAATAAACAGAAAAGTAAATCTATTACCAATCCTTGCATAATGGAATACAGAGATACTTTATCTAGATAGTATTTCTAAAAGAATATTGCGTTGGGCAGGTAGTAACTGTCAGGGGATGGATGTCAGAAAGTATTAATAGAAGCACCTTCAGGATCTAAAGGATATAAGCTGGTGGTCCCAACAAACACCATGATTTACCAGTTTGATTCCTGCAGAAACCAAACACATCCCAAAGGAAGATATTAAACTGCCACTACAAACTACAAAGTAATAGTAGCCACAATTGTAGCCACCATGCTAAATATGGAATCCTTGCAAAAGCACATTAGCACGGTCTAAGATACATATACTTGGCCATTGATTTATTGAATACACTCTTTTCTATTCTTAGCAGAAAAAGCAGTTCTGAAACAACTCACATTCACAAGGCACGAACAACAGCAAATGTTTCAAGTTTTGTCCCACAATTATGTTAACTGTCCCCAACCTCTGTTAAAATACAGTCCAAGGAAATCTAGATTATCTATGCAACTCACTCAACATCACATGATCCACTCCATCAGTGATCTCATGCTAACTGACGAATGAGTAAGAAGTAGCTAGTGTAATTGTGGCAGGCCAGGACTCCTTTAGCAACCAGGGCAGTCATCCTTCACCACCACCTTAGTGTAAATCTGATGAATGTATAACTTAAGCCTTAAAGAACTGGGGAAACTGGTGCCTTAGTACAAGAGCTAGAATGTGAAACAAGTCCATTAAGGCCCCACCTTGGCTTTCTCAGACATTAGAGTTTAATTAATACAGTGGAGGCATTCTTGCACACCTTGTATTAAGACCCACTTTAGATTAAGTAATTGTTCCTAGGCTCTGAAGTAATTTCCAGATCTGGACCCTAGTTAAAGATAAGACAGAGAGAAACATTTCAGTTTGTAGGTGCTTTCCCACACATAGACATATGGTTTGAATGTATTATAAGCACTGGAGAAAAACTTGTAACTTTGAGTTGGTCTGGTGAGTTATTCTGGCTTTCTCCCTGTAACTGGTTGCAGAAACTCCCTTCTTCCCCAGTCTGTTTGCATCTTATTATTGAACAATGAGAATAAGCAACTGGACCCCAGTTCTGTCTGGGAACATAACAGCCTGACAGGTTCTTCTTGCCCACTGTTCCAAAACAGCCAATGCATTGAGCATAGCAGGTGTTGCAGCCCAGAGTTCCATAATCACAGGGCCAGGCAAGTGAGGAGAATGGGAGATAATTCTCAAATCTGCCTCCCCAAGAACTTGGAGGTGAGGTTTTTTTAAGGACAGTTTGGTGGGCAAGGGGCTAGAGAATTTGATTTGCTGCTTGGTTAGGACAAAAATCATAGGGGCATCAAAATTGCCTTCATGCACTGAGTCAGTTTTTGGTTTGTCACAGGAGCAGTTGAGTCAGTTTTTTGATATGGATCATGAGTCTGGTTGGCCCAAAGAATGCAAACTCTAGAAAATATTTCAAACACCAGTCAGGTTTTTCAATAGCAATGCTGTCTCTAAGGGCAATTAGGGCAGTTACAAACCTTGTGACCTCTGGCTACATGACTCCTGAGCAGTAAATCTATTAGGAGACAATGACTAGTTATTATTTAACTATGCTTAGCATTAGCGGAATTCAGGATCTTACCATAATGCTAAAATTATTGCCTTTCATTAGCTTTACAGGGAGTGACTTCAGTACCTGAATAAGGAAGAGGTTAGTTTTGGGAAGAGACTACTATCATTCTTGCTTTAAAGTTAAACTATAAACTAAATTCTTCACATAGTTAGCTTGTCCTACAGGTAGGGATGGGCAAAGGCAGCTCACTTGCAAGGTTAGAAACAAGATAGAGTCAGCTATGTTAGATTTCTCTAACTGTTACAATTTTTGAAAGGCAGTTTCAATAACATGTCAGAAACCTTAGTGAACATGTGCATTTCTGAGTGAAGGAGATGAATTCTACTAAGATTCAATGGCCTCTCGTATCATTATAATGTTTAGGGTACATAGGTTAGGTACATGCTGAGACATCTTAGCCACCGTAAAAAGCAAATTATTGCATCTCTCACCTACCGCCACAGAAAAGGAATCATTCTACCTGGTAGACTTCTTCAGGATCTGGAAACAGCATTTTCCACACTTCAGAATATTGCTATGGCCTATAATTTAATCACACAGAAGGCTGACAGATTTGAGGGTGACCCAGAACAGAAAAGGGCTTTTCAGAGATCTAGACTATGATGTCAGCAGCCCTGCCATGAGTGGGTTCTGTCCAGATTGAGTCCTACGGTTAAGCATGGCTTATACGGCACATGGTGTCAGATGAATGTAGTACATCAATGGCTAAGCATGAGCAAGACAAGAAGGCACAAGCAAGCTGCATGAGCAAGCATCTCAGAGCCCTTTGAACTCCTCACTGCTGCACCAGTGCCAACTCTTCTGGGCTCACACCAACGGCCCTATGAGAGAGCCACAACCAAATGAAGGAGGAGAAAATACCCCTAGCTTAGCTCATGGATAATTTACTTAGATATGTGGATGCAAGGTAAAAATAGTCTGTAACTACATTACCTCCTCTCTCAGGAGTGACCTTAAAATAGAGTGGTAAAGAATTGCTCCCAATGGGCAGAGCTTCAAGCAGTATAACTGGTCATCTATTGTGTGTAGGAAACAAAACAGCCCAGGATTAGAATTATGTGTGAATTCGTGAGCCATGACCAATGGACTGGACAAAGGGCCAGGTGCCTGCATGGAGAAAGATTAGAGACTAGGGACAAGGAGATCTGAATGGAGACATAAATACGGGAGTGAGCGTAACGTTTGAAGATCTTTGAATCCCACATTATTTCCCAATAGCAATCACTCACCATGGAAGAAACAATAAACCATCAACCAACAAATGGTTTCATCCAGTTGATGTCAGCCAACCTCTGATATTGGGCATCCCATGCTGGCATGATGGCAACAGGAATAAAACAGCCAAGTTGGCAGAGATGGAGATTATGCATGGATCCCTCTGAATTAACTCCTAATCACAAATAATCCAGCTTCATTCTATCTTGCTCCCAGATATAATTTCCTCTTATAATCATTGACACTGAGAATATTCATTTCCTACTGATTGATTTTCCCCTCACCCAGAGGAAAGTAACCCAGCCCTGTGAACCATTACAAAATAAATCAGCATACGGGTTCACACCGGTATCTAAATAAACATCTTACAAGTGGACTAGGCAAATCCCATTGGGATTCAGGAATGAGAATCCTTTATTGTTAGAGAAGGCAGAATGAGAAATTAGCAATTTAATTAGGTGTTCAATAACTTGAAGGCATATTTTTTAAGTTCATGTGGATTTTATTGTTTAAAATTTGTGCCCTGATTCAGAGTAAGAGCATGATTGATGAATGTGTTTTAAAGTATTTCTGAGACCATAATTGTGTCTATTTTCAAAACATTCAAATCTTGACTAGGTCTCTTCCGAACTCTTTGACTTTCGGCAAAAGAAATAATCAATTTCTCAATATGAATAAGTAACCAACAAAAGCTCAGTGAGACCTTCCGACTGTCTCAAAATGGAAGAAATTGATTACTTTATACCTAATTTCCAATCTGGTTTGTTCCTAACTTAAGCCAATAACTCCTTCAGCTACTTAAAATCATGCTTCCAGTTGCCAAAGTAGTTATGGTTTTCTTTTTCATTTTTTAAAAATGATGGGTGTTCAAATGATTGCTACCTGAATGATAACAAACACTCTAAGAGTAGAGAAGGTGATTAATTCTGAGATGTTCTCTATATATGAGTTCATTTGAATCAGACCATTCAGTAAATCAATCAATATCCTTCCCCAGTGTCTTCATATGTTAATATCCCTCCAGGTCCACATGGCAATTTTTATTTCACAGCATGCTGTCAAAAAAAAAAAAAAAAAACAACTCCTGAGATGTGTATCAACAGTGAGTATACTTTAGAAGAATAACTTATGTTTCAGTAGGCAAACTTCCCCTTCACAGGCCAGGGCCATGACATGAAGTGAGTAGTGGTTATGAAGCTTATTAACTCAAATGGGATCCCTAAGTAAAAGAGGAACTAGCTTGAATGCAGACTTCCTAAAATGTATGAGCAGAAGACCCATAATTGGTTTTCCTATTTCCATCTGCCAACTGAACATCCCTGGATGACTCACAAGTGCCTTTCCAAAACTAAAAAATTTAGTCCTTATCGCTTATTTCTTCTACCTGCCTCCTCATAACCAAATAGCCATCAAATCTCACCATACTATACTACTTTTGTTCATAAATTCTCTCCTCCTATCCATCCACTTACCTTTACCTTTCCAGTCTCTTTTTTAAGGCCAAAATGTATTAGTCAGACTTGTCTTTGTATATTTAGTCTCTGTTCTTTTGAGAACTTCCTTTGCACAGCTGATTGGATTCTCTTTCCGAAACAGTAATTCCTTGTGTCATTTCCTGTTTGGAAACGCACCAGTGACCTCCTATCACCCCTAAAACTTGGAACAGTATGAAGGGTTCTTGGCAATAAGACCTCACCTGATTGTCAGCCTCAATTCTGTTGGTTCTTGGTTCTCACAAGGACTGTCTATGTTCCAGCAGGACAACATGGTTTCACTGAACAAATGTCCCTGGCCTTTAATACCTATGTGTCTTTGTATGCCGGCGGGGAGGGGGGGTATCTGCAGTTCTTTTCCACTCTTTCCATCTACGTCTTTCAACAACCCTCTGGAATGTGAGGGCTTCCTCAATACCCACAAATAGACTCTTTCTTCTATGGTTTGGTAGCACTTTGCATTTACTGTTATTAGAAGAATCATCACAATTCCTTGAGAGAGAATAAAGCTTTCATGAGAAAATTGATAACAGTTGGGACAGAGTATCTAACACTTTCTCAATAAGTATTTTTGAAGAGTAAATATATGAATAAAATAATTATTGCCACAGGCCTCCCCTCTTTTTCTTCTCCCTCTCCCAACTCAATGATGATATAAGATTAAGCTGAAATCTTAGTTGGTTTGTATCTGGGCTGTCTGTACTTTTGTTTCAGCAAGACATGTTATCTTTCCTTACCCAAGCCAGTAGTTGATTTTTTCATATGTTCTCTCCAAATAATCTCCTCAATGCTCACAGCTACCTAAATTTCCCTATTTATTTCAGAAAAAAAAATCCCTCCGATAATTATTAAATTAAATTATAATTAAAAACTACATTATCAAATGTTAAAATATGCCTTCAAGAACTATAGACATTTAAAATTCTTAAATATTTGCTTCATATTTTCAAATTAGAAAAAAATAAAACTAATTTAAGTTTTTATGTAGCATCATACTCTGTGTCATTCCTGTTTTATTCTTCTCCCTTGTTCCTTCCCACTGCTCAGCCCTGTCAGAAGCAACCTGCATCATGACTGCATTTCATAGCTTTACACACACAGACACACACACACACACACACACACACACAGAGTCATTACTGAGAAATATATATATATATATGTGTGTGTGCGTGCATGTGTGTGTGTATATATACACAGTTGGCCTTCTGTATCAATAGGTTCCACATTCCCAAAGTCAACCAATAGCAGATTGAAAATGTTTGGAAAAAATAATAAAAATAGCTTTACAACAATTAAAAGTACAAATTTTAAAAATACAGTATAGCAACACCACAATCACATTGTATAGGTATTACAAATAATCTAGAGATGATTTAAAGTATACAAGGCAGAGAATGGTGGCTCATGCCTGTAATCTCAGCACTTTGGGAAACCAAAGCAGGAGGGTCACTTGAGGCCAGGAGTTCAAGACCAACTTGGGCGACATAGCAAGACCTTGTCTTCACAAAAAATAAAGTATGCAGGAGGAGGATGTGCATAGGTTATATATAAACACTACACCATTTTATATAAGGAACTTGAGCATCCATAGATTTTGGTATAGGGTAGGGGTGTTCTGAAACCAACAGCTGACAGATTCCCAGGGATGGCTGTATAGCATTGGTTTAAATTTAGTACAACCTAGTTACAAATACAGATCCTCCTCTTCATAAAGTTGAAAAATTATAAGTGGAACCGTTTTAAGTCAGGAACCATCTATATAACTTTTTGAGTGTGATTATTTTTAATTTATGTAAATAAGATCACTATAGCCATATTACACCACATTCAAAAGGTACTCTAATGTCTATTACTATGCAACATTCTTCTTTTTACCTGATATGTAGGATAGTAAATTGTATTCAACATTGTATTAATTAGTAGTTTTTTTTTTTTTTTTTTTTTTTTGAGACGGAGTCTCGCTCTGTCGCCCAGGCTGGAGTGCAGTGGCGCGATCTCGGCTCACTGCAAGCTCCGCCTCCCGGATTCACGCCATTCTCCTGCCTCAGCCTCCCGAGTAGCTGGGACTACAGGCGCCCACAACCGCGCCCGGCTAATTTTTTGTATTTTTAGTAGAGACGGGGTTTCACCTTGGTCTCGATCTCCTGACCTTGTGATCCGCCCGCCTCGGCCTCCCAAAGCGCTGGGATTACAGGCGTGAGCCACCGCGCCCGGCCTGTATTAATTAGTAGTTTTGAAGACCATTTAGGCCATATGTATTTCTATGTTGAGAAGTATTGCTCCAATAAATATTCCATTGTACCTGTGTAGAGTATATTTAAAGATTATAAATATATATGCACATGAACACAAACACACACCCACAGATACATATGTATATATGTTATGTATATGCATATATATTACATATATGCACACATACATGCACATGCATATGCATAATGTATATTTTTGCTGGTCATTTTCTATTTTAATGGATATTTAAAATTTGTTCTTCAAATGTTATACTAATTTACATTTCTATCCAAAATTCTAATGTTATTATATACACTGTAAATATATTTTCCTAATTGATCCTGTTTGCTTTAAGTATGTTTATAGTATCTTGTTATTTAAAAAACCTGTGATTTTAATGAAGTTAGATTGCACGCTGTTTCTTCTATGGTTAGCAATTTTTTTTTTTTTGCTGCCTTCTTAAATAATATATTCTCTACTTTGATGCCGTATATATATATTCTTCTTTATTTCTTCTAATACTTTTGATGTTACCTCTTCTGTATTTTCCTTTTAAGTTCATCTTTTATTTTTTTGCTTATAATGTGGGGAGAATGTTATTTTTATTTGAAATTTTAATACATCCAACACATGTTAGAGGGGTTTCTTCAGTCCTTGGATTATTTATCTCATTAAGACACATTTACTTTATGAAAATGTTGAACATTTTATTGACATATATATTATGTATGTTTCAAAAGGTGCATAATATTAAACGTGTATCTTGATAAATTTTATTACCACTCCAATCAAGAAATATTATGTCAACGTAGAAGTTCTGCTCGAATTCTAAGTAATTGTCACAAAAGATAAATACTTTCTAACTTTTGATACAAAATATACCTATAATTATAATTGATATAAAAATGAGTTAAACTCGATGAGTTAAAAAATTATCAGATTGTATAAAATAAAACCAAACAAAAAATAATTAGTTTTATGCTGCCTAAATTAAATAGATCAATTTTAAATAAGATTATTTTAAAAAAGATAAGGTAGGCTTGTTCTAATAAAAATACAGGGTATTATAAATGTCAATATAAGAAAGAGAAAGAAACACATAAGTTATTAGAACTATAGATTAGTTATAATTTCATCTAAAATTGACATAAATGAGGCCAAGTGTGGTGGGTCACACCTGTAATCCCAGCACTTTGGGAGGCCAAGGTGGGCGGATTACCTGAAGTCAAAAGTTCGAGACCAGCCTGGCCAACATGGTGAAACCCCATCTCTACTAAAAGTACAAAAATTAACCGGGCATGGTGTCATGTGCCTGTAATCCCAGCTAGTCAGGAGTTTGAGGCCTGAGAATTGCTTGTACTGGAATGGCGGAGGTTGCAGTGAGCTGAGATTGCACTGCTGCACTCCGGCCTGGGCGGCAAAGTGAGACTGCATCTCAAAAATAAAAAATAAAAATAAAATTAAGTAAAAATAAATAAAGAAAATAGACATAAATGGGATCATGTTGTCTGTATTCATCTCTGCTTATGCTGCTGGATATGGCAATTCTTTGTCTATTTTTGTTGCTTTATAGTATTGCATTGTATGAATATACTAAAAAATTTTTATCTGTTCTAGTGTTTATAAACATTTGGATTGTTTACACTTTAGAGGCCCATGAACATTGCACCTATGAAGATTACTGTGTATATATTTTTGTGAACATATGCCTAACATTCTGTTGGGCATATACCTGACAGTGGAACTGCTGGGTTATACAGTATGTAAGTGTTTAGCTTTAGTGGATCTGTAAAAGAGATTTTTGAGGGACTGTACCAATTTCACTCCCACCAGTAAGATGTGAGAAATTTTGATAGTAAAAAGGATTTTTTTCTTTTATTTTTAATTGTATTCACTCTAATATGCAGGCATTAGCATCAGGTCATAGTTCTAGAATAATTAATGATGCCAAGCACATTGTCACATTTACCAGCAGTTTTGATAGACTTATTGTAAAGTGCCTTTTGCCCAGTTTTAAAATTGTTTTGTCTGCCTTTGCCTTGGCATCGCTAGAAATTCAGAAATCTTCTCTCTCCTATGCTTTGACTCTCACAGTCTTAATTGTATATTTTTATGAGCAGAATGTCATTTTAGCACAATTCAATATATCAATAATTTTCTTTATGGTTCGAACTTTTTATGTCCAGTTTAGTAACAAAATAACTTTGCTTACCCCAAGATTACAAAAATATGATCATATATTATCTTTTATAACTTTATTGCTCTGCTATTCATATTAGATTTACAATTCACCTAAAATTGATTTCTACATATGGTGCAAAATAGAAGATTCATTTTTCTATATGAATATTTAATTGATACAGCATAATTTGTCAAAAAGCCTATTTTTTCCTTTTATTGTTCTGTGTATTTTTACACTAATTCTACCCTGTCTTCCTTACCAGAGTATCATAATAAACACAACACCTTCACAAGTATAAGTTGTCCAGTTCTTCTTCAAGACTGTTTTGCTTGTCCTGGGGTCACTTGCATTTCCCTGTATAGTACAGATTCAGTTTGAAACTTTTCAGCCAAAAATGCAGCTTAGATTTTCATTATGATTGTAGTAAATCAATAGATCAATTTAGGGAAAACCGCAACTTCATTTCACTGAGTTGTTTATTGCTTAACATAGAATATGACTTTATATATTTAAGTCTTTTGTATATTCTGTCAGTAATATTTTGTAGTTCTTGTTAATACCTTTTAAATGTTTTTTAGATTTTTTTTCTAGAGTTATATTATGGTATTATAAATTGCATCCGATTTTGAAATTTTATCTTATAGTTATTTGTGGCATTATACATACAAAAATTATTTCCTTTCTCGATCTTGAGTACAATGATCTTACTAAATTCACTCAGTACTTCTCAAAATTTATCTATACATTTGTTTATACTTTCTAAGCACACATTCAAGTCATGAGTGGGTACTAAATTACAACAAGTGAACTTTTAGCAAATGTTGAAATGATCAGATGTATTCTCTCATTTATTTTGCTACTATGATAAGTTAAATTATTCGATTTTTTAATGTTGAGCCAACCTTGTGTTCCTGGAATAAAACCAATTTGCTTTTGGTGTATCATCCTATTAATATATCCCTGGAAATAAATTGCTAGTATGTCCAGGATTGTTTGCATCTACACTTATGAAAAAGACAGGTCAGCAATTCTCATTTCTTATAATGTCTTAATTGGTTTGGGCTTCAGGTTTGTTCTTATCTCACAAAAAGTGATTGAGTAATTTTTCTTCACTAATCAGGTATTCATTTTTTAACTAGATATAGGACTATTTAGAACTTCTATTTCTTCTGGTGTATTTTTTAGTAACTTGCACTTTTGGGAGATTTTATCCATCTCATCTAAGTTTCCAAATTGATTCATATACAATGATTCATAATCTCTTATTAACTTTTTATGTATGTGTATTGTGATATGGATGATTTGTGCATTATACATGCTTTGTCTGGTTATTCTTTCTAGCAGTTTATCAAATGTATTTGTTTTCTCAAAAGACCAACTCTTTGCTCTGCTGATTTTCTTAGTAGTGTATTTACTTTGTCTATGAATAATTTTAACATTTTTTCTTTACAGTTAGTTTGATGTTTATTTACTAACATTACTAATATAGTTCCTCTCTCCTGCTCTTTTTTAAAAGAAATATGATCATTGTTCTTTTATTTTTTTCTCTGTGTACTACGTTTTTTAGCTCTATCGATATGTGTGGTAGGCAGAATAAGTAGTCCCCGAAAGTTGGCCATGTCCTAATCTGTGGAAACTGTAAACATATTACCTTACATGGCAAAAAGACTTTGAAAATGTGATTAAATTGAGGATATTGGGATGGAGAGACCATCCTGAATTATATGCATGGACCCAAAGGCTCTTATAAGGAAAAGAAGGAGGCAAAAGAGTGAGACAAGGAGATGTGGCCATGAAAGCAGAAGTCACAGAGGTTAAAAGATGCACTGCTGGCTTTGAAGATGGAGATAGGAGCAAAAACCTAAGAAGTCCAAGTAGAATTGAGAGGCTGAAATGGGCAAGAAAAGGAATTCTACCCAAGCGTGTTCCCAAAATACCAGTCCTGCCAACACCTAGACTTTGGCCCAGTGAGAATGATTTTGGACTTCTGACCTCCAGAACTATAAGATAACAAATCTGGGTTATTTTTAAATTACTAAATTTGTGGTAATTTGTAACAGCAGTATGGAAAAACTAATAAAGCATGTTTCAACACTTTGCTGCTGTTAAGATTTTATTTTGAACCTTACTTTTTTAAACTACACTATTGTTTTCCTCAGCTACAACCTTAGTGGTCTTTCCAGATGGGTGGATAATACGTTTTTACAGTCTTTATATTTCTTAGATGCCTTCACTCTGACACCCACCATATAGTATAATGGTATAACTATCATAAAGGATTCTAAACTGAATACTTTAAAGGTAATAGTTTATTGACCTTATTTATTTTTAGTGATAAAAGTCTATTGTCAATGTAATTGCTATTACTTTGTGGAAAATATGCCTTCTTCCCCCTCTGGTAGACATTAAATTTATTTACTCTTTGTCTTTGGTATTAGCAGATATTTCCTCTCTCCTTTTTAAAGGCAATTGTATTTTTAACATAAAATATATTTTAATCTGTCTGCCATTTGTGTTTGGAACAGATAAAAAAAGTTTTGTTTGGTTGCTTTTTAAAATGTCCTCCCAGTTATATGTACCTAGAAGTGCCTTAGAGATACTTAAATAAGAAATGGAATAGCTGTATTAGCATGTCTTAAAATATGACAGTTATTTAAACACATCGCCTGTTAGTTTAATGCATTTGTGCATTCTTAGGTAACTGGCAAATTGCCTCATTTGCATTGTTTCAAACTTTTGTTAGTATATCTTATTTTGTACTAATGTTTTACCTCTCTTTATCATTTTTTCTAAAGACTAAATACTTCAATATCTAGGTAAAATACATGTCAATGTTTAAGTTTACAATTCTAATAAGTTTATTTAAGTTGTAGTGACAGAGACAGGACTCTTAAGATATATTATACCACAGTTGGTTATAAAGAAGATTATATCCTTTAAGAAGAAAAGTGGGGAAGGTGAAAGAAAGCAAACAAAATGTTGTATTTTCAACCCCAGTCATGGTAATCACATTTTCTAAATTTTTCTATAAAACGTAGATAATACCGACTTTGCAAAATTGTTTCAATATTTAAATAAAATAACTAAGTGAAGTAATTAAGGAAAAATAATTCTCTGCCATTAGCAAATATTCCACATATATGTTTGTATGCATACACACACATACACACACACACACACTTTAGCTCTCCTCTCCCTGTGAAAGTTTTAAAAATAAGATTAATATTCTTTAAGTTTCATAATATTAAAAGAACAATTCTGTTTTAAAATTATAAGTTTTTCACTTAACATAATGACCTCCAGTTTCATTTATCTTGTTTCAAATGGCAGGATCTCATTCTTTTTTTAATGACTGAATAGTACTCCATTGTGTGTAGCGGTTACACAGCATCAATTTATGTAAATAACATATAAGACTAATTCAAAAGTATCTTCAGTCAAAATGACCAGGACCGTTTACTGGGGCACATGCACAGACACATTGGTCAAGGAGAAGGGCTTGATCATTAGAACCTCCCTGAGTGAGGCTGCCCCCTTAAGCCCTAGAGGGTATCATTCAGCTGGACACAGCTTTGAAATGCTCCCCTTCCTCCTTGCTAGCCCTGCCAACAAAATCCTCATTCTGGCAATTGTCTGATGTTAGTAGTTGTAGAAAAATACTCTATACTAATCTACAGAAAAATCAATACTGATATCATGGACATCATGGACTGTAAAGTCATAAATGTGCAGTTAAAATCCTGTGTCACCTACAAACACTAAACTCCAGCTTCTAGGTCTGTTCCACCTTCAAAAAAAAAAAAAAAAAAAAGAAGAAGAAGAAGCAGTAGAAGAAGAAGATAAAAACAACAGCCTTTTGCAAACACTACGAGGACTAAATCAGCTGGTGTGTGTGAGAATGGACCGTATGTGAGATGTGACTCACAGATTCACCTTGCAGACCCTATCTTAAAAGAGATAAAACACTTAGAAAACTGAGCACTGAATCTGAAACTTAGTTTGAATTCAGTGCATGCACTGATCATTATTTTTAAGTTATAGAGCTCCATATTATGGTTGACTGTTATAACAATATCCTCAATAAGCGTAACTATCTAACATGTTTCATAAGATTTTTGACACTTTATACAATTCAGTTTTGATAGGATATATTGGCCACACACAATACATGGATACAGGCAACCTGTGGAAGCTAAAACTCAGACACGAAATATAGCATGGGGAGTCTGTGTGTGTGTGACTAAGACTTTAGAGAGTCGCTCAAATCATGTAGAGGACGAATCTTCTATTTTTTTTCCATCACGCTAATCCTTGTACTAACGCTAGCCATAACCTCCTTAACAAATTTGTTGTAATTCACATCTTAATGACATTCAGTGCAACATTCTACAGAAATTAACAGCTCTCTCGACAAGTGGCAGCCTGCAGTTTATGTGGCACTAATATGCAGTTAAGTAGTTTGGGCTACTCAGACACCTGGCCCACATGAAACAGCTGGAAAAGCACAGCTATTAACCTTTTGCTTACAAAGAGAAGCTTTCCTACAGATGCTAAAACATTATGGGAGACTTGAAAATGCCTTGTAATTGCTCAGACAACTTTTCTAATTGCAGGTGATGGCATTATGCCTCCCTTTCCTCAACGGTGGAGAGGAGAATCCTGTCTAGTTTCTCCTGTTTGATCTATGTCACTTTGTGAGCATGCTATTAAATTTAAGTGTATCAGAATCAGGGAGAGAAGGGCTTTACAGACAAAAACGTTATGCTGTATGTGAAGCCAAAGAAGCACTGCCTTAACCGGTAAGAATACTTGAGAATGAGAAATTATATCAACATATGGTAAGTGCAGGAAAACAGAACTAATGTTTTTTAAGGGCTAGTCAGGTACTTTTTAAGATTCATTGAAACTTTGTAGAAGGAGAAAGTGGAGCATTGAGATTTTTGTCCAGAATCACAATTAGAACTTGGTAATTCTAGCTGGGAGTGATGGCTCATGGCTGTAATCCCAGCATTTTGGGAGGCTGCAGTGAGTAGATCACAAGGTCAGGAGTTCGAGACCAGCCTGACCAACATGATGAAACCCCATCTCTACTACAAATACAAATATTAGCTGGGTGTGATGGCACACTCCCATAATCCCAGCTACACAGGAGGCTGAGGCAGGAGAATCGCTTGAACCTGGGAGTAGAGGTTGCAGTGAGCTGAGATCACACCACTACACTCCAGCCTGGGTGACAGAGCAAGACTCCTTCTCAAAAAAAGAAAAAAATAAATAGAACTTGACAGTTCTGAGATTAGAGTCCAAGCAACACCTACGTAACCTTCTAAACAAGTTCCTAGGCAGGTTATATTTTCATTTGTCTCCATAATATTTTTAAATCTAATTAAAATATTAGATATCCCAAATAAATTCTGTAAGTAATATTTTTTGCCTAAAATTTTAAGGTCCAGATAGTCATTGGTACTTGATGTAGTTCGGTGATTATTTGCTTCAGAAAAAGATGTAAATAAATGATGGTATCATCTGATATCCTGGTTAAATAGGAACATGGCACCACATGCTAAAAAATCCTGTTGCCTTATATTCAACAATTGGTTTTGAAGACCTGCACTGCGCTTGGCAGCAGGCTAGGTCTCAATGAAAAGTTCTCTGCAGGACAGGTATATGTACTATGAGAGCTTATAAAGGGTAATTTATTTCACCTGGGAATTTAAGGAGGAGTTAGAAGAAGATGTAATAACTATGCTAAAATCTAGAATAAAGTAAAAGCTAATATGTTTGCATGAGAAATAGAAGAAAGAAGACCACGTCTTTGGTAGAGTGACTCATGCGTGTAGCAGCCCTATTCAAAAACATTTTAAAAGGCTGGTAGCAGTTTGAATGTAAAGTGGAAAGAGGAAGGAAGCGTAAGAGAAAGGTGAGCTTAGGGAAGTAGGCAATGGTTAAGACATTTGGAGACTGAAAGACTATGATCATTTCTCTCTAACATAAAAGGAAATCCAATAAAGTATTTTAAACAGGTGGGCGATTGGTGACCTAACTCAATTAACAGTTTGAAAAATCTCTGTGGCTGTAGTGTGGAGAAAAAAACTCCTGGAGGAAGAAAGGGCAGGAGATGATGGTCACGTGGGCTATGGTGATGGCTTGAGGAAACATATCAATAGATTGGATAATGAATAATGAATTGGATTTGGAGGGTAGACAAGTGAGGGGCATCCAGAAGGATACTTAAGTTTCTGGCTCGCATAGCAGGATGGGTGGTAGTGTTATCCATTAAGCCAGAGAACACTGGAGAAGAACCCTGTACAAAAGGAAGCCCTTGAGTTTACCTTGGGACATTATAAACTAGAGGTGTATTTGAGACATTTAACCAGAGATATCAAGCAGTCATTATACTGTAAAGCATCCTGGATGGAAACCTAAACTTGCGATTAAGACCTATTTGAAGCCTCATGCATGGTTAAGATTGTTTATGTAAAGAAAGTCAAAACAATGAGACAAAAAATAAGACAGAAATTCATTATTTCATTACAGGTACCTCAAGACAGCAATATACAACTTCAAAAAACCACTGGCCGAATGAACCCTTTGGAGTTGTTAATGTGGCTGCTGTGGACAGAAATTGTAAGACCCAATGAAAGTGAGCCTGAAAAGTGAGTGTCCTCCCAGAGAAACAAGAGAAAAATATGGACAAGGTAGAGCCATGGACAACAATGGAAGAAAGTATTTCAAGAAGAAGAGCCATATAAAATGTTACAATTGCTGCAGAAAAGTCAAGTAAGATGAGGCGAGAGGAAGGATATGGAGCTTGGCAACCTAAAAGTCATCAGAATCCTTTCCAGAATTGTATCACTGTAGTTACAGGGCGAGAAGCCAAATTGGAATAGGCCGAGGAGTGAGCAGGAGTCTTACCTGTTACTATCAACCCGCTGTACTCTAATAGCACTTATCTCACTAAACTGAACCTATATCCTTTTCAACTTTTCAAATGAAGTGTGAGTTCATTAGGACCAAAAATTATTTATTTTTGCATTCTAGTCTCATCACAATAGTCAGAGTGGTCCTCCCAAATCAGACCAGCTCTCTACTCTGCCTAAAATCCTCCAGTGACTCTCAAGAATCCTCATATGACCTTCCATATCAGCAGCCATTCCCTTGATCTCTCCGGCTTACTCTTCTACCTCTCACCCCCTCATGGCATCCAGTAAAGGCCCCTGGCCTCCTTACTCTTCCACAAAATGCTAAGCTCGTTACCCTTCTTTCCATCTACTTGTGTGCCCTTTCCATACACACCCTCGTGGATAATTTCCTGGCTTCTTCTCAATCTTTATTCAAACGTCACTTCTTTTCATGAGAGGCCTACCCTGCAGACGGTCTAACGTGTCACCACCACCAACTCATTAAAATGGTCTCTGTCCTTCTTGCCTATTTGTATTTTTCCTCTTCAATGCTTAACACTTTGAGATATACTCTAATTTATTTATCATGTATTTTGCCTATTCTCCATCAGAATATGTTTCATGAAGGGATGCCTTTTTCACGTATGACTTTTTACTGTTACATCCCCAGGTCTGCCGTAATATTCTATGCAGAGACGTACTCAGTAATTATTCGTTGAACGAATAAAAATTTCCAGTGCATTACACAGTGCTCTATACATAATAGGCATATGGTAAGTTCGCAAATGAGTAGACTTCTTTTATTATGACCAAATTATATCAATTACTAAGATTGTATTGAATACAATAATGCAAGTGGTATTTTGTATTCTGTCTGTTTCCTTATTATTAATTTTTGGTGTTTATCTGTAACCCATCAACATTGCAGTCTAGTCATTACGGTGAAATACTCTGAAGCAATTTGCAGTTGTAGGATTTCATTGGCTGTCCATGTCAACCTTGAAATTAGACTGATGGAATGTTATGCTCTCATTTGGATCTAATGCCTTTCCTGGAGCATCAGGGTAAAGAATACTGTTTTCACTAACTTTCTTAATAACAATACTAAAAGATGAACATTCTGTAAGTCTGAAATTCATTTGTTTTTAAACTCATTTCAAACATGAGCCTGGCTTCACAATGCAGAAAAGAAAGATAATGTTATACTCTGGACTTGACTAAGAGGGTGGATTAAACAACTGGGTGGAAATGTTTCATGACATCTTTATGTCCTCTACGGATATTTATTTCAAATTGAGTGATTTATTGCTCCAAAATTTTTCTTATATGATTTCATATCATTTTTCTCCCCAAAGAAAATAAAGACTACATTGTTGAGTCATAACTCAGTCGACTTCATAAATTTGTGACCTGTCATCAAGTGTAAGTATGGGAGAATTGTCATAATGATGGAGATTAGTTTGTCTGGAGTAGAGGAAAAAGCTTGAGGCATAACTTCTAGCAGCATAAACCATGTTCTCTGAGGAGCTTGGTGAATGTGTTTAAGAAATATGGTTAATTGACATTTTTTTGAAAAAGAAAAATTAATGATAACAGGTAGGAGGCATAGTAGCCACTGTTCCCCTAAGGCACAAACACTATTAAAATGTGTGTCGAGAATATAGTCAGGGCCAAAGATCATGGTGTAGATCTCATGTCGAAAACAGGAAAGAATAAATAGTAAATCTACTCCCCTGGGGCATACTTGTATTTCTTTTGTCTTTTGTCTTATCTGAACTACCTCTCATTTGTTTGCTTTCATGATAAATTCCTTTCCAGAGCCCAAACATGAAGGAAGCAAGAATTGTACTCTGATCCCCAACCCTGTAGAAATAGAACACTGTAGAAATAGAAACCGTGTAGAATAGATTTCCTCACTGTCTATTGCGAGAGAGATAATGCCATAAAAATCACCTTCTATAGATGGTTTTTATAAGGGAAGAGCTGTAGGGCCAACCTAAAATCTCTATAGTGCAGCAACTGCTCTTGCCCTTGCAGCACAAATCCCCAATGTTATCAGCTCCTTCAGACTGAGGCCAGCTCTCAAAGCTCCAGTGTTTCTAAAAGTTCCCTTTCCAGTGAAATAGTTTAAGAGAGTCGTAATGATGCTATATCATTAAGGATTTCCTTGCGTGTGGGCCAATTTAGTTGTATACTGATACGACTTAGGGTTTATTCATTCACAAGAAGTCTTTTCCCCGATAAAAAGTGTGTACCAAAGGCCTCTGTCTCTTGCTAATTCGCCTAGCTCAGTGGTAGGAATGCAGGCCTCACGGTCTGAGGAACTTTTCAAAACAAATTTGACCAATTACCATCTATATCACTGAGAAAATTATTTAAGCTCCCTGAGCTTCAATATACTCTATAGAAAATGGGCATAAATAATAATTTTTACTTTATAAGGTGGCTGTGACATGTATTTCAGTGAGTAAAAATTAAGTGCCTGGAAAAGAGTTGGAACTCAGTCAACGGGTGCATTCTCATTGTCAACTCCAAACAACAATATTACAGAACTATCCCATGTAGGTTATCATGTATTTGTCATTCTAGTCCAGCAATGAAGTAGACTCCATAGTCGAATTTATGAAAATTTAAATCCTACAACCTGATGTTAGAAATAGCATTTGGTTATTTGAAAAGTTATAGATGCTTGACAGTAACAACTCTAAATTAGCTTCCACTTGACTAAAGGTTTTTGATCTTCATTTATGAGACCAATTTTGAGAAAATGTTACATACATAAAGTTCCTTTCTTGCATCAGTAGAGATATATTTTTAATCATTTAAAAATTCATGTGGAGCCTCTCTTCTTACAATATGTTATGATACTGCACTGTGAAATGTCAGTTCAGAGCATCAGGTAATTTTTAATTCATCTCCAGGCTCCTATGGAGTGAAAGGAAGTTTGGAAATGGATTCTCTATAATCAGACCATCCAGAATCATAAGGTTAAAAGTAGCTTGTCAGCATTTGGACTTTTACTCTGAAATGCATTATATTCCTAATACTCACTACAGAAAGGAACAAAAGATTAAGAGAGATGTCTATCTTTACATACATATAGACTCTCCTGACCTCACAATGGGACTTCAACACTGTATTAAAATTTTCAGAATAACCGAAGACTAAATTCCCAAAAACATATGAAACAAATAAAACTACTCATGCTTCTATTTATTAGAGACCTACTGTATACAAGAAACTAAAAACTAGAAATGTAACAGTAAATGTGAGACACAGTTCACCTGAAAAGGGGCTTTAGGCCTGATGAGGATTTACAGTCAATTTCAAATACATTGAGTTATGTACATGTCGTAATGTTCCGCTCCCCAATTTGTTTACTCAAATTATGCCTAGATGCTTCCTTTAGTGAATGGAAATGTAGATGACTCAATTTTTACTTTGATGCACAAACTATACTAAATTAACTGTGCCATATGTGTGTATATAATATTCAAATATCTGCATCTTCGACTACAATTGATTAGGAAGACCAAAAAAATACCATGTGTTATTCCATTTAGTGATCAAATTGTAAATCTTAAGTACAATTTGACCACCTGTCTTTTCTACTGTAGCACTAATTGCTACTGTAATGGAGGAGAGATTTATATCATATTTAGGAACTACATGTCCCTTTTTCCACTTAAAAGTTACAAGCTGATTTCCCAAAGCCTCATCACCAGTGGCTCTTGAAGGACAGCACTGTCATCACCTGGAAAAGTATTAGAAAAGGAAATTTGGGAGCCCCACTTCAGAACTATTGAATCAGTCTCTGGGTGTGGAGTCCAGCGATTTACGTTTTAAGCTCTGCACATGATACTGAAGCATACTTAAGTTTGAGAGCTTGAGTCATTATTTCCATTTGAAGTCATTCCACTTAGATTGGCTCAGAGCCCATCATTCTTTTCCTCCTACATTCACTTTTCCTCGGTTGTTCTTTGTGCCTGTGGAGCTCTTGAAATGAGGTTATCCAATTGGAGACTTGCTGTCAGGGTAAAAGCATGACAAATTTTTAAAAAACATATGTGGCTTATATTTACTGTTCATATTACATATATTTGGGGGAATTATTTTTAAAATTGTTCAGCTTTATTGAGGTATAATTGACATATAGGAATCTTATAAAGTATATAATTTAAAGTTTATATATATATGTGTGTGTGTGTGTATATATATATAGTGAAATAATTGCCACAATCAAAGTAATTAACATTTTTGTTACTTCACATAATTACCTTTTTTTTTTTTTTTGGAATAGTGAGAATACCTTCAATCTCCCGTCTCAGCAAATTTCAAGCATACAATACATTATTGTAAACTGTAGTCACCGTGCTGTACATTAGATCACCAGAATGTCATCCTGCATAGCTAAAACTCTGTATTCTTTGACAAACATTTCCCAGTTTTTCCCTCCCCACTCTGACCCTGGCAATCACCAGGTTGCCACTCTGTACTTCTGTGAGTTTGACTATTTCAGTTTTACATATAATCATGCAGTATTTGTTTTTCTGTGTCTGGCGTATTCCACTTAGCATGAGTTCCTTCAGGTTTGTACAGATTATTTCAAATCATAGAGTTTCTTTCTTTTTTTAAGGCTAAAAATAAGCTGAAAAATATCCCATCATATCTATATATCTCTGTGTGTGTGTGTGTGTATGTGTGTGTATGCTGCAATGAATATAGGAGTGCAGATTCTACTTAAAGATCCAAGTTTTATTTTCTTGAGTATCGATATGGTTTCATTCTGTGACCCCACTCTAATCTCCTCTTGAACTGTACTCTCATAATTCCCACACGTTGTAGGAGGGACCTGGTGGGAGATAATTTGAATCCTGGGAGAAGTTTCCTCCATACTGTTCTCATGGTAGTGAATAAGTCTCACAAGACCTGGTGGGTTTATCGGGGGTTTCTGCTTTTGCATCTTTCTCATCTTCTCTAGCCACCACCATATAAGAAGTGCCTTTCACCACCCGCCATGATTCTGAGGCCTCCCCAGCCATGGGGAACTGTAAGTTCAGTTAAATCTCTTTTTATTCCCAGTCTCTGGTATGTCTTTATCAGCAGCATGAAAATGAACTAATACAGTAAGGCCTGGGCATTAGTATGAAGGTGACATCACTGAAAGTAGAGTTGGAAAGAATTATACAACATCACACCATTATGATTTTTCCACAATATAGACAAAATAGATGTAAATAGCTTCAAGAGCATATATTGTTGTACATTGTAAAATAAATACCAGTAGAGTGTGGTGATGCAGAAAAGATACCCTAAAATATGGGAATGACTTTGAAGTTGGGTATCAGGCAGAGGTTGCAACAGTTTGGAGGGCCCAGAAGAAGACAGGGAAATGTGGGAAAGTTTGAAACTTCCTAGAGACTGGTTGAACGGCTTTGATCAAAAGCTGGATAGCAAAATGGACAATACGGTCCAGGCTGAGGTGAGGAATTTGTTGGGAACTGGAGTAAAGGTGACTTGTTATGTTTTAGCAAAGAGACGGGTGGCATTTTGCCCCTGCTCTAGAGATCTGTGAAACTTTGAACTTGAGAGAGATGATTTAGGGTACCTGGCGGAAGAAATTTCTAAGCAGCAAAGCATTCAAAATATAACTTGGGTGCTGTTAAAAGCATTCCATTTTAAAAGGGAAACAACATAAAAGTTCAGAAAATGTGCAGCCTGATGATGCAGTAGAAAAGAAAAATTCATTTTTTGAGCTAAAATTCAAGTTGGTTGCAGAAATTTGCATAAGAAACAAGAAGCCAAATGTTAATCCCCAAGACAATGGGGGAATATGCCTCCACGGCCACTTCATGGCAGCCCCTCTCATCACAGACCCAGAAGCCTATGAGGGAAAAATGGTTTCGTGGTCTGGGCCCAGGGTCCCCGGACTGTGTGCAGTCTAGGGACTTGGTACCCTGCATCCCAGCCACTTCAGCCATTGCTAAAAGGGGCCAAGGTACAGCTCGGTCTATGGTTTCAGAGAGTGCAAGCCCCAAACCTTCCACGTGGTATTCAGCCAGCGGGTGCACAGAAGTCAAAAATTGAGGTTTGGGAACCTCTGCCTAGCTTTTAGATGTATGGAAGCACTTGGATGCCCAGGCAAAAGTTTGCTACAGGGATGGGGCTCTCATGGAGAACCTCTGCTAAGGTAATGCAGAAGGGAAACGCGGAGTCGGAGCCCCCACACAGAGGAGTCCCTGTTGGAGCACAGCCTAGTGAAACTGCGAGAAGAGGGCCGCCATCTTCCAGACTGCAGAATGATTGATCCACTGACAGGTTGCACCGGGCACCTGGAAAAGCCGCAGAAACTCAACGCCCGCCTATGAAAGCAGCCAGGGAGGTTATCCCCTGCAAGCCACAGGGGCACAGCTGTCCACGACTACGGAAACCTACCTCCTGCCGCAGCCTGACCTGGATGTGAGACATGGAGTCAATGAAGAACATTTTGGAGTTTTAGAATTTGACTGCCCTGATGGATTTCGGACCTGCATGGGCCCTGTAACCCCTTTGTTTTGGCCAGTTTCTCCCATTTGGAATGGCTGTATTTACCAATACCTGTACCGCCATTGTATCTAAGAAGTAACTAACTTGCTTTTGATTTTATAGGCTCATAGACAGAAAGGACTTGCCTCAGATGAGACTTTGGATGGTGGACTTTTGGGTTAATGCTGAAATGAGTTAAAACTTTGGGGAAATGTTGGGAATGCATGATTGGTTTTGAAATGTGAAGAAAGACTTGGGATTTGGAGGGGTCGGGGGCAGAGCGATATGGTTTCACTGTGTTCCCACCCAAATCTCATCTTTAATTGTGCTCCCATAATTGCCACATGTTGTGGGAGGGACCCAGTGGGAGATAATTGAATCCTAGGGGCAGTTTCCCCCATACTGTTCTCGTGGTAGTGACTAAGTCTCATGAGATCTGATGGTTTTATCAGGGGTTTCTGCTTTTGCATCTTCCTCATTTTTCCCTTGCTGCTGCCATGTAAGAAGTGCTTTTCGCCTCCTGCCATGATTTGGAGGCCTCCCCAGCCATGTGGAACTGTAATTCCAATTAAACCTCTTTTTCTTCCCAGTCTCAGGTATGTCTTTTTCAGCAGCATGAAAACGGACTAATACAGATGTATACCCAGAAATGAGATTTCTAAATCATATTGTACTTCCATTTTTAAATTTTTTAAGGAAGCTCCATATTGTTTTGCATAAGGCACAGATAGATATTCTCCACTCATGGATTAAAAGAATTAGTGTTGTTATAATGCCCATACTACTCAAAGTGATCTATAGATTCAATTCAATCTCTATCAAAATCCCAGTGATATTCATTACAGAAATAGAAAAAAAAAAAAGGAAAATTCCCATGGAACCACAAAAGACCACAAATACCCATAGCAATATTGAGCAAGAAGAATAAAGCTGAAGGCATCACACATTCAAAAGGTATTATAAAGCTGCAGTAATAAAAACACTATGTTACTAACATAGAACCAGTCATATGGACCAATGGAACAGAATAGAGAGCTTAGAAATAGATTCACACACTGACAGTCAACTGATTTTTGACAAAAATACCAAGAACACAAAGCAGTGAAAAGATAATCTCTTCAATAAATGATGTAGGAAAAACTGGCTATCCAATGCAAAAAAATAAAATTTGACTTTTCTCTCACATCATATTAAAAACAAATTTAAGACATGAAACTGTACAACTACTAGAAGAAAACATATCTAAAAGGCTTCTTGATATTGGTCTTGGCAAAAAATATTTTGTTTATGACACCAAAAGCACAGGCAACACAAGCAAAAATAAACTGAGATTGCATCAAACTAAAAAGCTTCTGCACAGCAAAAGAAACAATCAACAGACTGTAAAGCAATCTACATAAAGAGCAAAAATATTTCCAAACCATATATCTGATAAGGCATTAAGGGATTAATACCCAAAATATATAAGAAACTGATGCAACTCAATAGCACAATAAAACAAAATAAAATACTGAAATGGATAAAGGACCTGATTAGGCATTTCTTAAAAAGAAGACATATGTCTTAATCTGTTGTGTACTTCTATAACAGAATACTTGAGACTGGGTAGTCAATAAAGAACAGAAAGGTATTTCTCAGAGGGATTAGTAGTTCTGCTAGAGGCCTGTGGCAGCCCAAAAGTGTTAACTCCTGTGTCACTTGTACACTTCAATGAAAATACATACTGCAGTGTATGGGATGTGATTTCCCTTGCAGTCGTCAGTGTAGCCAAGTGGCATAGTCCATAAATACAAAGAAGGAGAGATGGTATGCTCTTTGGATAGATTTCGATCAATGGGAAACAGGATATGACAAATGTACACAGAGGCATTCCTTCACCCCATCTACTCACCTCCAGCACAGCCATCTGGGGAGGTTCTGCATGCCAAAGCAAGTGTACCTGTTGTGTGAGGACACACGTCCTTTGGTGGTTTGTCATAAAACAGAGGCCAATGCACTGATCACTCCCTCTTACTAAGTCCCTGAATCACATGTCTGATCCTGTGAATGTCTGATTCAAAGCAGAGAATGTGAACCCTAGTTGGAACAAGGAGAGAAGGGAAGCAGCAAGAGGTTAGTGGGCAGTGACGAGGTGGTTGAGATGGCAGATCAGAGGCCTTGATACATGGGGTTAATATGTGGACTGAGGACAGCACAGAGGAATTTCTTCAGTAAAAAATTCACTTATTTCAAATTAAGAAAATGCTTTTATTTCCATGCATGATAAAGGAGATTAACTTTTCCAGGGGTTCTTTATTTCTAAAATAGTTAAGTTTCTCCAGTTGTGAACTAAAATAGCTTCTGTCAGTACCAATTGACCCACTTTTTTACTGTATATTTAGAGGCAAAATAAAGTTCCTCTAACAGAAAGCTTCTCTGACTTATTCTTAGGTCATCTGCTGCTAGTTGTGAATGTGACAAGAAAGCTAGCTCATTAGTGCACTGGAGATGCTTGTGTGGGAAGATGTAGAGTCCCATTTTACTTTGCTGTTTGACACTTTTCTCTCTAATGTGTAATCTACTGAGAGAAGCTAATCCTCAACTCATCCTGCTCATTGGGAAGTGAAGAAATTGCTAATGATCTCATCGTGAATCCACAAGTACTGCAAATTTTGGTTTGGGTGTTTGTGTACGGCATTAATGAACTAACACTCATTCCTCAATATGGTGATCTAACAGCGAAATATCTGTGACTACTTGCCTTCTATTTGCACTGAGTATAAAACTAGGAATACAGAAGAAAAGTTTCTTCAAATGTTTATAAGTAGCTGAGGAACGGTACAGTCACCTTTCATGGGAGCAAACTAAAGGAAACTTCTGAGAAAAAAACCCCAGAAAAGCTGGAGAAAATGTGACACATCAACATGAAAGACTTTTCTTTCCAAGAGAAAAGTCATAAACTGGCATTCCCTTTGGCTGAATCCAGCTCACAGGCAGGTTTTCTTGAGCTTATTCGGTATTTTTTAATAACGTGAATTAGTTGCTAAAATACAAAAATCATCAGGCTGCAAATAAAAATGCATCCATACTTCTGACTTTCTTTGAAAACAGGTTTCTCTAGCACATTGGTCCGAGGTTCCAGGTGGTTTCTGTTGGAGGGATCCCAGGGGCCATGCTTTCCCCGGCCCCCCACACTCCCCACCTGACCTTCTTCTCGCATTTACTTTACGTACTTTCCACCTGAAGTCATTTACTGTGCGTCCTATGTTAAGAATTTCTGTATATTTAGATTGTATCTGAACTGACAGTCACATCTTTATCACTGGGATGTTCTAGGACAGTGGTTCTCCAACTTGGCCACACACTAGAGCCATTTATGAAGCTTCAGACGTTGTTATGCTCAGGCCATAACCCATATGAGCTAAACATAATTGTTAGCAGAGAAGGGTATAGAACTCAGGCATAAGTGGGTTCTTTTCTTAATTCTCTAGGTTATTTCAGTATGTAGCTATGTTTGAGAACAACAGTTCCTAAAAATTTCCCAAATTCCTGAAGTGCCCTTGCACAGAACTCAGATAACGAGGTGATATGGTTTGCCTCTGTGTACCCACCCGAATCTCACCTTGAATTGTACTCCCATAATTCCCACATGTTGTGGGAGGGACACAGTGGGAGATAATTGAATAACGGGGGCAGTTTCCCCCATACTGTTCTCATGGTAGTGAATAAGTCTCATAAGATCTGATGGTTTTATCAAGGGTTTCCGCTCTTGCATCTTCCTCATTTTTCTCTTGCCGCCGCCATATAAGAAGTGCCTTTCACCTCCTGCCGTGATTCTGAGGCCTCCCCAGCCATGTGAAACTGTAAGTCCAAATAAGCCTCATTTTCTTGCTAGTCTCCAGTATGTCTTTATCAGCAGCATGAAAATGATCTAACACACCAGGTAACACCTTACCAGGAGCTATCTGGTGGGAGATGGGATAGCAAGCACACAAGGGGAAAGAGAAAACACAAGTTGGTTAGGTCTAGAGTTTGCAGTGCTGGTTGCACATTAGAAATAACAGGAAGCTTTGACAAAAATCCATTCTGGCCATACCAATAGCTATTCCGATTTGAGTGATTTGGTTTGCTACCCATTGGTCAGTATCACTTTTAAGCTGCCTAGTTTTTCTAAGAAACAGCTAGGTTTGAAGGACCACTGGTTTAAGGAGTTCGAGACTGCAGTGAGCTGTGATCATGCCACTGCACTATATAGCCTTGGTGACAAGCAAGACGCTATTTCAAAAGAAGAAAATGAAAATGAAAAAACCCCACTGGTTTACAGCATTTTCTGCAGCTTAGAATGCTTAACTGAATTACAGATACTTAATCATCTAATAGCTATGAGCAAACAGGCAACCTGGATATTGTTCAACAAGTGAGCATTTTTAATTGTATTTCACCTTTGGACTGTGTCTAGACCTGACCTTCAGCTTTCTGTGGCCTTTTAATTCCCATAAAAAGCTGTCACATCTCCAAAATTAGAGGATGAGCCTCTAATTGGCAGGCTCTACTGCATCATGTAATTTTCAACGTATATTTTAAGTGCCTACCAGCTGCTCGTTTCTATCTTACTTCTCGCTTTGTCTCCAGAACCTAGCATGGAACCTGGTACCTGGCAGACTCCCAACAATTTTTCTAGAATTTAGAGAATAGCTAAAGAATTTTTTATAGATTCTAACCTCTGCCTCTAAGCTTTTCTGTTAGTCCATCTTCAATATAAAATAAATACCATAA
The DNA here is from genome assembly GCF_049350105.2 of Macaca mulatta. Classification (NCBI taxonomy): domain Eukaryota; kingdom Metazoa; phylum Chordata; class Mammalia; order Primates; family Cercopithecidae; genus Macaca; species Macaca mulatta. The sequence goes on from NC_133417.1 coordinate 14,775,737, forward strand.
CACGTTATTTCTTAAAACAATTTTCTAAAATTTCCAAAATGTGGTCTTGTCTCAAAAAATATATATATATTAGTTTATTCAAACTCTGCTTAGAATTTTCCCTTTATTTGTTCAACAACGCAGTACCCATTTTGCCCACGCAGAAGTTCTTCTTTGTATCTTTATTTCTGGAATTTTTGAAGTCCAGAAATACATTTTTGGACTTTTGGATTTAATAGAGGGGTCAGAATTTAGGTCACAGAGGCATTTTCTTCTTCACCCTATCACCAGAAAACCTGAGGCAGCAGGAGCAGGGAGAAATAAATATACTGTCCATAGAAACTAATGTTATCAGGAAAACAGAAAAAGAAAAAAAAACACAAGCAAATGAACAAACTACACACACACACGTATACACACAGACGGTCGCCAACTTAGGAGGGTTTGCCATATGATTTTTTGTTTTTACGATGGTGCAAGCAATACACATTCAGTAGAAACTGTACTTTGAATTTTGAATTTTGATCTTTTCCCAAGTTAGGATAAGCTCTTATGATTCTGGACGAGCCACAGCTTTTCTTTAGCCCATATGCACAAGTCTAAATAACCATAAATTTTCAATTTATAATGTTTTCAACTTTTGGTGACTTTATCAGGACGTCACCCCATTGCAAGTAGAGAAGAATCTATCTATCTATCTATCTATCTATCTATCTATCTATCTATCTATCTACCTACCTATCTATCTCTATACACACATATATATATCTATATACATATGGATGTATATCCCCAAATCATAAATATCCATATACATGTATCCATACACATATGGATATATATCCCCAAATTAAAGCATTAAAGATAAAAGTAGGAGAATGTAAACAACTATGATGGTCAAAATGAGGACAAAATCTCATGCAGGGAATGAATTGAGAAGAAATGTTCAAAACAAAAATAAAAAGTAGTGAGTTCCTTGTTACAGACATGAAACTTTCCTAAGCCGGAAAGATACAGACGATATTTATTGTTAATTATCATCTAAGTTTGGTTTTCTCTACTCCATAAAATTCCCCCAAATCCTACCGATCTGTCATTTGGAAATGATATTCTAGCTCATGTGTGTGAATTTTGTCTCAGATTTATGAAAGCAATAATTCTCAAGCATCCTCTAGAGTAGTCCTCCTAGTGGTGGCTACATACAGTTGTCTCCCTCTTTTGTGATTTGGGATCTGCGGCAGATTGTATTTTGAAAGATGGCCCCCAAATATCTCCAGTCCCATATGTTCTTGTTAAACCTTGCCACTCCATTTTTGAGAATTGGGGTCTCCTTTCTCTCTTTTTAGTCTGGGCAGTCCTGTGACTTTAACCAATAAAAGGTGGTGGAAATGATTCTGTGATTTCTGAGGCAAGAAAATGAAAGGCACTGTAGCTTCTACCTTCTTCTTTAAGACACTTGCATTTGGAGCCCTGGGATGCCATGTAAGAAGGACAACTACCATGAGGCCGTTGTGTTATAAAAAGTCCAAAGCAGCTCATGCCAAGAGACCATGTGGAGAAGGCTACATGAAGACAGAGATGCTTGATCAGCCCTGACCCTCCAGCTCTAATCCTACAATTGCATGAGACCCCAATCCAGGACTATCCAGTCACATCTTTCCAGAATTGACCAGCAGAAGCTGAGCTTTAATATGAAATAATTATTATTTTAAGCTACTAATAAATTACGGAGTGAATTTCTAACTCAGCAATAGTAAGTGGAACACATTTTTATTCTACTATTCCTTCCTTGGATATGGATGGCTCTACTTAACTAGTGTTGTGCTGGTAGATGATTCACAGGTAGCTCCCTGGGATGGGAAGCTCTGATTTGTAGTGCTTACTGATGACTTTATTGTGATTTCAAGTTATCAAGGTGATGCCACTGAAAGCAGAGTTGGAAAGAATTACACAGCATCACACCATTATGGTTTTTCCACAATATAGACAAAATAGATGTATAGATTGCTTCACGAGCATAGATATTTGTAAATTATAAATTAAAATAAAATAAGAAATGGTAAATTTTAACTTTGTATTATCTTTATGTTTAATATACATTTACGTATTCTAAATTTATACAATTTAATATCGAATAATAGTTGTTTCTAACACCCAGCTTACAAAATTGCCAAGAAGTTATCTATTGGCCTCAACACACCATGGTAATTAGACTTCTCCATTGCTCTGTGTATTTTTCAGCTTCACCATAAACATCAGAACTTTAGTGTATCCATTCAAAATGACAGATAAGTTCTCTTTTGTGCATACTGTGTCTCACATCCTGCATCCAGTTTATTTAGTCCTCTAGCCTGTCTCATTGACTTCCATTGTTTCAGTGACCTTGGACAATCTGAATCTCTGTAACTATCAAAAGCATTGCTAAGAGTGATTATTAGTGCGTCCCACAAATATCTTACACTGAACTTATGCAAAACTGGTCATTGTCTTCCCCATCACCCTTTCCTTTTTATATCTTTTTTTATCTTGTTGAGTAGCATCATGAAACTCCTGGTCCCTGAGTGCTCTTGAATTCCACCTTCTTCCTTCTGTGTCCTGTTATTCCACTGACTTTGGTTTCTCAGTTTTCTTGACTTCTCTCCACTTGAGTTGTCACTATCATAGTCCAGATATTGATTCTTTCTTGACAGATTATTTTAACAATTTCTCAAGCAGTGTTCTTACCTCTGGTCTTACACTTATCCTTTCTTCATCCTGACCTCAGGGCTGCCTTTCTAACCATGCTGTTTCTCTAGGATGTGCCCATTTGTGCAAGGCTGGGAGGGGTTGTTGTGTGTGTCACAAGCATTTTTTCTCTATGATTTTGTTGTCCAGTGAAGACAGAGTTTCCCTGGGACACATACAGGTTTATATATGTACCTGCATATATACAGTGTCTTATCTCAGGTCACATACTAAGTCTGAAAAATAACCTTAATTTCCCTTTTGCCCAGTACCTACCCTACTTGTGGAATTTCCTTTTTTTTTTTTTTTTTTTTTTGAGACAGAGTCTCACTCTGTCACCCAGACTGGAGTGCAATGGTGTAGTCTTAGCTTACTGCAACTTTCGCCTCCCAGGTTCGAGCAATTCTCCCACCCCAGCCTCCTGAGTAGCTAGGACTACAGATATGCGCCATCATGCCTGGCTAATTTGGATTGAGACAGGGTTTCACTATGTTGGCCAGGATGGTCTCGAACTCCTGACATCGTGATCCTCCCGCCTTGGCCTCCCAAAGTGCTAGGACTACAGACATGAGCCACCGTGCCCGGCCCCTACCTGTGGAATATCATTAGAGTTCAGGTATAAAGTTAAGGTGCTTATTACTCATTTCATAGCTTTTCTCTTTTGTACTTATATTCTCTAGCTCAGGGGCATCCAATCTTTGGGTTTCCCTGGGCCATACTGGAAGAAGAATGGTCTTGGGCCACACATAAAATAGATTAACACTAACAATAGCTGATGAGCTAAGAAAAAAAAAATCACACAAAAAGACTCATAATATTTTCAGAAAGTTTACAAATTTGTACTGGGCCGCATTCAAAGCTGTCCTGAGCCACATGCAAGCTGTGGGTTGGACAAGCTTCCTACAGCTCATCCAACCAATTGAAATTGAAATCTGTCTGAAAGATATTTTCTATTGTCCAGAGACTTGTTTTAATTTTTCACCCTGATTACACCATGGAATAAAACTATAGAAATACAATTACAGGCACTTGATTTAATGTATAGAGAAAATATTCCCTCGGGAGTTGAGTCAGTTTGATCAGCCTTAACTCATAACAATGAGACTATCTGTGTCTTATTTCTGTGGACATCAATTTTTTTTCCAAAAAATCAGTTAATTTATCTTCACTCTACTTCTGAGCTGCACCATTTCCTTTAAGTGACAGTAGCTACATTTCCAAAAATATATTGGATTTTTTTATTAACCCTAATTTATATACTCAGTATTTTAATCTTAATCCTAAAGTGTTTAGGTTCAGCACGACTTGCTAGCGTGAATAAAATTCATTGGATCATAAAATAAGATAGAAAAGTTAAACGATCTGAAATACATTTTATGTGAGACTTTCATTTTTCAATAAAGCTTCAGAAAACATGCCCATATTCCACAGGAAGGAATATATTAAAGCTGCATTGGAGATTTCAATAATTTCTGATGTTCACAACAGATTATTTGGATATTTATAACTGAAGGGAAATGATTTCCATCAAAATATGCTGAATTATATTTTCTAGGAATATTTTTCCAATACAATCCCATATGGCCAAAAAAAAAAGAGCTTTAGAAAACAATTTATCTTAAAAATAATAACAGATTTTGCTGCAATATCTTCATGTTCTTAATTCCCATATAGAGAGTTTTTCGGTTCTTTAAAATCTGGCTCAATACAGATAGCAATACATAAGAGTTGGTTTTCCCTCCCTGGCACCTGCCTACCGAATGCTATTTTGTACTTGTCAACCACGTCCAAGTGTTGTCAGCCTACCATTTGTCAAAGGCACTAATGCCACTTGCAAAGCTTTACTGCTTCACCTTAAAAAGAAAGGATGGCATTTCCACACAACTGTCATGGACTGCTTGCTATGCCACTTCATTTTGATTGTTTCCCATATGGAGTGGGATGGATCCTGAGCTTCGGGTAGAAAGTAGATTGTGATGAATATTACTTAAATTCTGATGGCGTGCTGCTTTACCAAGAACATTTATTTACTCATTCATTCAGCCATCCCTGTCTTCATAAAATGTTGACGTTAGCAGTGGTTGAAAGTAACTGAACACGTGCTCCCTTTCAAGGCCTGTGCTCAGTACTTCAAGCGTTATTTCACGCATATCCCCTTACAACTGCAGGGGGCATTGGTAGATTACGCCAGTTTCGCAGAGAAAAAAAGCTGAAGTTCAAATAACTTTTATGTGTCCAAGTGTTCTTTTTTTTTCTTAATCGATATGTTTATTAAAAACATAGACTAATGCTTCTGTGCTTAAATGTCATTGTGGTTGTGTGCCGATTTTCATAAAACATAAATGATTATAAGTGACTCTTCACAAATACACTCCAGACAGAAGAAAAAGGTAAACAGAAATCACTGACAAAATTGCCATTTCAAACAAAGCTCCCTTAATACTTGCTAGCAAACGGAGTTTAACATTATTACAATTACACCGGTATTGTCAGAGTATGTGGCCAAGTTTTCTTTCTCTCTACCCTCACTATTAGCATTTAGACAGTAATATCCAGTCCTATAATCAGTAAAGAGGGTGACTATCTATAGATAGGGTTGGACATTTAGCAAATAAATTATAGCATGTCCAATTAGATTTAAATTTCAGATACAATTTTTTTTTTACTATAGTATATCTCATGCAATATTTAAGGCCTATTTGTATTAAAAGTATTCATCGTTAATTTCAAATTCAGCATTAAATGGGCATTTTGTGTCTTTTCTGGAAACACTGTTTGTAAAGCTAGTTTAGGCTATTAAAATTAAATCCTATTAATGTCTTATCAACCCAAACTCCTATGGATACAAAGGCATTTGTCATGCTCTAATCTTTCCTTTGACCCCAGCTGGCCTGTGTAACATGTAGGACGATTCATGTATCTCCACTGAGTGCCACGTGCAATCTCCCACAGGTCCCCAGCTAAAGAGAGCTCACCTGTCTTCCGCTTCTAGGTCTCTCTTTCGACAGTGCCATGTATCTGCTGCATTATCTGCAGTTTTGGTTTCTGACCCAACTGGAACCTGCCGTTGACTTCTGAGGCCTTATGCTCTCTCTGCCCTGATTACTGATGGACGTTGTTTGCAACATGCCTGTCCCGGGCTCTGCAAGTCCCCTTGGGCTCTCTGAGATACCATTTTTATCATTTTCTTAACAGACTTAGAAAAAGTGTACGTTATCCACGACACATATAAAGTCTGGACACTAACGAGGTAAAAGCGAAGACATCATGCGAGTTGGGTGGAGAGAACATAACAGATTCTATAGCATCAACATAAGAGCACAAAGCACAGTGGAGACTAGAAAGGAGAGACGTGGGCACAGGTGTGTAAATGGAAGTTCCTTTTTTTTTTTTTTTTTTTTTTTTTTGAGACGGAGTCTCACGCTGTCGCCCAGGCTGGAGTGCAGTGGCGCGATCTCGGTTCACTGCAAGCTCCGCCTCCCGGGTTCCCGCCATTCTCCTGCCTCAGCCTCCTGAGTAGCTGGGACTACAGGCGCCCGCCACCGCGCCCGGCTAATTTTTTGTATTTTTAGTAGAGACGGGGTTTCACTGTGGTCTCGATCTCCTGACCTTGTGATCCGCCCGCCTCGGCCTCCCAAAGTGCTGGGATTACAGGCTTGAGCCACCGTGCCCGGCCTAAATGGAAGTTTCAAGCACGTGTTTTTGACAGTGGTAGATGAAAACACACATCAATGGGAACTGAACAATGAGATCACTTGGACTCGGGAAGGGGAACGTCACACACCGGGGCCTATCATGGGGAGGGGGGATGGGGGAGGGATTGCATTGGGAGTTATACCTGATGTAAATGACGAGTTGATGGGTGCTGACGAGTTGATGGGTGCAGCACACCAACATGGCACAAGTATACATATGTAACAAACCTGCACGTTATGCACATGTACCCTAGAACTTAAAGTATAATAATAATAATAATAATAATAATAATAATAATAAATTAATTAATTAAAAAAAAACACACACATCAAGTACTGACTTCCAGTTTGTCCCTCTTTGGATACAAATCTTGGATAAGTTCTTGTTTCTGGTAGGGCCATGGGAGTGGTGAAGCAAGCAAGGCACTTAGGACACAACATCTAAGATTAAATAATGACTTAAAATTGTCTGAGACCTAGTGAGCTCTTAAAAAACGTTGGTTCTCTTAACGCTTCGGTCTTGGAAATAACTGCTTATTACAATTGAGGTTAATTCAATTGAAATTACTATATGAATAAAATAGAACACGAAGACCTTTGTCCAAAACCATGTGTAATTGCACAGGACAATGAGCACTGCATTTGGAGCCATGAATGTTGGGTTCAAGTCTTAAATTGATTTTACCCTGCATCAGTTATGCACTTTAAATCAGCTTCATTTTCTATACAATTAAGCAAGTAGAAAGTCTTTTCCTCAGAATTATTTCATTAATGATCTTGTAGTCAAGGCTGCTGATAAAAAACTGTTTTCATTTATTTATTTATTTATTTATTTATTTATTTATTTACTTGAGACAGAGTTAGCCTCTGTTACCCAGGCTGGAGTGCAGTGGTGCAATCTTGGCTCACTGCAACCTTCACCTCCCAGACACAAGCAATTTTCATACCTCAGCTTCTCAAGTAGCTGGACGCATGTCACCACGCCCGGCTAACTTTTGTATTTTTAGTAGAGACGAGGGGTTCACCACATTGGCCAGGCTGGTCTTGAACTCCTGGCCTCAAGTGATTTCCCCGCCTCGGCCTCCCAAAGTGTTGGAATTATAGGCGTGAGCCACTGTGCCTGACCCAAGGAAAAAATGTTTAGATCTCTTTGTAGTAAGATTTGTAAGATGACTTTGGGTCACAATTGTCACAGAAATTTGTGAGCATCTTTCTGAAATAGATTGTTCATCACAAAAATTTATGATCATTAGCAGCTCAACCCAAGCTGAGACCAACCTTGAAGAGTTAAACTACCAAGGTGGCTGCAAACTCTTTAAAGCATGTTTGTTTAGAAAGTCTTTAAGACTAAGATGATTTGCTATGTACCAATAGTTTACTGATACATCGTCCTTTAAATTCTGCTTCATCTCCTATTGACTCTGAGATTTCCCTAGTTCTCCTGAGTCCAAAGTCATTTCTCCTTCTAAATGTCTCTGGTATATAACATTTGCACCACCAACAGACAATTAATGCATATATTTTTATATTCCTAATCTGCTAGTAATTGCCCTGTTTAAGAGAATCCAGTACCACTTTAATCCTCATGCAGCTGAGGGGATATATAAATATTTATTCCTTTGATTAGGATACTTTTTGTTCAAATCCCACTTGATTTTTATTTTTAAAAATAAAAAGTTGGCTGGACACAGTGGCTCACGCCTGTAATCCCAGCACTTTGGGAGGCCGAAGCGGGCAGATCACGAGTTCAAGAGATCGAGACCATTCTGGCTAACACGGTGAAAACCCATCTCTACTAAAAAATACAAAAAATTAGCTGGGCATGGTGGTGGGCGCCTATAGTCCCAGCTATTCGGGAGGCTGAGGCAGCAGAATGATGTGAACCCAGGAGGCGGAGCTTGCAGTGAGCCGAGATTGCGCCACTGCACTCCAGCCTGGGCCACAGTGAGACTCCATCTCAGAAAATAAATAGATAAATAAATAAATAAAGTTGGCATTATATATGCTCTGCAGTACTAGTTCTTAACAATTCTGATTTAATTGCATTAGGGTAAGACCTAGGCATTAGTATCTCTTAAAAGTTTCCCAAGAGCTTATGATGTGTATCAAGGATTAAGAATCACTGTTTTCAGGTTGGCTCAGAATGGATTAAGTCTTTAGAAGACTTATTGCTTAAGGAGTTGATTTTGCTGTGGTCACATACTCCAGGTAGAAATCGTCTCCTGCCCCTTCGTAATCTGCTCAGTTTGTTGTTGGTTCTGTTGTTGTTTTTTGTTGATGACCTTCTGCTCTAGCTGTTTTCCTTGTCTCATTCCTGTTCCCAAGAAGAGCTGTGTAAACCTCTTGGTTCCCCTTACTTTAAATACAAACAAATCCTTCAAAACCAAATTGATTCATCAGAGGAAAAAAGATAGCACCAAATGGAATGTTGGTATTTTTGTAACTTCTAAGTGAACAATCCATTTTAAATGATTAATTCCATTATACTGTAATTTACATCTAGTACCAGCTAATGAAATAAATTAGTTTCAACATCGATTCAACCCTCTTCCCTTTCTCAATGATCTCATTAGCCTCATTGTGAATGTTTTGCTGCAATAATTTTTCTGCCATACCAGCTGCACCGTTAGAGACCTGTTATTATTGATGACTGAAAATCCAGATGTAGGAAAGAGGAATGGGCAGGGAGTTGATTATTATGGTCAGTTTGAAGTTTAAGTGGGAGAGAAGTCATCCACAAGGTATCTATTCTCTTTATATATCTTCTAGAGGAAAGGGTGTATTTCTGACCCCACATACATTAAAAAGCCCTTAGATAGATGTAGGTTCTAAAGTAGTTTTCAGGGCTGTGGCTTAGAGAATGTCTTAGTCTGTGTGTGTTGCTATAACATAATACCTGAGGCTGGGTAATTTTTAATGAAAAGAGATTGATTTGGCTCATAAGTCTGGTGACTTAAAAGTCTAAGATTGGGCAGCTGCATCTGGCAAGGGCCTCAGACTGCTTCCACTGATGGGAAAAGCAAAAGTAGGGGGTTGTGTGAAAAGAGATCATATGTCAAGAGAGAGAAACTGAGGAAGGCAGACTCATTTTAGTAACTGCTCACAGGAGAACTAATCCATTCTCATGAGAGCAAGAATGCACTCACCCCCTTGAGAGGGCATTAAGCTATTCATGAGGGATGCAAGCCCAAGACCAGGCCCCACCTCTTATCACTACCACACTGGGGATCAAGTTTCAAGAAAAATTTTGGCAGGAGCAAACCACGATCAAACCATAGCAGAGGCCTTGATTTATTACATAAAATAATGATGTTACATAGGATAAGTACATTTCTGCATTTATAGCACTTTTTCATCTATAATCCTGGATGATCTTCATGAGAAACCTAAGATATCAGAAATATAAACACTTAGCCGTACTCTATTAATGGAGAAACTATAAATCAGAGGGCTTATGTAATTGACATTTGACTCCTTGGTGGTAGAGAGGTGACGAGACTTCTCCTGTCCCCAGTATCTCTAAAAGCAAGAATGAGAAACAAGGATGGGAGCTTTGGGGAAACCTAACTGGTATGTTAAGTCATGCATCAGGGACAGATAATTCTATGTGAGAAACAGCTATGTCACTAATATACTCTCTAATATTAAAATGGAAAATATGGCCAGGAGCTGTGGCTCACGCCTGTAATCCCAGCACTTTGGGAGGCCTAGGTGGGCAGATCACGAGGTCAGAACATCAAGAGACAGTGAAACCCCATCTCTACTAAAAATACAAAAAAATTAGCTGGACATGGTGGCACATGCCTGTACTCTCAGCCACTCGAGAGACTGAGGCAAGAGAATCACTTGAACCTGGGAGGCAGAGGTTGCAGTGAGCCGCGATCACACCACTGCACTCCAGCCTGGGTGACAGAGCAAGACTCCATCTCAAAAAACAAAAACAAAAACAAAACAAACAAAAACAAAAACAAACTAAAATGGAAAATATGACCCTAGATGCCACACTAAATATGCCACGGTGTCAGACATGCTAACATGTAAGATACACAGTGCCTGGTCCAGAGAGACACTTCAACCAATAGTGTTGAATAAATAAATCATTTCCTCTCATAAAGACACAATTTAAAACCAATTCCCTCTGATGGAGCACATTATATTAAACCATACTATACACATATTAAATGTGTCTGTAACATCAGGCAATAAGTCCCCTAGTAAAGGTCTGAGGGACTATGGCATGACACAGATATGTTTTGACCATCAGGTGAGGAGCAGATTCGAAGGCTTTTATTTTAAGAGGGCAGAGCTACAGAAATGTTGAAACACAGTGCCTTTCAGTATTCAAAAACGCAGAATGGAAAAAGTGAGTGCACCAGACAGTGCCCCTAAAGGAGGGATGTGAGGTCAGTATTTTCTATGTCATTATTTCTCAGAGAGTCGTATCTCCACAGCATGTAATAACGGAGAGAATACTGACTTTGCAATCACAGACACAAAATTCCTTTCTTTTTTTTAATATATATTTTATTTTATTTTATTTTTATTTATTTATTTATTTTTATTATACTTTAAGTTCTAGGGTACATGTGCATAACGTGCAGGTTTGTTACATATGTATACTTGTGCCATGTTGCTGTGCTGCACCCATCAACTCGTCAGCACCCATCAACTCGTCATGTACATCAGGTATAACTCCCAGTGCAATCCCTCCCCCCTCCCCCCCCTCCCCGTGATAGGCCCCGATGTGTGATGTTCTCCTTCCCGAGTCCAAGTGATCTCATTGTTCAGTTCCCACCTATGAGTGAGAACATGCGGTGTTTGGTTTTCTGTTCTTGTGATAGTTTGCTAAGAATGATGGTTTCCAGCTGCATCCATGTCCCTACAAAGGACAAAAACTTATCCTTTTTATATGGCTGCATAGTATTCCATGGTGTATATGTGCCACATTTTCTTAATCCAGTCTGTCACTGATGGACATTTGGGTTGGTTCCAAGTCTTTGCTATTGTGAATGTGCTGCAATAAACATACGTGTGCATGTGTCTTTATAGCAGCATGATTTATAATCCTTTGGGTATATACCCAGTAATGGGATGGCTGGGTCATATGGTACTTTTAGTTCTAGATCCTTGATATATTCCTTCTTCATCATTGTTTTAGCTGAGTGATATTGAAATCTTGTTTAATGTTTCTGAGTCTCTGTGTTTTCATTAGAAAAGAGTCAGGAAATTTTTTAACAAATGATCAATTCCACTAATAGATTCTTTTAATCAGCCTAGAATATAACACTAAAAAATGTCTGCCCCATTTCCTCTTCTTCATCTCTTTCCTCTAGTAACTATTAGAATCCTCAAATCCTCTAGGTTTTAAAGCACTTATTTTTGTGAGTGGTTAAAAATTTAGAAAGGGAAATTCTACTCCCGAGGGTCAAATCTTCTCTTCATCACTTATAACTGTCATCTTGGGCAAGCAATCTAATCACTCTTTATTCCAAGAATTCCAGGAACTCATCTTTTATAAAAGGGTATCTACTAAATAGGGTTACAGTAAAACATATATGAAAAAATATAGGAAAGGCCTCTGTGCATAACTCATTGCAAGTGCTCAGTGAGGCCTGCTGGTCCCTGCCTTGTCTTAGAGGGACTGAAGCACCCATCCACCTTCACTGATGCTTGTTGACGAGGCTCTCCTTGATAGTGTACTAGGGATCTGTGGGATACCCGTTTGGCTAGTGCGCTTTTCCTGCAGCAGAGTGCCTTCATCTCTGTCTACTAGCATCAGTAACCTCCTCATTGCCTCTGGATGGAGCCGGATCCTCCCACCGGGCATCTTTGCTTCAGGCGAGCAAGCCCAGCCAGGTGCTTTCAGGGTTTCTGGGAGCTCCCAGGTGATGGTCACCCTTCAGTAGTTGGCAAGATGAAGCTGCATACTTAACCTTTCTCTGGTTTGCCTATGTAGGATAAAGTAAGCGCCTTTGAGCTTTAAAAGTATTGTGATGATTATATTTTAAAACATGTATAATTTGATTTGAAATCTATCATTCACACTTCTCTTTTCCAGATATTCTCAAGGGAAATATCAGTTCATTTCAATATTGATGATCTATATCAAATCATCACATAAGACCTGTCTGAAGTCAGATAACATATTAAATCTATTTTATTTTAGAGTGTTTTTTAACAAATACATGTTTAGCTACTCAATGCTTTTAAGCTAAACCGATTTTGATGAGACTGGCAAAATTGTAGATGGCAGGCGTTATTACTAACGTTATATTAGTCAGTCAACCTGTTGGTTACAATGGTTTTTAAAAATTCTCTTACACCTGCATTTTGTTTTGTTTTCAGGCACACTTCAGCATATATGCACACTATCCTAAAATCCCAGAAAATTTGTCTTTTGTACCAATTTGGAAAGTACTTAATCTCCTATCTTATTTCCAGATTCCTACCAAAGGTAGGGTTACTGACCAGATTAGAGGAGAGCGTAGAGGATTTGTCACCTGTTTCAGTCTTTGCTCCTTTCCTTGTTAGCTGTTTGACCTTAGGTACTCTGCTGAGCCTTGCTGAGCCTCTGATCCCTGGCAACTGGCTCTGAAGCTTAGCTAGCACAGCACGTGGAAGGGCCCAGCCCTCACTGGGGCCCTTAGAAAATTCAAGAAGAAAGAAGACAGTAATATATTTTGGGGGAGTAGCTGCAGGATCCTGGATATTCATTGTCTTTTATCAGTACTTAGCAATAGCCCCAAAGAAAGAATAATTTGTCACCAAATAATACAATATGAGTTAATCAGTTCTCTTTCCATTCAGCTGGAATTCTATGTACGAAAAGTGTTTACACTGAATTTTCATTTGGACTAAAAGTTTGAGATTGGTAGTCATCCGTGATTTTGATGAATAAAGTTAATTTTTATGTTTTAAAGCAGCCATGTTGCCTAAATCTTGACAGTCCTATAGGAAAAATAATAGCAGGGAAACTTGGTGCTAAAATGTAAACTCCTAACCCAAAACTAAGGCTTTAACATTTAGAATGTGTGGCCACATGGTGCTACGAAATAAATGGAATTTTTGTCTCAGTTATTCTTCTTTCTCCTGGTCAATAGGGGAAAAACAAGTAATCTATAAGAGAATTAGCTTTACCCTCTTCATCATAACAATGCTACCAAATGACTATTTTCACCTTCCTATTTCAAACCTTTCGTTATCCTACATTATCTTACCTTATTCTCTTAACACTCTTGAGGGTTTACAGACAAGAATTGCAACAAATAAGGAAACTGAGACCCGAGAAGGCTAAGAGAATTACACAGGATGAGAGAATTATTAAATGACTAGTCTTGAGCCAAATTAAGGTCCTGATTTGCCAAGGATAGTTCTAGTTCACACATATTACCTCAACATAATTATTAAATGATTCGCCTTAACTCTCAAAAAAGAATTTGACTAATTCGTTCGTCACTCTAAGTAGAACACACATCTCCTTAGCCCCAGTCCTGTGCCCTTTCCACTGCACGAAGCTGGGCTTAAATATATCTGCTCCTTCAGAAATTAACATCCTGTTTCAGTCCGTGTCTCACTGCTTTTGCTGCTTCAGAGCAGAGTGGAGATAAACCGTAGGTGCAGTCAATGCCACCTCTGTACTAATAACACTTGTTCCCCAGTCAGCTTCCTGCAGGGCAAGAGCTCCTTTTCAAATTACTATCAAGAGCATTAGTTTATCAGACATCATGCTGAATATGCCCTGAAGTTTGCTTTGTTTTTTCTATCATTACATCTCCCCAGAGTTGCAGTCTAGAAAAGTCTAAATTATTACTGTAATTATATAAAAAGATCAAAGAACTGGCATTAATTTCTACTTAGTGGACAGTTTAATAGTTCAACCGAATTCCATTAAATCTGATACCATTATTAATAAATATCAACGTTTTTATCTAACATTCAAAGAGTTTTACTTTGCCTTTGTGTTTCCTTCAAATTTCGAATTTAAATTTAAACCATCTGTTCCTTTTGAACGCATCACACTTATCCGTCCAGCCTGAATGTTGGAAGTTGCCTATGAGATCACTCTAGGTCTCATTAGTATCAGGCTCATGAACGCACACAGTGAAGAGCTGGCAGTGTGAAACAGAACCCAGCAAGATAGTCTTCAGTTTGGTTAGCAAAATAAAGTACAATTAAATATAAAACCTCTTGCATGTAGATAGCTCTTCATGGCTTTTTGTTGTTTTTGTTTTGAATTTGTTTTGTAAAGCACAGCAGCTTTGTGATATAAACAGTCCAGGTGTTACCAAAAGTCTATAGATCTAGAAATGAGGTTCATTCACTTTGGTTCATTCACTCTTCTCTTTCTTTTTGCTTTTTTCTGTCCATCACCATTCTTCCTGAAGTTCCAGTTTGTCCATTGAGGTTTTTCAGTATTTCTTCTAATTGGACTATTTGTCCACCCTCGTCACCCCAAAACTGTAGTCAGTTGGCTCTCAAGGACTCCCCATCAGTGCAGGCTTCCCTGCAGATGACCTCCAAGTATGGCCAGGAATCCAGGAGAAGACCTAGTCGCCTACAAGTCAGGGGCCTGCCTGCAGATACACAAATACCAGCCTTGTCGAGCACATGTGCAGAGGGCCTGCCCAGAGCCAGCCTTCTCTTGGCACTAAGAATATCAGGTAATTACAAAAGGTTGTCTCTTAGCCTCACAAAGCTTTCAGCCTACTTGGGAAAGCAAGCATTAAGAAAATAAGTTCAAGGCCAGGCACAGTAGTTCTTGCCTGTAATCCCAGCATTTTGGGAAGCTGAGGCAGGAGGATCACTTGAGCTGAGGAGTTCTAGACTAGCCCTGGTAATATAGCAGGATTCTGCCTCCATAAATAAATAAATAAGCCAGGCATTGTGTCACATACCCTCAGTCCCAGCTACTTGTGGGACTGAGGTGGGAAGATAACTTGAGCCTGAGAGGTCGAGGCTGCAGTGAGGCCTGGTCATGCCACTGCACTTTAACCTGGGTGACAGACCCAGAACCTGTCTCAAAAAAGAGAAAGGAAGGAAGGAAGGAAGGAGGGAAGGAAGGAAGGAAGGAAAGAAGGAAGGAAGGAAGGAAGGAAGGAAGGAAGGAAGGAAGGAAGGAAGGAAGGAAGGGAGGGAGGGAGGGAGGGAGGGAGGGAGGGAGGGAGGGAGGGAGGGAGGGAGGGAGGGAAGAAAGGAAGAAAGAAAGAAAGAAAGAAAGAAAGAAAGAAAGAAAGAAAGAAAGAAAGAAAGAAAGAAAGAAAGAAAGAAAGAAAGAAAGAAAGAAAGAAAAGAAAAGAAAGAAGAAAGAGAAAGAAAGAATGAAAGAAAGAGAAAGAAAGAAAGAGAGAGAGAAAGAAAGAGAAAGAAAGAAGGAAGGAAGGAGGAAGGATGAAGGAAGGAGGAAGGAAGGAAGGAAGAAAAAAGAAAGAAAGAAAGAAAGAAAGAAAGAAAGAAAGAAAGAAAGAAAGAAAGAAAGAAAGAAAGAAAGAAAGAAAATAAGTAAATAAGTTCAAGCGTGAAGTGATTATAAGAAATGCCTGTTCTTATAAAATGACAGAAGCCGGTGGCCTACAGTTCGTAGAGTTGGGAAGGTCTGCCTCTTTGAATAAATGACAGTTAAGCTGAGATATGAATAGGAATAAGAGTTGGCTGAGAAATACAAGTCGAGCTTATGACGACTCTTACAGAAGTAATTTTAATAGTAAGATACACTGACTCTTTCTCAGTTGAATCTTTTGAATATCAGCATTGTCACTCTCAACACCTTAATATTTTTCACCCAGCTTCATTTCAGGGTCCTAACATGGCCCCCATGTCATAGATTCTACTAAGTGTCAGCTCATTCCCTGAGAGATGAGCCACAGTTCCGGTGGTTGCGGTTTTTTTTTGTTGTTGTTGTTGTTGTTTTGTTGTTTTTGTTTTTGTTTTTGTTTTTTTCCGATTCCAGTTTTGTTCAGAGTAATAAACGGTAAGTGACTTAAAAGGCAAATACCACTGAGGTATGAGCTGTGAAAATATCC
This sequence comes from Macaca mulatta, assembly GCF_049350105.2. Taxonomy (NCBI): domain Eukaryota; kingdom Metazoa; phylum Chordata; class Mammalia; order Primates; family Cercopithecidae; genus Macaca; species Macaca mulatta. The sequence continues at coordinate 14,792,154 of NC_133417.1, forward strand.
CAAAGAAACACAGGGCAGGCTGGGGTGATACAGCACATCAGAAAGGCACAGACCTGAGTTCTCCAAGACTGGCTCTGTTTGCGGCAAGATTCTGTGGCCTCAGGAAGCCTGGTTGGGGACCCCAAACTGACCTGCAAAGGTAACACTGATGACTGCCCAGGGCTGCCAGCCGGAACAGAGTCTGTGTTATCACATCTCGGGGAGCTCGGGGATAAAAGACCAAAGGAAGGTTTCAGCAGGAGTCTTGCAGACGACCAGGAAGGCTCATGGGAGGGGAAAAGAGAGATGCATAAAGGGCCCCGACTTTGGGGATGCAACAACCTGAGATTCAGTTCCACGTGTCACTCCCTTGCTGGGAAATGTAAACTAGTCTCTAAGTCATGCAGAGCCTTAATATATGAACTAAGACTGCAAACTGTAACACTTAGAGACAGTGCACATATGGCAATGAACATCCATTTTGGCACTTGGTAGTGTGCAGTAAGAAATAGATATTTTTATTATCGACAGTTGTTAGCAACCAGACTGGGTTTAAGATGCATTCAGACAGGGACGCGGCGGGGCAGCAGGCTGGGAAGACAGAAAAGCAACCTCCATCAGAGATCTTCTCTCCCTGAAAAGGTACAAGAGGAGCCGAAGACAGAATGCATGCATGGCAGGGCCCCGGGAGCTCGAACTCAGGCCAGAGCAGCACCAAGGACAAGTCAGGCTTAGCAGCAGCAGCAGCAGCAGCAGCAGCAGCAGCAGCAGCAGCAGCAGCAAAGCTTTTTGATGTGGTGACAGCGAATCCTACAGATCCAGTGCCCGGGATTCTGCAGCCGCCGCCGCCGCAGTACTCATGACTGCTGACTTTCCCTCTGCTTTAGGCACCAGCTGGTCTGAGGAGACAAGGCAGTAATTAGAATAATTAGGACAAATCATCACAGTGAATTAATGAATCACCAGCCTCCCCCGGCACCATGATGGAGTTCAACAAAGAGTGTAGCTCCTGGAAATGCCGTGGACAATAAGCATTCCTGAACTTCTGTGGCACTGCCTGTGTCCAGGGGACGGTTCATTAGGAGGAAAACAACTTCCCCTGTTCCGGATTTGGCAGATCTGGCCAATTTGAACACGTGTTTAACTGAATTTTTATTAAGATAAGATCCTGGGGGTTAGACCATGTGACAGCATGAAAGCATTTGCAAATGCAGTTATTACGGTGGAACCACATGCAAATCATCTTTCTCTGAAAAGAGAGAAAAAATAAAAACACTACAGTGCTCATTTTCCTTTACTCTGGTTCCTGAACTACAGGCAGGATTTTGGCATTTCAGCAGACGGTCATTGTGATGTGTGACCATATTTCATTCACCAGGAATCAGAGGGTACAAAGCACTGAGTATACGAAGCATATACTTGTGATATAGACACTATGTTAAACATGTGGCATAAAGGGGTTTTGGTATTTAATAAATACAACAATTATATAAAATACATGCTATTATCTCCAGATTACATAAGAGAAAACTAAGAGTGAGGTCGATTATGTACCCTGCCTGAGGTTGCACAGAGAGGACATGATGGATGAGACTCCAGTCAAGAATCCACTTCACTGCCTATTCTCTTCTTAACTTGACTCCACAAGTCTCTATTATACTAACTTTGTCTTGTTGAGAATTGCTTCTCTGCTCTGCAGCACTTTCCTGAAAAATAAAGCCTGATTAGCTATGATTGACATGTAGGGTAAAATGTAAAAGACTTTGCATTCAGATGATTGTGCAAAACCTCCACTGTACCAGAGCGTCCCTCAAATTTGCTCTTCTGTTCTTTGAATTCTGAAACTGGATGCGTTTTGAGTTGCTGGGGTTCATTCAGAAAATTAATTTGAAAGGAACAAGCAAGAAACTGTATGTTCCAGGTGTGTAGCTGTCATCAATAATGTTCTGGACGAACATCTGTAATATCACCAATGGTGGAAGACCAGTGTGGAAGAAATAACCTTCAGAAAGCATCAGATTGTGCAATCATTGCTCTGAGTCTTCTAGAGCTAGCAAGTAATAGACATTTGCAAGGTGGTGATAAAGTCATTCAGGAGGCATCGAGGAAGGTTGACACAGATAATATTTCCTCAAGAGGATGAGCCCAAGCTCTGTGATCTGGCCAACACAGGTGCATGAAAAACAAGTTTAAAAAAATTACTTCAAGTTCCTAATGGCTTTGGAGAAATGGGATAATTACCCATCATACTATTTCTGTCAACACCCAATGACTTTGAGATTGGATGATGGCACCCATGTGTTCTTATCTTTCAGACAAGAAGAACGACCATTAAACACATTTCCTCATTTAAATATCGTAACACAGTTAGAAGACAGATAATATTTACTCCCATTATGAAGAAAAAGAAGCAAAAATGAGTCTTGCAGATAGTAGGCAAAGCTAAGAGGGTCACAGTCAAATGCTAATAGAACTGGGATCCACACCTGTCTTTAAGGACAGAATTTCAGGCACCTGAAAATGACTGTATGTATATGTTTGTTTATGTACACGTGTGTGTACATGTATATATAAATAAATGCATATACTTTGAAGAGGGAAATAATTTCAGTGCTTTTCAAATCACCCCACATTTTTATGTTTAGGTATATAATGTCACCTCCTTACGACCATCTTGAAATGTAACTTTTTTTAATGCTGTCTCAAAACTGTAAAGGGGAGGTGGGCTAGAAATCCTATTAGCCAAGTCTCTTATTTTATATTAAAAAAAAAAAAAAAAAAAAAAAAAAAAGGATTCCAAGCCCCAAGGGCTGTGCTGAATTGCACAGGACTCACAGAAAGCTAGTGCCTGAGCCAGAACTTTCACCAGGGGGCTTCTGTGCCAAGCACAGCCTTTATCCTGCTTTTAGTCCTCGGCCTCATCGGTGGCAAAGCATTCAGACAGTACACACACACCCCAAGGGGAAGAAAAGCTATTTTTCATCCCAGATTGCATTTCATTTTCTGAAACCTCCACTGACTCTTCTCCTGGAACGCCCAGGTAGGTATTCACTCTATTAGCATCCTCACTATTCGCTCTATTAGCATGCTCACTAGAGAAACAGAAAAGATGATTAGAAACAAAGGAGGAAACGCTAGGGAAACTACCACTCCCGCCTGACGCTGTGAATGCCACTCCGATGTCCTCCGCTTTCTTTACATATTCCCCTGTGCAGCGTGCCTATTGTGAGCACTGATGAATCCTGCAGCCCGCCTCCCAGAGAGCGCGGCACACGCAGTTGGCGCCCAGGAAGGCGGACAAGGCTCCCCCAAAGGGAGCAACCAGGTGCAGCGGGAGGAGGCTTCCCAGAGGAGACTTCCACCGCCGGCTTCTTTTCTTTTGTCTTCCGAAGGAAATAAAAAGAAGTCAGGGAGGAATTCGGTAACAATTCAGCCAAACACCAAGACAGCCACAAAAGAATAGCCTCTTCAAGAAGATAGGACGAATAGCGAAGCATCTAAGGGAGGTACCGGCGCGCATCGGGCGCTCCGAGCGGCCTCTTACACACAGGGCGATCATAACTCCGAAGAATCAGAAGATTCTAATGCGGCCCACAGGCTCCGTGCCCATTCCCCTCTGACACTTGCTTTGTTGTGCTTTAGGAATTCGTGAAGTCTGGGCTTCTGTTCCTGCTGAAGGCACCTGAATTACAGCCGGGTGGCGGGGGATGAGCTGAGTGCTGAGCCCCCAAGAGGGAAGCGCTGTTCAAGCTGCTGGTTGACTTTGGCTGGGGCTGGAGGATCAACCTTCGCCAGTCAGCAGAAGTTAGACCACCGCACAGGCACACTGTGTTGCTCTCAGTGCTGGAGGCCAAGACCTGAGGGCCGAGGACAGAGCCTGGACAGAGAGGACCGCAGCCTGGGTTTCCCTTGGCCCCTGGGAGCACAGGCATCCTAGGCCAAGTTACTGCTGCCCTTTGACGCTCAGCTTCCTTCTGTGTTAATATTTATTTGGTCTAAGGCAGTGTTTTCAGATATGAAACCCATCTCCAAAGAAAATTTTACAAGGAAGCCCTATTTGTAGAACAAATACAAACTACTCTAATTAAAACAGCTGAAAGATGAGTAGGGTGGGAGACTGAGGAATTATAATATTTCATTTTAGATTATACTTAACATTTGGAAACCAATCGTTTCAAGTATAACTCTTGAGTACTTACTTTGGCTGAAACTGCTCACAAAACCAAGACGTTCTGTGACCACCTAATGAAAACACTCTGCCCCAACTCTGTGCACTTACACTGACGTATTTTTCCTTCTACTATTTATTGCCGTCTGATGCTATGTTATGAATTTATTTGCTTATGTCCTTATTGTATATTTTTCTCATTAGATGCACATTTCATCAGGATCAGGGTTTTGTTCGTTTTACTTGCCACTATATTTCTAGCACTCAAAATAACGCCATAATAAATACTTGTTGAATATATGTCTGGATTTCCCAGAATTTAATTGGAATTATTTTCTCCCAAACTTGTATATATGTGGGGCCACCTCCGAGTCTGAGCAGTGAGATGAGTGTTCCCTTGTCTCTCTCAAGAGTTATTTTCTCTGAGGAGAAAAAAGAAAGTGAGCTGTTTAGTTTCTAAGAAGTGCGAATTCTACATATCTTGCTGTACCAAAAATAATCATCCTCTTCATAAAAATTTCAAAGGCACAAGGAGAACCTCAGCACGCATTCCAGAAAAAAAGGCTGAGAATGGTAGAGCAGCAGAGGCTGGTCCCATGCAGTCAAACCACGGGCGCTGTGAGTGCATGACCAGGGAGCTTCAGGACACCTCTCAGGGACTAGAGCTCTGTAATCAGCAGCGGAGAGCAGGCAGCCTCAGGCTTCAGCCTCCTAAAAGCTTTGATTGCATCCCAGGATATGTCTGAACATTTGAACAAGGTGAATTACTGGGTTATTAACACAATTCTTCACAATGGTTCAGGTGCCCTTGGAAGACTTTCAGCCCCTCTTAGGGAGGGTGCCAGCCTTTCCCTCTGGAGGAGAATTGCGCAGCAAAAGGAGGCCATGCTTGGACTTCAGAGCTCTGTTAAAACTCAGTCCAATTCTACTACTCACTGATTCTGGGAACTTCAAATTTCTATGTCTTACCTGTAAAATAAGGTTAGACATAGTTCTCTAATGGGAGTTTGTAATGATTGCACTTACTGTTTATATAACATCCAGCATAGTGCAGAGCACCGAGTATTATTATTTTCCACCACTATGACTATAGTTGATGCAATATTAAAAGGTAAGATGCATATATTAACTTCAGTCAACATAAAGAGACATTCTGTGTCTCATTACAGCGTAAAGCAAGGATGAAACATAAACCTTCTGAAAATCCAATGCGAAGATAAATGGCCCTGCCCACAATATACGAAATAAGGGAAAATATTTAATCTCACCATTTCTTTCCTTCTTTTACTTTACTTTTCCAATTGATGGAAAAAGTTCCTTCCCCTTTTTTCTAAATAATTCAATTCACAGATACTTGTGAAGTCTCAATACATCACTATGACTTTAATACATTCCAAATTCTTTTCAAATGTATTTTAAATATAAAATATACACACAAACAAAATGTTTGCACTTATAATTTAGTTTCAAGATGGAAGCCTGAACCACAAGGTATAATTCACAGTCCTTCCATAGTATTTGGCAATATGCTTTAGAAGCCAATATGCTCAATGTTTAACATCTTGGGCTCTGGAGAAGAAAATTCCCAGAACTGTCACTTGTGAGCTGAGTGAATTTGGCCCAACTGTAAAATGGTTCTAATAGTCTCCATCTCTTGGGGATGCTATGAAGACGAAATTAAATATGCATATAAAACATTTTTCATAGAGCTTCACACATTATAAGCCTTCAAAGAATGTTGATTGTTATAATTATTTTATTATTATTTTGTTTTCATCATTAAAAGTTATAAAGTAGATGTTGAAAAATGTCACACCTTTAAAACTCCTCACAGAAAGCAATATATATATATTTTGTACTAAGGGTAACTAATGTGAACCTTTGTCTCGTGCCAGTTGAGTAAAATACTGTTTGTTCCAAACACCATCAAATTTCTCAAAATTGATCTTCAAAGATTTAAAGCAGAGGGGTGTCTACATGAAAATGAATACCTGCAAACAAAAGAAAACATTAATGACGTATACAGATGTTCCCAAACATATGAGTTGCTGTTTCTTAAAAATCATCCTATACTTCTTTAGTGTACAAAGACTTTGCTATTTTAATTTCTTAGATCTAGTAAACATAACAATCATTATGCTTAAGATGAGTCTACCCAAAATACACATTTCTCAAATAAAGTCAAAACTATACATGATATTTAAGAAACCAAAAGTTTCATAATTAATTAAAGAAAGATCCAGGGACATAGAACCAAATTTGGGTTAAAGGTGAAAAATCTTTTAGTGCTTTATCAATTCTCATTATCAGGACTGTCTCCGGATCACAGAAGTCTGGAGTTAGAATAGCTCTTACTCAGGGTGTGTCTAGCATGGCGGTTCAGCAAATGCACTGTGGAAGCCTTGTATGTGTAGACTTGGCTTTAGAATAAGCCTGGGCATTTATGAACTCTTGTTCTCTTTGCATAAGTTACCAAATGTCATCAAGTTTCACTTGCCCCAACTCTAAAATGAAGCTAGCAACAACAACCTTGCAGAGTTGTTAAGGAGACTGAATTAAAAAAAAGATAGAAAGTGCTCAACTCAGTGGCATAAGAGAATTTTTTTCTTTTCCATAAGATGATACTTGCTCAGAATGTAATTGGATGACCCTCAGAATGCAATGTTCCGTGGTATTTTTCCAGAAAAATAATACATTTATTGAAATACTAGACTATGTTGAAAGATATTTAAACAAAGCTGAGTAGAAGATAATAATATTAATACTAAATATCACAGATGCTCTAGGTATGAATATGAAAAACTGTCCATTTATCTTAGAAGATCTTGATCCTTTTAGCTGGTTTGGTTGTTTTTTTGGAGGTGATAGTGATTTTTTTATTTATTTTATAGTTGTTTTGTTTTATTTGCTATAAAATGTTTATGTATCTGAAGCAATGAGATTTAAGATTTCACTTGTTTTGCCTTGCATTTTACGCTCTGTTGAGGAATCCTTAAAGCAAATTTAACACCCATTATATACCCACAAAAATGAAAAAAATAATAAAAAATAAAATAAAATGGGGCTAATACTATATTTAATGTTATAACATACCTAGATAATACTGGGGTCACAGTAAGCCCCAATAAAAACATATTGTTTCTTAAAAAAATAATTATAACACCAGAATATATGGTCACAGTTGCAAAAGCAGAGACCTCGATGCACTGGCAGCAATGGCTCTATCCATGAGCTTGAAGCCACACAATTCCGGTACGCCTGCTCTCTGACATTTTTCCTCTGTCCTGTAGACATCCTTCTTCCAAAACCAAGAGAGAGAACCTTAGCCACAATCCTTGACTCTGAATTGAGAAATCATTCTATTCTGTTGCTTTTCGAAGTTTTGCCAAAGGCCATTTTCACATTTGGAGGAGGGATTATCCATCCCTAGGAAATTTCTAAATCCCCTCAACCTTTTCTATATTTTCCCCCATAAATGATTTGACTTTCCCTCTTGCTTATTCTCAGAAAACACTCTGAGTTAATTTTCTTGATCGCACTTTCCTCAACACAGAAGCCCCCCTTCCATCTGCAGGCAAAGTGCTTCTCTATAATGCACAGATGGCAATAGCCAATCTCTCGCCCCAGGCCCCAAGTGTGCCTCACCTTACCCTCTGACCCAGTGGAGGCACACACAGTATTCAATCACCATTTTCTTAGAGCCTAGGTTTTTCACTGAAAAGCATTCCTTCTGGGTTATGATAGAACAAACCAGGGTGGCAATGGCACTGCCAACTGGTTAGCTGGGGTGCTCTGGGATCCAAAGCAAAGATGACCTTTGCCTTCTTTCATCTTCTAAAGCGCTGACCCATAACTGCCCTGGTGGTCTTTGGATAGAGGAGTTGTAATAGTCCAACAGGTTCATCTTGCCTGCTGCCCAGAAAGTCAAATGTACTGAGAAGAAGAGGTATTACGGCAAAGAAATGAATTTAATATCACAACGCCAGCCAAGTGAGCAGAACAGGGAAAGAGAACTTCTTAAACTCACCTTTCCATGAGAATTTGAAGGTGTGGGTTTTCCAGGGTACTTTGGCAGGCAGGGGGCTGGAAAACTGAAACAACTAATGAGATCACGGACGTGTCTAAAACAGCCTTGGTGCAGCTGAGTCAGTTTTTGGGAGGGAGTCTCAGAACCTGGTGGCAGCCCTTGGTCTGCTGAAATGCCAAATCTGAAAAATATTTCAGTGGTGATGTTGTCTATAGGGGTATGTGGGAAGTGACACCCCCCACCCACCCAAGCCCAGTTACGTGACTTTGGGGCAGTAAACAACTTACAGAAAAACAAGCTAAGCCATGGCAGGTTATGATTTAACAATGCCTATTCTTTAGAGAAGTACAACCTGTACCATAATTCTAACATTGCCCTGTGAATCTGGCTTCAATCTTCCAGCAAGGAAGAGGGACAATTTCCCTTGCCTCATAGTTTAACTGAAACTAAATTTCTCTCATTGTCATCTTGGCCTCCATGCTTGAATAAGAAAATAAAAATAATCTGTGAGGTTAGAAGCAAGATGGAGTTATTCATATTAGATTTATCTTATTATTATTTATAATTCTTCAAAGGTAGTTTCAGAGACACATTTCCCAAAAGAAGCAATACTTTTTAGAGACTGCACTACAAATCCAAATGTAGAGAAAAACACAAAACCCATACTGTACACACACAAACAAACAGACACTAAATTTACCTGACTCTGCAGGGGCACCATCTTGCCAATAAACTCAATTTGCATGACTAATAAAACACTTACCCTCTCAGTTCCAAGCTGGTTTCTTATAAATAAACATTACAAAACAAAACAAAACAAAAACTCCCTAATGTGACCCTTTTCTTTTTCTTGAGACCACAAGCTGGAGTGCATTGGCATGATCTTGGCTCACTGCAACCTCCGTCTCCTGGTTCAAGGGATTCTCCTGCCTCAGACTCCTAAGTAGCTGGGACTACAAGTGTGCTCCACCACGCCCAGCTAATTTTTGCATTTTTAGTAGAGACGGGGTTTCACCATGTTGGCCAGGATGGTCTCGATCTGATCTCATGATTCACCTGCCTCAGCCTCCCAAAGTGCTGGGATTAGAGGCATGAGCCAGGACGCCAGACCGACCCTTTTCAAGACAAAGAGAACACTATTTCAAAGATAAACGCTCTCTGTGATTCCCAGCCAACTGCCAAATGATGAAACTTCAACAAATATTTGAGGAAGTGCCGTTGAAGACCTCGTCCATTTTATCTTTTCTCAAAACCAGTAGTGAAAAAATATTTTGCAGTCCTGAAACCCTTGCTGATATGAGATAAAATTGAAAATTTTTAGCAGTGCCTATCAAGCATTTACTGAGAGTCATATGGTACTGTTTTTTAATTCAGAGAGAGGAAAAAATATTTATATAGCATAGGTTCTGGCTTTGAGGGGCTCATGGTTCACAAGAGCAAATAAGACAGTCACACAGACAGTGGCAATTCAAAGTAGAAAACAATTGCTATAGCAGAGATTTAAAAGCTATGAATATTCAGAGGAAAAAGAAATTACCTTGTTAGGAAAAATCTGAAAATCTTCAAGAATAGAAGGATTTGGATTATACTTTGAAAGATTAAATAGATTTACAGACATCTTGATGGAAAAGGGGAAGAATATTTGAGACAGAAAATCTAACAAGATCTAAGTTATAAAGACTGAAAAACATATTAAGTGAACAGTGTATACTAAATTAGCTTGTCAGTTACTGGTAAAAATATTTTTAAAAAGAAAATTTAAAAAAAAACATAACATTTAATGCCTGTTTTCATCTCTTTGTTTTGCTATAAAGGAATACCTGAGGTTGGGTAATTTATGGAAAAAGGTTTATTTGGCTCACAGTTCTGCTGGCTGGAAGATTGGGTGTAAGGTGAAAGCCTCAGGCTTCCATTCATGTTGGAAGGTAAAGGGGAACTTGTGTGTGACCAGGAGATGCCAGGCTCTTTTTAACAATCAGCTCTCATGGGAACTACCAGAGTGAGAGCTCACTCAATATTGTGAGGATGGCACCAAGTCCTTCATAAAGGACCCGCTCCTGTGACCTTAATGTCTCCCAGTAGATCCCACCTCCAACATTGGGGATCACATTTCAACATGAGGCTTGGGGAGACAAACATCTAAACCATGGCGATGTTCTCTATGATTACTCAAGAGACATTCAGTTGCCTTGTACAGAAATAATTTCATCTTAACCTCACCAGCACCCGCTAAAGAAAAGCAGGTATTGGCCGGGAGCAGTGGCTCAAGCCTGTAATCCCAGTACTTTGGGAGGCTGAGGAGGGAGTCAACTCCCTTGAGCCCAGGAGTTCAACACCAGCCCGGGTGACATAGCAAAACTCCATCTCTATCAAAAATACAAAAATCAGCCAGGCATGATGGCACATGCCTGTAGTTCCAGCTACTCAGGAAGCTGAGGCAGGAGGACTGCTTAAGCCCAGGAAGTGAAGATGCAGTGAGTCAAGATCACACCACTGCACACTAACTTGAGCGACGGAGCAAAGTCTTGTCTCAAAAAAAAAAAAAGAAAAAACTAAAACTAAAACAAAAAAGAACCCAGCAAGTATTAATATAGCAGAGTGCCATATATTTAGTCAAACTCTAAAATGATAGTAACTATAATACTATTAATAGTAGCCAACCACAGAAATGGGACATTAAAACTCCTTCAGGCTGAGCTCTTCCTATAATTGCATGCTATTTCTAACCAAATAAATATACATTTGAATCCAGTGTTAAATTCTATAATCTAATTGATGTACTGCATTAAGTAATGCATCCTAGAAATGCATTACACACTGCGAAAGTAGTTAAAATTAATATTTTAAGTGGATTTTTTAACAAAGCCTCCAACTCCATGTAGATGAAGAAACAGTCAGATAAATAATGCTAGAATGAAATCAAGAGTTAAAGCAAGGATGCTTTCCAGAAAGGTCTGGGGACAGGCAGCGTGATGGTAGGCTCTGACTGCCCACATGTGGCATGCATCATATGTGACTTACTGCAGGTTGCTATGTATGTTTCATCTGCTGGGACCAGGAAAATGGCTGGATGAATTCCCTTTTAGTTTTGACATTCTCAAGTTTTAAATGTCACACATTATTGGCTTCTGAGTTTGTATCCAGAATTTGTGATTAGGGAATACATTACTGTTGATATTAGATGTATGGCAAACCGTGCTTGCAATCAATCACCATTTTGTGAATAATATTTACCCATTTTCATTTTGCAGGCAATAGGATCTGCTCCAAAGGGCTACAAACCAATCAAAATAACATCAATTACAGTATAGAATGGCAGTAAGGCTGTACATATGTATGTGTATGGCACTGTGTATACATAATGGCACTGAACAAAAAAAGAGCAAGATCCTAGTGCTAGGTGAATTTTTCCAGGCTTGAATTATCAGTGATTCAGAGAAGTATGCAATTGCTCCCTGGATTTCCCCGAACAAAGATTAAATTAGTAAATATTGTAAATAACACCTCACAGAGCAAAACCAGGCTGAACAAATAGCTACATTTGGAAATAGAGACAGGAGATGATGAAATGAAATGCAGCATGGAAAAATACTCAGAAACACAGTCGAGAAGTCCATAAAACAGCAAATCAGCGATGTTTAGAATGCATTAAGGGAAATGAAAGGAAATCATGAGACGGTTTGTGTATATTGGCCTAAAGAATAAGAACGGTTGAGTTCCTCTAGGGTGGCCCCTGTAGAGTTTAGACTCATGCAATGTAAAAAGCACAGAACCAGGATTAAAGAGACACAGACACTGGCTTATGATGCACACAGGGAGCAGTCTCCCAGCATCAGCTTCCTCACCTACAGGAGGGAAACACAACTCCTACCTTTTGAGTTTCTGGGGGAATGTGATCTGTGTAAAAACACTTTTTAATTTGTAAGTTGTGTTCTGAATTTTAGTCATTAAAATTATCATGTTAGTTTAGAGGGAAAGGTACATGATACTGTGTTACTATTATACAACATAATTCTCATTTTTCAGATAAAGAAATTAAAGCTCAGTGAGGTTAGAGTCATAAAGCAAATAATAAAAATTACAGTTTAGTGACTGCTTAATGAATGTCAGGCACTGCGTTCCCCTGTTCTTTATTTAATCTTTACAACGGTTCTACAAGGTGGATTATTTTCTCTCTAACCTACAAGTTAGGGAACCAAGGCTTGAAAAAGTGAAGTGAGTTTTCCCCAAATCAAAGAGCTTATAAAGGATGAAGATGAGATTTAAGTGCAGGTGCATCTATTCTAAGGCTCATACTATTATTCACTATGTGTCAATGTAGCAACATCATAATTAAGTGTCCTACTACATGAAGGGACCTATACCAGTCTCCAAAGGGTGTTGGAGAGAGGGATGGGGATATAGATCCGAGAGGGTTTGTTGTGCTCTATTACATGCTGCATAAAAAGAATCTCACTGACTAAGCATGAGTCCCAGGCCAGAGCTTGGGAACACCTGTCAGCCCGGGAGAGCAAACTGAGGCCAAGAGCTGGACCACAAATTAAAACCAAAGTCCTTAAAACACCAGAAGTCAAAATCAGGAAAACCAACTTCAGTCATTAAATACAAAGAATAATTGTAGAGGGAACACAGCCTGTTAAAAATCAAGACAATGAAATACTGTAACAAAAAATGCTGAAAGATCTAGTGGATGTGTAGAAAACATGGGTGAAGAAATGGCAAACTTCAGCAGAGAGATAGAAAGAAAAAGGACAGATGAAAATACTAAAAGTGAAAAATACTATAAATGAAAATGTATTAGCTGCTCTTAACGGACTGTACAAAGCAAAGGAAAGTTCAATGAACTTGAGAACACATCTATAAAAACTGTTGAAAATGAAACACAAAGACATAAAGGAATGAAATAAACAGAACATCAGATATCTGAGATAAAACATGAAATGTCTAACAGAAGTGTAATGAGAGTTTCAGAGGGTGGCAGGGAGAGAATGAGGCAGAAGTAATAGTTGAAGAGAAAGTAGTCAGGAACTTTCTGACCTAGACATGTGCGAAATGTTGGATGAGGAAGCTCCAACCTTTCATCTCCCAACAGAAACATTGGAAACAAGCAGAAATGATCAGAACTAACTTTGTCAGAATGCAGGAATACAGTAAAACATTTATAGTCATCAAAAAATACAGAATCAGGAAAATAGTGCTTTAAAATGCTTGGAAACCTTTGTACTCTCCCTTCCTCCCAACCTGCCACCCTACCCTCTTTGAACAGTCTTGGTCTTGAAGTGTCTGTAGCTTGCATTCCCAGTGTGGCACCCTTTCCCATTGGTCTGGAGTGAAAAGAGTAAGATCTTATTAGTAAATATTGTGTTTATCTGTTCTGCCCTGTCTAGGGCTACCTGTAGGAATGACACAAGTTCTTTATCTCCGTTTTGCCAAACTGGAAACCCAGACTGGAAAGGCAGCTAATATTGCCAGGAACGTTGCCAAAGTAAGGACCCTCAGATGCTTATGGCAAGAGCTGACAGTCAAAGCACACAATAGACTGTCAAAACTAAAAACTAGGGAGAGTTTCTTTAGAAAAATTATGACATCCAAAAGAAGCCAAGTATGCTGGGAAATTCAGAAAACTACATGCGTACCCAAAAGACACATGCTCAGAAAAGGCCTCAGCAGACCTTAAGTTTTCATTGTGGGCTGTTGCCCAGCCAGTGCAAACCTGGCTAAGTCTTGAGGAGGGTGCTGACACAGAACCAATCTGCAAAGACCAGGAGAAGTGGTTATTTTCCCCTCTATCCCCACCCGCCTTGCCCTCACTCTCACTCTGACTCTGGCTTTCATTTTATTTTGGTTTTTTTTTGTTTTGTTGCTTGTAATTTTTTGTAATCAATGAGATCAAAAGTTGGTTCTTTGAAAGGCACAAGAAAATTGACAAATCTCTAGCTGGACTTACAAAAGAGATAAAAAGAGAGGAGACACAAATAACTAAAATCAGAAATGAAAGAGGAAACATTACTTCCTACCCTACTGGAAGAAAAAGGATTACAAGAAAATACTATGAAAAATTATATGTCAACAAATTAGACAACCAGATGAAATAGAAAAATTCCTAGTAACACATAAATAACTAAACTGACTCAAGTAGAAACTCTCAACAAACTTATAACAACCAAAACATTGAATTAGTAATATAAAATCTCCCAACTAAGGGAAGTCCAGGACCAGATGGCTTCACTGTTAAATTCACTACTTAATGTGATAGCACAAAAAACATCGCCAGCTTTGACTGATGGAACAGAGATGAGAAGAAATGAAGGAGGGTCTGTCAGACTTCTGATATCTACAGGCAGCAAAAAGGCAGATAGAGCTAATGAGTTGTGAACGTGTGTGATCCTTGAAGAAAAGGGAAGAATAATTCCAAGTTTGCCTTGAGACCAAAAAGGCTGATGGGACCTCTAGGGGTGCAGACTCTGAAGCTGAATTGGGCTTCTGTAGACCCAGAGGGCAGAGTGACAAACCACAGTGGGTTATTTGCAGGCCTTGAAGCCTAATGGAATTTATTCTGCTTTCTTTCCAAATATCTTGAGGTTTGTGACCCTTTTATTCCTTCCAGTTTCTCTCCTTTAAAACAGAAGTGTTAATCCTATGGCTGTCCCACCCTTACATTTTGAAAGCATATAATTTGTTCTCTAATTTCACAGCTCTACACATGAAGAATTTTACCCTAGAGCAGGTCATACCCAAACTCTCATCCAGACTTGATTTAGATGATTTAGAAAATGAGAAGTGGGACTTTTAAAAATTGATGGCATTTTATGAGGTTTTGGACTTAGAGTTGATACTGAAAAGGGCTAAGATTTTGTATAGGTTGGGATGGGGGTGGATGTGTTTTGGACAGGCGAAGGATATAAATTTTGAGGAGCTAGAGGCAGACTATTATAGGTTGAATTGCCCCTTCTGCCCCCACCAAAAGATATGTTAATGTCCTTAACTCCAGGACATGTCAATGTATCCTTATTTGGAAACAGGGTCTTTGCAGATGTGATTATTTAAGATGAAGTTATACTGGATTGGGGTAGGCCCTAAATCCAATGACCAGTGTCCTTATCAAAAGGCCACATGAAGACCCAGAGACAAATACACAGTGAAATGACAGCCATATGAAGACAGAGGCAGAAATTAGAATGATGCAGCTACTAGCCAGGGAATGACAAGGACTGCCAGTGATGACCAGCAGCTAGGGAATGGCAAGAAAATGTTCTTCTCCAGAGCCTTCAGAGAGAGCACGTTCACAATGACACTTTAATCTCAGACTTCTAGCTTCCGTAATTGTGAGAGAATAAATTTTTGTTGTTCGAATCCACCCAATTTATGAATATTTGTTCTGACAGTCCTGGGAAATAAACACAGCTCCCTATCAAAACAAACAAACAAACAAACAAACAAAAGGAAACAAAAAAATCCACTTTAATTACAAATACACGTATAAATACAAAAGGTAAAGAATAGTTTAAAATAAAGATATGTAATAATAACGCTAGACCAAGAAAAAAAAAACTGGGGTGGCAATATTAATATCAGAAAAAGTAGATTTTAGAGGAAAGAGGTAAAAGTCATTTTATAAAGATGAAAGAGTGAATACATTAAGACATCATGCTAGTTTACAATGTTTATGTACCTAATAACAAAATATATGAGGTAAAACCTAATAGAATTGTATGGAAAAACAGATAATTGTTGTAGGAAATTTTAATACACCTCTTTTAGTAACTGATAGAAGAAGTAGCCAGAATTAAAAAGGCTATTAAAGATATGAAAACCATCAACCAACTTGACAAAATTAAAATGGGTGGAACTCTCTATCCAACAACAGCAGAATACACATTGTTTTCATGTGTACATGGAACATTTTTCAAGTTAGGCCGTATTCTTTTCCATAAAACAATTCTCAATAAACTTAAAGATTCAAATTGTGAAATTTTTTTTCTGAAAATAATATAACTAAATTGGAATGAAAAATAGAAAAGTCACTGGAAAAATCTCCAAGGAGCTTCAAATTAAATAACAAACCTTTAAATAAGACATCAACATGGAAAATAGGAAGTATTTTGAATGGAATAAAAATGAAACGTCAAAAGTTATGGGATGCTGCTAAACAGTGCTCAGAGAAGAATTCAGAGCACTGAGTCTCAGTATTAGAAAGGAAGAATGGTCTCAGAACAGTGTCCTCAGTGTACACCACAAGAAACCAGAAAAAGAAGAGCAAATTAAACCCAAAGTAAGTTTTTAAAAACAGCAAATGTCAAAACAAAAGCAGTGAAATACAAAACAGAAAAACAACAGAGTGTGGAATGATAGACATTGGAGATTTGGAAGTAGGGGTGGGGTGAAAGTGGAAAAGGTGTTGAGAAACTTCCATGTACAGTATTCAGGTGATGGATACACCGAAAGCCAATACTTCATTAGGATGTAAGGTACTCATATAATAAAATTGCACTTGTATCCCTTAAATTTATGCAACTTGTTGAAAGGAAACCAAATGATGGTTAGTTAAGAATATCACTAAACTTATTTTTAAATTGTTAAAGTTTTGGTCAGATTGATTAGGAAAGGAAGAGAGAAGACAGAACTTACCAAAATCAGAAGAAACAGAATGATGTAGTGACATCACCACAAATTTTAAAAATATTAAAAGAATAATGAGAAAGTAGAATGAACACCTTTTGCCAGTATCTTTGGCAACTTAGATGAAATGAACAAATTTCCTGAAAGACAAAAACCACCAAAGTACACTCAAAAAGTAACAAATAATTAGAATAGTCTTATATTTACTAAAGAAATTGTGCTTGTACAAAGAATATTCCAGGCCCAGATGACCACTAATAAATGTTACCACCAAACATTTGAGGAAGAAATAAAATCAAATCTACAAAAACCTTTAGAAAATTGAAAAGTGGGTATGATCTGCCAAATCATTCTATAAGTCAGCATTATCCTAAAACCAAAACCAGAAATAGACATTTCAAGAAAAGAGAAATATAAACTAATATACCTTACGAATAAAATGTCAAAACTCTGAACAAAATTTTAGAAAATGATATTCATCCAACAATATATAAAAATAATAACACATGATGACCAAATGTGTTTTTCTCAGGACTGCAAACATTAATTCTTTAACACTTGAAAAACAAGAAAGAAACTTCACCATCTTACTAAACCACGAAAGAAAAATCCTCTTAATGATTAGAGAGAAAGTGTTTGACAATTCTAATATTCATTCCCGATATAAACTTGTAACAAATGCAAAATAGAAAGGATCATTTTCAACCTGAAAAAAGACATCTAGGGAAAACCCCACAGTTAATATCAAGCTTTATGGTAAAAGATTGAATTTTTTAATAAGACCAAGAACAGATCATGGATTTCTGCTCTCACTATTTCTACTCAACATTTTACTGAAGGTCCATGTCCGTACATTAAGGCAAGAGTAAAAGATACCACAATTAGAAAGGAAGAACTAAAATTTTCTTTAATCACTAATGGCGTAATCATCTTTGTAGAAAGTCTAGCAGAAACGACAAAAAAAGGCACTGGATAATAAATATGCTCATCAAAGTTCCAAGACATACAGAATAAATTTAAAAGTTATAAAAATAAATTTTATTTATATATACTTTCATTAAATGACTTTAAAAGGATTTTTTTTCAAAAATTCTATGTACCACTGAAAACATATGGCATATTTAGGGATGTGATCAAAAAATTTGAAAGAACTGTACCAAGAATTGCTAGAAAAAAAGTAAAGAGAGTTAAGTAAATGAAGAGCTATATCATTTTTATGAATTGAAAGATGTAATATTGTTAAGATGTTAATTCTTTTCAAATAAATATTTGTACAATCCCAATTAAATACTATCTTAATAAAAGCCACATAAGTTTGTATTGTTAATATTGACAAGTTAATTATAATTTATTTGGACATGCGAAGAAACTAGACTAGCCAAAACAACTTTGAAAAAAGAAAAAAGAACCAAGTTTGAAAACTATCTGATTTCAAGCCTTACAGTAATAACGTGTGTTTTGTTATATGTATAGACAGATTAATGAAACAGAACAGAGGTTGCAGAAATAAACTCATACATACAGGATAACTGATTTTCAGCAAAGATGTGAAGGCTATTCAGTGAAGACAGAATAATCTTATGACAAATGGTGCTAGAATAATTGCATATCTACTTGAAAAGCAAACAAAAGCAAAAGCAAAAGCAAAAACAAACAAAAAAACCCAGAAAATGAAAACACAAGTAAAATCCTGATTCATTTTCTGTACTATATACAAAAATTAACTCAAATTATATCATAGGTCCAAATGGAAAAACAAAAATTAAAAATATGCTGGAAGAAAGCATGAGTTAGGCAAAGATTTCTATGACATAACACCAAAAGTCCAATTTATTAAAAAAAAAAAAAAGAAAGAAAGAAAGGAAAAAACACCACTGGTAAATTTAAATTCGTCAAAATTAAAAGCCTATGCACTTTAAAAGACACTGTTGAGACAATGAAAGACAACTTAAAGATGATTAAAAGTGGACTAACCACAACTCTATTATACTGCTGGTAACAAGGTAAAATGATACAACCACATTGGAAAAGAGTTTGGCAGTTGTTTATACAGTCAAATATACACCTACTCTATAACTCACCACTGCTACTCCTAGATAATTTATCAAGAGGAATAAAAACGTGCACAAAAAGACTTCTACAAGATTAACAGCATCCTCATTCATAATAGTCCAAACCTGTAAACAATTATAATGTTCATCAACAAAAGAATAAGAAAATAAAATATGATGTTATATATATGTATATTCATTCAGTAGAAAACTACTTGGCAACAATAAGATGTCAACTACTGATACATACAAATCATTAATGTAAAAAACACAGATTATTCTGACTAGACAGAGTCAGACACATACAAGTACATATTGTAGAATTCTATTTAAATCAACTTCTAGAGAAGGTAAAACCATCTCACAGTGGAAGCTGCCTCAGCAGGGATTGAATGGAAAGAAGCAAAGAATATGTTTGGGGGTGATGGAAAACACTCTATTGTTTTAGGTGGTGGTGGTCACATGAATGTACGCTATTACAAAAACTGATTAATAGGAATGCTTAATTATTTATTTTATGATATGTAAATTATACTTCAACAAATAATTGAGAAAACAAGGAGAACTGCAGATAAAAACTAACAAATTTATTAGCAGATTCAATAAGTGTAATTATATCTCATCTCCAACCAGAGAAAGATAAAATTGGGAAATGATTTCAGCTACAGTATGATGCGTGCAAGATGTTAACCCTTGTTGCTATATGCCACTGAGATTGTTGGATTGTTTATTCGTGAGGCATAACCAAGCAAAAGGTTTTACTTGTTCCAAGACAAATTAGTCACCTATTTCTGCCGTTAAAAAAAATAAAGCTCACCATCTTCAAATGTTTAAATTATAAAATATATTAATTACCTATACTATCTTGTTTGTTTACTTGGTTTTGCTTGTTTTGATATTTGTTGTTTATTATTTTCAGTAAGATGGTAAAATTCGACACAGCTGAGGCCAAGTCACAGGGAGTATAGAAATTGATATTGGAGGCTAGAAATACGATAATCCATGATATGCCTTTTTTTAATACTAATAAGTTAAAATGATTATCATGGCTGCAAATAGCAATTATTCTGATGTTGGTAGAGGGGTGAATCTTTTTCTTTTCTGAATTACTGAAGATCAGAGAAGGAAAGTTTCTGACAATCTTCATCCTGTCTCCTAATATTCTTTGCTTCCGGAAAAATGAGTGTTAAGGCTGGAAGAAAGGGAGGTATTTGAAACTAACGTATATTAACTGAATACTATGTATTTGGCATCTTTGTGGGCTGCTTTGTGTACATTGTGTTGTTTAATCTTCACTTAAACATACAAATTATCTATTATAATTACTGTTTTAGAGATGAAGAATCAGGGTTCACGGATTAAATGACACCTATTTTTCGAATCACACACCACAAAATCTCAAACCCAGGTGAGTATGATGGTGAAGAGGGTGTACTATGTTTCCTGTCTTTATTTATCCTAAAACTGTTGCCAAAGTCTCCCATTTGTGAGTCAGAACAGCTTTATGACCTCCAAACCACGGTCCAAGGAATGGGAAGAAAAAGTGTTATTTGATTTGTGGTAAAGGCAACATATCAGATTTGTTTAATTGCTTCTTCATTATTTAGCTCTCAGAAACACCACCTATTAATCACCTGAGAGTTAATCATACTAAATTTTATCCATTAAAAGCCAAAGCCATTAGTCAGAAAGCCAACAGCAAAGACAGTGCTTACGAAAAGCAATCATCATTTTGGATGTGGGCCAGCATTTACCCAGATGCCTGTTGGCTAATGACACAAAACAGAGCACTTTAGAGAGATATGGCTAAGAGGAAGCAGAAATTTTATTTGTTTTCCAAAGAAAACAAACAGCAAAATGAAAAACAAAATTACTCAGTGAAGTTAAAAAACATGTTCCTTGGGAATTTCTAATCATTTCTGATTTTGTCATGTCTCACTAAAGATTAAAAATGTATCAGATATGGTCTGCAGGCTATAAACAAATGCATCATCATGAAGAAATTGTGGGGAATCAAGGCAAAAAAAGAAATGAAAACAACTAGAACTTTCCAGATTGAAGACAACCCAATTGTCCTTTTATTCAGAGACAATGTGTCCACAAAAATTATGTGTTCAAAAAGACTTACATTGATCTTTTTAGAAAATTTATCCAACACTATGTGATGTAGTACCTCACTTTAAACCTATCCCCTCCCTCTTCCTTTGGCAATCTAATTGATTTTAAAAGAGTTAACAGCAATTCTTTAGAAAGTATTAATAAGGATATTTAGGCAATTCTGAAATGCCATCTTACACACACATTAGCAAACGCCATTCTTGGAGTTTACATTATCTAACAGCGGTCTGTGTGGTGCGGTATCTTCTGAGGGGCTTCAGAGTACCTTTCATATGCAGGAAATATTTTCAGTAGTACGTTTGCAAACCGTGAGATTCTGCCACTAGAGTAACAGGCTTCAGGTGTGTGTCACTTTCCTACCTGTTAATCTTAAGGTTAAAAGCAATTCTTGGGTTTCTCAAAGAGTGATACTGGGACTCACTGATACTGAATTCTGGGAAAGTAAAATCCAGGATTCGAATGGTGCCTTCATCTATTCAGGCAGCCATAACAAAATATAAATTGCAGAGTAATTTATAAGCAACAGAATTCATTGTTCACAGTCCTAAAGGCTGGAAAGTCCAAGATCAAGATGCCAACAGATTCAACATCCGGCAAGGGCCCATTCCTTATAGGAAACACCTTTTTGCTGCATTTTCACATGGTAAAAGGGGTGAACAAACTCCCTCAAGCCTTTTTCACAAGGGCACTAATTTCATTTTTAAGGGCAGAGCCCTCTTGACCTAATCACCCAAAAGCCTCACCTGGTAATACCGTGACCTTGAGGGTTAGGTTTCAACATATGAATCTGGAACAATTCTTCAGACCATAACAAATGTATAAAATGATAGCAAGCTTTGGAGGTCCTCCACAGGCACTCTAATGTCTGAGCACAACTACTACTTACATGTTCAACATCTTCAGTTTTATCAGTCATATTTGGCTTAACATATATGACTTTTGTGTGTGTGTGTGTGAGACGGAGTTTCACTCTTGTCACCCAGGCAGGTGTGTAATGGTATGATCTCAGCTCACTGCAACCTCCACCTCCCGGGTTCAAGCAATTCTCCTGCCTCAGCCTCCCAAGTAGCTGGATTACAGGCACCTGCCACCACACCAGGCTAATTTTTGTATTTTTAGTAGAGACAGGGTTTCACCATGTTGTCTGGGCTGGTCTCGAACTCCTGACCTCAGGTGATCCACCCAACTCAGCCTCCCAAAGTGCTGAAATTACAGGCATGAACCACTGCACCCAGCCCATATATGACTTTTTAACGTTTCATCTAAAAATACCCTAAGTGTTATGGTCCAGGAAAATTTGATAGACCCTCATAAAGAGAAAAAAAGAAAAAAAAAGTAATTTTTACCAATATTCCAAATTTCCTAGTTATTGCCATGCTGTGTATCTAGAAAGGCATTCTGACTGGGCCTTATACAGAGGTATATAGTGAAAGAAAATGGAAATTTCGGTGGGAAAATGTTTATTGAAGTTTTATACAATGTGCAAGAAATATACACATTATCTCATTTAATCTTATCAATAACTGTATACATTCTCTGCCTGTCGCCTACATGGGGAATCTGGAGATCAGTTAGTTTGTGTATTTTGCCTAAATTCATAAAGGAGTTCGATTCAGCAATTTTTGTTTTTAAAACTTTTTTTTAAATTACCAAATCTTCATGTTTTTTCAGGTATACCTTCCCCTTATTGTATAATGCTATAAGCTTTGCACTTGAGGAGATACTGGGGATATTCAGGAATAGATTAATTAACATTGGTAACATCTTCATACATGCCCTTTGATGGACATACAGAAGCAAAACTCCACATACACTTCCACTGGGTTGCCATTTGAAATTGCAGGGCCAAATCCTTGAGTATGGCAATATTGTGCTAAACTAGGACTCACCGAGAGAGAAGTTGCTAAATGTGGTAAGCACTGGCCTTGTGCCTTAGCATAAATCTCAGGGCTACCTGACCATGAGAGGTAGCCTGGCCAGCAGGTCAGTGTTGGCCCCACTCTTCAGAGTTTACTGTTTTCATCTACAAAAACTTAAATTGCAATGTAGGATCCCTTTTATCCACATTGATGCCATGTTTTCCAATAGTTCCAATGTTTTATTTTCCCGTGTGCCACTGGACTCCATTCTTAAGGCTTCCTATTAAAAAACAGACCAAACAGTCTTTCTAAAACTCTTAGAAAAACGGTGCCTGACCTTTCCTAAATGCCCAGAAGCCCTGTATCTGCCAACAGTACCCATACCAGGCAACAAACAGGCCTCACTGTACAAACCAAAAATCTTTTGCAACCAGTTTGTGACATTTGTTGTTGAATCCCCAATGCATAGCAGGGAGTCTGGAATCTAATAAGTGCTTCTGCTCTATGTCCTTTTTTGCATTCATGCAGCAGATTTTTATCAAGAATCCTCATATCAGGAGCTGTAATTGCAGTGGAGACACAGGGATGAATCAAAGACTGAGGTCAAGGGAAGATGTGGACACCTAGGTGACCAGGTCATGATTAAAAGGATCAACTGGGACACTTACGCAATATGACTTTTCCTTGAAGGGACCTGAATGGAACAACCAAGTTAATTTCTGTATCAGGCAAGGCAGAATCTTGAAGGTTAACTAGGAGTTTTTCGGGTGCAAAGAGGGGTCATAAAAAAGACAGTTGGAAATAATTGCCTCGTAAACCAACCAATTGCTCAGAAATATTCTCCTTCACAGCATCGCAACTCATGAAACATTCAGTCCTAAGATATAAAGTGCAACCTGATTCCAGCCTGTCCATTTTGACAATCTTTGACTGCTCTGGCAATCGCCAAGTGCCCCTCTCCAGCCCAGTCAGTTGTTTCTGGCTCCATTCACAACTCTACATGATGCCTCATTAGAGAAGTGTCCTGAGACTTCTAGTGAGATATACCTTCCTGAGACCTACCCAATGTGCCCATGCTGACTCCTACCAGACAGTTGAGAGACCAACTCAGAGAAGAATAGCAAAGAAAGCAGACAATGGGAGGCTTTATCCCAGTGCCCAGTCCCTGCTAGCTGAGCCAGTTGAGAGTCGCAAACCAGGGAAATCCAGAGATTTTAGCTTCATTTATGGCCGCTGAGCGTAAGGATTAAGAAACGGAGGACCGTAAGATGGAAGACAACATGACAGTGGTACAAAGGAACTGTTTGCTGTGTTTTTGTTGATGTTAGACCATTTATAACTATTTCTCTTTAATTAAAAAAACTGTTTTGGGCCGGGCGCGGTGGCTCAAGCCTGTAATCCCAGCACTTTGGGAGGCCGAGACGGGCGGATCACGAGGTCAGGAGATCGAGACCATCCTGGCTAACACGGTGAAACCCCGTCTCTACTAAAAAATACAAAAAACTAGCCGGGCGAGGTGGCGGGCGCCTGTAGTCCCAGCTACTCGGGAGGCTGAGGCAGGAGAATGGCGTGAACCCGGGAGGCGGAGCTTGCAGTGAGCTGAGATCCGGCCACTGCATTCCAGCCTGGGCGACAGAGCGAGACTCCGTCTCAAAAAAAAAAAAAAAAAAAAACAAAACAAAAAAAAAAAAACAAAAAAAACTTTTATGCAACAAAGAAAAACAAAATTAAGTATAAATTTATGTTGCACCATTTTTAGGAAGGATCCAGATAAGGTTCTGAAAAAATATAAAATGTATTAAGAGAGAATATGGGCAAGGGTGGGAAGAGAAAGAGAGGGAGGGAGAGAAAGAAACTTTTCAGCAAGTATTCTTAAGTACTGGTAGCCAAAATGAAGCCTCATTTCTGCTCTACAAAGAGAAATAACCTGTAAGTGCAAGTGTTTGAAATGTTAGCTCCAGGAGCATTAGTGTGACGGGAAGTAACATTTCCTGTAAAACCAGTCTCCTTACAGATGCATCGCCATCTTCTTCAAGGCAATTGTGTTTAGAAGTCGGGCAAAGGCGAGCTCTCAGAGGCAGAACTCCATTTTGGACTGCAGGCATGTAATCCATAACTTCACCAAGCAGTCAGTAAACAAATTCATGAGCATATCTTTCTCTCATGTTTTTTTTTTTCTTCCAGACCTTGCGTTTTATTCTCTCAGATGATAAATTCCTTCTTTCATGTATTTAAAGACAACATTACAAGTTTTACCTGTATTTTGAATACTGGAGCTCAGATTCTTCTAATTGAAGTCCTGCTTCAGTCTCCTGGTCAGCTACCAGACTCAATCCATCCCCCTTCAAATTCTGTTTTATGTTTCAAATCCCCCAATCTTTGACCCTTACTCCAAGAAGGATTAGAAAAAGTACCACAAATGAAATAGAAGCAATAAAAATGAACATTCCACTTTGATCTTTCCATTTGAATATTTTGTGGTGCAAACAGAGAAGAGTAAAGGAGGAAGCGGGTCTTCTTCAAAGCAGCGTTCTAAATAGTGTATGACAGCCAATTACTGAGTCTAGCGCGGTCTTTCACACTCCCTACTTCAAATGAGAATGCAAAGGAAGCCGTGTTCCTTTCCATAGATAACTTTTTTGATGAGAACATTGAAGAAGTTGCACTGGAAAAAATAGAATTATAATGGAATTACACAAAACACTGTATACACCTGCCTTTACTGAAGCCATTTTGTCCAGATGTTGTTAAATATTCAGACATTAAAACACTTAAATTAATAAGATAAAAGCTAAAAACCACTAGTTAGATGTATTAAATATGGTTAAAAAATACCTGGTTGAATACCAAAAAGATCTGTTGTTGTTGTTGTTGTTTTGAGACAGAGTCTTGCTCCGTTGCCCAAGGTGGAATGCACCAGTGCGATCTCAGCTCATTGCAACCTTTGCCTTATGGATTCAAGTAATTCTCCTGCCTCAGCCTCCTGAGTAGCTGGGATTACAGGTGTGTGCCATGAGGCTAGGCTAATTTTTGTATTTTTAGTAGGGACAGGGTTTTGCCATGTTGCCTAGGCTGGTCTCGAATTCCTGGCCTCAAGTGATCCACCCACCTCAGCCTCCCAAAGTGCTGGGATTACAGGCATGAGCCACTGCGCCTAGCCCCTAAAATGATCATATTTATAAAATAAGATAAAATAATAGTTGCACCATAAAGTTACTTTAGAAGTTTGTTTGTTTTTTTTTTAATTTAAGAAACTATTTCATAAGCACCTGGCAATAGAACTTAAAACCTTCAAAGCAACAGCCAACAGCAAACAAAAGATGAATAAATGGTACTGCACATGAAAATGAGAGGAAGAAAAAGGAAAAAGGAGGACAAGTGGCGAAGGGAAAAGGGAGAAAGTGGAGCCAGATCAGGTTCTGGGGCTAGGGATGAGATGGCATGGGAAAAGCTCTCACGAGGGATGGCCAAAAGGTGTCAGTGGGATGGTTACCTTGGATGTGAGTACGTCGTCTTCCACCCCCTCCTCTCGCTGTATCTCTCATAAAAGTGGCAAAATACAAATGTCTATGAGTGAGGACATTTTGCAAATATTAAAGAAAAGACTGAATTTTACGTCTGGGTTTTCTAGTGCAAAATTCAGGCATCACAAGAGGATAAAAAAATCAATTAATAAATTAAACAAATAGGCAGAAGCCAGATTCCGATCCAGAGTTCACCATGAAAACAGAATTCCCTCTTCACTCCGCTGCCCCATCCCACACTTCTGTTGCTGCTCAAAACTATCAAACAAGCAAACAAAACACAAGAAGATATAACTGAATATATGTTAAAATATTCCAATATTGCTTTTAGGAGCTGGGAGGTTCCAGTTGACTGCTGGCTTAAGCTTTCTTGGATTTTAACCAAGCAGATATAATTCCAGCTCTTTCTCTACTATCCACCTGCCTAACGGTACTAGTTCCAGGCAGCTGAGACCTCCCTGGACACTTCCTTTGGCCTTATACATTAAGAAGGAGATTCTAGAATGGGTAAAACCATGCTTTGTCGGGAAAGATGCTTGATTTTGTTACAGGAAAGGGGTCCATATCCAGACCACCGGAGAAGGTTCTTGGATCTCAGGCAAGAAAGAATTCAGGGCGAGTCTGCAGTGCAAAGTGAAAGCAAGTTTATTAAGAAAGTAAAGGAATAAAAGAATGCCTACTCCATAGACAGAGCAGCCCCAACGGCTGCTGGTTGCCCATTTTATGGTTATTTCTTGATTCTATGTGAAACAAGGGGTGAATTATTCGTGCTTCCTCTTTTTAGACCATATGGGGTGACTTCCTGACTCTGCCATCACATCTGTAAACTGTCATGGTGGTGGTGGAAGTGTAGCAGCGAGGACGATCAGAGATCAGTCTCGTCCCTGTTTTGGTTTTGGTGGTTTTTGACTGGCTCCTTTACAGCAACCTGTTTTATCAGCCAGGTCTTTATGACCTGTATTTTGTGCTGAACTCCTATCTCATCCTGTGACTGAGAATGCCCTTAACCATCTGGGAATGCAGCCCAATAGGTTTCAGCCTCATTTTACCCAGCTCCTATTTAAGACAGAGTTGCTTTGGTTCAAATGCCTCTGACAATTTGACCCAAGCCTGAAATACTTTCCTGAATGAGATGACATTTGTGGATCCTAACACACCAGCCACAATCCTGACCTTGACTTCAAGAAAAATATTGATATTGATAAGCATGTACCTATAGATATAGATGTAGATATAGATATAAAATTAGTTTCCTCAGGCGGGCATTCATTTTACATTCAGAGGGTTCCGTGTGCCAAACACTGAGTCAGGATCATGGAGTTACATGCGTGTTTTAAAGAACTTGATTGTTTTAAATGTTTTGAACCTACAATTTTTTTGTTATTCAACACTTTCTGTTGTTCAGGCACACAGTAGTCTGGACAACATGTTAAATCTTTTTAGTAATCAGATCTGTTGCTCAAGTCACTTTGTGTCATGTACACATCTGCATTAATCAAGAAAAGAACTCATGTGTAGCAATTTTCACCTTAGTGCAGACCAAAGCAACTGCTCAGGTTTTGATGTTTTAAGAGTCAGCATGACAAGTGAAAAAGTGTGGTCTTTTGAGTTAGCCAGGCCTGGATTTATACTCATACTCTGCTTCTTCATGACAGAGTGTTACTCTTGGGTGTGTCACGGGGATTCTCTGAGCCCCAGGTTCCTCTTACATAAGTGGAATTTAAAATATTTACTCTTCGGCCGGGCGCGGTGGCTCAAGCCTGTAATCCCAGCACTTTGGGAGGCCGAGACGGGTGGATCACAAGGTCAGGAGATCGAGACCATCCTGGCTAACACGGTGAAACCCCGTCTCTACTAAAAAATACAAAAAACTAGCCGGGCGAGGTGGCGGCGCCTGTAGTCCCAGCTACTCGGGAGGCTGAGGCAGGAGAATGGCGTAAACCCGGGAGGCGGAGCTTGCAGTGAGCTGAGATCCGGCCACTGCACTCCAGCCCGGGCGACAGAGCGAGACCCCGTCTCAAAAAAAAAAAAAAAAAAAAAAAATTTACTCTTCATTTTGAGTAGACACTTACAATAGATGTATTAGAATTGGTTACCAACATCCTGATGAATCCGTCTTGATCGGAAAAATTTTAATGTAGCCTAAATGTTAAAAGTCCATTTTAAAAAACATAACAGAGAAGATACTGGTTTTTTTTGTCCTTGAGGCAGCATTCAACTCTGTCCACTCGCATAACTTGATGGCACTCTTTGAACTTTTCTGACTCCCTAGATTATAACCCAAGCAAGGGTGGAACCGCGTAAGAGACACAGTGCTTCCTTCTCTGCACTAACAGACCTGCCTGGATTTAACACTGCGTCTGTATAAACCTGCAGTGTCAGCCAAACGACTGATGCTCTCCTTGACTGTTTAACTCTCACTGCTTCCCACTCTCCCTTAGATTATAATTTATGAGCCAACTTCAAATGTGAGCCAACTTCATTGAAGTACCAGTTGTCATCTGGTACTTCTTGAAGCTAAATTATATCAATTTCATCTATTTGGATTTTATCCCTTATAAATATTGCCAAAGAATTGAAATTCAAAATTCCTCTTTCTCCAATGCATTTCCAAAAATCAAGTCTTATATTCTCTAATTAATAGCCAAAACCTGTAACGCATTGATATTTCCATATATAACAAAAAAAATAGCTTGAAAATGAAATCCACGTGTTTGTCAATAAGCCTGACCAATTGTCCTCTAGGGATGTCTATTTTGTGTTTCCATGTTTTGTTAGTTACTACTGATCAGAAGGAAAAAAATAAAATAAAATACATAAAAAATAAAAAAGCTTTTAACTAAGAAGCAAATTTCTTGTGTAGTCTGTAAGCATCAGTTAATACATTCTTTCCAGTGAATCATGTTTGCAATGCTATTTTATTTATGGTGGCATTTAGATATTCCTGATTGCTTTAATGCCTGGCATGTAAAGAGTTTTTTCATCTAACGTAGCATCAAACATCTGGATGGGAGCTTAACATTTAAGTAATTTAGCTCTATATTTTCAATTATCCTCATGTTTGACATCTTATGGAGCAAACATCCAGATGTGTCACTGAAGATTTCCTTTTTTAACCAGATGTTTTATTGTCTAGTAGACATTTTTCAAATGAAAAAAAATGTATTTTTACTTTTCTTAATAAAGCAATCTTTTTCAAGCCTTTTGGTTCCAAAGTTTCGATTCTATACTCAACAGAAAATCCAATTTCCTTGAAGATGAATTTAAAAAAATATATATTTCTTTTCTCTCTGTATCTATTCATTTCCAATCATGATAATGATTCTTGCCAACTGATATAACAGGAAAATCCCCTCTTTGGTATGTTACAAAAAATTGCTTTGAATAGATGGCTGCTACATAGAAATTTAGCCTGTCTCATTTCAGAAGACATTTCCCCTCAGTACTGAAGAGTCAAATCAAATATTTCTTGGGAAAATAGTTCAAGTCTCTGTGACAAAGATGAAGAGACTCCTGAATTATGTGGCACCTTTTCTCTCCATTCTTACCTTTAAACAACAGCCGTATCTTTAACTGACAACAAAAGATTGTTTTAATACATCCTTTGGTTGCAAAGACCAAAACTGATTCAAACTGGCTCAAATATAAAAGTTGATTGGAAAGAGTGACTTAAATTTCAAGAAAACACAGAGTAGAAATTTCAACTGTGCCTAGTGAGAACTGGAAACTTTGTCTCTTCCTCCTTCCAAGCCTCTACTCTCTCTCTCTCTCTCTCTCTCTCCCTCCCTCTGGAGTTGCAGAATTCCATTTGACTTGCACATCTCTTGGAAGAACTCCAATTGCAATTCTTCAGAGCGACTCTTCCTGAGTTTCAAAACTATCCTCCTATAACCTAACTACGTGGTCAAACTTCACTCATGTTTTATACTAAAACCCCAGTCTAGTAATCTCGAGAGGGTTTATTCTATTGCATCTTAACTCATATAGAAGTACAGTAATTTATAAATCAGCTTTATTGTTGCTCTTATTTGATATTTGTTACTTAAAGAGTAAATAAAATGTCAAGTAAATTAAAATAACATATTAAAAATAATCAGTAGAATGTGGCTATAACAGATGTCATTCTACTCATATAACTTAGTAGTGTGAGTCTGTTTCAATATTTTATTTTAGAAAGATAATGTTAATTGTTTCCATTAAACAGTAACAGTCTTCTCAATTAATCAAACATCCGACTATGACAGAGTGTAGTATTCTCTAAAATTCTGTACTATTTTTAGATAATAGCTTGCGTGGTCAACATAAAGAAATATTAGCTTGTGAGACCAAGAATCCGGCCTCGCCTCTATCCTGATTAGTGTGTGACCTTCAGCAGATCAGTTACTTCTCAAGGAACTTTTAGTTTGAGTTGCATCATCTATCAAGGTTAATGTTCAATGTTCAATGGCTTGTTTATTTTGGCTACATTAAAATGCCTCTCATCAAATCAACTCAAAATGGTGATGACAAAATGTAATGTATATATTGTGAGTTTGTTTTGAACCATATATTTGAAAGTGTGCTTCAAATCATTCCATACTATATAAATGTCTTTTGCTGCTCACCTAGTAGACAATGTCTATCGAGGAGTAGGCTTTATTAGCCTCAGTTCAACAGCAAGAGTGAAACTTAGTGTTCCAACAAGATGGCCAAGAAAGACACTCAACAATTGAGTGATAAAATGTGAACCCAAATACAGATTTGGCCAATTTCAAAGATCACAATTTTTTACCTACTTTGTGACTTCTTAAAACATCTTTTTTTTTTTTTTTTTTTGAGACGGAGTCTCGCTCTGTCACCCAGGCTGGAGTGCAGTGGCCGGATCTCAGCTCACTGCAAGCTCCGCCTCCCGGGTTCACGCCATTCTCCTGCCTCAGCCTCCCGAGTAGCTGGGACTACAGGCGCCTGCCACCTCGCCCGGCTAAGTTTTTGTATTTTTAGTAGAGACGGGGTTTCACTGTGTTAGCCAGGATGGTCTCGATCTCCTGACCTCGTGATCCGCCCGTCTCGGCCTCCCAAAGTGCTGGGATTACAGGCTTGAGCCACCGCGCCCGGCAAAACATCTTAAGCATATTTTACCTGCCTCATTCTACACCGAGACAAGAATTAGTCTAATATCAAATATGAGGCAAACGTCATCTACTTGCTAGCCCAGTGGGTAAAAGTAATCCCAAATGACCAAAACAATGTTGTTTGTAAGTGTTGATCCAATTTCTTTCCATTGATTTATACGGGAAATCTCCCTGTGGCAATAGAGCTATATTTTATTTCTATTAAATGCCTTTTTTAATTTATAAGATTTTAACTGAAAAAGTAGAGCAAAGTAAATTCAGGCATAAACTAATGTTCTTCTCAGTAGGTCAAATTGAAAAAGCAATAATCAAAGTATATACTCATAGTCACTAAGTCTAATCATTTTGATTCAGAGTTTCAGCCATAAATGACTGATTAGGTGGTGAATTGTTCTTTGCATCCTGATGTTCATTCCTGAAAAATAACTACTTAAAAAGAAAGAAAGAAATATAGAAAAGTCACTTACATTAATATGAGAAGAGGGTAGCCATTTCAGAATCTGAGAAAAAAATGGCATTGCTGAGCAAGTGTTGACGAGAAAAGCTTAAAATGCTGAAGACAATAGCTTTTTAAATTATTTCCTTTTAATTTATTTACAACTAAACTGAATGTCCTTATTCTCCATTCCATTAATGTTAGAAACAAATGTTGGCTCCTTATGTTTGCCTGTTTCAGACCTACATTCAAAGCTTTTTAATGTAATCACAGGCAGATGAGAAGTAGCAAGCAATCTTTTCAGCGTGAGTATTGAGACTAGATTTCTCAACAATGCATAAGAGAGAATTTGGTACATGTGACTGTATAGAAAAATCACTCATAACCAATCAACTTCTGACAAACCTGAACAGAACCAGTCGATGTACTTTGTTGGATAGAATTGAATAATATTTACCTACAGCAGTGTAAGACTACCAGAAAATCTGTATGGTGATTGATGAAAAGCCATGGTTTTATGCGGGACATCTGTGTCAAGCAGAAAGGAACACCAAGGCCTGAAATTTAAGGATGAATAATGATTGAGAAAGTTGGGGACATTGGCAGTATAAGAAGGAAGTACATGGTGTTGAGACGAACAGTGCAGAACGAAGACCACAAGGGGAAAGATAACAGTAGTTTCCCTTTAATGCTAAACTAAGTGTATGACGCCTTGGAGGGTTCACACTTACAGGAATTCCTGTTGGCAGCTTACAGGAATGATACAGAAAAAAACAGAGTATGAGAAGCAAACATTTGTTCACTAAACATATGCACGGTTCAAGTATTGGGAGATGGATTAAAAACCCGTTTTACTGCTCACCGGTGCCCTTGAGGCTGCTAGGTATGGAGAGTCAGCATATCCTGCTCACGATTACCAGCCACTGGATCACAGTAATAACAACAGATTGTTATTACTGCTTTTTTTCTAAAGAAGGAAACTGGTTTCAGAAAATAACCAATTTAATAAGAAAATTTAACTTATTGGGCGATAAGCATGAGATGTTTTCATTTGTCCTGACAGATACCACTAACTGCTTTTTGACAAATCTTTCCTCACTGCGTAGTGGGTTCCCCTAACACAGTCTCATCCTGAGTTCATAAAGTTAAGACTTTTTTGATTACTGGAAGAGTTATTGCTGCTTCTTTTTTTTTTTTTTTTTTGGACAGAGTCTCCCTCTGTCGCCAGGCTGGAGTGCAGTGGCGCGATCTTGGCTCACTAGAACCTCCGCCTCCTGGGTTCCAGCGATTCTTCTGCCTCAGCCTCCTGAGTAGCTGGAATTACAGGTGCACGCCACAACACGGGGGTAATTTTTATTTTTTTCAGTAGAGACGGGATTTCACCAAGTTGGCCAGGATGGTCTTGATATCTTGACCTCGTAATCCACCTGCCTCGGCCTCCCAAAGTGTTGGCTCACTGTTGTTCACTTACTAACTTTAATTATCTTTTCAATTTAAAACTTCCAGATATAACTAGTCTTGCAGCTCATGCAGACTGGCATGGAGGGGAGGTGGGATCTGTATTTCCACACCTCACCTTCTCCTCCTACTACCCCTGTTGTGAGGAGAGGATAGGAAAGAGGATAGACAGATCCCTCCTTCATGGACTAGAGCTATAATTAACTAATTTCTCTTTGTTCAATGACAGTGACTGCCTCTTGGGGTGTATCCGTTTGTATTTATCCTCTCTGTGCACAGCCATTAGCAAGGAAGATCTAGTTGTGGCTCAACCATTCCCTGTCCAAACCTCAGCGTATTGCAAGTTTCATCCAGTAAATGATGCCTTGGACACCAGCAAAACAGCTCAAGCCTCAGTCCCCACTCCTTTTATAGCATGCCAGAACCACATCAAATGAAGGGGACACAGGCTGCTCCCTCATCCTCATTCCCTGCCTCCCAGTCTAATCTTTTCTCCAGACTCTGGGATCAGCTGCTCCAATGGTCCAGGGATTCAGAATATTCCAGAGAGAGCCTAACTAGGTTGCACAAGATTCTGAAACCTTGCACGTTTCCACTCTTGGATACTCCTGCTGAGAATCAGTGTAAAGAAGGGATACGAAACGAGAAATGAAAAGTAAAAATGAAATATTTGTTGAATGGTTTCTTACCAAGGTTTTTTTTTTTTTTCCACATCATTTTGCAATCTTATGTAAAAAACAATGACTTCCATATAAAATATCACATTGAATTATATGAGATCAGTGTGAGCTGAAGGCAGGGCCATCGAATGTAGGAAATGGGATTTATACTGATGCTTGAAAGATAGAGCGGTATATGGACACAGAGAGAAAAGGAAAAGGAATTGGTGAACAAAGTTTGGATATTGTGGGGGAGATACCAGAATCGTAAATGCCCACTGTGAATTTATTAAGAAAAGAATAGACTTTAGCCAGAGAATGTTTGGAAGTTATTTTTAAGTCCTGGTACTTATTAAAAACTGCCTAGAAAGATAAATGTAATTAATACATTTCAGGAAGTTGGACCATTGATTTCCATTAAAGACTTAAAAACTATCAGGCATTTAAGTACAGCATTTGACCTGATCAAGGACAATTGTCGGCTATTACTTCTGAAGAGTTAATTAAAAAATAAAATTGAACTATTTTCACATTTGTATTTTAATGGCATGCTATTGGTTAGAATTAACTTAATAATGTAGTTGCCATGAATTATTTATTTCTAAGATCTATTTCCCATGACTTTTAAAATCAAAGTACAACAAAAGTTAATGTGGACATAATTCTAACTGATATGATACAGTGGCTTGGTGTAAGTGGAACATATAAAAACCTAAACAGTATTTTATTGTGGTAATTGCGTTGTTTTCATAAAGACTTCTCAGCATTGCAGAACAGGGGAAGGAAGATTCCTATCCCCACCAAGGAGAATCAGATTTTCTCAATATTGTGGCTGACAATATTCCTTATTTTTTGGCAATGCACCTTTCCAGTCTCAAACCAAACATTTGGGAATCACCTTTGACTTCTTTCTGTCTCTCATATCCTACATCTGATACACCTTGAAATCTTATCATCACCACCTCCAGAATATATCCAGAGCCTTATCATTTCTCACCACCATAGGCCAAGCTATCATCAGTCCACGTAGGGATCAATGAAATAACCTTGTAAGTGTACTGCTTCCTTCCACCTTGGTCTCTCTGCATGCACTCTCAATACAGCCATCAGTTATATTGTTACCACTTAATTCAATTGACATCTTTGTTCTGATCAAAGTCCCCCAGTATCTTCTCACCTTACTCAAAGACTGAAACCTTTATAAGGGCTTATATTACATGCTTCAGCCCCCTATCACACATGCTCCTCCCCTAATAAACCTTGGACTTTACCTCCTCCATATTTCCAGCTCAGACACTGCTTCAGCCCCATTGGCCTCTCAAGTAAACCCCTGCACTGGCTCTTTTCTCTGTTGTAATACTCGCCTTCCAAGTATTTACCTAGCTCACCTCCTCAAGGTCTCTGGTCAGGTGTCATTATGGGGAAGGCTTTCTCTGACCACTGTATACAAAATGCCACGCCCCTTACCCTGATACTCCTTGTCATCCTTTCCTTGTGTGGTAGATTGCACTGTTGTCTTCTGTTCTTTACTCCTTCCCTTAATAAAGTAATGCATTTATGCCTTTGCCATATGACATTGCAGTGCCACCCACTATGAAATGACTGTACCCCTCACATCCCAATTGATCTTGGGCTTATCCATGTGGCATGATTTTTCTAATAGACTGTGGGCCTCAAATAGAATTTTGCAATTTCTTGTTGAAGTCTAAGAAGCAGTATGACTTTCCCTTCACCGCCTTGTGTTCCTATCATTCTACACGAAGAACATTTACTAGCAGCACCAGTATAAGGTGCTCCGGCCAACCACAAGCCACTGTGCAAGAGAAAACAATGTTTGTTGCTATGAGCCACTGAAATTTGGAGATATGCAGCCTTAGCATCACATCAACAACTACTTATCCTGATTTGTTTATTGCTTTTGGAATACCTGTGATATGCTATAGGTAGTTACTTCTTTTTGTTTATTGTTGTATCCACTGTTGATTTCTTGCTTTATCCCCAACACCTAAAACAGCACCAAGGGCATAAGAGGAACTAAATAAATATTTGCTGAATACGTGAACAACTAAATGGACAAATAAAAAATAAAAATGTGCCTTTTTAAAGAAAACCAGGGGAATAAAAACTCCTCCATTTTGGGACTCTAAAAACAATGATTTTATGTGTGGATTTTTTTATGATTAGATAATTTTTGCAGTGAGCATCCTAACCGAGTCCCTGAGCTTTCTTTACCCCTGATGGTTGCCCAACCACAGGAAGTCCGATTCTCCCACCTCAACAACACAGCCGTCTAGAGAATGAATCTGTGGCACATTTTCTTTCTCCTGTTACTAACTACTGGGCCTGAAACACAGTTCCATGGAATCTTTGCACCTTGCCTGGGTGGAAGGGTAAGCATGCAGCAAGGCTCTGGGGTGCAGTGGGAGTGAGGAGAGCGTGGGGTCAGATGTGGTAAGGATTGGGCATGGAGGTAGGCAAACAGACAAAAAAGAGGTAGTATGTTTTTAACATCATAGCTTAAACATGGGGACCATTATCACTTATATTATCGGGACCAGAATATTCCTGGTGATACAATGACTGGTTCAAAGTGACCCAATAACAATAACCTTGCTCTAGAAGAAATTAAAGAAGGCCCAGAAAAGACAACTGGCAAATCAGCTGTCACACAGCCAGCCAGTAGCAAAGACAGAGTTGAAATCTATTCTCCTGACTTTGGACCTAAGCTTTCAACAAGAACAGTCATTCAGGGACCCCTCTCTGTTGGCTTCCAGCTTCTCCCAAGTCTGCCCTCATAGCTCTGGGCTCCTCCTGTAGATCTGGCTGTGGCTTTGCATGCTTATTTTTATTACTGCCACAGCTTGATAGGGAACATGTTTTAGATACCTTCAACAAGGCAGGAGGTTTGCATATATTATTCTTTTATATTTGCAACAATCCCAGGAACACTAGATGTCATTACTCCGTTTTGCAAATGAAGATGTTAATGGTCAGAGAGATTGAGTAAACTGGCCAAAAGGATATAGATAATAAATGGCAGAGCTTGAATTCAAGCTCTGCTTAAGACTTTATGTTATGGGCCGGGTACGGTGGCTCACGCCTGTAATCCCAGCACTTTGGGAGGCCGAGACGGGTGGATCATGAGGTCAGGAGATCGAGACCATCCTGGCTAACACGGTGAAACCCCATCTCTAAAAAATACAAAAAAATAGCCTGGCGAGGTGGCGGGCACCTGTAGTCCCAGCTACTCGGGAGGCTGAGGCAGGAGAACGGCTTAAACCCAGGAGGCGGAGCTTGCACTGAGCCGAGATCACACCACTGCACTCCAGCCTGGGCGACAGAGCGAGACTCCGTCTCACAAGAAAAAGAAAAAAAAAATACTTTATGTTATGATCATTTTCCTAATCCACGTCTCCCTGCTGGCATCCCTCTGAATGCCCTGACTTCAGTGCCTAACTGGCTTTTCCCCACTGAATTTGCTTGTGGCATTCATGCCCTGTGCTTTCTTACACAGTACTCTCCCAATCTCGGCTTTCGTGACTCCCAACAGTCAGCTGGCTTAGCCCAGAGCCTCTGTGGGGAGGGAGGGTTTTCAGTTATTCCCTCTGTCCCTGGATCACATATAAGTAGACTTTTCACTTCACTTTCTTCATTTCAGAATGGGCACCTCCCCTTCTTTTGCAACACAGGACCCCACGAGACTCCTCGAGCCCTATGTCCATTCACAGATATTTTGGTCAGCACACTCTATCCTCTTGATTTTCCAAGGAAGCCTGGATCCGTTTGTGCTCACGCTTGTCATGTGCCATGCACACTGAGCATCTTTGCTTAGTTTCTTTGAAGGTGTTTTATGTAAGAAAACAGTTTTTCTCCAAGGTCTCTCGGATCACAGTAACAAACAGTTACAGAAAAAGTGCTGTTAGCTGAGGTAGGCTACAGGGTGAGGTGATCCACCCCACATGCAGGCAGCAAGGATGCGCATTGTCTGTAGATAATTAAAAAAGGAAACACTGACCTGAAATTCACCTACTTGTCATTGCTGTGCTTCACCAATTATAAACAATGCCAAAGAAAAATATTTCTCCTCAAAAAATCTTTTTTTGGTCTAACTTCCAGGGAGTGTTGGAACAGATGTTGAGGTCTGATATTACATTTCTCCGTGTAAAATGAGCACATTTTTATTACCTATCCTAGAATAAACATGGTGTTCTACATGCAAATTACATTAAGAACTCCCAATCATACTGTTGGCCCCTGACAAAATCAGACTCAGCTAGAGGTGTTTGTTTGGAGGGTCAGTTGGTAAGGAGTTAGAATCATTTGAGCTCACTTAGAGGACAGTACATCATAGTTCATGTCTCCGGAGCCCGTAGGACCACATTATTCTCATGTCTAAACAGCAGTCAAAATAAACCAGATAATGTATTAACTGTAAAGAGGAACAAACCGAATATGAGTGAATTTCATTCTATCATTCTTTGTGACCATTTCAAATGTTAATCTCTGTCTAAAATGTAAACCAGTAAAGCAGAATGCAAACTTCAAGGTGTAGTATTTTTATTTGGTAAGTGAAAACCTTTATTCTACATGCAAATATTTTACTTAAATATTATCTTTAAAGGTACAATTTTTTTAGTTGTTGTTTTCAAACCAAACAATGAATAGGAAAAAGTGATCATTCCTGGTAATTGAAGGATTATTACTGAAAAGAATGTTGCAGCATCTCCTCCTCTCTACCACCAGTGCTCACTTTATTCACAACCCTCCTACCGCCAAGAGACAAACCTTGTTCAGTGTGGAGTCAATTTCACGTCTCAGTGTTCCAAACAGACAGTCAACGGCGTTCATAAATCCGGCGAGCACCATCGCTACGGCAGGCTGGAAGATAAAAGGCAAGAAGCCCAAAAAGATTGTGGAACATAAAGGCCTGTTAGCGATGGCAGTGATTTTATTCATAACATCTTACAAATGTTAATTAGACCATAACATCCAGCAAAAGGAGTAGAAATAATTATTATCCATTTCATGCAGCAGTGAAGTGATTCTCTGAGGTCATGGATTCGTTGCCGTCTCTTACACCTTCAATATGAATGTCCCTTTGTCTCTGTGGGTGGTGGAAAGAATGTGATGTGTGGTCACACACAAAAGCCAAAAGCAAGATTCAAATCCAGACTCTACTCTTATTCATTCACTGAATGTAAGTTTTTATTTATTTAAGTTTTCTGATTTTATCATCTTCATTCTTTCAATAGAAATAACTGCCTACTTCATAAGCCACTTAAAGGGATTGAATTGTAAAAGATGGCATGCCTGTTACGTGATACATGAACCCAGCAGATATCACTTTATGTAGAAAGTGCCTTAAAGACTTCCTCTTTGAATTGTTCTTTCCTCATATCAATATGTCTGAAGATAAGACGGGAGAAAATAGGTTTTTAATCTATATTTGAAAATGTGTGGGGCTACCGAAAATATCATTTTTCTCACTTCATTAATTTAGTCTGGCATGTTTCTTCTGTGTTTGTTCAGTGAGAACAGAAACATAACCATGAAATTGTTCACCAAGGATGGGATTTATTTGTGAGAGCACAAAAAAATAAAAATAAGAGGAGACAAGTCCCAAATGCCATGTTCACATCAATCCATGGTCATAGGGTGGCAGAACTTTATGACAGTACACAAAGATTTAGGCATATATACTCATAATTCATTTATTTGAAAATTAAGTAACTTTGACTCCAAACACAAGTCTCGGTGTATTGTTCAAGGTCAGAGAGGATGTTGCTGTCAGCATTTAAAGAGGCCCTGCTCTCTATACAACATCCTAACCCAGCAATGCTCAACCTTGACTTACCTATTAGAAACACCTAAGATTTTAAAAATGTTGATAACTCAGTCAAATTTCAGGTCTACCAGCGTTAATATCTCCATGCTTTGGATCTACAAATTATATCTGTATTTTTGAAGTAGCACAGGTTTTAAGACTATAGTCCTAATCAGATAGACACTGATGGTAATGAGTTACACCACACCCTCCTGCTCCTGCTTCAATTGTAAACTGTTCATATGCCTTGCTTCCCTCCACACACAATTTCAGGCAATTTTAAGGAAACATAAAAAAGTGGAATAAAAGGTCAAGGACTGAGAAAGTTACAACAAATACACAGATTAACATAAAATCAAAAACTTTTTCAGAGTTTCCTGGAAGCCACAGCAAAAATATTTTTTGAAAACTTTCAAATTGATATATAAAGAAAATCCACATGACAATCATAACAGGGTGTGTGTGTGTGTGTGTGTGTGTGTGTGTGTGTGTGTGTGTGTCTCAAATGAAAAGCTAATTATAAAATTAATATGGAAAGATAAAGGTTCAAGAACATCCAAGATACTTTTGAAGAACAGATCAGGACGACTTGCTTCTCTGGGTATCAAGACTTAGGACAGAATACTATTGGAACAAGCTACAGAGCCCTAGAAATGAGCCCATGAATATGTATTTGTTGAGGTGTTTGTTTGTTTGTTTGTTTACAAATATGACATTATATAGTAGTGGGGGAAAATTTGACACACTATCAGATAATTTGTACTCTTTAAATTTAGAAGTAAAAGGGGAACCTAGATGAAAAGCAAACACACAATTTGAATATGGACTTACAAAAGAGAATGTCCAAATGGCCAATAAACATACAAAACGATAACCAATTTCATTAGCCATCAGGAAAATGAAATTAAAACTACACACTTGTCAAAATGGCTAAAATTAAAAGGTTCAATAATAACAAGTGTTACCAAGGATGTAGAATAAAGTTCACTCCAACATACTCATAGTGGAAATGCCATATATATATATATATATAGAGAGAGAGAGAGAGAGAGAGCAAATATATATATATATTTATATTTGATATACATTTGCAATTTATATATGATATGATCATATCATATATTTATATATATTTATATATGATATGTTCACTTTGAAAACTGTTTGCATTGTCTCATAATATTGATGGTAAGTGTACCAAAAACCCAATCATTCCTTTCCTAAATATACCACTACAGAGACACAGATATGTGATCCAAGAGAAGTGAAGATGAATGCTTTCAGTAGCATTTTCTGAAGTATCAGAAGTTAATAATAATCTGCATCTTCAACAACATTAGAACGGATAAAATATTACGGTATAATCATATGAGGAGGAGACTGACAATTTTTTTTTTTCTAAAAGGACTAGATAATAAATACTTTTGGCTTTCTGAGCCATATGTTCTCTGTCACAAGTACTCAACTTGGTCATTTTAGCGCAAAAAAAAAAAGCTATAAATAATTTTTAAATAAAAAATTATGTCTTAACAAGACTTCATTTTCAAAAACATGTGGTGAGTTGAACTTGACTCCCAGCCCATAGTTTGCTGATCTCTGGTAGAATGGACTGTTATACAGCAATAAAAACAAACTGTACTTATAAAAACAGAAGGAGCATGAGAGGACCTTTGGGTGCTGGTAAATCTCTTGATCTGGATTATCTTTAACGTGGTGCTTATATGATAACAACTTGCTAATTTGTGTACTTATTTTATGCACTCTTCTATATTTGTATTATATTTAACATTTTAAAAGTTTACTCAAGTTCTTGCATTAAATTTCCTCCCACCCCTTCTGTTCTAAGCACAACTTTGATAATCATTTTTTTTTTTTGAATTGTAAGACTTAGCTAC
This sequence comes from Macaca mulatta, assembly GCF_049350105.2. Taxonomy (NCBI): domain Eukaryota; kingdom Metazoa; phylum Chordata; class Mammalia; order Primates; family Cercopithecidae; genus Macaca; species Macaca mulatta. Next base: position 14,833,882 of record NC_133417.1, read on the forward strand.
CTTTAAAACACAAATCGGTAAGTATGCTGAAAACACAAACTGACAATTCTGAGTTCCAGATCCCAAAATAGGTAGAGGTAACTGGGAGTTTATGTTCTTACTACAACGGAGGCAAAAAACAAGAAAGAAAATAAAAAAGAAAAAAAGTTTTCCCATGAATAAAGGAGAATAGGAGAATACAACGAGGCCTAAAGAGGGGCTAGAATACATTTCTCACCTATGTAAAAGTGGTCAGGAAAATAGTGACCACTGTCGGGGTTTTGCTTTATGTCAACCTATACAACTAGGATGGTGGGAGTGACCAGAGACAGTCCGATAATCAGGACCTTGCCAAAGCACCCCCAGGATCAGTGAGTAAGCTCTGATAGCACTGAGGACAAAAGCTACTCTGTCCATTCTGTGCCACTTGGAAACCTGATTTTGGAATGTGTCTGGGTAGATGCAATCATTAAACCAATACACACAAAGGGAGCAGAACACAAAGGGAACGTGGGAGAAAAGAATTACTGTCCTCAAACGGAACATGCGGACTGAAATCCCAAGTCCCCCAGATTAAAGTAGGCTAAGTAAAAGAGCAAACTAATGTAAACAGTCAGAAAATTAATTTAACTACCAAAATAATCAGAAAGGGATAATTGCATGTTTAAAAAGTCTCAAAAGTTAAGGAAATTAACAATATTTTAACCAAACGAATTTAAAAACAAAAATAGATTTGTACGAAGAGAAGGAAAATTAAAGAGAATCATCCATTCATCGAGTATTTATGTACCAGGCACTATTATAGTTGCTAGAAAGAAACATGAACAAAACACAGAAGTCACTTCTGACTTGTAGTGAGGGAGAAAATCAAGAGGGAAGGCAAGCAAAAGAGAGGGAGAGGGAGTGGGGAAAGAAAGAAATTAAGAACAAACATTTCAGGTAGTATTATGAGCTACGAGAAGAAATGAAGCAAAAAACAAAACAGAAATGAAAGATGGGTAAAACATATTTATCAGAAAAGGTGGTAAGAAAAGATCTCTTTTTGCTGCGTGAGAAGTAACCAAAATAAAGAAAGAGAGTCATTCAAATAAAAATCCGGAGTAGGGAAACATGACCGTTGAAACCAAAGTCTTCAAAAGTGTAACATCTACAGTATATTAATACTGTTTTAGAATATACTGCTGACCACTATATAGAAAGCTAAAAGGATGAGAAAAATGTAAAAGAAATTTTAAAACATGAAAGATAGATTAAGAGGCTTTGGTATTTGCTTCATAAGAATTCCCAAAGTAGACAATGAAGAGAATGAAAAAAAACCAACAACATTCAAAAAGGTTTTTGATGAGAACTTTCTATAATTTATAAGAACCATGGTTTTCAGATTGAAAAGACATTAAATATTAAAAAGGAGAAATCCAAATAAATCTACAGTAAGTATATAGTAATAAAACTGAAGAACATAAAACATTTAATGTTCTAGAGAAAAAAAAAACAGGTTACTTACTAGCAAATGGCAATTAGAATGTCTTATTATCAAGACAAGCAGATGTTTTATCACCAATAACAAATGCCAGACAAAAATGGAATAATAGAATGAAAGTGCTTAGGGAAGATAACTGTCAATCTGGAATTACACATCAAGGCAAACAATCATTCCATTGTAAGGCCAAAATAAAAATCTTTAGATATAAACCACGAAGTTGAACTTACAGACTTTGTAACTAAAAGAATGAGTATGAAAAAAAATTAGAAAGAAGCAAATTTAACCCAGAGGATGGATTGGTAAGAAAGATAGACAGAATCTATTTGGAAAAATAATTTTTCTAAACTAAAAAAGTTTACACACAAATACTCTGCATAATGGTGACATGATAAAGTTTCAATGAGAGCTGATACATGCTAAGGTACAGAACGGTACTTACTATACAGTTTTAGATATTGTAAAACAGGGGGTCAATACTCATGTCTTACAAGGACAATAAAGATGGATTTCAAAAATAGGTAATCCATTTTTGTAATCCATTTTTCAAAAATCGTTTAATAGATTACTTTAAACCTTCTGAATTAGAGCACTGAGATAGTAGGTTTGATGAAACCGTATCGTTTTTTTCCTAGTTGCCAGACTTCTTTTTATTTCTTTTCTGTTATCATTTTTTTCCTAGTTGCCAGACTCCTTCTTTTTATTTATTTTCTGTTATCTGTTAGATTAAAAAATATATACATTTTTCTCCCATATATTTTCCCTTCTATTGCTTTGGAGGCTTTTCCTGAATTCACTTGGCTTAATGTCTTATTTTCCCACACAGTCACATACTCACATAAAGAGGTGCAAAATTAAGTGATTATTTACCATTTCCTTTCTCATAAAGAAACAGGTAGCTTGAAAAAAGAGGAAAAAAAGTAGCTAAAACTACAAAATACAAGATAAAATGTGATAGCCGGGCGCAGTGGCTCACACCTGTAATCCCAGCACTTTGGAAGGCTGAGGCAGGCAAATCATGAGGTCAGGAGATAGACATCATCTTGGTTCACATGGTAAAACTCTGCCTCTACTAAAAATACAAAAAAAAAAAGAATTCAGTTCACTAGAAATCACAGAAGCCTAGAGGTTGAACAGTACACTTTGGAGCTAGCAGATTCACTGAGAACCAATGATTCATGGTGATCCAGAGTCTTGAGATTTAACAGTACAGGAGAGAAGGCATCAGGCATCTCCATGATGGGAGGTAAGTTAGAACAGATATGAGAGAGTCGATTACAGCACCCAAAGTGGTAGAGAGGAAAAAATATTCTCCTCAAAAAATCCATAACCTCAGTTCTTCACATTTTTTAAATTGAGATTCACATTAATTGGGTTTTCCCCAATCTTTCAAAATTTGCATGAAAATAAGCCATTATTCGTGAGAGTCAGCAGAAATTTAAAAACAACAGAATTAGACTTCCAAAGACTTTAAGTATTGAAAACAGCATACACAGAAAATATACTTTATGTGTTTAACCCTTTTCTTGCTTAGAAAAAAACAAGGCAGCTCACTGCCAAAGCTCACTTAATTTTGTATAAACACACTCCTTGAGGCTGAAGCAAATCTGATTTTTAATATGAAATTAAATATAAAACTATTCTTTGAGTTATTTATAAACAGAACTAACATCAGAATCATCTGAATCATCAATCATATTTTTAAAAAATTGGATTTATTAATTCGGCGATGGAGAATTACAATATTTCATAAATAGAAATAACCACTACTAAAAACAGAACGCTATAAATAGAATGATATCTTTTGTTTCCAAAGTAGATATACGAGAGTGGTACAAAAATTAATAATAAAAGCAAGAGATTTTGTGCAAAGTTATCTCAGGGTAAATGCTGCAGTCACAAGTACTGCTGGCGAGTATTCTTGGGACACATGGGAAAAGGGTAAAGGAACAAAACAGAAAATTGAAAGCATAAGAAGGGAAAACAGCTATAAAATAATCAAGTTTACTTTTTAAAGAATCAAACAGAGTTTATAGATATTAAAAATATCTCCCTTTATATCAAAAACCCAATAAATATATTAAAGAACAGATTAAACATAGTTGAACAGAGAATTAGTAAACTAAAAAAAAATAGAAAAAAAAATGACGAAATGCAGAACTGAGAGAAAAAGGAGTAAAAGTAAAATTGAGATAAATGGAAAATAAAGTCAGAAGGTCTAATGTGCATTAACTCAGATTTCCTGATGCAGAACATAAAGAGAAAGAGAACATAGGAACTTAGAGAGAATGGGACCGAAGTAATAAAATAATCACTGAGAATTTTCCAGAAATTATAAAGGAAAGAACTCTCGTGATTCAGAAAGCATAGCATACTCTAAATACTGTGAATAGAGAAAAATTTATCCTGACACATTTCAGTGAAAATATAGAACACCAAAAGCAAATTGATTTTTTTTAAAGTAAGAATATAAGAAGCATTATTTAGAGAAACGGTAAACTTATCAATAGCATCAAAAAGGATCAGGAGAGAGTGGAGCAAATATCATCAGAGGGAGAGGAGAAAATAATTGCCCACTTAGAATGGTATGCCTGGTAAATAGCCTTTCAAGAATGTAGGGAAAATAATGACATATTAAGAAAAAGCAAAACCAGCAACAGTAAAAAATAAAAATAAATAAGTAAAAAGCAAACAAATATTAATCACCAAAATGCAATTGTTGTGTCTGCTATGGACTGAATTGGGGCCCCCTCACCCAAATTCATATGTTGAAGCCCTAAAACCCAATGTGACTGTATTTGGAAATAGGACCTGTAAGGAGGTAACTGAACTTAATTGACTCATAAGAGTGGATCCTAATTCAACAGAATTGTTGTCGTTATAAGAAGAGAAACAAAGACCAGAGGTTTTTCTCTATATATACTTGTTTGGAGAAAAGGCTGTATGGGGAAAAGTGACATAGCTCAGATCTCAGCCTGAGAAAAGCTATGGAAACCAGCAACAGGCATTGCCCATGAAAGCAGCCAGGGACTACTGACTTGCAGACTCTGGCATGAGAAATTACAGATGAAGAAACATAATAGATCATCTAAGTCCCTATGGATAGGCTGAGATGAAACTCTCTGTAAAATAAAGACATTTAAAAATAGCCGTGTATATAAAGGAACTGAAAAAAGCACACTCATAGTCCAGGCAAAATGAATTGTTTGGGCATGCCCTACTAATTGGCGAGGTATTTTCCACACAATATCACTCTTCCAAGAAGAGAAGAGGTAACATTTTATTCAAATAACCAATTTTCAACAAAAAGAAAGCAGAAATAAGAAGGAAAAATAACATCATGGCCTATTCAAATGAAAAATCTAGTAAAATTGCTTCCCGAAGAAACATAGACATCAGGTGTACTAGAAAAAGATTTTAAAACAATTGTTTACATATGTTCTAAAAGCTAAAACACGGAAAAATAAATAAAAGAAGATAGAAAAATGATACATGAGCAAAATGATAGTATCAACAAAGATAATATTATAAAAAAGAACCAACTGAAAATTCTGGAGCTGAAAATAGATTGACAATTGAAAAACTCACTAAAGGAGTTCAACAGCATACTTGAACAAGCATAAAAAAGAATCAGCAAACTTGAAGAAAAGACATTTGAAATAATCAAATTTGAGGAGCAAAAAGAAAAAAAAATGAATGAAGAAAAGTGAACAGACCCTAAGAAATTTATGGGACACCATCAAGTATTATGGGACAAGTGAATACAAGTGAACAGAGCTTAAGGAACTTATGGGACAACCATGTCTGTATTATGAAAATCACAGAAGGAGGGAGAGAGAAAGAGAAGACATATTATCTTAAGAAATGATTATGGAAAGATTACAGAATTTGATGGAATACATGAATCTACAAATTTAAAAAGCTCAACAGACATCATATAGAATAAATAGAAGACTCACATTAAAACACATTATAATCAAACTGTTAAAAGCTGAAGACAAGAATTTTGTCAACAGACAAAAAAAAAAAAAAATCCACACACACAGAGAGACGCATGAAAAGAAAACAAAAATGAAGTAACTCATTATATACAAGACATCCATAATGAGATAAAAGCAGATTTCTCAGCAGAAATCATGCAGGTCAGAAGGCAGAGGGATGTTGTATTAAAACTGTCAACAAATAATTGCATGCACAAAACTGTCCTTCAGACAGGTTTATGGGAGAAATGAGACATTCTCAGATAAGATCTGAGAGTTAATTATCACTAGACAAACCCTATGTGAAATGTCAAATGAAATAAATCAGGTCAAAATGAAAAGGTGGTAGGCAGTAACTCAAAAATGTATGATGACATATAAATCTTTGATAAAGATTAATATATGGGCAAATATAAAAACAACGTTTTTATTCATTTTGGTTGGTAACTCAATGTTTTATTTCCTATGGTATTTTTAAGGCAAATGAATAAATATTATTATAAATCTATCTTAATGGGTACATAATAACTAATGATGTAATTTGTGACATCAATAACCTCAAATGGGGGGTTGTAAAGGTGGGGAGTTTTAAATTTAACTTGGTATCAACTTAAAATAGATTGTTATAACTTCATAATGTAATATGTAATCTCCATGGTAACAAAAAATAAAATCTGTAGAATATTTATAAAAAGAAATGAAGAAGGAAACAAAACAGTCCACTAAAAAGTTGATTAACTACAATAGAAGATGATAAAGAAGAAAACAATGGATTTTTATAAACCATTCAAGACATGGAGAAAACAAATAACAAAATGGAAGAGTAACTCCTTCCCTATAAATGTTATTTCAGTTTTACGTGGATTAACTTCCCTGATCAAAAAACAGACTGAGAAAATGTATAATAAAACATGATCCAACTATAGAATAATTTTACATGTAAGGGCAACATTATTTGAAAGTGAAAGAATGGAAAAAGATATTACTTGCAAACAGTAACCAAAAAAGAGCAAGATGACTACACTAAGAATGTAAAAAATAGATTTTAAGTTAAAAACTGTGGCAAGAGATAAAGAAAACATTATATAATGATAACAGTCAATTCACCAAGGAGATATAATAATTATAAACATATATGCACCAAGTATCAGAGCTCCAGCTCCAAAATATATAAAACAACACTGACAGAATCGAAGGGAGAAACAGCACTACAAAAATAGAGATCTCAGTACCTCACTTTCAATAATGGATATAGCAACCTAACAATAAGAAAATTTGACTGAATAATAAGTATAGACCAATTATACCCAAAAGACACACACAGAATTTTCAACCCAACAACAGTGGAATACATATTTTTCTTTAGGGCACATGCAACATTTGCCAGAGTAGATCATGTTAGGCCAAAAACAAGTCAAAATTTTTAAAAGATTAAGATAATATAAAGTATATTTTTCAATCACAATGGAGTGAAACTAAAAATCAAGGTCAAAAGGAAAACTGGAAAATTCACAACAATGTGGACATTAAGCATCACACCCTTAGACATGCAATAAATCAAAAAAAGATTACGGAAAAATTAGAAAATTTCTTCATAAAAATCAAAACGCAATTCACTAAAACTTATGAGTTACAATGAAAGTAATGCTAATATAAAAAATCATACCTACAAACACTTTAATTGAAAGAGAAAGATATCAAATCAGCAACTTAACTTTGCACTTTAAGAAGTACAAGAAAAATCTAAATTTAAAATTAGCAGAAGAAAAGAAATAATAAAGATTAGAACAGAGGAAAACAAAATAGAAAAACAATTAAAAATTTAACAAAACAATTGGTTCTTCAAAAATATCAACAAAATTAATAATGTTTTCTAAGTTGACTATGAAAAAGAGATTAATATATCTAAAATCAGATATGAAAGTGGAAACATTACTATTGATTTTATACAAATAAAAAGGATTATAAAAAAATGCTATGAATAGTAACACACAAACAAATTGGATAACCTAGGTGAACTAGGCAATTTCCAATAAATACTCAACCTTTCGAGGCTGAATTGTAAAGAAATAGAAAATCTAAATAAACCTATAGCTAGTAAGCAGATTTAGTCAGTAATCAATGCCTCCTAACAAAGAAATGTCGTGAACAAGATGACCTTACTGATATATTCTACCAATCATTTAGAGTTAAGATCAATTCTTCTGAAATTCCTCCAAAATATTGAAGAAGTGGGAACACCTCCTAACTTATTCTTGGTCCAGCATCAGCCTGATTCAAAAAACAAACAAATAAAACCACTGTAATATAAAAAAAGCTACAGACTCATATTCTGTATAAATATTGATGCAAAAATTCTCAACAAAATGCTACCAAAACAATTTCAACAACATATTAAAATTCAAATACACTCAAAATCAAGCGGAATTATTTCTTGGATGCAAGGATGTTTCAATATATGCAAATCAATTAATATTATATACCACATTAACAGAATGAAGAAAAAATACCATGTGAACAACTGAATTGATGCAGAACAAAACTGACAAAATTAAATGTTCTTACATGATTAAAAACTCAAAAAGCTAGGAATAGAAAAATATATTTTCATAAAATAAAGGCCATATATGAAACATCCATAACTAACATAATTAATGACTGAAAGTCTTTCTTGTAAGGTCAAGAACAAGACAAGGATGCCTGTTTTTGCTACTTCTGTTCAACATAGTACCGGGAATCCTTGTTGCAAAATTAGGCAAGAAAAAGAAATAAAGGCATTCAAATAGGAAAAAAAGGAAGAAAAATTAACCCTGTGTTCACAGATGACATGAGGTTATATGCAGTCAATCCTAAAATTACATGTACAGACACACATACACAGGTACACACACATACACACACAAACATATACACATGTTAGAACAAATAAATGAACTCAGCAAAATTTAAGGGTATAAAACAACACACAAAATCTACTTGTATTTCCATAAATTAACAATGAACACTTCTTTGTCTCTTCTTATAGTTTTTATCTTTAAATCTATTTTGTCTGAACCAGTATAGACACTTCCACTTATTTATTTTTCTCTTTTTTTTTTTTTCTTCTATTGGCATGGAGTATCTTTTGCTATTCCTTTATATTTAGTCTATATATGCCTTTAGGTGAAACTCGTTTCTTGTAGGCAACAGATCATAGTCTTGTTTGTTCTTATTTTTGTTGTTGTTGTTGTTGTCGTTTGTTTATTTTAATCCGTTCAGCCACTCTATAACTTTTGAATGGATAGTTCAGTCCATTTACATTCAAAGTTATTACTGAAAAGTAAGGGTTTATTCCTTCCATCTTGTTATTTGTTTTCTGGTTATTTTGTGGTCCTCTCTTTCTTTTTTCCTTCATTCCTGCCTTCCTTTTAGTAAAGGTAATTTTCTCTGGTGGTATGATTTAATTTATTGCTTTTTATTTTTGTGTATTTGTTGTATGTTGTTTGATTTGAGGTTAACAAGAGGCTTGCAAATATTCTGTAACTCATTATTTTAAGCTGACAACTTAACCCTGATTATACAAACAAATTAACAAACACGAACAAAAGTATTGAAACTCCACACTTTAACTGTGTCTCTTGGCTTATTAACTTTTTGTTGCTTCTACTTATATCTTATTGTACTGTCTGTGTCTTGAAAGGTTCTTGAAAGAAGAACAACCTTTTAGTCTAAAAGTCTTTTACACTAAAAGACTAAAACTGGTTCATCTTTTAGTCTTTTTACTTAAGAAAATTTAGTTTACACACCATAGTTACACTGTTACAACATTCTGTTTTTCTTTGCACTTACTATTATGAGTCAGGTTTTTTTTGTACCTTCAGATGGTTTCTTATCACTCAATAATGTCCTTTTTTTTCTGATTGAAGTACTCCCTTCAGCATTTCTTGTAGGACACGTCTAGTGTTGATGAAATCCCTCAGCTTTTGTTTGTCTGGGAAAGTCTTTATTTCTCCTTTACATTTGAAGAATGTTTTTACCAGATATACTACTCTAGGGTAAAAGATTTCTGTTGTTGTTTTTCCTTCAGCACTTAAATACGTCATGTCACTCTTCTGGCCTGTAAAGTTTAAATTGAAAAGTCCGGTGTCAGATGTATTGGTGCTCCATTGCATGTTATTTGTTTCATTTTTCTGGATGCTTTTAGTATTATTTCTTTGCCCTTGGACTTTGGGAGTTTGATTATTAAATGACTTGAGATAGTCTTCTTTGGAACAAGTCTGCTCGTTGTTCTATAACTTTCTTATATTTAGATACTGATATCTTCTTTAGGTTTGGGAAATTGTCTGATATTATCTTTGAATAAATTTTCTACCTCTATCTCTCTCTCTACCTTCTCTATAAGGCCAGTAACTCTTAGATTTGCCAATTTGAGGCTATTTTCAGATCTTGTAGGCATGCTTTATTCTTTTTTATTCTTTTCTCTTTTGTCTCTCTATGTATTTTTAAATTACCTGCCTTTAGGCTCGCAATCTCTCTCTCTTTCTTTCTTTCTCTTTCTTTCTTTCTTTTCTTTTTCTTTCTTTCTTTCTTTTTCTTTCTTTCTTTCTTTCTTTTTCTCTCTCTCTCTCTTTCTTTCTTTCTTTCTTTTCTTGATTAGTTCTGCTGGTAAGAGATTCTGATGCATTCTTCAGTACGCCAATTGGATTTTTTCAGCTCCAGAATTTCTGCTTAATTCTTCTTATTTTAATATCATTGCTAAATATATCTGATGGAATTCTGAATTTTTTTCTCTGAGTTATCCTGGATATATTTTTTTTCTTTTTAGTTTTCTCAACACTATTTTGAATCCTGTGTCTGAAAGGTCACATATCTGTCTTTCTCCATTATTGGTTGCTGATGACTTATTTCGTTCATTTGGTAAGGTCATGTTTTCCTAGATGGTCTTTATGCCTATGGATGTTTGTTGGTGTCTCATCATTGAAGAGTTAGGTATTGTAGTCTTCAATGTCTGGGCCTTATTACACCTGTTCTTCTTGGGAAGGCTTTCCAGATAGGAAAAAAAAAAATTGAATGTTGTGATCTAAGTTATTTCTGCATTAGGGAGCACCCCAAGCCCAGTAATGCTGTGGTTCTTGCAGATTCATAGAGGTAGCACCTTGGTGGTCTTGGATAAAATTCTCTAGATTACCAGGCATAGACACCGGTTCTCTTACTTTTTTCCAAACAAATGGAGTCTCCTTCTCTCTGCTGGGCTGCCTGGAGCTGAGGATAAAGTGGCAGAGGCACCCCTGTGGCTACCACCAGTGGGACTGTGCTGGGTCTGACCAGAGGCCAGCACAGCACTGGGCCTTGCCCAAAGCCCACTGTTACCACTACCTCGCTATTGCCTATGTTCACTCATGGCCCTAGGGCTCTATAGACAGCAGGTGACAAAGCCAGCCAGGCTTGTGTCCTTCCCTTTGGGCTGGCAAGTTCCCCCAGGCACTGAGTGAGGTCGAGAGATTTCATCTGGCAGCCAGAAACTGGAGTTAAGAATCTTAGAAATCTACCTAGTGTTCTGTTCTACTGCCGCTGAGCTACACTGAAACCATGAGACACAGCTATTTTTATTATTCCTTTCTTCTTTCTATAGGCAGAGGGGGCTCCTCCCATGGCCACCACCACCACAGGCCCATGCGGAATATTGCCAGGCTACCGCTGATGTTCACTTAAGGCTCAATGGCTCTTCAGTCAGCTTGCAGTGATGCTGCCAGCCCTGAAACTCACCCTTCAGGGAAATGGGCTCCCCTCTCACCCAAGCCGGGTCCAGTAATGCTGTACAAAAGTCAAGATCCAGAGCTGGAAATCCTAGGAGCCCATTTGTTGCATTACCCCACTGTGGCTGAGCTTGTACCTAAGGTGCAAGATAAAGTCCTCTTTACTTTTCCCTCTGCTTTCCTTAAGGACAAGGAGTTTCTCACCACAGTCATCACAGCTGGGAATATGCTATGTCTCATCTGAAGCCAGCATGTCTCAGTCTTACCCAAGGTCCATAGCATACTAACTGGGTATTGCTGCTGGTTATTCAGGGCTCAAGGGCTATTCAATCATCAGGAGATGGATCTTTCTAATATTGGGTCCTTCCCGTTAAGGTAGCAGGTTCCCTTCTGGCCCAGGGTGTGCCTATAAATGTCATTAAGGAGTTAGGGCCTGGAATGGAGGCTTAATAACTCTTCCCTATGTCTACCCTACTGTGATTAAGCTGGTATCCAAGACACAAGACAAAGTTCTCTTTACTCTTCCCTCTCCTCTCCTGAAGTGAAAGGAAGGGGTCTTTTTGGAGCTGTGAGCTGTGCTGCCTGAGGCTGGGGGAGGGATGGAACAAGTACTCCCTTAGCTGCCCCAGTTGGTATCTCAATAGGTCACGAGTCCCCCAAGCCCACTGGCTTAGAGCACAGCTCAGGACTAGGACTTGCCTATGAGTTGCAGTTCTTGTGGCCTACACTGCCTTTCAAGTTTATTTAGGGACCCAGAACACTTTAGCCTCCTATGGTGAGGCTTGCCAGAACTCAAATTCAGCCCAGTTTTGCTTTCCACTATGACAGGGCAACACTGAGGTCAATGCAGAGTTTCACAATCACTACATTCTCCCTCTCCCAAGCGCAAATATTATTTCTCTTGATGCTACACAACTTCTGTCAGGGGATGAGGCAGGGATGACATTGACAGTTCAAGATTGTTTTTCCTAGTCTCTTCAATGCCTCTTTCAGTGATGTGAAGTTAAAATCAGATACTGTGAACACTGACCTGATTTTTGGTTCTTGAGAAGGGGGGATTTTTAAAATGTAGATAGTTGTTACATTTGGTGTTCCTGTAGAAGGGACAATTGGTAGAGCCTTTTATTCAACTCTCTTGCTCCACCCCCTCTATCAAATATTGATTCCGTCATTTATTAGCTGCATTGGCTTAAAAGCATATGCAATCTCTTTGATTCTAAGCTATATTCTACAAAAAATAATACATAATAGTAATTTTAGTATATTGCTGTCAACTTTGCTATGTGATTAACAAATTAGAAGGCAAGTAAAAGTACCTCCTTAGTCTGGCATTGTAAGCACCACATAAATATGGATTATCTTTTCTCTTGTTCTTCTTAATGCAGTTTGTGATGCACATGTGTGTTCATGTGTATGCATGTGTGTTCACACGTGCACATGTGTGTGTTTGTATTTGTATATGAGAGCTGGGTTTTTTATACTTAGAAGGTGGAAAGAGAGAACTGTACAACACAGGAGGATAGTATTTTGTTGTTGCTGTTTAAATATATAAAGTGCACTAAATTATGTCTTATAAACTTTTTGCTTTGCACTTTGTTGGTTAATTTCTTCCAAGCTGTATGCATCATAATTAGAGTCCGAAAGGTTCTAAACAGTTCTCTAATAGTAAAGGAAAAAAATGTCTTAAAGTTGTAAGAAAATGTTGCTAAATTGACTACCTAGCAAATCCTGCCCTCTTTTTAACTTTCCAAGATTTATGGCACACATGAAATTAGCTTGAAAGGTAAAAGAGTCTCCTCACCATGGCTCATCTCAAGGAGTTTGACCTTGACACTCAACTCCCTCTGATTAAATGTCTGCTCTGAATAATGAGCCCTTCAAGAACTAAGCCTCCTTGAATATGGGACACTAATATTGCACCATTCTTTTCTTCCCATGCAGACCACCCTGAATCTCAAAGTGAATTTTTCAGGGCAGCATAACCCATCCTAAATGGTTACTAGAATGGTGTGGACCCAAACCTGTTGCCTGGCCTCAGAGAAGAGTCAGAAAGAGTTGATAGTTTTCAAGCCTCTGGCGGCAGCAGCTCTGCTGCTCTCTGCTTTGTTTCCTCTGTGGACTTCTTGCCCTGGATGAAAAATTCCTTTTTGGGTCCACTCAACACTCAGTTATCTCTCAAAGGAGCTCAAAGGCCCCTGAATCTTGACATGATCTGGAAGAGACCAAAGACTCATCCTAGTCTAGGCCTTTAGAAACCTAAGTAAAGCATTAGGAGCTAACTCAAACCTCAGAGAAAATTTAAAAATGCAAATGTGTGGCATGAGTATAAAACTATCTTCAACACCACACCTAATAAATGTTTCCATTCCTACATTTAATGAATATATTCCATGTAGCCTGTGTTATGCTAGAAACTGAGATGGCAGAGGTAAAATCAAACATGCCCTGTCTCATGAAGCTACAATAAAATGCGGATGAGGGTGCAGGCAGTTGCCTTTTTCACAACTGCTGACATTTGACCAAATGCAGTGTGTATTTCACTAGGACTCAACTTTTAGTTCACTCAGACCAGGCTCAACCAATCAAACTTGCCTCCCTGAGACTTGCATCACAGTCTGTGATCTTAAGAAACAGGCAGAGTGGAAGCAATAGCTTTGAAAGCCCAGGTGCCAGAGCTTATGGTTTTCTATGGTAATATCCAGTCTCCAGGCTTGAAGCTACAACATCGTCTGTTCATCAGTAGTGAGGGCAGAGTCTTCCCTTGCTGGCTCTGTAGTATTTACTGGTCCTGGTTCTATATTCCTGCCTCATATCTAAACCTGGTTGCCTAGCATTCTCTACAATTTTATGAACTACTCAATACTCTTTCAGTGATTTGATTTTAGTTTAAACAAACTGTGGTCAGTTTTTTTTTTTTTTATTGCTTCCTATTTCTGTTATTTCTTCCTATTAAGACCCTAGCTGATAAAAACACTATGTGTATGTGTGCCTGTGTGTGTGCGTGTGTGTGTGTGCATGTGTGTGTGTGTGTGTAGGTATACAACTGTATTTGTCTGTTTTCACATTGCTGATAAAGATATACTCAAGACTGGGGAGAAAAAGAAGTTTAATTGAACTTACAGTTCCACATGGCTGGGGAGGCCTCAGAATCATGGTGACAGCAAGAGAAAAAATAGGAAGATGCAAAAGCAGAATCCCCTGTTAAAACCATCAGATCTCCTGAGACTTATTCACTAGCACAAGAACGGTACGGGGGAAACCACCCCCATGATTCAATTATCTCCCACCAGATCCCTCCCACAACATGTGGGGATTATGAGAGTACAATTCAAGATGAGATTGGGGTGGGGGCACAGAGTCAAAGCATATCAACGAATCTATAAAAAATTTTTAAATTATAAAAATGCTGAAATGACAAGGATCTACTAGAATATAAACTTCATAAAAGCAGGACTTTCTGTAGATTTTTCTGTTTTACCAGGAATTTAATACATATTTGTGCAGTGAATGTATGAATGAGTGAATGAATGGATATTTGTCAGTGGAATATCTGGATGCACACAGTTCGAGTAAACCTTTTAACCAATTGGTGGATTTGGACCCAAAAAAAATTTTCACGTAAATTCTTCATATTTTAAATAACTTTGTGACTGCCTACTTTCAAATTTCCCAGAAATACGCAAATGCTTGATATTGTGAAGTCCGAGTTGCAGAATCATGCTAACATCTCATAATGCCTGAGAGAAAGACTAATCTCCTCAACTCTGCACAACCAGTCCTCTAAAGAAGTCTTCTTGGGCGCGGTGGCTCAAGCCTGTAATCCCAGCACTTTGGGAGGCCGAGACAGGCAGATCACGAGGTCAGGAGATTGAGATCATCCTGGCTAACACCGTGAAACCCCGTCTCTACTAAAAAATACAAAAAAACTAGCCTGGCGAGGTGGCGGCGCCTGTAGTCCCAGCTACTCGGGAGGCTGAGGCAGGAGAGTGGCGTGAACCCGGGAGGCAGAGCTTGCTGTGAGCCAAGATCGTGCCACTGCACTCCAACCTGGGTGACAGAGCAAGACTCCGTCTCAAAAAAAAAAAAAAAAAAAAAAAAAAAAAGTCTTCTTTTCTCTGTGGGACAAATACGAACCTCAAGGCAAAATCTAACAGAATCCGCTGTGTTTCTTTCTGAAATAGAATGCTATGGGTTTGACTGCAAGGGAAAAAGAACAGATTTCTGCTAAATAATTTGACATACCCTCAATGTTGCCATTTTGTTCCATGTTCCTTATTCACATAGTGCAGAGGTGTAGGAACACACAGGGCTGTGCATCAATTTCATCACTTGTGTTTTGCACACATTATGCTGGGAAAGAGAGCTAAACAAAAGCTAAACTCTGGCTCTGCAGCCTGCTCACTTATAGCATGACAGCACCCATTGCAGGCTGTCACCTGCCAAGCACCCGCCTGCACGTCCAAGCAGCAGATGTTAAGTGAACATCCCCACCAGTAAAAAGGCATCTATCAACTTGCTTCCCAGTCAGTTGGCATCAGTTAATGAGGACTTTATGCACTTCTGAATAATAACAGTAGAAGTAGCTGGCAAGTCTGAACTTAGAAGAAAAATCTACAGTTTTCTTTTATAAAATAAAAGCTGGCCTATTATTTCAGCCAAAGTAACAATAACAGTACCCTGAAGATACCACCTTTGGCAATCAAATTCATTCTACGGGCATAACAGCTGAAATCTATTTTTCCTTCTGATTGCTCATTAGTCTAGTACTGGAATATGCAGTTTTATCTATTATTTTACCTGAATTTGAATACAATAGAGGGAAGTCTCCTAAATAGTAGAGAAACTCATTCCACAAAAATAATTTCCTAAAGTCATTTATTCTGAAAAGAGTAATTTAAAATATACACATACACACACATACTCTGCCTTATTTATTTCACCCTGTAATTATATTTTTAGATGATTGCTTGTGTATTTTCTCTCTTTAAAATGAAAATTAAAGGTCTGATGACTTGGGTTGATTTAATTTGCCCAGGGAGAGGAACTCCCACCCCAGTTCTGCGATAGAGAATTTGTTACTGTGTCATTACTCAATGTATAGAATTATAGGATGCTAGTATCACTTGTTTTTTTTTTATCATGGTTTATTTCAGTTTTGTTTTGCTTTGCTTTTCTGTTTTTTTGAGACTGAGTCTCACTCTGTCACCCAGGCTGGAATGCAGTGGCATGATCTCGGCTCACTGCATCCTCTGCCTACTGGATTCAAGAGATTCTCCTGCCTGAGCCTCCCAAGTAGCTGAGATTACAGGTGCCTGTCACCACACTTGGCTAATTTTTTGTATTTTTAGTAGAGATGGGTTTCACCATGTTGGTCAGGCTGGTCTTGAACTCCTGACCTCAAATGATCCACCCTCCTTGACCTCCCAAAGTTCAGGAATTACAGGTGTGAGTCACCATGCCTGGGCTATTTGCTTTTAAATCTCCCATTATGTAGTTATATGAATGATCTGGGGGAAGCAAAACATCATTCGAATGTACTGCTTTGGCCAGATCATGCACTTTCTTTCTGTGTGTTTAACCAAATGTGAACAAAAAATAGAAATAAACTTACAACTATTCAGGGCCAGAAAGAATTGAAGCTATCATTTAGCTCAATACTGTTTTTACATATGGGGAAATTGATACTCAAAATTCTCTTATCAAGTATCTCCAAAGTCATGTTGTTAAGCAGAAGGAAAGCCCGGCTGCCTCGTGGTTTCTCTACCTGGTTCAAGGCTCTTTCCAAATTTATTGACTTTCAGTTCCATTAGTTGCTTTTTATCATGATCTTTGTGCAGATGATGAGCCTTGGGAGAGGTGTAAATTCTCTAAGGGCATTTTTATAAATACATGCAGAATGATGAACAGGAACTGAAACTGCTTACCTATGTACATTTATACAACCTTGAACTGCATCCACCTTTCACTTGGTATGAAGAGAGAGTATCTCACCCATAGAATCTTCATTTTAATGGAGGTTACACATATGTCCTACTCTTTTACCAAACAGAGCTCCTACCTTTTTCTTAGACACATGTATTATTTTGTGGTATAAAATATCTATTCCAGCATTGCCTGATGTCCAGATTTCTCTTTCACAATTCCTTTTCCCAAACTCTATCTGCTAGGATTTTATTTATCTTTCAGGATAAAATCAACTGATGCCTTTTCATGGTATTCTAAGTGGTCCTCTCTCTCCCTCTAAATCTTCATATTTTACTTAGAATTAGAGCTATATTCGAGCTTGCATCTTACTTGTGTAATGTTCAAAGCATCTAGGCCAGGCGCAGTGGCTCATGCCTGTAATCTGAGCACTTTGGGAGGCCGAGGCAGGCAGATCATGAGGTCAGGAGATCAAGACCATCCTGGCCAACGAGATACCCCTTCTCTACTAAAAATACAAAAATTAGCCAGGTATGATGGCATGTGCCTGTAGTCCCAGCTACTTGGGAGGCTGAGGCAGGAGAATCACTTGAACCCACGAGGCAGAGTTTGTAGTGAGCTGAGATCGTGCCACTGCACTCCAGCCTGGGGCACAGAGAGAGACTCTGTCTCAAAAAAAAAAAAAAAAAAAAAAAAAATGAAAAACCATCTAGCATTTACTTAGCAAAAATTTGTTAAATCCAATTCAGTTTCTCACACAGTGATAGCCAATAAACATTAAAAAATGTTGCATGAATGAATGAATAACTGAATGGCATCTATAAATTCATCTGGGACGGTCCACTGAAAAGCAATTTCTACAACTCTAGCTTCTCTCTAGATTGCTACATTGACACTCTATGCCCTGGTTCCTGCAGCATTCTCAGCAGCAGGTGTCACCAATGCCATAGGATCAACACTGCATAAAAATTGGCCTCTGGGACCGGGCACAGTGGCTCACTCCTGTAATCCCTGTTCTTTGGAAAGCCGAGGTGGGTAGACCACCTGAGGTCAGGAGTTGGAGACCAGCCTGGCCAATATGGTGAAACCCCATGTCTACTAAAAACACAAAAATTATCTGGGCATGGTGGCAGACACCTCTAGTCCCAGCTACTCAGGAGGCTGAGGCAAGATAATTGCTTGAACCCAGGAGGCAGAGGTTGCAGTGAGTCAAGAATGCACCACTGCACTCCAGAGTGGGTGAAAAATTGGCCTCCAGAATCCTCTGATTACTCTGTCTCCAAAATGAACTTTACAGCCCAATTTATCTTGTTTTCAACTTCCTACATATTTTTAATCTATTTGATTTTTAATGCTACTCCCTTATTCCCTCATTCCTTAGGCCCTTTCTTCTTTCCTTAAACCTAATACTTAATCTTCCTTCTCCAAATCTGTGTAGAGCTTTCCGTCCTTGAATATGCTGTGCTTTTTACTTGACTTCTTTATATTTTTGCCAGACAGCAAATATTTCTTCACATGCAACAGGTAATGAAATAAACTCAATTTCTTCCCAGAAAACTCACCATTCTTCTGATTTTCCAATATTTGTCCAGCTCTTATACAAGCAATGATACTTTTTTTACCCAACAGGATTGACAACACTTTGCACCAGAATTGTGTTTCTTGCCATACTCGCAGCCATCATTCGCTTGGCTATTGCTGATTCTTCCTCTGTTGCAGGCACTGCACTACTTTCTTGGAGGTACCTACATGAATGAGACATAGTTCCTTCCTCGAAGGGCCTCACCGTGTAAAATGGATAGTATGTGTATAAAGAGATAATGATTACAGTGTGAAGAGCACTTGATCATGGAAACCACCAAGACTCTGGAAGCATCAAGCTGAGCGTCAGTCTCAAAGTTGCATGGTATCAGAGAAAGCTTTCTTCAGCAGGTTGTGCTTGAATACATTTCATACAAAAGTTGCAATTGGTTATAGAAGCTGTTAAAGGGTAAAACAGGCTTCATACATCATTGAATCTTCTCAGATCATGCAACACAAATGTCAAATTTTAAAATGATTGAATTATGACTCTATATATGTTCTTAATCTTCCATTTCTATAATATTTCAAATATGAATTTGCAACTCACAGTTCTATAATATTTCTGCAATAGTATTTCTGCAGTATTTCTGTAGTATTATATAATATTTCTATAATATGTATTGCTGTGATAGTCTCTCTGTCTTCAGCATCTTCTCCTATCCCCATCCTACAGTCATTCTCTAGGTTTACATCTGATTAATCTCACCAAAGCATTACTTCTTAAGTATGGATCCCCAAGGCCTATTCAATAAGCTCCAAACTCCACAACCAAACATTCCATGCCCCAATACTGAGACCCCAATCTATTTTCCAAACATTACTTTTCTGTGCAAACTATTTGCAGTAGTCACTTTAGTCTATACCTTTCCTCTGAGATATATTATTCAGTTCTTCAGAGAGTTCAAAACTTCGTTAAGGGGTTTATAAAGCAGAACAATAGACCAGAATAAGAAGAAACAGTGGGTTCCCAGGTAGATGTTCAGGAATGCAAGGACAAAAATGTTACTGGAACGAGTGAGACAGGAAAAGAAAAAAGAAAATATCAGTCAAAGGTGTTCTTTGTTTACTCAAATTACATAGAACCCATGAGTTTCCAAAACTGACAAGGACAAGTTTTTGCAAAATTTTCAGCACTTTTAACTTACTTTTTTTCAAAATACTGCAAAATAAATTTTTTTCTTTTAATATTTGTAGCTCTACTCCCTCTGTCTGAAAGAGTGAAGGCAG
Source organism: Macaca mulatta (assembly GCF_049350105.2). Classification (NCBI taxonomy): domain Eukaryota; kingdom Metazoa; phylum Chordata; class Mammalia; order Primates; family Cercopithecidae; genus Macaca; species Macaca mulatta. The sequence continues at coordinate 14,853,789 of NC_133417.1, forward strand.
CAGGAAAACACAAGTATAATAGAGGAACAGTATGCCAACTATTTTCAACCATGCCAGGAATCACTAAAATTGAAATCAGGGGCTTCAAGTGTTATCATCTCTGGTGATTCATTCTATCTGAATGTCTGCTTTCTTTCTCTGCTCCTAATGATCTCTCCATTCTGTTTCCTGTACCTTCACCTCTGTGACTGCTGGCATCTGAAAAAAACCTTATTTTTTGTTGTTGTTGGTTGTAGCAACTCATTTGCAAATGTGGATCTTTAGTATTTATTTATTTATTTATTTATTGAGATGAAGTTTCACTCTTGTCATCCAGGCTGGAGTGCAATGGTGCGATCTCGGCTCACTGCAACCTCCACCTCCTGGGTTCAAGCTATTTTCCTGCCTCAGCCTCCCAAGTAGCTGGGATTACAGGCACCTATCACCATGCCCGACTAACTTCTTTTTTTTTGTATTTTTAGTAGAGATGGGTTTTCGCCATGTTGGCCAGGCTGGTCTCGAACTCCTGACCTCAGGTGATCCACCCGCTTCGGCCTCCCAAAGTGGTGGGTTTACAGGCATGAGCCACCGCACCCGGCCAACTTTAGCCTTTATTAATGCCCTCTACTTCTGTAGTTCTGTAGCTGCATAGTCTGTAATCTGTCTCCTCATTCTCTGGCTTTCGGTATGGTGCAATCTTGTTAAAATTGTTGGATGGAAATTGGTCATACATTTTGTAGATCAGCGAATTCAATAAATGTTTAGTACATGCAAACACACACATACAAGCACACACACATGCACTCACAAAAAGCAAATTTCTTTCTAGACAGAATTTTACAGCTGTTGTGGAGTAGTGGTATTTAGTATATGAGCTGTTATTGCATAGTGGTGTTCAGCATATGAGCTGTTATGGAGTAGTGGTGTTTAGGATGTACCACAACAAAATATGACTATAGGAGACCAGAATATGCCACCCCAAAATATGCCTCTTTAGCATAAGGATGATTTTGAGCTGATTAACTTGAGCAACAGCAAAGATAAAAGAAGCTCTGAAAACAGTAGAAGTTGTCCTTTCACGAGAGCAATTTATATCTATAAAGGAAACGTCCATTTGTAAGAATGTCTTCTTCTCTGTAGCAGGAAGGGAAGGATGACTCTCAGTCACTAGAAACTCGCATCTGTAGAGAGGACATGGACCAATCTGCATAACAAATCTTATCCTGCTTCCTGTGCTTCTATGGGTCATCTTCCCACTACTGCTTCTTACCCAAACACTCTTATTGTTTCAGCTGAAGATGGCATTTAAGCCGAAATTTAAGCCACTTCTTTGAGATTTACTCATTTTCCCTGGATATCTTTTTTGTATACATAAGGTATACATGTTATTAAACTTCTGTTTGTTTTTCTCTTGTGAATCTTTCTTTTGTTACAGGGATTTGTCCCAACTAAGAACTATGAAGGGTAACGAATGCCAACATAAAACAGTCAAAAGGCTCAGCAACCGGTTAGAAGAGTTTACTCAAGCACAAAGGTAGGGCAGCTGTCCAGGCAGCAGAATTACACCAAAGAATGATGATCAGTGCTCCTAGTGAGGGGAAAAAATGAGGATTGTTTCTATAAGCAGAAATGGAGGGACTGAACAGAACTGTAACTTTTCTGTGCAAAGGCTAACATGCAGATAAAAGATTTGATTGGCTACTATTGATTACACTCTAAAAGGTTTGCTTAACATTCTCTCATGAAGGGTAATAGTCACAAGGGTCTCTATCTTCATGTCATCTAGTCGAGGTTTGAGTGAAGAATAGGGAGTCTGGTCAAGGTATAATGTCTCCAGGCAAAGGTCAGTAAGCAGTAGTTACGTACCAGAGAAGAAAAACAGCTGTGTTATGCGAGTCCGTTTTCAGGGTTTACCTTTCCCCCTTGGCATAGTAAATTTGGAAGGTCCTGAGGTTTTATTCTCTTGTCAGAGGAGAAAATTATTTTTCCTCCTGTACAAGAGATAATGGAGCAGGCAGCAGGTCCCAAACACTGTCCTTCCTTGGGTCCCCACTACACTCAATATTCATAGCATTCAGACACTGTATTATGCTTATCTCTACTTTTCACCTCCTCCTCCCCTTGAGGGCTCCGGGAAGGTAGGGAATATAGCCTTTGTTTCTGATTCTCCATACCAGCCTACTTGTAGCATGTCACAAATGCTCAATGTCTGTGGACTGACTGAGTCAGGGCTATTTTTTAGAATTGGGAACTAGACATGATTTCATGCTTAAAACTTTCTCTAAAGTAGAGATTCTAAGTTCTGTTCTTGTTTTATAATATATCTTTCTCCACATTCTTTTGGAATTTGAATGGTATTTATGAGAAATTCTAAAATAATTTCTAAATTATTTTATGAAGTTTTGAGAAATTCTAAAATATTTCCAAATTAGAAATAAAAGACCTAGAACGAATTTAGTTTTATTTAGAAAAATGTGTGCTTTTGCAGAAATGAATACCCAGCGGAAACAGGAGGAAAATGTCAACGTGGCCTTGCTCATCTGCAGTGGGTGTTACACACATGTATATGCACACACACACATGCACACACACACGCACACACGCACATGCACACACACGTGCACACACACGCACATACACATGCACATACACGCACACACACGCCACACACACACGTGCACACCCGCGCACATGCACCCACGCACGCACGCACACACGCACATGCACACTCACACACGCACATGCACACATGCGCACGCATGCACACACACACATGCACACACACATGCACACACACCAGGCCACACATATAATACTCCTCTGTTTTCTTGTAATCAGGGAAACTGTCTTCCATAGTGTGGGCATGGATCAGAGGAAAGCTCACTCAACAGTAGATTCCTTTCCAGGACACAAAGATATTAAATATACTCAAGCTCACTAGTAATTAGAAAAATGCAAATCTTAGTAAAATTAAATGCCATTTGTAATTTTCAGACTGACAAGTTCAAAAACAAAACGAAGTGTCTAGAGCTGATAAGAATGAGAAGGCATGTATTGTGGATGAAAATGCATTTTGGAAGGCAATATGTACAGACCCTTTAGTAACTACTTCAAACAGTCTTTCCCCAGAATGCATGCAAAGGCATAAAAGAATATCCACTGCAGGAGAGTTGGACTTAGCCAAAATAACAAACAATGTCAAGTCTGCATGTATATCAGGAAAAGAATGTTTAAATTATTCATAATGCACCTGTGCAAAGAATACTATATAACCAATAAACAGAATGAAAAGGCTATTATGTATTAATTTGTCCACATGTATTATGAAACAAAACTCATGACAGAACAGTATGTGTAGAATGATCTCTCTCTCTCTCTCTCTCTCTCTCTCTCTCTCTCTCTCTGTGTGTATTCCATTACATACATTTCTGGAAATGTATACATCCAACTTTTACCATTGTATAAGTATTGCAATCTAGGTTTAAAGTAGAGAGATACAGTGTAGACACTTTTATGTATTTATGTGCTTAAAACCAATAAAAACATGGAGGATAAATTTGTGTAGACTTTTTACATACACAGGTTTATACTGCTTTCTGAATGATAAAATAATCCATTAATTAGTTGAAAATAGTGTTTTTTAAATTTTAATAAAAGCCTTCAAATAATCAAAGCGTTCAAATAATAAAAGCCTTCAATGTTCAGGGCATTCACAAATTGTATCCCCTTTTCTTAGTGCAAGTGTGGTTTAAAGCACCACTCCAGGGCCTTCAGACTTCCAGAACAGAGAGCTTTGGGAAGAGCATGCTGGGCTGCTGGCTTCTGTTTCCAGCTTTTCTGTTTCTCCAGCTGTAATTTAGCCTCAGCTATAACTCCAGGGCATGAGGAAATCATAGCCATTTAGCATTCTCCCTAGGGGCTTATTAGCTGATTCTAAGTGCCACAAGATGGAGATACATATACATCTTAATCTCTCACAGTCTTGGCAACTACTACTGATGATGCAGGTTACAAATATTTTAATTATGCATAATTCCTCCAAAAAAAAGATATTTAGTTTATTGTGAAGTTCTGATGGCTATAACCTCAAATGAGGATACTTCTGTAAGTTCTACCAAGAATTCAGACAACCTATATGTGCAGAAAGCCAGAGTTTAAAGACAAAAACCTACGGTTTAGGTACTTCAAATATATCACATATATGTGTAATATTCCTTATCCCAACTTCACAAATGAGGTGTGAGTTCCCATTATACAGAAAAGAAAACTGAGGTTGAGCAGGATTAAGTAATGTTCTCAAAGTTATACAGTTGATAAATGGGTATACCAGGATTAGGATCTAGTTTTGTCTGACTCCCAAACGTACAGTTTCTTCTGGAACATGTTCCCCTCCAAAGCATTCAGCTTTAATAAAGTAGGTATTGGGGATCAGAAACCTATACCCCAAAATATGGTGCTTCGACTGGCTAAACTGAAGAGGAAGCTTCTGAAGGTCTCTGTGGCCATCCCCAGCTCCACCTTCTCTCTTCCAAAGCACAGGATAAAATCGTTCTCTGAAGTTTCCTAATCTGCCTAAGGTCCAGACCACCAAAAAGAAGAAAACAGTGACTTCTGGTCCCTTCCCTGAGTTTTCATTAACTGAATCTCATATCACAAGGAGAAAAACTGAAGCTGGTCAATGCAACTGGGCCAACTTTTGTCACAAACTATTGTGCGTGCCCCACAGACTTTGTCCAAGGCCACTGTATGTTTTTCAAATCCATTGATAATCATAAAGATAATTTATTAACTCCTCAAAATCATCCACACTTCCCTATCTCCCTTTCTCCTAGGAAGAGGGTATATAAGGACCTGTACCTCATTGGGTAGTGGGGTAATCACTCTGAGATTTCCCCCTTGTGCATGTTAGTGCATTTGTATGCCTTTCCTCCTATGAATCTGCCTTTTGTCAGTTGACTTTCAGTGAACATTCAGAGGACGAGTGGGCAGTTATCCCTTTGCCTCTATAGAAATTAATGAACTTTCCATTTGACTTCCAGGCATGACTTTTATAACCACCAACTTTAATTTCAGTCATCTGTGTGGTTGCTAATTGGGAAGAACCCCATCCATCCCAATTATATTAGGCTGGGTTGATTCTCAAAATTGATGTTATCCTATAAGACCCAGAGTTTCCCCTAATATATAGAATCCCAACTATCAGGCATTATCGAAGTGGAGAAAACACCAATAAATGAGAATGTAATTAACCACAACCTAACTAACCAAAGACACTTACTAAAAAACAATTTGGAAGTAAACCAAAAATGACCTTAATCTGGACGCAGAAACCCACCTTTCAGAGGTTGGTGCAAGTCCATGGAACCCCCTCATCCCCTGTATATTTTTTACTTTCCTGCAATCCAAGCCAGTGACCTTGTTTGGGCAGATGGAGTTGTAGCACAGTTTGCGCATTGGAAACAACTGAGGTTAGATCTCGAAGACCTGGCGTGGAACCCAGTCCTCTCATTTCTCTTCAGTGTTACAATGGCTAGATGACTCAGATGTTTTTAGCTAATGCTGCCACGAAGAGTTTGCCGAGGATTAGAGATGTTTACTGTAAATTCCTCCCACCATGTATTTATTCACAAATGAACTCAAAAAAATCATTCATGAACAGTTCTGAGTGCCTCCAGTGCCTGACATATGCCTAAAGAAGTTGATTCCTGGATTACTATCTAGAAGGTGGGGGGTGGGGTTGGAGAGGCATACAGGAGAACAGGTAACTGCAAATATATTTGGCCTAAACTATCTGATCATTAGATAATAGCTATTGTGACTTTCTTAATGTCACACAAAACCCCTAGCAAGACAAATAATGATCTAATCATAATAGTACGTGATATTTATCTGTAAGGTGGGGCCTAGGGGCTTGATTCAAACATTGTAACAAGATTTTCAAAGCAGAAATGTCTAAAATTTATAATTTATATGTAATCCTTGTACATATTTATGAGGTATAAAGCGATGTTTCAATACATATATAAATTGTGTAATGTTCAAATCAGGGTAATCAGCACATCCATTGCCTTGAACATTTATCTTTTCTTTGTGATGAAGACATTCAGAACCTCTCTTTTAGCTATTATTATAAATGTGGTTTAGCTTAAAGCTTTAACTAAGAAGTTCAGCTAAACATGGTCCTCATTCATATTCACCAAGATGTTACCAGAATGATTTTTCTGATTTTGGTTAAAAAGCAATTGAAGAAAAATTGGCCTCAATGATATGGGAGCACTTTTCTTAAAAGCAGATCCAATCTCCATTCTGCACAAAATACATGCTATGTTTGCAATATTCCTTCATCTATACTGGGTTTATATAAAAAGTAAACAAGATATTTTACAACCCATATTTAGTGATGTGCTTACACAATTAGAGACTTTTATGAATCATCTTCATTATGCATTTAAACAGTTCATAAAAGTTATGAGTCCAATGTATTTACCCCTTTTTGTTGTTGTAAACCTTTAACTATAACGGCAGTGAGAACAAAGAAACCAAAATGTGCATATTCTAGAAGCTCCACACCAACCCTTGCTTCAATTATGCATGAATTAACAGAAATGAATTTGCAGCGTTTTATTTCTTGGTGTAATGGAGCTCAAGTATTTCATAAAGTGTAACCATACAGCAAATTCTGAGCTCGTTTTAGAATAATTAGCACATTGATGTTACTTGTGTAGTTAAAAGAAAATGTTAAAATTTTTCCATTGTAAGCAGTTTTTGAAGGCTCACTCTGTTCTCTAAAGTGAGCAATCTTACATTCTGAAGAAAGCTAGAAGCTCCATCTTCCCTGCATTTCATCTTCTCCCTCTTATACCTCGATTAAACTACTAGTGCTTATTCAGACAAGTCTTAATTACAGGCCTCAAGCAAGTGAAAGAACCTCCGTCGATTAAGTTGGTCATTTTTTTTAAATGATGCATTTACCTCAAGTTACTCCTGTTCAGTCCTATGAATAATTAAAGCTCAGCTAAAGGAGACCTAAAATCTGTACCTTAAAATGTCTTCATTTAACATTCTCACCAAAATTTGACATCCTCATATAGCTTTCCCCAGTCCTTTCCATAAAAGGAAAGTCCCTCTCTTGGGAGAAGGAAGAAACTACATTTACAGAGCTTCTACTATATGTCACACACGCGACTGTGTGAAGTATGCTCCATTCCTAGTTCTCTGACTGTTAGCATAATTCTGGAGGTGACCATAGTCATTCCTGTTTTACAAATGAAGACAGCAAGGCTCAAAAATGTTAAGTAAGTTTCTCAAAGCCACAGAAGCCAATCAGGACAAAGGGAGGACTTCATTCAAATGAGTCAGTCTGGACTCTTCCTAACTCTAGGAAGTATTTCTGAGATAATGGAAAGCTTTTTTTGCTAGAAAACTGAGAGATGGCCAAGGGGAACTTGGCAAAACTATGAAAGTTTCTGTTGAGATTTGCACAGTAAATTACTTGGATATGTTAGACACAGCTTCCCAGATAGGATTTTCACAGATGCAACTGTAGCAAACAAAGAAAAAAAAATGAATAAGAAATAATGTAATTGTTTTTAAATTCCACCAAGCGCTTACTGAATGATTAGGACATGCCGAAAACTATGCTGGGCTTCAGGAACGATACTTTCATACAATTGGATGGATCCTTTTCTTATAGAGTTAGAGTTAAACATGAGAACTAGATAAGCAAAGTGCATACTTTATAATCTAATGAGACAAGTATAACACCAGGATCTAGTGAGACAGATGCTAATGCCAGAACTTTTGTTCACAGATGTAACCTAAAGGCCTAGTACTTGGCACAAAATAGGTGCTCAATAAATACAAACAAAAGAGAGTTGGGAATATCTAGGAGGAGGACTTCACACAAATTAAGTGGGGAGAGTGTGTGAAGTATGAGGCATTCTGGTGGTGAGGAATAGTATGTGCAAAGGCTAGTAAGCAGTAAGTGAGTCTGGGCAGCTCCTTTTCTAGGAAAGAAAATGCTTGGAGTATAGGCTACAGGGGCCAAGGACAGAGACTAGACAGCAATGCAGAAAATAGAGTGAAAAATACTTTTTGGAAAAGGATGTTCAGAGTTGGATATGATCTGGATCAGATTGCTGTATCTCTGGTCCTGAGACAAATGCATTTGGATTAAAGCAAGACTTTCAAAGCACTTTTCCAAGGATTCATTTCTTAAGTAATGAAAATATATTAAAATATATTGCAATATATTAAGAAATTGCCTTGGTATAATATATTAAGTGTGTGATATTGTAATATAATAAAAAACATATATTTAGTCCTTGTCCCAGGTTCCCGGCAAAAGCTTCTAAAATTCTTGTAACTTCCTGAGTGGTGGCGGTGAGAGAAGCATCTTTTGTTATCCATAGTCAGCCCTTTCAACCGTACCTGAGTTTATGCTAAGGTGGTGACTCTCCACGGGCTCTAGATAGCTTTAAGCTGGGGGCTGGTGACCAAAGGAACCAATCCCATGAGTAGAGGGTTGGAGCTTTCAACCTCACCCCAACCTCTGGGGTCAGAAAAGGAGCAGGAGACATTGAATCAATCACCAACAGCCAATGATTGAATCAATCATGCCTATGTAATGAAACTGTAATAAAATCCCAAAACAGAGTTCAGAGTGCTTCCAATTTGGCGACCACATGGAGATGCTGGGTGGGTGGCACAGCTGGAGAGGGCCTGGAAGCTCCACACATAACCCTCATACCGTGCCCTGTGTGTCTCTTCCAGCGTTTTATGAGTCATATCCTTTATAACAATAAACTACTAGTAGTAAGGAAACTGTTCTCCTGAGTTCTGTAACTTGTTTTAGCAAATTATAGAACCCAAGGAGGGGGTTATGGAAACTCCCAATTTACAGCCAGTCGGTCCGAAGTATGAGAAATCCTGGACCTGCAGTGGTCATCTCAAGCAGGAGCAGTCTTGTGGGACTGCTGCCTTCACCTTCTGGTTCTAAAGTTAGCATCAGAATTCACTGAATTGTTGAACACCCGCTTGATGTCTGGAGAGTTGAAGAATTGGTTGTTGGTGTAGACAAAACCCACACATTTGCTGTCAGAAGTGTTTTGTGGGCAAAAAACAGATCATAATAGTATGGGGAGAAGCAAAGGGTTTTTAAATTATTATTATTATTTACTATGGGATAATATGTTTTATAAATCCATCCAAATGGAAATATTACATAAATGATTTTTAAGCTTATTTGACAACAAGTAACTTGGGAAACCAGGAAATCTAGAAAACATGAAGCACTTAACTAAAGGCACTGTGTAAGATCAGCTACAACTCCCAAATCTTGCTCCACTCATTTGTTTTGTCATTTGCTAGGTAGCTATGGAGCAGGCTTAGTATCTGCAGTAGTTAGGGTAAACTCTGGATACACATATATCCAATAATTGCATGTTTTTTTTTTTTTTTTTTTTTTTTTGTGACAGGAGTCTCTCTCGGTGGCCTAGGATGGAGTACAGCAGTGCCATATCAGCTTGCTGCAACCTCCACCTCCCAGGTCCCATGTTCAATCAATTCTCCCACCTCAGTCTTCAGTTGCTGGAACCATGGGCTTGCGCCACCACTCCCAGCCAATTTTTGTATTTTTAGTAGAGAGGTTTCATCATGTTGATCAGGCTGTTCTTGAATTCCTAGCCTCTAGTGATCTGCCCACCTTGGTCTCACAAGATGCTGGGACTACAGGCATGAACCATCACATCTGGCCATGAATTGCAGGTCTTTTCATTACCCCCTGCCATGTTGGCTAAATCTCTGTATCTTGGTTTGACCTTTAGATTTTCATTGCTCCAGTCCTGCTGCTTTCAGATTGTTACTGAAAATGGGTATTTGGCCAATCCTACCCCATATCACTGGAAACCCATCGCTCTACCTAATTCCAACAAAGCATCTTTTCAAATGAGTGACACTTACTTCTATATGCCCTTGGGATGTGCTTTTCACTAGAGACCCCTACCCCTGACTTATACAAAATACTGTTACATTCAGTTTATTCTTGCTTTGGGTATCCTACAGAGTTGAACCTCCTTATATATCAAATGGTTGTAAATCACAACTAAACTTACTATTTGCATTTGAATAATACTGTTTACAAAACCACTGGCCATCGGCTGGGTGTGGTGGCTCATACCTGTAATCCTAGCACTTTGGGAGGCCGAGGCAGGCAGATTACCCAAGACTGGGAGTTCAAGACCAACCTGGCCAACATGGTGGAAACTCTTCTCCACTAAAAATAAAAAATAAAATAAAATAAAAAATCAGCTGGGTGCAGTGGCATGTGCCAGTAATCCCAGCTTCTGGGAAGGTTGAAGCAGGAAAATTGCTTGAACCAGGGAGGTGGAGGTTGCGGTGAGCAGAGATCACGCCACTGCACTCCAACCTGGGTTACAGAGCGAGACTTTGTCTCAAAACAAAACAAAACAAACAACAAACAAACGAAAAAACTACTGACCTTCCATCTTGAAGCCTAGCCCTTCGATAAGGTCAGAATCCTCAGCTCTAGACCTCCTGGTCTGGGCATATCCTCCCCTATCCCTATCTGCCACCATGTAGTCATAAGCTATCCTAATTTGAAGCTAAAACACCTTGGACAACCAATAAGAGAAAACAGCACAGATAGTGACTAACACAATATTTACCTTTGCACATTTATTGACTATGATTTGTTCTGTCCCTTCCAGATCATTGCTAGTAGGTGGCTAACTTTCATATGAGGTGATGACAACCCCATTGTCTTCACATTCAAATTGCCTTTCCTTTACATGGGTGTCACTTTCCTTGGTTCTTCCATAGTAGCTGACATTGCTTCTTTCTTAAGTCACAGATGTTTATCTTCATCTCTTATCTTCCCAATTGAAAGTTCTTCATATTCCTTATTCATCAGATTTTTTTGAGCAGGTTTTAGATAAGCTTCAAGGCCACATTTTGGGCATCTGATAAAATTGTCCTCAATGGCTGGGGCTTTTCGCTAAATTTCCATTAAGTGTCTTTTAAATATTAAGGCTGAGGCTATTGCTAGAGTGTTGGCTTCTTTAGCCAAATTTAATTTAAAATCCGTAGAGACACACTCATATATATACACATTCACATAGTTATTTATTACTATAATTCTCATTGTTGGTCAAGTTTGCTTTTAGTTTCATTTTGCTTTACAAAATTGTCCAGGCCAAAATTGATAACAATAGCTCATAGAATATTGCAACCTACAAGTAGTAAATCCCTTAATTTGTGGAATATTACAATGATGTTATAGTAAGAAAACCAATAATTTCCACAAATTTAACCTATGATTATCCATACATTCTTCCAAAATTTTGACAAAAGTTATCAAAAGAAATAACAGCAAAATGTTCACTAAATTATTAATATTAATAGTTCTGCAGAACTCTATGCAATATTTTGATCAAATGCTGAATTGCTGTGGCTAATATTCCAGGCCTAAGAAGGGCCTTCCACTCTGCCTGTGTGTCTAAAGAGAGACCCAGCTAGTGTCAATACGAATGTCGAGTCCATTTACAACCAAGCCAAGGAATCATAAAGAAAAAGAGAAACTTAGGTGACAATTCCAAGAAAGGCTACATTCAACTTATTAAGTCTTCCACGAAAAGTTAAAAATTATAAGCCAGAGAGCCTAAGTTGCTTCCTAGCAGTTAAAATGCAGGGATCCCTCTTCTTCTTTTTTCTTTTTTAATTTTGAGATGGAGTCTCACTCTGTCGTCCAGGTTGGAGTGCAGTGGCACAACCTCTGCTCACTGGTCGTAAGCTCAAGTGATTCTCCTGCCTTAGTCTCCCAAGTAGCTGGGATTACAAGTGTGTGCCACCACACCCAGCTAACTTTTGTATTTTTAGTAGAGACGGGGTTTCGGCATATTGGCCAGGCTGGTCTCGAACTTCTGTCCTCAAGTGAAGAGATCCTTCTTCTAATTATCTCCTCTCCATATATAAGACCAATCTGATTCACAATGCCCACTTTGAAGTGTTCATAGAATGTAGAAGCAGGAATAGAGTAAGTTTGTGCACAGGTACTAGCCAGCGGGTTCTGAATATCTCACGAGGAAAGAAACTCTGTGGATACCAATAAAGTACCATGACTGTTTTGGCAGATATTATGTCGATAGTTTGAGTTGTCCAGTGTGGCTATAATTAGTGTTATTATCAAAGACAATCGACCTGTGGGTAAGACAAGGTCTGTTTATAATCTTAGACAAAGCAAATTATGACTTGGTCTTGGCTTGAACAGAAAATTTGGGGGAAGACAAGAGAGATACTCTTGGAGACCTTGAACTCCCACGGCAACCTTTCATTCCTTAGACAGAGTCCCACATGGAGAGGCCAAAGTTGGGGTTCAACTCAAAAGGGCAGAGCTTTGGGGAACACATGTGGCCACTGCAGATTCTGTTTTCTCAGCCAGTGCTGTGGGGCATCAAATCAAAATCCTGTTATAGCAGGAACATTTGAGACTGAAATAATCTTTTTATGTCATTGGTGATGTAGATAAGATAAAATAAAACCAGAGGAATAAGAGCAATTCACAAATAGAAAAAAAAAAAATGATGGAGGAGAAGGTGGTCACAGCTTCTCTCTGGTCCTCTAAAGACATAGATTGAGATGTGCCAAAAGCAGAGACAGCACAAGAGTAAAGGCCTTGTCCTTCTCCACAATTTAGGGGACAATCACATGGCAAAGATCACTGCCCAGTCTACGGGAGGTCTGCAGCAGCAGGAGGGGGCTAAGTTGCTCTTGGGCATCTCATAGGGTTAGGAAAATCCTTCAGCGAAACAAAAGACACTGGATGGGAGAGTTACCCCAACTCAGTTAAGGGAAAAGTTTCTCCAGACAGTTTGTCTGGGATGCTAGACATTCTTGTGGGAGAAAATGCTAAACAGAAGAGACTCAACTTTCTTACTCCATTCTAATTCGCTCCATTCTAATTTCTTTATGTAAATGTGTAAGAATCTGTTACTGATTTTTGTTTGTAACAGCAGTGTGGATTTAAGTAATGTAAACTGGATTCTGGAAACATATCGCTAGAGATAAAACACTTTCCTTGCTGAGAATTTCAAGATATGTTTATATGTCTTTTTGATTCACTAGAATTTTAGAAAAGTGGAACACCTGTGTGGCAAGGCCTCAGATCTACTTTGGATATATGGAAGGAGCTATTCTTATTCCAAAGAGGAATGGCTCAGACCCCATCAAGCCACTGGGTGCGATGCCTCCTGCTTAACCAAGCAGCAGTCTATGGAGGAAGTATTTAAGCTCTCTGAACTTTGAAGCTATAAATTCTGTGATTTCATTTTTTTATGTGAGACACATTGTATTATAAAATTTGTTTCTTTAAATGCATAATCCAGTAGGGTTTAGTACATTCACAGAGTTGTGCAACCACCACCCCTGTGTAATTCCAAAGCATTTTCATGTCCTGGAAAGGAATCCCATACCCCTTAGCACTCACTCCTAAGTGCTCACTCCCTTGCCTGTGACACCCACTGATTTGCCTTATAAGTCTATGAATTTGCCTTTTCTGGACATTTTATATAAACAGAATCATAGAGTATGTGGTCTTTTGCATATGACTTCTTCTGCTTAGCATGTTTTCAAGATTCACCCATTGTGCTCATTTGCTTAAGCTGCCACAACAGAGTACTGAAGACTGGTTGACCTAAACAACAGAAATTTGTCTTCTCACCATTTTGGAGGCTGTTAGTCTAAGAGGAAGGTGTCGGCAGCGTTGTTTCTGCTGAGGCCTCTCTCCTTGGCTTGGAGATATCCATCTTTTTCTGGTCTCCATACATGGTCTTCTCTCTGTGTGTTTCTATTCTCTTCTTCTTATAAGGATTCAAGTAATATTGGATTAGTGTCCACACAACTTCATTTTAACTTAATTACCTCCTTAAAATCCCTGTTTCCAAATACAGTCACATTCTGAGGTGCTGGAGTTAGAATATTAACATACGAATTTGGGGAGAACACAATTCTGTCCATAATACTTCACCCTCTGCCACTCTGCAAATTCATTGTCTTCTCATATGCAAAATACTTTCACACCATCCCAACAGCCCCAAAAGCCAACTCATTCCAACATCAGATCTCAGTCCAAAATCTCATATAAATACTGTCTAAATGAAGTGTGAATGAGACTTGAGGCATGATTCCTGGGGCAAAATTGCTCTCCAGCTGTAATTCTGTGAAATTGATGAGTTATCTGCTTCTAAAATATAATGGTAGGTGTATTCATTTGCTAGGAGTACCATAACAAAATACCACAGACTGGGTGACTTAAATAACAGAAATTTATTTTCTTTTTAGCTCTTGAGGCTAGAAGTCCAAGATCGAGGTGTCAGCAGATTTGGTTTCTTCTGAGGTCTCTTGCCTTGGCTTGCAGGTGGCCGCCTTCTTGTTGTGTTCTTATATGGTCTTTTCTCTGAGCTTGCACATCTCTGGTATCTTCCTGTGTACCCAAGCTTCTTGGTTTTGTTTGTTGGTTTGTTTGTTTTTGCCAGAGTCTTGCTGTGTCACCAGGCTGGAGTGCAGTGGCACAATCTCGGCTCACTGCAACCTCTGACTCCCTGGTTCAAGCGATTCTCTTGCCTCAGCCTCCCGATTAGCTGGGATTACAGGCAAGTGCCACCACGCCCAGCTAATTTTTGCATTTTCAGTAGAGATGGGGTTTCACTGTGTTGGCCAGGATGGTCTCAATCTCCTGACCTCATGATGTGCCCGCCTCGGCCTCCCAAAGTGCTGGGATTACAGGCTTGATCCACTGCGCCCAGCTCGCTTCTTGTTCTTATAAGGACACTAGTAAGATTGGATGAGGACTCACCGTAACTGTCTTTTTAACTTAATCACCTCTTCAAAGTACCTATCTCCAAATGCAGTCACGTTCTGAGATCCTGGGGGTTAGGGCTTTGATATATGGATTTGGGGGTGACAAAATTCATCTTAGAGCAACAGGCATGAGGTAAACATTCCCATTGCAAAAGGGAGCAATTGGAAAGAATAAAGGGGTAATAGGTTGCAAGCAAGTCTGAAACCTAACAAGGAAAATTCCATAGGATTTTGAAACTGGAGAATAATTCTCTTTGACTCCATGCTCTGTCCTTGGAGCCCATCTGAGTCGTAACCCTGCCTTTTGGGCCCACCAGTGTGGTGGCACTACCCCAAAACTCTCAGACTTGAGGATCCATGTTGGCAGTGGCAGCCCCAACAACCTCTGAACTTCCTTCACAGCCATGCCTTTTTCATGAAAGATAACATACGTTCACAACCAGGAGTCTGTATTAGCCCATGCTATAAAATCCCAGAAGTCCAACAGCCTTGCTTCATTTCATGTCATCTTTGTCTCCTTCAGCCAACCTGGCAGTGCTTCTTCTGGTATAAATCCCCATCTTCGTTCATGATTTCAGTGGAAACGGCTGATTGGAATCATAAGTCACATACCTATAATTATTTTTTTAGCAAATCATTATCCAGCCCTATTCTTGATATTTTTCAGGACACAATTTCTTATTTTCTGCAACTTGGATAGGCTGAGATTTTCTCAAATCTTCAAGTTCTGCTATCTTTTGCTTGACAATTCTTCAATCTATCCCTCCTTTCACATTTTACTGTACAAGTGAAGAGAAATCAAGTCATGCCTTCAACATTTTGCCTAGAAATTCCCTCAGTGAATTATTCAAGTTCATCCCTTACAAGATCTAGTTTCCACAAAACACTAGAATACAATTCAGCCAAGTCCTTGCCACTTGATAAGAATAATCTCCTCTCCTTCAGTTTTCAATAACATATTCCTCAGCTCTGAGACCTCAACAAAAGCACCTTTAACATACATATTTCTAGCAACATTTTGTTAATGACTGTACCTGTATTTTTATGAGATGTTGGGAGATTTCTCTACAGTTCTCTAATTTTCTGAGGACTCACTGGAATCACATTCAACATCAATATTTTTAACAATACTCTCTTCCAATCAATTTAAGCTTTTTGTAACATTCATCCAAATGAGATGGCTTTCTCTACCCAGTTCCAAAGCCACTTCTATATATTTAGTTATTTGTTACAGCAGCATCCTCCCTTTTGATACCAGAATCTGTATGAGTTAGCAAGGTTGCCATAACAAAGTATACCCAGTTCAGTCCATAATACTTAGGTTGTAATATGTATTTGGAATCGATTCCTTTTTTTCTTTTCTGTGTATTCCTTTTTTGCTTACTTATCACCCTTCAATCTTCACGTTAAAAACCCCTGCCCCATTTAAGTCCATGCCAACTGCTATGCTGCCCTCTCCACCTCATCTCCATCGCCAACACCTTCGTACCTGTAGATATTCTCTATACTAAATAAAATTGTTAGCAAGTCCACCATGGTCTCCAGCTCTACCTCAATTACTACTATCATTCTAGGAACTTCAACACAGCCCAGAGGCCTCCAGCCAACATCCTGGCCTCACACGACCTTGACTTCCTCAGGGCCAATGAGGTGATCTCCTCTATTCTGACACCTCAGCCAGACACTTCTACCCAAGGCCACTTCCTCAAGTGTCACCATAAGAAACTGTTCCTTTCTGACATTACTGATTCGAACACCCTACAAGACCACCACCTTCTAACCCTCCAGATCTCTTTGGGATATCTTTGCTTGGATGTTGGTTTGGCTGTGTCCCCACTCAAATCTCATCTTGAATTGTAATCCAAATTGTAATCCCCATGAGTTGCGGGAGGGACCCGTTAGGGGGTGATTAGATCATGGGGGTGGTTCCCTTATGCTGTTCTCATGAAAGTGAGTGAGTTCTTACAAGAGCTGATGGTTTTATAAGGGGCTTTTCCCCCTTTGCTCTGCACTTCTCTCTCCTGCCGCCCTATGAAGAGGTGCCTTCCACCATGACTGTAAGTTTCGTGAGGCCTCCCTAGACATGCAAAACTGTGAGGCAATTCAACCTCTTTTCTTTATAAATTACTCAGTCTCAGGTATTTCTTTACAGTGTGAGAATGGACTAATACAGATGTCTCATAGATACTTCCAATTAAAGAAGACTAGAATTGTGAGGAGTCGGAAGCAAGCCCATATATTTAAACTATTTGACAGTACTTGCTGGATGAGTCTGTGAGGCCTCCCCCAAAGTTCTGGGACCCAGAAATTAGAAACTTGTCCTGGATCTGAAGTTCGTCAACCAGAGAAATCATTATATCCCTCCAGAGGCAGCCAATCTTGGGATTATTGTGCGCTGTCATGTCTACACATCCTGCTGCAGTAGTTGTGAGCTTCCGTTCTTGCCAACTCCAGCATATGGGCTTCATTTGCTTGAGATTGGCAGCAAGGAAAACCCTCCTGGGAGCTCAAGTGCTAGGCATAATGACTATTCTGCAGGAGGCAGGCCATGTGGCTCACCAGGAACTTACAGCTCATCTCTTATGAAGTAGGAGCAGATTTAATTTCCACTCCTCTAGAAACTTTGATGGCTCCTTCTCTCTAATATGGTCTTTGCTCCAATTGTCCCACTTTGATTTTTCAGTTGCCCTGGGCTTCTCAATATGCCAGTTCTGTCTCAACAATTGTATCTCCATGTGTCAGTCCCTCATTGGTTAGGGAATACCTTTTCTGACACCTAGACTTAGGAATGTCATTGGTGACCGCTGATCAGGCCTGAGGCTAGAAATGTTTGTGATAGGCACTGGTCACTCTAATGGCTGAACCCTCTTTTAGAAAGACGTCTCACTTCCTATTTGATATTGTAGAATATTGAAGAAAAATAAAGAGCCCCAATAGAAAAATTTGTCTGGTCTAAGGACACCACTTCAGGTTACCTGATACTAGACTTTCAATGTCTTTGAGCTCTTTTATACACTATAAGTCAGAGGTCACTGACAGACAATGTTTTGTCCAGTGGAGATTCAATTGTTCACCCTCCTCACACTGTAACAAAACTAATTTCCCCTACTTATATATTCAGTTAATATTTCTGATCAATATTCATGTTCCCTTAAAATGTCCATATCTGTATTAATGTCCTGATTTTACCCTTTTATCGAAGGTTGCTTTTAAACATTTTGGAGTTCATATCAATATGCCTAATTGATTTATTTACCAGTGCCATCTAAATTCCAATGACAGAAAAGTGTACCACATACAAGGTTAAAATTTAGGCATCTCTTTCCTTTACTTTCCTAGGTAATTCCAAAGCACTAAGAGAACTTCGTTGTCTGTTTTCCTCGTTTTAATTTTTCTTTCTAAACACTAATTTAGTGTTTCTGTTTTCTTTTGGTAAATTTATAGCTGAAAATTTATTGCTGTTGTTGGTAGCAATAGTCAGGAATTTGTTTTTTGTTGCTCTTTTCAAATTTTATTTCTTCTCATTGGGGAAAAATGATATATTATATATTTTAAGGTGTAAAATTCAGGGTTTTTTTCTTTTTTTAGTATATTCAAAATGCTTTGTGACCCTCAACAGCATTAAGTTTCAAAACTCTTTCATCACTCCCAAAAGGAAATACACACTTATTAGACAGTCACTTGCCATTCTGCTGATCCCAAGACATTAGCTACTTACTATTTATCTCTATAAATTTGCCTATTCTGGTCATTTCATACAAGTGGAATCACATATTGTGTGTAGGTCTGCTTTCAGTTAACAGTTTTTGCAAGACTCATTTAGGTGATAGCACGTTATCAGTACTCCCTTCATTTTTATGGCTAAATAATGTTCCATTGTGTGAATATATGACATTTCATTCATTCATCAGTTGATGGGCATTTGGGCATTTTCATCATTTACCCATTGTGAGTAATGCTGCTATGAACATATGTGCAATTGCATTTCGGTAACTATTTTAAATTCTTTTTGGTTTGTACCAAGAAGGGCAATTGCTGAGTAATATGAAAATTACGTTTAAACTTTTGAGGAACTACCAAACCGTTTTCCAGAGAGAGTGGCTGCACAATTTTACATTCTTTCCAGCAAGAAACAAGGGTTTTGACTTTTCAACATCCTTGACCATATGCATTATATTTTCATTGTTTTGATTCTGAGCAACCTAGCAGGTGTGAAGTGACATTTTATTGTGGTCCCTATTTGCATTTCCCTAATGACTAAGGATGTTGAACATCATTTAATGTGTTTGTTGGACATTCATTACCTCTTATTTGGAAAACATGCATTCTAGCCTTTGCCCATTTTTAATTTGGTTGTTTATCTCTTTTTGCTGAGTTGTAGGACTTCTTTATAGATTCTGGATACTAGTCCATTATTAGATATATAATTTGCAAATATATTTTTGCATGTTTTGAATTGCCTTTTTATTCTCTTGTTAGTGACTTTTTATTTACAAAAGTTTTAAATTTTGATGAAGCACAACATATCTATTTTTTTTCTTTTGTTGCTTGTACTTCTGGTATCATATCTATGAAAACTTTGTCAAAGTCAGGGTCGTGATTTTTTTCTCCCTTTTTTTTTATTATACTTTAAGTTCTAGGGTACATGTGCACAACACGCAGGTTTGTTACATATATATACATGTGCCATGTTGGTGTGCTGCACCCATGAACTCGTCATTTACATTAGATATTTCTCCTAATGTTATCTCTCCCCCCTACCCCTGCCCCACGACAGGTCCCAGTGTGTGATGTTCCCTACCCTGTGTCCAAGTGTTCTCGTTGTTCAATTCCCACCTATGAGAACATGTGGTGTTTGGTTTTCTGTCCTTGAGATAGTTTGCTCAGAATGATGGTTTCCAGCTTCATCCATGTCCCTATAAAGGACATTAACTCATCCTTTTTTATGGCTGCATAGTATTCCGTAGTGTATATGTGCCACATTTCCTTAATACAGTCTATCATTGATGGATATTTGGGTTGGTCCTTTTTTTAAGATGTTTATAGTTTTAGCTTTTTGTTTAGATTTTTTAGTCAATTTTAAGTTTATTTTTGTACATAACGTGAGATGAGAATCCAACTGAATTCTTTTGCAAGTGAATATCTAGCTGTCTAAGCACAATTTACTAAGGAAACTATTTTGCTGCTACTGCAAATGTAATCATTTCCTTAATTTCTCAAATGTTTCGTGATAGTGTAGAGAAACACAGTTAAGTTTTTATGTTGATATTGTATCCTGAAACCTGAGTGAATGAATTTGTTACCTCTCTTGTAAATTATTTTGTATTTTCTTTATGCAAATCATGTACCCTACAAACAGATATTATTTTAAATGCTATTTTTAATTTGGACGTCCTTTCTTCCTTTCTTTCTTTCTTTCCTTTTCCTTTCTTTCTTTCCTTCCTTTCTTCCTTTTTTCCTTCTTTTCTTCCTTTTCTCCCTTCCTTCCTTCCTTTTTCTTTCTTTTCTTTCTTCCTTTCTTTCTTTCTTCTTTCCTTTCTCCCTTCCTTCCTTTTTCTTTCTTTCTTTCTCTTTCTTTCTTTCTCTTTCTTTCTTTCTTCCTTCCTTTCTTTCTTTCTTTCCTTCCTTCTTTCTTCCTTTCTTTCTTCCCTTCCCTTCCTTCCTTCCTATCTCTTTCTTTCTTTGTCTTTCTTTCTGCCTTCCTTCCTTCCATTCTCTTTCCTTTTTTCTTTCCTTCTTCCTTTTTCTTTCTTTGACTTCCTCTTCCTTCTTTCCTCCCTTTTCCTTCCTTCTGCTTCCTGCCTTCCTCCTTCCTTTCTTTTTCTTCTCTTTCTTTCTTTCCTTCTTTCTTCCTTCCTTCCCCTTCCTTCCTTCCCCTTCCTTCCTTTTCCTTTCCTTCCCCCTCCTTCCTTCCCTCCTTCCTTCCTTCCTTTTCCTTTGCTCCCCTTCCTTCTTTTCCTTCCTTCCTTCCTTCCTTCCTTCCTTCCTTCCTTCCTTCCTTCCTTCCTTCTTTCCTTCCTTCCTTCCTTCCTCTCTCCTCCTTCTCCCCTCTCCTCCTCTCCCCTCTCCTGGCCCCCTCCCCACTCCCTGCCTCCCCTCCACTCCCCAGCCCTTCCCCACCCCTCTCCTCTCGTTTTTCTTCTCCGTTTTTTTTTTTTTTTTTTTTTTGGTCTAATTGCCATGGCCCAAACTTACACTTCAATGTTAAATGGAAATAGCAGGAGCAGACATTGCAGGCATCTTTGTCTGATTCTTGATCTTAGGAGGAAAAGCACTCAGTCTTCAAGAAGCCTGACATTAATTAGGGGTTTCTCACAAATGCCCTTTAACATGTTAAGGACATTGCTTGTATCTCTAGTTTGTTTCATGTTTTTTATTTTTATATTTTAATCATATAAGAGTGTTAGATTTTGTTGAGGACCTTTTCTGCATCAGTTGAAATAATCATATGGTTTTTGTTCCTTAGCCTGGTTGTATGTTATATTATATTGATTGATTTTCATAGGACGAGCCAACCTTGCATTGCTGGCATAAGCCCAACTTGGTAATTTTGTATTATCTTTTTTTCTATGTTGCTGGATTCAGTATTCTGTCAGAATTTTTGTGTCACAATTCAAAAGGGATACTAACCTATACTTGAATTTTATTGTGATGACTTTGTGTGGTTTTTATGTCAGGATAGTACTAGCCTCATAGAATAAAATAAGATTTTCTATATTTTGAAGTAGTTTGAAGATTATTGATGCTTATTCTTTAAGCAATTGACAGAATTCATCAGTAAAACCATGTGGACCAGGCTTTTCTTTGTGGAAATTTTTTTTTAATACTAATTCTACATATTTTCTTGTTAAAAGTCTATACAGACTTTTTTCTCCCATAATTTAATTTTAGTGGTTTGTTTTTCTAGGAATCTCTTCAGTTCATCCACATTATCTAATTAGTAGGCATACAATTATTTATAGTATGTCATATGATCATTTCTGTTTTCTTAATCAGTATAATATTCCTTCGTTTATACCAAGTTTTATTAACTTTAATCTCTTTTTGTTCTTAATCTGATCCAGCTAAATTGTTAATCTCTTTTTGTTCTTAATCTAACCCAGCTAAACATTTATCAATTTTATTTATATTTTTGAAGAACTAAATTGTTTTTTTTTAATTTTTCTATTGTTTTTCTACTCTCTATTTCATTCACTTTTCTCTCATATGCTTATTATTTTCTTCTTTCTGCTTGCCTAAGGTTGTTAGCAAGGGTTGTTAGGTTGTTTCTAGTTTTTTAGCTTTGAAAGGTGAACAATTATATATTGATTTCAGTTACTATTAATTATAGATACTTAGTTATAAATTTTTCTCTATGTACTGCTTTAGCTGCCTACCATAAATTATATGTTGTGTTTTTCATCTCTAAGAATTTCCTGATTTCCCTTGTGATTTCTTCCTTGACACAATGGTTATTTGGAAATGTATTTTTAAATTTAT
The DNA here is from genome assembly GCF_049350105.2 of Macaca mulatta. Classification (NCBI taxonomy): domain Eukaryota; kingdom Metazoa; phylum Chordata; class Mammalia; order Primates; family Cercopithecidae; genus Macaca; species Macaca mulatta. Next base: position 14,876,121 of record NC_133417.1, read on the forward strand.
ACACGTTTGTCAATTTATCAATTTTACATTTATTAATAATTGATAATTATATTCCACTATGTTGGGAGCATATATTTGTGTAGTATAAATTATTTAAAATTTATTAAGACTTGTTTTGGGTTCTAACATATGGTCTATCATGGAGAATATTAATGTGCAGTTGAGAAAAAATACATTTGCTGTTGTTAGTTGGAGGCTTCTGTATGTCTGTTAGGTCCAATTGGTTAATAATGTTTTTCAAACCTTCTTCTTCCTTGTTGATTTACTAGCCTGCTGTCTAGCCATTACTGAAAGTGAGAATTTAACTCTCCAAGTATTACTGTTGAATGTCTATTTATTCCTTCAATTCTGTCATGCTTTGCTAAGTATATTTTTGGACCCTTTATTATGGGCATACATGCTTATAATTGTTATATATTTCTGATGGATTGATGCTTTTATAATATATAATGTTCTTTGTCTTTGATAATGTTTATCCCATAATCTGTTTTGTCTGTGAGTAACATAGCCACTTCAGCTCTGTGATTACTGTTTGTCTAGTATATCTTTCTCCATATTTTTACTCTTAACCTATTTGTATCTTTGAATCTAAAGTATTTTGTATGCAGCATATTGTGGACTATGATTTGTTTTTGTTTTAATATTTTGTCAATCCCTGCCTTTTGGTTGGAGTATCCCATTTTTATTTAACACAGTTACTGAAAAGTTCTCCTTTATATACCAATTTAATATTTATTTGTTAACTATCTTATTTTTTATTCCTCCTTTTCTTTATTACTGCCTTTTCTATTAAATAGATATTTGTCTCTATAGTGTCATAATATCACTATCATTTCTTTTTTTTCCCTGTAGCTCTAACAATAGATATTTGTCTCTATCGTGTTTTAATATCATTATCGTTTGTTTTTTTTCTCTGTAGCTGTAACCAATAAATTGTAATTTATTTTACGTTTATTTTTGTTATTTTTTTCAGTAGTTTCCCTGGGGATTACAATTAACACGTTAATTTGCAAAAATTTAGTTCAGATGAACACTGACTTCATTCATATACAAAAACCTGGTTCTTATATAACTCCATTTTCTTCCCCCTTCTCTGTGCTATAATTATCATACAAGTTGTGTCTTTATCCATCATATGCCTATAAATACAATGTAAAATCATTGTTTTATACAATTTTTCAAAAATAAAATAGAAGGGAAAAATGACTTGCAAACATAAAATACATTCATACTGTATTTTACATTTACCTATGTACTTATTTATATTTGGTGTTATTTATTTTGTCTCATGGATTCAAGTTACTGTTTAGTGTTTCATTTCAGCCTGAAGGATTCTCTTTAAAAATGTTTCCTTTAGAACACATTTTCTGGCAACAGTTTATCTCAATTTTTGTTTACTGATAATATATTAATTTTTTTTCATTTTTGATGGATAATTTGGCTGAAATAGGGAAATGCTGATTGATATTAATTTTGTTTAGCTCTTTTAACATGTCATTCTACTCTATTCTTGCCTCTACGATTTCTGAGAATAAGTCTATTAATATTATTAATGGTACCTTATCAGTTGCTTTCTCTTGCTGCTTCGAAGATTCTTTCCTTGAACTTATCCAACTTAGAGTTTGTTGAGCTTTTTGGCTGTGTAGATTAATGTTTGGAAAAATTGGGGCCATCAGTTATTTTCAAATATTCTCTCTACCCTTTTCTCTCTTTTTTTTCCTTCTGAAACTCTCATGATGCATATGTTTGTGTGATTGGTGGTGTACTACAGGTCTTTAGCTCTGTTCATGTTTATTTACTTATTTTTCTTTCTGTTCCTCAAACGGACAGTCTCAATTGATCTATCTTCATATTTAGTTATTTGTTCTTCTGCTAAGTCTAATCTGTGTTGAGCTCCTCTGGGGTAGTTTTTATTTCAATTACTTCACATTACTGAATTTCTATTGGTTTCTTTTTTATTATTTATACTAATTCACTGACTTTCTTTATTTGGTGCAATATTGTTCTCATATTTCCCTAGATTTCTTTAGAAATGGTTGTTTTTATTCAGTTCTTTGAGCATATTTAAAACAGCTGATTTAAATGCTTTCTAACAAGTCCAATGTCTGGGATCTTCAGGGACACTTATTATTGACTGATTTTCTTTTTCTTCACGTAGGGCACACTTTCTTGTTAATGTGTACGTTTCATAATTTGTATTGAAAACTGGACATTTAAAATAGTATAATATGGAAACTCTGAAAGTCAAATTCCATTTCCCGCACAGAGTTTGATGTTGCTGTTTGTTGCTGTTATTGTTTACTTGTTAGGAAAGAATTCTGTAAAGTTTTTATTTTCTTTGTATGGTCACCAAAGTTTTTGCCCAGTTATCTTAGTGGTCAACTGATGACCAGTCAAAGATTTTCTTAAATGTTTAAGATTAATAAGCGTTGCTGCCTTTGACAGTACTGTTTGTGTCCATGTTGGGGTATGACTTCAATACTGAGGCAGGCAGCTTACAACTCTGCCTTATAAGTCTGTTGGTTTTAAAGGCTACTGTATTCATTTATTCAGGCTTCCATTAAAAAGTCCACAAGCTGAATAGCTTAAACAACACACATTTATTTTCGCAAGGTTCTAGAGACAGAAAGTCCAAGATCAACTTATCATCAGGGTTGGTTTCTGGTAAGACCCCTCTTCCTGGCATGTAGATGGCTACCTTGTTGCTATGTCCTTGCATGGCCTTTCCTCTCTGTACACACAGAGAAAGAGAGGGTTCTGGTACCTCTTTCTCTTCTTAAAAGAACACTAGTTCAATTGGATTGGTGACCTATCCTTAAGACATCATTTAGCCTTAGTTATTTCTTTAAGGCCATAACTTCAAATAGAGTCATATTAAGAATTAGGGTTTAACATATGAATTGTGGTGGGCGAACTACTCAGTTCAATCTGTAATAGCTACTCTGGGTCTGAGGGGTAGGGAACTGAGAATAGTATAAGTTAAAACATCACAAAGTTTCTTTTTATTGAAATTCAGTCTATTTTTTTAAGAAGATTTTTTTTTGAAGTCTTTGCTTAATTAGAGTTCTGAAAAAGTTGATTTAAAACTTTTCCAGTGTACTCATTGCCTTTGTAAAGGAGCAGCTTTTTGGAGTTACTTTGGGCCTGGGATTTTTTTTTTTTTAATGATAGAGTCTCACTTCGTTGCCGGGCAGCAGTGTAGTGATGCAATCTTGGCTCACTGAAACTTCTGGCTCCTAGGTTCAAGCAATTCTCCTGCCTTAATCCACCAAGTAGCTGAGATTACAGGTACCCGCCAACAGGCCCAGCTATTTTTTTTTATTTTTAGTAAAGATAGAGTTCCGCCATATTGGCCAGGATGGTCTCGAACTCCTGACCTCAAATGATCCACCTGCCTTGGTCTCCCAAAGTGTTGGGATTACGGGCATGAGCTCTACACCTAGCCTGCACCTATGACTTTTAAATGAGGTGCTCTTTAAACACCAAACATTTATATGGCCTTATCATTGACCTCTGATTTATTGGAGTTTGAGATCCCAAGACGTCCCCTCTTTCACTCCAGGAATCTAAACATTAGAAGGCATTTTCAGAAAACTGATGGCCAAAAGACAATTGCAATATCACTTTTACAATATTCCCATTCATGTCACCTCTGTAATTGTATTTTGAAATTTAATTTCTCTGGAGGAAAGAGAGTTTCCTTGTTTGACCCCATGTCATTTTAATTGTATCATGGCTTTATAATATATGTGCTCATAATATGCCCTTCTGGTAAACTAGGGTAATGAGGTATAACATGAGTTGAGAGGTATAACATGAGTTGAGAAATTCAAGAGGAATAGTTGTTCATCCTAATGTGCATTGCCTCTCTAGAGTTAACTTCAAGTTCTGATCTATTTTGTGGATTCTTAGAGAAACAGCTTACCCATCCCAGTCTTCCAAGATGCCAAAGAGGGCCCCAGAAAGTAGCTTATAGTAGGAGGGAGAGAGCAACTTTGATTATTTGTCTCCTCTCTTAAGGTGGGTCCCATCTCTCTGCTTGCCCTTTCATTGAACTTTTTTTTTTTTTTTTTTTAAGTCTAATTGCTTAAAAGAGCCCCTAAGGAGAGGGAAACATAGGAAAAGGTTAACACTTTTAACCCTATCCACAAACCAGTGAGCTTCTCCCTTTCTGGGTTTTCATCCCCGTTGCTCATGAAGAGCTGAGGAGTTGCTCCTAACAAATGAGTGTCTCAGTGTCTTATAGTCAAAAACCAAATGCTTTTTACAGTCTTTTTGGTGCCTTCCAGTTTTTGCCTTTCTGTGGTATGTGATGCTTGACAACTCAGGTAGGCTTAGTGAATCCCTGTCTTGTCTTACTTTCTATCAGAAGTAGTTGTGTGGGTTCATAAGGTTTTTCTGGAGACTCCAAGCCTTTTTCAGTGTCTTCTTTCTTGCAGCATGCCAGATTTTAGGATACTGCGATAGGGGATTTGGAGGCATCAATGAAGCTTCTAGGCTAAGACATGAGCTTCCACTCAGCTTTTTGACAGAAATCTGCACATAAACTACTATTCCAAATTCCTACGATGCCATTTTTTTTTCAGTTTGCAACTCTCTCTGGTATCCTATGGTCAAAAGGGTGATATCCCAGGAAGGATTCAGAAATATTTGGGTTCCTGGCCCCATGATACTATTAGGATTCTAATCTAATCCTGACCTCGTCACATTTTCCACTTTGACAGTTATGGAAAAATATTATCAGAGCAAGCTTCCATAACACTCTATAAAGAAAGAATTTAATTTTTCCATAAATCAAAGTAGTAAATATAGATAAGACATTTACATATATTTTAATATTCTAGAGACAATCAGTGTGGACACCAAACATTGAGCATGACCTCTGTACAAGTCAGTAACATTCAGTGCACAGTAGAACAGACACAGCTGCTGAATTCAACAGCTAAGTCATCTTCCAAGGCCTATCAAGTAAGAAACAAATCTGTTAATATCACATACAAATAAAAAACAAGCAAGCTCATGTTAGTGTAATAATGTAGAGCATATGTGGACAACTATATGTGACTGATTTATGTATATTGGGACTATGGGAGCCATAAGATCTAATAAACTGTCTTAGTAATGAGAATATATACAAAGTATTTCTAATTTAACCATTGACCTATATGGCTATAACATTCAATGAGGTAATGTATCAAACAACTATTTTTGTTGTTGTTGTGTTGTGTGTGTGTGTGTTTAGTTTTCTCTCTGTCAATGAATTGGCAACTTCGTAGAGAGGAAAAATTACTCAACAATATTATCTCTTTTAATTCATGCAACACTATGAAATGAGTGTCTTATTTCTCACTCTCTGAAGTTCTGATAATTTAAGTAATTTGTTCAAGGTTAGATACATATTAAGTGTCCAGGAATCAGAGCCCTGTTGACTTACCCCTTCTGGGAAGCCATATTGCTCGCTATAACTTTCATTCAATATTCTCCAAAGGACTAACTGCTCTTAAATACTCTTCCTCACATTCCTTCTGAAGACAGGCCCACCAACTCTTTCTCCGAATGGAGGAAGCTGGAAGGAGCTAGAGATAATCTGACTGGAAAGAGCAAGATAAATTCTGGAGCCTGGTGAGGGTGCATCGGATTTCTGTGTAAGGGACAAGATGTGTCTTCTGTTGCCTGTTTTATGGATGAGTGAAGCTTGGTCCTTCTGAGCTTCTGGCTAACACATGAATATTACCAAGATCTGTGCCTTCTGGCAGCTTCTTCAACTACTTCTTTGAAGGTCTTTCCTGTCAGTGGGGAGAAACTAGGAACCAGCAGTGTGGATCTCAGGTGGAAACCATACTCTGCAGTCATTTGATCTCAATAAAGCTGATATTGTTACCATTCTTTGGCCAATAGTTTTTTTGAAAGTAACTTCTAATATTTTGTACTGTAGAGCAAAGAAGAGACAGATCTTGGGATCCCACCTCCAACAATCAGTGATTAATCTCAAGGCTTCAAAGTGTGTAGTGCTTGAACACTATCTCTAACTTTAAAATCATAGGTGCAAATCTGCCAATATTTGTAAAGATTATTAAACTATCTAGATTTCTAGAGTCTCATATTTCCTTTTAATTCTTCATTATTGTTGTATCAAAAGTGCTAGAAACAGTTTCTGTCCCATAATAGACACAAAATATGCATGTGCAAAATGAAAGAATGAGAAAGCAGTCGGAAAAGCAGACCAAAATTTATGCATAAAAATGTTTATCAGAGCATTATATACTAAGATAAAAATTACTGGAAATAAAAGTCTTTAAAACAGAGCTCTAGTCATGTCAGTCTTATGATCAACATCTATTCATACAATAAAATATGCAAGATTTGCATTTATTGAAATTTAATGACGTTAGAAAATGGAACCAATACAATACAACCATATAAAATAGGATACAAAATTACCTTATCTGCATTACAATCCCCTTTAATTAAAATTATCCATAAACAATGTAAACATGTTGCAGAGGACTGTGAGAAGATGAAAATCTGAGTTTGTGTCTCTTACTGCCCCTTCCCAAATCCCTCTCTGGAACAGCACAATAACCAAAGGCAGCCAACTGTTAGCAGACAGCTGCAGTTTATGGCCATATCGGGTGTTGACTACAATGGGCTGCCCTGATAAGGGGCTTAGTGGGTCCAATCCCAGCTTTGGCTCTTCCCTCTAACTAATACACCCTGAACGGTGCTCCTTTCACATGGGAGAAGCACCTTTTTCATATTGACACAAAGTGGCTAGGTCTGGTAGAACTTGATTCTAGCCGTTTTGAGATTGACTGGAAAGATCACATTCGTAGGTCTTCATTGTCCATATTACTTAGAGAGAGCTCATAGTCTAGTGATAGAGGAGAAGATTTGCACCTCCTGGGCTACATAGTTCAAATGAAAGACACAATTCAGCTTTCTTCACTGACAGAAAAGGGCTTAAATGGTTGGTAGAGTAAAGATATATCAAGAAGAAATATGATTATTATTAACCAGTCGTGATAGAGTTTGCCTCAGATAACCATCAGCTGGATCCATTTTGCACCAGGTTAAAATTGAAGGAGTGAGACACAGTTGTTTGATGCTTGAATGGATTTTGGCCTCTGGGTGGTAAACCTTTAATGACTAAATGGCTCCTAATATATTTGGATAACTCATATTTTGGGGTATCTTTAACATGTAACTTGATATCAATTAGTCCACTAAAAAGACTCTACATTTTATCCATTAGTCAATTCAAGCAGTCAGTAGAACTATTACTCAAGAATCTCTATCAGCTCATTGAGGAGGTTTGAGGGCAAATTCTTTCTCTGCTACTGATTGCATTCTTGTGGGAGGTCACAGGTGTACCTGTGACTCATGTGTAGCAAATAGTCATGGAACAAGGTCATATACAAATTCCTACCCCTTATTTTTGTATCAGAAAAAGCAAAGAATAGCAAATAGGAACAATGGGTATACTTTAGAAGATGCTGTGACTAGAGTAGTTTCACCCATCAGACAAAGAAAAAAAACAAGGACGGCAGAGAACGCAGCACCCTTTTCATGTGTAAAATGTGACTTGTCACCTGTCAGACTCTGAATGATAATCTGGAACTCAACTAGTTGGCAATTTGAAAAGTACACACAAATATTTATCCAATATGGCACACAAAGCAACCACCATTTTGGAGAGCCTTGAGGCAATATCTCATTAATTTCAAGATGTGCATACATTACTATCTAGTAATGCCCACAATTAGGTATTTCTACTTTTCTAATTTTCTACTTTAGAAAAATTTTCAAATATTTGTCACAAGGACACATGTAACACAATGTTCTTTTCAGAATTCTATAATAAAAAAAACATAGAAAAACAAAATGACTACAATTAGAGAAAAAAATTAAATGGTTGCTATTCCTTCAATCCACTAGTTTAAAATAATTCATCAAATTAATAAGCATAGATAAATGAATGAGAGCTACATGTATCAACATTGATATAAACATTACACTGATTGAGAAGTTGCAAAAAAGATATATTTTATCAGTTACATATATTTGAGGAACACAGGAAAAACTATATATTCTTTATACACATAAGAATATATAGTAGGCCAGGCACGGTGGCTCAAGCCTGTAATCCCAGTACTTTGGGAGGCCAAGACGGGTGGATCACGAGGTCAGGAGATCGAGACCATCCTGGCTAACACGGTGAAACCCCGTCTCTACTAAAAAATACAAAAAACTAGCCGGGCGAGGTGGTGGGCACCTGTAGTCCCAGCTACTCGGGAGGCTGAGGCAGGAGAATGGTGTAAACCCGGGAGGCGGAGCTTGCAGTGAGCTGAGATCTGGCCACTGCACTCCAGCCCAGGCGACAGAGCAAGACTCCGTCTCAAAAAAAAAAAAGACTATATAGTATAGACATGTTGTAAAGAATGAAGTAGCTTCAGGAGGCCACACACCAAAATAGTTACTTCAAGAAATGGTTACTTCCGGGACTGAAAGATGAGGAACAAAAAGAGGAGGAGCTTTAATCTTATCTGAAACTTCTATGATAAACAAAAACAACATGAAACAAATACAGCAAAGTGTCAACATTTCATAAATCATAGTAGTAAACACTTGGATTATTTTTTATGTCACTATTCTTTTTTATATGGCCTAAATGATTCACCATGAAAACAAATTTAAATGTCATAGAAGTTAACCCTATGGTATGATTATCCTTGATAGCTAATTGCTGGTCTTAGCATGAAAGTCACACACAAAACATTTGCCTTTGAAGTTTTTTCCCCAAAATGTACACGCCTTCAATCTCTCCATTCCACAGCATCCTGGAAGACAGTGTTTTATGGTGGCAGTAAGGTAAGTATCAGGGTCAGACAAACTTCCTGGCATGAATTCACTGGATTTTTCTTAATTATGAGAGAAGAAACGTTGCACAGATAGAGGGTCTATCTCTTAATGGGTGTTAATTTCACGTTCTTCCCAACGTAAGCTTCCCAGATGGGCCAAACAGATCTTGGTCAAGAATAAGCTCTTCATTTCTTTTATCAGACTGTGGTCCGCCAACTTGGAATGCTTTCCTATAGCTTCTGCACTATGAAAGTTTACATGAAATGTTAAGTAACCTTTGAACAACTCAATCCATTTTGTTTCTGCCTTTTTTAGAATTGTTACCCTCACCACTTACTTCAGCATTTAATCCCTTAGTTCCCCTTTATTGCTGTATAAGTGTTTCACGCCCTGCTTCATTACATGACCCTGGAAAGGTGAATTTACCTCACTAATCTTCAGTTCTTAGTCTTTACATTGCGGTGTTGTAAAAGATAATTCCGTTCCTGAGGGATTTTTGGCACTACTATTTTACAATTTCAGAATCCCATGAGTATATAACTTGTCTTCTGATGTCTATCACAGAGAAATCTTATAAGAAATTACTTTCACATTTCCCGGAGCTGTGGCTTATCCAGGGAGGCAGTAGGAAGGAGGGGTGAAAGGGCAGCGCAACCACGCAAGGAAATCCATCACAATTTCTTTGATGGAGAAGGGTGTTTTCAGTGTAAACAAGCCTATTCTATATTTGTAATGTTAACTTATTTGGGGAATATTAAAGAAAATGCTGATGAAAAAATATTCTTATTGTTCAAAGAACAAATATCATAGGGTGATATCAAATTTCATCCTAGAGTGAAAAAATAAGATAAGTGGGAAATCATTCCAGACAATGCCGAGTGTTAAGGAGCGCCCGTGTGTGTTAATTCCTAGTGATGGCTTATCTCTGTTTCACCTAACTCAGAACTCAATCAAGGAGAAAAAGGAGAAGGCATTGCTCAAAAACATTTGAAGGACTATAAAGTATTTCCTGTGTTTCTCAAATATATGTAACTGATAAAATACATCCTTTTGCAACTTTTCACTCAGTGTAATGCTTATATCAATGTTAACACATGTAGATTTCATTCATTTATCTATGCTTATTAATTTCATGTATTATTTTAAACTCGTGGATGGAAAGAATAGCAACCACTTAATTTTTTTCTCTAATTATAATAATTTTTTCTATGATTATTTTGTATTATAGAATTCTGAAAAGAACATTGTGTTACATGGGTCCTTGTGGCAAGTATTTGAAAAACTTTCTAAAGTAGCTACCTAATTGTGGGCATTACTAGATAGTAATGCACGCACATCTTAAAATTAATGAGGTATTGCCTCAAGGCTCTCCAAAATGGTGGTTACTTTGTGTGCCATATTGGATAAACATTTGTGTGTACTTTTCAAATTGCCAGCTAGTTGAATTCCAGATTATCATTCAGAGTCTGACAGGTGACAAGTCACATTTTACACATGAAAAGGGTGCCATGTTCCCTGCCATCCTTGTTTTTTCCTTTGCCTGATGAGTGAAACTACTCAAGTCACGGGATCCTGTAAAGTGTACCCACTGTTCCTATTTACATTACAGTTCAGTTTAAGAATGTTTCTTATATTATACATGTAAATAAGCTTTCTATTTTAAAAAATAAGTTTGAGAACTATTTTTTGTCTGTTGGTCTTAGAAACGATATCGGGTTTGAACTCAACAAGGTCATTTTTGTTACCACTTCCATTTTTAAAAATGTTGTCTTGAAATCATTATGCCAGAAATTAGTATTTTATCAAATAAAGAGCATTTAATCTTCTTTTGGGCATTATTAAATTGAGTCAAGTGTTAGACTACAGATCCAGATTATAAATGTGAAAACAAGTTTGTTTCTTAAGGTTCAGACATGAGTAAATACCGCAGAGAGCCAAGCCAAGAATACCATTTATTTCTCCAAAAGGTAAATTAGACAACCTCATTAATACTCCTCATATTTATGTTTTGGAAGAAGAAGGGATAAATCAAGGTTGTGACAAGAATGAACATTTTCCAAAGTTCAAAACCACATGGGAGGGGGGCAAGAAAGTGCTGGGGAGAGAAGGACAGGGTTCCTGACGTGAGATCCACCCTTGGGCCTGTGCCCGCAGACCTAAGAGAATACAGACACTCCTGTTTTCGTACCCAAATGTTGCATTTGCCAAGACTACTTTGGCCTGCCACCCCACCCCCCCCACCTCCCCGCCCTCATCCTGTGCCTATAAAAACCCTGAGACCCTAGCGGGCACACGTACAACGGCTGGATTTCCAGAGAAACACACCCACCGACAGATACTCACAGGCCATTGAGGGCAGAACGCGAATGCGGAGGGGAATTTGGCCAAGGGCGGGCGGTTGGAGAAGAGCCTGGCTGCTGACAGGCCAGGCTCCAGGGAAGGACCATCTTCCCAGCCATCCCCCTCTGGCCCCCCATCCATCTGCTGAGAGCTACTTCCACCACTCAATAACACCTTGCACCCATCCTCCAAGCCCACGCGTGATCTGATTTTTTTCGGTACACTAAGGCAAGAACCCAGGATACAGAAATCCCTCTGTCCTTGCCATAAGGCAGAGGGTCTAACTGAAGAGTTAAACACAAGCCACCTGTGGACGGCCAAACTGAAAGAGCGTACTGTAACACACATCCACTGGGGCTTGGGAGCTGTAAACACTCAACCCTAGACATCGCCATGGGGTGGAAGCCCAAAAATGCTCCCCACCGAAGAAGTGAGCCACACCCCTGTCCCTGTCGCTGGCCATGCTAGGGGGATAAGGAAAATTCCTCCCATTTCAATAATGAGGTGAAATGAATACACATTTTGGCCAAATGTCAAAAGGCCCAATTTTACAAGGTGGCTGAATGTTGAGGCCAAAACTGATCACCATCATAGAATTAAATTCTGGGATCAAAAATAAATTTGGATAGGCGAGGTAAGCAAACTGATGAGCAAGTGGCTTCAGATACCTGTTCCTCTGCAAAAATATCAAAAAGCAAGCAGAATTGTAAGAAACAGCTTTGTCAGAGCCCTGGAAAAATGGTCAAAAGCATACAGGAAGTAAGTGAATGTTGAATCAAGAAAAAAGCAACATAAAAATAGTAGAAAAAGTTTGTGGCATTTTCAGTTGCCCTTGGCTACCCTTCCTAGTTCTGCTGCAGACTTGAAAGTGACACCCGGCATTTCCAGTGTAGTCCGTGTCCCTAGTTCTGGATGGAGCTGAGCAGACTTTATTTGAAAATTATTGTGTTTGTCTGTTCTAACTAGTCTAGAGGCTACATGAAGGACTATGCAAGATGCTTATCTCTCTTTCACCTAACTCAGAACTCAATCAAGGAGAAAAAGGAGAAGGCATTGCTCAAAACCATTTGATGATGAACCAAAAACCCAGAGATCAGGGCAAAAGACTGTAGTTGTGATGTACAAAAGACTCCCTAAAGTTTGGGAAGCAAAGCTGGGAAAGAGTTTCTGTAGGAAATTACAGCATGCAAAAGCACTGAATACAGTTAATATTAGAAAGCCACATTCAAAATAGTTCATAGAAAAACAATAGAGAGAATCAGTGAAACCAAAAGTTGGATCTTTGATAAGATCAATAAAATTAGTCAGTCATTAAGTAAATTGATTAACAAAAAATTAATCACAAAGCAAAAATACTTAGTCAGATGTGAAACTAGAGACATCACTACAGACTTGACAGAAATTGAAAGGATTATGAAAGAATGCTCTGCAGATCAAATGAACAAATTCCTACAAAGACACAAACTACCAAAACGATGCAAGAAAAGTAGACAATCTAAATATACCTACAACAAGCAGGACTTAATCAGAAACCAAAAACTTCCCAACAAAGAAAAGCCCCAGACTAGATGACCTCACTGGTGAATTCTCACAAATATTTAAAGAAGAAGTAAAAAATGTCCTATCAAATTTATTTTGCTAGTTTTTAAAATATATATTCTTTATTTTGGATTCATGGTACACGTGCAGGTTTGTTATACAGGTATACTGCATGATGCTGAGGTTTGGGTTTATGTTGATTCCATCACCCATACAGAGAACATAGTACTAATAGGTAGTTTTTCAACCCTTGCCCCTTGTCCCTCTTTCTCTTCCGTTTTGGGTTCTCTCGTGTCTATTTTTCCCATCTTTATGTGTATGTGTGCCTAATGTTTAGCTCTCACTTAAGTGAGAATATGCAGTATTTGGTATTCTGTTTCTACATTAATTCACTTAGGATAATGGCCACCAGCTGCATCCATGTTACTGCAAAGCAAATAATTTCATTCTTTTTTATGCCTGCATAATATTCCATGGTGTCTGTACTACATTTATTTTATCCAGTCCACTATTGCTGGGTACTTAGTTTGATTTTATGTCTTTGCTGTTGTGAATAGTGCTGCAATAAACATATAAGTGCATGTGTCTTTTTGGTACAGCAATTTATTTTCTTTTGGGTATATACCCAGTAACGGGACCACTGGGTTGAATGGAAGTTGTATTTTTAGCTCTTTCATAAATGTTCAAACTACTTTCCATAAGGGCTGAATTAGTTTACATTCCCACCAACAGTTTACAAGTATTCTCTTTTTGCCACAACCTCACCAACATGTTACTTTTTACTTTATCGTAGTAACCATTCTGACTGATGTGAGATGGTATCTCATTGTCGTTTTGATTTGCATGTCTCTGATAGTTAGTCATATGGGGAATTTTTCATATGTTCATTGGTCGCTTGTATGTCTTCTTTAAAAAGTGTGCATTCATGTCATTTGACCACTTTTTAATGAAGTAATTTGTTTTGTCTTGATTTAAGGTCCTTATAGATTCTGGATATCAGTCCTTTTTCAGATACGCAGATTGCAAATATTTTCTCTGATTCTATAGGTTTTCTGTTGATACTTTCTTTTGCTATGAAGAAGATTTTTAATTTAACTAGGTCCCACTTGTCAATTTTTGTTTTTGTTGCATTTGCTTTTAAGGACTTGGTCATAAATTCCCTGCTTAGGCCAATGTACAGAAGAATATTTCCTTGGTTTTCTTCTAGGAGATTTATAGTTCAAGGTCTTAACATTAACATCTTTAATCTATCTTGAGTTAATTTTTTTATATATTGAGAGGTAGGAGTCCAGTTTCATTCTTCTGCACATAGCCAGTTTTCCCCAGTTTGCTAATATTTTAAAGATTTCTGCATCTGTATTTATCAAGGATATTGGCCTCTAGTTCTCTTTTCTTATAGTGTCTTTGTCTTGTTTTGGTATCAGGATAATGCTGAGTTCATAAAATTGGTTTGGAAATAATACTTCTTTATTTTTTTTGGAAGAGTTTTTGAAGGATTATTGTTAATTCCCCCTGGAACAGCATTATACACCATATGTACCTAACATACACAAACAGAACATTCTGCCTACAAGAGCAGAATACATTCTTTTCAAATGTACATGAAATATTCTTCAAGGTAGATCACATATAAGGTCACAACAGAAGTCTTAATAAATTTCAGAAGATGGAAATTATACCAAGTATCTTTTCCAACAGAGATGAATGAAACTAAGAATGAATAACAGAAACTAAAAATACCAAAAAGAAAATTACAAAAAAATACTAAAAACTAAAAATACCAAACTAAAAATGACAGAAAGAAGGAAAAAATCACACATATGTGGAATTTGGATAACCAATGGGTCAAGGAATATATTGTAAGGGAATTTAGAATATATATCAAAATTTAGAAAACATACCAAAACTAATGAGGTACAGCAAAAGCAGTTCTAAGAGAAAAGCTTATAGTGATAAAAATGTATATTAAAGAAGAAGAAAAATTTCAAATAAACAACCTAACTTTACAAATCAATGAGCTAGAAAAAGGAGGAAAAAGCAAGCCTAAAGTTAGTAGGACATAGAAAATAATAAATATTAAAGCAGAAATAAACTAAATATAGAATAGGAAAACAATAGAAAAAATCAACAGAACTAAAAGTTGGCTTTTTGCGAAGATAAACAAAATTGATAAACTTTTAGCTTTTAGAAAAAAAACAAAAAACCAGAAGACTGAAATAAAAACAAAACTGTAAAAGAACATGTTACAACTGATTCCACAGAGATAAAAACATCATGTGATTATTCTGATCAATTATTTGCCAACATATTGAATAACCTAGAAAAAATAAATACATTTTTAGAAACTTACAACCTACCATGCCTGTATTATGAAGAAATAGAACGTTTGAACAGACCAATAGAGAATAAGGAGATTGAGTCAACAATCAAAAACTTCTCAACAAAGAAAAACTCAGGACCAGATGGCTTTACTGGTGAATTCTTTATTGGTTTTTAAAATTAAATTAACATTTTTCATAATCAACATTGTTTATTTTTATAGCATTTTCTGCTTGTAATAGTAAACATACATTTACTCTTCAACCAAATGGACAATTGTTTCATGTATAAAAGTAGGGAGAGAAATGTTCACTTCAAGTCTCAGGTAAATATTTTTATATCTGAAAAATAATATTTAGGCATTAAGGAGTCAAAATTGTCTGTGCTCCTGGTACTCATGCCTTTATTGTGACTAGATTGATGATAATCTATCTGATCAATGGTACTCTATCTGATCACAAAATTAAAATTTTACTGAAGTAGACATTAAGCCCTTTGAATACTAATGTAGAAGCCAAATATCAGATTTGGTCAAATATCAAGGCCAATGCCAACCTCCAGTGCATTCCTAGTCTGTGTTTTTTGTATACATTGCAAAGAAGAGTATAGAAATTTGTCTATGAGTTTTATGTTTTAAACTTGAGCCGAGCTCTCTTAAAAATTAGTTAAGTAAAAAATATTTATATTGTACATTATTTAAACAAATGTTCTTTATTATTTGTTTGTTTGTTTGTGTGATTGGTTGATTAATTTGGCTTTTTCTACATGTGAAGCTAGGCAATACTGGACTAAAGAGTACTAGGAATTCACAGCTTAAGAAAACATTTTATGAAATAGAAAATTAAAAAACAAAACATTGAAAAACTTATAAAAGTGTATAGAATAACTACTTTGGAAAACATTGCTTGGATTATAAATGTTAAAAGAAATTTCAGTTAAGTGCCAAACTGGTAATGTAGCAAAAAAGATCAACAACATTTTTCAAATATATGGTTGTCACTCTCTTTGGCTTTTAGTTTCAAAGCCTTCAGTGATAAGAGGAATTGTGTTTAACTATGTAAAGAAGAATTGATGCTTTCTGTAACCTAGGATACTACCAAAAAAATGCTAATTTTTTTTTCCTTTAAAGCTATGTCCTGGAGTGAATGAGGTGAATTTGAAATTAATAAAGAGTGCCTCTTCTGACTCTGAGTCAGCCAAGCTTTCTGCAGGGGAGTCAGGATTTCTTCTGCTAGAAAAAAAAAAAAAGAAATAAAGACAAGAAAAACAAAACAAATAAAATTCATTTAAACACACACTCATAGATGCACTTTAATTTCAAGAACTCCTTCCATTATTCTCTACCTGGCTTTGACAACTAAAATTGCCCATTAATTCACAAGAGGCCTTCAGTCTTGCTATGCTTCCTATCAGCTGATGACATTCAAGACAAGTGCAGTAAAGATAAAAACATGGCCACTGCCTGTCTCTGTGCAAATCTGAAGACCAATCACAAAGTTCTTCAATTGTATGGTTGTTAGCGATCAAGGGGAAATAAGCTGCTTTGGGAAAACCATTAAAACAAACATTTGCTCCAAACTTTCCGCAATTACGCTTTACAGTTCTGTTCAGCATATAAAAACATACATTTTGAAGCTTTGAATACATGACACAAAAAGCTTAGGGACAAATTCCAATAGCTTTACCTATTATGACATACTTCACCATTTATAGCCAAAATATATCTACGAACACTGCGAATTGGTACTAAAACATCTCTTCATCTTCTCGGATTGATGAGACTCTCAAGGACAAAGATCTTGAAAGTGATTTGAGGGCAAGTATCAAATCTCATCTACTCTGTCTGCAGAAGATATTTTCTTCACATTGGAGCTGAAAGTTTCTGTTAAACACGTGAATGAAACTCTCTTCTGAGGAATAATAATAGGTGATATCTATCGAGAATTTAGTCTATGTCAGACACGGGTACTTGCCATCAGCCGTCTTGATCCTCCACATCTCTCAGTGTTTTATGTGTATTATCTCACTTAATTCTCACAACATCACTATTATGGAAAGATTAATGCTACTTTTTTCGTGCGAGAAGATGAGACAAAGACAGGCCAGGTAACTTGCTGAAGGCACTTTGCCTGGAAGTGGGGGGACCAAGACTTGAACCAAGGTCGTCTGATTCCAGGGACCTCCATAGCCACCTCTATATCTGCCTGTGAGCTTAAGTAACCAATGCTCAATCTCTGACTGAAAGATTCCAAGGGAAGTTTTTTTATTCCCTTGTCCTGCAATCTTCCACATGCATTTTGAGACCATTATTTGCACTGAGGATGAATTTCAGCAGCAGCAGCAGCACCTTCAACTCAAACAGGAAGATAAACTTTGTTTAGTTTATTTTGTTTGTGTATATTACTGCCTGAACTTCCTAGATTAAGGTCCATTTCAGGTTTTTTTTTTTTTAATTTGTTGTGTTCATTGAAGTATCCCAGATATGATCAGTGCTCAGTGCAGAGTTGACTTTCAATAAATATTAGTTAAACGAACATATAAATTTAGGATAGAGAAGTTCTTAACAAGCAATCAAGTGCACCTTTGTCTTTCTCTTGTCATCACATGAGCCAAGAAAAACCTTTAAGCATCTCTATATCAAAATTAATGTCTTTGTAAATATCTACGGTTCTAAATTGAAGCTAATTTTGAAATTGCAATTGATATGTTTTTGAGGGTGATAGTTAATGTTTAGGAAGAGTAAATTTGGATATGGAAGGTTGAGAAGCACCACTGTAAGGCACCTGGCCTGGTTCCAGACATGTAGTAAGTGCTCAATAAATTCTGGTTGAGTGAGTGCTCCTTAACTACTGTGAGGCGTAGAAGAGATGAGAGGCTAAATGTTGAATAGTCATCACTGTCAAAAGTTCACATGAAATTCCATGTAGAAATAGTGTGTTTATTGGAGCCAGTCATAAATAAAATAAGCGATGGCTTTGAAATGACTAATAACGACCATTTGGGATCCAGATGTGCTGAAGCAGAATTCCATCATGCTAGTGGGTTTGTAGAAGCTGTTAATAAAGACAATGTTATTGGAAGGTTTACTAAGAAATATGGAATTGTTAAAAGGTTAGAAAGTCACACTTTTCTGGATAATCTGAAGGTATCATTTTATAGCCAAAATTCATGCTCTCAAGTCTTTTCTCTGTCACCCTCACCTTCATATTTTACTTTTCAGGTGTTTATTCTGAATGCTCAAATGCAGCTTACTCTCTCAGATCTCTGCATTAACCCTTGAAGGATATTCAAATGCAGCTTACTCTCTCAGATCTCTGCATTAACCCTTGAAGGATATTCTGCTTCTCCTAAATAACTTCACCTAGATAACTTCCTAGATAGACTCCCCTGCAAGACTGCACTCAAGGTTTACCCATTCTATCCGTTCCATGATCCGTCATGTGACCTCGGTTAGGCATCCCTCCTCCTTATTCTCACATTACCCTGTCATATCATAGGTCATGAGAAACTGTGTCTGTTTGCATGTATATCTAAATACTACTAGACTATGAATTCCCCAAAGACATGCCTTGTGTTTTTATCTTAATGCCCGTGATCCAGAGGATAGGACGAGACACGTAATACGTGCTTTATAAATGGACCTCAGTTTGTTTTGATCTGCAAATGTAGCGTACGCACTTTGAGAACAGACCAGTGTTCTGGCATCTTTGGATCTACCATAGTACTTTGCACAGGTTCGGGTACATAAAAGGTACTAAAAAATTATATAGTCATTATTAGAACTTGATTGATGTGAGATTCTTTTTAGTTAGTATAAGATAGGATTTGTGAATAAGAATCACATTCCATAGAGCTGTCAGGGGTTAATTCAAAAGGAATAGGACACAAAGTGATTGGAAAATATTAACTAATATTTTTCATCCTTTCTGACTTTTCCTGGGAAACTCCTCCTAGCCATTTAAGACTCTAGCCTAGTAATACTTCTTCCAGGAAGCCTTCAGAGACTCACCCTCACTTTTTTCCCTGGATTTATGACTCCTCTGCATTTCCTACTGCATCCTGTTAAAACTGCTGTCATCAAGGTCAACAATAAACTATGAATATTGACTCGTTGCTAACTGAACTCCTCTATCTTTTAACATTTTAAAAAACTTCAGAATTCTTAGTTTTCTATGCTGCCTATTTTGAGAACATTCTAACTTGGTTCTGCTGCTATATCTCCAACTATTTCTTCTCAGATTTCTGTGCAAATTTCTTTTCCTTTCAACTACATCTTCATTTACTCCATGTTTTCATGAACTGGAAAAATATTTAATGTGACGCTTCCACATGCTAGGCTTCAAGCTTCTTGGAATGACATTTCTCTGTGTTGTATAAGTTTAGCAGTCAAATAAGAATCCATACACTTACACAAGGACACAGCTTTACTCCCTGCCCTCTCTTCTCTCGGCATGCTTCTTTCTTGGAAAACATGTCCATTTTTATGATTTCAAAACTCACTTATAAATGGAAGACACCTAAATTCATATCTCCAGCCTTGACCACATTATTAAGCTCTAATTCCACATCTCAAAGTTCCTCTTAAATTTTTCCACTAAATTTCTCATCCTCTGTAATACCAAACTCAAACTCATTTTGATGGTGACCTGATGCCAGGACACAATAGTCTCAATTTCTCTTTAAAAAAAAAAAAAAATGTTGTCCCCAATGTTTCTTAACATAGCTTCTCAGGAAGGAAGCTTTATAATGCAAAACAAGTGGACATGGGTTATCCATTTTTAACATATTTCATAATCATCCATATTTTAAAAGTCCATGTATTCACATAAATACACACAGAGCACACCCAGCCCCCCACACATACATACACACACACCCCAAGTCACAATAGATTAGTACATTTGCCCAGTGTCCCAATGTAATTGGAAGACAAATAAATTACAACTTCAATTTAATATTGAAGTTTGTGATGATGCCTTTGACACCATTCCATCAGTTCTGTGTCCATCTGTCTTACACAAGAGAATAGTTTGGGTGGCAGCAATACTGTTTTGCAGATTTGAAGATTTTCCAGGCCTCTTTGTTATCTCTCCTCTTTGTTATCTTTGCCAGCATGGAAATTTCATCCTCCACTCACTCCCTGGATGAGCTCATCCTTATTCATGACTTTGCACACCACAATTGTAACTCTAGCTTCAATTTCTCTCCTGAGCATTACACTCATATTTCTATCTGCCTACACAATGTCTCATGGAAGCATCAGAAATACATTGCAGACTTAAATATCTAAAAACAGACCTCTTTTGTTTCCCACCTCCTATCTCAACATGACGCTTCACCAGCCTTCCTCATCTCAGTAAATATAATCAATATTCATCAAATTGTTAGTCCAAAGCCCAGGAGTCTTGATTTCTCCCTTTCTTTCACATCCATTTTTAAGTCCACCAGCACATTCTGTTGACTTAAATATTCCTGGAATCAGTTTGCTTTGCTGCACTTCCTCCTTTGTCACCATCATCCCAGTCACTATCATCTCTCATCTCATCTACTGAGGACATCTCTCAAATGGTTCTCCAAGTCCACTATTGGCTTCTATTCTCTCTCCTTCACCCTGAAGCCATTGTGATACTTTGGAAATATAAATCAGTTTATGTGGCTCCCTTGACTCCTCCACTCTCATTTAAAACAATGACCTTAAATCCAATCTCTCTAGTCTAATCTCTTCCCCCAACTCAGTTCACAGCATCCTGCTGTTACTTGCTTATAGGAAGTTCATCTATCTAAGGGCTTTTCACTTGCTCTTCTCTCTGCCTAAAATATTCTTCCCCACATGCATGATAATGTATATCTCTGCTCTACTGTCACCCCTTAGAGTTTGTCTTCATCACTCTTTCCAAAATAACAGTCTTCTTTGTATATTTCCTTATTTTGTTTCTTTTCTGAAGTGGCACTTATGTTTTTACATGGTAATTTTCTTGCTCATTCACTAAAATATATGCTGTATGAGATGTTTTTATCTCCTATACCTAAAACAATGCTTGGCAAAGAGTAAGAGGTAAAATACTGGTCGAATTGTTGTACAAATTAATAATGCAAAAGTCCGTCACCTATCACAGAGAAGTCAGAGGAAGCATCTACCAAGTGGGCCAAGACCAGGCTGTCTTTGGGAAACTAGAGCCATTCCTGGTAGCAGAGCCAGAGGAGCCAGAGATCATGGACAATCTGCTTTACAGGGTGAAGCAGACTGGAGAAATCTTCTCCGCATCATGGGGGAAGACAGTGGAAACTACCAGAGAATCCATGAAGACTGAAGAACAAACAGAAAAAGACCAAGAGAATTTCTGCAGAGATTCGTTATTTTGTTTACCATGGTGTATTGTGGGGGCCATTCCTAGGTCAAGGCACAAAGTCAGGTCAGACCAAACTTCTTGTCCCTTCATACCCCAAGGCATGCTGGTCAATCAGTTCTTGCTGATCTTATGAAGAAGGAGTCCTGCCAGCTTCAGAAAACTGTCTTTGGGTTAGCTCATCTACTGAAATATTTGACCTGTTCTTTTTTACACACAATATTTTTTTCTCATGCAACTAATTTATTCCAATATCTTTGCCCATTCTATTAACATAAAGTTATTTCTAACACAATATTAGAATAGCATTCAGTAATGTAATTACTATGAGTTTTTATCAATTCAATAAGCACTCTGGGCTGAGGATATCTCAGACCATGCTGGCCACAGGTCTCTGAGAACTAGCTGCTTCATAAGTGCTAGCAGTCATGCATATGTGTTCATATATTGACTAAGTTATTCTTACCTAGGCATATGGATTAGTTTTCTAGGACTGTCATAACAAATTATGACAAATTTGATGGCTTAAAACCACAGAAGCCTGTTTACTCACAGATCTAGAGGCTAGAGTGTGAAACCAAGGTATTTGGTTGGTTCCTTTTGGACACTGAGGGAGAATCTGTTCTATGCCTCTATCCCGGCTCCTGGTGGCTGCTGGCAACCCTTGGTGCTCTTTGGCTTGTTGCCTCACGCCAATCTCTGCCTCTGTCTTCACGTGGCATTATTCTCTGTGTCTGTGTCTTTGTTGTCTTGTCTTCTCTTCTCTTCTTTTATCTTCTCTTCTTTGTCTTCTCTTCTGTCACAAAGATTTGTCATTCGATTTAAGGCTTACACTTATCCATGATGATTATATCTCAAGATCCTTAACTTCATTACATAAGCAAAGTCACTTATTCCAAATAAGGTTACATTTACAGGTTCTGTGGTTATGAACATATTATTGGGGAGGGGGTGTATTAGTCTGTTTTCATACTGCTATAAAGAACTGCCTGAGATGGGGCAATTTACAAGGGAAGGAGGTTTAATTGACTCACAGTCTGCATGGCTGGGAAGGCCTCAGGAAACTTACAATTATGGTGGAAGGTGGAAGGTGAAGAGGAAGCAAGGCACCTTCTTCTTAAGGCAGCAGGAAGGAGAAGTGCCAGCAGGGGAAATGCCAGATGCTTATAATACCATCAGATCTTGTGAGACTCACTCACTCTCACGAGAACAGCATGGGGGAAACTACACCCATGATTCCATTACCTCCACCTGGTCTATCCCTTGACATGGAGGGACTATGGGGATTATGGGGATAACAATTCAAGATATGGGTGGGGGCACCAAGCCTAACCATATCAGAGGGTGTCATTATTCAACCTAATACAGCATCCTAATGCCTAAAGACTAAATCCAAATTTTCTCCCAAGACTTTAGCTTGCTGTCTTAACCTCATTTTTTGGTATCAACAGTGCCCACAGCTGGACTTCCTGGAGGCTCCTAAAACTCCACTTTCTCTCCATCCAACACTGTCTGCTACATTACTACAAATTGCTCAAGTGACCTTTCCTAATCAGGATATTCATACTCTCTTTTTCAGTCTTCGTGTATATCCTGGTAGTTTCCCCCTCTCCCTCTAAGAGAACACTAGCATGATGCCTTTTTGTCTCTATTACTACAATAAGTCAAAACTTGTTCTTCCATCCACTGTTCTGTAAGTCCCCTCATGGGACTCAAGCTGTAATCCTTTCCAGACTCCTCAAAATACTTTCTCCAGAATTTAAACTCTAGGAAAAGTAAAATCTCCATATTATATATTCAACAGCTTCTCTGAATATTTATTTTACCTTCCATTCTACAAACCTGGCTCTTCCCAGAGGTCATCCTTCCCTACAGCCCTCCCATGGTGTGATATCTTTCTTATTTCACTGGGCCTAGGATAAGTGTCCTCTTTGATCTCCATTCTCAGTTCCAGAATGTTGCTCCTTCTTCCTCCCTAAACCTTCTAGCTTCTTTGACAAATATACTCCAAAGTTATACCACCCACTTTTCTTTTTCCTTTGTCACATTCCTATCCTTCTGAGTAATCCTCCTAATTTTTGCAAGATTGTAGCACCTAAATTAACTCAGTTTCTCCACTACTTACTACTCTTAGCATCATCCTTGATCACTCAAAACCATCTACTACTCAAACTTCTCAATACCTTGTCTTCTTATCCTCCAAACACCCCATCTCACATTTCTACCTTCCTTTGTCTAACTGTTCCCACCTCCTGGGCCATTTCTTAGACTGTCCTTACCAATAACTCAAACATAATTAAATATTCCACCTCAGCATCTAGTCTTCTGTGTAGCAACACTCATTTTCCATTTCTACTTTCTCTAGATTTCTTGGTCCAACACTCCAACAACTCATTAGATAGGTCTGTAATTCCATTAACATTTTCCCCTTTTCTTCTCCATCTTCCTTCAGTTTGTCACTACCTCTGTATTCAGTTGAAAGTCTATATGATTCATCTATTGTTATCATCTCATTACTTGTCTATGTCATTCTCTTTCTTGCCTGTTTCCTTCATCATAATCATCTGCAAAATCTGAATTTTGGCTTAAATTCAACTTTTGCTTTTGTCTCTAGCACCCTTGCAAGATGATTGAGGCTGGATAAATCACAATACATGCTAACTGTGCTTAACTTCAAATGTATGATCCAAACACTGTCCAGGAAATCTATTATATTTCCTCATCCAGTTCACTCTACTACTCACCAAAACAACTATTTCTCACTTTTTCTTCACTTCCTAAAATACTAAATCATCACTTCCCCGTCCTCATTTTTAGCTGGTGACCTGCTTCTCATTTTCTGAAAAAAAAAAAAATACATTTAATCAGAGAAGGTCTTCAGCCTTACACCAAATCTGTTAACCCCATCTGCACCCTTTTACTCCACTATTATTCTCTTTCAGTGAATGGACTCAGATCCCCTATCTAAGCAAATCCCTTTATTTGTGACCTGGGTCCTATTTATTCTTGTCCCTAAAGTGCTTCACTCCTACAATTTTTCCCATCTCTTTCCATGCCGTCATCTATTCTTTCTCTATTTGATCATTTTCATCAAATAAAAATTGTGCTTAATAAATAAACAATAGGACAAAAATTTATATTTCCTCCAACAGATACCATTAACATTTCCTTCCTCTTTTTGACAAAATTTACAGTAAGTGTTGCTTACACTGTTTTCACTGTCTCACCCTTTAATCTCTCTTGAATTCCATCAAGTCATGCCTTTATCCTCATCATTACTCTAACATGCCTTTATCAAGGGATTTAATTCACTGGTCAGTTCCCACCACCGAGCTTACTTAATTGACTCTTTGTAGCATTTGACACAGTTGATTACTATCTTAAAACAACTTTTGCATTTGGCTCTGGGAATACAATCACTTTTTGCTTTTACTTCTACATCAATCAAATGTCCATTTGTTAAATTATTTTCTTCCTGACCAGTCACTCTTGGAGTTCCAGAGGGCTCAGTCTTCAGACACCTCTGACTTGCAGTCATTCCCTGTGGAAACTCACTATTTATGCTTGATTAAACACTCTTATAAACTGGGGTAACTAAGTGTATACTTCAGCTCCTATCACCACCTGGCTTTCCAAAGTCACCTACATAACTACCCATCTGATTCTCTAATTGGAAGCCTAACATGAATCTCAAACTTCACATCTCTCAATTTGAATTCTTGGTTTACCATTGAGATCTGCTGCTCCTAAGTTCCTCCCAGCTTACTGACCTGCTTCTCATTTCTGAACAACAAAAAAAATAGATTTAATCAGAGAAGGTCTTCAGCCTTACACCACCAAATCTATTAACCCCATCTGCAACCTTTTATTCCACCATTCTTCTCATTCGGTTTATGGACCCAGACCACCTATCAATCATCCACCCAATTTCCCAAAGAATTTTAAAACATCCTTAATTTTTTCTTTTTCCCTGATTCTCATGCATCAGCATGCCCATGTTTCTTCAAAACACATCCAAGACCTGACTACTACTCACCAATGCCACCACTGCCATCCTGGCCCAGGTAGCCATCACCATTTAACTAGTCCACTGCAATAGGTTACTAGGTGTTCACCTGTTTCTGCTCTGCCATCTACTATCTATAGTCCAGGCAACAACCAGGAAAATCTTAGGAATACACAAGGTGAATCATGCAACACTGTCCAATCTTACTCCAAGTAAAATCCAAATCCTCTACTATGGCCCCCAAAGTTTTACATAATCTAACCTCAGCTTCCTTTCTAACCTCATCATACTCCCGCTAGCTCACTGCGCTCTATGCATGCTTGCATGCATGCTGTCCTTCAAACACAACAAGCGTGTCTCGGCCTTGTGGGCTTAGGATCTGCATTCCTATGTGCTGGCACGCGTTCTCCCTCTTCACTCAGGCCTCTTTCAAATACACCTGCTCATGGAGGCCTCCCTTAGGGCCTTTTCCAAAAAGACCCCACACTTCCTAGCCCCTTCCTGACCCCATTCCTTGCCTTACTATGTTTCATAGCATTTATCATCAAGTGACTTTGTATTATACATTTTTAGAAAATGGTTTAGATTCACAGAAAAATTATGAAGATGGTATAGAGTCCATAATGTATACACTCAGTTTCCCCTATTATTAACAACTTACATTAGGGGTACATACGTCACAATGAATGAAAAAATATCAATGCATTATGATTAACTAAAGTCCATACTTTATTCCCATTTCCTTAGTTTTTACTTAGGGTCCTTTTTCCCTTCCAGAATCCCATCCAGGACAGCACATTACATTCAGCTGTCATGTCTCCTTGGTCTCCTCTCTGCTGGGCTAATTCCTCACACGTTACTGCTTTTTGATGACTTTTAATGTTTTCAGGAGCATTGGTCGTGTATTCTATAAAATTTTTCTCTGTTGAAATTTGTCCGATTTTTTCTCATGATTAGACTAGAGTTATGTGTACTGGGGAGAAAGACTGCAGAGGTGAAGTGCCCTTTTCATCGCAGTGTATCAAAGGTAAATGTTACGCACATGATTTATGACTGTTGATGTTGACCTTCATGACCTGGTGGAGGAAAAGTTTGTCATGTTTCTCCACCGGAAAGTTGTTCTCCTCCAACTCCTTTCCACGCTGTGTTCTTTGAAAGAAAGGTACTATGTGCTACCCACACTTAGGGGTGGGGAGATAATCTCCACCTCCTTGAGGGCAGAGTAGGAATTATACTTTTATTTGTTAATAGGTTTATTTTCTCCCTTCCTCACACAATATAAGCTCAGCTTGGGATTCTCATGGCCTAAAACAGTTCCTGGTATAGTTTCTAATATGCATAGGCTCCCACTAAATATTAATGAAAGTAAGCAATTAATCTCCCTCTGCATATACCTATTCATATGTCTGAGGCTCCATAGGGGCACTTGCATCCACCTAAATATCTCTTTTTTCTTTTTCTCATATTTTTCAGTAAATTCTCATTCAGTATTAAAACACCTTTTCTCATTGTTCATGTCTGCCTAAGTTGGAAGACACATTCACATACACATTGCATTCTAACTGCGTATAACATGGAGTGGTGTGCCCACGGCTCAGCATCGTAACTGATTCTTCACATCTCTGCTTGCTGCCATCCCTGATGAGTACCTTGAGATTTCTTTACCTTTATGCTACCCTAATGCCCAGCACTGAGCCTGGAATTTTGTATGCTCTTTTCCAGTGTTTGCTGGTTGAGGAGATTAAACTAGATTAACAGCTTGATGACTTTCACAAAGTTGCCTTTTTCTAGCTTTTTGCAGGCACCTGACGTGAGTCACCTGCTCACAATAAAACCAAATCCTTTCTTTGGATTATAGCACATTGATGTTGAATGGTTCTTTCCCTTCCTGGAGCCAACACCAGAGTTTTGTTGTATTATAATCATTAGGACCTTAGTTAGCCCCTTTCATGCCAGGAGCTCTGGAAGGATAGGGTTAAAGGCTTAAACCAGGAAAGAATAGAGACTCAAAGAAATGATCAAGAAGTGACTGGCAATCAAAACTCTCCAGGACTTTAGCCATAGTTGGAGCAGGTAACCTGA
This sequence comes from Macaca mulatta, assembly GCF_049350105.2. Lineage (NCBI taxonomy): Eukaryota > Metazoa > Chordata > Mammalia > Primates > Cercopithecidae > Macaca > Macaca mulatta. The sequence continues at coordinate 14,903,613 of NC_133417.1, forward strand.
AGGAATCAGGAAGAATATAGGGAACTGTTTTTCCATTTCAACTACTTTATTTCATCAAGCTGCGTTTCTCTGAGCTCAGTTTATGTGGTTTCATTGTGCATGAGGCCTCAGCTTTCCTGCAGTAGCCTGTGATGCTAGATACTGGATGAGGATGAAGGACAAAAGATGCTTGCAAAATAAAAAGATTGTTAATCAGGAATTGTGCATGACAGTTTTGTATTCCTACCTACAGCACAAAACCCATGGATTTGATAACAATCCAGATGTCCAGACAGTTGAATATCAACTATTTTCTTGGTTTTCAAAATATAATTTATTGTTTTTCTATTTTAATAACTTTTATATTATAGAAGCAGACATGCTCACTTGAGAACATCTGAAAATAAAGAAAAATGTAGATAAAATAATAAATATTTGCCTGTAAAAATTTGCCCACTTTGAAAATGAGTATTTTAATATATAGACCCTTCTATTCAAGTATTTATAAGCACATTTAAAACAGTTGGAGTAAGGCCCAGTGCGGTGGCTCATGCCTATAATCCCAGCACTTTGAGAGGCCGAGGCAGGTGGATTACCTGAGGTTGCGAGTTTGAGACCAGCCTGACCAACATGGAGAAACCCCATCTCTACTAAAAATACAAAAAATTAGCTGGGCATGGTGGCGCATGTCTGTAATCCCAGCTGCTCAGGAGGCTGAGGCCAGATAATTGCTTGAACCTGGGAGATGGAGGTTGTGGTGAGCCAAGATTGCACCATTGAATGCCAGCCTGGGCAACAAGAGTGAAACAATGTTAAAAAAAAAAAAAAAAAGAAAAAGAAAGAAAAGAAAAGAAAAAACAAGAATATACTTATATATACAACTTGTACCTTGCTTTTCTCAGGTAGCATTATAAAATAACATAATTTTGTGCTGCCTTCCATAGCAGCACTAAATAAGTCTATTCCTCCTGCCATATATTAATACTTTAAAAAAATTGCAAGTAGCTGCTTGGTTTATCCTTAGACTCAAATGATTGTGAGAGCAGTGAGAGACTTCAAAGGTCATCCACTTCGACTTTCTCATTTTTTAAACCAAGAAAAATTGGTCCAGAATAGGACAGTCACCAGCCTCCCAAGGCATACATATTTAGTGGCAGTGCTGAGTGGATAAATCATATTTCCAACTCTCAACCCACTTCTCATTTTAATATGCTTCCTTCTCTTCTCCATTGTGAACTTCCCAGTTCCTCCTGTCAACTTTAAATAATTAGATTCAGAAAATGTGATTAAGTATAGAGTTTCTTTGAGGCAAAGTTTGAGGCTGGACACCCAGAAACATCAGCTCCAAAGGAATGGGGTCAGCATTCCAAAGTAGAGAAGGTATGGTTTCCTTTACACAGAAATTTTAGCAGGATTATATTTTTTATACAAGACCAGTGCATACACCCTAATGATTTGATTAGCTACAGATTTCTACACTACAGGGAAGAGGACTTTATTACTCCATAAGGAGGATAATCCGAGGGAGGGGGTTCTTTTCCTTGGCACTATTTGGTCTTAAATATTTACAGAAAAAAGACAGAAGTTGTATCTGCACACCATGCGACTCAGGTTTCACAGCCACATTCCTCAGAATAAAGTACCAACAGCTTTATGTCTGAATGATTTTAAGTTTGAATTACTGAATTTCATCCTCCAAGTATTCTTTGTTCAAGACTCTTTTCCCACCTCTTCTGGATCTTGGTCACTTTCTCCCAAAACAGCTCCAGCAGCGCTTCAGTTCACCTGAGTTTACTTACACAAAAAATGATATCCCCAGCATTTTTCCTAGGCATTTCAATAACACAACTCAGTGAATTTTGGCAAGCTCCTGATGCACCAGTTTTCACAAATGAAAACACAGAGGCTCTGAGAGGTGCAGAACCTTGACCAATCTAACAAAAATGGTAAGTGCTGAAAGTAGAATTTAATTTTAAATTTGTCTGTAATTCCCTGAATTCAACTACATTTGTCCTATATTTGTTGTTGTTGTTGTTATAGCTTTGTTTTAGAATCCTCTAATTATTACACAACTAATTTATAGCAGAACAGTAATCACAATCCAGGTATTTTGATTTCAGTAATTTTTTTTTTGCCTTTCTTAACCACGTTGACAACATCACATATAAGTAATCAATCCAAAGTGAGAGTTAGACAATTGTGCATGGTCAGGTTATGGCAATAATTTAAATTCTTCCATCAACCATTAGCATGGACATCACACCCTAGATACTTGTATCTTAATGCTAAAAAAGCCTGAGCGTATCACGAGTCTGACTCCCTGGGGTTTTCTTTCCGTTGCGACTGCCTTGTTGAACCAGATGAAAGGTAGCACAAGCCTTCCAATGTCAGGTTTCCAAAGACTCTCAACAGGTAGAGCACAAAGGGGTAAGCAGCAGGTTTGTTTGCATTTTAAATTAAAACTTGTTGTCAGCCTTAAAAACAAGAGCATCACAAGATGTTTGGCAAAATGGTAATGTATCACTGATTATTTTAATTCTAAAGAAAGTCACAGCGTATAATTAAATATCCTCAACTTGATTTTGGCTTCCTCTGTAAAAATAAACAAGGAAAAACATAAGTGGGTAGGAGGCTGGAGACCTTCCCAAATACTTCAGGGATAAGACTCATGGAATCATTGCCAACATGCCCATTTGGGAAGCTCCAAAATGTGTGGGGCCCTCTTTCCCCAACTCACACAAACAATGGCAGATTGAATTTTTATTTGAAAAACTTTCTAAGCCACAAAATCAAAGACATCGATGTTTTGCAGGCAGAGTATTTATTATGTACATAACCATTCCACAGAAAGTAAAAATATTACTGCAATCCATTTCTAATCAAAATAAAATTTCAAAATAGCATCTGCTTATCATTGAATCTCACTATTTTGATTCTTCTATTTAAAGAAGCATTTTAGTGCAGTGGAAAAAAAACATGAGCAAGGATGAAGATACTGCAGTTGTGATATGAAGTATATGCTGTTTCAGGTACACTGCAGATCAGGGTGCTTTTAAATCCATTCCTTCATTTAACAACTTTTTATTCAGTCTCTTCTCAATGTCACTCCTCTTCCTAGCCCTTGAAATAGTGAAGAAGACAGTTCCATTCCTGCCCTCAAGTGTCTTACATTCTGGAAGAGGAAAGAGAAGGAAGAAATGCAAAGACACTTGTAAGCACTTTTCAAATAGTGTTGATTATTCTGAAGACCATTCAACAGGGTGATGCAGCAAGAAGGAATTTAGGGGGCATGCTACACAAATGACTGTAATACAGTGGAAGAAAGGATTGATGCTAGGTTATTTCTAGATAGGGAGATCTGAGGGAATTTCATGGAAAAAGCAGCATTTTTAACTGTCCTTTGAATAATGGATCTTTCATGTAGAAATGGGGCACTATCATCTCAGGTGGAGGGAAGAGCAAAGCAGCACTGCAAACATGGTGGAAGCCCTTCGTTTGGGAGGTCACAGGCATCCGTGTCTCATGTTGCAATCCATGAAATGCAGAGTCTGGAGGTTTTCCTCACCTCAGAGACATCACAGGAATGAAATGACACTTCTTCCCATCTTCCCATGATTCTGCAGGACCCACTTCTCTCCTCTTGTATAATACGGTTCTAGGAATAATCTTTTAACTAGTCTCCCTGCTTTCAGCTGCCTGAAAGATCTTTCTAAAATACTGCTTCTCAATTTATTTTGACCACACCCTCAGTAACAAAAACTTACTTTGTGACCTCCTGCACACATTTTACAAAACAAATTAATTACTCTTACTAATTGCAGTGCCTTTTAAGATTTCCTTTTTATTATAATTGATTCTATTTCATTAAGAAAATATAGCGATCTGGATATCTAATGTCATGGCCCTAATGGATTTAAAACCCCTGTGTGTAACTCCCAGCTCTAAAGCAGAAATGTCCATAGGATTTCCTTACTTACCCTTCAGTGGGTCCCTGTTGCCTTCATGATAAAGTTCAAATTCCTCAGCAGGGCTTATAAGGCCTCCATCTGGCCCTTGTCTTCCTCCTGTAGATCAACCTCTTTATTTCTAGCCTCATCAGTTCTATTCCCGCCATCTTGAATTGCTTGCAGTTTCTCAATCCTGCCCCTTGGTGGCTCCGAATGTGCTGTCCTTTCTCTCGTTTATGTAACCCCAACCCACCATCACTACCACTTCACCAATCCCTGTTCCTGGGCCTCCTGGCTTATTCATACTCATATTTCAAGCTTATTTGAAGTCATGTGGAATTCGTGGAGAAAAAACAAAACATCTTCCCCCATGTCTGCTAGTTTGGGTTTGGTTTCCAGCCCATATCCTTCCATATTCCTGAGCATACTTCCAGGGATGCCTTCGTTCTATTGCATTATAAATTCATTTCTTTTTCTGTAAATCCCTATAGCAGAGGCAAGGTCTGAGTTTTTAAGCTCTGTATCTTTAAATCCTGGAGCCCCATAGGCATTCAATAAATGTGTGATTATTAAATAAATGAATGCTTTAATTAACGGGCAAACATTAGAAACTCCTCCCAAGGTACCTATGAACTCTGTATGTCCAGAAAATTTTTCCTAGTTAATTGTGAGTCATCTAGAGATTTTGTTTTTCTTCATCTTTTCTCTGCTTCCTGAAAGCTGACATTGTCACTCATGTGCATAAAGGGTTTGTCAATCAATGTGTCTTAGCTGAGCACATTCTTTGATTCTATGATTGAGTGATAAGGTTCTGGAAGCTCTTATCTCCTAAAAATCTCAGAGATTGGAGAATCCATGTTGCCTTCTGAAGTGATAAATAATGAAGTAAGGTTAACTTGAATGTCCTTGTTTTCAAATAGTTTAGGGAGTTTAATGTCAATGACAATGGCCAGCAGAGTATGGTTTTCAAGACCTTCATACACTTAGCAGTTAGGTTTATTTCCTGCACATTTAATAAGGGATGGGAGACAATCTGCAGGATTTTTAATAGGCAGTTCTGAGAGAAGGAACGTTGGGTAACGACCGGAGGGCACAAGGGTTTGTCAGATTTTCAGTATTCTGGAAATATGTATGCTAAATTTTTCTAAACACACGTAACATTCAGCGTGTTTATATAAAAATGCAAGTCACTGCTCTCTCAGGAAACAAGACTATACAAAATAGCACATATATTTTCAAGAGTGCACATTCATACTAGTATGCTAATTCATAGATGAAATTGTTGCTTTCTTTTATTATAAACCAAGTGGGGATTCTGCTAGTCACTTTTCTAGGTGATGAGAAGAATAAAGTGGTGATGAGACACATTCTAAATTCTTTGCCTACAAACTGTGGAACGTAGAGGAATTTCAGTCTTTGTGCTTTGAGACTGGTTTACCTGGGAGCATTGAAAAAGAGACCTACATAATGCAGAAAAAAATCCCTCCTCTTTTCAGGAAAAAAAATAACAATAAAAATAAAAATCTGGAAATGAGAGTGATTCTAAGCTAAGCTCCATTTTTTTCTCATCAAAGCTGACAGATACAACAGTACATCTTTCCATCACTCATCTGTCAGCAGCAGCTTAGCTTGGCAAGTTGACCGACCAAGCCCTTTGATATGGGGACTATTGTCCCGCCAGCAAATAACCCTCAGCGACGATGAAAGCAAAAGGAAGAAGTGAGCATGCATGAGAAAGAAACATTGGGAAACGTGATACATTTCCTTATGGTATCTCTTCTCTATTTCTAGTATAGCTTTAAAACACATACACACTCACAAACCGATATGTGGAGCTTCACAAATCTAGGTTATCCTCACCACAAAAATCATTCGAGAATCTTTTTAGATTATCAGTTATAGCAGCATTAGAATAGAAATCTTATTAGCTTTAAATTTATAGATCCACACCAAATGCATTTCTGTACACCAAAAGGGGAAATAGGGGAAATGTCGAGGTTTTTGCCTCTTTTTCCATGAAAGGAAGCTATCTCAACATCAGTGAAACCACACTTAGAGTCTGCTTGTATTTCCCTTGTAGCACCCAGGGCAACTCAAGTAATCAGAAAGCATTTTGATGCTATAGATAGTGGTGGATGCTGTAAGGTGTTGTGCCTCAATACTCCTTCAGAGGCCCACAACCAGTGATGGATTGATGTAAGGGAATAAGGTTTTGCTGAGAGCCACCAGATTGCCAAGCTTCTGGTGAGATCAGCTGAGGCCATCAGTTGGCCTCCATCACAGCTCACTCCTCTTCTGCCTATTCCCCCTTCTCTTCCCTCCTTTTCACAGGGATTGACCCCAAAGGCCTCTCCGAGAACCCAACTTGCAACACGAAAACATAAAAAATGTTTGTTGGGTGGGGGTAACGTGGCAAAACCATGACTAAATAGATTTTCTCAGTTGAATTCAGATGTACTTTCTGGTAGCTGAGAAAGTGTGAAGACCTCTTACCAATTATCTTAGTCCATAGAGGCTAAGTCCATATAGCATTTGGGCTGCTATAACAAAATACCATAAACTGGATGGCTTACAGACCACAGAACTTTCATACAGCCCTGGATGCTGGGAAGTCCCAGATCAAGGCACTGGCAGATTCCATGCCTCATGAGTGCTCACTTTCTGGTTCACTGATAGCACCTTCTTGCTGTGCCCTCACATGGTGAAAGAGGTGAGCAGGAGTCTTTTTTAGGCCTCTTTTAAAAGGGCACTAATCTTACACATGATGACTCTGCCCAGTGACTTCATCACCTCCCCACATTCCCCAGCTCCTAATACCATAACTTTGGGGGTCAGCAGTATAACATTAATTTGAGGGGAATGGAAACATTCAGACCATAGCAAGAATTAAGTCTTTGCACAGCAGTGGAAGTTTGAATTGCATGTCTACATCATTTCAGGTAACTTGACATTACAAAATCAAATAGAAGCCATTCAACTTGGAGACTCAAGATAATGCTATGACCAAACAGACACGTGTCAGAAAGCCGAGATACAGTTCTCATCGTTTACCATCTATGTGACCTTGGGTGAGTTCATCGACTTCTTTAGGACTAAACATGCTTGTTAATAAAATATAGACATTAATAATACTATTTTATACATAGGGTTCTTATGAAGACTAACGAAAAAAAATCACAGAGAAATATAAAAAAAGTGCTTACCTCAGTGCATGGTGTAATGGGAACATTCAATGAGAATTCTCTTATAAATACACTCAGTTATGCTGCATGAAGACCAAAGTCCTCAATATCTTAAATGCCCTGGCTTCCCACTGTGCCTCCCACCCCATTCCTCTCATACCCTCCCCTCACTTGCTATGTCTGTCACACTGGATTCCTTGATGTCTTCAAACACACGAGTACAATTCTTCCTTATGACTTTGGTGTTGCTTGTTCCATCAGCTATAATGGCTATCTCCCTTTGAGCAAGTGTTTGCTCAAATGCCATCTGCTAAATGTCATTCATGTGTACCATCTTGTTTAAAATCACAACCTGTTCCTCAAGTCCCACACCAATGATCTAATACCCCTTACTGAGACCTATGTTTTCTTTTTCTCACTGCATGAATCACCTTCTAACAAATTTTATGTATATATATATATATATATATAAAATATATATATGCACACATATATGTGTGTACCTATGCATATGAGCATGTGTGTGTATGTGCATATAGTTTATTTTTGTATTGTTTTTGCTTACCTATGAGGGCCAAGATTTTTGTCTATTTTGTACACTGTCTCATTTTAACTACCTGCAAGAGGACAGGTACATCATAAAGGCTTGATAATTGTTCAATAAAAGCCTAGTAACTAGGACCATAAAACAAATACTGCTGTTGTATATCGTATATGTTATTAATAAAGAAAAGGTGTTTTAACCAGGTGAGTTTATCAAAGCACGTACAGAAGTCCCTTGTTATCTGTAGGAGATGTGTTCCAGGAACCCCAGTAGATGCCTGAAACACCAGATAGTATCAAATCTATGTATACTGTGTTTTCTGTATCTCATAACTGAGAGAACTACTTAGTGATGGGCAGAGAGTGTATACTGTGGATATGCTGGACAAAAACATGACTCATGATGGCGTGGGGACATTGTGAAATTTTACCATGCTACTTAGCACAGCAAGCAATTTAAAACTTATGAGTCATTTATTTCTGAAATTTTTCATTTAATATTTTCAGATCATGGTTAACCACGGGTAACCAAAACTATAGAAAGCAAAACTTTGGATAAAGGTGCTGCTGTATTGCAGACTCTTTGTGCTCAGCACTATGCTAGCAGAGGGTGATACAGAAATGATGGTATACACTCAAGAAGCTCATTGCAGTGAATGCTGGGCAGTACCATCCAGGAAACATTCCCAGTTAACTTCAGGTTTTGACCCAATCTAGAAATTGCATTTGGTCAAAGAAAGTTGTTTTGCCCAAGACCATGTCTCCTTCCTGGTTGCAGCCTGCATCCATTGGCCACAATGAGAACATAAAGCCTGGGTTTCCTTGATCTAACTCCAGTCAACTCTTAAGGACCATTGCAGTTCAGAGGTCCTGATGGAATAGATTGAGATCATCATGTGGCTGCAACAAAGCCCAACTTCTCTCTCCACTCAGCCCTGCTTCCTACACTGTCTCCAAGGCTAATTCCAAGAGCTTCCCCAGTAAACTTCCTGGATGCTTATCGCCATTTCAGAATCTGCTTCTCAAGAAATCCAAAGTGCAACACTCACATTCATTTTTTTCTATTGTGGTTTAACAAGTCACCACAAACTTAGCAGCTTGAAAAAAATAATTAATTCATTATCTTACTGTTTGAGAGGGTCAGCGTTCCTGCATGTTTTGCTTGCTCTTCCACTCAAGATCTCCCAAGGCTGAGATCAAAGTGCCGGCCTGCTACACCCTCATTTGGAGGCTTTACAAGGGACAGCATCTGCTTATAATCTCACCAGATTGGTGCCAGAATTCAATTCCTTGTGGTTGTAGGACTGAGGTCCCACTGTCTTGCCAGATATCAGCCAGGGGCTATTTCAAGCTCCTAGAGGCAACTCTGAGGTCCTTGTCCTGTGACTTGCCTGGAGGGGCTCTCACTTTCAACTTTCAAATCTCTGACTTCAGGAAGGGCTCTGTCTCTGTTAAGAATTTGCCTGGGTGGGCGCGGTGGCTCACGCCTGTAATCCCAGCACTTTGGGAGGCCGAGGCGGGTGGATCATGAGATCAGGAGATCGAGACCATCCTGGCTAACATGGTGAAACCCCTTCTCTACTGAAAAATACAAAAAAATTAGCCGGGCGTGGTGGCGGGCGCCTGTAGTCCCAGCTACTCGGGAGGCTGAGGCAGGAGAATGGCGTGAACCCGGGAGGCGGAGCTTGCAGTGAGCCGAGATCGCGCCACCGCACTCCAGCCTGGGCGACAGAGCGAGACTCTGTCTCAAAAAAAAAAAAAAAAAGAATTTGCCTAATGAATCAGGACCACTCAAGTAATCTCCTTCTTAATTAACTCAAAGCAGAATTATTAGTAACCTAATCTTATGAGCAATAACCCATCATATTCCCAGAACTCCGGAGGAGATGAATATACACAAGGGGGTAGGGATCTTGCTAGCGTCTGAGAATTCTACCCAACACACATGTCCTAGTGGAAAAGAGAAATAGATGCAAAAAATTATAGTGTTATCTATGCTCTGTTTGAGGAAAATGCATAAAACAGAAGGAGCACAGAGTACCTGAGAGTCAAGCAGGTTCCTGGATAAGGACAGATGGTATTTAATTAAGAAAGTTAAGGCAGAAGAAGGTTCTCTATGCAAAGAAAATGGCAAGAATCAAAGCCCAGAGATGACTTCTAGCATGATATGGCCAGAGTATTATAAAGAACTTAGAATTTACTGAACATCTGTGCCCATGGCCTGGAGGTACATATCATGAGATTTGCAAGGAAGCAGAAGTCCTCAAGAGACTTCACATTTAAATGCCAGGTAATTTTTTAAAAAAATGTATTTAATATATACTACACATTTAAATGCCAGGTAATTTTTTTAATGTATTTAATATATACTAAATATATGTTAACAACTGTGTCCCAATCAGTATGAATTAACAGAATAGAATTAATTACTTGGAGATTCCAAAAGTCAGAGTAAACTTTATTCTTTATTCCCCAAAAGTAAGAAAAATTTATATGACAGTGGGTGTAGGAGGGAAAGCTGTGTTTCTGGCTGAGGGAATAACATGAGCAGATTCAGGAGGCCCAAAGATGAAAGGCACTAGTTAGGAAGGGGTGGGAAAGCAAACAGAATAGCAAGTAATCATAGCTGAGGATTCACACTGAGAAGAAAAGGATAATGTAATTGAATGGAGGTTGAACCATGCCCTAGAAGACTTTAAATGTCAGGCAGAGGAGCTAATATTTGATGGAAGGGTATATAGGGAGCTACCGTAAATTCTTGAAAAGGGAAGTTTTGAATAAAAACTGCATTTGCACAATTAGTCTGATGGTGATAGGCAAGGTCATTCAGCAGTTCCAATGGGCTTTGTGGTCGTCTAATTTCATGTGTTTTCAACAGTTCTAAAAATGTTATTCTGGTTTGAAATGCAAGAGGCTCTTTTCCTGGCTACATATCATTGCCACATTGCTTGTGATTTATTGCTATTGTTATATTTCCTTCTGTCATTTCAATGGGATTTTTGGATGAAGGAGAGGTAAACGCATATGTTTAGTCAGGCTTCTTGAACTATAAACTCTGTATTCTTTACATAGTTAAGGTTACTCTCCTCTGTATGTATTACTTGAACATTTCACGATTTAACACAGCATTTCCTATGTTACTTTTAAAATCTCCTTAAATATGGTTTTGATGGTTGTATGCTGTTTCATAATACAGTTTCACTTCAATTTACCTAACTTCTCATAGAATATTTGTTTCCTTTATCTATCTAGCTATATATAAACGTCCTTATTTGTTTCTATATGTCAAACTGTAACTCATGGGTAAGCATTGCAGAATGAAAAAATCACAGAATTTCTTCCCAATGTAAAATGCATTTTAGAAAAACATCACTGTAAAAATTAACTAGGAAAAGGTCTAAAATACTATTTTTAAAACTTTGAAATTTTATAAACAAATTAAGAGACCCCAGGAGAGAGTGTGGCTTAGTACAGATTTCAGTTCTGTCTCTACTTCTGAAAAATTGACTCTGGGAAGAAGAGACACCTGACAAAGCCTGAGGAATCTAACCAAAATCTCCGATTTGAAGAAAACTAAACTGAAGGATTAGAAAACAACCCAGAAAAAAAGTTGATTTTTTTTTTTCCTGAATACTAAACTCCCCCTGTAATGGGCCCATCTTATCAAAAATGGAGAAAATGACAGTAGGATTTTTTTTTCAGTGCCCTAGAAGGGACTGGGAGAACCAAGCAAAGACCAGGGTATACCTTTATAGCTTACTCACTCACAGACACACACATACACACATACATTCAATCCTGGAAAGAATAAGCTCTGATGTAGGACAGTTAGCAAAACAGGTGGACAGAGCCTACATCTCCAACCAGTGTTGGATAGAGCAGCAGCTGTGTTCTGTCTGCCCTGCCTGCATTCCAATCACCCAAGGCATCTACAATAAAATGTGCATAGGATGAAATATGGATTACAGCTCAGAAGGAAAGACGAATGAGTTGCATTATCAGAGTTCCTAGAAGGTAAAACTGCTCATATGAAGCATCAGTGAAATAAAAAAAAATAAAAAACTATGCAAGCCTAACACAGAAAAACAAAGATTCAAAAAAGAGGAACAAAAGGAATATCAGACATAAAAATAAATGACACATCCAACCTAGACAAAAATAATAATAATAATAATAATGCAATGAACTAAGGAAAATTCCCAATTAGGACTTTAAGCTATATATAAATATTGTTTTAAATAATTAAGTAGAATAAGATCTAAAATATTAAATAACAAATAGTAATTTATACTATGGCTTTATATAATGCTATTCTAATTTTCTCATTACCCACAATAAACTGCTAACAACCTAACAAACTATAACAAAATCACTATAAAACCACAGTATATAACATAAGCAAAAGAGAAAGGAAATACTTTTCTCAAAATGTCTCAAAAGAACAAAATTCCAAACATATATACTACTGATTAAATCATATCCTACAATTATTACCAAATGGAATGCTTTTATAGCTTAGAACATCTGCATTCTGGTTAACAGTGACTTCTGAGCTTTCCTTGAGTAAAATAGTATTTTCTTTTTCTTTCTAAAAGAAAGAAAAAGTTCTTTCTGCAACTCTCATACAGCAAAATGAAACTGCTTGAATTCAGTTACCAAGAGTGACTTTTTTCATGTTGTTCAGAGTATCATGATTCATGGGGCCAATCTTGGGAGTGGCTCCTCTTTGCAGCTCCATTATGTGACTTAAGATGAACATTACGAAACAGAGATTAAAACCCCATATTATCCTTGATAAAACTGAGATATGTAAAAGTTAAGCAACTTGCACAAGATTAAGTAGTAAATAAGGACAAAGCTAAGACCTGAAACCAGGTCTGTCTGACTCTCAAATCTACATTCTTTCCAATCAAGGCAGTCAACTTCATTTACCTTTCTCTCTTCGTCTTCTGAAGACACGCAGACTGGTTTGGGGTAGCATTCCTGGCAGTGATAATTGCTCCCAGGCAGCTCACAGCTATCCTAAGGCAGTTGATGTATAACTGTCAGCCATGCTGAGGGTCCACACCTTCTCTCAACCCAACCGCACGTTCTAGGAAAAAGTTCCACGTGCTCAACATTTCCTTCCTTGGTTTAAGATGTAGAAAACAACAGTCTGTCTTCATTCCTAAACTAGCGAAACACAGAAGGGAACGGGACCAGGATTCTTGCAAAACTTAGATAAATATCCATTTTTATTCCCCCACTCCCACCATGCGTAGGGCTCTGAACCAGCGCAACTCAAATTGGTCCGGCTCTCATAAAAACCCAAAGAGTCCTCCATTGTTTCTGACTGTGACCCTGATCACCTTCCATCATCTATTCTTTTGTGTCCGAAATTGCACTCCTTTGTTTGACTGTAATCTCCTCAGCACTTGGACTGTAAGCTTCTATGCCTTACTTAACCCCCAAAGTCCCTGGCTCAAGAATAGATGGTGATTTATCATTAATCAGATTAGTGAATGAGCTTCAGCTTAGTGCAAATGTAGACGTGAGAAAACTCCTAGCTAAAGACTGGACAAACGAGGACTCACAGGTGAGCCAGCCGCTCCTCCTCAGTTCTAACCAGCTGTACGTATTTAGAGCAGCCGGTCACTCCAGCCTCTTCCATTCTAACATATACAAAACTTGGTGTTCAAAACTTTTTAATTATTGCTCCAAATCCTTTTTCCACTGAGAATTCGATAAAGGAACTTGGAATAAGGACGGCCCCTGCCAGCTTCTCTGAAATTTCCTTCAGCTTTCAGTGTTTACTACCTCAGAGAACACAGAGCTATTCCTGTTAACATGTCAACCACATCAAACAAAGAGCTTCCTAAGTAGACACTTAGGGGAGATTTCCAGTGAAGGGAAAATTGCCATAATGCTGGTAAGTGGATGAGCTGCCATCGTTGGAAGGGAATTATGGGTGAGAGGATATGCCTGACTAAATGTAAAATCCATTAAGGCACATTGCAATTAAAGACGATTCCTTAAAGAGCTCCCTTCAAAAATGAGCTTCTAGGGAGATGGAACCAAGAGCCCTATGTTGTCGCTGGATGGCTATGAAGGACCACTGCCAGATGAGCATGAAAAGGGAGGAGAGGCTGCCTGATTGTGCAGATAGGAGATGAGTGAGGTTCTGGGCCCTGGCTTCTCTCTTTCTTTTCCTTTAGGGCCTCTTTGTCCCACTCTGCCTACTACTTCCGGCCACACAATAATTCCAATACTTAACTCAACCACCTCGTATGGAGAGAATATATATATATATTCTGATTCCATTCACTTCATCTGAAATAGATTCATAACTTTAAAGCATCCTACTTATGTGTGGTTGGTTTACATTCCCTTTTAGTTTCTGGGTCCAAATCTGTGCTCTTAAAGGGAAATCGGGGTGGGGTTAAATGGTGTTTGTTGATCAGTTTTGCTATGTGACCAATTTTAAGCTAAATGCCTAAATGCTTTACATGCTATTACATTTAATTCCAACAAAAAAAGAAAAGAAAAAGAAAAAAATAAATCTCCCTCCTTCAAAGGAAGTAAAGCTATTGATTTTAGGCTATTTTTCTACCATTTGTTCCCAAATACATTCCTTACTGGAATTTCCTATAAACTGGTTATTTTTTTCTGCAGGATCTTTCTCTTAGTCTCCCCTACTATTCACCTACTATTCAGTACCCTGCAATATTTGCTGTACTTCCACCCACCTCAGTTTTTAACAGGGTTTTCCTTTTCCATTGTTCTGTGTCTTTGACCTCCAAGTTAGAGCATCTTCTGTATGCTCTCCCAAGCTTTCCTCTCTCTTTCTAGCTCCTTTTCTGTTCTTTGTTTGTTGGTTGGTTGGTTGTTTTTGAGAGAGAGTCTCGCTCTGTCACCCAGGCTGAAGTGCAGTGGCGTGATCTTGGCTCACTGAAACCTCCGCCTCCCAGGTTCAAGCGATTCTCCTGCCTCAGCCTCCCTACTAGCTGGAATTACAGACGCCTGCTACCACGCCCAGCTAATTTTTGTATTTTTAGTAGAGATGAGGTTTCACCACGTTGGCCAGCCTGATCTCAAACTCCTGACCTCAAGTAATCTGCCCTCTTTGACCTCCCAAAGTGCTGGGATTACAGGCGTGAGCCACTGTGCCAGGTCTCTTTTCTGTTTTTATGTAATGTTTCACCTTCTCTCTCCAATCGTGGCTTAATGCCTAATAATCTTTAATATTTGCTGGACCTGGTTATATATTTCAAGCCCTGAATAAAAAACTTTCATGGAAGATGTTATTTTTTGTTTATAACTCATTGATACCAGTATCATTTTCAACTGAAATTACACATGAGAAAACTAAGGAACCAAGGGACAGAACCAAGGTTCGATTCTATACCCCCTCAAGTACATCACTTTTCTAGACAGAGTGTATCTAAAATATGCTGATTATAATACAAAATACTTACTTGCATATTCAGTCATCCTATCCTTACTACCAAAATCAACATCTTCTTGTCAATGGAAATCAACATATAACTGGGAGCAAACCTATAATAGTGTATATTAGTATACAGCTACATATAAGGAAGGGGCATTTTGCCACAGAGCAATTTTAAGGTACTTAGATTCATTGTTCTAAAAACAAAAATGTTGCCTGGATTGTGAATTAGAGACATCATGTGTTAATCTTTTTTGTGTGTGGTTGTTCCTTCCCCCATTTCAAACTTGCTCCCATAAGAGTTACCATTTAACAGTAACATTTCACACAGAATACAAGATGCATATATATTAAAGGAGACAAGTATTAAGGGTGTAGTCCTTGCCCTCCAGAGGAGGTGTTACACTGGGATGGTCTTTCGTCATCTATCTCCACCAGGTCCACTGGTCACAGGTTTAAAAATGGCTTAGCAGGGCAGATTTAGTTCTTAGGTAAGGTTGTCAAACTTAGGAAATACAGAACACCCAGTTAAATTTCAATTTTAGGTAATTTTTTAGCATGAATATGCCCCTTGAAATATAAGGAGCACATTTACAGTTAAAAATTGTTCATTGTTTATCTGACATTCAAATTTAACTGGGGTCCAACCTACGTAGAAAGATGGGATCTTTTGCCTATCCCATTATTACTAAGTCTCTTACTCTAAGAATATAGAAAAACTTTAATTAGTACATCACACATGCCATGTATGAGCATCAGGCTTATATGGGCATTTATAATCGTACCTGGTAAGTGCAGATTTCTCTGCTTACTAGAGAGGGCAGCCAGGGAATGGTTTGAGGGAGCTCTTTCTGATATCCTTTCATAGCTTCCCACCTGAGTGTGCTGCTCCTCTAAAAGTTGTCCTGGTTCAGGTATTCACATTGTGAGTCTCCAGCTCTCCCACTCTGCGCCCAGTGATACTGAGAAGGATGGTGCTTGTGATCTCTATGAACACACAGTGCAAACCTCACTTAAGTGTTCTGGGAGGCATCAAATATGACCCAAACACAAACATTGGGTCAGACTCCCAAGGCTTGAAAACAGCTGGCAACTAGGAGGGTGCACACTTTCTCCAACCCAATCCTCTACCCATAGGGAAACTTCTTTCTTGGGCATCTCTTTCCTATGGAGGCACATGGATGTCCAGGTTTGCAGAGGCTCTATGGTTGCTTTTTTCCCCTTCATGACTGCCAAATATGCTTCTGTTCCTGCCTTGCAGTGCTGCAAAGTCGAAATGGGGTCTCAGAAGTGTCTGGAGGTTTGGAGAGGGAAAATACCACTTCAGGTCTTGATGTTGACTTCAGGTTTCTATCTGAGGTATAGCATCACCAGTCTCCACTTTTTTTGCAATAACCATCAACTAGACTTCAATGAACAACAATATATTGAACAACTGCTAGGTTTTACTACTTTAGGTGCTGGGGATATTAGATAGAAATAATTAGATTTTCATCCTTGACACCGGGAGGCAACAGAGATGTGTAATCAAGTAAAAGATGACACAATATATTAAGTGCAATGAAAGCAGCAAAGGCAGATGCAGGATTTGTAGAGCCAGAAGCGTAACAATTTGGAGTGCACCCTTGAAGAAAAAAGAATACATCATCCCCAAATGTAAAATTAGTTGGAATGTTAATGGTAAAATTCCAAACACAATACTGATTATTAAAACACACAAAAAAATCATAAACATTATAAAATCCAGAAAAAGGACATAGTGTTTTGATTAATTAACGAAGTGACATATCTCTATAATACCTTTTTTTTACATTTTTGGCTGCAAATTCTTTGCCTATTTGTATGGCATCAATTTTGTAGCACAATTATCTATAAAGAGAACAGGAAAACAATCCAATGCTGCTTCTAGCAAGTTGATCCAAGTTATTTTTTCTTAGTTTTTCATCATGTAAAAAAGTTTATTTTAGCTGCACAAATTGTTATTGGTAATACCACAAATATTTTTGGGATTGCTTTCAAGTTTGGGGAAAAATATATCAAGCTTATTTGCTGTATGAACCATGAGACTTAGAAGAATTTCCCTAGACTAGCTTCCAGCTTCTCACGTATCAAACCATATTTCCCCTTGGCTACATACACAATTCTTTTCTAGCACTCGATGACACCTTCATTTTGTGACATACTTCGGTCTCTGTGTCTTCTTGTCATGCCAGTTACTCTGGTGTGGTGAGTGGTGGGACCATGTCTAGAAGCTTTTCCTACACTTTCTACTGAAGCGACAGCTAAGCAACTATAAATACACCAAACTAATTGTGCTTCTGACTTAACCTTCTTTTGGTTGGAATCTAAAAATATCCGTGCCCCTCTTGCACCACTCAATTAGTGGGTAAGAAGGTCAGGAGAAGTTGCAGTAAGAAGAGGTGCAAGATTGTGGTTAAAATGCCAATTTATGTTCATTTAAAAAAAAAAAAAAAAAGCATCCTTGATCATAGTGGTCACTTTTACTAAGTATCTGTATATCAAAAATCACCTTGTACACGTTACATACATGTTTTTAAGTTTAAAATAATAAATACATAAATAAGCAAGCATCCTTTGTTGTATATAGTGCTGGGCTCCTGACTTGGCAGGGCCACTACTTCTCCGCTCCCAGCGGATTGTCCAAGGACAAGGGCGGCATCTAGCAGAGCAGGGGAGGGCGCCCTCTGCAGGCACGTGCGGCAACCGCACGGGCAGCCTGCTGCTGCAGGAGGAGGAGGATGCTGTCAGGTGCAGGCTGGGGAGGGGTTAAAGCTCAGACCCAGTTCTAAGAGCCTTTGGTGTTCCTCTCAGCTCTCTCTTCCTCTTCCCAACCAGTTGTTCTGCAGGCTGTAATTTCTTGTTCTGATCTCTTGGGAAGTGTTCAAAGAACACACTCCAGGCTTGTGTGTCCAACAAAAAAGGAAAACGCACGGTCCCCCGGCTCCCTCCTGCTGTCCCGCTCTGTTCCTTTCTCATTTTTGCAGCATTTTCTAATATTGCTCTTTGATTTGTGGCTCCGATCTGGCTTCCCCCTGAGGATTACTGCTGCTTTTGCTAGTTTTCTCAGTTGGAGTTTTAATTCTTACTGTATTGGGAGGAATTTCTCTGAGGATAATTTCTGCTGCCAGTTTGGAGAATTGGCCTCTTTTTCAGATGCTGTTCTTTCTTAACGTTAACAAGGAGTCCAGGAATCTCATTGTCTCAGTGTTCCTAGCTAGGCAGCCCTACTGGTTGTAGTCTCAGACCACTCCCCTCCTGCCCCAGGCACCAGTTCCACTGTGTACAAATAGCTGTTTCCCATTGGAAATTCAAATTCAAATTCAGTACAATAATGAAAAGAAGACCAGGAAAGTGGGAAAAAACCAAAAAGGAATAAAATGATCTTTTTGAAATCAGTAAAAAAAAAAAAAAAGTCACAGACATAAAGATCCAGCTCATAGAATTCCTATTTGTTGCTTTCCTGACCTCTCAACCTCAAACTGTTTTCCTCCCTTCTTGCCCAGGCCTCTCTCCTGAGTATCCTTCTCAGATTAGACAGGTGATGCTGTGAGGTATGTTAGAGCATTGCCACTTTTTTAGCTAATACAGTATTTTAAGAAGGGCAAGAATTCTCACTTTCAGTTCTATTGTGTGTGGAAAAAGGAAGTCACTATATCTGTTTAGATCTGTGGGACAAGACTAAGGCCAGCTAATAAACTAATAAAACATCCTCTGGGTTATCTCTTCTGATGATACGCTCCTGGTCACCAGAAGCCATCAAGCCTGGATGCCACGTTTCGAGAATAGTGTGGAGGAAGTCTGGATTAGATGATAGATTACAGTTCATTTTAATGAAGAAATATAATTTTTAAGTAATTTGCAATCAAATAGAACTATGAATTAAAACTTTAAATGAATTGTTAAAATTTGCTGAATTCCAACATACATATTTTATTCAACAATGAAAATCTCTTTTTTTTTTTTAAAGGCAGAGTCTCACTCTGTCACCCAGGCTAGAGTGCAATGGTGCGATTTCAGCTCACTGCAACCTCCACCTCCCAGGCTCAAGTGATTCTCCTGCCTCAGCCTCCCAAGTAGCTAGGATTACAGGCACCCGCCATGCCCTGCTAATTTTTTGTATTTTTAGTAGAGACGGTGTTTCACCATGTTGACCAGGCTGGTCTCGAACTCGTGACCTCAGGTGATCCACCCACCTCAGCCTCCCAAAGTGCTGGGATTACAGATGTGAGCCACCACGCCCAGCCCTAACTATTAAAATCTTTGATGTTAAAAGCACACATGTAGATAAACTAAAAAGTCATTTTCGATTGGAATAAAAACTTCATCGCTTCTTAAATGATAAAATAAAATAAAAATATTGATAGTCACTAAATTAAATCTGAATTAAACCAGTATCCTCCTTATTTTGATTGTGTTTTCTTGGTTATAAGAAAGTATATTAAAACCTATGTAACATTGTTGTACTTATTAAATGGGGTAAAGTACTGATGATACTGAGAATTTTTTCATGTGTTTGTTGACCGTTTGTGTATCTTCTTAGGAGAAATGTCTATCCAAAATTTTTGTTCATTTTTAAATGAGGTTATTCATCTTTTTATCATTGAGTTGTATGAGTTTTTATATATTCTGAATATCAAACTCATTAGATATATGATTTCAAAATATTTAGATATGTTCAAATATCAATGTGGGGGGGTGGTAAGAGAAGTAGTATTTGCCAATATCAAAATATTTCAAATAATATGACTTGAAAAAAAAAGAAGAAAGGTATGTAAAGATTCTGACAAAGAAACAGACCCAAGGAAAAGGCGCAATAAAAATTATTTCCATCCTCTTTTTCCTTCCTTGATAGTTTTCTTGGAATATGAGGTCTTTGGGGATGACTTCAGTCAATGAGTAGAATATATCTGTAGCTCAATTTATTCATCTGGTTTACATTGAAATGGTATGTCTTCTACATACAGATAATATTTCTTCAGAGATA
This sequence comes from Macaca mulatta, assembly GCF_049350105.2. Classification (NCBI taxonomy): domain Eukaryota; kingdom Metazoa; phylum Chordata; class Mammalia; order Primates; family Cercopithecidae; genus Macaca; species Macaca mulatta. The sequence goes on from NC_133417.1 coordinate 14,923,695, forward strand.
TGAACTCTTCGGTATAAAAATTATTCTGAAAATGCTAAGTATTCTTTGAAAGAAATGCCTTTTACACTCATCCTACATATATTCAGAATGTGGGAGATTATTTGGCCGGCTTTCATGTAGATCACATATGTGGAAGTCTGCTGAGACCATGTTGAGGGGGAGGGTTGTTTGGGCAGAAATGAGTGAGTGATAAAACATAAATGGTTGGACAAAGGGGAGAAATAAATCTCTGTACAGACAAGCCAAAAACAACCGCAAATGAGGTTAGGCAACATTTTGCACAGTTCTTACTGCCTTTTAAGTCATGCGGACTTCCCGGGGTGCACTGCCTTGGCTGCCAGGGTCTCCCCTACTGAGGAGGAAGTGGTGGCCTGGGCCCTCATTCAGCACAGGCTTTGGAGGAGCCCAAGGATGACTGGCGTTACAGAAGACAGAGGACGCTGTAGTTGGTACCTCATTCACTCAGCCTAGTTGCCAAGGCTACTGCCTCAGCGTGGGGTGGTTGTACGAGTAGTAGTTAGTATGTGCCAGGCACAGTGCTCAGCTCCTCGCCCACGTCCTACTCTTTCAGTCATGCTGGCCCCATTTTTGTCCCATTTACAGATGAGCTCCCTGAGTCTGACACCGCAGGGGATTTATCTGAACACAGCCATAGGTAGCAGCACCAGGAATCAAATTCGGGTCACTGTGACTCAAAGCTTGTGCTCTATTCTGTTAGACCAGGTTCTCCACAGGAAAATTAAAAGAGCATAGTGATCCAGTCCCCAGCACTGAGGGTCCCTAACTGAAACTCTCGCACATTGATTTACTTCTGGTTAACTTTTTCTCACACTGGAACTCCCATTATTTGTGTATATCACAAACTATCCTAAAATTACATTTAAAAAGGGTACTATGTCACCCAACTAATTCTCCCTTAGGAAGCTATCTCTCTTCTACAGGGCAACAGGACTTGGGCGATTTGCTTAGATACAGATAACTACTAAAAACCTTTTTTTTTTTTTTCTCATTTTTCTCTCAAATGTTCTATGTAAAATTATCGTGTAAGAAAATGATTGGAATGGCAGCAGAGGTAATTTTGAAATGTTTCTTGGAATTAAGTTTTAGTAAATAATTATAATAATACTATCAGCTAAGCCAACACAATGAATGCTTGCTAAATGGAAATTTATTACGGGATAAACATTAATTGCATTGGAATATGACAATGTCATTTTACTAAATACATTGTTTTCATGGTTTTGTTTTAGTAAGTGAAAATTAATATAAAGTTCAAGGCTTTGACGACTTCATCTCCAGCTTCTTTCTCCTGTCCCTGTTTTGCCAACCACAAATTTATCCCACCACAAATATCCACAAGTACAAGAGTAATTGTATAACCCCAGACAGGGGGACAGGAAGCCTGGACTACATCTTGACTCCACTATTTACTTAGATTTTTGAACCATTGAAATTACTTAACTTTTCTGTGCCATGGTTACTCTTTTGCACAATGAAGTTACATTTCCTGTTCTAACTCGACCAGGGTTATTTATGAAGATCAACTGGAATGAAAGTGATCTTACAATTTAAAGGAATTATACTGATGTGAGGTATTGTTCTTAAGCAAAATGAATGAGCAAAGACAAAGGACATGGTCATATATTTCTAACCTCTGCTCTCCAACTATACATAATGATTATCAATAATTCAACTAGCTCAGAATTGCTATATTCCTTACTTTAATTGTAATAGGGTGTTAAATAAAAATATTCAACATATATTGTAAATATATGAAGTTTGTGGTTCCAGTTGATTATTTCAGATGTGTGTTCCATTAAATGGCTACAGGCCCACAAATTCATTCAGACATTAAAGCAGTAAGACAGATATATAGCTTTAAAAACAATCTCATTTGCACAACTAGAAACTATATGGAAGGTTAACATCAAGGCCTAAACATTTCTTTCCTAACAGTGAGACTGTCTGTTATTTAAAAGCCCTTTCATCATTCAACATAGATGGGAATCTACTATATGTCATGCCCTGGACACATAGTTGGGGCAACAATGTTGAGTAAAAATTGCCCCTGACCTCAAGGGGTTTATGGTCTCCTAGACAACATAGACATTAACAATGTGGTATTACAAATTAAGGTAAATATTACAACAGAACATTTACTGTAGAGGGAGGTACATGGTACCATGAGAAAGACCTTTTAATTAAAAGACTTAGGTTAGTTAGGGAGGTACTGGAGTCCATCTCTGAAGAAATGACAACTGATTCAAGCTCTGAAGAGAGGGTCAGGGTTACCTGGGCATAGAAGGAGGAGGGATACAGCATATGCAAAGCTCAGGTAACAGGTAAGGTTCTGAAAATTTCCAGAAACTAGAAGTCAGTGTTCCTTTTCAAGGTTGTGAGGGAAAAATCTGGAATAAGGAGACTGAGAGAGATGAATGCATAAAATGAGTCTGGAGACAAAGCGGGAGATCCAATGATGCAGGACCTTGTAGTCCATGCTAGCAATATCTATCAAGTTTGGACTGGATCCTAAACACAATGGAAAGTTATTGAGATCAGTAAAGGGCTATCACCAGAGGGACAGCCTGATCAGATTTGAATTTTTTAAGACTACTTACCTGGCAGTAGGATTACTGCATAGAAAGAGAGCAAATGTGTGTGAGGAAGACCAATTTAGAGGCTATTGTAGCTGTCTGAGCTGAAGATAATGGCACTTTGGAGTTGGGGGGGGGTACCAATTAGGATAGGTTTATACCGAAGTAACAAACAACCCTAAAATTTCAATGGAATAAAACCAACCAACAAACAAAGGTGTACCTGCTGTTCATTCTGTGTCTGCTGTGAGCCCAGGTGACCATCCAGCATAGCTGTCCTCCAAGCACAGTCTCTCAGGTTGCTTTGACCTCATGGCCACTCTCTATTTCAAGTGCTTACACAAATCCCAAGCAAGAGAGAGAGACTGGAAAATAGTACACTGATTTTAAGTACTTTTTTTTTTTTTTTTTTGAGACGGAGTCTTTCTCTGTTCCCCAGGCTGGAGTGCAGTGGCGGGATCTCGGCTCACTGCAAGCTCTGCCTCCCGGGTTCACACCATTCTCCTACCTCCCCAGTAGCTGGGACTACAGGTGCCTGCCACCACTCCTGGCTAATTTTTTTTTCTTTTGTATTCTTTTTAGTAGAGACGGGGTTTCACCGTGTTAGCCAGGATGGTCTCAATCTCCTGACCTCATGATCCACCCACCTCGGCCTCCCAAAGTGCTGGGATTACAGGCATGAGCCACTGCACCCAGCCTTACATACTTATTTAAGGAAGTGACCACATAACCTTTGCTCATATTTAATTGGAAAAAGAGAAAAAAGTCACTTTTGCCCCTTACTTCAAGGGGTGGGGAATGCACCTATGTTGGCAGAAACAAAGCGAATGGCTCATATGTAGCCCAGCTGGGTACGATTCTGCCAAAGGTGACATTTTACAATGTCTGAAAACAGTTTTGGTTGTTACAACTGGAGTGATTCCTCTTGGTATCTAATGGACAGAGGCCAAAGATGCTGTTAAACATCCTAAAATGCACAGGACACTCCCCCCCACAACAAAGGACCACAACAAGACATTATCTGGCCCAAACATCTGTAGTGCTGAGGCTGAGAAACCCTGCCCTAGGCCCATGAACAACTGAAAACTTGATGGAAGGTTGAATTTTCAGTGCAATTCGGACTCAAGGAATGTATAGCCATATACGGTGTCTTGCTGAGCTGGCTAAGCACTAAGCCAAGCAGCTGTATCGAAGAAGTTTACTGAGTAACTCATACTTGATAATCTCCAGCTGCACTGGGGCATGTGTACTAGTCACTTAGGCCTAACAGAGCTGTGTGCTTTGCAAGGAATAAAATGTAAAAGATGCCATAGTTGATGCTTCCCTGAATGGAAGGCATCCACACCCTCTCAGCATCATCTCTCATGCCAAGTGTACAGCAGTGCTGGAAAGTTGGAAGCTGTGCCTGGAGGTTATAATCTCCAATACGGTATTATTTCCTGTGTATATCCTTTCTTAATGCTACATACATTTTGTGCAAAATGAAGCCTACTGTATCTTGTAGGTGTGGTGATCAGTACCACTGCTTCTGCTTGGAGTGGACACATTGCAAAAGAACCCAAACTGCTAGTAAGTAGCAGTAATGTCTACCACAAGTGTTTGAAATTGGGATGAAGAGAATGAGCAGTTTTGAGAGATATTTAGAAAGTGATGCAAATACTATTGCTCTTTCTCAATTCTATTTTGCATTATCTTCTTTGCCAATAATGAGTGGATTTTGTTCAGGTGCTTTCTCTCCTCTGCACTTCAGGGTAAACTGGTTCCAGTTCCCTTGCCAGTAACTGATTTATGCATGGGCATGTAATACAATTCAGGCAGATGATATGTAAGGCAGAGGCCACTGAGAGGTTTCTGGGGAAATGTTTCTGCATTCTTAAAAGGAGATACTTAAGAAGACATAGCCTTTTTATCCACTGGATATTGTTGAAATTGTGTATGAAACTGAAGTGTACTGCAGTCATCTTGCTACTATAATAGAAATAGTCTCAGAACAAAGCAGACTTGTTAATGACAACAGAGAGAAAAGTAGAGAATACTGGTTCTGACTTAACCAACCCTGGATATCTCTTATACTAGGACTTCTTATTACTTGACATTAAAAAAAAATCAATCTTAAATTAAAATTGACAGATATTTCCATTACACGTAGCTAAAGCATCTTCAATGATACAGAATTTAAAATCTACTGGACTGTGATGGAATACATATGAGGGAAGAACAGGAGACTTAGATTTCTGGGTTGATGACAGGAGGGACTTGTTGGCCTTAATGGACACATGAACACTAGAAGAATCCAAGATTTAATTAGGAACAGCAACATTTGCTTTTTGGATATTTTTGAGTTTTAGGTGCCTTGGATAATATAAAGAGAGACTTCAAGTGGGCAGCTGGATATATATACATGTCCACAGTTCAGAGAAGGTGTCTGGAGTGGAGATATCTATTTGCAAGTTATGGGGGCAAAGGTGATGATTTGTGGCCATAGATTGGCTAGCCTAGTGGAAATGCACAGAAATGAAATCCTAAGGCCAAGCCTGAAAACTTCAATATTTAATATTAATGTTTACATAGAGCAAAATGAACCCATGAATGTGGCCAAGAACAGCAGTCAAAGATGCAGAAGGAAACCTGGAGCATACTGTGCCAAAGAAATCCAGAGGAGAGAGAGTTACAAGAAGGAGAGAGAGATTGACAACGTAAGAGAGTTACAAAAACAAAAGATTTACAATGTCAAATTTGATAAGTCAAAAAGATTAAGAAGCAAACATTTCTTTTTAATTTAAAAACATTGAAAATGATAACTAAATATAGAAAAATTGTCATATTTGTATTGCATACACTTTTTTGTGTGCATTGTCTCTTTTAAGACGTTACACAACTGTTAGAGTGGATTAAACAGCTATTGTCGATCGATTTTGCACAGGGACCATGAGGCTTAGATACGCTAAGTCAGTTACCCATCCAGCAATGGAGTAGCCACACTGGAGTTCAGACTCACTGCTGACAACCTCCTAGTCCAGGGCTTTTTCCACATTTCCCACAAACAATTTACAATTTACTCTCTTGCCAGAGACAGTGAATTAACTGTGAGTCTAGTAGAAAGAAAAGAGAGTGAGAGCCAGATATACAGACAGACCAAGCAGACATAGATAATATAGTCCCAACCCTGTAGGACCTGCATTGCATGAAGAACAGTGTAACAGTGTTTCTATGGCTTCTTTCAACCAGACACCTGCCACGTATTCAGCCAGGTATCGACAGGGTCAGCCTCCTGACAGGGTAAGATTTCCAGTCATTGAGCGGCGAGAACACAGGCAGATGTAGTGAGATGTGCCCACCGTCTGGTGGTGGGAGGAGGGGTGTTAGTGGTTTAGTGAATGGAGCCCATTGCCCCCTTTGAAAACATGAGCTTCATATGCTCAAAACAATGGTGTCAAATAGGTATTGATCAATGTATTCACTTGCTGGGACTGCCATAGAAAGTTCCACAAGCTAGGTGGCTTAAACAACAGAAATGTATTTTCTCACAGTTCTCACATTGCCACGGGCTAAGGTGGGTTCCTTTGAAAGGCTGTGAGGGAAAATCTGTTTCATGCATCTCTACTGGAGATGGCTCTGGTGGTTTGCTGGCAATCTTTGGAATTACTTGGCTTGCAGACATAGCACTCTGATGTCTGTCTTCATCTTCTCACGGTGTTCTGCCTGTGTGTCTCTATGTCTAAATTTCCCCCTTTGTATAAGAACACCAGTCATGGTGGATTAGAGCACATCCTAATGACCTCATCTTAACTAATTACATTTGCAATAACTCTGTTTACAAACAGGGTCCCGTTCTAAGATACTGCAAGTTAAAACTTCAGCATATGATTTCAGGGAAGACACAATTTAACTCAAAACAATTAACTTCTCGTAACAATGAGTAAAGCTGAAATATATGATTGGCTGATGATAGAAATATAAACATCTATATACAGATATAAACATACACTGACACACACCTGGGCAAGCGTGTGAGACCTCAGGGTTCCTGGGTCAGAGAAGCACAGAAGCCCATGTTGGTTTTCACACAAGAAACAGCAGCCAGAATGGCATCTTGCCCAGGTTCCCCAGTCCTCATCCCCACAGGATGACACAATGAGGGCAGGATGTTAGCTGCACACAAAGGGGTGCATACAACTCAGGAGAAGAACCACCAAATTAGGAGACTGAGTGATGAGGGTTCTGCTTGAATATCTGCCCATTCTACCCTCTGGAGAGAAAGTTATAATTACCCCAAAATGCCAGTAATTGCCCTCTAGAGGAGAAGATAAAGGCATCCCTTGACTCCTAACCCTGAACTGTAAGCAAATGTCTCTAGAGAGAGGGAGAAGAGGGCTTTATCTTTACTGCCTGGGACTTCTCCAGCGAGAAAGAGATTCCGCATCTCTCTGAAAGGATACATTATCTGTAGCTTCCAATGCTATTGACTGTGCAAACATGCGTTTGGGTCAGAAAGGCTGGACTATGCAGAAACACAAGAAATCCAATGAGAATTTGTCTCAAAACAGTTTATCAGAAGGACTCAATTATAAAGTTGGTCATATTGATAACTAGGATAATGTCCCTATTGAATTTTAGGTACAATCTTTAAATATGTTTAAGAATTTTATTTATTGTACTTTAGTAGATTGTTTATATATCTGTCTCTTCACTAGATGATAAATTTCATTAGATTCTAGACTAGGAATTCTATTTAAATGTTGTCAATGCTTAGCAGAGCACTTGGTAGCTCATAAGCATTCAGTAAATTATTGTTTTGTTAATATATAAAACAAAACTCCTCATATATTTTGCTCTACAGCTTATGTGCATTTATTGTCATCTTTTGACATTTTCTAACTTGGGATGTTAAAATGCAATAACTTATCCATCATTTATCTTCCTCCAATGGCTTTATTACTGCACTGATTCAAATATAATCTTCAGGTTTCTTTATTTTTCTTCATACATTGGCTTTGTCTCTTTATCTTCTTTTTATTCCTCTTTAATCTCCTAAACCATTCATGTTATTGTTACAAATGTTCCACGTGTTTAAAATTAAGTGAATTGTTTTTTATTGGAGAAATGCTATTTTTCAAAATCCAATTAACCTGCTCATTTAAATAGCTTCCGCATATGAAGACCTTTTTCCAAATTAGAAAAAAAATTGAACTTTTATTTTAACTCTTTCACAAGTTGTGAATAACACCTGGAGATGAATTTTGAGATACTCTCATTTTTATTCCTATTTTGGCCATTTCTGAAGTATCCCTGAATTATAATCTCAAATAATATTTCATGTACGTGGAATTCTATGTGGAAGTGACTGTCCCTTGTTGGCAAGATAAATAGTTGTTGGACTCAGCTGCCTGGGCTCACCACTGACCCATTTTCCAGATGACAGCCTGCCTCTGCTGACTTTCTTCATATGGCCATGGTGTACTGCATGGACACGCAATGAATAGAGAAACCACATGCACCTCCTGCAGATACAACTCCAAAGCGCTAAGGCTCTATTATCTCTAATAATGTTCTCTCTTTATTTCAGGTTTTGGACTTGGAGCCTTCAAAAGACCTAAACATTATTCATTTTAATACAATGCCCTGTGTTTCTAACAAACCTAAGAACAAAACTAAAGCCACTGATGGCACATACAGTGACTTATAAGCTAACCATAAGATAAATAAAAGTAAAAGCAAAAGGCTTACAAGAGGTAATATAGTTGCAGATTTTTTGCCAATTGCCTCAAATTCAAGGCATATACATGAAGGAAGAAATAAATTAAAAGGATGCATTCAATTGTTGTGGGTTCAATTTAATAAACTTTTGATTTACAGTTATTCAGTTAGTTTTCTTGAAAACACTGTATTAGTTTAAGCATGGAACAGATTTTTATTTCCTACCTGTTGTCGGAGAAGGACAAAGTAGACTCTCTCCTGTACATGGTTGACAACCTTATGTTTTAATTTTTAATTGATACATAGTAATTGTACATATTTATGGAGCACTTGTGATATTTAGATATATGTATATGCTGTGTAGTGATTAAATCAGGGTAATTGGGATATCCATTGCCTGAAACATTTATCATTTCTTTGTGTTACGACATTTAAAATCTTCTCCTTTAGCTGTTTTGAAATATACAATACATTATTGTCAACTATGGTCATTCTATTGTGCTACAGAACATTGGAACCTATTCCTCCTACCTAACTGTAATTTTATACCCGTTAACCAACCCCTCCCTATTGTTACAGTCTTGCCAATGCACCACAATGTATCAGTCTCTCATTACCTGAGGCAGTAACTAGAGTTCTTTGTCTCATGACCAAGAAAGTTAAGGAGGACAAACACCAAGGGTGAAGTTGGAGTAAAAGTTTAATAAAGAAAAAAATAAAGTTTTCTGCTGCTAAGAGGGGACCCAGAAAAGGGTTGCCATTTTTACAGATGAATGCAAAGGCTTTTATAAGAAATTGATGAGACCTGGATATCTCATTTGCATAAGGTGTGAACTTCTGATATCTCCACCTTGTCCTCTTAATACACATGGGGGCCATTAGCTAGAGTTACTGCATATTGCTTTGTTCCTTATACTCTTATACTGCATATGTGTCAGGGGATGGAATTTTCCATTGTGGGCCTGTCTGGGCAAGTCATCTGTGTAACCTTTCTTTTTTTTTTCTTTTTTTTTTTTTTTTATTATACTTTAAGTTCTAGGGTACATGTGCACAGCGTGCAGGTTTGTTACATATGTATACTTGTGCCACGTTGGTGTGCTGCGCCCATCGACTCGTCAGCACCCATCAACTCGTCATTTACATGGGGTATAACCTGTGCAACCGTAGGCATGTCTTAGGCAAGACCCGCTCTGCAACCTCCCTTATCTGTGCCTGCAAGCTTTTCTTTGGTTTGAAAGAATTCAACCAAGGACCCACCCTACCTGCCTGCCTGACCTGTTTCTTCCTTTCTCCTCTCTCACATTCACCCCTCCTCACTATATTTCCAGCTTCTGGTTACCACTGTTCTACTCTACCTCTACGGGAAGAGTTGACCATTTTAGCTCTGATTCTGAGACAAAGCTGCAGAATAGACCTGGCTTCCACTCTCAGCATTCCTTGGAGAGGGCCCATGGAATAGTGCACTTAACATTAAGAGTCAAATATGCTTCCATCAAATGGGGAGTTGTGATTCCTACCTTGAGGTTCGTTATGGATTTATAGGTAATGTACGTGGCGCGCGTGGTACCTACCTACTGCAGTTGTATGTGTTTGGTAGTTACTACTAGTTGACCTGGAGGGGAAGTGCACTCGAAGATTGTACCAATCCCTTGCTCCTTTGTCTTACAAATAAAATGAGCATGATCAACCTGGTCATCCTCATGCACAGGCAGATAAAGCAGAAAAAATTTCATGTGCTGTAGAAATGTATGCCACATGCTACATTCAGGAATGCCCTCTTCCATCCTAAATTCATCCTCCTGATTAGTGCAGTCTCAGTTAAAGAAAAGACTAAGACTTTCATTTTATAGAGACAAGGCTTAGAATATGCCCTCCCTAAGAAAACAATAAGTCAAAGGAGAGTTTGAAATTGGGAGATAGAAGAAAAAAATGGGCAGAGAAAACCTCAAGCCACCAGTTTACTGACCTTGATAGTAGATCATGTGGAGATCACGTAAAATGCTTCTGAAATGAGCAATCGATAGAAAGGGAAAATGATTTTTTAAAGACCATTAAAGCTCTCCTAAAATGTTGTTTATTCTAAGCCAGACATTTGAAAAAACTAGAATTTTTAAACAAATTAGAGTAAAATAGATTCAAAGTTATTAGACTTCAGTGCCTAGAATATATTTTATGTGGGTCTATATAAATACAAATCCACACAAACACACACACACACACATACATATAGCTGTATCATGATCTAAAGGGCTTATCTTAACCCAGAGCAGAAGTTTTTGAAGAATTTGAAGTTAGTTTTGGTTGCTGTTGTTTGTTTTGCTTTAAAAAACATGGAACTTCAGGAACTGGAACTACTTTGAAATATGATCTTAAAATGCTGTACAAGTTTGTAAACAGATGATTAACTCTTTCAAAAAAAGTTTAAATCCCTCTATTGAGAACATTGGTCCCTTCAGCAAGAACTACTGGCTCCTTCTGAAGGCAGGTACCTTCTTTCTACATCACTAATGACATGCAGCTAAGTTCACCAATGAGAAAGCAGCATGGATTGGCCGTGGAGTAACTGACTGCTTGGCCGAAACCACACAGATGGATCTACCTGCAGCTGCAATGATTTACCTCAAGGAACCCTGGGCTACAGGAAACACACTTGGAAATATTTTTATCTTCTTTCTTAACATTTATTCAAAGGTGGATTTTTCAGGCTGTTAATAAGCTTAATCTTCATTGCACCTCACTTGATGGGCTCTTTTCAAGGCTTTGAATTTAATGTTGAGTTTATCATTTTGGTATTACTTTTGTTAAAAGGAGCTCCCAAATTTGAAGAAGCTTCAGATCTCACAAAAACTGGGTCTACCCCTGCATTAATCATAGACTAATCAGTATTTAGTTTAATAGTTGCTAGTATTAAATTTAAAAGACTTTCTCTTACACTTATGTGAAAGCCCGTCTATTTACAGTACTCAGCATTATATGAGTGTACACAGAGGATGAGAGTTTTGGAAATAGATCACATTTGTTGCTTTTAAGTAAGTCATTGATTTCTCTGAAAATCTGTCTTCTCAACAGCAAAACTGAAATATCATGGGATAATTTTGAGGATTAAATGTAACCTCCCACAAAGATGAAAGTGACTAAATGTTAAAATTTTCCACCCAACTTCCAGCTGAAAATAGGTTCATTGTAGAACTGAGTTGACTTACTCCTTCTCAACCTGCTTCTGGTGAAGTTCCCAGCTGTAACAAAAGAGAAAACTGAGGTCGGAGGAGAGGGGAGGGTTGCAGAAAAACATAAGAGCAAAAGAATATAAATCACACTGACTTCCACCCCCTCACTTCCAGGTCATGAGGTTTCTAATCAAGCATTCTGTTTCTCTGTTAATATGAAGGCATCAGTACATTTTGATAATTCTCTGATTCACAGGTATGTAGGGCACTATTGTGCTTAAAATTAAAAATATATTCCACTGGCTTTGTCCACCGCACCAACACATCTGACCACTTCAATCGCTCCAGAAGACAAAGCAGATGACATACCATGCCATTATACAAAATGAATCCTTGGACCATAAGGCTCAATCCACAGGAGTGACTGAAGTTAACTCTTGACACATGCTTGTTTTGCCATCAGGCTGATAATAACCTTAAAAGTCATCCTTTATATTAGCAAAATTTAAAAAGGTGTCTTCAAAAACATTGGAGTATCTCTTCATGCAAAGTTGGATTCAGAATGCTAAGATAATAGAAAATGAAAAGAAAATGATTATTGTGGTGGTTTCTGTGAGTCAGGCTTTGTTCTCTCCCATGACGCCAAACTCATTTCAAAGAGCATGAAATGCTATCAGTTAAGGGAGGCAAGTTAAAGATGGCCATATTATAACTGATGAAGGGCTGCTAAATGTTTGGATAGTAGTCATCAATTTGCCATCATTGGCAGACATCTTCCCTGAGAGTCCTTTCATAAATTCTCCAGCTCAATGCACCCAGAAGAAGTCTACTCCTAGACAGCATTACAGATTGCCAGCTGTGAACAGCCTGCCCCACCCCTTGTCACAGCTCAGAGAGTCTGCATGACAAAAGAATAATTGAATTGGTAATGCAACAGTACATGACATAGATCACTATTTTGCAACAGGAATGTTCAAGTCATGAATAAATGAAGTGATTTCCTCCAGAGTAATTTATGGAACAAGTACATTAGCAAAGCAAGCTCCTGTAGGTGTGGAAATGCACCCACCTCTGACCCAGGGGAGCTCAGTGAGGCCTCTCAGTTCATTTAAATCCCTTTCATTGTGACTTCCACTTACAGCAGGTAACAGGGTATCAGCTATGAGGAAGGGGGAATATTTTTGTTTCATTACATTTTATTTTTTTTAATGCCCTGTGGTATCTTGACACAAGAGTAAGAAAGAGGTTTTCTAAAGCAGCTTTATATTGAACATCGAGCAGCTGCCAAGGACTCATAACTTCTGATCATATCTGGCCTCTATTGAATTTGAGTCATTACTTCTGGTCACATTACTGAATCAAACCACTCAACAGTTAGTGCTTCCAACAGGTTAGCTGTCGGGAAGTTGATATGTGGGAAAATAAGACTCCATGTTTAGATACTGAAAAAATTATCTTTTCTCATTTACAAAATCTCTAAATTATTTATAACAAATATTTCATTTAAAGAATAAAAGAGTTTGTACTTGTTATGAAAAAGGTCCTGAGGAATTGCCATTTACTCTTAGATCAATAGAGAAGCCATCTTAGCAGAGCATTACAACGCTATGGAAGGAAAGGGGAGAAAATGAGGGAAATGACATTGTTTTAGGAAGATTTGATTCAACTATTGGAATCCGCAGAGAAAGATATGCCAAAGTATGGAACTTTGGCATGCTAAGTGCTTTAAATTAAAAGAAATTGGGAGGGCTTAGAAGCTGCCTCACAACCAAGAATTTTCTAACTTTCTCTTGTTTCTCACCCACCACCCAACCCCCAAGCACACAGAGGGACTCTCTCTGGAATTCTCTAATCTGACTAAGGAAACTTTCGTCCCCAAAGAAATGCAATCGCCTTTGCCCCACTGCCTAGGAATCTCATCAAAAAACAAGGAAAGCTTTATCACCAGGGAAGAGAAGATGCTAAAAATCGTCACGATACCCAGACAGATTTTTTATCTGTTTTTCTGAGGGCAGCTCTGAGAGATTACCTGAAAGACTTCATTTGCATAATAAGACAAGCTTTGTTCACAGTGAAGTTCTTACCTTCCCACCAAATCCCCCAGAGCTCAGAGAAACTTTGTTCCAAGCCATCGTTCTTTGAGCTCATTCATTTGCCCTCAATATTATTTAAACCCCTCTAAATATTGCCTACAGACCTCACATTTAAGCCTCAACCATCTAGCCCCTCTTTGAGTCTCCTTTCTGTGGGACTCCCAAGTGTATATGCATGTTAATAAATTTGTTGTGACTTTTTCCCCTATTAACCTGTCTATTGTTAGTCATTTCAGCAAAACTTCAATGGGCAGAGAGGAAGCATTCCCTCTATGCTTACAGAAGCAAGAAGGTCTAAGAGAAAGCCCATTGGATTCTCTTGCCAACTAGGCTGTATTGTTATCAATAATTAGAGAAGACAAAAGTGGATTAAATACAAGAATCATGATCATTACCACAATGATAGTAACAATAGCTACTATTTATTCAGTTTTGACTGTTTATCTGGTACTGTGCCAAGCATTTTCTATACATTTTCTTATTTCATTTTACCAGTAGCTCCATCGCGTTGGTGATATGTGTGTTCTCATTTTGTAGATAAGAAACCAGAGGGTCAGAAATGTTAAGTAACTTGATGAAAATCAGCAAATGACTGACCTAGAAGACAAGCCTTGCTTTATTCTTTCCCAAAGGATCAAATTATTATTTTTACCCCACCAAATGAGAATCAAATAAACAAACCAAGGAGAACATAAATTATTCTTATAAAAAGCCTGAATTCAGTCCTTTTTTGCACCAAGCACTATGCGAAGCACTAGCAATACAAAAATGAAGAAAAAATCTCTGCCTTCAGGTTGCCCACAGTCTAGTGGGGAAGAAAAGTTATAAACAAATATTTGTATATATGTTTTAATTTTGGTACATAATGGATAGTGTCTTAATCTAGGTGCTTTATGTACAAGGCAAATAAATGAACTCTGGGCAACTAAAGCAGGAAATGATCGGAACGGAAAAATAGAGAATAGTTGTATTCGTCAGAGTAATCATCACTAGATACTGCAAGGACAACACACTTAAGTCACAGTGGATGAACTCAGTAGAGGCTTGAATATTACTGATGTCATAATCTGATACAGTGGGGTATCTGCCAAACGGTGACCCAGGGAATTAGGCTGCTTCCACGTTGCAGTTCTGCCTCCAAGTGGTTTTGAAGGAAGAGAAGGAGAGAGGAGGCACATTGGTTTTTATCTACTTGGGTCCAGAAGCTAACATGTCACACCTTCTCGCAGTCTCTTGTCCAGAACCAGTCACATGCCCCAAATTAACTTCAAAGAAGGCTGAGATGACTGGTGGGCAGCAGCACTCTGGCTTACAGAACTAACAGTAAGATGACAGCAGTAGATATGAGACAAGAATGTAACCAGGACACCCTAGGGAACTCGGTCAGCTCATCAGGACACCTCCGGCTGGAGTGAATGAACACCAGTCATTTTTCTTTCTTTACGTCTTTTCACTTGAGAGATGTCACATGTTGCCCTGATGAAGACAGAGCTTCTTGATTTACAGCCCACCAAGACCACAGGCGAAGAGAAAGAGAAGTTAATCCCCAAAAGCGAAATAAGGAGAAATAGATATTAAAAGGTGAATGGGAATTTTTAGGTAAAAAGCGGGAGGGGGAAAAACATTGAAAGCAAACCCACAGGAAACAAAAACGGCACGCCGACCCAGGAAACTTCTCACCGTATTTGATGACTGGTACTGAGTCCACGAGACCAAAGGGATGACACTGGAGATGCTGAGCTGCGGCAGTCATACAGAGTGCTTTTCATCATTTAATTCTATCAGCTATAAAAAAGGTGAAAACGGGGGTGCAGCCCACCCCAGGTCAGTGGACTGCCCTCCGCACCCTGAGAGTCATTCTGTTGTTCCCAAAATCTGAACATTGAGAAGAAATCACAAGTAAAGTAACACCTCTGCCTCTTCTTCACCAACACACTTGCCCACACATTCCTATACTCACATGTGCCCCCACATACACACATATGTGTGTCTACGCATGCATGCACAAGTATAAACTCACATATGCCTACATACGTCCACATACTCACACACTCATGTGTTCCCACACACAAAAAGGCTTTCATGAAAAGGTGAAAGCAAAATAGACACAAAAATCTCCCAGCTATCCCTAGTTTCAAAATTTGACATTGTCAATTGTGGAGAGTCCTTGCAAAGATTTAAATAGAGATGCAGATGATCAAGTCAATTCAAAATAAAATGATCCTGGATTTAATGACACACTAGAGATGAAGGAAAGTCCTAGACTAGAAACTACATTGATTCTTCTATCACTACCTAGTGAGGTGATCTCTGACGACTTGCTGGAATTGTCTTAGACTCAGTTTCTTCATCATTATCACTGTGGGACAATATTGTTTTCTTACTGGGCATTCCAAATAAGAGCACGAGAAAGTGATTTAAAATTGATGTGCATTCTATAGAAATTCACATTTCAAGTGGAAGCCCTCATCCATTTGTTCTGAAACCTACAATACTTTTGGGCATAGACTCTAATAGACATAGTTCTGAAAGACAAGACAGGGGAGGGAAGGGAGAATCCAGGGTTTGAGAAGACAGAAAGTTCTTGCCTCTCCTTCAAGCTGCACTGGGTTACTACCTAACACTGCTGATCACATAAGGTGCCAGTAATTGGCATTATGCACTCAGACTGATCAGTAATAATCCGCTGAAACTAGAGAAAATCCATTTGTTAGCGTTTAATTTTTGAAATGAAATTTCAAAGTGCAATCATGGTCCTCACTAATGGCAAAGGCATAGCTAATTCAAGCTAGTTTCAACCAGATGTAAGAAAATATAAAAGTAGATCAGCCTGTTTAGTCCAAGAAAAAATAATACACAGTGTCAATTAAATAACTATTACTAGGTAAAAGACATATCTCTATTCTGAGGGAAGAATAAAAATAAATAAAAACAGAGATTTGCTTTACCTATAAAAAATTCAAGTTATACATAAGGAGGAAGCTTCAACAATAGCTAATCCAGACAAATCATTAAGCAGAAAGAAGGCACAAAGTGAAAAATACTGTGAACTAGGAGAAAGAAAGTTATATTCTTGTCTCACTGGTAAAAAAAATATGCCTTGGGATATCATTTAATTATTTCGGTCTCAAAGCCCTAAGTAATAAAACATAAGTAATATACAGAAAAGTCTCTGATAGAAAAACTATCCTTCATCTAGCACCTCTAGTTTTTATTAATTGCACGTTATCCTCATGGTCAGCCAGAATCAGACTCCAGAGCTATCCTTAATTCCTGTCTCCTTCTCACTCTGGCCATCTATGGATGACTTATCTCTTGATTATTCTACATTCCTGATTCTCACCTCCACTCGAAGTCCTCACAACTCCTTGCCTGGGCTGTAGTCAAGGTCCTAGGTGGTCTCTCAGCCTTGTGTGGCTCCACTGTTCAGGCCACTGGCTCACTGCTAACTGGCAGGTTAATCTTGTACTGAGCTGTGGCTGTGTTCACTAACTTGAGAGAAGCGTTCCTTGACTCTATTAAGTGAAATGGGTTTTTTTGTTGTTTTGTGTTTTTGTTTTTTTGGTTTTTTGAGACGGAGTCTCGCTCTGCCGCCCAGGCTGGAGTGCAGTGGCCGGATCTCAGCTCACTGCAAGCTCCGCCTCCTGGGTTCACGCCATTCTCCTGCCTCAGCCTCCCGAGTAGCTGGAACTACAGGTGCCGCCACCATGCCCAGCTAGTTTTTTTGTATTTTTTTTAGTAGAGACGGGGTTTCACTGTGTTAGCCAGGATGGTCTCGATCTCCTGACCTCGTGATCCGCCTGTCTCGGCCTCCCAAAGTGGTGTTGTTTTTTATGATAACTTTAGGACTATTTGAAAGTTTACTCCAAAATATCGTTCTGAAAGTATACCTCGATTCAACTTTTTTTCTTGAAATTCCATATGACCCAACCAAATTATCTGTAGATTTATTCTAAATACTCCTTTCAGATGTCCACTTCTAGAAAGATGGAGCAACAGGGATCAGAGTCACTCTCCAGCCAGAACAACTAGGACACTGGATGCAATGGTTTTAGAGGCACTGGACAGTAGGCAGCAAAAAGCCATCATCTCTGAAAAACAAATTATGTAGGCCAGCACATGCACCAATTTTCCCCTTGGAGACAATTTCAAGATCACAAAAACAGGATAGGGAACCCAGGTGATGCTTGGAAGTGTCCCTGAAATGAGGAGATGGAACTGGGAGGCTACAGAGGACCAGGCAGCTAGAATTTGCAAGG
Organism: Macaca mulatta; assembly: GCF_049350105.2. Lineage (NCBI taxonomy): Eukaryota > Metazoa > Chordata > Mammalia > Primates > Cercopithecidae > Macaca > Macaca mulatta. The sequence goes on from NC_133417.1 coordinate 14,941,505, forward strand.
CCAAATTCCAGAAAGGAGAGAGCTGACCCCACAGAGTGTTCCAGAAATATGCGAATGGTCTCACTCAAGTCTTTAGCTGTCTACTGATCAGGACATGTGTGTAGAGAAACTACTGAGGCCAAGGAAATAGCCATGCCCCCCAAATTAGAGGAAATGATACCTGGAACTCACACAGGCATAGAAATAATTCCCCTTCCCACCACCCAGAGTAGAAAGCCTTATAACTCAAAGAGCAGTGGACAAAGTATTCAGAAAGATTCTGCTTCATACGTGGGCAAAACTCGTGCTAAACTAAACATTGTTCTGGTTTTGCCCAACAAAACTTACAAGAAGAATGAGAAAGGGTAAAACTGTTTCCAAGTAATGTAACTGCATGCCAGAACAGAACTAAAGAATGCTGTATGTATAGATACACAAAATATTCAGCACCAAACAAAGTAAATTTTACAGTGACAAGCATTCAATTAAAAAATCATGGCTGGGTGCGGTGGCTCATGCCTGTAATCCCAGCACTTTGGGAGGTCGAGGCAGGAGGATCATGAGGTTAAGAGATCGAGACCATCCTGGCCAATATGGTGAAACCCCATCTCAACTAAAAATACAAAAAATAGCTGGGCATAATGGCATGCACCTGTAGTCCCAGCTACTCGGGAAGCTGAGGCAGAAGAATCACTTGAATCCAGGATGCAGAGGTTGCAGTGAGCCGAGATCACGCCCCTGCATTCCAGCCTGGGCGACGGAGTGAGACTCTCTCTCTCTAAACAAAACAAACAAACAAAAAAATCACTAGGCATGCACAGAATCAGGAACCAATGATCCAAAATTAGGAGAAAAATAAATCAATCCAAATTAATCTAGAAATGACTTAGATGACAGAATTAATAGACAAGGACAATAAAAATCATTATAACTATACTGCATATAATCAAGAAGCTAGAGAAAAGCTTGAATAGGTTAAAGAAACACAAAAAGGTTTAAAAGTAGATGAACATTTAACTTCTAGAGGTGCAAACTACAATATCTGTGGTTAAAAATGCACTTAATAAGATCACCAGCAGATTAGACATTGCAAAGGGCAAGATTAGTAAACTTGAAGACTTGGCAATAGAAAATGTCCAAAATGAAACAGAAAGGAAAAAAGAGCAGGCGAACAAAAAGGGATAGAGTATCAATGAACTGTGGGGTAATTTCAAGCAGCCTAATATAATTGGAGTACTCAGAAGAGAAGAGAGAGAAAGGGCAGAAAACAGTATTGGGAGAAACAATGACTGAAACGTCTCCAGATTGAATGGAAGCTTTAAGCTTATAGATCTTAGACTCTCAATCAATTATAAGCAAAAGATCAAATAAAACTACATTAAGCTACATAATAAGCAATTTGCTGAAAACCAATAGTAGAGAGAAAAATCTTAAAAGCAGCCAGAAAAAAGTTACATATTATATATAAATTAAAATATAAGAGTGATCCTAAATGGCCCTTCCCTATTTCCCTTAAGACCCTAAAAGATGAAAAATAGAAATTGCCATCTCTTTGTGGAGTTTGAATGAAGTCCAGACTGGTTTTCAAATCGAGGTTCGTGACTAAAGGGATACAACTGATTCCAAGAATGGGATCTTGCTTTGTAATGTCCTTCCTGCCAATCTGGACATTTCTTTTTCCTATTGGTCTGTTTTCTCATAGTGACATTTAAATCAATAGATGTTTTATGAGTGCCTGCTCTGTGCAAAAGATTCACTTATCTAGAGCCTATTGCAATTTGCAGCTTAACCTGAAGCAAAATCAAGACAAGAGGACAACAGCCTGGGTGCTAGGTCTCAGTTTGACACTTGGTTCTGCCAGTCACTTAGAACTCACTTTCTGCCTACATGGTCAATGAGAAAAGTAGAGCTGGGTCATAATTAGGTGCCCCTGGTTATTGTATAAATATTTTAAATATACTGACTCTCCTAGTTGCTTTTCTGTTTGCTTTCCGTGTATCAGAAGTTTATGAGTATAAGCTCAATGTACATAAAAGAACAGTGGCAATCACTTTTAAAACTTTGACCAAAAATTACCAAGCACTTCATATATCAAATAGGAGTCTGAACACTGGAATTAGGTCTTTCTCCTTAAGGAGCTCAGAGTTTGGAGACAGTGATTTGTCAATGTAAAGAAAGAAAGCAAGCTGCTAGAACTTTGGGGAAATTTGGAAAGACTGAAATGAAAGATAATTTTGGATTTAATCAAAAGAGACATGAGCTCATATTTGCAAAAAAATAGGTTTACATTTAAATAGCATATCTTTGCTGCAGTGACCTTGAAGCAAAACAAAAGATTATCCAAACATGAGCCCCTGACTTAAAGTAGCGGATTTAAGAGACAGTAAAAGCAAAAGTTCAAAATATGATGTTTGTCAAAGCAGATGATGTGATCATCTAGAAATACAGTAAATTACATAAGTCCATGAGAATTTTACATCCTTCAACCCTGCCACTAAGTAACATTACAAATCTCCAATTTGGCTGGAGTTCAACTTTCAAAGGAAAAACAAAATGTGTCCATGCTAGTGAAGAGCATACCCTGAAATGTTACCACAGGATGATCTCTGGGGATCCACAGGCTAAGAAATGGGGTCCCATGATTCATCTGCTTGTACCTGCTATTGACATTCCAGTGCCTAATTCCTCTGTCAGGTACTGCAGGCCACAGCAATCATTAATTGAACATCTGTTATGCACAAGGTACTGGGGAGACAAAGGTGTCTCCTTTCAAAAAACTCAGAGTCCAGCAAAGGTGACATACAAGCATTGCAATGTTCTTTGCCTAAGACAGCACTCAATAAGCAAATACATTCATGTTTCTTCAGGGAGTTGATTAATAACCTCACATCTGTTCAGATCATATTTGCTCCCAAATGAGTTCAGGTTCGCTCTGGTCTCACCATCAAATCAGTTAGAAAATTCTGAAAATTTTAGAATACAGGATAAAATATGTAGACCTGAATAAGAAAGTAGAGTGGAAGGAACTGATGGACTTCACTTAGGAATATTAAAGGTTTTGCCTTCTGGAAACTTCTCTTTCATTTGTACTTTTATCTGTTCATTTGCATTGCAAATTCAGGACTCCATGATTCTTGACTTTTGTTCTTCTTGTACCTCTCTCAGAATATAGATTGGTTTGGAATACACTGGACGCTTAATACTCTCTTTTTTGAGACAGGGTTTCACTTTCTTTGCCCAGGCTGGAGCGCAGTGGTGCGATCTCGGTTCACTGCAACCTCCACCTCCCAGGCTCAAGCAATCCCCCTGTCTCAGCCTCTCAAGTAGCTGGGACTACAGACGACAGGCATGTGCCACCACTCCCGACTAACTTTTCAATTCCTTCTTGGTAGAGATGGGGTTTCACCATGTTGCCCTGTCTGGTCTCGAACTCCTGAGCTCAAGCAATCCACATGCCTAAGCACCCCACAGTTCTGGGATTATAGGCATGAACCCCCATACCCAGCCTTAATACTCTCTTCATTAAAACAAACTAACTGTATATATGTAACAGCTCACAATTCCACAAATAAATGCTTGTGACAAATGCTTATTCTATTAAGTAAAAAAAGCTGGAAACAATTACATATTTTACAGTACATTTAATACAACTTAAAAGTGCATTATAATATTCTGGAAAGAAGTACACAAAAATGCAACTGTGACTGCGTTTGAATGACGGAACTGTAAAAGTTTTTTCCAATTTCTACACTTTTGCAGCTTTCCTTCCAATTTCTTTAACAAACACACATTTAAAAATAAACCTGAAAAAATTCTGGAATCCTACTGAACTTTGAAAAGACTTTACTTTTGTATATTTCCACCATGATTTTCTTAAGACTTACTTGGTACTAGGAATTTGTTTTCAAGTCTTTCATATTTTTAATAAAATGATTCACAGTTTCTAAATTCCCATGCAAAATTCCTAGCTTCAGCATTAACTAGGTTTCTCATGTGGTACTTCTGGCGATGGGAAGCATGTTTCCCATGTATTCTATGGGAGAATAACTAATGCTGCTTCTGATAAGGCTGAAATGTGTGTCAACATCCAAATTTCCTCCTCCTATGTATTTCTTTAAGTGAGAGAGAAAAAGAATACCTGTTGATTGCTTATTATGCTTGCTACTCTAGCCTTCAATTTGGTGCAAAATCAATGTACATCTTAACATGGTCAAAGGATTTAGTTCAGTCATGTGTTTTAAACTCTTGTCTTATCACCTCAAGATTTTCTGAGATTATTTTTGTATTACTTTTTATTGTGGTAAGAGACACATAATATAAAACCTACCAACCTAACCATGCTTAAGTGCACAGTTCAGTGGTATTAAGCATATTCACATTGTTATACAACCATCACTATCATTCATCTCCAGAACAGTTTTCATATTGCAAAACTGAGACGCTGTACTCATTAAATAATAACTTCCCATATTTGTATTCTTTATTGTGGCAAAATGCACACAACAGAAAATTTATCATCTTAACCATTTTTAAGCGTACAGCTTAGTGGCATTATGTACATTCATGTTGCTGTGCAGCCATGAAAAACCACCTATCTCCAGAACTCTTCATCTTATAAAACTGAAACTCTGTACCCATTACCAAGAACTCCCCATTCCTCCCTGTCTTCAGTGCCTGGCAACCACCACTATACTTTAATTCTCTCTGAATTTGAATTTGACTATGCTAGCTGTCTCATATAAGTGCAATCATGCAGTATCTGTCTTTACTATAATTGGCTTATTTCATTTTGCATAATGTTCTCCAGGTTCATTCAGGTTATAGCACGAATCAGAATACACTTACTTTAAAGGCTAAATAGTATTTCATTGTATATACCACATTTTCTTCTTTTGAATTTTTATTTTAGGTTCAGGGATACATGTGCAGGTTTCCTATATAGGCAAACTCATGTCACTAGGGTTGTACAGATTATTTAATCACCCAGGTACTAAGCCTAGTACCCAATAGTTATTTTTACTGCTCCTCCCCCTCCTCCCAACCTCCACCTTCAAGTAGGCCCCAGTGTCAGTTGTTCCCTTCTTTGTGTCCATAACTTCTCATCATTAAGCTCCGACTTATAAGTGAGAACATGTCCTATTTGGTTTCCTGTTCCTGCCTTAGTTTGCTAAGAATAATGGTCCCCAGCTCCGTCCATGTTTCTCCAAAGGACATGATCTTATTTTTTTGTATGGCTGCATAGTGTTCCATGTATATATACCACATTTTCTTTATCCAATCTGTCATTGATGAGCATAGGTTGATTCCATGTCTTTGCTATTGTGAATAGTGCTGCAATGAACATTTATGTGCATGTGTCTTTATAATGGAATGATTTATACTCTTCTGGGTATACACCCAATAATGGGATTGCTGGATGAAATGGTAGTTCTGTTTAGCTTTTCAAGAAATTGCCACCCTGCTTTCCAAAATGGTTGAACCAATTTACACTGCCACCAACAGTGTATAAGTGTTTCCTTTTCTCCATGGCCTTGCCAATATGTGTAAATTTTTGACTTTTCAGTAATACTTATTCTGGCTGTTGTGAGATGGTATCTTTTTGTGGTTTTGATTTGCATTTTGGTAATGATCAGTGATGTTGAGCTTTCTTTTTCATATGCTTGTTGGCTGTTTGTATGTCTTCTTTTGGAAGGTGTCTGTTCATATTCTTTGGCCCTTTTTAATGGGTTGTTTTTTTCCTTTTTTTAAATGGGTTTGTTTTGTTTTTTCTTATAAATTGAAGTTCCTAATGGGTGCTAGGTATTAAACCTTTGTCAGATGCATAGTTTGCAAAATTTTCCTTCCATTTACTCTCTTTACTCTCTTGATGGTTTCTTTTGCTGTGTAGAGGCTCTTTAGTTTAATTAGATCCTGTTGGTCAATTTTTGATTCTGTTGCAATTGTTTTTGGTGTCTTTATCATGAAATTTTTGCCTATTCCTATGTACAGAATGGTATTGCCTAAGTCATCTTCCAGACTTCTTATAGTTTAGGGTTTTACATTTGATCTTTAATCATTTTGAGATAATTTGTGTGTATGGTGTAAGGAAGGGGTCCAGTTTCAATCTTCTGCATATGGCTAGCCAGTTACTTCAGCACCATTTACTGAATAGAGATACTTTTCCCCATTGCTTGTTTTTGTCACCTTTGTCGAATATCAGATGGTCATAGATGTGCAGCATTATTTCTGGGCTCTCTATTCTGTTCCATTGGTCTGTGTGTCTGTTTTTGTACCAGCACCATACTGTTTTGGTTACTGCAGCCCTGTAGTATAGTTTGAAGTCAGGTAACATGATACATCCAGCTTTGTTCTTTTTGCTTAGGATTGCCTTGGCTATCTGGACTCCTTTTTGGTTCCATATGAATTTTAAAATCATTTTTTCTAGTCTGTGAAGAATGTCATTTATAGTTTAATAGGAATAGCACTAAATCTATCAATTGCTTTGGGCAGTACAGCCATTTTAATGATGTTGATTCTTTCTAATCATGAGCATGGAATGTTTTTCCATTTGTGATTTCCATCTCTGATTTCTTTGAGCAGTGTTTTGAAATTCTTTCTATAGAGGTCTCTCACCACCTGGTTAGCTGTATTCCTAGGTACTTTATTGCTTTTGTGTCAGTTGTGAGTGGGATTGCATTCCCGATTTGGCTCTCAGCTTGAGTGCTGTTTGTGTATAGGAATGCCACTTATTTTTGTACATGGATTTTGTATCCCAGAAGTTTGCTAAAGCTGCTTTTTAGGTCAAGGAGCTTTTGGGAAGAGACTCTGGGGCATTTTAGATGTAGATTCATGTCACCTGCAAACAGGGATAGTTTGACTTACTCTCTTCCTATTTGAATGCCCTTTCTTTCTTTCTCTTGCCTTATTGCCCTGGCCAGCACTTCCAATATTATGTTAAATAGGAGTGGAGAGCAAAGTCATCCTTGTCTTGTGCTGGTTTTCAAGGGAAATGGTTTCAGCTTTCCCCCATTCAGTATGATGTTGGCTGTGGGTTTGTCATAGATGAGTCTAATTATTTTGAGGTATGTTCCTTCAATACCTAGTTTAATAAGAGTTTTTAACATGAAGGGATATGAATTTTATCAAAAGTCTTTTCTGCATCTATTGAGATAATTATGTGCTTTTTGTCTTTAGTTCTGTTTATGTGATAAATCATTTATTTGCATATTATTTGCATATGTTGAATCAATGATTTGCATATGTTGAACCAACCTTGCATCCCAGGGACAAAGCCTACTTGATCATGGTGAATTAGCTTTTTAATGTACTGCTGGATTCAATTTGCAAGTATTTTGTTGAGGATTTTTGAATCAATGCTCATCATGGATATTGGTCTGAAGTTTTATTTTTTCTTGTGTCTCTGCCAAGTTTTGGTGTCAGGATGATACTGGCCTCATAGATTGAGGTGAGGAGGAGTCCTTCCGACTGAATTTTTTGGAATAGTTTCAGTATGACTAGTACTACCTCTTCTTTGTACATCTGGTAGGATTTAGCTGTGAATCCATCTGGTCTTGGGCTTTTTTTGTTGGTAAGCTCTTTATTACCCATTCAAATTTGGAGCTAGTTATTGTTCTCTTCAGGGAATCAATTTCCTCCTCCCTTGTCTTGAGAGAGTGTATATGTCCCAAAATTCATCCATCTCTTCTAGGTTTTCTAGTTTGTGTGCATAGAGGTGTTCATAGTAGCCCCCCATTCCTCTCTCTCTTCAGTTTCTGACAATCACTTTCATTCTGTATGAATTTGACTCTTCTAATTGTCTCTATAAATAGCATCATGTAGTATTTGTCCTTGTCATAATTGGCTTATTTCATTTTGCATAATGTTCTCAAGGTTAATTCAGGTTATAGTATGCATCAGAATATACTTCCTTTTAAAGGCAAAATAGTATTTTATTGTGTGTACATGTATATATTTTCTTTTCCATTCATTGTCAATTTCACATTTTCTTATCGATTCATTGTCAATAAATAATTGGGGGTTTTGTAGCTTTGGGCTATGTGAATAAAGCTACTAATAACATATGGATTTACAAATGTCTCTTTGAGATTCTGCTTTCAATGCTTTTGGGCATACACCTAGAGACTAAATAGCTAGACTATAGGGTAATTCTATTTTTAATTTTTTGAGGAACCACCACACTGACTGCACCATACTAGCTGCACAATTTTACATTTGTACTAGCAATGTACAACATTCCAATGTTTTCACCAACTGGACATCACTTATGTTCTGTTTTTTGATGGTAGCCATCCAAACAGAGTGGTATCTCATTGTGGTTTTTATATGCATTTCCTTAATGATTAGTGATGTTGAGGATGTCTTCATGTGCTTAACAGCCATTTGTATATCTTACTTGGCAAAATGTCTATTTAAGTCCATTGCCCATTGTTTTCATGTGCTTAATGGCCTTTTGTATATCTTACTTGGAGAAATGTCTGTTTAAGTCCATTGTCCATTTTTTAATTGAATTTTTTTTTGTTTTAAGTTTTAGGAGTTTTCTATATATTCTTGATATTAATACCTTAGCAGATATATTATTTACAGGTATATTCTCCCACTTTGTGGGGGTTTCTTTACTCTAGTGATAGTGTATTTTGATGTACAAAGTGTTAATTTTCATGAAGCATGTTTTTGGTCTACATTTTTCTTTTGTTTCCTGTGCCTTTGTTGTCATGCCCAAGAAATCTTTACTAAATATAATGTCGTGGATATTTTGCCTTGTGTTTTCTTCTAGGGGTTGTATAGTTTTAACTCTGATGTTTAGGTTTTTGATCCATTTGGGTTAATTTTTGTATATGATATTAGGCAAGAGTTCATTCTTTCATATGCAATATCCAGTTTTTCCAGTAGCATTTGTTGAAAAGATACTTTCCACCATTGAATGTTTTTCACTCACTTCTTAAAAATTGTTTGACCATATACACAAGGGTTTACTTCTAGGCTCTTTATTCTAGTCCACTCTTCTACATGTCTATCTTAATGCCAACACTACACATTTTAAATATTGCTGTAGCTTTATAATTAGTTTTGAAATTATGAAGTGTGAGACCTTGACCTATTTTCTTCTTTTATAAGATTATTTTGGCAATTATGGATCAATTGAAATTCCATTTAAATTTTAAGATGTATTTTCTATTTCTGCAAAGAAAATTGTTGGATTTTGAAAGACATTGCATTAAATCTGTAGATCACTTTAAATAGTACCAACATCTTAGTAAGACTGTCTTCCAATCGCTTAATAAGATATCATTCTACTTACTTATATCTTTAATTTCTTCCAGCAATGTTTTGTAGTTGTTATTGTGCAAGTGTCTCACCTCCTTGGTTTAATTGATTTCTATATTTGATGTTCCTTTTGATGCAATTGTAAATGAAATTGTTTTCTTAATTTTCTTTTGGAGTGTTCATTGTTAGTATAAACAAATGCAACTGATCATTGTGTGTTAATTTTATATCCTGCTACTTTGCTGAATTTGCTTATTAGTTCTATCATTTTGTGAAATAGAATTTTCTACAAGTAAGATCCTATCATCTGTGAATAGAGAAAATTTTACTTTTTCCTTACAATTTGATATGTGTTTTTAATTTTTCTTCCCTAATTTCTCTGGCTAAAACTTCCAGTACAATGCTAAACCAAAGTGGTACAAACAAGTATCCTTGTCTTATTCTTCACCTTAGAAGAAAATTTTGAAGTCTTTCACCACTGAAGATGATAGTCAGTGCAGGTTTTCATACATGATTTTTATTATGTTAGATTTCTTCTATTTTTAGTTTGTAGAGTATTTTTATTATAGAAGAGTATGAAATTTTGTCAAATGCTCTGTCTACATCAAGTGAGATAATAATATGAATATCCCGCCCTTTTTCACTAATGTAGTGTATTATATTGATTGATTTCTGTGTGTTGAACCATCCTTGCCTTCCAAGAATAAATCTCTCTTAATCATAGTTTTTAAGCCTCTTGAGATGCTGCTGACTTCAATTTGTTTCTATTTTGTTGGGGAATTTTACATCAATATTCATGAGAGACATTGTCCTGCAGATTTATTTGCTTATCAGTCTTTGTCTGGCTTTAGTACCAGGACTTGCTAACCTCATAGAATGAGTTAGTAAATGCTTCCTCCTCTTTAATTCTTTCTTTCTTTCTTTCTTTCTTTTTTTTTTTTTTTTTTTTTTTTGAGTCAGAGTCTTACTCTTTTGCCCAGGCGGGAGTGAAGTGGCACAATCTTGGCTCACTGCAACCTTCACCCCATAGGTTCAAGTGGTTCTCCTGCCTTAGTCTCCTAAGTAGCTGGGGTTACAGGCACCCACCACCATGCCCAGATAATTTTTGTATTTTTAGTAGAGATGGGGTTTCACCATGTTGGCCAGGCTGGTCTTGAATTCCTGACCTCAAGTGATCCAGTCTCCTTGGCCTCCCAACATGCTAGGATTACAAACGTGAGCCACTGCGCTCAGCCTCTTCTTTAATTCTTTTGAAAAGGCTTGAGAAGGATTAGTGTTAATTTTTATTTAAATATTTCGTAAAATCCAACAGTGAAGCTATCAGGTATAGGGCTTTTCTATGTCAGGAGATATGTTTTTATTAGTGATTCAATCTCCTTACCAGTTACAGATTTATTCAGATTTTCTGTTCTTTGTAATTCAATCCTGGCAGGTGTTTTGTATCTAGGAATTTGTCTATTTTATCTAGGTTATCCAATGTGTTGGTGTATAATTGCTTATAGTATTCTTCTATATATTTTTTAATAACTATAAAATCTGTAGCAATGTTTCCACTTTGATTTCTGGTTTTAGTCATTTAAATCTTTTCTTTTTTACTCTTCTTCTATCTAACTAAAAATTTGTCAATTTTGTTATCTTTTTAAAGAACAAACTTTTTATTTCATTGATTTTTTAATAAAATTTCTATTCCCTATTTTGTTTACCTCTGCTTTAGTCTTTATTTTTTTCTTCTGGTAACTTTCATTTAGTTTGTTCTTTCTTTTCTAGTTCCTTAAGTTGTAAAGGTAGGTGTCGATTTGAGATTTCCTTTTTTAAATGTGTTTATGGATATAAATTTCTTTTTTTACACTTATTTGCTGTGTCTCATGAATTTTCATATACTGTGCATCTTCTCATTCATCTCTATTTTATGATTTCTTTCATTTTTTTATCCATTGGCTATTTAGGAGTGTGTTGTTTAATTTCCACCAATTTGTGAATTTTTTACTTTCCCTTCTATTACTTATATCTAACTTCATCCTGTTGTGGTCAGGAAAGATACTTTGCATAATACACAAATTTTTAAATCTATTGAGCATTGGTCTAACATATTATTTATCCTGGAGAATAGACCCTGTGCACTTGAGAATAATGTGTATTCTGTTGGTCTATAGAATTGAATAGTCCCTGTGCACTTGAGAATAATGTGTATTCTGTTGGTCTATAGAATTGTCCACGTTCTCTATTTTCTTACTATCTTTTGTCTGGTTGTTTCATCCATTATTTAGAGTGGAATATAAAAGTTTCTGACTATTATTATAGAATTATCTGTTTCTTCCTATAATTCTGTCAGTTTTTCACTTTGTATTTTTTGATGGTCTGTTATTAGATAGATTAATGTTTATAAGTGTTAGGTTTTCTTGCTGTCTTAAAACTTGTATTAATATATAAGGAGTTTTTTGGTCTATTGTAATTTTTTTTTATATAAATTTGATTTTGTCCCATATTAGCATAGCCACCCTGATCTATTTTGGTTCCTATTTACATGGAATATATTTTTTCACTCCTTCACTTTCAACCTGATCTGTCTTTGGATTAAAAGTGAGCCTCTTATAGATAGCATAGAGTTCCATCATGTTTTTCTTATACATTATGTCAATCTCTGTTTTTTATTGACTAATTTAATTCATTTACATTTAAAGCCATTTTACTATTTATTTTGTAGATTGAATCTTTTTGTCCCTCATTTTCTGCATTACTGTCTCCTTTTATGTTTGGTTTTCGTGGTGGTGGTGGTGTTGTGTTGGTATGTGTGTGTGTGCGCTTGTGTGTGTGAAATCTTTTAATACCTCTCTCATTTGTTTTTGTGTATATTCTGCAGTCATTTCCTTTGTGATTACTGTGGGGATTATATTTACCATCCTAAAATTATAACACCCTAATTTGAATGTACAAGAGCTTGAGTTTAATAACATGCAAACCTGTTTGTATACAATTCATCACCCACCACATTTCAGTTTATGGTGTTACAAAATTACTTCTTTATGTTTTGTGTGTTCAAAAGTGTAGACTAATAATTGAATTTCTACAAATTAGTTTCTAAAATCATATAAAAAAGTAGAATTTCAAATCAAAGTTATAATAATTCTGGCTTTTAGACTAATAGATTTTTTTATTCTATTGTCTTTTAAGTCATATATAAAATAACATGAAGTTACAAATCAGTCACAATAACACTGGATTTTATAATTGCCCATGTATTTACTTTATCAAGATTTTTAGGTCTTCATATGGCCTCAAGTTACTGTCTAGTGTCCTTTTCTTTCAACTTGAAGTTCTCCCTCTAGTATTTTTTGCAGGACAGGTTAGTGGTAACAAACTTTCTCTGATTGTACTTATCTTCATCTGTCTTAATTTCCCCCTTACTTTCAATGGACAGTTTTGCTGGATATAGGATTCTTGATTATTTTATCAAAAAATGTTAGCATTTTGAATACATCAGCTCAGTGCCCTCTGGCCTCTAAATGAAAAATTGACTGATAATCTTATTTAGGTCTCTGGTATATGATGAGCCACTTCTCATTTGCTGCCTTCAAGATTCTGTCTTTGTCTCTGTCTATTGACTGTATGATTACAATGTGTCTTAGTGTAGATCTTTTGAGTTTATTCTACTTGAATTTCATTGAACTTCCTGGATCTTTATATTAACGTCTTTCATCACATTAGGGAAATTTTCAACCATTATTTTTTCAAATACTTTATAGATCCCTTTCTCATTCTTTTCTACTTCTGGAAATCTTACAATACATATGTTGATCCACTTGATGTTGTCAAACAGGTCTCTTAGGCTCAATTTACTTTTCTTCAATCTTTTTTTCTTTGCCTTCTTCAGACTTAATAATTTCAGTTGTCTGATATTCAAGTTCTCCAATTCTTTCTTTCTGCTCAAATTTGTTTTTGTGTCCCTCTAGTGAATCTTTTATTTGTAACTGTAATTTTCAACTCAGAATTTCTTGGTTCCTTTCTATGGTTTTAGTATCTTTACTGATATTCCTATTTTGTGCACATATTATCCTGGACTTTCTCCATTTCTTTCTTTAGTTCTTCGAATATCTTTAAGACAGTGGTTTTAAAGTGTTTTCTGGTAGGCATACTGTCTGGTCTGTCTCAGGAATAATTTCTGGTTTTTTTTTTCCCCCTTTTAATGGACCATATGTTCCTGGTTCTTTGTATGCCTTATGATTTTGTTGTTGCAAAAAACTGAACATTTAAATTTAATGATAATTAACTCTGGAAGTCAGATTCCCCCTCATCTACAGGGTTTGTTGTTTTAAATTATTGTAGGTTATCTTTGTGCTAAGAATCAGCCTAAAGTATAAAGTCAAGGTCTTCTTAGACCTTTTCTGAACCTCCATCCTTCCATTGGTAGGCACAGTGACTTTCTAAATCCTTCAGTATATGCAGTTACTTTTGAATGTCTTAGTTCTTAGCTGTCTGGCTCTTAAATAGTGTACAAGAGAAAAATAAAGGAGGACAAAAATTTCAATTTAAATACTCTAGAAAATGCTCCAACATGATGAGGTGCGGTTTGTAGGTTTGCAACAACAAGAAGGGGTTGCAATGATGGCTACCTGCCTCTGTATCTGCAGTTGTGCTATCAGAAGTAGAAATCAGCCAAGTGAAAATTCCTGATATTTGGGGGCAGCGTTCTTATTGCTCACCATGATTACTGCAAACTTAGCACAGGCTGTTCCTGGAATATGTGCACAGTTGCCTATCATGAAGGTAAAGGGTGGGAGATGAATAGCCACTGCTGAACTAAAAACAGAAATTAACCACAATTTACAGTCTAAGCTTTGGCCTGGATATTGCAAGCATTATAATAGACTCTGGAGTACCAAAATAGTTACATCAGACAAATTCTGTCAGTGCAATTATTGTCTAGGTGGGAAAGATGGATTATTGCTGCTTCTTACTTTGCCATCTGCTCAGAATATTCTTTACGTTTTGATTTTGGCAAAGCAGATTTTATCTTCCAATAACTTTATAGGATTATTTAAACACAATGATTCTTCAGATTATTCTAATAAAGTGAGATATATATTTCCAAATTTATTTTGTAAGATGCACATTGTGTTAACTATTTGTGATAATGATTTTTGAAACATAAGTCAATGTCTTATCCCTAAGAGCTTAGAATCTACTCATTACAACAGTTCTCACTACAGACAAACTATGAAATCGTATGTTCTTACAACAAAGCATTAGTAGGACTGAAGTAATATCATTAAAACATGAAATACAAACATATTAAAGGGCACCAATTGTATCCCAGTTCAAGATGGCTGACTACAGACATTAGACACTTGCCCTCTCTAGAAAGAAGAACCAAAATTATGAACAAACAGTCATACCTCAAGTAGAATATCTAGGAAAGAACACTAGAGTCCAACAGAGAAATCATGGGAAACATATGAGGCACAGAAAAGAAGGAAGCAAATGACCAGCTTGGTCAAGATTGGCTGGGAGCCTGGAAGGCCTTTGTATTGTGGAGAAAGGGTAAGTGAGAGCACTTTAGTGGTCCACATCTGTATTATTGCAATCTGAACCACAGGAGAGCTCTTCTACCCGCAGAAACCCTGACACTAGTGTGGGCAGTGGTTTGGACACCCTACAAGGGTATTGCACCAGATAGGAAACTCATGCAGGGCCACATATTCCCCTGAGACCTAAGTGGCTGAAGCTGGGTGTCATTGTGAGAGCACAGCAGTCCTGGGAATGCATCCTGCGCTAGAACCATAAGCTCCATACCTTCACATCCCTGAATGAACAAAAATTTTGATATATGGACAAACACAAAGTGGCCAAATACACAAATTATCACCATCCCTGAAAGTGAGGAGAAAAACCAAAGGATTCAAAACCTATTTAACAAAATAATACATGCAAACTTTCAAAGTCTAGCTAGAGATTTAGAAATTCAGATACGGGAGGCCCAGTGATCTTCAATCACATACCAAGGAAAAATGACTCCTTCACCATACATTATAATCAAACTATCTGAAGTCAATAACTGAAAGAAAATTCTAAAAACAGGAAGATAAAAGGGTATAGATATTTATAAGAGAGTTTTCATCAGACTAGCAGTGGACTTCTTTGCAGAAACCTTGCAGTCCAGGAAGGAATCGGAGCATATATTTAAAGTGCTGAAATTGTTTTTTAAAAAAGTCTGCCACCCAAGGATATTACACTCAGCAAAATTATCTTTCATAAATGAAGGAGAAATAAAGTATTTACCAGATAAGCAAATATTGAGGGAATTCACTACCACTAGACCTGCCTTACAAGAAATGCTCAGAGGAGTTCTAAACCTGGAAGTAGAAGGGCAACAGTTACCATCATGGAAACATATGCAAATATAAAACTCACTGGTAAAGCAAACACACAAATGAGGAAGAAGGTGACTCAAGTGGTACCACCACAGAAAATTCACAAACCACAAAGGCAATCAAGAGAAAAAGAAAAGAACAAAGAACATACAAAAGAACCAAACCAGAAAACAATTAAATATAAGCCAGGAACAAAGCCTCAGATATTAAAAATACATTAAGAGTAAATGAATTAAACTCTCCATTTAAAGGATAGAGACTGCCTGCATAGTTTAAAAAAATGGTCCAACTATATGTTACTACATGAAAAGAGCTTTACCTGTAAAGATACATACAGACTAAAAGCAAGGGAATGGAAAATAACATTCCTCACAGATGAAAACCAAATGTAAGCAGGAGTAGCTATACTTATGTCAGATAAAACAGATTTTAAGTTAAAAAAATACAAAAAGGAAAAAGAAGGTCATTACATAATGAGAAATGAATCAATTCAGCAAGTGAGTATAACAATTTTAAATATATATGCACCCAATGCTGGAGTACCCAGATACATAAAACAAATCTTACTAGATCTAAAGCAAAAGATAGACTCCAATACAATAACAGTAGGGGACTTCAACACCCCACTCTCCACATTAGACAGATCATCCAGACATAAAATAAACAAATAAACATGCACTTAAATTGGACTTTTGACCAAATAGACTTAATAGACATTTATAGAATATTTTATCTAACAACTGCAGAATACACATTCCTCTCATCAGTGCACGAAACATTCTCCAGGGAAGACCATATGTTAGGACACATAACAAGCCTCAACAAAATTTTAAAAATTGAAATATCAAGTATCTTCTGAAATGATAATGGATAAAAACTAGAAATCAATACCAAGAGGAGCTTTTAAAACTACAGAAACATGCAGAGAAACAGTGAGTGAATGTGCAACCACAGTTATCTCATGGATCTTTGCAACCCTCTGGCCAGGAGATCCCCTTGTGAACTCAATCCACCAGGGCCTTTGGTCTGACACACAGAGCTGCATGAAGTCTCAACAGAGCAGCTGCTTAGGCACACACGAAGTTCCAGGAGCTTTATAAACTCTGACTCTGGGATCCCCAGCAAAGGTGACTACAACTCAGGCAAGGAGGGAGGTTGGAACTCCACACATACCCATAGGAAGGCAGCTGAATCCAGAGGGCTGTGCAGTGTCAGTCTGCAGGCCCCGCTTCCATGGTGTCGCAAAGGATAAGACTCACTGGCTTGGAATTCCAGCCAGCCCCTGGCAACAGGGTTGAACCTACCTGGGATGGGACAAAGTTCCCGAGGGGAGGGGCAGGCTGCCATCTTAACTAGATGACTCAGCCATTCCAGTCTGCAGGCTTTGCAGAGCCCAAACGTATTGGGAGTAGAAGGGATCACCCAACACAGCAGTTACCCTACCATAACATGGCCAGACTGCCTTTTTGTTTTGTTTTTTTGTTTTTTGTTTGTTTGTTTGTTTGAGACAGAGTCTTGCTGTATTTCCCAGGTTTGAGTGCAATGGTGCAATCTCGACTCACTGCAACCTCTGCCTCCCAGGTTCTAGAGATTCTCCTAACTCAGCCTCCCAAGTAGCTGGGATTACAGATGCCTGCCACCACATCTGGCTAATTTTTGTATTTTTAGTAGGGAGAGGATTTCACCATATTGGTCAGTCTGATCTATAACTCCTGACCTCAGGTGATCCACCCAACTTGGCTTCGCAAAGTACTGGGATTATAGGTGTGAGCCACCATGCCCAGCCCAGACTGCTTCTTTCAGCAGGTCTCCGATCCATTTCTCCTCACTGGGCAGAATTTCCCAGCAGGGAACTCCAGCTACCCCTGCCAATATTCTTCAGCCAACGGAGTTTTGATTTCTCCCTAAGAGGGGTTCCTGGGGTAAGGGGTGAGCCACCATATTTGCTGTTTGGGCAACTCAGTCATTCCAGCCTGTGGGCTTTGGAGAGTCCAAGTTGACCAAGGCAGAAGTCATACCTGAATGGACTATTTCCTTAAGTGGGTACCTTATCTGTCCCCAACTGTGGTCTCCAGCTGCTCCTGCCAATGTTCTGTGGTCAGAAAACATTTGAAAACTTCCTCAAATAGAGTTCCTAGAGGGAGAGGCAGGCCACCATCTTTGCTGTTTCAGCAACTTAGCCATTACAGCCTCCAGGCTTTGGAAGCTGAAGCCAAATGCAGGTGAAAATAGTACTCCAGCATAGCACAGCTGCTTTGTGAAAGCATGAGTAGTCTGCCTCTTTTAGTGGATCCACAACCCCATTCCTCCTGAGTGGATGAGACATCCCAACTAGGGTCTCCAGCCACCTTCTACAGGTGCATTCAGGCTGGCAACAGGTCTGTACTCCCTTGGGACAGAGCTCCCAGAGGAAGTGGCAGGCTGTCATTTTTTACTGTTTTGCAGCCTTCACTGGTGATACCTCCAGGTACTGGAAAATCTGAGACAACTAAGGACTGGAGTGAATGCCCAGCAAACCATACCAGCCCTATGGAAAAGTGACCAGACTGTTAAAAAAAGAAAAACAACAACAACAACAACAAAAATCACATCCAACAGTCAGCATCCTCAAAGATTGAATGTAGAAAAGTCCATAAAGGGCCAGGTGTGGTGGCTCATGCCTGTAATCCCAGAACTTTGGGAGGCTGAGACAGGTGGATCATGAGGTCAAGAGTTCAAGATCAGACTGGCCAACATAGTGAAACCCTGTCTTTACTAAAAACACACACACAAAAAAGAGAGAAAAATTAGCCTGGTGTGGTGGCAGGTACCTGTAATGCTAGCTACTCAGGGGGCTGAGGAATCTCTTGAACGTAGGAGGCAGAGGTTGCCAGGAGCTGTTGCACTCCAACCTGGGTTATGGTGGTAGACTCCATCTCAAAAACAAAAAACAAAACACCAAAAAAAAAAAAAAAAGAAAGAAAAAGAAAGGAAAGCCCACAAAGATGAGAAAGAATCAGTGCAATAATACCAAAAACTCTAAAAGCAAGTGCCCACTGTCCTCCAAATAACCACATCACCTCTCCAGCAAAAGTTCAGAACTGGGCTGACACTGATATGGCTGAAAAATCAGAAGTAGACATCAGAATGTGGATAAAAATAACATCACTGATCTTAATGAGCATGTTCTAACTCAAAGCAAGGAAGCTAAAAATCAGAGTAAAACATTGCAGACGCTGATAAAATAGCCAGTATAGAGAAGAACATAGAGCTTAAAAACACAGTACAAGAATTTCATAATGCAATTGAAAGTATTAATAGCAGAATAGACCAAGAGAAGGAAAGAATCTCAGGGCCTGAAGACTGTCTTTATGAAATAATACAGACAGACAAGAATAGAGAAAAAAGAATGAAAAGGAATGAACAAAACTTCTGAGCAGTATGGGATTATGTAAAGAGCCTGATTGATAAAGTTTGGCTGTGTTCTCACCCAAATCTCATCATGAACTGTAGTTCTCATAATCCCCATGTGTTGCGAGAGGGACCCAGTGGAAGGTAAGTGAATTCCGGTGTGGGTTTTTCTCATGCTGTTCACGTGATAGTTAGTAAATCTCGTGAGATCCAATGTTTTTATAAATGGCAGTTCCCCTGCACAGGCTCTCCTGCCTGCTGCCATGTAAGATATGCCTTTGCTCCTCCTTTGCCTTCTTCCATGATTGTGAGGCCTCCCCAGCCATGCAGAACTGTGAGTCCATTAAACCTCTATTCTTTATGAATTACCCAGTCTTGGGTATGTTTTTATTAACAATGTGAGAACAGGCTAATACAGTAAATTGGCACCAAGTAGTGGGGTGCTATTGTAAAGATTCCCAAAAATGTGGAATACACTTTTGAACTAGGTAATAGGCAGAGGATGGAACAGTTTGGATGGCTGAGAAGAAGACAGGAAAATGTGGGAAAGTTTGGAACTTCCTGGACACTTGGAAGGCTCAGAAGATGGAAGATGTGGGAAAATTTGGAACTTCCTAGAGACTTGTTGAATGGATTTTACCAAAATGCTGATAGTGATATGGACAATCAAGTCTGGGCTGAGGTGGTCTCAGATGGAGATGAGGAACTTGTTGGGAACTGGAGCAAAGATGACTCTTGTTATGTTTTAACAAAGAGACTGGTGGCATTTTAGCCCTGCCCTAAAGATCTATGGGAATTTGAACTTGAGAGATGATTTAAAGTATCTGTCAGAAAAAATTTCTGAGTGGCAAAGTGTGCAAGAGGAAGCAGAGCATAAAAGTTTGAAAAATTTGCAGCCTGATGATGCAGTAGGAAAGAAAAACCAATTTTCTGAAAAGGTATTCAAGCTGGCTACAGAAATTTATGTAAGTAACAAGGAGAAAAATGTTAATTACCAAGACAATGGGGAAAATCTCTCCAGGGCATGTCAGAGGCCTTTTTGGCATCTCCTCCTATCACAAGCTCAGAGGCCTAGGAGGAGAAAAGGATTTTTTGGATTGGATCCAGGGCTCCTGCTGTTTGCAGCCTTGGGATTGGTGCCCTGCATCCTAGCCACTCCAGCCATCACTAAAAGGGCTAATGTACAGCTCAGGCTGCAGCTTCAGAGGGTGCAAGCCCCATGTTTTGGCAGCTTCCATGTGGTATTGAGCCTGTAGGTGCACAGAAGTCAATAATTGAGGTTTGGAAAGTTCTACCTAACACCTGATGTCCAGGCAGAAGTTTGCTGCAGGGGTGGGGCCCTCATGGAGAACCTTTTCTAGGGAAGTGCAGAAGGGAAATGTGGGGTTGGAGGCCCCACAAGAGTCCTCTCTGGGGCACTGCCAAGTGGAGCTGTGAGGAGAAGACCATGGTTCTCCAGATCCCAGAATGTTAGATCCATTGACAGCTTGTACCATGCATCTGGAAACACCACAGGCACTCAATGCCAGCCTGTGAAAACAGCTGAGAGGAGAGCTGTACCCTGAAAAGCCACAGCAGTGGAGCTGCCAAAGGCCATGGGAGACCACCTCTTGCATCAGCGTGACCTGGATGTGAGACATGGAGTCAAAGAAGATAATTTTGGAACCTGAACGTTTAATGACTGCCCTATTGGATTTTGGGCTTGCACAGAGACTGTAGCCTCTTTACTGTGGTCAACTTCTCCCATGTGGAATGTCTGTATTTGCCCAATGCCTATACGCCCATTGTGTCTAGCAAGTAACTAACTTGCTTTTGATTTTAAAGGCTCATGGGCAGAAGGGACTTGCATGTCCCAGATGAAACTCTGGGCTTGGACTTTGGAGTTAATGTTGGGATGAGTTAAGATTTGTGGGACCATTGGAAGGGCATGATTGTGTTTTGAAATGTGAAAACATGAGATTTGGTATGTGTCAAGGGCAGAATTATATGGTTTGGCTGTGACTTCGCCCACATCTCATCTTGAATGGTAGTTCCCATAATTCCCATGTGTCACTAGAGGGACCTGGTGGGAGGTAATTGAACCATGGGGGTGGTTTTTTCTATGCTGTTTTCATGATGGTGAATAAGTCTTACGAGATCCGATGGTTTTTTAAAGGGCCATTTCCTTGTACACACTCCCTTGCCTGCTGCCACATAAGACATGAATTTGCTCCTCCTTCACCTTCTGCCATGACTGTGAGGCATCCCCAGCCATGTGGAACTGTGAGTCCATTAAACCTCTTTATCTTTATAAACTACTCAGTCTTAGGTATGTTTTTATTAACAGTGTGAGAACAAGCTAATACACCAACTCTGTGACTGATTGATGTATCAAAAAGAGCAGGGGAGAATGGTTGCAATTTGGAAAACATATTTCAGGATAACATCCATGAGAACTTCCTAAATTTTGCTAGATGTGCCAACATTCAAATTCGCAAAATGCAGAGAACCCCAGTAAGACACCCCATGAGAAGATCATCCTCAAGACATATAATTACTAGAGTCTCCAATGTCAAAATGAAAGAAAAAAATGTTAAGAGTTACCAGAGAGAAAGGTCACATCATATACAAAGGGAACTCCATCAGACTAACAGTGGGCCTCTGACTGGAGCTCTGTAAACCAGAATGGATTGACAGTTAATATTTATCATTATTAAAGAGAAGAAATTCCTACCTAGAATTTTATATCTGGCAAAACTAAGCTTCATAAGTGAAGGAGAAATAGTATCCTTTTCAGACAAGCAAATGCTGAAGGAATCCAGTACCATTAGTCCTGTCTACCAGAACTCCTGAAGGAAGCACTAAATATGGGAAGGAAAAAACACTACCTGCCACTACAAAAACACACTGAAGTACACAGACCAGTGACACTGTAAAGCAACCACATAAACTAGTCTGCAAAATAACCAGCTAGCATCATGATTACAGGACCAAATCTACACATAATAATACTAAAAGTAAATAGGCTGAATGTCCCAATTAAAAGACAGCGTGGTAAGCTGGATGAAGAACCAAGGCTCATTGGTATGCTGTCTTCAAGAGACTCATCTCACATGCACATACTCATAGGCTTAAAATAAATGAATGGAAGAAAATTTGCCAAACAAATGGAAAACAGAAAAAAGCAGAAGTTGCAATCCTAGTTTTTGACAAAACACACTTTAAACCACAAAGATCAAAAAAGACAGAAAGGAACATTACATAATGGTAAAGGGGTCAATTCAAAAAGAAAAGCTACCTATTTTAAATAAATATGCACCCAACATAGAAGTACTCATATTCATAAAATACGTTCTTAGAAACCTTCAAAGATATGTAGGCTCCCACATAATAATAGCGGGAGACTTTAACATCCCACTGAAAAATATTAAACAGATCATCCAGACAGAAAATTAACAAAGATGTTTAGGACCCAAACTCAGCTCTGTATCAAATGAACCTGATAGATGTCTACAGAACTCGCCCACCACCCCCTCACCATTAAAAGCAACAGAATATAAATTCTTCTCATTGCTGCTGGCACTTACTTTGAAACTGATCACATAATTGGAAGTAAAACACTCCTTAGCAAATGAAATTGTAACAAACAGTCTTTTGGACAATATTGCAATCAAATTAGAACTCAAGACCAAGACACTCACTCAAAACTATACAATTACATGGAAATCAAATAACTTTCCCTGGAATGACTTTGAGTAAATAATGAAATCAAGGCAAAAAACAAGAAGTTCCTTGAAACTAATGAGAACAAAGACACAATGTACCAGAATCTCTGGGACACAGCTAAGAGAGAAATTTATAGCACTAAATGCCCACATCAAAAAGCCAGAAAGATCTCAAGTTAAAAACATATTATCACAACTAAAACCACTAGAGAACCAAGAGCAAACAAATCCCAAAGCTAGCAGTAAACAAAAAATAAACAACACTAGAGCTGCACTGAAGGAGATAGAAATGTGGAAAACCATTCAAAAGATCAATATCCAGGAGATGGTATTTTGAAAAAAGTTAATAAAATAGACCACTAACTAAACTGATAAAGAAAAGAGAGAAAATTCAAATAAAAATAATCAGAAATGATGAGGGGAATATTACCACTGACCCCACAGAAATACAAACAACTATCAAAGAATATTATAAAAACCTCTATGTACATAAACTAGAAAATCTAGAGAAATGAATACATTTCTGGACACATATACCTTCCCAAGACTGAACCAGGAAGAAATTGAGTCCCTGAACAGACCACTAATGTGCTGTGAAAGTGAGGCAGTAATAATTAGCATACTAATCAAAATAAGCCCAGGATCAGATGGATTCACAGCTGAATTCTATCAGATATACAAAGAAGAGCTGGTACCATTCCTACTAAAACTATTCCAAAAAATCGAAAGGAAGGGACTGCCACCGTAACTCATTCTATGAGGCCATCGTCATTCTGATACCAAAACTTGGCAGAAACACAACAGAAAA
The DNA here is from genome assembly GCF_049350105.2 of Macaca mulatta. Classification (NCBI taxonomy): domain Eukaryota; kingdom Metazoa; phylum Chordata; class Mammalia; order Primates; family Cercopithecidae; genus Macaca; species Macaca mulatta. The sequence continues at coordinate 14,965,018 of NC_133417.1, forward strand.
AGACATCTTCAGGCCAATATCCTTGATGAGGATTGATGCAAAAATACTCAACAAAATACTGGCAAAGTGAATCCAGCAGCACAGCAATAAAATAATCCACCAAGATCAAATAGGTTTTATTCCCAGGATGCAAAGTTGGTTCAACATATGCAAATCAATAAATGTGATTCATCACATAAACAGAACTGAAGGTAAAAAAACATATGATTATCTCAATAAAATTTAACATGCCTTCATGTTAAAAACACTCAATAAACTAAATATTAAAGGAACATACCTCAAAATAGTAAGAGCCATCTATGACAAACCCACAGCCAACAACATACTGAATGTGCAAAAGCTGGAAACATTCCCCTTGAAAATCAGCACAAGACAAGGATGCCCTCTCTTACCACTTCTATTAAATGTAGTATTGGAAGTTTTGGCCAGAGCAACCAGGCAAGAGAAAGAAATAAAGAATATTTGAATAGGAAGATAGGAAGTCAAATTATCTCCGTTTGCAGGCAACATAATCCTATATCTAGAAAACCCCATCATCTCAGATCAGAAGCTTCTTACGCTAATAAACAGCTTCAGCAAAGCCTCAGGATAAAAATTCAATGTGTAAAAATCACTAGCATTCCTACACACAAACAAGAGACAAGCAGAAAGCAAAATTACGATTGAACTTCCATTCACAATTTTTACAAAAAGGAAAAAAATACCTAAAAATACAGCTTACAAGAGAAGTGAAAGATTTCTACAAGGAGAACTACAAACCACTATTCAAAGATATTAGTGATGACATAGACAAATAGAAAAGCATTTCATGCTCATAAATAGGAAGAATCAATATTGTGAATATGGCCATACTGCCCAAAATCATGTATAGGTTCAATGTTATTTGCATTAAACTACCGCTGACATTCTTAACAAAACTAGAAAAAACTATTTTAAAATTTATATGGAATGAAAAATGAGCCTGAATAGCCAAAGCAATACAAAGCAAAAGGAACAAAGCTGGAGGCATAATGCTACCCAATTTCAAATATACTGTACAGCTACAGTAACCAAAACAGCATGGTATTGGTACAAAAACAGACACATAGACCAATGGAACAGAATAGAGAACCCAGAAATAAGACTGCACATCTATAACTAACTGATCTTTGACAAAGCTGAGAAAAACAAACAATGGGGAGAGGACTCTATTCAATAAATGGTGCTAGGATAACTGGCTAGCCAAATGCAAAAGATTGAAACTGGATCCCTTCCTTATACCATATACAAAAATTAACTCAAGGTGAATTAAAGACTTAAATGTAAAACACAAAACTATACAAACCCTGGAAGACAAATTAGGCAATACCATTCAGGACACAGGCATGGGCAAAAATTTCATGAGAAAAATGCCAAAAATAATTACAACAAAAGCAAAAATTGTCAAATGGAATCTAAATAAACTAAGGAGCTTGTGCACAGCCAAAGAAACTATCAACAGAGTAAACAGCAATGTAAAATATTAGAAAAAATTTTTGCAATCTATACATCTGACAAATATCTAATATCCAACATCTATAAGAAACTTAATCAAATCTACAAGAAAAAAAACAACAACCTCATTAAAAGTGGGCAAAGGACATGAATGGACACTTCCCAAAAGAAGACATACATGTGGCCAACAAGCATATGATAAAAAGCTCAACATCACTGATCATTAGAGAAATAAAAATTACAATAAGATACCATCTCACAGCAGTCAGAATGGTTAGTATTATTAAAAAGTCAAAAAATAACAAATGGTGGTGAGATTGTTGAGAAAAGGGAACACTTATACACCATTGGTGGGAGTTCAAATTAGTTCAACCATTTTGGAAGACAATGTGGTGATTCCTCAAAGACCTAAAGACAGAAATGCCATCTGACCCAGCAATCCTATTACTGGGTGTATACCCCCAAATCACTCTATTATAAAGAAATATGCATGCATGTATTCATTACAGCATTATTCACAATAGCAAAGACATGAAATCAACCCACATGCCCTTTAATGACAACTGGATAAAGAAAACGTGGTAAATATATACCCTGGAATACTATGTAGACATAAAAAAGGAACAAGATCACGTCCTTTGCAGGGTCATGGATGGAGCTGGAGGCCATTATTCTTAGCAAACTAGCACAGGAACACAAAATCAAATAAAGCATGTTCTCACTTATAAGTAGAAGCTAGATGATGAGAACATATGGACACATAGAGGAAAACGAAAGACCCTGGGCCCTATCAGAGGCTGGAGGGTGGAGGAAGCATATAATTAGGAAAAATAACCAATAAATATTAGGCTTAATACCTAGGCGATGAATTAATCTGTACAACAAACCCCCATGACACACATTTACCTAGGTAACAAAGCTGCACGTCCTGCACATGTACCCCTGAACTTAAAAGTTAAGTAAACTATACAAATGTATGAAAATGAAACATGCTTCTGGACCATTGGACCAATGTAGAAATTAAGATGGAAATCAAAACATTTTATGAACAAATAAAAATACAAAAACCTTTGAAACACAGCAAAATTAATTCTAAGAGGAAAGTTTCTAGCAATAAATGCCTACGTCAAATAAACAAAATGATTTCAAATATACAATCTAAAGATACACCTCAAGAAACTAGAAAAGCACAGCCCAAAACTAGCTGAAGAGGAGGATTAATGAAGATCAGATCAGAATTAAACAAAATAGTTACCCAAAAAAACATAGAAAGAATCATCAAAACAAAATGTTGCTTTCTCAAAAACATAAACAAATTGATAAAGTATAACTTGGTTATATTTTAACTAAGATGAGAGGAGATGCTAATAAACAACATTAGACATGAAAAATGTGGCATTACAACTGACGCCATAGAAATACAAAAGATGATAGAGACTATTATGAACAACTATATGTTAACAAACTAGAACGGGTAGGTGAAATGGATACATTCCTGGAAGCATATAACCTACCACTCTCAACATTAAGACAGATTATGTAAACAGAAAATAAAGGGATGGAACCAGCAAGTGGATATAACATTAAATCAGTAACAAACATTCTCCCAATAAAAAAGGCCAGTACCAGATGGATTCACCGCTGAATTCTACCTAATACATAAAGAAATAATACCAGTTTCCCTCATACTGTGACAAAAAAATTGAAGAGGAGGAAATTCTCCCTAATTCTACCAGCATTCTGGAGGAAATTCTCTCTAAAAGGCCAGCTTTAGCTTGATGCCAAAACCTGATAAGTAAATAACACACAACAGGAAAAGAAAACTACAGGCCAATATCCCTAATAAACAGATGCAAAAATTTTCAACAAAATACCAGCAAACTGAATCCAACAGCACTTCAAAAAATAATACACCATGATCAAATGGAATTTGTCTTAGGGATGCATGGATTGTTCAACACACATAAATCAACAAATGTGGCACATTATATCAACAGAATAAAGGACAAAAAGCATATGAGCATCTCAGTAGGCACAGAAAGAGTATTTGACAAAATTTAACAGCTCCTCATAATAAAAATCTCAACAAACTAGGCATTGAAGGATAACATTTTAAAATGATAAAGGCCATATATGACAAACACACGACTACCATTATACTGAATGGTGAAATATTAAAAGCCCTTCCTCTAAGAATCAAGAGGAGACAAGGATGCTCACTTTCACCACTCTTTTTCAATATAGTACTGGAAGTCCTAGCCAGAAAAATCAGGCAGGAAAAAAAAAAAAAAAAGGCATTCAAATTGGAAAAGAGGAAGTCAATTTATCTGCTTTACAGAAGACATGATCCTATATCTAGAAAAGACAAGTCTCCATCAGTAAACTCTTTGAACTGATAAACAAATTTGATAAAGTTACTAGTTATAAAATCAACATACAAAAAAAAAAAAATCAACAATGGTTCTATACACCGAAAGTCTAATAGCAATACAAGGAAACAATAAAGGCAATCCCATTTAGCAAAAATCAAAAATTAAAATTAAAATACTTAGAAACAAATTTAATGAAGGAAGCAAAAGATCTGTACAGGGGAAACTACAAAACACTGAGGAAAAAAACTGAAAAGGAAATACACACATGGAAAGACATCCCATACTCATGGATCAGAAAAATTAATATCTTCTGATAGTATTATGGAATTCTGCACAGCCATAAAAATGAATGAGATCATGTTCTTTGCAGCAACATGGATGGAGCTGAACGCCATTATCCTCAGCAAACTAATGCAGAAACAGCAAACTAAACACTACATGTTCTCACTTATAAGTGGGACCTGGATTATAAGAACACATGGACACATGTAGGGGAAACAATACACACTGGACCTGTCAACAGGGGGAGGCAAAGAGAGGAAGAACATCAGAAAGAATAGCTATGGATGATGGGCTTAATACCTAAGTGATGGGTTAATCTGTGCAGCAAACTACCATGGCACACATTTACCTCTATAACAAACTGCACATCCTGCACATTAAGTTTTAAGTACCCCAAAACTTAAAATAAAAGTTGAAGAAAAAAATAAAACACTCAGACGTAAATTTAATGAAAGAGGTAAAAGATCTATACAGCAGAAACTACACAACATTGATGAAAGAAATTGAAAAGGATACACAACAATGGAAGGACATCATGCTCACGAATCAGAAGAATTAATACCATTAAAATGACCACACTGCCTAAGGCAACCTAAGGATTCAGTGCAATCCTTATGAAAACACAAATGTCATTTTTGACAGAAATAGGAAAAATCATCCTGCAATTCACATGGAACCAAAAAAAAAGAGTCTGAATAGGCAAGGCTATTCAGAGCAAGAAGAACAATGCTGGAGGCATCACACTACCTGATTTTAAAATATATTATGAAGTTATATTAACCAAAAAAACAAGAAATTGGTATAAAAGTAGACAGATGGACCAATGGAACAGAATAGAGAAGCCAGAAATAAAGCCTCAGACCTACAGCCAACTGATCTTTGACAAACCCACCAAGAACATACATTGGGGAGAGACACCCTCTTCAATAAATGGTTCTGAGAAAACTGAATAACCATATGCAGAAGAATAAAACTGGACTCCTATTTCATCATATACAAAATTTAACTCAAGATGGATAAAAGACTTAAACGTAAAACACAAAACTATAAAAAAAAACTAGATAAAAACATAGGGAAAACTCTTCAGGACAATTGGTCTAGGCAAATATTTTATCACTAACACTTTAGAAGCACAGGCAGCAAAAGCAAACATAGACAAGCTGGACTATATTAAACTAAAAAGCTTCTGCACAGCAAAAGAAACAATCGACAGAGTAAACAAACAATCTTTAAATAGGAGAAAATATTTGCAAATTACTCATCTCACAAGGGACTAATAACCAGAACATACAATTCAAACATCACAACAGGAAAAAAATATCCATTTGAAAATGGGCATAGAGCATGCATAAACATTTATCAAAAGACATTTTCCCTATGGTCTTGGGGATTAACATTAGGTTTCTTGCTACCTAAGCAAATTTCTGCAGCTGGTTGGATTTCTCCACAGATAATGGGTTTTTCTTTTGTATCTCATAGTCTGGCTGTAAATTTTCCAAACTTTTATGCTCTGCTTCCCTTATAAAACTGAGTGTCCTTAATAGCACCCAAGTCACCTCTTGAATGCTTTGCTGCTTAGAAAGTTCTTCCACCAGATATCCTAAATCATCTTTCTTAAGCTCAAATTTCCACTAATCTCTAGAATAGGCACAAAATGCCACAAGTCTCTTTGCTAAAACATAATAAGAGTTACCTTTACATCAGTTCCCAAGAAGTTCCTCATCTCCCTCTGAGACCAGCTCGGCCTGAACCTTATTGCCCATATCACTATTAGCATTTTGGGCAAAGTCATTCAACAACTCTCTAGGAAGTTCCAAATTTTCCCATATTTTCCTGTCTTCTTCTGAGCCCTCCAAACTGTTCCAACCTCTCTGTCTGTTACCCAGTTCCAAAGTCATTTTCACATTTTCAGGTATCTTTTCAGCAACGCCCCAATCGACTAGTAACAATTCACTGTATTAGTTCGCTTTCTTGCTGCTGATAAAGGCATACCTGAAACTGGGAACAAAAAGAGGTTTAACTGGACTTACAGTTCCACATGACTGGGGAGGCCTCAGAATCATGGCAGGAGGTGAAAGGCATGTCTTACATGGCAGCAGCAAGAGAAAAATGGGGAAGAAGAAAAAACAGAAACCCCTGATAATAAACCCATCAGATCTTGTGAGACTTAATCACTACCATGAGAATAGCACAGGAAAGACTGGCCACCATGATATAACTACCTCCCCCTGGGTCCCTCCCACAATATTTGGAAATTCAGGGAGTTATAATTCCAGTTAAGATTTGGGTAGGGACACAGCTAAGCTATATTACCTGGTATGCAGCAATAAATAAGTGACAGAATTTATAAGTGTTTATTTCTTTAGACTGTATTTATTGATACCATAGTTAGAGGAAAAAAGAAATTAATATAGATATTCTCCTATCCCTCTCCTTTCTCTTTGCCAACAAAAGCTAATCATTTTCATTTTCTTAGTTTTTGCTGTTAACATCAAATATACTTAAACCTTTGTTACTGTTATTGTGTACCTGAGTCTTTATTTAGGTCTTTTTTTCCTTATTTATTTGAACCAAATAAGTACAGGAGAGCTCTGGCCACATGACCCTATAGGCTTTTTGAGATCAATTTGCATTGGTGAATACAATATATAATGAAGACAGAATAGTGTTGGTCCTTCCACCTCCACTCATGTGCAGTTCTGCCTGATCAGCAGTGCTTTTATTTCATAGTTCTTCCATCTGTGTTATAGTTTGGTATCTTTAGCTCTCTTATAGTTTAAGAAAATCATTTGAATTGTTTTAGTTTTTATTTTTAATTATAAGTGGACAGATTATAGCCATATATATAAATTTATGGGCTAAAAAGTTGTTTATGATTTATGAGTATAGTGTGGAATAATTGAAGCCAATTAAGTATCCATCACCTCAGATAATTATTTTTTGTCATGAAACATTTGAAACTCACCCTTTTTGTGATTTTGAGATGCATAATACATTTTTATAAACTAGAATTTAAATTTGTGTTTGTCGTCTTCTACGTTGCTTTTGGATGTCTTATCATGTTTTTGAAAGTTTCAAGTTTTGAAAAAGTGGGAGTGAATAACTTCTGAAGAATTTGAAGAAAAAACAGAATTTTTATATCAATCTAAAATATAAAATATTAACTATTGTAGGCCAGGTGCAGTGGCTCACGCCTGTAATCTCAGCACTTTGGGAGGCCAAGGCAGGTGAATCACGAGGTCAGGAGATGGAGACCATCCTGGCTAACACAGTGAAACCCCGTCTCTACTAAAAATACAAAAAATTAGCCAGGTGTGGTGGCGGATGCCTGTAGTCCCAGCTACTCTGGAGGCTGAGGCAGGAGAATGGCGTGAACCCGGGAGGTGGAGCTTGCAGTGAGCTGAGATCGCACCACTGCACTCCGGCCTGGGAGACAGGGTGAGACTCTGTCTCAAAAAAAAAAGAAGCTATTATAAATGAAAAAAAACACTCTTGCTTTCTATGATATTCTTCTTTGGTGTTTTACTTTGGACTTTGACGGTGTGTGGCTCCTTACAGTTATGAAAGTGAATTTAGTTCTTCATACTTAGCTACACGCCTTTGTTTTTCTTCCACATTTTACCTTTTTTCCCTAACAAAGTTTTTTGAGGTTTCCTCTGCCTCTAAGCAGGTCTCAGCAGTGTAGCTGGCATAACTCTATTTTTCTTTTTTTGTGTGATGAAAAATACATTTCTTGAAAATATATAGAGTTCTTACAAATCAAAATGTACAAGACTCCAACGTATTTTCATAAAAATGATATTCACTCCCCAAATAATAAAGTGATTTATACCCATGTAAAAGCATGCACAATTATACTGACAACTAAATAAACAGAAATTAGTGAATAACACACCATTTTTCACAGATTAAACTGTGAAAGACCAAAATTTTTAAATATCTTTGAAGAGGTACATAAAAATCTATGTGTCAATGCCCTGTTGTTAAGTAATGTGTCCTGAAATATATAAAACTTTTCCCAAGGAAACGTTATGATATCTACCATTTCAATTACATATTCCCAGTAAACTAGTTATTCAATTTATAGAAATTTATGCTAAAGATACATGGGCACAAAAGTCTAAATGCAAATTTTTTTTTCACATTCTCTGTAATTAAAACAATCAAGATAAATCTAGATATCTAGCAACATAGCATTAAAGAGATTATAAACATAAGAAAAATGGTATTTAAAATAATATCAAGCTACAGGTACATAAGGTGTGTGTGTATGTGTACATATGATTTTTGTAATGATGAATGAGAAATTCTGAAAGATACATCAGTATTGGGTCATTTCTAGGACACTGCAGTGGGACAATATTGTCATTGTGTAGCTATTTGCATTGTTCGAAAATTTTAATTCAAAAATGTTTAGCCAAAAACATTTTAGTTTTCACAACTGAAATTATTCTATATCAACCATTTTAGTTTTTGTACCACGATTATTGTCAACATTTAATGATAAAATTTTAGGGTTTCAATTATTTGTTATTCATAATTATTTATTATCATCAGTGTAGCTGGTGTAACTCTATTTCTTTAAATGGTGATACAAAAGATCTTGCACTATTACTATTTATGTTTCAGAGTTCCTACTAGCTTGACCTTGCTTTTCATCTTCACATACCAGACATAACCATGCTTTTTTTTCTCACATCCCAAACACACAGTCATGACAGTGATGAGAGTAATATTCCCCAAGAGGGACTGAGGTGCTGGCATCCTCACAACCAAAAGCCTTGGCTCCTGTAAATGACAGGAAAGAGCAATGTTCAAGTCATTCGTTAGAGTCTTGTTTGCTCTTCTGTTGGATGGTAAGTTTTTATACCCACTCACAATCTTAAAGTTTTTGGAAAATTGAAATAAAATTGAAAATAAAGTTTTTTGAAATTAAAACGAGCAGGAAATATAAACACATAAAGGCACTGTGGGCATAAATGGGATCGTGTTTATACAAACAAACAGAAGATTGGTGTTGGTAACACAAATTAGAGGGCATTTAGTCAGTGGACGTGCTGACTCCTACTTACTAAGAGGCTTTGGATTTAGTCTGAAGTTGGTTTTTCCATGCGGTTTCAATGCATAAGGCAATCATTTGACCTCCATGATGAGCTGAATTCCTCCTCATCACAGTGAAGCAGTATTTATTAAGCACCTACCAAGTGAGGTACTAGGTATACTAGTTTCTTCTCGCAATAAGGTCATAATATTTGAAGTAAGATAGTTTTGTTTTGCTTTTAACTAAAGACAATTTTTCTGGTTCTAATGCTTTTTTAATGAGTCCAGCCCCACAAGGCACTGAATCACAGTCCTGAATCAACAGACATTATCTCGGCCCTCATGGTGTTTATAGTCTCCGAGAAAGCAACCTCTGAACATACAATTACATGTGTAAGTAACAAATGTTATACAATAAAATTTATGTGATGTTGCCGGGCCCGGTGGCTCATGCCTGTAATCCCAGCACTTTCGGAGGCCGAGGCGGGCGGATCACAAGGTCAGGTGATCGAGACCATCCAGGCTAACACGGTGAAACCCTGTCTCTGCTAAAAATACAAAAAATTAGCCGGGTGTGGTGGCGGCGCCTGTAGTCTCAGCTACTCAGGAGGCTGAGGCAGGAGAATCGCTTGAACCCGGGAGGCAGAGCTTGCAGTGAGCCGAGATCGCGCCACTGCACTCCAGCCTGGGCGACAGAGCGAGACTCCGTCTCAAAAAAAAAAAAAAAAAAAATTTTATTTGATGTTAGATCACAATTTCTAAATTAATCTGAGTTACCCTATCTTTCCCTACTCACACCACTATTCTATCTTTTCTTCTTTATTTTTGTCATCTCCGATTTTGTCTCAATACCTTATGCCTCAGTCTTCTCCATTTGATTGACGACTGATTTGACTTTTCATTTTTTAATCAAAGGGTACTCCTTCAAGCTTTTCTTGTCTATCTTCCTCTTACCACACTTGCCCCTCCAGCATAATCACTCAGACCACAGGCTCCCCACCATAAAGTATGAGAGCATGTGATACCAGCGATGAGCTTTAGAATGGCCATAAGAAATTTTGAGAACTGAAATAAGAGCGATGTCATAATGAGTTAGAGTTAGAAAGCTGTGGAAAAGTTTCTGAGAAGGGAGGGAAATGGAGGCAAGTGAGACATGACTAAGATGTACGTAAACAGGAACAAAGGTGTTCCCTGTTCAAAACTCTCATAAAGAAATTAATGGCGAAGGAAAGCGCAAAGCATACTTGAAAGAAAGGAAGTAAGTAAACTTATTTGATTGAGTAATCTTCATGGAAAGGATTAGAGGGGGTTAAATTGCAAATGAGAAATGAAAAAGAGTAAAGTAATTTATATGGCGTATTTTTACGCTTCCTAATATAATATTCTAAATGTGTATACATACGTGGATCAGAACAAAGAAGGAAAAAACACACAAAACCTTTGACAAAATTGCTGTCACCAAAATATCCTGCAAATCTTCATACTACTCCATTAACTAATGCAAGTTGCATCTTCAACCTAATGTAAAACTTGAAAATCAAATAGACTTTCATTTGCTGAAACAAAAAGTCATTGAATTCGTTTCTACATAGCATTTATTTTAATAGTTTACTGAAGGAACTGACTTTACACATCAGCTACAAGGAGAATAAATTTTTAAAAGTAAATCAACAACGAGAATAGGAAATAGCAACACATTTTATGTTTGGTATAACGTTCTCTAGTATTATATTACAAGCATATTAACATTTTCTGGCTGCAAATTTCAGTTCACTCTCATGATCAAAGCTCTTTATCGTTGTCCTTGTTGGATGTTATTCAGGGGTCATAAGAAGAGCCTCCAAATTTTATTTGTTTACTTTTAAAATGTCCAATACCGAGAAAAAGAAAAGCAATTCTTTTCATTAGATGTCATTACATGTTATGGCCGGATGGCCTTACCAGCAAATGTTGTATGTATTCTCCTACCTAAATGTGAGATTTAGAAGTCACAGTTATCCCATAATAATAGGTATGCCTTGCGTTTGTGCCTAAAATTTCACACCATTATGTTTTTTCCTTTCTCTGAGTAAAGGAGTCTTTTTATAAGTATCGCCTCCCATGGAGTGATATGAAGTCAAACTCATCCATCATGTCCGTGAGAAGAGAAGGTATAAATGAGAGAAGAGATCCAAGTTTATCAGAAAAGGATAAAAGGCAGCTTACAATTTGGATCAAGATGGCAAATTTTGCTACATCTGCCTGCGCTGTCCCTCACAGCCAGCCTGGAGACATTAGAAAATAAAAATATAAGGTGTCAAAATGTATGTAAGCTAGAAGAAAACAGAAATACTTGGAAAACTGAAGATAAGTGGGTCTCCTTATACAGAAAAATGGTGGTTGGGGGAATAACAGAGCTAGGGCCTAACAGACCTGAACAGGGCCTGAGCCCAGTTGGGGTAGGAAACCTGTAGCAGTTTGGAGCTACACCCTTTGCCTTCTGACACAGCACCCTGGGCAAGAGCTGATTGATGCCCCACACCCCCACATCCCCATGGGTGTTCTCACATGGTATGTCAGCCCATTGGTTGCTGTTGCTGACCAGGTAAACACTCAGAATCGTGAGTCATACAAATAAGTACATGGGTGTGATATTACCTGAAGGTCCACCTTGTACATATTCCTAGTGTGAGAGCAGTAGCATCACCCAGATGCAGGAAGACAATGACAGAACAAGGCTACGAAAAGAATAGGTACACATAGAACAGCTATTGTCTAGCTGTACCACTCACTTGGACCTGGCAATTGATACTAAAGATGGGTGTTGTCAGACAAGAGTAGTGCCTTGGGACATAAGAAGAGGACACCCTGGGGTGAAAAATTTCAATGAAAAATTGAAATGATTGAGCTCATAGTAAAGTACTTAGTTCAGACATCTGCCTTGCTCTTCAACCCCCACTTTTACCGAGAGAGGAGGAAAAGTCTAGATAGCCAACAGTCTCAAGAGGACAAACCTGAGCTTGGGACAAAAACAATCATATAGTATTGATTAGGCTCAAGCATTAAGAAAGAAAAGCAAAAAGAGGCTTTCTATAACAGAAGAGGTGAGTATTGGAGGAGGGATTTAAAACAAACATTATTAGTGTTTCAGAAAGACACAAAGGCACCTGCAAACATCAAGTAGAATACGTTGTTATGGATAAAAATCAGTTGGGAGATATTGGACATGAAAGATAACATTTTTGAAAGGATTCATGAACACCAATTATCTGCCTCTCTAGCACACATGGTATCTCCCATACCCAATGGCGCAAGATTCCTATTGGCTTATGTGTGACTTTCAAAGAACATGGCCTTGGATAACTAACGAATATGTGTTGTCTCCCTTGCTACAGTGATTGATTTGTGCATTGGCATGTAATCTAAAGTGGTCAAATCAAAGTGACTGTCAGATTCCTCCGTGGACTTGTGGGACACAGATGCTTCTTACTTGCTCTGGGTGATACGGTGTGAAGCCTAGAACCATTTTTCTATCATGACTGAAGTCAGCCTGAGCATAAAATCCACACATAAAGATGAGATCTGAGCCCTGCTGATCTAACAGCTGAAGATCGTTGCATTTTGGTTGCACAAGCCATTAAGTTCTCATCTTTAAGATAATATTTGTTTATTTTATGCTTGCAAAAAAGTGCTCAAACTGATAATAATAGATTGAATTAAAGAATAGACGAGTTCAAAAGAAAATTAGTGAGCTTAAAAGTAGGATTAAGAATAGCTTTCCAAAAACAGCAGGAGGAAATAAAGAATGAAAAGTATCAAAAAAAAAAATCTAAGAAAAATGTAAAAGCAAAAGTGTCAAACTGTCCAAAGAGAAGAACTAGTGACAAATGAATAATAATATATTTTTAAGTTAATATTTGTCTTTTTAAAAGATATTAGATTTCAATTCTCTTAAAATAAGCTTGGCACCCTCTAATTTTTTTTTTTTTTTTTTAGTGAGAGTTCAAAAGTGCCAAGCTTTTTAGGAGAATTGAGACATGCCCTGTAAAGTCATGTGAGGTCCCAGAAAATGCATAATACAGAGACTTTCTCTGACAGAACTTTTGGGAGAAGAGTTACAGTATGTAATAAATGATTCCCTGAGAAGACAAGAAGAAGGAGAATCAAAAAATGGGAAAGAAATTACCATTTTAATCGAACAACACATGATATTGAGTGATGCACAATTTTGTGCCACCAAGAAAAAAAATAGTTCAAAGTATGACAACATGCTTTCTTCCCACATTTATATTCTGAGGGATACTTATTTAAAAGTTACAAGTGCTATTTTTAAATGTGCCTTAGAATCCACAAAGTACAAATGTAAGGTATATTTTTTACTACAGGGAAAATATAACCTCACCATGAATATCTGAAACAATTTGAGATTAAAACTTCAGGCAAAACTGTCATTTAAATTGATGGTTTGGGGAGGTAATGATAAGAGAGTGGCAAAGCATTATAAAACTATTGCTTTTCCCCAAGGAGAGTATATATTATTAATAATCTTCAATAACTGAGCAAAATGTATACACATACATGCCTTAATAAATTAGACATAACTATAAAAATTAGAATGTAAAACTTCCAAATCAGTTGTAGAAAAAGAAAAAGAAAATAAATCTACCTAACAGTAGTTGGAAAAAGAAATAAAACAAAGAGAAAGCATACTAATGATCATTTGATCATATTTATCATATCATATTTATGAAAAAAGTGGCAGAAATAAGTTCACTTTTATCTGGTTTTATGATATGCATATATACATAGATTAACCGAGTAAAAGACCCATTTATTAGTTTTAATGAAATAGAACTAATATGTATTTTTTAAAATGAAGAAAATATTATGGCAAGATGGAAAACAAAGAGATGGGAAAAATATAACTAACAAATGTTAAAATAATACAAGTTAGTCGTTTTATTATGACAAAATAGTATTCAAATAAAACTGAAAATATGACAAAAATAGTGCATAGTGACTTAAGGAAAAAAACAATACCAAGCAGATGCAATATTCATAACCTTACATTACACAATTATATGGCCTTAAACTATGTAATATATCAAACAACAAAATAAGGAAAATACACAAGCTACAAATGTAGTTGGAATTTTTACACACATGTAAACATATTCACTGACAGATCCCAAAACACACTATTCTCAAAATTATGCTAGTTTATAGATTTGAGCAGCATGCTTATAAAGTATAATCTAATGGATACATTCTACAATTCTTGTACTATTCATTAAGACTCTATATGTCTCTCAAAAGCATGTAGAATAGTGAAATAATTCATACAGGAAATCTCAATACATTTTAATGTACAAACTTTTTTTCTGACAACAATCCAATTAACCTAAAAATCAGTGTCAAATAGATAACAAAAACCATTTTCAAGTTTAGAAAATTTAAAATCATACTTTTATCTAGTCAGTGGGTTAAAGGTGAAATCTTGAGAGTATTAAGTACGTCATGCAAGATAGTTAAATTTCAAAACATCAGAATGTTTATTTAGTGGGAAAAACAGTGATTCTAAATGTGTTTATACTTTAAAAAAAAATGCTGGTTGCAGTAGCTAACACTTGAAATCCCAACATTTTGGTAGGCAGAGGCAGAAGGATTATTGAGCCCAGGAGTTTGGTAACAGCCTGGGCAATACAGAGAGACCCTATCTCCACAAAAAATAAAAAATTAGCCAGGGTTGCAGCACATGCCTATAGTCTAAGCCATGTGGATTGCTTGAGCCCAGGAGGTTGAGGCTACAGTGAGCCATGATCTCACCACTTCACTCCCGTCTGGGCAACAGAGTGAGATCTTGTCTCACAAGAAGGAAGGAAGGAAGGAAGGAAGGAAGGAAGGAAGGAAGGAAGGAAGGAAGGAAGGAAGGAAGGAAGGAAGGAAGGAAGGGAGGGAGGGAGGGAGGGAGGGAGGGAGGGAGGGAGGGAGGGAGGGAGGGAGGGAGAGAGGGAGGGAAGGGAGGGAGGGAGGGAGGATAAATGAGCTTGAGTATTTGCATTAACAAAGTAAATAAACCATAAACATAAATTTAAAGAAATTAGAAAAGAGATCAAGAAATACATCACAAATCCACAAATCGGAAAACAACAAAACAATACGAATGATCACAACATTTAATAAGATAAACCTCTGAAAGCACAGATCATTTAAAAACAAGTAAGCATAAAAAGCAATAACAACAGAGAGAAGAGTTCCTAAAAAGCAAAAAAGCAGAAGTCAGAAAGAGAGAGAGAGAGAGAAAAAAAACTAAACACAAATATAGGCGCAATCTTAAAATTATAGAACATTTTGGAAAAAAAAAAAAAAACAAACCACAACGCAAAAATGCATTTAACAGGAATAAATATGGAATAATTACAAATAAGAGACTACCAGAATTGTCACAAAAAGGAATAGAGAATGGATTTAAAAACTAAATTAATAAAAGCCATAAAAACATGAGTGATCATCAACAATCCTCCACCACTCTAAAATTTCCAGGTCTCAATGGCTTACAAGCAGATTTTCCCATTCTTCAAAAACCAAAGTCACACTCACAAATGAATTGTTACCATACTGGAAAAACAATGAAAATTCTTAGCTTTTTAAATTATATTAATTGTGCTTCACACTTAGATGAAATAATAAAATGCAAAGATATAAATTACATACTCATTTTTCTTTTGAGCATAGATGTAAAAATTTTAAATAATATATTAGTTGATGCAACTTATGAGTATATGAAACAAAATGTAATTTCATGTAGATTTTTCTCAGGAATGCAGAATCAAATAAATTATTATATTCCTATCAATCATTTTATCTTGTGAAATTAACAGGTTAAAGTAGAAAAACACAAAATCACATCCCAGAGGTCAAAATGACATTTAATAACTTCAATACATATTCCCAAATTTAAAATATCTAAAGATAAGTAGAAGTAGAAGGGAATCTCCTTAACCTGATAAATGTTATTTATGAAAACCTTACAGCAAACATCACATGTAATGCAGAACCTGAAGAATCATTTCATTTAAAGTAAGTAGTAAAATAAGAATGTCTTTAATAAGAGAGAATACAATTATAGAAATTGAAAGAAAAGAAATAAAATTACTCTATATGCAGATTATATGGTCATGTTGACAAGATATTAGGCTAATTTAAAAATTCAGCAAGACTGCTAGGTAACAAAATAACCTATAAAATTCTGAAGTGTTTCTCAATAACCATAATGAAAAATGAAAATTATAATAGAATACTATATTCAATAACAACAATAAAATAATCACTACAGTATTAAGGAATTAACCTATCAACAAGAGAAAAAGAGAACAAGGCCTCCATGAAAAAAAGTTTGTTTCTTTGTTTGTTTTCATTTTTTGGTTTTTGTTGGCATTTTTTTTGAGACAGAGTCTTGCTCTGTCACCCAGGCTGGACTGCAGTGGCCAATCTTGGCTCACTGCAGCCTCTGCCTCCTGGGTTCAAGCAATTCTCCTGCCTCAGCTACCCAAGTAGCTGGGATTACAGGGATGTGCCACCACTCCTGGCTAATTTTTACATTTTTAGTAGAAACAGGGTTTTGTCATGTTAGCCAGGCTGGTCACAAACTCCTGGCCTCAAGTGATCCACCCGCCTTGGCCTCCCAAAGTGCTAGGATTACAGACGTGAGCCACTGCGCCCGGTTACCATTATCTCTTACGTATATAGAGGACAGAAATCTTCAACACAATACTAGCTAACCATATCTAGCAACATAGAAACAGAATAATACATTATAATCACGTGAGATCTATCCCAAAGATGCAAGGGAAATTTAACATCTGAAAAATCATGTAAACAGAATAAGAAACCAAAAGCATGATATCGTCTAAATAGCTGCAGAAAGCATATTGATGAAACATAACACACCTTCATGATAAAACACTAAGCAAACGAGAAAGAGAAGGAAACTTTCTTAACCTTGTGAAAGTCACCTGTGAAAAACCCACAAGGGACCTCACACTTAATAGTGAAAGTCCAGATGCTTTCCTCATAAGGTCACGAACAAGACAAGAACGTCTGCTATTGACTTTTCTATTGAACATTCTATGTGAGGTACTAGTCAGAGCAGTTGGGAAAGAAAGAATTAAAAAGCATCTAGATTGTGAAAAACGATGTAAAACTATCTCTACAGCACATTAATGTATATAGAAAACCCTAAGTGATCCACTAAAAAACAGTTAGAACTAATAAGTGAGTTTGTCAAGGCTGCAGGACACATCAGTGCACACAAATCAGCAGGATTTCTATACACTTGCAATGAACAATCCAAAAATTAAGGAAGTAATTTCATTTCCAATAACATCAAAAAGAATAATTAGGAATAAACTTAAGAAAAATATGCAAGATGTGTACACTGAAAACTACAAATATTGTTAAAATTTTTTAAATGTCTAAATGAATGAAAAAACAGCTCATGTTCATGTATGAGAAGGCTTATTATTGTTAAGATAGCAATATTCTCCAAATTTATCTACAAACTTGATACAATCCCTATTAGAATTCTAGCTGTCTTCTTTGTAGAAATTGATATTTTGACTCTAAAATTTATATGGAATAGCAAGGGGCTCACAATAACTAAAACAACTTTATTACAATGCAACAATAGTCAAGATAGTGTGGTACTTGTAACAGGGTGGGCATGTAGATCAATGGAATAAAATCAAGAGTCAAGAAAAGTTGTGTCTATTTGATTCGTCTCTCTTTTCTTCTTTATTAGTCTGGCTAGCAGTCTATCTATTTTGTCAATCTTTTCAAAAACCCAGCTCCTGGATTCACTGATTTTGTTAAAAGGTTTTTTTGTGTCTCTATCTCTTTCAGTTCTGCTCTAACAGAAATAACAAGAAATTAATTATTTCTTGTCTTCTGCTAGCGTTTGAATTTGTTTGCTCCTACTTCTCTAGTTCTTCTAATTGTGATGTTAGGGTGTCGATTTTAGATCTTTCCTGCTTTCTCCCGTGGGCATTTAGTGCTGTAAATTTCCTTCTAAACACTGCTTTAGCTGTGTCCCAGAGATTCTGGTACGTTGTGTCTTTGTTCTCATCGGTTTCAAAGAACTTACTCATTTCTGTCTTACTTTCGTTATTTACCCAGTAGTCATCCAGGAGCAAAGTTTCTCTAAATGTGGAAAATGGTATCTTTATTCCAGGTTTGCAGTGACATTTCTGTATCCAGCTTCTAGATCACCCATGCTCCATGGCTGCATAATTGTTAGTCAGTTCTTTTGATAATTACAAAAAGAGTTTCCAGTCCAAATCCAAATTGGTGTATCCTGATGTATTCTTCCCAAGAGAAAATTTTCTATCTACCACATTTGATTCAGATTACAAAACCTTAGGAAATGAGTCAGTTCTTATTTAAGTTAACAACAAGTTCTCTACAGATTGAAGTCCTAAGAGAAAATTTATTTTCAAGGAAACAAAATGCATATCTCGACCACAGGACCAGAGGAAAAAGGAGAGTGATGGCTACTTATGCCTTAAAGAAAATGCTCTCCTCTTCTCTAGCATCTTAAATATTGCCTCCCTCAATCATTTCTTCATGTGATTAAACACTCTTGACTTCCCCAAACTTTTTCTCATGCATCACATTATTTGCTGCACAACCCTTGACCAGAGAATGGGACAGCACTATTACAAGTAGTGTAGTACATCTGACAGGCTACATGAAATCAAAAAGATAGAGCCATTGACATGTGCCCAGAAGCCTGGATGACAACATCGTTTCCACTCTAAAACACCATGCTGGCCCTGGTTCTTTTATCCTCAAACACAAATGACACAGACGCAGGTTTTAGGAGCTTCATACTTGTAAGTTGTTTTCATCTTGCACTGTTCAAGTGAGGTTGAGTTTAAAAGAACTTGAAGACATTGAAGAGATGTCAAGCAGGCAGCCAATGGAAAAGAGGCTTGGTGTACGAGGTCTGTGTTTTATGTATATGGCCAAATTTGTAAGTGTTACTGACAGGGAAGAGGGCAGGATGGGAGGAGTCTTTAGGATGTACAACATTTAATGGCCAGTAAGAGAGGGAGAAGAGATGTCAGTGAAAAACGAGCCAGGGCAGAGTTGGTCCAAGCGCAGAGAGGATTCATATGAAGGAATGGTCAACAAGACCAACTGCTTGTAAGATGTCAAGATTGATGAAGACTAAACATTGTCCATAAGATTGAGTGATTTGGGAGTTAATGTTGACCTACCAATTAGGACTTCACAAGATAGAAAAAAGTGAAGCCAGAATAAAGAGTAAATAAACAGAGATTATAAATATAGAAGATTGGTGGTAAAGAGGAAGAAAAAGTAATTTATTCTTATGTTTAGATAGAGAAGAAAGCTTAAAAGTTGTTTTAATTTTTTTAAATTTATTTTGTTTTTTTGTTTTTTAAAATAATTTTTAAGTCAATGTGATGTGTTAACTTCAGAAAGAGATGTTTATTATACAACAAGTGTGGACTTTTCAATAATTTACAATTCCTGGAAAAAAGGACAGATGTTGCAATCCATAGAAAAGGAAAATAAATTACATTTAGGTAAGAAAGTGATAAGTGGTTTGTGTTTAATGGTAACTTTTAACAATTACTGCCAAGTTAATGCATACGTTTTTACATTTTCAGTCATCACCATAGAGTCACCAAAATATACTACTTATCTATTGTCCGGTTTACAGATGATAAAACCAAAACCAAGGGAGTCTAGCTAATCCAGGTGATAGGAGAAAAGTAAAAGAATCAAAATGTGTATCTGGCTGAAAGCCTAACGTAATGTTTCCAGACAAGGAGTTGGAGTTTTTTTCCTATAAGGCATCAGATAATAAATATTTTAGGTTTCACAGGTCCTATGGCCCCATTATAACTACTCAACACTGCACTTATAGCATTTATAGATTATGCACACACAAACAGGACTGTGTTCCAGGTTAAACTTTAGTTATAGACTCTGAAATTTGAAATTGATATGATTTTACATGTCATGAAATATTTTTCTTTGGATATTTCTTAGCCATTCTAAAAATATAAAAAATATTTCTAGCTCCTGGAGCACACAAAAACAGGCAGTGAGGCAGAATGGCCCATGACCATATAGTTTGCTGATCCTTTCACTGGGTAACATTGTCACCCCAGGGCTATTCTGTATCTTATGGTGACTCTGGGCTACCACTCTATTTCAAATAGCTTACCTCCTGCTTTAGCAAAATCTGTATGGTCTTCTAATGTCTAATCCTCTTCATATTTTTCAGTCACATTTGCATTCCTCCCCTAGACATATTTGTACTAATATTTTTTGTCATTCTAAATCAACCACCCTTTTTCTCTCTCCGTCTTTCTCTTTGTAAATCTGTTCCTCGCTTCTCAGGCCTTTTCTTGCATCTTTGCTTCTCTGAGCAAATTACACAATCCTCAGCAGTCCCATTTTACATCATGCCACAAAGACTTCCAGCTGGGCAAAGGTATTGTCCACTCATATGCTATTCACTTGTCTCTGTCCTGCTTGGCAAACTACTTTTTTCACTTAAGATAACTTTCCTTTGTGCACTTCTAGTTCCAAAGTTCAAAGAAAGAGAAAATATGTAATTACACCATGCTTATCCTATCTCAGCAAGTCTTCTGATAGCAAGAGTTTATTTGTTATGTTGCTGACCAGAGGGGAAGGTGTACCCATTAGTGCCAAGGGTTTGATAGATCTCAGCACACGGAAATATTCCTGGGGGCTATGTTTCATCTCAAGCGTATGACTGAATTAATCCCCAGGTTATGCCACAACTTTCCTTTGACACTTAGGTAATAAATAAGACATACTTTTAAAATAACTTTCCCTTTAGGCTGGAATATTTCCGACAACTGACTTGACTCTGATTTGCTTTCATCCAGAAGGAACTTGTTGTCAAGGAGCCTCTTGTTCATGACTTAGGGGCTGAATAGGCACCCCCATCTCCTAGACTGCAGTCCTGAATTAGGTCTTTCTCTGAATAAATTCTTAATTATCTTTCTACTTAGCTGCAAGCTCATTAATAATCTACTAGATTGTGCAGCCACTTAAGTCCCTAAGGCTTTGATTCCTCAAAAATGCAAACTGAATACCTTAAGTATAATGTTTGCAAAAGTAGATCATGTCAGGATATGAAAAAGAGCCTTGGAATCAACTTTATTCCTTTGTGTAAAGAACTTTAAATGTATCATATTTCACATGAAAAAGTCCACTGTGATACTCTAAGTACTCAAATCTTTTCTAAACATAATTTTATTTCTATCTCATGTACACGTTTTGAGGAACCGCTGCTGAGACTGAAAGAGGAAATCTAAAAAGAGACAGCATGGACAAGTGGGGACTGGAGACTGAACAGTGAGAACTGTTTGGTTCATTTACCCCACGGAAAAATTGTGAAACCAGTGGGGTCTTTATGCATTTTTAGGTTGACATCTGAAATTTTTATCATAATTCTAATAACTGCAAAAGATATGGTTTCCCATGCATTACATGCTTTATAATACTTTTAGTATATTTTGATTGAAATTGGCAGAGTTTGTTCATTCAATTAGTGGAAAATTCCAGTCTCCAATCAAACCTATCAAAGAGGTTAAATTTCTGAGAGAAAAAGTCTGACTTCATTTTTAGAGTCAATCAACTTGGTACTACATATGGCTTCTATGAGCTCCTCGCTGCTGAGTGAGAATTCTGAGATATTAACCACCCAGCCCCGCCATGGTGCCTTGCCTGGACATGCTTCCTCACAGAAACATTGTCCTTCCTTTTCCTCAGGAAGGAAACATTCTTGGCTGTCCTTTTGTTGAGTGCCCAAGAGGTTTTACACACTGGGTCAGAGCACTGTCCAGACAACTGAGAGCGGTGCTTGCCTTTTCTCCCTGCCTGTAGAGTAGAAAAAGAACAATTAACAAAGGGGAAGGGAGAAGAAGAACTAACAGAGGGACTCTTGAGCAGAATAATCTTAGGGACGAATACAGATGGAAGTTAAGAATCTAGAAAAGTGTTTTCTTATCCAGGCTCCCTGGAAAAAAGTGTTTTCTATCCAGGCTCCCTGGAAAATATTCCCATGTCCATAAGGATATATATGCCCAGTGGTGATACATCTCTAAAGAAGACACGAAGAAATAAAAAGGCAAGATGAGAGACAAGACACCAACTCCCAAAGAAAATTGACGAGTTTCTCAGCCCTTCAAGGGCTATTTGAGAGCACCTCGGTGCTGTGCAAGTCACTTTATGCAGTATGCACAGCAGACAGAATTTCCTGTGGTATGTGAAACTTACCAAGCGACCAAGGGATCAAACTGGAACGAGCAGAGAAGAGCTCTTTAGAAGTAGAAGTGAGAGAATGCTCCTAACTGATTCGCAGACACAACACATTCCAGCACTCCCAGTGAGCGCCAGAAAACCTGGGGGTCCAAACCTAAAAGACAGGTGACATCAACAAGGCTGGGATGATCCTTTTTGCCAAAGATTTTTAATCTCTTTATGTGGGCTACCCATACAATGTCTGAAACATGTTTTATGGCATTTTGTCAAATTCCTTGTTGTAGGATTGTTGGTTTTTCAGATACCCTCAAGAGTCCTGAGAAAGTTGAACAGGCCACCTGGCAATGCTCCGCAAAACTAATTAGTGAGGGGAAGTATTGAAAAATCACTCTGATGGCAGTGTAGCAATTACAAACCATTGAAAGTGTGAGGCAGATGGTGAGGTTCATATGTTGTCTTACTTATCAGTTCAACAAAACTATACCAAATGCCCACCATGTGCAAAGTGCAACTAATAATGAAAAGGCAGGTATGCAAATTCATAAGATGCAATACAGGAAGTCTGACTTTACTGGACAAACGCTATCAGCATGAGCAATTCACGAGTGTGACCCTGCCGTCTTAGCCATCTAATCTTCTACCACTGCTCAGCGTTTTCTCACTTCTGGACATTCCTCAAACCCTTCCTCCAACTGAATATTCTACCATGTCCTTGGCTTCCTCTCCCCATGGGGGTGAAATCATGTGTAGGCTGCTTGGCACGTAAACACATCTGGCCACATTACTTCCATGCACATTGCTGTGAGTTCATTCACCACACTGCATCATCTTTGTCTTCCTATATCCCCCAGCAGTTCATGGAGAATAACATGGCAAGGACCATGTCTTACTCTTCTTTATACATAGAATGTTTGACAATGTCTGACACGTTGCAGGCATAGTAGGATCAAATCCCACTTTCAAAGCCAAATGAAGTGTGCCTGATTGCCCCTTGACCTTGAGGATTCCTTTCCTCTTCTCCCACACCACTCTTGATATATCTAAGGGCTGCTCTTAAACACTGCAAATATGGTAGTTACTTGTGTAGTCTACTAATCCAACTATGCTCTGAGCTTCTTGGGAAAAAGAAATGTATTTTGCTTTTCTTTGTAACCTCCCCAGGATCCACCAGAAAAGGGAACAAGACCTTCTGCTTACATAACCCAAGCTAACAAAGCCAAGCAGCCCTTCCCACTGCTCCATTCTTTGTGTGCGCCTCTGTCTCCTATGGTCACTTAATTACAGCCACTTGGACTTCTATTATGACCCTTAAGCCCTGCTCAAACTCATTCGCATCCCAGGGCCTTCACAATTGTTGCTTTGTCTGCCTGCAACATTGGCCCCTTGCTCCTCAGAGCTCAGCGTTTTTGATTCCTTCAACGCTAAGTTTAAATACTATTTCCTAAAGAATCATCCTCAACCATACTCAGATCAGTAGCCCTACCACAGGCTCATCATGTCTTTTATGTCACCTGGCTTTTTTCCCTTGTTTATTTATTATTCGCATGCTCCTCCCCTCAACATGCGCACGCACACACACACACACACACACACACACACACACACACACAAATGCATGGTCAGCCAGGAGAGTCCTGGTCTGTCCATTGTCACTGCTTTACCCCCAGTACAGTGCCTAGAACAAAGTAGGTGTCTAATAAATATTATCAATTGAATAACTAAATTATAAAATATTAGGTAATTCAAGAATTATTGCTGGAATAAAAAATAAATAATGAAATAAAGTCATTGTATCCTATCTTCATTCATTGTTTCAAAACACATAAAAGCATTTTCTGAAGAATAAATTCATTTCTTGGCATCTAAATTGATATCTTTGCAAAACCAAAACTCACTAGGTGTTGGGACCTTGGGAGAAATTGACTTTTCTCAAAAAATGAGTGCCGGACAAAATTCGATCTAAAACTGCATTAAAAACAAGTCACATTACATTAAATTGGAAAGCAGTATAGCACATTATTCAATTAAACCCCAGAACCCACTAACTAAAACCTCAATGAACTGAAAATATAGCGGGGCTCCACTTTTGTGCAAAGCGTACGTACATCTTAGCAGCTGGGCCAGGACTTGCTATTCCTTAAGAAGGTTATGCCCCACAGTCAAACATTCGTGAAGATGCAATTGTGTGCTAGGCCCCGGGCTCAGCTTAAATGGCACATACACAGAGAAGAGATGATGGACAGTCAGGAAAGAATGGAATAGTAAGGAATGGGGAAGAGGTTTGTTGTTGGGGAGACTTCCCAGAGGAGGTGACGTACATATACGTGATGATCTACTTTGGGAAGGAAAACCACTAAGACAAGTAAGAACCTGTACTAGCCCAAGGGAACAGCGGCTGCCAGGGAAAATTGAATGAGGTCAGGCTATGCTCCTGCCCAACTAGGTTGGCAGCAATAAGCAAAGAGAACTGAAAAAAAAAAAAGAGTAAAAGATAAGATATTCAATCATCACTTATAAAAATTAACGAGGTCAGGAGATTGATACCATCCTGGCTAACATGGTGAAACCTTTCTCACTAAAAATACAAAAAATTAGCCTGGCGTGGTGGCACACGCCTGTAATCCCAGCTACTCAGGAGGCTGAGGCAGAGAATCACTCGAACCCAGGAGGCAGAGCTTGCCAAGATCATGCCACTGCACTGCAGCCTGGGTGATAGAGCAAGACTCCGTCTCAAAAAAAAAAAAAAAAGTCAAGTATACTTTTAAGGTAAGAAGTTTTAAGAGTTTTAAAAGCAAACACTGACATAAAGAAAGTTTTTGAGTACAGAGTAATTGATTAGCCATTTAACCTAAGCCCTACTCCCCATAATAGAATTACTTAATAAACTTTTAATTTTGGAATAATTTTGGGTTTATAGAAAATACATGAAGATATACCAAGAGTTCCCACATGCCCTTCACCCAGTTCTTGCTAGTGCCATGGCTCATACTGCCATGGTACTGTTGGGACTCAGAATATGATATCTCAAAGCATAGTCCTCTGGCATGAAGGGTACTTCGAGCTAAAGGAGACTGGAAAAGCCTCAGAAACAGAGCCTTTCTGACCTTTTCCTTTTCTCCTGACTCCAACCCCTGTTCCTTCCCCTGAAGAGTTCCATAGGAACCGGAATCCCTCTCTCCTAACCCAGGCCATAGAAACTTGAACTCTTCCCCAAAGTCAGCCATAAAACTTAGAAAGTTAACTCCCTGACCCTCTCCCTCTCTCTCCAAGACCCTCATGTGACAGGTGTCCTATCTTATACCCATAGGAAAGGAAGGTCACACAGAGGTCAGTGTTCGGGTGAGGGAGAAAGGACAAGATGGAAGAAGGTAAAGAAGGTAAACAAGATGGCGCAGTTCCGGGTTCTCCATCAGCAACTTTCCCACGCCCAGGAAAAACTCCCGTGCCCAGGAACAACACCGATTGTCTGCGCCTGCGCATTGTGACGTCAAAATAAAGAAACCAAAACTTACCCAGCCATGCCTATGGAGATGCCCTTACCCCCGCCCCTGTCCTGCCCACCTCAAGCCCCATCCATAAAAGGCCACTCCCGGAAGACATCTGCGTGAACTTCCTCAGCCCCTCCTCATATGCGGACCTAGGAGCCTCGCCTGAGAACGCCAGATCGACTTCCTCGGCCTCTACCGCCTGAGACCAGTGAACCTCGCCCTTTCCTCCTTCACACTGGCTAGCTAATAAAGTTTTTTTACCTTGCCTACTTGCCTCATCTCTGGCGCCTGCTC
Organism: Macaca mulatta; assembly: GCF_049350105.2. Taxonomy (NCBI): domain Eukaryota; kingdom Metazoa; phylum Chordata; class Mammalia; order Primates; family Cercopithecidae; genus Macaca; species Macaca mulatta. Next base: position 14,991,272 of record NC_133417.1, read on the forward strand.
CGGTGGTCGCATAAAACAAATCAGTCAGGAAGAATCCAAACACACAGGCCTTGCCAGGCTCCCCCTCAGGCTGTCACCTTTAGATCACACTCTTCGATCCAGTTACGTTTCTACCTGACTGTCTGTTTTTCATCAAACCTAAGAATGAAAATGCACATTTCCCACTGAGTCTTTGGCTCTTCATTTCTGAAGGCTCCCACGTCACATAAAACTTTGATTAAATAAATGTGCCTGCTTTTCTCTTGTTAACCCATCTTTTGTTACAGGAGTGTCTGCTGTGACCTTATGATGGGCGAGGAAAGAGACTACAACTTTCCACCCCTACAGTACAGTTGTCGAAACTAAGAAACCGACATTGGCATATTACTACAGACGTGATTCAGATTTCATCATTTTTATCACTAAGGCCCTTTATGTGTTTAAGGATCAAATCCAGAATACCACGTTGCATTTAGCCAACATAGTATTTTAAATCACAACCTTCCTGTGAATGGGGATAAGATTAACTATAGTTATGAATTCTAAAAAGAAGGATGTCATAGCACAATGAATCATAGTCACCTGCTGACTTTTGTTTTTAATAAAAGGGTGCTATACTATGCAAAACCTGTTTCCTAATAAAGCATGGTTGGAACATTGTCCTTTGATTACAAAATTAACTTTTCTTGTTGACTTTCATTATAATTTCAGAATATTTTATCCTTGTTGCTGAATGAGCTTCAATAGACAGTGCTTCCTAACACTTAACTTTAATTTCCCTCTTTCCATACCCTTGAGCAGTTAATGATCTATAAACATATTCTTACTTGCATTAAGATGTTGATGCGGCTTTCTTCTTTTGTAATTTTTTTTTAATCTGTCCCTTTTGGAAATTAACTGTGTATGAGGTTTTCTAAGAATGCATTCACAGAAGGATATTTTGAGTGCTAATTATGCTGAATGGAATCGTCTCACCACTGTAAGGTAAGTTCGTGCTCTATGATTTGTGCAAGTCCCTCAGCCTACCCACAGCTCATCCCAGTGAAGGGGAGAAAGGGGAACTCCACAAAAGTGGGATCCCAACCAAGTTCTGACAGACAATGGGGAAAAAGAGATGCAGCAGAAATGAAATAAACATGTGACATGTATATAATATTCTATTTAAATATATTTCATTTCACTAAGCATAACAACATCCTTTTAGTCATTCACTCTCTTTACTTCTCTTCCTTTCCTTTTATTAATAGAAGTAAGATGTAACAAACTAATTTCAGTGTCTGCCATTGTCCTCCCATCTCCTCTCTCTCCCAAAGTCTTCCCCCAACATAAAACCGTTTTGATTTTTGTTTTTGGTATTATAGTCTTTATTTTGATATTTTAATGAAATACACTATTAAGGCATATGTTACACACACGAACTCACAAACACACACACACACACGCACACACAATTCGTCATTGGCTCAAATGGCAGAGTCAACCCAGATGAAAAAGTGTACGTCTGTAGGCTGCAAACAAGGTTTGTGTTTTTGCTGAACAACCTTGTTTGAAATCCATCCCCTGACCCCCCACCCCCAGCCTTCTTTCCCTGGAGATCGCAAGGATAATAATGCATACCTAGCAAAGAGTTGATGCCAAATAAATGGTGGCTTCAATTATTCGATTTTCCTCCTCAAGTCTCCTGTAAGGGTACCCTATGCACCAATAATAACCGCAGTTTTACTTTGGTTTGCTTTCCAGAGGAGAGCTTGGTTTGTTCTCAGTCTTTGTTCTGTATCCCTGCCTTGGGTGTTAATAGAGGCTGATGAGTGGGAGTGGATTTTCTAAACACAGAAAAAAGAATAAACAAAACTGTCAAGAGAAAAGAGTACAATCTATTAGAGGTTTTGATCACCCTATTTGTCACAGAGAAATAACAGATGCATTAATGCACACAGCACTTATAATTCAGAGATCATCGTTACACCAAATGACAAATGATGTTACTGTAATGTACCATTTGTCTTTTCTCACATAGTTAAAAAACCATAATTACTGAAAATCATGACAACTTGCCAATTAAACAGACTCATTCACCCACAGATGAAGCATGCATCTTTGCATTTTGCAAATTAAATAGAGGTGTGTGGGGAGGATAAGAACCAAAGTGTGTAGTACAGTGATTTATTAGGAAGCTTGAACAGGTACACATTAAAAGTAAAACAGTTTCTACCTGTCTTCTAGAGCATCTGAGCCACCTGAAAAAATTTCCAGTTGTGAAAAACAGTAATCTTTCTGTTTTCTTCCTAAAGGCTTTGAGACTTCATAACAATCTTACTAATAAAGTTAATCTAGTCGCATCTTTCTTTTACATTTATTGTGCCAGTGGACAAATGATCTAGTACAAGTAAAAAGAATGGATTAATCTTATATTATTTGAAAAAAATAGTTTTAAATGTACATAAAACCTCTGGGCATACGATTTTGGAAATAAATAATAAAATGCATTACCCCCAGAAAAACGGTACAGAAAGGGAGGAAAGAGTCCAGGATATGGCAACAGACAGCTGATTGAGTGCCTGAAAGGACTTGAGAGAAGGGCTGGTCAGGGCCAGCTGACATCCAGCCCTGACGAGGAGAGAAAAAGTGACAGTATACTCAATACATAGTGTTTCTGGTCTGGGTGACTTTAGGACCCAGGAGGATGAGGGTAGCCCTCTTAGCAAGTGGAGCTCAACTTTGTTCACATGTCACAAGAGTCTATGGATTCTGTAATACATGTCAATTCCTAGAAGCAGAAACTTGCATTTGCCTTTGCCTGCTGACAGACCACCTCTATATTTGGCAGAAACTACCGCTTTTGTTACACAATGTAAAATAAAGAGCCATTCCCTTGAGAGAGAGAGAGTGTGTGTCTTAAGGAAAAACAGTGTAAGACTAAGCACGGTGGTTAACGCCTGTAATCTTAGCACTTTGGGAGGCCGAGGCGGGCAGATCACCTGAGGCCAGGAGTTCGAGACCAGCCTGGCCAACATGGTGAAACCCTGTCTCTACTAAAATACAAAAATAGCCAGGCATCGTGGTGCATGCCTGTAATTCCAGCTACTTGGGAGGCTGAGGCAGAAGAGTCACTTGAACCCAGGAGGTAGAGGTTTGAGTGAGCCGAGATCGCGCCCCTGCACTCCAACCTGGGCGACAGAGTCAGACTCTGTCTCAAAAAAAAAAAAGAAAACAAAAATGACAGCGTAGTAATCCAAGTGCAGATATTTTAGGTTTGTTTAGTAAGATAAATTCTGTTGTGCATCAACTAGAGGCCACCATGGAGAATGTGGTTAGGTGCACAGGTTGTGGGGACAGTGGGTAAAGATCTCATCCCAGGGTCCCCACATCCTGCAGTGGCTGCCATAGGGAAACTCCCTTAAACTCACTCTGCTTCTGTTTTCTCCTCTTAAAATGAGCCTAATCACAGTACCCAATTCATAGGGCTATTGTGAGCATTCGTGAAATGAATCTCCTGCCCGTGGTAGATGCTCAGTAAGTGTTGGGTGTTTGTTGCTGGGTGGGAAGGGATATGTATTTCCTCTGTTTGTGTTTAGATAGCAAAATTCTAAAATTGGTGTCCAGTTTGTTAGAGATGGATCTGATTTGCAGAAACCATTGCAATGAGGAAGTTAGCAGAAATGTGGCCTTGCCGTCTGTTGGAGTGTGAGATTTGCCAGCTACAATTATAAAAAGGGCTAATTAATTTTAGAATGGAGAAAACCCAAAAAGCAGTTTTCGTTTGCAAACAAAATTGTGTTACAGTCAGAGCTTTCATAAAGAAAAATCCAAATACCCCAAACTCATCTTTGTATTTTGTGAGGATAGGATCATCATCAACAGCAAAAATATCTACTTCTTTGACGGTAATGAAACTGGAAATGATAATTTAAGCAGGGAGCACCAGTGTATGAGACTATAGAATTTCCATTTGTGCTAGCTATACTTCTCTCTTACAGAGCTGTTTGAATTTCCCTTGGGAAAAGATGCAACGCAGACTGGCTTTGAAACTCGGACTCCTTGGCCAAAACATGCACTTTTGTTTCCTTTTAATTTGTTCAAATGCATCATCAACACAACCAGAATCCCTGTGCAGTTGGTACTGGGCTAGTTCATTAGCAAGTGTAAATAAACAGGTGAGAGAAAATAAACTGGCTGTTTAGAATATATTTTGCCATTTTTTGGCAAATGGTCAAAGGGACAGCTTTTACATTTCTAAAGAAGAAGGTGACATATGACTTGGATGGATGGATGATCCTAATCTACTGTATTTCACCAACTCTTACTTAGCACAAGAAATGGAAATATTATCTCAGCAGAACCACAGTAGCATCCCATAAGGAGGAGATTGGGAGAATAGAGAATTTTGGGGTCTGAGCTCAAGTGACTTAAGGCAGAGCTTTCTGTGCAGGAAATCAATTGTCATTGGGCTTGGTTCATAATGTTGTGGTTTAGGACTGGTAGCACAATTCAGTGGGGTCTTGAAGTGAGTCTGAGGAATAGACTAGGTTGGATAGGGAGCCAATAAGCAAGCCATTTTCCTGGACAAACCAGTTTGTGGAAATTCCCTGAAGCAGCTGGGAAGTTATTTATTGATTTATGCCTTTATCTTACTAAAAAAAAATAAAAAGAATGTCCTGGAATAAATTGTGAAGTTATATGTTTATAGTCAGCCTCAGTCCTCCATCCTGATAGTGAAGCTCTGTGAACACAAGTTGTCCCTTCTCTCCTGATACCATGTCAAGTGCCCTTTCCCTCATACCACACTCTTCTCCTCTCTGCCCAGGGCCAGAACTCTGCTTTAACTACAGAATGCCAATTCCATTCCCATGCCCTATCTCTCTTGCAAGTGCACAGCACTGAAGTTGAATACTTTAAAGCTCTCAGTCTCAAAGTCCTGTCTGTGAGCTGGCTCTGAGCTGCTTGTGCTTTAATTCCCTGGGGAGTTTTTCTTTTCTCCTGGAACCCTTCATTTTTAATGTATCATATATTTTTCCAGAGGATGTGCAGAGCCAGGTTTGTGAATCCTTGAACCAGGAGACAGAAATGAGTAATAATTCAATGTTTCTTCAGCTGATTAAAGGCAAAGAAGACCTAAATACCTTCTTGTTCTTTCTATGACACCATGAAGAATGTCGGATTCAAATGCTTGTAACTGAAATGATTATATATGGTATTTAGGACTACACTTTACTAGCAATAAGCAGTACCAGGTAAAAGGTTTAAATACAATGCACGGAAGATCTTTTTCAATTAAGAAAATTGCTCTCATCAACTTCTTCCCATTAAAAGTTGAGGGAGGGAAAAAGGTGAGTCACATTGTGTCTGGATGAAGCATTAGACCACAGGGCAGTGCAAACACAAAGAATGAGAACCACTGGGCTGGAAAGGAAACACAGCTGGAAACTCAGTCTGTGAAGCTGCCTAAATAGCAGCTGTAGGGGATCACACATTCTGACAGGAAGTATGTTGCCATAATTTGGAGAAGATAAAGGAAGTGAGAATTACTGGTTCTTTGTGACTGCAGGTATGAGAGATAATTTTTTTTTAATACTGGAGGAATTCTGAGACTCCCCCATCCTCAGGGGTAGGCAGCCATCTGTTTTGCCCATGACTACAATGGTCCTCTATTAGAACTGGTATTTGCCTTATGCTTTCAGTTCAGGCAGGTTGGGTCAGGTTATGCCTCAGTAACAAACGGTCCCAAATCTCTGTGACTTTACACATCAAGCGTGCCCTTTTCCTTCACGATAAACATCAGTACAGTTCCACCAGGAGCACCAACATTAATGGGGATCCATCCCTGCATGTACTTGTATGACATGTTAGCAGAAAGGGCTGTTGGGAGTCATACACTGGCTCTCAAGCTTCCATCTGTAAGTAACACAGTTCACTTCCATTTCAATTTCATTTGCCAAAGTTAGTCACATGACCACACATAATTTCAAAAGGGGAAGAAAATTTATCTCTATCATATGCCCAGAAATAAGAGAACCAGAGCACATTATTTATCAACAGCCTCCAAACGTTAACTTAGGTTTGAGAAATAGACATTCTCACACTCAAATTGCAGCTCCAACAACAACTACTAGGCAGCCTGAAAAGTACTGAGAGAGAAAATGGGTCCCTAGAGAAGCTGTTTGCATTATCTCTCCGATGGTTCATATTGATGGGCTGGGTTAAATTAAAAGAGCCAAAGCAGGAAAGACATTAGCTATCCCAATCTGTCCCATCCTTTAATCAATGCCAAATCCCTCCCTGCTGTGAAATGTTCTATGACTGTCTCAGGCTGCATTGTTCTCTCTTGTTTCTTCAGTTATCACCAATACCTAGCACATGGTCACACTTTGATAACAATGGGGGAAGTGAATGAATGCTTGTAAATCAATATTCTGGGGGAAAGAGTTCTTCCCCTCTATGCCACTCCACAAAGTGCCTAGGCCAAGGATGGGCACACAGTACAAAAACCATAACTCTCTAACAGTTGATTGACTAAAAACAATAATAAACACCAAATTGATGGATGTGAGCTGAGCCCCTGATGGTTCCCTCAAAGAATAGATGCCATTTCTATTAAAAGCACATTGCTTATTCCTCCCACTCAGCCTGGCCACACAGAGTGAGTTGGAAGACTGCTGAATATAAATGACATTTGGCTGGGTCCTTGTGAGGACAGTCATTAATATTGCTAACAGGTCCATGTGTTAAACTTGGCCCAACACGGGCACCAGATGCATCCTCCCAGGCAACCTGGGGGCCCTTCTGATGACTCCTCCAGGCCAGGCACACCGCATCTGCTTGCATTCAGGCAGCCTGGCCACTTGGCTCGAGACAGAGCATCCATGGCAAGAACGAACACTCTCCCAGCGAGGCTCTACTTCATGAAAAATGAAGGTAGCTGGGGAGGTTGAGTCCTGCTGGTGGATCTGGTCTACAGATGGTGTACTTCTTCTAATGACCGGGGACAGCCGATTGAAAGACCATCTAGGCCTACTTCTGCAGTCCCAGAGGAGTTAGATAAATTCAACAACGATTTATAATAATTGTATGCCTACTTTGTATCTAGCCCTGTGATCAGGAAAATGGGCAATCAGAGATTCAGAAGAAAGATGAACCAAGGCGTCCTTTGACAAAGGTGTGATCTTAAAGTTGGACAGTGTGTAATGAGAGAAGGAAATAAATTCCTCACAAGGGTTAAACATTTTTTAATCCACTAAAGGATTCACAGACGTTAATTCTTTTAATATTTGCAATCATCCTATGAATAGACACTAATATCTCCATTTTCCAGATGAGGAAACCAAGGCTCAGAGGTGACACAGCTTCCCCCAAGGTCTGACACTTGATAGAGTTAAGATTTAAACCTCTGATTCTGAAGGCCATGTTATGAGATTGTACATTATATGTTGAGGGCTACTGAGTTCAAATAAGTCAGGCTCAGATCATGACGAATAATAAGAAACATTTCCAGAGTGCTCAATAGGCACCTTACAACTTTCTACGCCCATTCTGTGGAATAACTTGTTTATCTTATAGCAACCCCATCAGTTCGGTACTAACATACCCTCACTTTATAAATAAGGAAACATGCACGGAGACTTTACATAATCAGCCCAAAGTCACACAATGAAGTGGAGAAGTAGGGATTTGAACCTAGGTGAGCAGAGTTTGTCTTCCTGCCCACTACACTGTATTAGTATTACAAGTAATGGTCACTTCCTTCCCTTAAGCCCCCCTCCCCCAAATATGACCAGACCATTAACTGAGAGGGTTATTTATTGTTTTTATCTATCTTGTCTCAAAATAAAAGTTTACAAACTTTTAGAGAACAATCTCCCCTGGCTTTAGTTTTCAAAACCTAGAGAAGGAGGGCTTTAAAGATTAGGTGTGGTCAGAGTTGATAGATAGATAGATAGATAGATAGATAGATAGATAGATAGATAGATGATTGATAGACAGATAGAAATAGATAGATAGATAGAGAGATAGATAGATAGATGATAGATAGATAGATAGATGATTGAGAGACAGAAAGAGATAGATGATAGATAGATAGATAGATAGATAGATAGATAGATAGATAGACAGATGATTGATAGACAGATAGAGATAGATAGATAGATAGATAGACAGATAGATGATTGATAGATAGAGATAGATGATAGATAGATAGATGATTGATAGAGATAGATAGATAGATAGATAGAAGACAGATAGATGATTGATAGACAGATAGAGATAGATGATAGATAGATAGATAGATAGATAGATAGATAGACAGATAGATAGATGATTGATAGACAGATAGAGATAGATGATAGATAGATAGACAGATAGATGATTGATAGATAGAGATAGATAGATAGATAGATAGATAGATAGATAGATAGATAGATAGATAGACAGACAGACAGATAGATGCATATAAATTTTTTTTAAACTTCTGTCTAAGCCAGGAAGAGTGGAGGAGGGAATAGATCCCACAGGTGAAAGTGTTAGTTACTCTCCTCCTGAGAAAGGTGATAGGACTTCTGTTAGTAATATTGCATAGTAGAAAGGCTGCACATGAGGAGGTAAGGCTCCTAGCCTCATGAATAATCTCCTTGTACAAGTTTAATATAGAAACAGTAATGCAGTCAACTTCAAAAAACCAAGCAGATTTAGGCAACTGCATTCCTGCTGACCATTGCAGACAGGCCATAGGACCTGAACCAAGTGCTTTGGAATATGGTGGTGCTTACGGGTTCCAAAATGAATCTCAAGAGGGTGAGAGTTCTCCACAACAAAAAGATGTGAAATTTCTTCTCTACTTGGACAAATACGGGCTTGGACTCAGATTTCATTTAATTTGAAACAAATAAAGAAATGGAAGGTTCTTAGATGTGAGTAAGGAAAGACCCTTTCGGTGTGTAGATATTATCCTGAAATTCTGCAGTTTTAATATTTAGTATAGTATTAGCTTGAATATCTGGGAAATGCTTCCTTTCTCTTTTCCCTAATTCACACACACACACACACACACACACACACACACACACACACAATGGAAGAAAAGAATGGAGAGGAAGAAAAATAACAAAGGTAGAAAGATTTTTAGTGGCAGATGCAAAAATGAATATTAACTGTTTTTCCAAGTAATAGAATCAGATGTTTAGTTTAGCAGGAGACTGTTCTGTATCTAATTTTTCCATTAAGATTTTCATAGAGAGAGACCTGATAGCCATTTTTGCAATGAATATTGCCAAGGTGTACTTGCATGGTTGAAGGGGAGGAAAATGAATATGTGCATTTAAAATTTTTACGATTACATTTTTAGTAAAAGGAGGAGGATGACTGGAGTTTCACAACTGCTTTAATACAATTGGTTCCACTTAGAGGAGATGACATGTTGAAACGTGATGAGTAAAGATGTGCAGAATGCTTTCCCAGTAATTGGAATTCAAGCAACAGTAACACTGGGTATTGTTGGATCCTTTACAGCTTTAAGAAAAAGGTCTCCTTTCTTCGTTTCGGAAAAAAGTGTACATATTATAGGACATCATGACTTTATTCAACATTAAAAAGAGAAATTAAAAATTATTTCACCTGAGTGCATCTGCATTTGAATCAAGCATATGCTTAAGTTTATGCAACTTCTAATGCACAATTTCTTCTTCCAACTTTCTATTGCTATAAAATGGCAGGATTTTAGAGCTGAATGAGTAATTTTGTGTCAAATTCTCACTTTAGAAATGAGGAAATAAAGGCCTAGATAAGTAAGGTAATTTACCTATAGATACACAGTAAATTGATGGCAGAAATGGAACCAAGCTAAGAACTCCTGATTGTGCTTCTTGAATAGCCCATGATGGGAGGGTCTGAGGAGTGGGAAAGAGACTGTCAGGAGCCAAGGACCAGTTATTCTGGAGAAATATTAAGAACTGAATGAGAATAGCAGCTGGTAAAAGGCCATTGGCTGTAGCAAACAGATTACAGATGATGTCTATAGTCAGGACTTTTTTGGTCGTAAGGGGTAGAAAACCGTGTAAAACTAGCTTGAGCTAAAGGAAAAAATTATATCCTCATGTTACCAAGAAGTCTGGATTTAGAAGTTATTTCAAGTACACCTGGAGAGAGGTGCCCAAATGACTATCAATGCTTTTACTCGAGTTGTTTCTTAGCTTTCTGTATTGGTCTCATTCTTTCTTACAGGTAGCATCTTCCATGCAGTGAGAAAGAGGGCCACTTTGTCATCAGTATTTATGTTCTCCCACTTTGGCAACCTCAGTTGTAAAAGAAGGCCTGCCTTTCAATATTCAAACATTAACTGTGGGGCAGAACATTAATTTCTGCCCCACAGGTATGTGTTGGTAATTAACATATACCAACTCTATACTCAAGAAGTTGCTATTCTTGGCCCCAGGTGAATAACATTTCAACTCTATAGCTGGTGCAATACACAGATTTTATGAATCCCTGACCAACTGATTACATATGATAAGATTTATCTTAAACATAAGAGGATATGTAATTGGAAAAATCAGGCTAAACATTAAAACAATAGCTTGAGTCTTCCTTTAGTGACCAACGAGCATATATACACTTCTTCTCAAACATTTACTCTAACAAATTACAAGTATCTATGTACAATTAAAATCATATTCAACACTGCCCAAGGGGATATAGCCGAAAGTCAGTTCCAGATACTGCATACTAATTTTATGTCATGACATATCAAGAATCATAAAAGAATTCATAATACAAAATGAATCATAAATGGATTCATGCCATGAAATGAGCTTTGAATCAAAGGAATATTCGTTGTGCCTGTATTTCTACTAAAATCCTATTTCAATATTCTGAGATCTATGAATAAAATAAATACTCAGTTTCATCATCTGAAACATACCAACTTAAAACTGACTGGAAAAATGTAATAATCTCAAACACTCCCACTTACAAAGCAGAGAAAAGGAAATATTATGGGGAGATCCTTGATCCATAGCACATGCCAAATTCTCCTGGAAACAAAGAATCCTATCTCTCTGCATTAGTTGGGGAATAAGAACCTTGGTCAGTCAATCTTGCTGTCCTACTTTCTATGCTCTGATATCGTTTCCTCCATGGTCATGCCAGGCAGAGACATAGAAACAAATTACGTTCTAGAAGTTCTATCACTTTAGAAGTCCATTTCCTGTAGGGACAATGGTAGGAATCTTTGGGTTGCCTTTGAAGTTGAGAAAACCTTCATCTCTAAAGCATGTTTCTCTGACAATAGAACAACTTTAAAACCCCAGTCAACTTCAAGGCTATCATATTCCTAAGGACTCCCAGTTACAAACACTGGGACATTTTTAAAGATATGATCCATGTATGTGGATCCCAACCTGGTACATTGTTTTTTTTGTAGCAATAGGCCTTGATGCTAGGCTGTAATGGATGCCATGGGGTACCTCCTAGAAACCCTGTCCATGTCTAAATCCCTCATTTCCCTAGTTCTTGGAGTTTTAGCAGCCAGTAGCTTTCAGCTGAATTCTTTTTTGGAACTTGCCTTCAACTAAGCAGCTGACTCTCACAATTTTTCCCCTTTCCTGGTTTAGAGGCACATTTGATGACTGGTCAATATAGGGGTATAAATGCCTGGCCCCCCTGTTCAACTTTAGACAACTCTGAAGGGCCAACCCAGCTCCATGACTTTATATAGAATTGACCAGTGTCAATACTGCTATAGCATCACTCTGCCCAATCTTGCTACCTTTATTCCTCCACAGGTGTGGATTCTGAAAGCATTCCTACTTTAAGCATTCTGCTTGTAAATTCCCATCTCAGTGTCTGCTTCCTGGGGAACCCAACCTACGACAGGCAGCACCAGGAGTCTAAGAAACAAAACTCTAAAATGAGATTATTGGAACTTAGTTAGATAACTTGCAGGCTGGCAGTCAATAAGGACCCCAGAAATGGTGACTGCTGGAGCACGGACATTCCTTCGCATATAACAGTAGAGTAGTTATTAAAACATTCCCCAGTATAACCAAGATTGCATACCAACAAAGGAGAAAGCATTGATATGTGCAATGTAAAAGATGACCGAGAAATATTTGAGAATTAATAATTATGAGCACTATGGAACTGGATGAATGTTGCTGTGCACAATGAACACTGTGAAGAGGGACAATGAAGGGCTGAAGGTGATTCATGTCCAACCAAAGACTAAGGTCAGAGGGTCTTCTCAGAAGCATAGAGAGAGTCTCACGCCCTGCAATGGGAGAAAAGAAAAAGCGGAGGCTGGAGCCCAAGACTGAATTATAACAGTAACAGAGCTCAAAAGAAGGTTGAATGTTGCACCTTAAGAGGTCTGCTATGACAGAGTCAGGCTTCTACTGGAAAGGGGTGGACTTTGGAATAACCAAAAGCTGCCAAATTTTAGTGAGGCCTTCTCTCAGTCAGTCAGCCTTCTCTCACCAGAGGAGCCAACTTGTAGGATATACATACATACATCATTGTGTGTGTGTTTGTGTGTTCACACAGAGACACATGCATATGCATATATGTATATGTGTATGTGTTAATATACCTATGATTTGTTATAAGGAATTGGCTTACACAGTTGTGGGGGCTGGCTAAGCAAGTCTCAAATCCATAGTGCAAGCAATCAAGAAAAGAAGGCTGGAAATTCTTTGACAGAAACCAAAGCTGCTGTCCCCAGGTAAACTTTCTTCTTCCTTAGGGAAACCTTAGCTCTGCTGTTAAGGTCTTTTACGTGATTACAATCAGGCCCACCCACCCAGATTACTTTGTGTAATTTCCTCGACTTAAAGACAACAAATTGCAGCTATTAATCACATCTACAAAATACATTCATAACAACATCTAGATTACGATTCGGTTTCATAATTAAGGACTTGAGCTTGGCAGAGGGGACACATAACGCTGACCCTCCTAGGTCTAGAGCGGGAAAGGGCTCTGCATCAGCTCCAGGCTGTGGTTCCTCATATTCATGAGTTCATAGCTTCAGTGTAGCAAAAAGAGCACTGCTTACCTGAGTCTCTGCCTAGGGTCTCATATAGCTGTAATCAGGGAGTTGTCCACTGGAGGGAAAGATGCAGTGTGATATTATGGTGAGACCCAAGAGGAGAATCACATCATGGATGAAACCAAGGAGTGGAAGTAAGAGAGGCTACTTTTACCGTAATTCCGAATTTCCCACTTGGCGAACCTGGACCTCCCATTTCCAAACCTTGTTTAGACGTTTTGATTCCTAGACGGAAAACAATTCTACCAAGTGAAACAGCTGAGTCCCGCTATCCCAAGTGACAGCTGCTGCTTGGTCACTTCTGACTCTACTCTTTTTGCCAAGAGACCAGCAGATGAAGGAATCAACATCCTGGCAGGACAAATTATTCTGATCATCAGAAGGTTGTTCATCTACCACAAAGATGGGAAGAGCATGTGTATTCCCCAGATGAACCAATGGGTGTCTTTTGGTGACCCTCTTTCCTCAATATCTTTCAGAATTTTCCTAAATTGTACTAAGAAGCAAATTGTTTATACTCTGCATCAACCAATCATTAGAAATGAGATTCTGAGAAGTGGGCAGGACTTCTTTGGCCAAAGGGGCTTTTTCAGCTAATGGCAAGTCCCAGAGAAGGCTCCAGTGGAACTTGTTGGCAATTAACACTTGCAAAAGCTGGAAAAACTAGTGGGGTACCTGAAGTTATAATTAATTTAAGTTTTTAAATTACTGTTATAAATTTTATTATTATATCACCTAATCTTTTAGTAACTTTTTTGTTATAAACACTGTCTCCCATTCTATTCATTACATTATTTTTACTTGAATCTGGAAGACTTATGACTGCTTCAGACAAACAGAGTAAGGTAGAAGTGAAGCTACGTGTCTTCCATAGCTGGGTCAGAATAGGTCATTCAGCTTCCTGTTGATCCTCTTGGGCAGTTACTCCGGGGAAAGCTGGCTGTTGTGTAAGAAGTCCACCTACCTTGAGACTACCTTGCCAGAGAGGTCACATTTGACAGCCCATTTGACAGAAACAGCTGAGTTCTCACCTGATAGCCAGGAAAACCACCAACCATGCGCATACAACATCTTGAACATACAGCCAAGCCAGGTTTTCTGATAATGATTTCTAGCTGATGTCTAAATACAGCTGCCTAGAAGGACCAAATACAAACCATCCAGCTAGGGCCTTCTCAAGTTCATGAGCCACAAAATTTTAAGAATAATAAAATGATTGTTGTGCACAACTCAGTTCTGAGGACAAGCTGGAAGGGTCCTAAGGAGACTCTTAGTGGAAATATGATGGGACTCGAGAAGGTTGTTGGAGAAGAACTAAAGGAAGACATTGAAAGCTGAGGAGTATCTTGATCCTGACACTACCATGTTGGAGAGGTTCTAGGGAGGTATTCTGAGTAACATTCTTCACTGAATTCTCAGACGACTGCCAGCATCAACTCCTAAATATGTCTGTGGGCCTTCATAATGCCCAAGAATTCTGTGTAATATAACTTCTATATAGGAAAGCTTTTGAACTTGAACTTTTCTTTTGATAACCAGCCATTTTACTATTTATATTTGTTATGTTAAGTTTTCACATTAGAAAGTCAACATCTTAAAAACTGATAGGTTTTTTAATTATTCAAATATTTCATTTTTCTTGTTGCATTGACTAGAAGAGCTAGTGTTAAATAAAAGTGGGCACAACAGATACTCTTGTCTTCTCCAACAGTAATGGCTTAATAAGCTTAAGTTCTTAAAAAAGCTTTATTAACAATAATAATAAGAGCTATTGTGGATTACTGTTGGGTGTTATACGCATAATAATGTCATGTCATAGTTCTTAAGAGTGCAGATTCAAAAGCCAGACTTATTGGATTCTAATTCCATCTCTGCTCTTCGTGATAGGGCAAGTCATTTTACTAGTCTTTGCTTTAGTTTCCTCATCTATAAAGTAGGAATAACAATGGTCTACTTACCTCTTTGGGTTGCTGTGGGGATTAAATGAATGGGTAAAATTAGCATCACTTAATGCAATGCCTGATCCACAGTAAGTGCTGTGTAGGTGTCTGTTATTATTAACCTTTATCAAGTGTCTTCTATGTCCAATTTACTGCCATATGCAAGGTTTACAACCTTTCTGTGAAGTATATACTATTTTCTTAATATTTCAGGGAAGGAATCTGCAGCTCCAAATACTCGTATAACTTGCCTCGTTGCTTAACTGTAAATGACAGAGCAAGCTTTTGAACTCAAATCCATTTAACTTTCTTTCTTTCTCTTTTTTTTTTTTTTTTTTTTTTTTTGAGATGGGGTCTTGCTCTGTCACCCAGGCTGGAATGTAGTGACATGATGTCGACTCACTGCAGTCTCTGCCTCCGGGTTCCAATGATTCTCCTGCCTCAGCCTCTTGGGTAGCTGGGATTACAGGCTCATGCCACCACAGCTGGCTAATTTTTGTATTTTTAGTAGAGACAGTGTTTCACTATGTTGGCCAGGCTCGTCTCGAACTCCAGACCTCAGGAGATCCACCAGCCTTGGCCTCCCAAAGTGTTGGAATTACAGGCATGGGCCACTGCGCCCAGCCCCATCTAACTTTCAAGTTCGTATTTTCCCTCAGTGGTATGATATGCTTCTAGCTCCATGGCAAGTACTTTGCAAAAGCAAAGAGAAATATTATACATAGTTCCTTCCCTTATGGGTCTTAAAACTCCAGGAGTCAGTTAGGACTGCCAGTAAAGCACTCAGTTTGCTGGATCACTGGAGAGGAGGAGAGAGGAGCAGCCATGAAGAACTTGGCTCCATTATAAGTTCTAAATTTTGAATGTCAAGGAAAGCAGCTGCCCTGGATTTCCCTGAAGAGCAGTGAGCTGTCAGATGCTGAGATTCCATCAGACAAAGAGCCCAGGTTATCTCCCTGCAGGGATCTGATATTTGACCTCACTTTGCTTTTATTCGGAAGTCATAATGAAAGGTTGAGATGAGGATAGCCAAAAAAATGTCTGGCATGGAAGGTTGGTTCCCCTGAATAAATTGCAATGATTAGGAAATGAACATATTTGGAGACTTTGAAATAACGTTTCCATTTTAATAGTGCTTTATTGCAAACTGGCTGTCTTCAACCTTGACCTTCCTTATGACATTCAATTCCATATTTTCAACTGTTTCCTGGATGGCCCTATAGATAAGAACAATAAAATCCTCTGAATTAAAATAATCCAAGTAAAACTAAAGTTATCATCCAAGTTTACCTTCCCACCTATACTTCATTGTCATTGATATTGTCATTCATCTTATTGTGCATGCTTGCCACTTAGAAATTATCCTTGACCCTCTGACCCTCTCCTTCAAGATAAACACTAGGTTCTCTTGAATTTTTCTCGTTTCTCTCTCTCTTCCTCTCTCTCTCTCTCTTTCTGACTTAAGTACAACTATCTCAATAGTTTACACCTACATGGGCACATGGTCGAATCACTATTTTCTAATAAAATCCCCCTTTCATTTCAAATCCCTTCTACCCAGTATGTCAAAACAAATCATTCAAAAATCCCCTTGAGTAGGGAAAGAGAAAATTAGCAACTTTATATAGTAAGGAACTTTGGCACACTCTATCTTAACCATGTGATAAAGGTTCACATCACCAGATATGTCACGTGAATATCGTGACCCCATCATGTAAGGTGACCGGAAGGGCCCTGGAGTTTAACCCCAGTGTAATCATGAGAAAACAACATCAGACTCACCCAGGTTGGGAGAAATTCTAGTGGACATTTGGCCAGCACACCTTAAGACTGTTAAGGTCATTAAGAAAAAAAGGGAAATGCTGGGAAACTGTCACAGACCAGAGGAAACTGGGAGGAATGATAATTAAATGCAATGTGGTACCCTGGGTTTGATCCTGGAGTAGAGAAAAGGCATTCATGGGAAAGCAAGAGATATGCAAATGGCTGGAGTTTGCAGCAATGTACCAATGCTCATTTCTTAGTTTTGGCCAGGTACCAATGAGGAAAACCAGGAGAGGGGTATATACAAAGTCTCTTTATAACTTTTTTGTAAATATAAAACTATTCTGAAATTAAAAGTTTATTTAAAAAATGCTCTGTGTGCAAAAACTTTCATTAGAGCCCCACTGTTCATCAAGTCCATGTGTAGAATCCTGCTGTCTTTGGCTCACTACTGCCTTCTTCAGTCATCTCTGTAGGCAGAATGCCATTCCCAAAGACGTTCACACCCTAATCTCCAGAAACTATTAGTACATTACCTTTCATGGTTCTGTTAAGGTTATTGGTCTTGAGATTGGGAAATTTTTTTTTTTTTTTTGAGACAGAGTCTTGCTCTGTCGCCCAGGCTGGAGTGCAGTGGCCAGATCTCAGCTCACTGCAAGCTCCGCCTCCCGGGTTCACGCCATTCTCCTGCCTCAGCCTCCTGAGTAGCTGGGACTACAGGTGCCGCCACCACGCCCGGCTAATTTTTTTGTATTTTTTTAGTAGAGACGGGGTTTCACCGTGTTAGCCAGGATGGTCTCGATCTCCTGACCTCGTGATCTGCCCGCCTCGGAAATTATTTTAAACCATGTGCGTAGGCCCAATCTAATCATATGAGCCCCTGAAAAGCAGAAAACGTTGTTTTGTCTAGAGACAGAAGAGATGTGGCAGAAGGGGAAGTAGGAGAGATTCCAAGCATGAGAAGGATTTGGAGTGCTGTTGCTGCCTCTGAAATGCAGGACCAGAGAGAGGCCACAAAGCTGAGAGCAGGCCCCAGCTGACCGCCAGCAAGGAGAAGAGGAGCTCAGTCCTATAGCTGCAACGAAATGTTTTCTGCCTATAACCTGGCTGAACTTGGAAAGCTATTTCTTCCCAGGACCACTCCATAACAGCCCCCGCCAACCAATATCTTCACTTCGGCTTTGTGACACCTGGAGAAGAGGAATCAGCCAAGCCAACCTGGACGTCTGACCTAAAGAAGCATGAGATAATAAATGCGTGTTGTTTTAAGTTGCTAAGGTGGTAGTAATTTGTTATAGCAGCAATAGAAAAAGTTAATTCATCCTGTATATTTTTTCTTTTTAGTCCAGTGCAGTCTTTTTTCATCCTGCTTTTTACTGTCTCTGCCATTCACTCGGTATGTGGGGGAGTTTGCCTTTTATTGTTTTTCTCAACATGAATGCATCATTTTCCCAACTAGGTTATAATTCCTTTGAGGACTATGGTCTTGCCTTGTTCATAACTCTGTGTGTGTGTGTGTGTGTGTGTGTGTGTGTGTGTGTGTGTATTTCCAGCTGCTTACTGTTCCATTTGAGACTTCCTGATCCTGCCTGCCCGCATCTATCTTTCAGGCTTTTCACCCATCAGTCTCTGACACCTACCCTGGATTTCAGTCTACACTTGGTAAATATTTGTTGTATATAAAACACCAGTGTCCAATGTCCTAATCATAGTTGTTCAATAACGTGGTGATGATGACAGTGGTGAAGAAGTAGAATGAAGAGAGAGAAAATAGTATCAGATTCTGAGATAAGAGAATACGCAAAAATATTATGAGTCATGACAGATATTCCTCAAAAATAGTGATTTTCAAGCTGGTCAATTGCCCCAGGAGATAGTTGGCAATGTCTTGAGACATTTGTTATTGTCATCGTGGGGGAGGGAGATGTCAACTGACCACTAGTGAGTAGAAGCCAGAGATGCTGCTTTAACATCATATGGTTCACAGAACAGCCCCTACAACAAGGAAGTATCCAACCCAAAACACCAACAGTGTCCTCGTGGGAAACCCTGTTCTAAAACCACACTGCTCAGCTATGCATAAGAGGTAAGGTAAGGTTCCTGCTGTACTTTGGAATATAAGCAAGAACTGGAACAATTGAATAATCCACAGGCTCAGTCCTTAGGGAGGCTGTAATTACCTATGAACAATAGCATTTATTCTACACTTCCGTGAATGTCTCTGCCATGTCTAAATATGTTTATCTGTCCATGCCTAGAATTAAAATATTTTCTTGAGCTATAAATTAGCATTGGTGCCTCTCTGTAAGCCAGTTAACCCCAGAGATGAGGTTATGTCCACAGATGCTACAGGAAAAACCAGTTCTCAGCACATGATCTAATTAACAGCTAAGCCTGCCGTCCACTTAGCACTCCTATGTGGTACGTCCACTCTTTCGAGGAGAGCCCTCATTTTCACAAACGCTCACATTCAACCCTTATCATATTTATCTTGTCAAGTTATGAAAAATTGTTGAAAAGTCATTTTGTACATTTTGGGCATTTGAGCCTGAGAGAAAACGCTGAAGCCCAGTCAAGGGTCCATTCGCCACACGCCACTTCACCAGAGGGAAGGAAGCGTCTGCCAAAGACTGGTTTTCTCTCAAAATTTTCAAATAAATAATTTCTCCTAAACCTTCCCAGAGTCCAATGTATCACTTTTCAAGCTGCTTGAAAGCTAAGACATCTAAACAGGAGAAATTTAGTTAAGGAAAAAAATGTAGCTTTCAAGCTCAGAAGCTGGGAAACTGCTTTCACATGAGAAGTTCAATTTAATCTGAAAGGAAGACAGATCTATCAATGTCCACTCGACTTGTTCCAAAACCTGAGGGACATTCAGTTTCCTCCTAGTGGAATCTATGTATTAGATGTTATTTGGGTCTTTCTGTTCCTGAAACACTTACTTTAAGGTGTACCATGTAATTGAATTTGGCTTTTATTTTCTCTTAGTCTGCGTGTGTCTACATTTTTCAAATGCTCCTTAGATTTTTAGCTACAGGTAAAATTTCTCCAAAATGAGTAGGTGATTTATGTCCACATGCAACAACATTCAGTAAAACCAGGGAACCAGGCCAGAGTTCTCCAGTGGACTATAAGGAGTTTATCTGCTTCTGATTCAGTGGCTCTTTCCTTTTATTATGGGCTGCTGGAAACTGCTCTAGTGGAGTCTCTCATCAATGCCCAGCCATGTTTAGGGGATAAGAGTCGGACAGAAACACATTTCAGGGAGAAGTAATTTTATTGGCGTTTTACACAAAGACCAGCTTTAATAGCCAAGCCTGAGTCTAACAATTTCTATTAAAGATATCAGGCTATGTAAGATCATAACTTGGACCCTTCCAGTTGATGAAGGAATCTAGCAAACCTCATACAAGCATGAGACACTCGACCGTCTCTTACTCCACTGAAAGAAAGCAACTTCCTTTTGTCAAACACTCGCACTTACTAAGTACTGCACACCGATGGTCACTTGTAACTCCATTTTGCAGGTAAAGGAACTGAGGTTCAAAGAGTTTTAGTAACTTCACCAAGGTGGTAGAGAGAGGAATTAGGATTTGAACTGGAATGTGCCATGCTCCAAAGCCCTCGGTTTATTTCCCCCATACATGGACTGATGAACCCTGGAGTGCCAACCGCAGCACTCACACCAGCAACAGCACTGGATGTCAAGAAAGGTAGAGAAACACAGGCCTTGATCTATAAGTGCAAGCATCCAAGAGTATAAAGGGCTTTTTTTTTTTTTTGGTTTGTCTGTTTATAGTTTTGGGGACTCTTTCCTCAGTGGAGAATAGAGATGCACCATGCCTGCATCAAGCATTGGCCCACCAGCACTGTGATTGCCACCTTGTGAGACACCCTGGGTCAGACGCCCTGAAACCAGCTGTGCCTAGATTTCTGACCCACAGAAACTGCAAGATGACAAATGTTTGTTATTTTAAGCCCCTGAGTGTTAGAACAATTTGTTACACAGCAATAGAAAATGAATACACTATTCTTAGCATATATTCCCAAGGTCTAACTTGACAAAGCAAAAGAACCTCCTTCAAATAAGTTCTTCCCCAACCCCAGAGAACAACTCTGAATACGAACGAGCATATCTCCGTCATCAGGTCTAGTGTACCTGTTTTCTGAGGCAGGTATAATACAACAGTAAAGAGGCCAGACTTCTGGGTTTCAAGACTCACTCCACTAACTTCTTCACTTTAAGTGAGTTATGTAGCATTTCTGTGCTTCATATATATAATAGGAATGATAATCATACCCTTTACATTGAATTATGTCAGTATTATATGAGTTTATGTTTGTATTCTCAGCCTGTAACACAGTTTCCATTATATAGTAAAGGTAAAATACATTTTCTCATGAGTGAATAGGTATGACTTAATCTTTTTATCCATCTAACTATACTGCAACCTATTTGAGGCCATGGATCACGCCTCATGTTGTTATTTATTTCATCACATCCCAACACGCTATGTACAGGAAGGTAGCTCAGGAAATATTTTTGACTGCTTTGACACAGAATAATATTGATCCATTAAAAGTTAATTTGTTGCATATTCTTATTTGAATTCTTTTTGCTGTGGATACATACATAATTTATCCTTCCCAAGTCTACCATCCATTTGAATTTTTGGTAATCTGTAGATTTTATAAAGTGTCTAATTTTCTACTCAATTTCCTTCAACCAACATGAATTAAATGTGTTTCTTCTTTTTTCTTGCAATGAAATCAATCAAGATCCAGATGTACTTAGTTTACAGCTAAGACTTTGAGTATTGACAGTGAACATGAAAACTCTTTAGATGAGAGAATTTATAAGAGCTGCAGTTCTGATACTTCTCTGTAAGAAACATCATTAGGGAAGCCAGTAATTCATCAGCAGAGAATCCCCAGGGAAGCAGAGCAAGGATGGCTTCGTGCACCACGATTTTCACTGCCAAATTTCAAACAGGGCTGTCCTAAACCTTGCCTGCTGCTTCCTGTACTCACCACACTGATTGGTAATCACTGACCTACTTAGCTGTATGTTTCCTCATGCAGCTGGCACCCAGATGGGTAGCATCTTGTTACCTGAGAATTTGCTACAAATGAAAATAACTGAGTTCTACCACAGACATAGTGAATCAACAACTCAGGCTTTGGCCAGAACTTTATGTTTCAACAAAATCTCCAGTTGATTCTGATGTAGCCTAAAGTTTAAGAACCACATTGCTATTGAGCCTAAATTCTTTGAAGGCAGTGCTCATGGATTATTTAAACTGATATTTCTAATGTCCAGTGCTTGACCTAAAGTAAGAATTCCAAACATGTTTATGAAAGAGTGAAGAGGATCAAAGTTTTTGCTTTTGAACCTTTTGAGTTTCTGTATGACTCCTTCGGGTCGTCTAGGAAGATGGGATTATGAGCTGTCAGGGTCCATATAACAACATAAAGTAAATGTCCAGGAAAGACCCGTGACTGAAAAAGTCATGCTACTCACCCTTCAAGTCCCACTCGAAGTCGTACCTGCTTTGCAGATCTTTCTAACCTAAGCCCCATGTCCTATGATCCTCCTGTCTGCGTCCATTCTTTAACATTTAAGTGACCATATCCTAACTGAATATTGACCATCATTACTCATTTTTATACCTTCGATAGCTAGCACACTTTTTAGAACAGTGTTAATGCAGAACAAATCTTTCCTCATTAATAAGGATTTGTGGCATGCGTATGTTAATGTTGAATTAAATCGGTGTTGAAATTATTAGCAAAGCTATTACTATCAGACTTAGTCCTGAAGACAAGTCAGGTCTTGGTAATTTTACACCTTACATTATTTTCAAACAGATCAGGGTACAGTCCAGGAGCCAGGTTTTCTTGGGCACTTCCTTCTTTTAATGTTGTTGTTTGTTCTCTCCCTGCTATTTCTTGACCAGGGAAATGTCTTCAATGTCATTTCTTTTGAGATCTTGCTCAAAATTGTCATTGGAGATGTTAGTTGTCAATGAATGCAAAAAGTTGATAAGTTTTAGCTTTTTTTTTTTTTTTTTTTTTTGATATGTTGGCTTTGGAAAGTCAAAATTCTAAGACTAAAAGACCTTCAAGAGAGAAATTAATAAAAATCACCATTTCTTTCTTTCACTAATAAACACTTACTTAGCATCAACTGCTAGGCATTATCTTAGGTGTCTGGGATATCTTACTGAATAAACAATGACGTCTGCCCTGAAGGAGCTAAAATTCAGTTCTGCATGTAGGGGGAGACACTGGAGGAGGCAGACAATGAACACAAATACAGAAATAAGTATGTAAAATGTCCTATTAGAAGGTGGTGTGTGCTATGGGGAAAACAGAGCAAAGGGAGTTGGGCAATGATGCTGAAATGATGGCTGGTAAGTGGATTTGCAGGTCAAAGCTGGGGATTGTTCCCAGAAGACTCTCAACATCCATTATTTTACCTTTTCCATGTTCACCTCTTTTATTATTCTATCAAGCCTCAAAGCTTCAAATGTAATTTACATGCAAATGACTCTACAATTTTATACTTCCAGTCTAGAGCTCCTCCACATACCACTGATGTACACATCCAACTGCCTTCTTGGCATCTTTATTTGGGTATCTAACAGGCATCTCCAACTCTATTTTCAAGAGTATCTTCTATTCCAACACCACCCCCTCACCCCCATAGACAAATTATGTTGTCCCACAGTTTTTCCATCTCCATTAATGGAAACTCCAACCTTTAAGTTGCTCAAGCCAAAATCCTTGGAGTCTTCCTTAACACCCCTCTCTTCTAATAATCTCTTATCAGACAGCAAATCCTGTCACCTCTACCTTCAGAAATCCACCCAGCATCTAATCCTCATCACTGCCCTGTGGTCTAGGCCCGCATCCATTCTTGGATTATCTTGGATAATGTTTGCATGATCACAATTGTCTCCTGAGATTAATTTACTTTTATTCACAGCACAGTCTGTTCATAACATAGCAACAAAAGTGAGCCAGTTACTTCCACATGAGGCCATGTCCTGCCCCTGATGCAGCCTCTCCATCGTGGGCTCCCCATCTCCCTACTCTCAAAAGCCAAATGCTTCACTCCAGCCCATGATGCCCTCCAGAATCTGGTTCCCATGGTCTCCAAGGAGATTCCATCCCTTTCTACTTTCCACCTCACTCCTCTTGGTACTGGTGGAAGGTATCCAAGTTACCAGTGGTGAATCCATATGGGCGTGCAGCAACCTCAATTCTTGCCTCCTCAGAAGAAAGAATTTAACTGAGGGGCACAAGGCAGAAAAAGAGATGGAGGCAAGTTTCAGAGCAGGAGTGGAAGTTTATTTAAAAAGGCTTTAGAACAGGAAAGAAAGAAAAGTGCATTTGGAAGGGACCCAAGCAGGCATCTGAATGTCAAGTGTAATGTTGAACCTTTGATTCTAGGACTTTATAGGCTGGCCCCTTTCTCGTGATTCTCCCCTTAACGTGGGCTGCCTGCATGTGCAGTGCCCTCCTTACCCTTGGGAGATGAGCATGCACCGTGCGTTTGGGAAGTTGTGCGTGAACTCATCTTCGGCTTTCTTCCCTTTTCCAGTAGAGTGCCCCGGAAGGTCATACTCCGCCATTTTGCCTTTTAATGCGCCAGTCCGGGAAGTTGTCTCTCCCTGGCAACTGCACTCAATTAACACTTCAGTGCAACAGGTGTGCACTATCAAGATATGGCCTCTCCCTGGCGCCAGCTGCCAATTTAACACTTTTAGAGAGGCAACGTGATAATTGCCAAACCACCACCAGACATTCCTAGTGGGTGGGGGAAGAGCCCTATCCTGCCCCACTCATGCCTAACTACCTGTAACAGTCTTTCTCTCAACACTAGTTTCTTCTTCGTAGTCTTTCAACATTCCAGGCACAACCCACTTCCTACCTCAAGGTTTTTACACTTGCTGTCCCCTCTACCAGGTATATTTTCCCCCCGATACCCAAATGTCTCATTTCCTTACCTATTCCTGGCCTTCCCTTTCATGTTGCCCTTATTAAACATGAGACCTCCTCTGAGCACCCTAAAGAACTGTAACTTTCACCTCCCAATACCGTCTGCCTTAATTTTCTCCATATCACTTATTGTCATCTGACATATGGCACATTTACTTACTAATTTATTGGTTATCACATCATTGCCAGAATGTAAGCTACATAAGGGCAGCCCTTTTGTCTAAATTATTTACTGCTGAGCCTCAGTGGCTACAAGAGCACATGAGTATTCCCTTCACCTTTGGTGCTCCAATCATTTGTCCTGGAACTCATACAGCATTAGGAAGTGAAAAGCATGTAGTTTCTATCATTTAATCTCCATGACTACCCTGTGAAGTAGGTACCCATGTTACCCCTGGGAAAACTGAGGCTTAGAAAAGTACAGTGACTTGTCCAAGGTGACATATCTTCTACCCGTTAGACCTAAAATTTGGATTAATACTCCAAATCTTATGTTAAGGGACGTGGCCTTATAGTTACCATGGTTTCTAGTTTCTGTATTTGGTGCCTTGACGACCTTAGAGAAAGTGTCCTACCCAGGGCTAACTAATTCCTAGAAAGAGTGAACAGCTTACCTGGAAGCCTGCCTTTCATATGCAAACCAACAACCTCATGTGTTGGGGTCTTACACTCTAGGTCATTATCCCCTGTAAAATTATTTAAACTAGTCAATCCTAAACCAGCTGACCTTGCCTCACTTTTTCGTTCTAAAGGAAACCAGAATAAGTGCTCTTACCTGAATTTTCCCCTTGACCCATCTGCTTCCTGACCTACAGTGTGCTCCCGCAAGTGGCACTGACTGGCATGTTCTACTTCTTCCTCTTGGGAACAAACTGTATTTTCAGTGGCAGTAGTCTTCTGATCTGTTGGCCTCACCATACTTGAAGAATAATAAACCTACATTTTAAACCATGCCTGGGTGATAAAGGATCTGGAAATCTTGTCCTAATGGGAAGCTTAAAATAACTGAGAGGAAAGAGGCTATATCTCAAGTATATACTTAATCCTTTCCTGGAAATAGAGTATGTATGGGAAGATCTTGGAAGCCCATTGATAGAGATATTAGAAATTCAGATAGTAAAAGGGGCTGAGAAAGAAGTGATATAGGCATGGAAAACAAGGGCATCCTTTACAAGGTCACGGGCATATGAGAGAAGGTGAAAGGAAATCACATTTATCAAGCGCCCAGTGTACGTTGCCATGTATTGTACTAAAAAGTTACCCATTATGTTAGTCAATTCCCATAAAAACCCTGAGAAGCAAGTATTATCATTGTCATTTTATAGAAACTGAAACTAAGACTTAAATAATTTAGGAAACTTGCTCAAGTTTATAAAGCTAGGCAGAGGCCACTAGGAATATATTTGATTTCAACATCAATGCTTTTCCTTTCACCCCACTGAGGTCCAAGGCCTACAGCTGAACAAGAGGTCAGCTGGTATTATTAACAACATTAATCTAAGTTTTGCTTTCTTCTGATTTCTTTTTTTTTTTTTTAATAAAAAATGTGCTTCTATCCATTCTTTTATCCCTGAGTTTCCTGGGATTCTCTTATCATCAAGAAATCCAAAACTTATCTCTTTGCCTCAGTCATTTCTATATAAACACCTTATCATTGCTTTTCTCTCTGTTAATAGACCTAAGCTTCCACACCACACTGTGGAATTGATAGCCATAGTTAGCTGGGAACTGTCTTAAAAGAAAGTTTCTTTTGACAAATTAGATTGCAGTGATTCATTAGGTCCTCCTGTGAAGCTGCTGCCACCACCCTCCTTCCTGACGTAGATAAAACTCAGTAGTTTAATGTAAAACTGCTTCCTGTGTTCAGCCTCCTTATCGGCAGTCTAGAAAAATAATTTCACTTTAAGACTTCTGCCTGCTCTGTTTAATAATGTAAATGTATTTAGCAGGGGGATGGGTCTTCCAAAGCCAGGTAAATTCATACAGACATAAACACAATAAGGTTTCAAGTACGAGAAAACAGGAAGGATTTGTATATTCAGGGCATGAGAACAATCTAATATTCTCTATATATGAGTCTTTTGATCAGTCTAGTTTCATTGTTTAGGAATAGCTGCATCTTCATGGAAGTATGACCCTAGGCAATGTATTCAGCCTCACTTTCCTCATCTATTAAGAGAGAATTATAACAATTACCTCATATAGCTCTTGTTAGGGATGAATAGAATACCGTAATGTACCCAGCACTATGCCTTCCTACAGTGGTCATCCATAACTGAAAACAGAGTGAACCATGAAACTGGTCTGTCCATCTTCAAGTCCTGACTCCAGCATTCATCATTGTGTGACTTTGGGCAAGTTCCTGATCTCTTTGTGCTTTTCATGCTTCAGTTTCCCTATAGATAAAATGAGGGGAGACATAGTGAAAACCTTATAGGACCATTATTATGATTAAAAGAGTGAATATATGTAAAGCATTTGGAGATCTACATGACCCACTATCTAATTTTTTTATATTTTAAATTGAGACATAATTGATATAACATAAAATTCATCATTTTAAAGTGTAAAATTCAGTGATCTTTAATGTCTTCACAATTATCATACAACTGCCACTACTATCTAATTCCAGAATATCTTCACTTTCTTAAAAGAACTCCTGTGCCTGTCACTCCAAATTTTTCTCTCTCTCCAGTCCCTGAGAACCAATTATCTACTTTTTGTTTCTTTAGATTTGCCTCTTCTGGATATTTCACATTAATGAAATTATACAGTATGTGGCCTTTTGTGTCTGTCTTCTGTCACTTAGCATAAAGTTTCTAAGGTTCATCTATGTTGCAGCATGAGATACTTATTCATTTTAATGGCTGAATAATATTCCATTGTATACATATGCCACATTGATTATCCGTTTATATCAGTTGATTAAAATGCAGGCTGTTTCTACCTTTGAGCTATTCTTTTTTTCTCCATTAAATGGTGTTTGTATTACTGTAGAAAATCAACTGACCATAGATACATGGGTTTATTTCTGAACTCTCTATTCTATTATATTAATCTATATATCTATTCTGCCCCAAGTCCTACAACTTTGTTCTTATTTTTCAAATTTGTTTTGAATAATCAAAGTTTCTTAAATTTCCATAAGAACTTAAGGTTCAGCTTGTCCATTTCTGCAAACAAGGCAGTTAGAATTCTCATAAGGATTGCAATGAATCTGTGTGAGTCAATTTGGGGAGTATTGTCATATTAACGATATGAAGTATTTCAGTCCATGAACACAGGATGTCTTTCTATTTATTTAGGCTTTAAGTTTTTTACAATATTTTGTATTTATTAATATGTAACTCTGACCTTTTGGTTAAATGTGTTGCTTAATATTATATTCCTTTTGAGGTTATTTTAAGTAGAATCGTTTTCTTATTTTCATTTGTGAATTATTCACTGCTAGTGTAGAGAATTACAACTGCTATTTGCATATTGCTGTTGTGTCCTGAAATTTCTGTAAACTTCTTTATTAGCTCTAGTACTTTTGTGTGTGTGTGTGTGTGTGTGTGTGTGTGTCTGCTTATCATTTAGGGTTTTCTTTTTAAATTTTAGATTTGGGGGTACATGCACAGATTTGTTACACGGGGTTTATTATGTGGGACGGAGGTTTGAGCTTCTAATGCTTCTATAAGCCAAGTAGTGAACATAGTACCCAACAGGTAGTTTTCCAACCTGTGGCTCCCTCCCTACCACACCATGTAGAATCCCTAGTATTCATTTTTCCCATCTTTGTATCCATGTGTACCCAGTGTTCAGCTCCCATTTATAAGTGACACCACGTGGCATCTGCTTTTCTGTTCCTGCATTAGTTCACTTAGGATAATTGCTTCCAGCTGCATTCATGTTGCTGTAAAGGACATGGTTTCATTCTTTATAATAACTATGTAGTATTACATGATGTATATGTATCACATTTTCTTTATCCAATTCACCATCGAGGGGCACCGAGGTTGTTTCCATATCTTTGCTATTTTCGACAGTGTTGTGATAAACATACAAGTGCAGGCGTCTTTATGATTTATTTTCCTTTAGGCATATACTTAGTAATGTGATTTAAAATGATTTATTTTCCTTTAGGCATATACCTAGTAACATGATTGCTGGGTCAAATGGTAATTCCATTTTAGGTCTTTGGGAAATCTCCACACTGCTTTCCACAGACCTAATTTTTCACAAAATTAGAAAAATCGATTCTAAAATTCATTTGGAACAAAAAAGAGCACAAATAGCCAAAGCAATCCTAAACAAAAAGCACAAAGCTGGAGGCATCACATTGGCTGACTTCTAAGTTTATTATAAGGCTACAGTAATCAAAATAACATGATACTATTACCAAAAATAGACACATAGACCAGTGGAACAGAACAGAGAACCTAGAAATAAACCCACATACCTAAAACCATCTGATCCTCAACAAAATTAATAAAAATAAGCAATGGAGAAAGGAGTCCCTGTTCACTAAATGGTGCTGGGATAACTGAGAAATCCCCAAACTGCTTTCCACAGAACTAATTTGCGTTCCCACCAACAGTGGTTAAATGTTCCCTTTCCTTCACAATCTTGCCAGCATCTGGGTTTTTTTTGACGTTTTAATAATGGCCATTCTGACTGGTATAAGTTGATATCTCACTGCGGTTTTAGTTTGCATTTCTCTGATAATTAATAATCTTTAGCATTTCTTATATGTTTGTTGTCTGCTTTTATGTGTTCTTTTGAGGAGTGTCTGTTTATGACTTTTGGCTACCTTTTAATGGGACTGTTTTTGTCTTGATTCATTTAAGTTCCTTATAGATTCTGGATATTAGTTCTTTTTCAGATGCATAGTTTGCAAATATTTTCTTCCATTCTTCAGGCTATCTGTTGATAGTTTGTTTTGTTGTGTAGAAGCTCTTCAGTTTAATTAGGTCCCAATTATCAACTTTTATTTTGGTTGAATTTGCTTTTGAGGACTTAGTCATAAATTATTTGCCTAAGCCAATGTCTACAAGAGGATTTCCTAGATCTACTTGTAGAATTTTTATAGTTTCAGGTCTTGCATTAAAATCTTTAATTCATCTTGAGTTAATTTTTGCATATGGTGAGAGGTAGAGGTCCAGTTTCATTCCTCTGCCTGTGGCTCACCAGTTATCCCAGCACCATTTATTACGTAGGGAATTCTTTCCCTATTGCTTATTTTTGTAGATTTTGTTGAAGAACAGATCAGGTGTGTGGGTTTATTTCTAAGTTCTCTATTCTGTTCCACTGGTCTATGTATCTATTTTCTGTACTTGTACCATGTTATTTTGATTATTATAGCCTTATAATAAACTTAGAATTCAGCCAATGTGATGCCTCTAGCTTCATTCTTTCTGTTTAGGATTCCCTTGGGTGTTTGGGCTTTTCTTTGGTTCCAAATAAAATTTAGAATAGGTTTTTCTAATGCTGTGAAAAATGATAATAGTCATTTGATAAGAATAGATTGAATCTGTAGATTGCTTTGGGCAATACGGACATTTTAACTATATTGATTCTTCCATTTCATGAGCATGGAATGCTTTTCCATTTGTTTGTGTTGTCTACGATTTCTTTCATCAGTTTTGTAGTTCTTCATGTAGAGATCTTTCACTTCACCTCCCTGGTTGGATGAATTCCTAGATATTTTATTTTTTGTGGCTGTTGTAAATGAAATTGCATTCTTGGTTTGGTTCTCAGCTTGCATGTCATTGCTATGTAGAAATGTTACTAATTTTTGTACAGTGATTTTGTATCCTGAGATTATGCTGAAGTTGTTTATGAGGTCTAGCAGCCTTTTTGTGGAATCTTTAGGGTTTTTGAGGAATACAATCTTATTATTACTGAAGAAAGATAATTTGACTTCCTCTTTTCCTATTTGGATGCCTTTCATTTCTGATTTATCTGGCTAGGACTTACAGTATTATTTCAAATGGGAGTGGTGAGAGTAGACATCCTCATTTTGTTCCAGTCTTAGGGCATGTGGCTCCAATTTTTACCTGTTCAGTATGATGTTGACTGTGAGTAAAGATAATTGGACGTCCTCTTTTCCTATTTGGATGCCTTTCATTTCTGATTTCTCTGGCTAAGACTTCCAGTATTATGTTGAATGGGAATGGTGAGAGTAGACATCCTCATTTTGTTCCAGTTCTTAGGGGGTATGGTTCCAACTTTTACCTATTGGATATGATGTTGGCTGTGGGTTTGTCATACATGGCACCTATTATTTTGAGCATGTTCATTCAATACCTAGTTTGTTGATGGATTTTTGTCATGAAGGCATGTTGGATTTTATCAAATTATTTATCTTTATCTGTGGAGATGATCATATGGCTTCTGTTTTTAATTCTGTCTGTGCTAGGTCACATTTATTAATTTGTGTTTGTTGAACCATCCTTGCATCCCAGGAATAAAGCCTACTTGATTATAGTCTATTAAATTTTTGATGTACTGCAAGATTCGTTTTGCCAGTATTTTGTATTTGCCTATAATGTTTTCTTTCCTCATTGTGTCTCTGCCAGATTTTGGTATTAGGATGATACCGGTTTCATAGAACGAGTTAGGGAAGATTCCTTGTTCCTCTATTTTTTTTTTTGAATACTTTCAGGAAAACTGCTACCAGCTCGACTTTTGTAGCTCTTCTTTGTATTTCTAGTAAAATTTGGCTGTGAATCCGTCTGGTCTGGAGCTTTTCTTGTTTGGAAGGTTTTGTATTATTGATTCAATTTTATTACTCATTATTGGTCTGTTTGGAATTTGTTTCTTCCTGATTCAATCTTGTGAGATTGTTTCCAGGAATTTATCCATTTTCTATGGATTTTCTAGTTTGTGTGCATAAATTTTCATAATAGTCTCTAAGGATCATTTGTATTTCTGTGGGATTAACTGTGATGTCACCTTTGTCATTTCTGATTGTGTTCATTTGGATCTTCTCTCTACTTTTTTGGTTAATCAGGCTAGTGATCTTTCAATCTTCTTTACTCTTTCAAACAACCAACTTTTAGTTTCATTGATTCTTTGTACGACTTAGCGGGGTTAATTTTATTTAGTTCTGCTCTAATTTAGGTTGTTTCTTTTCTTCTGCTAGCTTTGGATTCAGTTTGTTCTTACATTTTTAGGTTTTTTTAGGTGCAAAATCGGGTTGTTAATTTGAGATCCCTCTATCTTCTTTTATAGTCTTGACTGTGTAGTTGCTTTATAGGATGAATAAGCTGTGTGCTTGCATGTGCTTTTGGGGTAGCAAGAATTGTTCTTTAGTTTCCATGTTTAGAACTCCCTTAAGCATATCTCGTAGGGCTGGTCTTTTGATGACAAATTCCCTTAGCAATTGTTTGTCTAGGAAACAGTTCACTTCTCCTTTGTTTATGTAGCTTAGTTCAGCAAGATATGAAATTATTGGCTGGCACTTCTTTTCTTTAAGAATGCTAAAATTATGCCATAATCTCTACTGGCTTGTAAAATATCTGCTGAGAAATATGGTAATAGGTAATTTGGCTTTTCCCTACTACCTTTAAGAATTTTCCTTTTTAAAAAAATAATTTCAATTTTTATTGTGGATTAAAGGGTTCATGTTCAGGTTTGATACCTGAGTATATTGAATGACATACAGGTTTGGGGGTCCCAGTGATCTCATCACTCTGGCAGTAACCAACAGATTGTTCTTCACCCCATTCCCCACTCCCTTCTTCCCTCCCCTGTTTAGTGGTCCCCAGTGTCTATTGTTCCCATCTTCACATTCATGTGTATTCCATTTTTAGCTCCCCCTTTTAGTGAGAACACGCAGTGTGTGCTTTTCTGTTCTTGCATTATTTCACTTGGATAATGGCCTCCGGCTCCATTCATATTGCTGCAAAGAACATAATTTGGTCTTTTTTATGGCTACATAGTATTCAAGGGTATATATGTATCACATTTTTTAAATCCAAACCACTATTGATGGACACCTAGGTTGATTCTATGCCTCTGCTATAGTGAACAGGACTGCAGTAAACATATGGGCTCATGTGACTTTTTGATAGAATGATTCACCGGAATCACTGTGATTCACCAGTTATCCCAGCACCATTTGTTGAATAGGGAGTCCTTTCTTCAGTGCTTATTTTTGTTGATTTTGTTGAAGATCAGATGGTTGTAGGTATGTGGGTTTATTTCTAGGTTCTCTATGCTGTTCCATTGGTCTGTGTGTATATTTTTTTTGTAATGGTACCATGCTATTTTGATTACTTTAGAAGCTTACTTTAGTAGCTTTA
The DNA here is from genome assembly GCF_049350105.2 of Macaca mulatta. Taxonomy (NCBI): domain Eukaryota; kingdom Metazoa; phylum Chordata; class Mammalia; order Primates; family Cercopithecidae; genus Macaca; species Macaca mulatta. The sequence continues at coordinate 15,024,277 of NC_133417.1, forward strand.
GTAGCTTACTTTACTTTTGGAAGCTTGTCTTAGTAGCATTAGAATGAACTTAGAAGTCAGCCAATGTGATGCCTCCAGCTTTCTTTAGTAGCTTTAAGGTTTACTTTAATAGCTTTAGAATAAACTTAGAAGTCAGCCAATGTTATGCCTCCAGCTTTCTTTTTTTGTTGTTGTTGTTGTTTAGGATTTCTTTGACTATTTGGGCTCTTCTTTGGTTCCAAATAAATTTTAAAATAGATTTTTTCTAATTCTGTGAAAAATGGCATTGGTATTTTGAGAGTGATAGCATTAAGTCTATAGATTGCTTTGGAAAGTATGGTTATTTTATAAAAACTATATTGATTCTTCTAATCCATGAGCATGGAATATTTTTTCATTTGTTTGTGTTGTCTATGATTTCTTTCAGCAGTTTTGTAGTTCTTCATGTAGAGATCTTTCATCTCTTTGTCATATGAATTGTAGATATTTCATTTTCTTGAGATTGTGTTCTTGATTATGTTCTCAGCTAGAACACTACTGGTGTATAGAAATGTTACCAATTGTTGTACATCAATTTTATATCCTGAAACTTTACTGAATTTGTTTTTCAGTTCCAGGAGTCTTTGGGTGGAGTCATTAGGGTTTTCTATGGATAGAATTATACCATCAGCAAAGAGCAATAGTTGGACTTCAATATTTTTGCATTGACCTTGGATAGTATAATGACTATGTGTCTTGGGGATGGTCTTTTTATATAATATATCACAGGAGTTCTCTGAGTTTCTTTTATCTGCATGGTGACCTGTCCAATAAAATTGAGCAAATTTTTCTAAATTAGATCCCCCCAAATTTTTTCAAGTTACTTACTTTCTTTTCTCTTCTCCCAGGAATGCCATTAAGTCATACATGTGGTTACTTTACATAATCCCATATTTCTTGAAGTTATTGTTCATTTTTTAAAAATATTTTTTTCTTTATTTTTGCTGACTGATTCAAGTGACTTGTTTTAAGCTCTGAAATTCTTTCCTCTGCTTAATCTAGTTCGTTTTTAAGGCTTTTCACTGTATTTTGAAATTCTGCAGCAAATTTTTCAATTCCAAAAGTTCTGTTTGTTTCTTTCTTAATATAGCTATGTCATCTTTCAAATCTTGGATCATTTTTCTGACTTCTTTGTGTTGGATTTTAACTTTCTCTTGGATCTCATTGAGTTTCTTTCCCATCCATATTTGAATAGTGTATCTGTCATTTCAGACATTTCATTCTGATTAGGAGCCATTGCTTGGGAGCTAGTGAGATCCTTTGGAGTTGATGAAATGCTCTGGCTTTTTGTATTGTCAGAGTTCTTATGCTTCTGGTTTCTTCTCATCTGAGAAAGCCAATACTCTTTTTTTTTTTTTTTTTTTTTTTTTTTTTTTTTTGCTATCTTTTGGATGGTACCTCTTGATATTTTATTGGTTTTTCCCTCCAGGAGTAATAACTGTGTTGTATGTTGTGTATGGTCAGTTGGATTTGTCTCTGGCTGCTTTCAGGGTATTAAGGGTCTGTACAAGTTTTTCGGTTGCAGGTAGGTTTGTGCAGTGGCTTTCTCAGACACCACTTTTTGTAGCAATGTAATTTTGTTTGGTGGTGTAAGTCAGGCTGAAGTCCAGTAGGTGGCACTTAAGAATACGAACCAGCACATAGGGGCAGGAGTGGAAGCAACAGAGAAGCATGAAAAGTGCCTTTTCCCAGTGCATGAACATTCATCTTCAGTGAGGTGGAGGCACTAGAGAAGCCCAAGAAATGATCTCTTTTAGTCCATCTTCCCTGGTCCAAAATGGGAAGAGCCACAGCTGAGTCTACAAAGGTGCACCAAAGAGGGAGGCAGGATGGAGAGATGACTGCCCCCCACCTCCATTACTGGGCTTTGATGGTGACACCTTCAGAAGCTGGCACCATGTTCACATTTTCTTTGACTCAAGAGAACTTTGGCAAGCGGCACTCCCCATTCAGGGGTGGATTGTGCCAAGGGTTAGATCTCCAGGGAAGTGAGCTCCACCTCCTTTCCACTCTTTGGAGCTGGCAGAGCACTCTCCCCAAGATGAGCAAGAGAGGAGGCTGGGGTACCCAGCAATGACATTTGGAGACTGGTCTAGGTCACAAAGTTGTCCCTAGCTGCAAGTCTTGCTGCCTTCAGCTTCCACGATTATCTTCCCCCTCCAGTTCAGTGATGGGAGAGTGCCTAACTGCAGCACCTACTGCTTAGGTACTCTCCACACGCAGTGCTCAATTCTGGCTGTGGAACCATTCCCTCATTCAAGAGCAAGCACTCTAGTTTCTGTCTTGAGACTAAAATACCTGCTGTAGCTGCTGCTGCCAGGTCACCAAATGCTGTCTATATACTCTAAAAATGGTGTCAGTTGTGGGCTTGTGACTGGGGAGGGTGAGGTCCCATTCTAGTGAGTAGGCAAGAAGCTTTGGGGAGTGTGGTCCACTGAAATCTTGGTCTCACAGCAGCCTGGAGCAGGGCATTGAGTATTGTCCTAGGTATGCATAGGAGAACCTGGCTTCCCTGTCCCTCTTTGGCTGGGTGGCAGCTAGAATGCATCAGCCCAAAATCAAGACAAGGGTGGAATTTTGAACTGGGAGCAGAAAGGGTAGATCATGACCTAAGCAAGCAATGTGAACAAAAAGCTGTGGAGAATGTGGTCTGATCATGTTTCAGTCTCAGAGCAGCCTGCTGCAGAGCACTGGGTATGACAATATATATGCATGGGATAGCCTGGATTTTCTGTCAGTCCTTGGTCAGGGACTGGCTGTAACCTTGTCAGCCTGAGCTCAGGTCAAAGGCAGGGCTCAGCCCACCACTAAGCACTCAAAATGGTGCCTTGGGTTGGAATCAGAGAGGATGGGACACCATCCAGACAAGCAGCATGAGCAAGACTCTGGGGAAGTGTGATCTACTTATATCTCAGTCTCAACAGTAGCTTGTAGCAGGGCAGCAAGCACCCACCCAGGGGTGTATGGGTGCACCTATTCACCCCTCTCCCTCCTTGGAGCAGCACAGTGGTTGCAACCATGGTCTATGGGTCCACAGCATCTTGGTTCTGAAAATGGCTCCTGCCTGAGGCTGCTCCAGACTCAGATAACTGTGGGATACTGTTTAGGAACCCTCTCTGGAGCAACATCTCTGCCAATTCTAGGCAGCTCCATATATCAGGCATGAGGACCTAGTGGGTGGATGGTTTCTCCCATGCCAAGTTTGTTAAAGTTCATTTCAGAGGTCTGGGTATTTCTCTGTTACTGTTTCCCCACATGAAGGAGTTTCTCCCAACTCTCAGTAAGTTCCTAGCTGGACAATCTGCCTCAAACTCTCTTCTTACTTATTTCTGGTGCTTTCCATCTCTTCTCTGATGAATCCAAACATTCTCTCCTAGAAGATATGTTTGAAATTTGAGTATCTACTTCCATTCTGGCTCTTCCCCATGGTGAAAGCACATAGTACCTGCATTTTGTGGGTCATCTTGATCCTTCTTTGCTTTAGCCTTTTCTATGTATAAGATCATGACATATCTAATAGTTTCATTTCTTCCTTTCCAGTATGTATGTATTTGGCTTCTTTTCCTTGTCTAGTTGCCATGTGATATGGCTTGGATCTATGTCTTCACCAAATGTCATGTTGAATTCCCTAATGTTGGAAGTGGGGCCTGATGGGAGGGAGGTGGTTGGATAATTGAAGTGGATTTCTCATGAATGGTTTAGCACCATCTGCTTGGTGCTGTTCTTGTGATAGTGAGTGAGTTCTCAAGAGATATGGTTGTTTAAAAGTATGCAGCACCTCCACCGTCACTCTCTCTCGCTCCTGCTTCCACCATGTAAGACCTCTCACTCCCCATTTGCATTCCTTCATGACTGGAAGATTCCTGAAGCCTTCCCAGAAGCAGAAGCTGCTATTTTTCCTGTACGGCCTGCAGAACTATGAGCCAATCAAGCCTCTTTTTAAAGATATATTAGCCAGTCTCAGGTATAGCACTGTGAGAACAGACTAATACACTAGGGTTAGAACTTGCAGCACAACAATAAATAGAATGATACCCTTGTATTATTCCTGATCTTATGGGGAAAATGTTCAGACTTTCACCACTATGTATGACGTTAACTGGATTTTCCATAGATACCTTTGTCAGGTTGAGGAAGTTTCCTTCTATCTCCATTACAATCAGAAAACATTCTTTGTATAATTTTAATCATTTTGAATATATTAGGATGTCTGTTGTGGCCTAAAATATGATCTGTTCTACAGAATATTCATTTGTACTTGTGAAATGTGTATTAGGCTGCTGTTGGATGAAGTATTCCATAGCTAGCTGTTAGGTCTACTTGGTTTATAGTGTTGTTCAATTTTCTATTTTCTTACTGATCTTTTTAATTGTTCTATGCAGTAGTGAAATTGCAGTATTTCAGTCTTTATTATTTAATCGTCTATTTTCCCCTTAATTCTGTCAAGCTTTTCTACCTCTATTGTGAAGCTCTATTATTAGATGTATATGTATTTATAATGTTTCTATCTTGATGGATCGACCTTTTTATCAATACATAATGTCCTTCTTTGTCACTAGTAACAACTTCTGCTTTAAAGTCTTGTTTGCTTCATATTATTGTAGCCACTCTAGATTTCTCTGGTTACTGTTTGCACGGTATATTTTTTTTTAATCCTTCAAGTTCAACTTATTTGTGTCTTTAAAACTAAAGTGAGTTTCTTCAAGACAGTATATAGTTGATTATGGCTTTTTTATTCTTAATTTTTGTATTTTAATTGGTTAAAAGTTAACCCTAAAGTTAACTGCTAATATCCTACTGTTGACCAGAAGCCTTACCAATAACATACACAGTCAACTAACACATATTTTGTATGAAATGTGTACTATATACAGTATCATTACAATAAAGTAAGCTAGAGAAAACATCTTCATCTTCTTCATATTGCATAACCTGAGAAGGAAAAGGAGGAGTTTGTCTTGCTGTCTCAGGGGTGGCAGAGGCAGAAGAAAATCCATGTATAAGTGGACATGCACAATTTAAAGCCATGTTGTTCAAGGGTCAACTAAACCTGTTTCTACCATTTTGCTATTTTTTTCCGCATGTCCTGTCTTTTTTGTTCCTCACTTCTTGTATTACTGCCTTCTTGTATGTTAAACAGATATTTTCTAGTGTATCACTTTAATTCCTTTGTCATTTCATTTACTATATTTTTTGAATGTTCTTAGTGGTTGCTCTGGTATTAAATTTAACTTAATTTATAATTAAGTTGAATAATTAAATAAGATCCAGGTACAAGTAACTCAGAGGTCACCAACCAATTTCAACTTGAGGAGTTTACCAGGACATGTTGTCATCAAATTATCAAAAGAAATTCCAACTGGTTTTCAGTAGATTTTTCAACAGAAGTACTGCAGGCCAGAAGAAAACGGTCAATGTAATGAAGAAACAGTCAATGTAATGAAGGAAAAAAGCTGCCTACCAGAAATACTTTACATGGCAAACCTGACCTTCAGAATTGGGAAAGAAATAAAAACTTTCTTAGACAAGCAAATGTTAAGGTAGTTCATCACCACTAGGCCTTCTTTATAGAAACTACTAAAGGGAGTTCTTGAAGTTGAAATTAAAGGCTGTTAATTAATAAAGTAAAAATAAATTGAAAGTTAAAAACTCAGTGGAATAAGTAATGTATAGTCATACTCAGAATTCTCTATTACTATAAGAATGGTATATAAAGCAATTTTATTTCTACTATGAAAGTTAGAAGGCAAAACTATCAAAAATAACTCTAGCTACAATAAATTTTTAAGGAATACAAATTACAAAAAAAAAAAAAAGCAAGTTTTGGCATCAAAATAAAAATGTAAAGGAGAGGAAGTGAAAGTATAGTTTTCGTATGCAGTTGAAGTTGCTATCACCTTAAAGTAACCTGTCATAAGAAGCAGATGTCTTATGTAAGTCTCAGGTAGCCACACACACAAAGAAAAACCTATAGTAGTAGCACAAAGTGTAAAAAGAAAGATCAAAACATATCACAACAGAAAACCATCGAACCTCAGAGGAAGACAGAAAGAGAAGAAGAAATTAACAAATGACCTACAAAACAATCAGAAAACAAATTACAAAGCAGCAGAAGCAAGTACTTACCTATTAATAATTACCTTGAATGTGAATGGATTAATCTTTCCAATCAAAATACCTAGAGTAGATGAATATATTTTAAAAATAGGAGCCAACCATGTGCTCCCTACAGAAGACTCACTTTACTAGTAAGGATACACACAGACTGAAAGTGAGGGTGTATAAAAAGATATTCCATGCAAATGAAAACTGAAGGAGAGCAGCAGTAGCTGTATTTATATTAGACAAAATAGTCTCCCATTTAAGAAAAGCCCAAGACCTGAAGTCTTCACTGCTGAATTGTAACAGACATCTTAATATTAATACTAATTCTTCTCAAACCCTTCCAAAATATGAAGTAGAAGGAATACTTTCAAACCCTTTTTAGAAAGCTAGCATTATCCTGATGCCAAAAGCTGGACAAGAACACTTGTCCTTGAAGTAGAAAGTATAAAATTACAGACCAACATTCTTGATGAACATAAATGCAAAATATTCTCAAATAAAATTAGCAAACTGAATTCAACAATCCATTAAAAGAAACATTCACCATGATCAAGTAGTGCTTATCCCTGGGATGCAAGGATGGTTTAACATATGCAAATCAATACAAGTAACACACCACATCAACAAAATGAAGGATAAAATCATATGATCATCTCAATAAATGCAGTAAAAAAGATTTTGCAAATTTCAACATTCATTCATAATAAAAACCTTAACAGATTAGGTATAAAGAAAATGTAACTCAGTACAATAAAGACCATCTATTACAAAGTCACAGCTGATATCATTCTAAACAGTGGGAAATTAAAACCTTTTTCTCTAAGATCAAGAACAAGACAAAAATGTCCATTATTCACCACTTCTTTTCAACATGGTACTGGAAGTCTTATCAAGAGCAATTAGGCATAAGAAAAAAAACAAAAGTCATCCTAATAGGAAAGGAGGAAATAAATTTGTCTCCATATGCTGACAGCGATCATATATATACACATATGTGTGTGTGTATATGTGTGTGTGTGTATATATATATATATCTTAAAGCCTTCACCAAAAAACCGTTAGAACTGATAAACTGAATTCAATAAAGTTGCAGGATACATCAGCACACAAAAATCAGTAACATTTCTACATACTAAAATTAAGAAAACAATTCCATTTACAATAGCAACAAAAATGCTAAATACTTATGTGTAAATTTAACCAAGGTGGTAAAAGATGTGTATACCGAAAAATATGAATCATTGATGAAAGTGAAGGAAATATTTTTTAATGGAAAGATACCCCATGTTCAAAAGTTGGAAGAACTGATATTATTAAAATGTCCATATGACCCAAACTAATGAACAGATTCAATGCAATATCTATCAAAATTCCAATGTCATTTTTCACATATCTAGAAAAAAGCACTCCTTCAATTAATACGGAACCATGAAATACCATGAATAGCAAAACAATCTTGAACAAAAAGAACAAAGCAGGAGGCATCACACTCCCTGATTTCAAAGCATATCACGAAGTGATTGTAATTATAACAGGATGGTACTGACATAAAAACAGACACATTGACAATGGAATGTGGTTTTATGGTTAGTTGATTTTTGACAAGGTACCAAGAACACACACTGGAAAAGGGGCAGTCTCTTTCAGTAAATGGTTTTTGGGAAAATTAGTTACCCACATGCAAAAGAAGGAAATCAGACCTTGTTTTCACAACATACACAAAAATCAACTGAAAATGAATTAAAAATTTAAATATAAGATCTCAATGTGGAAAACTATTCAAAGAAAACACAGAAGAAAAGCTCCATGAAATCTGTCTGGGCAACAATTTTTTTCTTTTTTTAATATGACCCAGAAAGCACAGGCAACTAATGCAAAAATAGCCAAATAGGATGGTATCAAACTAAAAACCTTTGCACAGCAAAGGAAAGAATTAACAAACTGAAGAGACAACCTACAGAATGGGAGAAAATATTTGTAAGTGATACATCTGATAAGGCGTTAATATTAGAAACATGTAAGAACTCAGCTAATTAACTCAATAACAATAAGACAACTCAGTTAAAAAAGGCAAAGAGCCTAAACAGACATTTCTCAAAAGTCATACATACAAATGGCCAATGGGTACTTGAAAACTGTTCAGCGTCACTAGTCATTACAGAAATAGAAATTAAAACCACAATGAGTTATCACATTATACCTGCTAGAATGACTTTTGTCGGAAAGATGAAAGATAGCGAGTCTTGGTAAGGGCGTAGAGAAAAGAGAATTCTTGTACCTTGTTGGTGGGAATGTAAATTGGTACTACAGAATATGATATGGAGGTTTCTCGAAAAACTGAAAATAGACTTACCATATGATCCAGTAATTCTACTTCTGGGTGTATATCGAAAGAAAATGAAATCAATATGTGGAATGTATATCTGCACTCCCATGTTCATAGCAGCATTTTTCACAATAGCCAAGATATGGAATAATCCTAAGAGTCCACTAACAGAAAAATGGATCTTTAAAATGTGGCATATACACACAGTTTGATACTATTCAGCATTTTAAAGGTGGGAAATTCTGTCATCTGTGACAACAAACTGTTGCTTCCATTTGTTAATTGTTTCCTTTGCTGTGCAAAGGTTTTTAGTTTGATGTCATCCTATTTGGTTATTTTTGCATTTGTTGCCTGTGTTTTCTGGGTCGTATTAAAAAAATCTGGAGGACATAATAATAAATGAACAAAGCCAAGCACAGAATACAAATACTGCATAATCTCACTTATATGTGGAATGTAAAAAAAGTGGAACTCATAAAAATAGAAAGTAGAAAGATGCTTACGAAGGCTGGGTGAGTGGAGGAAGGGAGAAGATGGGGAGGTGCTGATCAAAGGGTAAAAAGTTTCATATAGACAAGAGAAATAGGTTTTGAGATCTATTGCACAGCAGGGTAACTATAGTCAGTAATAATGTGTATTTAAAAATAAGAGAGTAAATGTCAAATGACTCACAGTAAAACATGATAGGTAAGTGAAGTGACAGATATGTTGAACAACTTGATGTAGTACTTCTACGTTGTATACCTGTATTCAAACATTTTATTGTAACCCAAAATGTACCCAATTGTGATATGCCCATCAAAAAATAATATTAATAATAATAAAGTGAATCTCTTTAGTATTATAACATGACAACTCTGGTATTCAGATCACCTCTCCTCCCCAGAGTGTACTGTTGCTGCATATAGTGCTTGTTATTTGTTTAGTGATATGGTTTGGCTCTTCGTCCTCGTGCAGATCTCATCTTGTAGCTCCCATAATTCCCATGTGTTGTAGGAGGAATCTGGTGGGAGACAATTTAATCATGGGGACAAGTCTGTCCTGTACCGTTTTCATGAGTGAATAAGTCTCAACGATATCTAATAGAAACAAGAGTTTGCCTGCACAAGCTCTCTCTTTGCCCACTGCCATTCATGTAAGATGTGACTTGCTCCTCCTTGCCTTCCACCACGATTGTGAAGCCTCCCCAGCCACGTGGAACCATGAATCCCACTAAACCTCTTTCATTTGTAGCTTGCTTAGTCTTGGGTATGTCTTTATCGGCAGTGTGAAAATGGACTAATACATTTAGTTGCTTTTTATAATTAATTCTCTACATTAAGAGAGAATTTTTTTTATGTATTGCCACTGAATCACAGTCCCATTAGTTTAGAGGTCCGGGATTGGTCAGAGATTTTTTTTTAATGCCTAGAACACACACACAAGTCTCCTAGGCTTTACTGGGAGCCTTTGTGTACATCTTGGGGCACATGCCTTCAACACTCGACAAGGCCATTACAACTATGACTGAGCCTTCACTTCCTGCTCATGCAGAGACTGAAGGTTAACAAAAAGTGAGAACTCAGGGCCTTCTCAAGACTATCCTGAGAATGTTTACGGTTCTAGGTAGGCACATGGCTTTTTACATTCCAAGAAATATGTCAGAGCTTTCCAAAGCTCTTATATACATTTCCTTTCCTAGTCATTCTTCTCAAGCTTTCAGTTAGTCAATTGTTTGACCCAACTTTTATCTATACCTCAGGCAGCAGTGACTAAAACATTTGGATATAAATTTTTATAGAAAACACCTCCACTTAGGTAGTGATTTTGGCACTGCGGATTTCCAAATCAGATGAACTAAAAACCAGCCTGTCAATTTAGTCTTCCAGGAACTAAAGTTCAGGTGTGTGTAAGCCTTTGGTTGATTTCCAGACTTCCAAAAAAGTTGATTCTGATAATTTTCACCATTTTTTCTATTGCTGTTATGAAGGGGTAGAATTTCAGAGTCCCTTAGTCAGCCACTGTCACTATGACTCCACTATATGAATTTTACATAATTATTGTTCTTACCATTATTTTCCTTTTCCCCTATAACATATAAATCTCAGGAGAGATTTAAGATGAGATGCATTATCTTATTCATAACCATCCTATTGTAAACTTGTGGTAGTCTTCAAACTGACCCACACTCATCCCTTCATTTCTCAGATCTGTGACATAAATCTCATGTCATCCAATTTTCCAACAAAATGTTAAAAACAGTTTCAATTGGGACTCTGTTTTTTCCTATGAGTTAGTAGATAAAATTTCTTCCAAACTTGAAGAAAATCTAGTGACTCTTTGGCCATTGGCTTCTTCTTCAAATGCTTTGTTCAGGGCAGTTCGATGGTATAGTTCATCCAGATGAAAGTAAATAACATAGTCACTCACTTAGCACACTGACACTGTTTTTAACAAATATTTTTATTAAAGTGCCATGTACATATAGAAAAATACATTAACCCATGGGTGTTTATGCAAAGTAAACATACCTCTGTATAGCTAGCACTCAGATCAAGGAAAAAAAAAAAGATTATAAATATCACAGAAGAGCATTTGGTGACCCAGTAACCACTCCTAATCTCCATGCAAAGGTTGCCCCTTGACTGACTTCTAAAAATACATATTAGTTTTTTTTATTTTGGGACTTACGTTAGTGGTTTCATACAGTACTTGCTCTTTTCTGTCTGGCGTATTTTCTGCAAAACAACATTTGAGAGATGCATCCATGCTTTGAAGTTGTAGTTTGTTCTAATTGTTGTACAGCACTCCTTGTTTGGAAATGCCAGAATTTATTTCTCCACTCTGCTGATAATAAGCATTTGGTATTTTCACAGTTTGTTTCTGTTATGAATTAACTTTCTGTACGCTTTTTTTTTTTTTTTTTTTTTTTTTGAGACAGAGTCTCGCTTTGTACCCCAGGCTGGAGTGCAGTGGCACAATCTCGGCTCACTGCAAGCTCTGCCTCCTGGGGTCACACCATTCTCCTGCCTCAGCCTCCCAAGTACCTGGGACTACAGGTGCCCGCCACCACGCCCAGCTAATTTTTTTGTATTTTTAGTAGAGATGGGGTTTCACCGTGTTAGCCAAGATGGTCTCGATCTCCTGACTTCATGATCTGTCCGCCTCAGCCTCCCAAAGTGCTGGGCTTACAGGTGTGAGCCACCGCACCTGGCCTCTGTACTCATTCTTATACACGTGTTTTGATAAACATACGCACCACTTCATCTTAGACAAATATTCAGAAGTGGTGTTGCTTAGTCATAGGGAATATACATGAGTAGCCAGTTTTACAAAATGGTTTCACTAGGTTATTCTGCCATCAGCAATAGCTAAACATTTTTGTTGTATCATCAGTCTTTTTCTTTTAGGTATTTGTTGAGTTAATTTGCACTTTCCTAATGACCAGTGAAGCTGAGCATCCTCTTGTATATATATGAGTCATTTGGATGTCTTCTTTTGTCAAGTGCCTTTTCAAGACTTTTGTCCAGTTTTAAAATTGTTTTCTATTCTTTTCTTATTGATTTATAGGTTTTTATATATTCTGAAAGGACTTCTTTGTCCATTATATGTGTTGAAAAATATTTTTTTCGACTGTACTGCTTGCTTCTTTAATCTTTAAATAGTGTCTTTCGAAGAAAACAGGTTTTTTACCTTAACATAGTGGATTTTTAAAAATGTTTCCCTATTGTCAGAAAATTAGTATCCTATTTAAGAAATATTTTCCTACCTTACTGTTATAAAGGTAATGTATTTTAGAAGTTTTATATTTTAACTTTTAAATGTAGAGCTACAATAAAACAGTTGCTTTCCTGTAAAGTGTGAGGTGGAAACGAATGTTCATTCTTTAAATACATAATCAACTTATCCTGCATTATTTTTTGAAGTCTATCATTCTCCACTACTCTCTAGCACCACTTTTATCATTAAAATTAGTTTGCTTATGTGTGTGGCTCTGTTTCTGGATTCGCTATACTGTTTAATTAATGTGCTTGTCTATCTCTTCATTAATATACTGCATTTTAGATTTAGAATAAAACTTGATAACTGATGGTAACTTTTTCTTCTTTAAGATTGTCTTATATATTTTTGGTCAGGTATATTCCTGTATGAATTTTAGAATTAGCTTATTAATTTCCACCAAAACACCTGCAAGGATATTAATTAGGGTTCTTAATTCATAGATTAATTTAGGAAAAAATGACATATTTAAGTATTTAGTCCTTTAGTTCATGAACATGGTATATCCCTACACTTAGCAGATATTTTTTTCTCTCTGTAATGTCTTGTAGTTTGCTAGCACATGGATCTTAAATATCTTTGGTTTGATTTATTCTTAGAAAATAAATATTGATCAATGACTTGTAAATATCATTTTTTAAATAAAAATTCATTTTCTTTATACTGGTAATATGTAAAATATGTTATTGTTTGTTCTACATGGTCCTTATTCAATAAATGTTATAAATGTGCTCATAGCTTTTTATCATTCAACTCTAGATTCCTTTGGGTTTCTAACCTAAAATGATACAATATGTGAATATCTGATGTTTTACATGTTATATTCCAAATGTTATATTGCTTATTTAATTTTGTTTCTTTATTGCCCTGGCTAGGAACTCCAGTACAAAGTTGAAAATAGGTGGTGATAGTGAGCTTCCTACCTTTTTCCAGTGTCACTATTAAATAAAATGGTTTTGTTTGTTTGTTTGTTTGTTTGTTTTGGTGCCATCTAACAGATTGAAGAAGGTCTTTTTGCCTTTCTGGTTAGCTAAAATTTTTTTAACATTTAAAGTGTAAATTTTATCAAAAAATTTTCAATTTTTAAAATATTTGTGCAGTTTTGTCCTTAAGTGTATTAATTTGGTAAATTTTATTAATTGTAAAGGCTATACAATATTTTTCCCTGTAATAAATCAACTTGGATATAATGTATTAGCATATTATATAACTAAATTCAGTTTGCTATTGTATTGCCTAGGGTTTTTGCATTTGTGTTTAGGAGAAAGATTGGCCCTTAAATTTTCTTTCTTATAAAGTCCCTGTCAAATTTTGATAAGAAACTTAGACAGATTCATAAAAGGTATTAGAAAGTATTTTTATTTGTTAGTTCTCTGGAAGACTTTATGTTTAATTATTATTTTTCTTTAAAAAATAAAAATTTTATATTTTGATTTCACTGGTGAAGTCAACCTGGGCTGGAAATTATGGATTACATTACTTAAATAAATTTTGGATTATTAAAGCTTTTTATATTTTTTAGTGCAAATTTTATAAATTGCAATTTCAATGAATTTGTCCATTTCAATTAACGTTTTAAATCTATTAGTATTCATTCCTTTTATTATATTTTCTAATTATGTATGCAGGATATTGGTAATTTATGTTTTCTCAATTTTCTTTTTGATTAGTCCTTATAGTATTGTTCCAGTTGTACCAATTGTATCTGTTCACTATGTCATTGTCTATTTTTGTGCATCTTCTCTATATGTTTTTAAATATTTTTATATTTAATATTTTCTTCCTTTGACTTTCTTTTATTTTAATTTTCTGTTACTTTTTCCTGATATTTTGAACTGTATGTTAAATTATTACTTTTCAGACTGTGCTTCTCTAGCAGTGCTATAAATTTCCCTTTAAGCACAGCTTTTGTTGCATCACACATTTTAGAATTCAATTTAATTTCCATTGTGATATCTTCTTTTATTTATGACTTACTCAAATGTGTTTTTGCTTAATTTGCATAACTTTGAAAAAAATTTTAGATTTTGATTTATTATTTATTTCTACTTTAGCTCCACTATTGCAAATAACATAATCTGTGAGATTTCAACCCTTTAGAGCTTGTTTAAATTGCTTTATGCCTTGACATGTTCAATTATGGTTAATATTCTATAGGAATAAGAAAAAAATGTGCATTCTGCAGTTGTTCAAAGTATCTACAAATCCAAATTTGTCCACTTGTTCTACCAGGTAATGAGAAAGGTTATGTTAAGATTTCCTACTATGATTGTAGATATATCCATTTCTCTTTTTTACTTTGTGACTGCTTAATACTTTGAGACTTTGTTACTAGGTGCATGCAAATTTTGAATTTTTATATATTCCTGATAGACTGACAGTTTCATCATCATGGAGTATCATCTTTTTCTCTAGTGATAATTCATTTTATAAAGTCAATTTTGTCTGAGAGTAATATAGCTACACTAACTTTCTTTTGGTTAGTGTTTGCAGCCTGTATCTCTTTTCATGCTTTTATTGTCAACCTTTCTGTATTTTTACATTTGAGTTTCTTTAAAGTAGAATAAATTTCATTTTCTTAAAATTCACTCTGATAATCTTTGTCTTTTAATTAGAATACTTAGTCTGTTTACATTTGATGGAATTTCTGGTATATCCATGTTTATTTTTACAATTATACTAATTTTTTCTATTTATCCCACTGTTCTATATTTGATTTTTTTGTTTCTTGCCTTTTTTGAACGAATTATTTTTGTTATTATGTGTTTGCTTTATTTCCTTTTCTGTTCTAAACTCAACGTATTTTTTCAGTTGTTAAACTACAGAGTTCATATGTATAACTGAAAATAAAAGGTAGTTAAAATTAGTATTTCTACTCCTTCTAGGAAAGTGCAAGACTTTAAACATTTAAAGTATTGTAATTTTATTTATTCTCTTCATGCACCTCCTTTAGTGCTATTAATTGCATAATTTTAATTATTTGTATAGACAAAACTCCATAAAAATCTGATTTTTATTTTATGCAGTCAAGATTCATTTAGATTAATCCACATATTTACCCTCACCATTGCTCTTCATCTTTTCTTTTGTTGCTTGTTTTCATATGCTATCTTTTTTTTTTTTTTCTTTTGGTCTGAAGAATTTTATTTAGTGTGTTTCAGTAGATTTACCGATGCCAAGTTATCTCTAATGATGTTTGTTTTAAAATGTTTTGGTTTCACTTTCATTAGAAATAACTATTTTTCACGTGCATTAAATTCTACTTTATCAATTATTATTGTTAGTTATTAAGAAGCCATCATTACGGCCGTGCGCAGTGACTTACGCCTGTAATCCCAGCACTTTGGGAGGCTGAGGCGGGTGGATCACGAGTTCAGGAGACGGAGACCATCCTGGCTAACACGGTGAAACTTCGCCTCTACTAAAAATAGGCCGGGCGCGGTGGCTCAAGCCTGTAATCCCAGCACTTTGGGAGGCCGAGAGGGGCGGATCACGAGGTCAGGAGATCGAGACCATCCTGGCTAACACGGTGAAACCCCGTCTCTACTAAAAAATAATACAAAAAACTAGCCGGGCGAGGTGGCGGGCGCCTGTAGTCCCTGCTACTCGGGAGGCTGAGGCAGGAGAATGGCGTGAACCCGGGAGGCGGAGCTTGCAGTGAGCTGAGATCCGGCCACTGCACTCCAGCCTGGGCGACAGAGCGAGACTCCGTCTCAAAAAAAAAAAAAAAAAAAAAATTAGCCGGGCGTGGTGGCGGCGCCTGTAGTCCCAGCTACTCGTGAGGTTGAGGCAGGAGAATGGCGGGAACCCGGGAGGCGGAGCTTGCAGTGAGCCGAGACGGCGCCACCGCACTCCAGCTTGGGCGGCAGAGGGAGACTCCGTCTCAAAAAAAAAAAAAAAAGCGACCATTACATTGGTTTTTTATTTCATTTTATTTCTGAGAAGTGCCTCTCATTCTTATTGTTGCTTCCTTAAAGGTAAAGTGCCTTTTTTCTCCAGCTTAAGATTTTCTTTTTCTTCCTGAATTTCACTCAGTATTTTTCTCACTTGAGGTTTGCAGAAATTCTTGAATCTACAGGTTGGTATTTTTCTTTAGTTTTAGAAAGTGCTCGGCCATTTATACCTTCTTTTCTCCTCTCTCTTTTCTCCTTCTGAGACACAAGTTATACATGTTTCTTATCTATCTTGCACACTTCTCTCTCTCTTTCACCCTCCTATCTTTCTGTGCTTTATACTTTATACTGTATATGTTCTATTGAAATACTGTCTTCCTCTACAGATATGCCCACTCTTCTGTTTAAGCCATCTGTTTACTTATTAACTGTAGTTAGCGTATTTCTTAAGTGAAGGTTTTTTCTTTTTGATCTTTCTATAGATTTCAACTCTGTAGAAATTTTCAGTCCTGTCTTCTACTATTTTGAATATGTTAAGTTACTCTGTCTTCTAGCATCTCTTGGTAATCTTTCCTCATGGTATGCCTAGCAATTTTTTTCAGTCTATTTTTCTAAAGATAAGTACTCATTTCTAGTAGTTCCACAATACCATTCTCAATGTAAAACAAAACAATACTTCCTTAATGTAATGAAACATTGTTTAGTAAGTGCTGATAGACTGGCTGTTCTTTTGTATAAATAAATTATAAATGGAATATGAGTCTCCAGAGGAAGCTATCATTCCTTCAGAGAGGATATATTTGATCTCTGGGAGGCAGTTAGTTAGGGAATATTCTCCTTATTCCAATTATAGATTGAAGTGATTTAGGACTGGGTCTCAGTATTTGTGAAAGTTGTTTGTCTATTTTTGTTGTTGTTGTTGTTGTTTACTTTTACTCTTAGCAGTACGTACTCCCGGCAAGATCTCAACCTAAAGCCTGTAATGTTTACCTGAGCTTCTCCATGTTAGCAGCTCCTGAGCTCCAGTTCTTGACTGCTCAGACCTGTGCTATGCTGAAGCTTCTGCACATACTCTGATTTTATTGGCTTTTGATGGCTGGGTGATGCCATTCAAGGCAAAGAGAACAATATGAGAAAAACGAAGGAGGCAATAAAAGCATGGAACATTGTGTATGGTCAGCATACCAGAGAATTAGCAACAGATAAGGAAATTAATTTAGGTAGATTAAATTTCCAAAGTGTCTTGAATGCCACAATAAAAATTGGGGATTTATTTTATTGGAGGAAAGCCAAAGCTCTTACTGAAGTGGATTACTCTGGTTACTGTTTATAACTCTTCCTATGGGCTAGTGCCCTAGTACTTTTGGCCAAATTCTTTTCCCTTCCTTATAAAGGACTCAGTTAGTTCAGTTTGGGGTGAAGGCCATAGTGCTGTGAGGAAAATATCCTTTGGGATTTTGCCAAGATGGTAAGCAGATCCCCATGTTGGAAGGAGACTTTTTCCACATATATTCCTAAAGAGTTTCTGATTGATTCTTTCCTTTTTTTCTAGCGCGAACGCAGTCCCCAACTACAACAAATTATGCAGTCGAGTTTCCCACATTTGGGGAAATCGCAGAGGTCAGCACATCCGGAGTGCAATGGATAAACCTCGCCCTGGGACAACCACCTTCGTGATCATGGTATCTCCCCTGCCAGGTAAGTATGTGACTGATTCTTAAGGAGAAAAAAAGTAAACCAAAGAAAATCAGTATTTCATTTCTAAAGATTAAGATGTGAAGTCCGTGATCCCCTTCGTAATTCCACTCTTGCCTATGATAGATAGGTTTTCAAACACATCTACTTATAAAATGCAATCATTATTCAGTAATATGAAAATGAACAAAAGCTACACATTCTTAAATGCAGCAATTGTTATTTCCATGACTTAATTATTTTGCATTTACTGTTTCTTCAAGGTTAGAGATTTTCTTTTTATCCTACAGACATTAGCAAGTTGTTTTCTATTATATTGATTTGATTAGAATCCTCAAAAAGTCATTTTAGCCTACTGGAAAATCTTTAAATGTAGACAGATACAAATGAATTTTAATTGTTTCTGAGAATATGTATTTGAGTAAAAGAGATATTTTTAAATTCCTCCAATACATACTTGAATTGAGATTTTCATTCATTGACAGCAAAATACTTTGTTTCTCATCACATTAAAAACATATATCCTATTCATACTCTCCTTTAAAATGTTTTTTTAATGATTGGGTGGATTTCTCTATATCTTGGATGCTATAGAAGGCATTGAGACTCAAAACTGACCAGCTATTTTCCTTGGGCCAAAGTTAGGGGAATTGTGCCCTTTTATACTTCAATCCTGTAGCTTCTGGTGACAGGGATTATGAATTCTACCAACTTTTCTCTACCCTCAAACCTCCATGAGATTAACACAAAAAGTTTCTCTAAATACTAATATTTTCCATCCCTACCTTTTTGACCATGACAGTGATTAAATTACTGTCTTGGAAGGATTAATCCAGGAGCCATGAACAGAGGAAATGGGCAGGTCTATTGTAATGAAATGTAGTGAAATGGGAAAATCTATTGTAAGCATTTTGACATAGGCCTTTCAGAGACTGAAGTTTATGGATTAGAGCAAATGGGATGAATCAAAGACTTTCTAAAACAGCAGGCAGAACTCGTAGATTTTTATCCCTCAAAAGTTGATACAGCATAATCAGACATAAACTGCAGATGTCTCAGTATTAGGCACACATAGCATGAGCCTGATGGCCCATCTCCTCATTTCCAGTAACTAGTGCGAGCCTAGCACAGAGCAGGATGCACAATAATTGCTTGATTAATTAATTTACAAATAATTTAAAGTGAATGACCACATTGTCACAATTCTTTTAATTGGGAATTTCTAGTTTCAGGTTTAAGTGAAAATATTTACACAAAATCTTAAAACTCAGTCCTTTAGAAAAGCTATCAAAATGTTTTGCAATTTCTTTCAGAAATTAATGTAGACAGTATTGAATGTTGTGTAGCGATCATTGACAAAGTATGTCAGGACTTTTCTAGCTCCCTAAGACACTTGCTCAGAATACGGAAGTGCTCAATTCAACAAACCCTGTCTGTCTTTTGATAATGCCAATACCAGCTTTGCTAAGCCCTGTTCCATGAAGAATGAATTCAGAATGCAATAGTTGCTTGAGTCGAAAAATTCTTTCAGCAACTTTATCAGTAGAACAAATTTCTTAGGTCAGAATTTCCCAACAAACATTTGTTCATCGTGATATTATCTGAGGCAATAAGGAAACCAAATGTGTTCTGGGAATCTCTGTGAATTTTTGAAATCCTTACTTAAAGAATCATAAAGTTTCTTTTCCCCTCTACCTACCTCCAGCGAGCATTTAACAGTCTATTGTGCAACGGAAATTAGAGCACTGAACCCCTAACTCTCCCATTGTTTACGCTGATAAAGGTATTGGACTGGACAGTGCTCCATAGAACACTCAGGGAAACTCTGATCTAAGGATGTCATGCACAATTATCTCTCCGAGTTTAACAAATGTTTATTGAATAAACACTTCGTATTCCTCAAAAGCTTGTGAGCTATGAGCTATGCAAAGACAGGCTAGCGTCATTCAATTATGTAATAGCGTTTAATAAATGACTAAAGGACATATTTACTGACTGACTGACTGTGCTGATGGAAGACCAGGCCACTGTACCTTGGGGAAAGCATCCGCAAGCTGTGTAGGGAGCCGGAATGTTCAAGGCACCTGAGACAATTTTCTCTGCCCTAGTGAAACAGCCACTTCTGTAAGTCAGTCTTGCTTCCTTCTGTAAGCATTGAACTATGGTGTCAAGATCACTTTTATAGTGTGTAAATTATTCCCTGAGGCAGGTGGGAAATTCCACTTCAAGAAAAATTGCAAGAGAAAGATTTGTCTCCTGCTTCTCCCAGCTTGCTGCCTGACTGCCAAACACACACACACACACACACACACACACACACACACATACACAGACTCACACACACATACAGACAGGCACACACACACAAGAGACTGTCCACTCTCACCTGCTCAGGGAAAGTGCCTGTCTCTGGAGAAATCATTGCAGCACAAGGAATCCAAAGGTGGGACTGAGGACGGATGAAGGACTCAGCAACGCTCAAAACTAGAGGTCCCTTCCCTCTCCCTGGCCCCTTCCATGGCTGTTCAAAAAAGTCCCAAAGCAGGAAGCCCATTAAAAACATCTACCTACAAACACAGACTGTGGAAGAGAAGGATGAAGAATAAATCTCACAAAGAAGAATCAAGTTTTCCACTCACTTTGTCGTTCCCTCTGAGATCCTCACTGTATATCCTTACAGACCCTGTTTTCTCTTTGTTCTACATGGGAAATCCTGCTTTCTAAAGTAGAATGTTTGAGAAAGTGACCCCTAAATGAGAACATGATGAAGAGCTGAGAGACTGGAGGTGTTGAAGACAAGCTTATCTACTTAATTGCCAAGATCCTAGAAGGCTAATATTGTTTTTCCTTATTGAAATGCTGGAAATTCTTACTGAGTCTCCTAGTAACCTCCTTACATTTTGCTTTAGGTAAAAAAAGAAAAAGAAAAAAAGGAATATTATTTAATGAAACAATTCTTAAGATGTTTATACTTTTCCAAAACAACGTAAGGTACACAAAAATAAATATAGGGACAAAATTTTAATGATAGAGCCATAGAACTGCACTGTTGACACTAACCTTTCAGTGTCACTCTGAGACGGAGTCACTCGAAGACTCAGGATGGGAAAGGTCAGGGCAACCTCTAATAACATGCTTCGTTTGGAGTAGTTAAGAGGATATCCTCCATGAGCACTTGATAGCATTTCTCCCCAAGACCCTCCCCTCAGACCAGAGGACCAGATGGCTTAGGTCCACCCAGCACACCTTGTGTCAGCACACTGTAGGATATGATGCCCTACTCATCCTCCTTAATTGCATAATAGTAGTAACTAATGACCACGTTTATTGTGTGAGGTGCTCAATGCTTTTCATGTACAATCTTGTTTAGTATCCATAATCACAAACACTCCAAGAAATAGATATTATTATGCCAAATCCGTAAGTAAGAAGATTAAGGATTTACAGATCCTCCTTAACGTTAGTGTTAAAGGATGTAACTGCAACTGCAGTGTTCTTTCTCTTTCCCACAGCTAGGTTATAAAGCAACTGTATCTGCTCTTTTTCATTCACGTCTACTCAATTTTTTTTTCCTAACCTCGAATTGACGCTTTTTCTAATGATAACAGAATCTTAGAATTACACATATAAAGACTATAAAATATTTAAACTGACATGCCCTCAAGTAACCATTATTCAAGCAGAAATTTCTTGTGAGAAATGCGAGGCCCAGAAATATTATGCTTTTTATCCAGAATCACCACCAGTCCTCACATCTTTAGACTGTCATCTGCAGGTCTTTTTTTACAGTACTTGGCCATAATTCCTTTTCACTGGGTAACCGCTAAAATATTTCTTTTAAATATTATCCCCTTGCTACTCACATCCTCCAATGGTAGCAAGAAGAAGGAATACCTTAGAGTTACAAGAGTAAATAAATACAGAGAACCCTGTGCTCCTTGCCTTCAGGAACATGGCATAATTCAGTCCGCATGCAGCCCTGAATTGAATCAATATTTCATTCCATTACTTTCATTGGGATTCTCATTGCCCTTCCTAGAATAATTTAATTTCTCTCGCTTCTCAAATTAAATGATACCTGAAAGTTTCAGCTGATGAACAGCTCCTGTTTTACTGTAGGAGGCCTTCCTTCAGGTACATGGGGCATTCATCTTTTACTATTAGTGAAGGCCATTAGCTTCAATAGAATGCCCTCTCTCTCTGACATCCACTACAGTAGTAATACTCTCCGGCCCGTAATGAAACTCATTTCCATGGCTCTGGATAAATAAAAGCAGATTGTCTGGAATTTTTTTGACCATGCATTTAAAGAAAGTACCTTGATGAAATGGAGGAAGGTATTTATTGGGGGTTCATATAGTTGCCTAATGTATGGTATTTTTTATTGTTGTTGCTTACATTTGTAGTGCAATATTATATTAAGAGTGGCATTGAGGTAATTCAAATACTACACATGAAAAAAATAGAAAAGTATACCTCATTAGAAATTTAGATGAAAGTAACCTCAATGTTCATGGTATTACTGGTTAACATTTATTGAATGCTAGACAGTATTCTCAGTATGTTTTCAGCATGACCTAAGCTAATTTTAATGAGGTGAATAACTCGTGTAGCATCACATGACTATTAAGAGGAAGAGCTGGATTTAAGCCTGGAGAGCACTGTGCTTGTGCTCTGAACCTCCACACCATACTTCCTGTGAAATCCAACTCAGGAGAACTCTGAGCCACACATTCTAACACAGTTCCCCAGCTAGGAAGATAAGCAAGGCCCAGCTGTGCTTGGAAAATCAATAGACAGTTTTTAAAAGTGCATGATGCATTCATGGTTTCCCTCAGACAATGGAAACACACATACCCACAAATACATTGAAACCACAGGAAACTGTAAGTAGCAATCTCCTCTTATTTCAGATTATCAATCAGTGAATGAGTCAAAACATTTATTGAGTATCTACATACTATACATCACTGGGCATCTCAAGGGATCATGCTTTTGCCTTATAACTTGAATCCATAAGTGTATCATATCACCTGTGGTGTGTGGGGTCAAGATACAAGTGTGCAAAAAGTTACTGTTGCATGGTGAGTGCACATAGTAGGTTATTGATGTTGGAGGTTGCTACAGGTGCTAGTCACTCATCTGAAGCTGCTTATGAATTGAAAACAGTCAAAAGAGGCCAATCGCCTCTTTTTCAGTATAAGTTGTATTAAAGGGTTGATGGAGGACCCATAATAACCCATGTATAAGGTTATCTGATAGAGGTGAACTGGAAAATGAGGTTTGGAACTGAAGCCAAGGTAAGGTTTTCAGTTACCTTGCCCCCAAGTCTAATCTCCCTTGGGTACTACCTACAGAAAAGGTTCTGTCCACAAAATGCAGTAAGTGTCCTCATTCATAGAGGGTCACCTCCCACACACCAGGAACCTGTGAAACGAAGAGCCAGGCGAAGCAGCTGGACCACTAGTGTTCTCTAGGAGACAGGGCCTGCTCCCCAACTCCTGCGTGGTTTTGCACAGTGAGCTGGACTTTCTGACCAAGCTGTGACACAGGCAGCAAAAGACAGGGGGGCTGGAGTACATTTCCTAGTTTGAGGTACTTTCTTCTATAGAATATGGGCTGTGAGGTCACTCTCCCTCCACCTTCTTGTGTCTGAAAAGGACATCACTCCTTCTCTCACAGGTGGGAAGTGAGGCTGGAAAAAGACCTCCAATCTAGAGAAACAGGTTTGGAAAGGAAGGTAGCAGCTCAGCCTGTATGGGCAATGCAGACATGTGGGGCTGCATCAGGTGAGGAAAAGCACAACAGACATGGGCTAACTTTCAAGAGGGGGCGGAAACAAGGTGAGTTCAAAGGAGAAAGGGATGGTTTGAGTGGAATCTTGGAAGATATGGTAAGGTAAGAAGACAATTATCGGCCAGGCAGAAGAGGCAGAAAAGGTCATTCTAGACACAGAGCGGGATGAGAAAAAGCTCATAGGTGCAGGGACACCTGCAAAGGCACCCGCACCCTGTCGTATAAGGTGGCAGTGGCCCTCTGAGCCCAGAAACCTCAAGATCTCCTGGGGAAGTCTCTCAGGGTCACAAGGTTGTGAATGTCTGAAACCTAGCGAGTAAATGGCCATCAGCACCCCTGCCTGGATTCAGTCAGGGTGGCTCCTTTTTGTTGGAATTAAAAATAAATACATTTTTATCTGAATAAAGTTTTCTGAAAGTTAAAAAATAAAATTTTTTTAAAAGGCAACAAGACACCACATTCATGAACTGAAGAACCAGAGCCCTGAAAATAGGTACTGATGTAACAGGCGTGCTCTGTGGTCGTGAATAGAGTATCTGCTCTTTGCAGGCAGGGGCTGTGTTCACATTTTTTGGACGTGGCTTTGGCACTGTTTCCTACAGATCGTGCTTGCTAAGCGGTTCGTCTTCAGCATCACAGTGCCCTTCCTGGGATCACTCTGGGACAATTGTCTCTCTCCTCAACCCCTTTCAGACCTTCCTCCTTTTTACTGCTTACATAGACTCCTGCTTCTCCACGCTTTCTTTGCTTACATTTTCTTTACTTGTCTCAGTTATTTCACTCTTACAGAAACACACAAGCATAATGACACCTGTGTGCCAGTCCCGCTGATGCCCCATCCAGGTCTCTAAACAAATGTTTGTGCAGCTCAGAACAACATGAATATCCAGGAGCAACAGTGAGTCTACAGGCAGGCGGGTCTCATCCTCCAGAAACCAAGGGGAAGAAAAAAAAAAAACAGCTGGGAATGGAGCGAGAAAGCATATGAAATAAAACCATAATACTGTTGCAAGTAAGATAAAGGTCAATGAATTTCAAAATGTCAAATGACAAAAGGATAATTTCCCTTCCAGTTTGCGGTTAGTGTAGTTTAGTCACTGCCAAGTCTTAAACCTTTCTGACTTCGTGTGCATTTTCAGTCTCGTAGTAGCAGTTTATGAGCAATTTATTCAAGTGTATATTAATATCCTCATAAATGTCAATCAGCACCTTAAGTGATGTGAAAATTTTTGGTGGATAGATTATATCTTGGGTATAATACTTGTGCATTGATTCAAATATATAGACGTTTGAAGCCCTATTGAGGGGTAGTGTGGAAGGTAGAGTTGCTGAGGGTTGTGGGTGACTGGTGGCTACTAAATTTTTTGATGTTTCATACTCACAGATTCTTTAGGGATAATAAAAATGTCTAAATCACAAATGATGGTGGTTCTCTGGATATTTAGCAAACTTTTATTGAGTTTCTATATATGGCAGGCATTGGGATATCTATATCTATCATCTGTAAATAGATAGATATAAATAGAGATAGAAATAAATTAGATATTTATTTATTAGAGATAGATAGATAGACAAATAGATAGATAGATACAGAGATAGAAAGCTGACTCTTTAGATACTCTTAGGAACAACACACTGCAAAAGCTAAAGACACTGTGGGCACTCAATAAAATTTGTATTGATGTTATATTGTTGTTACTGCTAATCATAAAACAAATGGCAGTGTTCATGTGCCAAGCACTTGGCATGCATGATTTTCATTTGGGGGTAGTTATCACTATCCTTATTTTAAAGAAATTGTACTGCAGAAAAGTTAGAGGACATTTCTGAAGCCACACAGCAATTTAAAGGTGAGGCCAAATTTTTAACCCAATACAATCGGACTCCAGAACTCAAGCTCTTTCCACTACATATTGATGCCCTACTGAATATCAATAAAATAATGCTCAATCATTACATTTTCAATGGGTCTCATACAGCAGTCTAATAAGACCCATACAGCAGTCTAATAAGCATGCAAACCAGTAACACCACAGTGCATATTCTTTCAAGCTTTTCCTAATTTTCACTTAAATGTCCAAGCAAAGAATCATTCTCAAGTTCCCTAAGGAATACAATCCATGCAATATACTTGATTGGTTTATTAAGTATCTCCTCTTCCCTTGTTGTCTCTCCCTTTTTCTTTCTCTCTCTCTTATTCAGTTCCTAGCATAGTACCAGATGTTCCAAAAGGTCCAAATAGCTGAGGATTCTTAAAGCATTTAAACCATTGAATGTAATCACTCCTTTTCTGTTTGAGCCCTGTGCAAGTTTATGTCTGGACTCAGCAGGGTATAGAGTTATGGAATGAGAAATGCAGAGCCCCTCCCCAGGCAACTGACATGAAAATAGCCAGCTTTAGCATGTCGCTTCCATGGCAGTGCTGACAGCAATGTCTAGGGGAGAACAGGAAACAGAGAGATTGGAATCTATAAGTGAGCTGGAGAAACTTCAGAAAAAGTAGACATTAAACAACCCTAAAAGGAAAGTAGGAAGAAGGATCATGTTAATCGTAAGTTGAAAGAACACTACCCACAGACACTAAGTGAGAAAGTGTGTGATGCGTTTGGAGCAAGTGGGCTCTACCATTTCACTAGAGTAAAAGGAATCTGAAGAGCATTGTGCATGTCTTCTCTGCTCCTGATGTTATAGCAAAATACCATAGAATGGATGATTTATTAAAAATAGACATTTACAGTAAGGTGAAGTAGTTCACACCTGTAATCTGAGCATTTTGGGAGGCGAAGGTAGAAGGATCACTTGAAGCCAGGAGTTTGAGACCAGCCTGGGCAATAAAGCAAGACATTGTCTCTACAACAACAAAAACAGAAATTTTTAAATAGCCAGTATGGTAGCGCAAACCTGTAGTCCCAGCTATTTCGGAGGCTGAAGCAGCAGGATCATTTGATCCCAGGAGTTCAAAATGCAATTAGCTTTGATTGCACCACTGCACTCCAGCCTAGGCAACAGACTGAGACCCAGTCTCAAAACAAAGCAAAACAATCAGAAATGTATCGCTCACAATTCTGGAGGCTGTGAAGTCTAAGATGTCCAAGATCAACGCACCAGCAAATTTGGTCTCTAGTGAAAGTTTATTCTCTGCCTCTAAGATGGCTCCTCTTGCTGCGTCCTCACAGGGAAGAAGGGGTAAAAAAGGTCCTCAGGCCCCATGTCCTCAAACCCTTTTATAATAGCACCTAATCCTATGCATGAGGGCAGAGCTCTCAGGGCCTGACTACCTCCCCAAACCCCTACATCAATATCAACACCTTGGAAATTACATTCCAACATAGGAATTTTGGGGGACATCGACATTCAGACCCATAGCAGTGACAATCAGGGTTGGAGAGCTCTGTGGGATCAGATAATAAAGGAAATGAATTTCACGCTACAGAATTTAAATTTATATTAAGTAAGAAATGCAGCCAGGGAAGGTGGTTTACACCTGTAATCCCAGTTCTTTGGGAGGCCAAGGCTGGCAAATCACTTGAGGTCAAGAGTTTGATACCAGCGTAGCCAACATGATGAAATTTAGTCTCTACTAAAAATGCAAAAATTAGCTGGGCATGGTGACAGGTGCCTGTAGTCCCAGCTACTTGGGAGGCTGAGGCAGGAGAATCATTTGAACCTGGGAGGTGGAATTTGCAGTGAGCCACAATCACATGAATACACTCCAGCCTGGAAGACAGAGCGAGACCCTATCTCAGAAAAAAAAAAAAAAAAAGCAGAAATGTAATGAAGGGGAAATGATATGGTTTGGCTGTGTCTCCACCCAAATCTCATCTTGAATTGTAACTCCCACAATTCCCACATGCCATGGGAGCGACCTGGTAGGAAGTGATTGAATTATGGGAGTGGATCTTTCCTGTGCTGTTCTCAAGATGGTGAATGAGTCTCAGGAGATCTGATGGTTTTAAAAACAGGAGTTTCCCTGAACAGACTCTTTCTTTGCCTGCCGCCATCCATGTAAGATGTGACCTGCTGCTCCTTGCCTTTCACCTTCCGCCATGATTGTGAGGCCTTGCCAGTCATGTGGAACTGTAAGTCCAATAAACCTCTTTCTTTTGTTAATTGCCTCCTCTCAGGTATGTCTTTATCAGCAACGTGAAAATACACAAATACAGGAAGGGTTTTGATAAGGAATGCAACCTGGTTAGACCTTCGTTTTAGGAAAATAATTGGTGAAAGAATAAATAGGGGAGGTAAAACAGTGAAAGAATTGAGACCAGATTTTAGCAATAGCATGTGGTTAGATGGTTTTGTT
Organism: Macaca mulatta; assembly: GCF_049350105.2. Taxonomy (NCBI): domain Eukaryota; kingdom Metazoa; phylum Chordata; class Mammalia; order Primates; family Cercopithecidae; genus Macaca; species Macaca mulatta. The sequence goes on from NC_133417.1 coordinate 15,052,172, forward strand.
TGGAAGGGGAGTTAGGTGCTTTAGAATTCTGTTCCCTCTCTCTATTTGCAAAGAATGTATATAGTAATATGCTTTTCTAAGATGGTGGAAGATGAAGTGGTTGGTCTATGTCATGTTCCGCCCCAGTACTAGAAAATCTCGCTTTATCCCTTTCCCCTTTACTCATTTTTCTGGGAAGTGTTTTCTGGGAAGACAGTCAATGGGCTTCAGTGAACAGAGGTCTTTGTTGTCCCCTAAAATGTTGAATGGGTGCCTCTCAGAGACAAGATGAAAGTCTTCAGAATGATTTGAGTATCTTCAGCTATGGCCCCCTAAACAATAAAAAGATTCTCAGGAACCGAAGACAAACAAAGTGACTTCAAATACAGAACTCACATTGTATCATCCCATACCATTAGAGCATATTTATATAGTGCTTTCACATGTATAGTATACTTATATGCTTTATAATATTATTACAGTTTGAATCTATGGTATTATGAATTACATATACTATTATATATAATTCCATGTAAGCTCACATAGCCTCATGTACAAATGTTTGCAAACGTGAATGAATAGATTTAATAATATGAAAACAATTTCAGAGAAAAATCTTCAAATAATAATATTTTAAATAATCAAGATTTAGGAAATTCAGCCCTTTCTTTCCCTGGAAAGGCAGTTTAGCAATTCAACTACTCACATAAATCTTCTAACAATTTGAATGTGGAAAACTCTGTAGCAAATTTAGAATTATAATGAGCTTCAACTTCAGCTTCAGAGGAGAAGGAAAATTTTCTCGCTTAGACTGAATTTCCCTCAGGAAAAAAAAGAAAACACAATAATATTTCAACTTAGATTAATGAGATTAATAACAACAGAAAAATCATCAAAACAATTATAATACAGCCAATTAGCCAATTGGGGACAGAGGAGTATAAAACGTGCAGTTTTTATGTGTCACTGGCCCTACAGGACACAGAATAGGGTGAAGTATGAACAATGACAGATATACCAACATTGGGCACCTACTGTGGATCAGAACAGAATTAAACAGAATTAAATTATTTCATATATTATCCTATTGAATGCTCACAGAAGCTCTATGAGACAGCGTGGAGTGTATCTTCTAAGTTTACTGGGAACTGTCTCTGAATTGTCCAACAATGTGCTGGATGAAACAGTAAGTGCTGCCCCCACCCGAAGACGGGTTGTATTTTCCTGCAAGTGCTCCCTAGGTCTCCAAGTACTGAGCAGGTGGCATTTCTTATCATGGCCCTAAACAACTGGCATCTAATCTGTTATTACATTATAGTTACATACAACACCAGGTGAAGTCACAGAGCATCATGAATCACTGCCAGCTTTGTGTCTCCACTGTTAAGGTCATTCTCATGCTCACTCAGTTAAACAAAGAGCAACAGAGGGCAGGATCTCTTCCCTGGAATAAGTCATAGTGGCTCCATCTAGCCCCAACTGCATGCATCTCTGCAGAAAGCCAATAGATCTGGGTAAGCAAGTGCCTTTCTTGTTGACCCTTTACTTGTAAGTTTCCCCAGGAACTTGTTCCTTGTACCCATACTATGTGTTACTATGAGCTTAGAGAAATGTAAGTAATCTATTAGAAATCAGTAGGAGGTATATGAGCTAGGATACAAACCTTGGTCTATCTAATAAGAAAGTGATTCTTGTTAGTAAGATTAACCTGTCGAAAGTCACAGCCTTACTAAGTTGTGAGGCTAGAACTTCGACCAGGTCTGCCAATTTACAAGTCACTGTTTGTTATCACAGCCACTCTTCCTTAAAGGGTGAACTTAAAAACCATCTGCACCAGATTGACCAGAGGTGCTTATCACTATCACAATTTCAGAGTCCTACGTCACATTTATGGAATCATAGTCTCTGATAGTGACGACCTCAAATCTGCAATTCCTAATAGGAACCTCAGGTGATCCTGATGAAGTTGAAAGTTTAAGATGCATTGCTTTATAGAAATTGTCCTGAAATTGCCACGAGAACCTATATGTACATAAAGTACCCAGGGTGGTGTAAGGCAAGGGCCAGACCACACATCTTCTCTATGCATTGAGGAAGTCAGTCTCTCAGGAATGAGACATTCATGAAGCCTAACTTCTTGGAATAAGTAGTAGGAAACAAGAAAAGAGGAAGGTTTTGTGATATCACAGGGGCTTTGAGGATCCTATCAAAAGATCCACCTGAATCTCCCATTTAAGTGACTTCTGATACCTGAACTCTGAGAACATGATTGCTTAGTCAAGAGAAGTCCAAGGAAGCATACATACCCTCTCACAAACTTGACAAAAATACCTATACTTGCTTCAACCATGGTCTATTCTTAGCAACACCAAAGTAAGTAAGGAGGAGTACAAGTACAGGCTTTAAGGGCAAGAGCTATAGTTTTCTTCCTTCCCTAGAAAGTAAACAAAATGTAACTTGCTTCTAACATTCAGGGAGAACCAGTGATGAACTCACAAAAATGTGGACCAGATGTGTGCCAAAGCAAGACAGGGTGGAGCCGCCACAGTTACTACGTGGGTAGAAGTTTTATGTAGTCTGAGAACCATGCTCTGCATTCACCTCATCTTTTATTCACCTCTTCCTTCCTCTCTTGTCTCACCAGAGAAAACTTGGGCTCCAATTCAAAAGGAAGCTTGGGCAGAAGCTTGTGATTGAAAAATATTTTACCTAATTCATCAGTGTTAAGTGTGTCAAAAATCAAACCTTCCAAGCACTGCTATAAATCACTCTGCCTAAAACAATAGGAAATATGTTGCTCGAATGCAACAGCAATTGCTATGCATTCCAAACAGTCAAGCAAAAGATAAATGCAAGCCTTCGAGGGAGATATAATTCCATGGTACTTTTTGAAGACCTATAAATTTTCAAAAAAGTAAGTGGGACATATCTAACATGGTGGAAACCAAAGAAAAGATGATTAAAACTCGAAAGGATACAAATAAAAATGGATTTTATTCATTCTCTACAGTACTTGGTACATAGAAGATGTTCAAAACTTTTTGTGATGAATTTGTGAACAAATTCCAAGATTCTTGCAGTTATTACTGTGGTTTCTCAAAACAGCCTTCACCCTCAACATTATAAGAAATTACAGAATCACTGAAGGCCTGTAGAGTTGTCCCTTTTATCACTGGACTGGCCAAAGACCCTCACATACACTAGCTGTACCCATTCAAGCTTTGGTGATCAGGCAATTTACTTCCATTTTACTTAGTTGAGTTTTGTGTTGATTTCATTTTTGTGTTTGTGGATACATGCTTAGAAAGAAGATAATGATACTTCCTCCCTGATGAATCACCAATTCAGACTGGCAAAGAGAATGGGAGTGGCTGCGTCTATTCCTGTGATCGGGGTAATAAAATTTCAGTAAACACATTAGTGTGTCTTTCCCTAAGATGGCTATCAATACCCAAGCAATATTTAGGCCAAGTACAAAGTGTGCTCTAAATAGGAAGCTTGAGGGTCCAGCATCAATAACAAATTTCATCTTCTGCTGTAATTATGTTATCAAAGTGAAAGAGAGTTTAATAAAAAATTGTCATAAAAATGAATGGTTAGAACTGTGTATTTATGAAAAAGATGTATATACACATATATACATTACATATATACACATATATATAAAGATTTCTTTGTTTATTTGACAGTGAGAAAAGCATTGAATTTCTGTTTTGCAACCTTTAAAGTCTTTCAATAGCAAAGGGTCATTTCCTTAATACCATCTTTCCCAGTTTATCAGAAGATCTCATAAGTGTTTCCTTGACCAGGTCATTTTATGCCTCTATTTTTATTTCATCTTGCAGTTTATTAACTCCTCAACGGGAAGATTTCTTGACTATGTTCTTTGTGGCTCCTTTTTTTTCATTTAATCCCTTTTTCAAAATGGTCATTGGTATTGACATACCAGAAAGCAATGAATATTTGTTAATATGTACATGCATACACACACAGTTTCTAAACAATGCTAATATCATCACCTCTGGTGATAAAATTAAGAAACGAATTAATAACTAGGCCCCCTTTTTTCAGATAATTTGTTTACATCTGTGAGATGAAAATTCTGTCTCAATCTTCTATATAACTTGTTCCAGAAATTCCGTCCTCTTTCATCCTTGCTTCCTAACATGCAGTGTTTTTCTTTCTATTGTTTTTAACAATAAGTACTGAAGCTCTCCTAACTGTTCCCTCAAAACTGTGAACTGTTAGTTGGTTAATATTTCAAAACTTTTACATGAAATGCATATATTTATAAGTCCATATCTAAAACATTCACGTTTATATGTGTGTATATATACATAGAGGTATACACACACATATACATATGTATACAGAAAGAGAGAGACAGAGGGACAGAAAGAGAGAATATCTTAAAATCCGTTTTCCACACAACAGAGAGAAAGATCATCTAAATAAGAAAATCAGCCCTAGCACTGCTGCAAAGTGGCCTCCTGCTGGATCCAGATATTTTACCACAGCTCTCACGGTTGCCATTGCCCCTCCTGATCAGTATTATGTGGTCATCAGGAGTTCCTTTCTGGTCCTCATGCATAAAAAAAGCAACCTTATCTATTCCAGGTCCCTCACTTGAATGCTTTCCCCCCAGATTGCTACTTGGCTGGCATATTCTCAAACCTGAGATCTCAATATAAATGCCATTTCCTCAGAACTCCTCTCTGAAACTACAGTTCTCTCTTCTACCCCATCTAAAGTGGCCTCCCCAAGTTTCCATCGCATTACTTTAAATATTTCCTTGACATCACTATAGCTACCTTATGTATTGTTTATATTGTTTGCTCTCTTAAATAAGAGAGTAACAACATGTAGAGGTATTGTTAGTGTTGCCTCTAACATATCACCACCAATCCTGACATACAGTAGATGCTCAATAAATATTTGATAAGTGAATGAATCAAGGAAAAACTGAGTTCATAATTCACATATCATTGAATAACTTGCTTTTTTCTCATGAACAATGAACTATGAAAACAGTTCTATGTCAGCACATATACAGCTTTTCTTTCTAGTTGCCGAATTGTAGTCCAAAATGTGGCTACATATCAGTAAATTAAGTACATTTCTATTGATGGATGTTCAGGGTTTTTTTAATCTCTTGTTATCAGGCGCAGTCCTGAACTATACAGATTCGCATTTGTATTTGAATATTTTTGCACAACTTGTTCTGCAGGATAGATTTCTACGTGTGAAACTGCAATAAAAAGGTTTTTAAATATATGTAGATAAATTCAAGTGGCCCTCAATGAACACTGTCAAAAACTACAAAGGGTCTGAGATTTTTACCCAGTTGATAAGTCAGCCTGACACAGGTTCATAGATGCTGGCAGAAGACATGAGACTCCTGTGTTAGAGGCAAAGGACTTTGCTGTTCATGTCACTGCAGGCAGTCTGATTTTTATATTTGCTATGGTCTAAATCACCCCCCAAAGGCTCCACCTCCCAATACCATCACACTGGGAATTAGGGCTTCAACATATTCATTTGGGATGGGAAACAAAACACACATTAACACTTATATATAACAGGCTTAGAATGTGATTGTGGCATATGATTTGTTTTGAAAACGATTGATCATGTCTCAGATTGCTTTCTGTAAGCTGTTGCAGCTGGTCCCTTCAGGCCTTTTGATGTGTCATGGACGCTGTGGTTAGCAGACTGAGTAGCAGAGGAAGTGCAGGAAGACTCCAAGTAGCAACAATTACCTGTAAAAACCAAGTCTGGAACTCTGGGAGAATTCTCTTGCATTGCACCTTTGACCTTCTCCATGTGGTCAAGGAAACATTACACAGAGTTCTATTATGAGTACACCCTTGAGTCAACGAATGCAGGACAGCTGCTCTGAACTCATTTCCACGGGACCTCTGGGTAACCCATGTGTGACTTTGAATAACTTCCTTAACCTCTCTTGGTGTCTTTTTTTTCTCTTCTATCAGAAAAAAAAAAAAAAAGGTTTGAATAACCCTTAAAGATGCCTTCAAATACAGATCAGTGATGCAATAAATATGATCTATATTTTTACAGTTGAATTTTTTGTAGAAGCAGGATTACCCATCAGGGCAATAGAAAGAGGAAAAATACATTTTAAATCATCGATTAATCCAAGATAATCTTTTTTCAACTTACAGTTGCTTTAGATACCCCCTTCAAAGGGATTTGATTTTCACTAGTCTTACATCCTCAGCCATCACCCACATCTGCCAGCCAAATATGATCCTGTAAGAAAGAAAGGAGTAGAGAAACCCACCCAAAGCATCCCACAGAGATGGAGTAAGGCAGAACTGGGCTCACGTACCTCTTCAGCCACTGCAAACCAAGTTTTTAGTCTCTCTAAAATACTTTTTCCTCATCTACATTATGGGGTTCATAGACTCTAATGGGGGCATCAGAATCTGTGAAATAATTGTGCTAATAATTATAGAATTACAGCTGTAATGAATGCTAGAAACCCTTTAAACATTGAGTCCTGACTTAGATAGAGAAGGTCAAGAAAGCTGGAAAGCGATTTCTGAAGGTGCTGAGATGGGAAGGTTGAAGAAGGCAGCATGCCAGGCTGCAGAAACATATGTTCAAGGGCTCGGGAAAGCAAGGAATGCTCAAGGGAACAAGAGAAAGTGCAGTGAGCCTGAGGAAATGAGGAAGAAGATAAGGCTAGAGAGTTGGGTGTGGTTCAAATCAGGAGCCCATACAAGTATCATCCAAACCACCTGAGAATAAATGGGGACAATTTTACTAATTATGCCAGGATAACAGGTATGGATCAGCACTGTCCATGGAAAATGAGAGAATTGAAGAGAGGGAAACCTATTAGGAAATTATTGCAGAAACTAGATGAAATAAAACATATTATGAGAGAGAGATATTACAACTAAGAAATCTTGGGTATAGAAGGTGTAGTGGGTCTTGTAGAATGCAACAAGATTTTGGTGGTGAAGGAGTAGTAGATAAAAGTAGACTTCTCCTTCCTCTCTGGAGGGAGACCTGCCTTGCGTTCTAGCAGGGAATAGAGGAATCATGTGTATGATCCAGCCTAACTAGCACATGAGCACTTTCATTAAAGAAATATAACAGATTCTAAACATCAACATTGGCACACCAGTGAACACTTCAGATCAATGTTCCTGCATGTGTCGATTGTACTTCATGAAATATTTGTCCAAGAAATGTAATTAACAGGACCCCCTGCAGGTTTCAGATGTTCATAATATCCCTCTAATTTTCAAGAAATCACAGCTTCCTTTGGCGTAGGAATCAACAGTCATTCACAACCAGAGTTTATGCTAATTTCAGAGGCAAAGACAGCTTCAAGGTTAATCTATCCAATCTGTTTTGCTCATCTGTTTCCATCTAAATCTTTACTACAACTTAAGAGTTGAAAAGGAAAAGAGCAGAAGGCAGCGAGCAAAAGAAGGAGGAAAGAAGGAAGGGAGAGACAGAGGGAGGGAGGGAGGGAGGAACTATTATGTTAGGAGGGAACTAGGATTCATCCATGTATATTTATTTGTTTGCCCTCATGTTTCTGTAAGAAAACATAAGGTAGGAGCAAAACCAATGTGAACTCAAAGTGAACCCACTGGGCTTCGCTTCTAGGAAGAAATCCGAAATCTCCCATGGGACTGAGTAGCATAAAGCTGTATTGGCATCTTTTCTGGAGTCAGAACCCAACTTGTGAAAGGAAAATTTTAAATAGGCTTGAGAAAAATAAATGAGCATGTTAGTAAGACTGGGCACTTTTAGTAAGTGGAAATAAGAACTAGAAATGTACTTATTTTAGAACAATTTTTATGATGAAATATTGACCTTCTTGTTATCAAGGTCACAGTTTCTCTCTCTTGGTCTCTCTCTCTTTCTGACTCTCTCAGATAGGGTTAGCCCACAACCCAAGATGAGATAGGAAATGTCTGCTCTGACCTGTTCCATCTGCTTTCTTGGGGCTGCTTGACTGCCCTTGGCAGGGCCTACTCATGTCTGAGGCCTTTGGTGAAAACCTGGGTCCCACCATTGTCCCTTCCCTGAGATATTAGAGTGAACATTTCTTTAATAGCCTAATACCAGTGACCCACAAAGGGAAGTCCCGAGAAAATGTTTCTCAGGATTTACATTTTTTAATGAGGATAAAAAGGAAAGTGAAGGAATCAAATTTCAAATGTGGAATATCAGACACTGTGGACTGGAATGGAAAATTATACATATACATGCATATTTATATACATATAATATATAATGAATAGAGAGCAAAGGTACAAGTGTCATCAGCTGATGTGATATAGGAAATACGAGTTCATTATCTACCGCTCTGGGACTGCCTGTACCGCAGCCAGGTAAATTGTAGTGGGAAAAACAGAAGTACTACTCTTCACTCTAAGGGAGCTTACGTTTCTTGAAAACAACATCTATTACATAAGCGGATAAGCGGGTGCTTTTTCTTTTTATAAAAGAAAAGAACAGAGTTCCAAAGAAGAAGGTGAGGGTGGAACTGGGAGCTTATTCAACGCTGAGTGGTGAGGAAAGGCATCCTGAGGACACAGTAAAGTGAGGCCTAGGGTGGGGAGCTGCCAAGCCAAATTTGAGAAAGTCCATTCCACTGTTCATATTTTGTTCATATTTCCTTCCAATCATTTATTGTGTACATGTATCACAGTTTAGAGCATCATTTTTTTTTTTCTTTTTAGACTGAGTCTCGCACTGTCGCCCAGGCTGGAGTGCAGTGGCGCCATCTCGACTCACGGCAACCTCCGCCTCCCAGGTTCAAGCAATTCTCCTGCCTCAGTTTCCCAAGTAGCTGGGATTACAGGTGCCCACCACCAAGCCCAGCTAATTTTTTGTATTTTTAGTAGAGACGGCATTTCACTGTGTTGGCCAGGTTGGTCTCAAACACCTAACCTTGTGATCCACCCACGTCAGCTTCCCACAGTGCTGGGATTACAGGCGTGAGCCACCGCGCCCAGTCTAGAGCATCTTTTATATTCTGTTTTCTTCCTTCCACTCAGTACTATATTAACAGCAATTTATCAAATCGTAACTTTCATAAATATTTCTAGTTGTTACTTAGTATTTTCTTAAATAACTCTCCTTAATTTACCAAACGCTTTAGGACATTTTCCATTATTGTGAATAACACCTTGGTGAATATCTTATCATATAAACAATTATATTTCAAATTATTACCTAGGATACAATCCTAGAGTTGGGATTATTGGATAGACTGTGACCACTAAATGTTTGGTACATACTGCCATTTACTGTGTATGAGTCATTATCTCGTAATACACTGACTAAAGTTGTTACAATATCTAACTTTTTTATTAAAAGAGTGAACATGAAAGCTTGCATTTTGATTTGCTTGGTTTGATGTCTTTCAATTGACTGACCTACCTTAGCAGCAGATGTTTCCCGAGGTGCTAGCCGAAAGAGTCGCTGGACAGCGGTTACGCATCATGGCCCATGCTCACCTGTGGGACAGATTCTTGCAATTCCAGCCCTCTCAAGCCCATGGCACTGGCTCCTAGGGCCAGGCAAAAGCTCTCATACAGGGTGGGATTCTGGATTGCCTGTGTCTCTCTTGCCCCAGCTGGGGAACTTCAGAAAGCCTGACCTCTACTTGCCTTTGAAAGACATTTCTAGGACTCTGACATGTTTTTAAGGAAGCAGGGATGGGAGACATTGTGAATGGTCACAGGTAGGGACTGCTGCTCCACCCCAGCTCTTACCCATTCATGAGTCCCAACTCTCTCCCCACTTAGCGAAAGCACCTTCCACATTTCGTCCTTACCTGAGAAGTGTAGTTAGTGTCATGACCAGCCCAAAGTTTATATAAGACTTGCCTGTGGCCCGCTTATAGTAGGTGTCAGGTCCTCCACCCCCAGACCTAGAGTCACAATGTGGATCTAGAATCCTGAAATCTGCATTTTTCAAAATACTTCCCTATACAGGTAGAGGCTAATGTGTGTACCTGCTTAAGATCCATTGATTGGGCCGGGCGCGGTGGCTCAAGCCTGTAATCCCAGCACTTTGGGAGGCCGAGACGGGCGGATCACGAGGTCAGGAGATCGAGACCATCCTGGCTAACATGGTGAAACCCCGCCTCTACTAAAAAATACAAAAAACTAGCCGGGCAAGGTGGCGGGCGCCTATAGTCCCAGCTACTCGGGAGGCTGAGAAAGGAGAATGGCGTAAACCCAGGAGGCAGAGCTTGCAGTGAGCTGAGATCCGGCCACTGCACTCCAGCCTGGGCAACAGAGCGAGACTCCGTCTCAAAAAAAAAAAAAAAAAGATCCATTGATTGAAGAGTACTCCATTACTCCTTAAAAGCTGGAAGATTTCCACTCCAAAGAGTGGACTTTGTGCCAGTCTCTAAGCATTCAGTCAATTGTTTGTCTTTGCAGCACTTAAAACCCTATATAAACAGACTCAAGCAGACCCAGCACACCATCATGATCCGAAAGCCCAGACTTGTAAAGGTACTCAGCTTAGGATCTCCGGACATCTCTGGAGATCCCCGTTTCCATAAACAAACAAAGGAAGGAAAGGTTTAACAATCACCCAAAGAAAGCCATTCCGTAGAGTCCAAAAATCTTTTTATCCTAATTATCTGAATAATTAATGCAAAGTCAAGCTAGGATATAATTTCATTGTTCTAAGTGGAAAACATGTTTTCAAAGTTCATCAGACTCTGGTGTAAAAGAACACAACCAAACCAAAGTAGCTCCAAAAATCATAATCAGAGATGTTAAAACGACTTACGTTCTGTCAGTAGAACAAAACATATTCTTTAAATCAGTAGCTTATGAAAAGAATCAGTAGTTAGCACGTAATGTATTTTCTTTTATAAAGCGATAGGGTATTTGTGATTGCGTGCCCCATTGTACAAAGTTCACAAAAACATTATCTGTGATCAATGCCGAGTATGGACAGAGAATTTTATATTGCCTTAAGGGAGGGAGTCTTGGTTGCCTTCTTAACAAGCCAAGGAACCATTTTTAAATCCTGCTGAAAAACACATCAAATGTTGGAGGGACGCTACTTAACTCAGCAAGAATATAAATGGAAAATCAACATTTGAGTGCAAAACAAAAAGGAGGCTAGTATTAACAACTAATATACAAGACGTTTAGAAACTATTTTGTTTCTAGCTTTTCAGTTAACACCGGTTACTAAATGCAACTTATTGAGCTGTGTTACTTGCTCACTTTATTATGAACAGTGTGTTACTTGCTCAAAGGAGAACCTCCTGTGCGTGGCTGGTAATACAAAGCCTCCTCCCTCAATCTTCAGCTACAAGTGACTTCTAGTGGTCAGGCATTCAGGACAAACTCAAAGGCACATCTTAGCCCTCCCTGACTGACTCCCCACTTTCACTGGCATCCTTATTTCCACCCCGCATCCCCCCAAAAAACACTTGGCTCTCCCATGAGAAACATGCTGAATTTTATTTAGAAATCTGTGTATGTTCCTTTCCTTCCTTTTCACCTTTTTCTACAAAAAATGTTGAAACAAGTCAGGGTATATACCAAATCCATGGGGCCATCCATAGTTACTGCTATAAGCTGTCCTCCCCTCAAGTGAAACTGCCAACACTTACCATATGTCTCCTGATGTATTTACCCTGCATCATACACTATCGAGCTTCATTAAAAAGGGAGATGTTCAAGAATCTAGATCCTAAATCCACATATTAAGTATAAATTCCTTAGGCTTTGGATAGCACCTGTATAGTGCTTCTTCATCAAATTCTGTGTACATGGTAGGTGTTAATGTGTGAAGAAGTAAACAGTAATTTAATAATAATGAAGTAATAGCAACTATCATTGTATTGTGCATCTATGAACTGCCAGACACTTTTCTAAGCACTTTGTTTATGTCATTTCATTTAGTAACCACAATGCTGTTTATCATTTTTCCCCATTCTTCAGGTGAGAAGCATGTGTATGAATAAGAGATAGATGCTAGTACACACCCTCAGCTTGGTGAGGTGCTATGCTGTGAGAGGTTTCTGGAACCACACAGACTGAGAAAGTACAGGGGCACGTAGCCCCTTTTTCTCTCCACTGACCCAAAATGTTTTTGAGCCCCACAAAGGGGAAAATATGACAGTAGCCAAGTCCACATGTGGGGCTAGGTGGTAGGGCAAGAGGGCAGGAAAAGAAACAAGAAGGAAGTTAGATTCTTAAGTTGATAGTTAATATCTGGGATCATCTATAAATCCTTCTAGCTTTGTCATGTTCCTTGTCTGTGCTGGGGAAAAATGAAGGTCTTCACCAAATATTAAATCCAACCAAGTTTTCTTTCCTCCTTCCAGTAGAATCCTACTTCATCCATTCTTTTAGTTGTTCTTGTTTTTTTATATCAACTGAGTGCTTACTATGCAAAAGGTTTAATGTTAACCTACAAGGCATGATTTCACTCTTCCTGGAGAGAAAGTGAAATTTGATAAAGGAGACATATAGAAAAACTGGAGGAGGAGAAAGGAAAGGACAAGTCAGTGCTGTTGGTAATGAGGAAAGCTTCCGAGGGGAGGTCATACCTCAGTTGGTTGTTGAAGGATAGTAAGAGTTTGCCAGGTAAAGTTTGCAAAGGAGGGTTTGCTGGAGAGAAATTGGCATGTCCAGAAGCTGCAGGTATGCTGGCCACCCATGGAATTCAGTGGAACACCTGTATCCAGGCATTTTCTACATTTCTACTCATAAGAGAGGTGCTGTCTCTGGGTTTGTTTGGATAAGTAGTATTAAAAGTGTTGTAGGGCAAACATTCATATTTATGCTGTATTTAACTTTTCATTAATAATAAATTCAGGTGAAGTAGCATTGTTATTAATATTGATCAACATTCCAATTGAAAGCACAGATGTCAGGGATTTTTTAAAAATGGGTTCAGTTATATTTAATAGTGCTGTTGATGAGAGGAAACCTAATGAAAACCAACAGATGGTCTATTTAATATCGCTCTTGGCTTTGAAACATGTGCCAAATGTGATACACACAAGGACTTGACAGGGCTGCTACTGGAAGCCTTTAATTACAACTATTTGCACTCCTGGGCCTGTTGAAATTGCTAAAATAACACTGCGACTCTAACACTAGCCAAGTTAGAATTTAAATAATACCAGTTTTGTGATATTGTTTGTGGCATTGTATTTCTAAATGACCTCTGTAGACAGTTTTCCTGGCAGTTCTCTCTCTCTCTCTCTCTCTCTCTCTCCCTTCCTTCTCTCTCTCTCTCTGTCTCTCTCCCTCCTCATTGTTTTTTCTTTCAATTAAACCCATGGCCAGGATGAACTCAGACAGTCCCCTCCCATATCAGCATACTCAGTCTGGAACACTGAGCAGCATCTCCAAGGTCAAAAAGCATGGATCTCCTTACTATTATGGTTGACTCAATTATAGACAGCCCAGCTGACATAAACTGCCAAAGCAATGAGTAATTAATTAATAATAATAATGACAACATCAATGACCCCTTTATAAACCTTGCTAGTCACTTGGCAAATATTACCACCATTCCTTGTAACAACAGAAAACAGAGATAAAGACACTGAAGCTGAGAAGGGCTCGATATTAGGCTCAAGGTCACACAGCTTATAGGCAGTAACTGGGCAGGCTAATTAACCAGTAAGAGCAGGATAGAACAGTCAATTATGGCAGGATAGTATCTCACAAAAGAGAAAGAAGCAGAAGGAGAAGTGGGTGGGAAGGAGGAGGAAAGGAAGGAGAAGGGGAAGAGGAAGAGAAATAAGCAGAAAAAGAAAAAGAAGACCCGTAATATGGTTTGGCTGTGGCCCCACCCAAATCTCATCTTGAATTCCCACATGTTGTGGGAGGGACCTGGTGGGAGGTAATTGAATCATGGGGGCAAATTTTTCCTGTGCTGTTCTCGTGATAGTGAATAAGTCTCACGAGATCTGACAGTTTTAAAAACAGGAGTTTTCTTCTGTACAAGCTCTCACTTTTTGTCTGCTGCCACCATGTAAGACGTGACTTGCTCCTCCTTGCCTTCCACCATGATTGTGAGGCTTCCCCAGCTACATAAAACTGTATGTCTAATTAAACTTCCTTCTTTTGTAAATTGCTCAGTCCTGGGTATGTCTTTATCAGCAGTGTGAAAATGCACTAGTACAGTAAATTGGTATCAAGAGTGGGGTGTTACTAAAAGGAAGTTCAAGATTAAGGCTCTGGCAGATTCTGTTTCCAGCAAGGGCCCTTCCCCTGGCTTGCAGATGGCCACTTTTTCACTGTTTGCTCAGGAGGTCATTCCATGGTGACTGAGCTAAGGGTGGAGAAGGAAGGGAGGTCAGATGCCTCTTACTAGGAAACTCACTAAACACTAATCCTATGGGATCAGGGACCCACCTTTATAACCTAATTTAAACTTAATCACCTTCTTATAGGTCCTGTCTCCAAATACAATCACATTGAAGTTTAGGGCCTCAGCAGACAAATTTTGTAAATACACAATTTGGTTCGGAGCAATTATCCTTTATTTGAATTCTCTCAAGACATAGACCAAGATATCAAAACTTGATAATGCTATCAGAAAACTATAGCCAGTTTCTTTCTAAAGATAGACATAAAAGTTCTTAATAAATTATAATCAAAATAATACAGCATCATATTTTAGACTGTCACATTTTTAACTAAGTATAGTCCATGGCTACTAGTCCAGCATTAAGTAAATTTCTCAATATAACTTATTATATAAACAAATTAAAGAGAAAAAAGCAAAAACTATATGATTATATCAACATGTGCTAAAATTGTACTGAATAAAATTTAGAAGACATTCCTAATTAAAATTCATAGTGACATGGGAATAGAAGAAACAGTCTGAACATGGAAAAGTCTAATTAACAATATCCAAGTAAAAACGTAGCAACAAAGGTGAAATATGAAAGTCATCATGATTATAAAACAGGAACAGTAACTATTCCCATAGTCAAAAACCAAAAACATCTCCATTTCATGGCTTGCCTAAAAAATACAAAAGACTACTAAAAACGTGCTTGAAATAATAAAGCAATTTGGTAAAGTGGCTGAATCCAAGTTGACTAGATAGATTTTAATGCTAACAATTTCATGTTAGAAATAGGTATGCAAAAAGGAAAATCTCATTTTAAAAAGTAGTAAAAACTACAAAATATCATAGATTAAATTCAACTTAAAATTAGTAGGCCTATATGAAAAGAGCTATAAAAAGTTATAAAAGGACATAAACTAACACATGAATAAATAGAAAGACATAACATGTTTCTGGATTGGAAGACTTTTAATATCACAGTATTTCCAATTTTATTTAAAACGATATGTCATCTTACTATAACAGTAATCAGGATCTCGGTTTTTTAAAGTGGAAATTTTTTTCTAAACTTTATGTGAAAAAATAAAAGCATGGGAATTTCCTAGAAAAAAATTGAAAGCAAATAATGAAACGTAATTTGCTTTTCAAAGTTTTAAATGTACACAAAGGTATTACAAGAGCAGTATTGACACAGAAATAGATGAGTGAACAAAACAAAGAGTGGTACAAAACAATATGCATGATTGGAAATTAACCTATGTAAATGTGATATTTAAATTATTAAGAAATTATTATTATTATTATTTTTATTTTTATTTTTTTTTTTTGAGACGGAGTCTCACTCTGTCGCCCGGGCTGGAGTACAGTGGCCGGATCTCAGCTCACTGCAAGCTCCGCCTCCCGGGTTTACGTCATTCTCCTGCCTCAGCCTCCCGAGTAGCTGGGACTATAGGCGCCCGCCACCTCGCCCGGCTAGTTTTTTGTATTTTTTTAGTAGAGACGGGGTTTCACTGTGTTAGCCAGGATGGTCTCGATCTCCTGACCTCGTGATCCGCCCGTCTCGGCCTCCCAAAGTGCTGGGATTACAGGCTTGAGCCACCGCGCCCAGCCAAGAAATTATTATTTTTAATAGCGACATTAAAATAATTGTCTATCCATCAGCTAAAACAAACCTTTTTCTATAAACATACAGATAGTAAATATTATGAGAAAGAAAAGAGCCAAGGATGATATATAAACAATTGGGCATAGTCGTGTTCCAATAAAACTTTTTTTAGAAAAATGAGCAGCAGACCAGAGTTAGCAAATGGGCCATACTTTACCAACCCTTAATGAAAAGAAATTTAAGTGAGTATTGTTATGTCATAAAAATAAATTACAGATAGTTTTAAAACCTTATATTGTAAAAACAAAAACAAAAATATTAATGCTAACCATATTAAAAGGAGGAAAGTTTTATAAGCTCAGTGTAAAAAGGCTTTGTTTGTTTGTTTTAACTTTTAAGTTCAGGGGTACATGTGCAAATTTGTTTTACACGTAAACTTGTGTCATGAGGGTTTGCTATAAAGATTTTTTTGTCACCCAGGTATTAAGCCTATTACTCGTTAGTTATTTTTCCCGATTCTCTCCCTCCTCCCACCGTCCGCCCTCTTATAGTCCCCAGCGTGTTAGTCCCCTCTATGGGTCCATGTGTTATCATTTTGCTCGTATTTATAAGTGAGAACATGCGGTATTTGGTTTTCTGTTCCTGTGTTATTTTGCTAAGGATAATGGCCTCCAGCTTCATCCATGTTCAAATGGAATCAAGAGGTCTTTTTCAATAGATGGTCAACTCAGGTAACAGAAAGGAAATGACTTACACATTTGTTACCTAACTATATAAAAGTAAAGCATAAGAAACTGAACGAAATTGAAAGACAAACTACAGCCTAAGGGAAGTATTTGCTGGAACATATGACAAGCAAACAATAACTATATGTAACATGTAAAGAGTTCTTGCAAACTGATAAGTAAAATTAAACTGATCCAACTGATATATCTGTAAAGGATATATGCTCAAAAGCTCAAAAGTAGAAACTCAAAATACTCATAAACTTAAGAATGCATGTTCTTCATAAATGAGGTCAGGTCACTCCTCTGCTCAAAACCTGACTGTTTTAGGTCATTGGGAACTAGTTCACTGGCTCTAACCCCAGGTTGGGGTGGCTCATAAACTACAGAAATGTATTCTTCACAGCTCTGGAAGCTAACAAGTCCAAGATCAAAGTGCCAGCATGGTTGGGGTCTAATGAGGGGCCTCTCCCAGGTAGCAGATTGCTGACTTCTCAAAGGCTAGAGCGCTCTCTGGGGTCCCTTTCAGAGGGCACAAATCCCATTCATGCAGGCTCTGCTCCCATGACCTCATCACCTCCCAAAGGTCTTACCTCCCAATCCACTACAATGAGAGTTAAGATTTCAATCTGTGGATTTTAGGGGGACACCTTCAGTCCAGAACACCAGCCATGGCTCTCATTTCACTCCGAGGGGAAAGCAAAGACCTCACCATACCCGCAGGCCCCATTATCTCTTGAACTTTTCCCCTGCAAATCTCCCTCTTGCTCCTTCCTTCCAGCCATAGTGCCTGCTGTGCTGCTTCTGAGAATCACAGGCATGCTCCTAATATGGGCTTTGCAGTGATGCCTCCTCTACCTTGAATGCTTCTCTTTGAGATTTCTATATTCCCTTACTTCTTTCAAACCTGCTCAAATGTCTTCTCAAGAGGCCAACCTCTGACCACCTCATGTAAAACTGAATATCCCCATCACCACACATGCACCACACAGACTACACACACCACACAGATATGCACAACATATACACACTACATATACACACTACACACACATACCACACACACACATACACTATACCACAGATACACACAACACATACAGGCACATATACAAGAATACACACACACACACACACTCCTAATCCTCCTTACTTTGCTCTATTTTTTCTTTTATTATGAAATATCTTCATCTTCTAGGTTTGAGGTCTCTCACCTTGGCAGGTTGCTAACAACCAAATTAACCTCAGTGAACATGGACTTGGAAAGAGCTGTTCCCAGTCAGCCATCACAAGCCAATACAGGCCTGCTCTAGCACATAGTAGGTGCTCAGTAAATATCTGTTGAATGAACAAACGCTAAACTGCACTTGTAATTATAAAACTAAATTAAAACAAGATACAGCTTTCATAGATCAAAATGGCAAGCACGTTATAAATGAATAACTTTAAAACCAACAACTCAACAATCTTCCTTTTAGGAACTGATTCTACAGAAATAAAAATTTCAGTGCCAAAGGGAGGCATGTATCTTAATACATTTATTCCAACAACATTGTTTGTAATAGCAAAAAAAATTGGAAATAATTTAAATACCCACATGAGTAGAAAAATTGTGAATGAATTATGGTATATCCATCTTACTAAATGTTTTGCAGCCATGAAAACAATGAGTTGTATCTTTAAATATCAACCTGGAAAGCTATCCATGATATGTTTTAAGTGAAAAATATAAGTTGCAGAAATTATAAGATCTAATTGTGTTAAAAATATTAAGAAAATCATTATAAATATTTATTTCACTTGCAATATCATAAAACATATTTAAAACACTTAATTTAGAATTAAATTTGGAATAAACTTATATAAAATGTCATACTGTTTTCCTTTTATACCTTAAAAAAGCCAGAAAGCCTTTTGTAATAGTCTCTGCAATACCCAGAATAGAATAGTTTCCTGCCTAGAGAATTTATCTGTAAAGTCTCTTCCTTAGCAAAAGGACCTTGTTGAATTACCTTCAGATCCTGCTTTCAGCATCCTCTCTCTCATTGTATTATTCTTAGACTCCTTTTTCTCCTACTCCTGTTCACTATATAGCTCATGCCTTCTAGGCTTAGGCATCACAATACCAAAAAGCTTGCAACAAAATGACTCTTGGCTTGCGACAAACCAAGTGCCAATGTCTCATCATTACCTAAAAATACAACCCAGAACTACATTTCCAAAAGGAATCTGAAAGAGAACTTTTTAAAAGAGAAAGTAATTAATAATAACATAGCTACTATCTTGAGCCCCAAATCTGTGGGTAAGCAATGATGCAAAGGTCAAAACTTAATGAGTTTGGTGAGTTTGGGAATTTGGTGGGTGAAGATTGAGGGGTACAAGATAAACGGAGAACTCAGACACAGTAGGTCATATTAAGGAGAAGAGATGATACCCCAAGGGCAACAGAAAGCCATAAACGGGTTTTGTGTAATGGAATAACATCCTATGCCTTGTGTTTTTAAAAGACCACTTTGGCTGTTATGTGGAGAATCAGATTCAAGGAAGCAAAACAGAATTAAAGATCTATTTTGGAGTCATCCACTGGGAGACAATGGTGATTTGACATGGATAGAAGAAGTAAACAGATGCCAGATATTCCCTAGAGCACTTACAGTAGTATTCAGTGATGGATTGGATGTGGTAAACAGAAAAAGATAGGAATCAAAGATAATCCCACATCATTCCCAATGTCCTCAGTTATTCTGGTATTCAGAAGTCTGGCTGAGAAAGGGAAGTCAGCGACAGGGATTGAGAAGGAGAAGGTAGTCCTATCTTCAATAAGCAAAGAATGGAGAAAGTCTGGCATGGTATAAAGAAAACTCGGAGAGCATAGAGCCACAAAAAGCAAGAAAATAGAGTGTTGCACGGTAGTAGTTAACTGTGTCCAATGTCGCTGAGAAGCCATGCAATATAAGGGCCAAGAATGACACTGGATTTGCTAAAAGAAGTTAAGGGCACTCCTGGCCCAGCAGTCAGAGTAGAGTAGTCAGGTTATTGGCAGAGTGACACAGAGAAGAGAGGATGTAAATGAGAAAGAGAGTGATGGGCATCACCATTCCTTGGGGAAGATGTGTTGAAAAGAAAGCCAGAGACGTGAAGCAAAAGATCGAGGGGTATATTAGATCACTGAAGGGTTCATTCACAACTAGATCACCCCAGAGCTTATTTTTACATTAGTAGAAATGATCCACAGAGAAGAAGTGAAAGATGCAGAAGAGAGAAGAAACTGCAGGAGCAAAGCCTTCAAGTGCAGAAGAAAAAGCCCGAGCCAGATACCAGGTGGAGTTGCTACCCATGGCCCAGGTCACTCATGCCAACAGAAGAGACATGGCCTGTGTACACAGGCAGCCATGGTGGGAAATTGAGCAGAAGTAAGACGGAGCTTCCCAATGGGGACTTTTCTTTTCCCATTGAAACAGGATGCAACGTCTCCAGTGAAGAGTAGGAATTGGCCAGCAAAGGAAAGGGTTGAGGAACCATTTCAGAAAATGGAGGAACACATTTTTGTAACAGGGTAGTGCACCTTTTGAGATGAAACACTTGGACAGCTGAGATCACTCATGAAGTCTGACTGGCCAGAACCCTTGTGTGTTCCCTGCAGACACACTCAGCAGTCCAGGCACTGGTTGGAGGAGGTATTGTTCACTCTATTTTACAGGCAATAGATCCAAGGCTCACAGATGCTCCGTAGCTTGCTGAGCCCACCCAGTTCACAAATGATGAAGCCAGGATGAAATGCAAACACGTCTGACTTCAAAGTTCCTTCAATAAAATGACAATAAATAATAATGATAATAATAGTAACTTCTTTCTGCTTTCCACCAAAGTACTTACAAATATACAGATGGTAAAGGAGGGTGTTTTTAAGGATAATTCCAAGGTCATAACAAATGTGCTTCAGCGAAATGAGGGGGCAAAGGTATAAAAAGCAATCCATTGATACTTTTGGAAAGCAATAATCCCATTACATATAGATGACTCTTAAATCTTTGTTGAAGGTTTATTTTTAGTGGACTTCTTAATTGCTTAGTAACAATGAGATAAGATGGTAATCTATAAAAATAACCTGAAAGAATGGCATGGCATAAGCTTGGCAATATTTGTTCCAAATATATTCCTAACCATCAACCAATTAATAAAACCAGCCATGATCATAGCCTTGAGTAACAAAAACACCCAGCATCTAGCAGCAAAACAGTGTCAAAGAAAACAAATGTCCTGTGGGAAATGTCTTTAAAAGTTCATCACCTTTTTTTTTTTTCTTTGCATCAACCTGAGCAAATTGTATATGGCAATCAACATCCAAAAAGTCTAAATGTGGCTCTTGAAAAAGTAATGCAAGAAAACAAGATGTTTTTTCCTACTTGAACAACAGGAAGGAGAAGAGAAATAGTGAATTGAATTGGACAATTGATGCCAAACAAATCTAATTGCTTTGTGGATAACACTGCAGAATAAGTAGATGGGGCGAAGACAATGATGAATGTGCACACTTGTATGAGATTGTGTGTATGTGTGTGTGTGTGCATGCGCACATATATTACACAAAACTTCATATAATCAGATACTTATAAATGTTTAGAATATGTGAGTTACAGTTATGAAAGCTCATAAAAGATTTAATGAAGTCAATTTTATAGGCACAGAATCAGATTAATTTAAACATATTTAAAAGACTACTAACATGAGATATTATAACTCAGGGGAAAACCACAGGGGTATATTTAATTTGGTCAGTCAGATGTGAGGCCTTATCTAATAACCCAGAAATTTGGAAATAGATTTTATACTGTTAACTTGTAACATGAAATATGGGTTTTCTTAGGAGTAGAAATGTAACACCCAAAGGAATCAAGTAAGTTAAGAAATGCAAACAAGCAATATCCAATAAAGACTAATTGATAGATGTGTAAATGCATTAACTCATAAAGGTTCTGAGTCAACCATCTCGATGAGTTCAGAGCATTTGTTATCAAAATCATCTCAGATATAATGTGATTATATCATTTAAGCTTATAGCAATAATAATAAAATAGCCACTATTTGTCACATTTCTACACTGTGACTGATGCCATCGGGCTCTTTATAATATCTTCTCATATAATGAAAACAATTGTATTATCTTCATTTAACAGATTAGGAAACAGAAGCCCTGACAACTTGAGCTGAAGCTGCTTGCTGGAGCCAGAGATCTAGCAAACAATGAGATGAGACTGAACACTCCCCAAACTCTTGACTGTTTCCGCCATTCCTCTCTGGCACCCCTGAGTCCACAGCAAAAGGCCATGCCAAAGGGCAGATGGCAAGGAAGCAGATCCCACCATCCCTGGTCATCCTGATGCTGCCAGGCTGGACTGCTGTCCCCTCCTTGCCAGTCCCAGCGTCACTGACACAAAGCCACCATGTTCTCTGTCCTCCTTTATCAGGAATTGGGACTGGTTAGGAGAAGAGTGAGAGTCCTTAAAACAGAGCCTCATCCAGCTTTGCACCTCCACCTCCCCTGCCCTGCACTCCAGGCCCACACTCGCTCCCACTCAGCTTCCTAGAACCCTGTAGGCTTCACTTTACCTAGGTTATATCTGTGTATGTATGTGTGTGTACTTGTGTGTGGATGTGGATGTGTGTACTAGAGTATATGTGTTTGTGTGTGTCTATGTGTGTACGTGTGTGTGTGTTTGTGTGTGTGTAAGTGCACACCAGGGGATGAAGTAGAAGCATAAGAGACAGTGCTGATTGGTGCAAAAGGCCTTTTACATTTAGAAGGGCCGGATTTGAACCTTAGCTCCATTATTTATTACTACCTCTCGGACTACTTCTGGCTCCTTTACACTCCAGCAGTTCTCAGTGGGGAAAATTTTGGCCCAAGAAAACATTTGGCAATGTCTGGAGATTATCTGGGCTTTCACGAATGGGAGGGTTGCTACTCATCTCCAGGGATAAAGACCAGCATGCTGCTAAACATTCTGCTATCCACAGAACAGCCCTGCACAACAAAGAAGGGTCCTGCCCATTGTCACTCGTGCTGGGGTGGGGATGCCCTGCTTCACCCTGAGAAATGAAGCCACCTGCAAGAGTCTTTCCTCTCATTCAGCTCTCTGGCAACCATCTCTTCTAGTCACAGAGCTTCAGCTGCCTCCTACCAGATTAAGTTTCATGCAGCATACATAGCTTTAGCCACATCATAATCATTCTGAAAAATCTGTGAAATCCAAGCACTTCAGCCTGGTATTCAAGGGCTCCGTGGCTTTTCTGCAGTGGATGTTTCCGATCTTATTTCCTATTAATCTTCTTTCTATGCACTATGGCAAGAATATTGAACAACTCACTGTTCCCCTCATCCTATACCTGTTTTCCAATCTTGGGGGTTTTGCTCCTGCTGACCTCCCACCAAGAATCTTCTTCCTTTTTGCTACTCACCAAAATCCCCACATTATTCAAGGTTCCACTCTACACACCCTGACCTGATTCCCTCTCTTAGCAGGAGGAATCCCTCACCAGTACTCCCCCCTCACTCCATCTGGTCCTTGGCCACGTCACTGGCTGGGCTCACCTGTGTATTAGAGTTGTCCTGTGCATGCCCCACTAGACGTACAGCCCTTGATTGAAAGATGTCATTTTCTTACATGATAAGCAGTGATAATTTATCATCAAAAAAAGGAATGAAGTTAATTAATGTAAGATGGTTTTTAGAATGAAACAGAAGGGGTATTAATATATTTCCACATTCGTGGCACAAAGAAAATGTTGAATAAATATTCATTAAACATATGTGTAAATTCATTGATCAATTAAATGAATGTATCGATTGCTAAGAACACCCACTACAACTCATTTGATGATTTGGTTAAGGCACACCAGATGTCAACTTCACTAAAATAATTCCATATTAATTTTTTGAATTTGAATGTACAAAATGCGGGTTGACTGTCTGTTGGGAAAGGTTGCACACTGTGGGACACCTGCTTTATCATGGGTACAAGACCAGCTCTTGGAAAACATCCATGGCGCTTTTTCTATGCTGTTATTCTTTTTTTTAACTTTATAGGTAAACCTGGATTATATAATCCTTGTAGGACCTAAAAGAGATGGCTCTATTGTAAAAGAGATGAATGACCATTTGCCAAGCTTCACTCAGGATATGACTTGAATTTAGAGATAGATCCAGTAAGGCCACGATTTGTAACTGCTGAAAGTGAATATTAGGACTCTAAAAATACAGCACTGCCTACTCATCTCACCAGTCTGTTATTCCCTGTTCTGAGCTCTCAGCAGTGAGGCACCTTCCGAAAATGGTAATGAAATTCCCATTGGTAATGAAACCCAACCTAAAAGGTCACTTCAACCAAGCAACAACCAGTGGGCTAGATCTGGTTGGACCCTTGACCCTTTTCTACCTTCTCTGGCATGCGTCATGTGTTTCAGGCATGCACACTTCCATCCTGTCCTCTGCTGTTCAAATTTCAACATGGGCCAGGCATGGCGGCTCATGCCTATAATCCCAGCACTTTGGGAGCCTGAGGTGGGCAGATCACCTAAGGTCAGGAGTTTGAGACCAGTCTGGCAAACATGGCGAAACCCTGCTTCTACTAAAACAACAAAAATTAGGGGGATGTGGTGGCCCATGCCTGTAATCCCAGCTGCTTGGGAGGCTGAGGCAGGAGAATCGCTTGAACCTGTGAGGCAGAGGTTGCAGTGAGCAGAGATCATGCCACTGCACTCCAGACTGGGCAACAGAGTGAGACTCTGTCTGAAAAAAAAAAAAATTCAACATGCACTTCTCGCAGTGATTCAGGCTTCAACATTATCCCATCCATCACATTAACTGCTAAAACTCAAAATCTTACCAGGCTGTAATTTCATTTAAACTTGGGAGACACATTTATGCTGAGATACGAATGATAGCCTTGGAACCCATCCCAGGTATTGCTTTGCTAAAGGAAAGCTACTTCATTCACAAAAATGTGCTTTCGTCTTAATTTCAATAAAGAAATTCAAGTAGCTCTAAAGGAGACATTTTGGGAGAGGGAGCTCTCAGCTTATCTTCAAATCCTCATGCTAAAACCAACCACACTAATTTTATGAAACTTAGAATGACTTAATCAGTGTGTTAATGAACACTCACATGTATTCTCCCCATTCCTGCTAAAACGAATGTCTCAAAATCCAAATCCGTGTCATCTCCCTACTTAAAATCCATCACTAGCTTACTAGTGCCTGTGTGATAGAAGCTCCTCATTGTAAAGCTGAAGGTTCATCTCAATGGGGTTCCCACTTCTGACCTCCCTTAACCTGTTCTGATGTCTAGCTTCAATACACCAAGAAAATTCTTACCTTCAGGACTTTGCACAAGCTTGGAACTCTGCCTGCCCTGTGTCCCATTCAGACCCTTCTGAACCAGCAACTCTCATTTGTCCTCAAGGCTCAGTCTAAGGGTAACTCTCCCTGTGCTGGACCAAGAGTCACTACTTGTCTTTGTCCAGTCAGGCTACAATAAGAAAACACCATAGACTGGGTGATTTATAAACAACAGAAATTTACTTCTTACAGTTGTGGGGGCTGGGAAGACCAAGATCAAGGTGATGGCAGTTTCAGTGTCTGATG
The DNA here is from genome assembly GCF_049350105.2 of Macaca mulatta. NCBI lineage: Eukaryota > Metazoa > Chordata > Mammalia > Primates > Cercopithecidae > Macaca > Macaca mulatta. The sequence goes on from NC_133417.1 coordinate 15,077,468, forward strand.
ACACTTCCTCACAGACAGCACCTCTATCTTCACATGGCGGAAGGGGCACGGGAGCTCTCTGGTGTTTGTTTTATAAGACCACTAGCTCCATATGAGGGCTCCGCAGCCATGATCTAAGGTCCCGCCTCCTAACATCATCTCCTTAGGGTGAGGATTTCAATATATAAACATTCAGGCCATAGCCACACCCATGCCCTTCCTTTTTTTTTTTTTTTTTTTTTTTTTTGAGACAGAGTCTTGCTTTGTCAACCAGGCTGGAGTACAGTGGCACAATCTCAACTCACTGCAGCCTCTGCCTCCTGGGTTCAAGTGATTATTCTGCCTCAGCCTCCAGAGCAGCTGGGATTACAGGTGTGTGCCACCATGCCCAGCTAATTTTTATCTTTTTAGTAGAGATGGAGTTTCACCATGTTGGCCAGGCTGGTCTCAAACTCCTGACCTCAAGTGATCCGCCCGCCTCGGCCTCCCAAAGTGCTGGGATTACAGGCGTGAGCCACCATGCCTGGCCTGCCCTTCCTTTTTTAAAGCTCCTTTACCACCTGGACTGCAAGTTCTTTGAGTTCCAGGTGAGTATCATCATGTTTCTCCAGGTGTTAGTTGCATGTGTATAAACACTTGAGTATATCAGCCAATCTCTCAATTAATAAACAGAAGTTTTCTAAAATGAATGAACCAGATGAAAGTGGGATTAGACCTCATATTTCAAATAAAAAAAAAAACTGAGGATGGGGAGAGCAAACAACATATCATATATCTAAAAAGATCCTGAAGTAAGCCAGAACTACATATGGGTCAAGCCCGCTGTTTGTTGAATAAATGAAACATGTTTTCTACATAGTATAGCCTGGTGGTTAATGCCCAAGAATTTGGAAATGCCAGGAGTCACATCTCAATTCTGAATTTGCACAGGTTGCTTAAGATAATCAAGTACCTACTTTAAGTATTTTAAAGAATCCTAGATCTGATGCTGAGGGTGAGTTTGGAATGCAGGGTATGTAAGATGTAGAGAAGAGGAAAGGATTTGAAGAAGAAGAGGCAGAAAAGCAAATTCCGGAGAAAAACATTGCTATAGAATGAGCATGCCATGATTATAGGCAGCTAAAATTGTTGGATGTTCTTGTAAAATCATTAAATTCTAATTAATATTGGATTAGGTTTGCCACAGTGTGATGCACCCCAGTGCGTTTCTTCTCAGATCAGAAATGCCCAGTGCCCTCCTACTGGTCTCACAGATGCTTGTCAAGTATGCTCAGGTTCTTGTTTGGGATGTGAATTTGTAAAGCTTCCAACCCAGAGACAACAAGTGTTGAAAACTCATTCCTGAATGCCGCCTCAGAGATAAACAAAGTTGTTAGGTTCCTTGATGGTCTGACATTCAGGGATGAGCTAATGATTTCCATTCTCTTTGGGAAAAGAAATGCTGCCGTGAAGAGCTGTGTTGACGGCTGGTCACAGGTTGACTGTTTTTCTGCTTGTGAATGCTCCAGAAAGCATCTTTAAGTCAAATAATAATCACTTTTCGAGCTAAAGTTTGCCAAGCGCTTTTTGCATAAATTATCTTATTTGATCCTTACAACAACTCTGAAAGTTTAAGTCCTAAAATATGCTCTCTGCAAGCTGGAGAACCAGGAAAGACCATGGTATAATCTGGTCCAAGTCCAAAAGCCTGAGAGCCAGGGAGCCAGTGATGTAACTCCCATTCTGAGGCCAAAAGCCTGGGAAGAGTGAAGGGGAGGGCCCGATGGCATAAGTCCCAGAGCCTGAGGGCCCAAGAACAAGGAGCTTCAAGGTCCGAGGGCAGAAAATGGATGTCCCAGCTCAAAAAGAGAGAGGGAATTTGGACTTCCTCTACCTTTTTGTTCTATCTGGGCCTCAGTGAATTAAATGATGCCTACCTTTGCTGGTAAGGGTAGATATTCTGCTGTTGTTGTTATTTTGGTGTTTTTTTGTTGTTTTTTTTTTTTTTTTTTTTTGAGACGGAGTCTCGCTCTGTCGCCCAGGCTGGAATGTGGTGGCGCCATCTCGGCTCACTGCAAGCTCCACCTCCCGGGTTCACGCCATTCTCTTGCCTCAGCCTCCCGAGTAACTGGGACTACAGGCTCCTGCCACCACGTCTGGCTACTTTTTTGTATTTTTAGTAGAGATGGGTTTTCACCGTGTTAGCCAGGATGGTCTCGATCTCCTGACCTCATGATCCGCCCGCCTTGGCCTCCCAAAGTGCTGGGATTACAAGCGTGAGCTACCGCGCCCAGCCGAAGGGTAGATATTCTTTACTAAATTTACTGATTCAAATGCTAATCTCTTCCAGAAACAGTCTCAGAGACACATATGCAGAAATAACGTTTAACCAGCTATCTAGGCATTCCCCAGCCCTGTCAAGTTGACACATAAAATTAACCTTCACACCATTTTCCTCATTCTACACCATCTTCCACCTTCTCATCCTTTCCCAACTCATCATGGTATTGCTAAGTCTGGTTGTCTCCTCTCCACCTCTCTTAAATTCCAAACTTTTCTAGTCTACCTCCAAGAGCATCTTATAGCACAAAACACCTCCAGCATCACACTCATTCTTCAGAACTTATTCATCTCATATTCTCCCTATTCACTACTCTACTGAAACCGTTTCCCAAACATGTATCAAGAAGAAATGTGCAAATCCTGGGTCACCTGGGTTTTTCATAGCCCCTACCAGGGCTTACTGTCCTCTCCTGGGTCAGTCCAACTTGCAACCCATCCTAAACTCCACTGCCAGATCAGGCTTTCTCTTGTGCATCTCTTGGTGCGTTATTGTCAGTTTAAAAACCGTAATGCTTCCCTGGAGCCAACCAAATTAAGTAAATATTTCCTAACTTGAATCTCATGATCCTCCAGACTACACCTTCAGACTTACTGCTTTTGTACCAGGGGAAAAAATTATATTTGTTTTATGGGACGAACCTACCTCGTTTATTTTTTGCAAAGTATCATCAACATGGATTTTCAACTTCGTGTCAAGAATCTCTCATAATATGCTCAATAGGAAGTGTTATAAAGACGGTAGCTAAGACGCGTGGAGAGAGTCTCCAGGGCCTGTGCAGATGTGGGATATATTTAGACATGGAAGAACACGCTCGCAGTGGAAATCCTCACCTTGGTGAGTCTTTCTCATCTCTAAGTGGTACAAGTGTCTCTCAGCTGGAGATACCATCTTGCTACCCCTGCTTTTAGCAGGCCACCCCTCCTGTGGAGAAAGAAACTCAGAGAACAAAGTTCAACACCTGGATGCTGGGAAAAAAAAGAAGCTAATTATTTGAAGCATCTCTTCTGTACCTTTTCTTTCTCTTATTAATGCTGAGGATTAGTCATTGCTGGTTTGCTAATCTCTGGCTTCACAGTGAACACAAATATTAAGATCTAATTCCAGATCAACTAGGTCTACTAAACATTTCAACGTTTCAAGTATGTTGACACCTTATTCCACTTATTCAATAACAAAGGGAAGGAAAAAAGTATTTTTATGGAGCATAGTGATGCAGTTTTCAAAAATGCTACTTGTAAGTAAGAAGATACAAAAAGTTTTGAAGAAAATTCATGTCTGTTATTCTCCAATGAAATACTGCATATCCTCTACAAGTATGTTCAACATCAATGAAGGACAATTTAAATATCAAAAACTGGCCGGGCGCGGTGGCTCACGCCTATAACCCCAGCACTTTGGGAAGGCGAGGGAGGCAGATCACAGAGTCAAGAGTTCGAGACCAGCCTGGCCAATATGGCGAAACCACGTCTCTACTAAAAATACAAAAATTAGCCGGGCATGGTGGCAGCCCCCTGTGGTCCCAGCTACTCGGGATGCTGAGGAAGAAGAATCGCTTGAACCTCTGGAGGCAGAGGTTGTAGTGAGCCCAGGTCATGCCACTGCACTGCAGCTTGGGCAACAGAGCGAGATTCCCTCTCAAAAAAAAAAAAAAAGTTATGCTTCATTATTCATGGTATTGATGGTATTGACCTGGCTATTCTATATTTTCACCTCATATGTGAAGAGAGGAATGTTAATACCCTATCTGAGTTAAAAGGACGTCAAGTTCCCTAGGTCACCCTCCATGTGGCAGGAGTAGGGATGGTAGTAGAAAAGTTTGGCTGTAAAAGGAGCACAACCTGTCTGTGAGAGAGGCAGTGTGTAGCCAGCAAGTCACACAAGTATTCACCCCACCCCAAATTCAATGTTCATGACTTTGTTGAGACAAAAATTAAGTAGTCTTAACTAGAAAAGAAGTTTTTAAAGGTCTACAGAACTACTGTTTAGATTGCTAGTTTTTCATTGCATGGACATACTCTATTCCCTATGTCTGTCTTCTTTTGTCCTGTGTTCTACTTGTTCATATTTTCTACATGTAAAAAAAGGCTGACAAAACATGTGGTCATGTCCAAATCTGATATTTTGTAATATAAACACAAATACACCACACACACACACGTGCACACATAGGCACACACATACCATGGACATACACACATTCACATACATACACACCACACACATGCACATATGCCACACACATGCACCCAGACACATACACCCGCACATATTCCCCACACATGTATGCACAGCACACACAACACCCATGATCACATGCACATACGCATGCCACACACACATGCATGTGCATACACACCACACACATGTGCATGCAAACACACATGGCACGCATATACACACACACACACACACATACATGCACAGTATACTTTGGAAGTCAGAAGATAAGAAAAATGTTGTTAACACCACTAATATTTCCAGTAGTTTTATATTGGATAGTATATTTCAGGTAATGTTTAACTGACTTCTCTATGTTTAACAAATTCCTGAGGGTGTGAGGATGGAAATAAATGCATTGCATGTCATGTTTTGCTTATGTACTAAGTGAATGGAAGCTGGAGAAAACAAAGAAAACATGAGAAAGAAAGACAGAAGGATGGCATGATTAGGGCCAGGGCCACAGACCTGCCTCTGTCACTGATTTGCTGGGCACATTCTATTTCCCAACCTCAGTTCCTTCGTTTGTAAAATGTGGAGGCTGGATTAAACCATAAAGTGAAGTCACTGTTATGGACTGAATTGTACCCCCCTCCACCACCAAATTCATATGTAGCCCTAATCTTCAATGTGCCTGTAATTGCAAATAGGGTCTTTAGAGAGAGTCAATTAAGGTAAAATGAGGTCACAGTGGTGGAGTCCTAATCCAGTAGGACTGTATCCTTTTTTTTTTGAGATGGAGTCTCACTCTGTCACCCAGGCTGGAGTGCAGTGGCACGATCTTGCCTCACTGCAACCTCTGCCTCCAGGATTCAAGCAATTCTCTGCCTCAGTCTCCCAAGTAGCTCGGATTGCAGGCACCCACCACCACATCCGGTTAATTTTTTTTTATTTTTAGTAGAAATGGGGTTTCACCATATTGACCAGGCTGGTCTTGAACTCCTGACTTTGTGATCCACCGGCCTGAGCCTCCCAAAGTGCTGGGATTACAAGCGTGAGCCACCGCGCCCATCCTGGTATCCTTAGAAGAGAAAGAGACACCAGAGGCACGTAAGCACAGAGGAAAGACAATATGAGGACACAGGACAAGGTGGTCATCTGCAAGCCAAGGAGAGAGGCCTCAGAAGAAACCAACCCTGCCAACGCCTTAATCTTGGACACCAGCCTGCAGAACTGTGAGAGAATAAATGTCTGTGTTTAAGCCACCCAATCTGTAGTATTTGTTATGGCAGCCTTGGCAAACTAAAACAATTCTAACTCTAACAGTGTTGGATTCTAGTACTATGAACATAAAATGTTTTTATGTATAAAGATCAAAATATATTCATGTGAATTAAAAACAATATTGTACAAATGATAAGCAAATTTAAAAAAATTCTACAAAGTAATCATCAGCTCTCAGAAGTTTAATCAAATATCGGTAACAACTTCTAAAGGGCCTTAATAGTTTATATAGTGTTTTCACATAAATTATTTTATCTCATCAACTAAAGAATTAGAAAATGTTGTAGGTCAGAGGATTAACCCCAGGTCCCAGGGCTCTGTAACACAGAGATTAGCTCCCTTTTCTTCATAAAAGAACAGAGGAAAAAAAGTTTTCCAAGTAAGTTATACTGAAAATGGGAGGGTGGGAATGAGGAGCCATCAGAAAAGGCATTTAAAGGTAATGGCTGATTCTCACCCTATTGTCCCTCGTCCCTTTAGTAAGTGCTGTCTGCAGGGCACTGTATCAGCATTACTAGAAAAAAATGCAAAGGTCCAAGTCTTCATTTCTGCCCTCAGAAAGATGATTATCAATTAAGAAAATAAGATACGAACAGGAGATGTAAATGATAGAAAGTATGTCACAAACGCATGTCATCTAAAAGAAGCGAATGAAAAGTAACTATTGTGGAGGAAAATGAGAATTTCACACTTTCTGCTGCGATATCTGGGAAAAAAAGATGAAATCTAAGTTTTAAAAAAAACCATAGCCTACGGATAAGGGGAGGAGGACTGACAGGTAACTTGTTACTTCAAGTGGCTGGAAAATTACTAACCTAACCAAGGGCCTGCTTAAAGTTATTTGAAATAACTTCCTTAGCCCCAGTGATTATAATTGTATTTTTGCCATGTTTCTGTCATGTTTATTATTTAAAATATGTTTAATGCATCTGTTTGGGGACAGCTTAACAACCTGGGAATCTGGGCTTTATCCAATTACCTAAGTTTAGCGCATTGACCAGAGACGGTTCCATTATTCCAACATTGTGATTTCCTCAAGATGAACTTGCAGGGGTGATAATCACCTACTTGGAGCAAAAAACCATCTGTGGTAACAAGGGGACGTTTGTCAAAGTTACGGCCATCTCATATCAGTACTTGTTTGCAATATGTTACCTATATTTGGATCCCGAACCACCTTCACTCTCTGTCTGGGAATCTGAATGTTTTCCTCAACCTTTGGGTAACTCTTTGGTCCCCTACTTAGTTTCATCCATCAAATGTGATTGCTGCCTTCTCTGCTGAGCATGTATTACTGACCTCACTGCTGAAACCATTTGTATAAACTTTACAAAATTAATCAGAGAAGAAGGGATGGGGAGAAAGGAAAAAAAATGAGCTTGTAGCACACTCAGGTTGATCACCAGGTCATCTGCTCTCCGACCTGCTTCCTCAGAGTTCTTTCATGCCTCTTGCCTCAGAATCGCATAGACCCTGTTACAAGATTATAGTTCCCCTTAACTGCTCTGTAGATAACAACTTGAACAATATGAAATGTTAAGCTTTTCATTTATTTCAAGTCCTGCTTAACAGTGAAACTACTGACATCAGCTGGTCTGAAGGACCCAAAAGAAGCTGACTCACTAAAGAATGTAGTTTCCACATCCTGATGATTTTATCCCTCTTATCCTGATCTATCAAGAGGCCCAATTTTTCAGGCCCTCACCCTCCACAATCCCCTTAAAAGCCTCAGCTCGGAACTCCTTGGGAAGATGGATTTGAGGATCTCCTCCCATTTCCTTGTCGGTGCCCTTTGGTTGTCAAACTCTTTCTCTGCTGCAAACCCTGCAACAAAGAAAGTGTATTGGTCTGTTACTGCACAGCAGGTATATGAACCTGTTGGTCCTATAGCACGACCAACACACAAGGTTGCACTTCCATCTTCAGACAAAACAATCCACTTGATTGCATACTTTCATGATTAATCCTACATAGTTCAAATCACATTTCGGTAATTCTAGTCATGTACAGTACAGATTGATTCTTGGCATTGACATCTATGGCTGAATAATCATAATACTCTATATCCAGCTAAAACAAAAAACTTGCACCAGTAAAATGTTATCCCTAAAGGCAGTTAGATGGCAGAAAGGGCATGTAGAACGTCTTCTGTTTCCTCAAGTCCTAATGCCTCCCTTGGCTGGATTCCATAGTACATCCTAATTTGCAAGGCTGAAATAAGGTGATTCATTTATTAAGGAAATGAAGCCAATCATGACATTATAATAATTAACTTTTTGAAAATAATTATTTAACTTTAGTTTAAATTTATCAGTCACCAGGGAGTACCTGAATTCTGATTACCATTTTAAAATATTGCTTGGAAGGAATTTCTTAATACAGGTAATCAAATCCATTTTTTCTCTAGTTTGATCATAGTTCCATTATTGGATGAGTTAGGAAGGTCTCATAATTAATTACAGTCTCACAGATACTGTCCATGCAACTTTGCTCTTCAGCGACTATTTCCTGGTCTAGAGAAAGGAATCCAACTGTCATAATGACCCAGTAATTGCAATATTTGACTGATATGGAAGGAAGGAAAATTACTCTAATAGGATTTCCCGAGTCTCTGGAAGTTTGGCTACATAATGGTACAGGTGTCTTCTAAGTATGGGTATTGGCAATGACAGGATGCTATTCCTTTTAGACTGCAGAATATTTCAAAATAAGTTATGATTGACATATTCTTGAGTTTGCAAAGTTTCTTAATTCTTCATATCTCTTTCCACTTCTTGCTGCTTATGTTCCCTCCTACTTTCAGCCCCTCTCATATCATTTAAACTCTTTTCTCCTAAAAAAATTTAAATATTTCCAAATGATACAAAATTACCTTTGCAGTGTATTCATAGCCATGCAAAAATAGGTAAAAAATGGTTAGAAAAAAAAAAAAAAACTAAAGAAAACAAACATGTTTATAATGGGTTTTGGGTAGGGTTTCTTCTTATTTTAAAAAATTTTCTATAATCAGTAAGCATCCCTTTTGTGATGATAATAATAATAATATGATGATGATGATAATAATAAACCTAATAAGAGTGGAAAGAACATGAGCTCAATAAATTTGATTTAAATTTTTGCCCTGCTAAATAATCATAATACCCTATATCCAGCCAAAACAAAAAATTTGCACCAATAAAATCATGAGACCATGAACAAGACCCGTGACACCCCCAAAGCACTGTTATCTTTCATCCAGTTTGTTACACAATACCTTCCTTCCAGGGCTGCGGCAAGAATTAAATAAAATTATCTCTGTAAAGTCCTTTACGTGATACACATTACTTTCCTATATAGTAAAATCTTTACCATAATGAGAGAAGAAATTTCACTGGAAACTAAGCTAAAAACACACTTTCTGAGTAAAAAATATGATGTCTTTGTCTCTGCATAAGCATGCAGTCAGAACGTTAGACACCAAACAGGAAATGCCTTTCCAGCTGATTGCATCACCCGAATCAGTCACAGCAATCACAAAGCTTATGACTGCAATACCGTGACAGACAGGTGTAGGTGTTATTGGCTTACAGCCATGAGCAAGATTTCAGACTTTTTTTTCCTGGATCCAAGGTAGTCATGAGATACTGCAATGGTATGACCAGTTTCTCAAAACCTTGTGAAAATAAAGCCCCTTAAAACTAATAAAGAACATGTTTATGATACATTTGCCATAAAACTAATTAACTGAAGCATCCAAAATCTTCTTGCTGTCAGCACCAGTATGATCTGGCATAGGAAATTATCTCTCTGATTCTGTAAGAGAAGTTCTTTCTTTAAGGCTATCCGTGTTGACATGGTTTGGCTCTGTTTCCCCACCCAAATCTCATGTTGAATTGTAATCCCCGCATGTGGAGAGAGATGATTTAGGGTATCTGGCGGAAGAAATTTCTAAGCAGCAAAGCACTCAAGAGGTGACCACACTTTTTCTGAAAATGTACAGTCATTCTCATTCAAAAAGAGATGATCTGAAATGGGAACTTGGGTTTAAAATGGAAGCAGAACATAAAAGTTTGGAAAATTTGCAGTCTGAATAAAAGTTTGGAAAATTTGCAGTCTGATCACGTGGTAGAAAACAAAAACCCATTTTCTGGGGAGAAATTCAATCCGGCTGCAGAAATTTACACAAATAACAAGGAGCCGAATATTAATAGCCAAGACAATAGCTGCCTAGTGGAACTGTCAGAAGAGGGCCACCATTGTCCGGATCCTAGGGTGGCGGGTCCACAGACAGCTTGCATTGTGTACCTGGGAAAACCACAGGCACTCAATGCCAGCCTGTGAAAGCAGTCATGGGGCTGTATCCTGCAGAGCCACAGAGGTGGGGCTGCCCAAGGCTGTGGGAGCTCATCCCTTCCATCAGTGTGTCCTGGATGTGAGACATGAAGTCAAAGGAGATTATTTTGGAGCTTTAAGATGTAACAACTGCCTTGCTGGGTTTCAGGCTTGCATGGGCCCTATAGCCCCTTTGTTTTAGCCAATTTCCCCCTTTTGGAATGGGAGCATTTACCCAATGTCTGTATCCCCACCCTATCTTGGAAGTCACTACCTTGGATTTTTAGCCATTTGAGGAACTATGAACGCTCCACTATAAACCTCAAGTTTGAGATTTCCAGCGAATAAAGTGGTTTATGTAAGAACTTGCAAAAAAACTTCTTTAAAGTATCTTTTGACCAGAAGTTAGTTTATTTAACAAATATGATCTGAACAGCTCCCACACGGCAAGACATGGAGACACAACACAAAATTAACGCTACCCCAATAGTCAATCCTGTCTCTTTCACTTCTACTGTGCAACCTCGTTTTTCATTTACACTGCCATCTCCTTGGTCTAAGCCTTCACCTTCTCTGACTTAGAGTGATGATAGCAGCCTTCTGGCTGGTTTTCTTGTAACTGCTTTTCATCCTGTCTCCAGAATACACATCCTCCAGGAGACCTTCCAAGCTCCTCCCAACTTCGCCTTTGGTGTTTTCTCGCAGTCTCGCCTCTTGCCATTTCTAGTTCTGCATTTCTACTGAACCTGAACTACAGGTGACACATAGCGCTGTGCTCCGCGCATCCTACTTGCTCAAGCTTTTGGTCTCCTTCGTGTGCTCTTGACCAATGCTTTGCTTGGATAATTCTTTTTCATTGCTCCAAGATTCACTGTATTAATCATGTATTTTTTGCATTCTGATGCTTTGACATCTGGGACCATGCTGACCTTGGGGGGACCCTCCTCCCAGGGCTGTGCAATTCCTAAAAATAATAAACAACTCACCTGCAAGTGAATCTTTCATATGCAAATCAACCAATCCAGAGTCCACACCCAACCACCTCCTCTATTGGGATGTCACTCAAATTCACCATTCCCCTGCCCTCATCACCCCAGAGCCAGATACCAGACCATTAGGGACAGCCCCTACAACTTAGAGCCTGCTGAAATTACCCAAACTTGCCAACCCTAAGTCTGTTAGTCTTGTTTCACTCATTTCTTCCCATAAACCATAATAAAAGTTCTTGCTCACATTTCTCCCGTACTCCCTCTGCCTCCTGCATGACCCTGGTACTTCCCTGAGTGACCCTGCAAAGCATGGCATAATGTGCCCCTTCTTTGGAGGAACTGTAAGTAATATAACTGTCCAAAAGGTTCAACTTGTCTGCTGCCTAGATAGAGCCAATTTATCAAGACAGGGGAATTGCAATAGAGAAAGAGTTATTCACACAAAGCCAGCTGTGCATGAGACCAGAGTTTTATTATTACTCAAATCAGTCTCTCTGAGCATTCAGGGATCAGAGTTTATAAGGGTAATTTGGTGAGTGGGGGCCCGGTGAGTCAGGAGTGCTAATTGGTTGGATCAGAGATGAAATCATAGGCAGTTGAAGCTGCACTTTTATGCTAAGTCAGTCCCTGGGTGAGCGGTTACAAAATCAAATGAGCCAGTTTATCAATCTGGGTGGTACCAGCTGATCCATCAAGTACAGGGTCTGCAATATATCTCAAGCACTGACCTTAGGTTTTTCAATAGTGATGTTATCTCTAGGAGCAATATGGGGAGGGTCAGAATCTTGTAGCCTCCAACTACATGACTCCTAAATTATAATTTCTCATCTTGAGGCTAATTGGTTAGCCCTACAGAGGCATTCTAGTCCCCAGGCAGGAAGCGGGTTTGTTTTGGGAAAGGGCAGTTATGGTCTTTGCTTCAAAGTTAAACTATAAACTAGGTTTCTCCTAAAGTTAGTTTGGTCTATACCCAGGAGGGAACAAGGACCGCTTGGAGTTGGTTAGGTCAGATCTCTTTCACTGTAACAATTGTCTCAGTTATAATCTTGCAGTGGTGGCGTCAGTACCAAACTCTCTTTTCAATGACAGTTGTCTTCTGATATGCTGGCCTCACTATACTTGAATAATAATAGTATCTACATTTTAAAGTGCTCACCTCCATTATCACCTCCTCTGGGAAACCTATCCAAATCCTTTTTCCCTACAGAGAATGTGATACAGTACATCTCATCTGTATGCCCACAGACCTCACAAGTGCCCTCATGAGCACTCCCACCACATTGCAATGAAATGGGCTTAAAATACATCAGCTTCCCCTTCAACTGTCTGGCCAGAACTATATCTTGTATATAAACTTATTGCCAGAGCCTAAAATAATGCCTGCCCCCTACAATACAGCAGACTCTCCGTACATGTTTGTTGGATTTAACTGACCTGGAAAATTATCCCTGCCCTCAAAACAGCAGTTTGGAGAAAGATACAGAGCAGCAACCAGATTGTTCCAGTGCAGCATGGTAAACACTAAGAAAGAAAGAAACACAGGCCACTCTGAGAGCTCAGGGGATGCTCGAGGGGCGCTTGACCCATGACACCTTAAAAGCCTTCATTTTGGTTTGGCTTTTAGCCTCAAAAGCTGAGAGTACTCCTGCCTTAAACAAAGCCCGTGGATTATTCCACAGTAAATTTAAAAGTACTAATAGAATGAAACATAGTAGCCTCAGAATCAGTTAATTTGGAGGTCTAGACTACTGGATTTAAAGACCTGGCATATTTACAAAGAAATTATTGCATCAGTTAAGTGAGCACTCTCAAATTTCACCTTCTTAATGTCTTTTTACTGTGCCCTGTCTCCTTCCATCTGCCATCGCTTTGTCATGGGTCATGATGGCCACACACCTTCCCTGGGTAGGAAGGACCAAAGAGTGATGAAGTGACTGAGTTAAAGTCCAGCTCAGCCATTATTCTCCTACCTTGGACAAGTTATTTAACCTCCCCTGGTATTTTTCTCTGTTTAATAAACTATCATTAACTGATAGTAGGTACCATTCAGGTCATAGTAAGGATTAAATCCACAAATCCATATAACATGCCTGGCACACATTAAGAGCTCAGTAAATTTCAGTCATTGCTGTTCTTGCCCTATCATCCCCATCGTCTCCTCATCTCCAGCTGCACACATGCCATCAGATCTTTCCTCTCTATGGATGCCTGTCTAACATACAATCCTGGCCATGTTTCTATCCTGCCTTTAAAACCTCTCCCAGAGCTTCTAAAATGAATTCTAAGCTCCTTAATAAGACATCAGAGACCCACAGACAGCCCCCACTAATCTCTGCAGCCTCTTTTCTCATTGCAGTTCCAGTCAACGTGAGCTTCTCTACTTTAGGCTGATGAATACACCAGGCTTTTCCAAAGTTCCACCTGTGCACTCTGGCTCAGCTGTCACCTTCACCCAGAGCCCTCACTGCTACCCTCTTCCTACCACTGACAAAAATTGGCAACATCGGCCAGGTGCGGTGGCTCACGGCTATAATCCCAGCACTTTGGGAGGCTGAGGTGCATGGATCACCTGAGGTCAGGAATTCGAGACCAGCCAGGCCAACATGGTGAAACCCCATCTCTAATAAAAATACAAAAATTAGCCAGGTGTGGTGGTATGGGCCTGTAATCCCAGCTACTTAGGAGGATGAGGCAGGAGAATCGCTTGAACCCAGGAGGTGGACATTGCAGTGAGCCGAGATCGCACCACTGCGCTGCAGCCTGGGCAACAAAGTGAGACTCTGCTTAAAAAAAAAAAAAAAAAAGACAATTTCTCTACCCTCCACCAATCTCTGTAATAGCACTTTTGACATTTATCAGTATTGATTTATAAACATATGTGCCTTCCCCCAGCAAACTATAAGCTTAAAGAGAAAAGAAACCATGCCTCACTCATTTTTATGATGCCAGTGCCTGAAATGGTGCCTGAAATATAGGAGCCGCTCACTAATTTCTTGTAGAAATACAAATAAATTAGATGAGTAAAATCAATTAGTGAAAATACCAAAATTCATTTCCTGTTTAATCTACTAGCTCCTTCTGGAAGTTGAACAAACATAAATAATTTTTATCATGATCAGGTCTGGGCCTATATGAAGAGAAGATGTGTCGAACTGAAACACTGACTGGGCTTGATTCATCGTATTTTATGTACAAGAGCCAGTGCTTCCCCTTCTGAACCCCCCTTCTCCTACCCAGGCCCCCTCCCTCCCTGGCTCCCATTGCTGCACATAGAATGACAGCATAGATAATTAGATTAAATATATCTTTTGGTTGAATTGATCTTTCTACAGTGTGTAAATGCAAGAAAAGAAAAAAACAAAAAAAGCTGATTTAACTGGTCTACACCTTCAGATGCTATTTAATTAAATATTTGGCAGATATCACTGGGATATGGCCACCTTATTGCTCCTTTCATCTTATTTCAACACTACCCATCCCAACTTCTTGTCAAAGTTTGACAAACTGACTCACTGACCTATCACTTTTAGGGAGATAGTCAGAGTTTGTGATTTAATAATTCACTCTACTCTCCAAACACATAATCATTATGTCTTAAAAGCATGTTATTCTGCATTGTAATTTTCCATAAAATTGAAATGATAGTAAGCTGTAATACCAATTGTGGTCAGAGCAAATACAAAAGTCTGGAACCATAGAGTGTCGAGCAAGTAACCCTAAACCAAGGAGGAAATATATGGCTTAATTGGATTGCCATCAGTTATAGTTTAATGCTGAGCTGCTTCTAATCTCTGTGTGACAGAATTTTTCGTTCTCATGACAATATTATTATTGTTTATTTTAGATAAGTCTGTAACTGATGAGTATACAAATAGATGTTTTTAATGCCCTTTAGGCCTCTTAGATAAAAGTACTTACTGGAATGCCTTTGCCATAAACCCTTCATTAAAACTAACTCTTGATATAATCTCATTAAAACTGATTTTCTGAGACAAAAAAGAAAAATCTTGAAAAGACGCAAAAAGTCACAGGTTCAATTTTTAAATAAATTATTAGGTTGATTACTTAGATTGTCATCCAAATGTATTATGCAGCAAACAAGCTAACTCTGAATACTTAAAAAAAAAATACAGGAACTGTGATGGAAGCATATGGAGTTTAATTACTCTGATGGCTTGGGTGGGGTTGGAGTAATGCTAAGAAGCCTACTTCCCTAATGAAAGTCTTTGATACCCTTTAGCATTGCTAAATACCTATAGAAATAAGGCTGTTTATCACAGATGCTTCTTGTTTTGTTTGGGGTTTTTGTGTGTTTTTCTCTGTTATATAACCCACATGATAATATAATGCCTGACTAAGCCCTGTACCACATTATAACATTTTACTATCAATTTTTGCTGCTTAACTTAACCCCATACTCTGAGAAGGACATTGTCCATTCTTCAGAAAGAATTTTAAATAGTTGTGGTTTTTGTTTGTTTGTTTGTTTTGTTTTGTTTTTGAGACAGTCTGGCTCTGTCACACAGGTTGGAGTACAATGGCGTGGTCTTGGCTCACTGCAACCTCTGCTGCCTAAGTTCAAGAAATTCTCCTGCCTCAGTCTCTCGAGTAGCTGGGATTACAGACAGGCATGTGCCACCACATCTGGCTAATTTTTGTATTTTCAGCAGAGATGTGGTTTCCCTGTTTTGACCAGGCTGGTCTCAAACTCCTGACGTCAAGTGATCTGCCCACCTCGGCCTCCCAAAGTGCTGGGATTACAGGCATGAGCCACCGCGCCCAGACAGCTGAATTTTCAAATTCAGGTCACTTGGCACCAAGCAACCTGGTGGTTAGTTTGGCTCTGAGGCTATATACCATTCCTTAAAATCAAACTTCTGCCACTTGATGCACAAGAGCATGCACATCACAACCTTCTAGCTACAGGGCACACACAATGGACCCCAGGTGCTGTGCTCAGAAATCCATCACCACATTTTTGCCAAGCTTATACTTCCCATGGGCTGCTACAAGATTAGCTCCACTCAAGAGTGGCTGTTGTTATCCTTAGTCCATAGATGAGGAAACCGAGGCTTAGAGAGTTTAAATAACCTATCGTTCTGAGCAAACTATCACAAGGACAGAAAACCAAACACTGCATGTTCTCATTCATAGGTAGGAATTGAACAATGAGAACACTTGGACACAGGGCGGGGAACATCACACACTGGGGCCTGTCATGGGGTCGGGGACAGGGGGAGGGATAGCATTAGGAGAAATACCTGATGTAAATGACGAGTTAATGGGTGTAGCACACCAACATGGCACATGTATACATATGTAACAAACCTGCACGTTGTGCACATGTACCCTAGAACTTAAAGTATAATAAAAATAAAAATAAATAAATAACCTACCAAAGGAAATGCAGCCATTGGAAGAATTGCTGGTACTCTCATTTGAATTTTAAAAATTGGTGTTATTACCATCATCTTTATGTTTATCAGTACTTTATCTTGTGTAACTTTCACTCTAAGGCCAGAATTGGCTTCTGAATGTCAATGAAAATATTTGTATTACTTAGAAGGCAGTGTGAATAGTGATCACTGGAGCTGTCCAGTGCAGTGACTCTGCTATTACTTGCCATCAACCCCTCCCTGACTAGCTTGGGTGTGTATGTCGCCTGTTCCTGGGCTACCGTTCAATACGCTCTGCAAGCCTGCTGCAACTCCACCTGCCTGGGCCAGTGGTGACCTGCCATCCATTTCTGTAGTCTTTAAATGTTGAGCTCTATGTCCTCAGTCGCATCTCACGCAACACCAGCACCTAGGTCCTGCATTAGGAGACCCAGCAAGAAACAGACCCCACCCAAGCAGAGTAATATTTCACATACTTAAATGATGTGAACAAGGTTAAGAGGAGCCAACAAGGAACAGTGAAGCGCCCCAGGGCCAGCAACAGCAGGCAGCAGCTCCATCCTTTAGCCTTGAAAGGCAAAAAGAGAGACAACACTGTAGACCTTGGTGAGGGTGATTGCCATAATTTTAATAGCAGCTGTAGATGTTCTCTCTACTTGGGATCATGGGACAGGACAGAAGGTTATGCCCATCTCAGCTTAGCAGGGAGGGAGCCAGGTGAATACACACTCTCCCTCTCTCTGCTTCCACCTTCTCATCTTCTGAGTGAGGAAGTCATGCAGCAAAGAATCTTGGCTACAGTATCCCATAGAAGCCGGTTTCTTGGCAAACAGAAGAGGGTGGAAAGAAGGCTAGAGATTGAATCTGAAGGGAAAAAGAGAGTATCATACTTCCATGTACCTTTTCTTCCCTTCAAGACAGATCTAGTTTATATTCTAGGTTTCTCCCCTCTGAACTGGTCTGTTCCATGCCTTCCTAAAATTCTGTTGAGATAGGCTCACCAACAGGTAGTAGATACTTGTGATTTTTTTTCTATTTGTATCATTTTCTTCCTTTTTTGGGCAATAATACTCCAAAATTATTTTGGAGAGTCATTGTACCCAATTCCTATTTCATGTGGCATGTGGCTGCTGGAAGCACCCCTAGTGGAAGATATTGAGTCCATTTTTATGCATCAGGATCAGACTAACCCAAAAGGAAATATTTTAGTTGTAGCTAAGTCAAGTAAGTCAAAACCAGAGATCAGTTGACATAAAATTCTGGTCAGTTTTGAACTTCAGCTATCAGGAGTTAAGTCCTTCTACTGTTCCTCAATCGTAACTCTTATATAATTAACCCTCTGCACTGCAGGATGTGGTAAGCCTATTTCCCTTCTAAGACTCTGTGGGCAGAGAATACACTGTTCTTCTTTATATCCCTAACACCTGGCACAATAGTAGATGCTCAATTAACACTTGCGAAATAAACAGAAGAATAAACGAAGACATGAGAAAGTAAACATCATCCTAGGGTTCCATCTAGAATACAAGCCATCCTCATAGACACTTCACTGCTGTACCTCAGCCTGTGTATCTAATAGTAAGAGCAAGAGTGATGATAAAAAGGATAAAGGATAGATGATGACAGAGATTAGGGAATGAGTTCGTGGCTTTGTATGGATAGTGAAATGATTGAAAATCGTATACCTTGGTGAAAACTGAAAAGTTCTCACATTTTAATCACCTCAAAGAAACTACAAACTTGACAGTGAAGAATGCACAAGATTAACCAACAAACAAGGTTAACTAACGAAGAATTATTTTTCTAAGAGAAGAAGAAGAGTCCCCCCAACCCCCACAACCTGGACCACCTCTATTGTTTTCTAACATATCCCCTGGTCCACCCAAGCAGTCATTCCCATAACCCCTCCATTCTAATCTTTCTTCTCAAAGCATTGGATGCTTTTCCCAACATCCATGGCCCTCCCTACGTGAAAGAAAACTGAGATTTCATTGTAATTTTGATTTGTATTTCTCTAATGACTGTTGATGACGAGCTTTTTTTCTTATGTTTGTTGGCTGCATAAATATCTTCTTAATCTCACACCAGTTAGAATGGCGATCATTAAAAAGTCAGGAAACGACAGATGCTGGAGAGGATGTGGAGAAGTAGGAACACTTTTACACTTTTGGTGGGAGTGTAAATTAGTTCAACCATTAGGGAAGACAGTGTGGCAATTCCTCAAGTATCTGTTTCTTGTATATCCTTCAAGGTCAAGTTCAACTTACAGTCCCTCTGAGGAACTTCCTCTTAACCCACTTCACCTTATTCATTTAGAGCTCAGCAGCGAAAAAGAGGCACTCGTCAAGGACAGTTGTCTAAGAGATCACCACAGTGATTCAAAGATAAGATGGTAGAGTCCAATTATGTCAAAGCAGATTCACCTTTATCCATGTATTTGGGCCTCAGTGGAAAATTACATTTATTCAGTATTACTCAATGTTTTCTTGCTTTGTTACATTATTGCTTCAACTGCATAATATTTCTCATCCTCAAAACAATAAAGTTTACTTATCAGTTTTTGGAAAGCAGAAAATATATTTTATAATCCTCCTTTATCCTCCCTTTCCCCTATTAAATGTGATAATTTTGTTCAAGCAAGCCACACTAACAAATCAATTGTTTGGTGAGTTTCAGTGGCACTAATGATGCTATACAAAGAACAGTCACTTAGTATCATGACGTCTCCTTCAAAGGATAAGAATGTGCTTCAAGAAGCTTCATTTCACTCAAACTCTATGAACCTATCATCCACAAATGAATTATACATATACACGTATATATGTGTGTGTGTGTGTACGTGTGTGTGTACATATATATGTATATAATATATATATATGAATTGCTGTAATGTGTAAGTAATGGATATTAGTCAGGATAGCCTAGGTTATGCTGCCGTAGCAAGCAGTCCCCAAAATGCATCTACTTAAAACATACAATTGATTCTCCTTATGCTGTATGCCTCCAGTGGGTTGGTGGAGGTTTCATAATACTAAAAGATTGGGTTCAGGGAGGCTCCACTATCTTATAGAACACCATCTGTGGTATGCAGCCTCCTCTATTGCTATAACAGGCAAGAGAAAAGGTAGCAAATTGCACTTGGGCTTTTTTACTACTTTAGTGTGAAAGGGAGATGAAGCACCTCCTGATAGTTCATTGGCCAGAAGTGACTGCATGGCCCTCCCTACGTGAAAGAAAACTGAGATTTCATTGTAATTTTGATTTGTATTTCTCTAATGACTGTTGATGACGAGCTTTTTTTCTTATGTTTGTTGGCTGCATAAATATCTTCTTAATCTCACACCAGTTAGAATGGCGATCATGAAAAAGTCAGGAAACGACAGATGCTGGAGAGGATGTGGAGAAGTAGGAACACTTTTACACTTTTGGTGGGAGTGTAAATTAGTTCAACCATTAGGGAAGACAGTGTGGCAATTCCTCAAGTATCTGGAACTAGAAATACCATTTGACCCAGCAATCCTATTACTGGGTATACACCCAAAGGATTAGAAATCATTCTACTATAAAGACACATGCACATGTATGTTTCTTGCAGCACTATTCACAATAGCAAAGACTTGGAACCAACCCAAATGCCCATCAATTATAGACTGGATAAAGAAAATGTGGCACACATGCACCATGGAATACTATGCAGCCATACAAAAGGATGAGTTTATGTCCTTTGCAGGGACATTGATGAAGCTGGAAACCATCATTCTCAGCAAGCTAACACAAGAACAGAAAACCAAATACCACATGTTGTCACATAAGTGGAAGATGAACCATGAGAACACATGGACACAGGGAGGGGAACATCACACACCAGGGCTTGTCATGGGGGTGGGGGCCTAGGGGAGGGATAGCATTAGGAGAAATACCTGATGTAGATGACAGGTTAATGGGTGCAGTAAACCACCATGGCACGTATATACCTATGTAACAAACCACCACATTCTGCACATGCACCCCAGAACTTAAAGTATAATTAGAGAGAAAAAAAAAAGAAAATGGAGAAACAAAGAAGAGTCATATTTGTTGACTATTACTGTCTTTTCCACTTAGTATAAAAATTGTTCTCAGAATCTTCTAGGTGGTCTTTTATGGCTTAATCTCAGGAACATGGTAGACACTAACCTATAAGAGACTACTAAAGAAAGAAGAACCAAGGAGATGAGAACTGCTGACCACTATTACATGAAATATTTCTTTTCAGCCAATTTCCTTTCTTCTTTTCTCTAGTACATTCACTCTTTCAGAAAGACAAAGATAGGGGGTTTGTCTCCAAAAATGGAGAAATTGGCCCCATCTGAGAATGGGGAATAAATTCTTGGATAGAAATTGTTTAGAGGTCTAGTGGGTAGGATATGAACTAAATATTTCTAAATTTCTTCTAGATTGATTTAGCAGCCACTCAGTCAAAATAGCCAGCTAGTGTGCCAGATACTTTGTCTCTGGATGGACAAAATCAAGTAAAACCAGATTCCCACCAAAAGCAAAGGAAATGGGTAAATACACAAAATCAAGCACCCAAGGCATTATCCCAAAATATCGCAAAGAGTTAAGAACTGAAAGAAGAAAAGAGGATCAGATCTGCAGGTGGACATGAAGGTGAGGGTCTAGAAGGACTTCATAGTGCAAATGACATTGGAAGAAATTTATCAAGTATTTTCCAAGCTTTAGGAAAATGTTCTATTAATTTTTTCAACCTTTCCTGACCACAGTGAACTTATTTCTGAATTCCTCTTTTCATTTATTTGCTTAACAGAAGTGACAGGAGCCCATAGGGGTGCCACATTTTCCTGCTTCCAAATCAATTCAGCTTTGCCTTTTCCAGCTGTTGTGCTGAATTTAAGTCTGCAAAGTCAACCTGGAGGCATAGGAAGCCAAGGCAGTTAAAGCCTATTCATCTGACTGCTCCTTTTCCATTTGATGGTTGAGTCAGCTTTTAAAATAATGCTTCTCTTATTTGTTATTCTCCTTCTTTAGCACTACTGCCAGCTGTACTTTCCACTTCACATGAATTTTGGTCCATTCCAATTTTCCACTTCTCTGACTCTAATCCCACAGTTACAAATGGAATCCCAGGCTACACTAATATCTCTTGCTTGCTGGCACTGAAGAGATCAATATTTCAAAATACCATATGTTTTATAGATCAGCTACTGCATGCATACAAATACTGTGATGTTTGAACCATTACAGTGTTTGTAAGTTACGTAAACCAGTTGCTAAATAAAGGCAGACTATCTCTTGTGGTTAAATTTCCAAAGGTCATCACGATGGCTGACCAATGAGCCAACTGTTGACATGTCTTTTGCCATATTTGAGAATTTGAGACATGGAAGATGGTGAGGAATAAAAGAATTACCAAAAATGCTAACAGTATGTTGGGTAATTTAATGCTGAACATGCTCATTGGCAATCAAACATCTCCGGGATCTTACATGATGTTTTGCTCAATTGCAGCACTCAGTTCCCCAGAGATTTTTGCTACATCCATTCCTTCACTTATTCATTCAGCAACCATTCATTGAGCAACTGTATTTCATGACCCGAACTCTCTTCAAGGTATATAATGACAAATAAATCACTTAAGAGTCTCAAGGTCTACCATAGTAGTAAAATATGTATGTGGGCAATGGAATATGATAAGGAGAATAACAGAAACACATAGTGCCTTGTGAATGGAGGGAAAACCCCAGCCTAAATAAGCCCAGGAGTCTTCCAGGAGGAAGTGAGGCCTGAGCTGTGTGTTGAAGGATGAATAGGAGTTAGTTGGTAAAAAATTTCAAAATGCTTATCTTAGAAAGAACAGCACATGTAGGAAGCTGCATGTTTCAATGTGACCAGAACAATTCATGAAGTGGGCATGTATTAGATACAAACAAAAAACAAGAAATGATCTGTGCTCCAAAAATATTAGTTTTAGGAAGGACTATTGAGGGCAGGAACTAGCATTTGTGAATAACCCACTGTGTACAAATATGCAGTTGACACTTCCACATATATTATTTAGCTTGACCTAAGGATTACCCTCAAGGAATATTTAAGTAAGGTCCTGCCCTCCTCATTTTGCAAGTAAGGAAACTAGGACACCAAAATATTAAATATTTTTCCTTGAATCTTTGTGAAGTAAATCATAAAATTAGACTACAAGTCTTGGGCTCTAAAGTTTACAAAATAGACCAAAATTCCAACAGAATGATGTATGGAGCCAAACCAAGGGGCATAAATTCTGAGACACAGAAATTTGAAGGAAGGAAAAATGAGCATTCATAGAGTGAATATGAAAGACTCGTGTAGTTGATAAAATGTGAACTTGAAATATAGGATAGAAATTCACCAGAGAAGAAAAGAAGGAACACATCTTTACAGGCAGAAAATAAATAGGTGCTTAAAAAGTTAAAGTCATTAATTTATGATTGGAGTTAGTTCTCTTGGTGTGCTTTGCCCTTGTCAAAGGACATTGGAGTATTGGAAAAATATTTATTGAGTGCCTATGAGACATGAGGCCTGTGCCTTGTACTTTATAAACCCTCTCTCTTTTAACCCCCATAACAAACCAGTGAGCCTCAATATTTTCTCATCCTTGAAATCAGAGTGAATTCAAAGAAAAAACACATGTCAAATGCATACACAGTGCAGTGCTTGGCATAGAGTAGATCATTGGTTCGCATGACCTTCATTTGCAGGTATGGAAACCAGGCCTCAGAGATCCTGAATACCTAGCCTTCAATCACACAGCCAGAGGAGAGGAAAAGAGGACTTTCACCCAGGTATGTCCATCACACACTTTCACAGTCTTTCAACAGAGTCATACAAACTCCTTTGGCTAGGGTTAAACTGGAGCAGAACTGTTTAATAAACAAGGTATATACTCAATGAGACAAGAATACGCTGTCCATAACAAAAACACTGTGGTTTGATTATTCCTCACCCTCCATTTCAGAAATCTTGGGCTTCCCAACAATTCTGATTGTTTAAAGCATAGATGATAGATAGATAGATAGGTAGGTAGGTAGGTAGATAGGTAGATAGATAGATAGATAGATAGATAGATAGATAGATAGATAGATAGATGCATAATAAATAGACGTGTATACTTGAGTGAAATTTTGCTGCCATGCATGACCACTTCCAGGTGCTCTGTATTTTAAACCTTATCTGTAATTTGTATAATTAACAAGTGAACACTTTTAGATAATTTTAGCAACCACTGAGCAGGTGAGGTGTTAGAAGGCTCCTAAAGTTATCACACGCAGACTGTATCCTTTGATTTAGCAAAAGCAAACCATATGTGAGTATCAAAAAACATAAAACCACCAGGCTCCAAAGAGGCACTGAGGCAATAAAATGAGCCAGTTTTAAAGCAAGAAGAATGACCCCATTAAAAAGGAGTTTTAGAAATTAGGTATGGTAATACGGCCACAGTCCGTAGGAGCAGTAGTCAAATGAAAATATATTTAAAGAGTGGTTCTGGACCCTGTGGTATGTGTACCCTAGGAGAGCCATCATCTCTTTAATAACTTTGCTGTATTTCTTCACCACATTATTGAAAACTGTTTAATGAGCAGTTTCCCTCAGAGAAGATATCAGATTCTCAGAAGCAGTTGCTGTAAGAGATACTCTTTAAACCCTGATGAAATTATGTTTATTCGTTTACATTTCTTCCTGGGGCAGTTGAAATGGCAGTGTTTTCATTTTCTTTTTCTTTTAGAAATATGTTTCTGTGTATGGAAAGAAGACATGTTCAAGATAGAAAATTTGAAAATAAGAAAGCATAAAGAACAGCAGCGATCAATGTGATGCCTCCTTCCAAACACAGAGGTAACTCTCAATATTCTGGTATATTACTTTCTAAATTTGAATTCCTGCATTATTCTTATAAGAGTAATATTAAATACATGTATGGTCATCACATTTTCATACTACAGTTTTGTATCTCACTCGGTTTTTTAAATTATCATTATCCCATGTTAATCGTAAGTCATTTTGTAATACAGACAATAGCTGCCTGAATGCTTCAACATCTTCCAGTCTTCTTAACTATTAACATTTACACCTGCTACCAATCATTAACTCTAAGCCTTAAGGCAGTTTCTCTTTTCAGCTTACTTTTTGTGTGCGGGTACCATCTCTCTTCCTTCAGCATAGCTCTATGATTACATTTGTTGACATGAAAGTCAGAGAGCCAGATACCAACTTGCCCATCCACCACCGACTAGCTGTGTGATTTGTGATAAGTCACTTACACTCCCTAAGCCTCCATATTTTTCTCTCCATGAAATGGGTGTGAATCCAGACTGAAAGTTAAAATGCACAACAAGTGTACAGCATAGTGCTTAGCACAGAGTAGATCACTGGCTTGCATTGACTTGTAAAAGTAGAAAGTCAGGAAAAATAGCAGGATAAATTATATTGATAATGGTAGTTATAATAACATTTCTCCAAACACTATTAACACAAGATTCTTGAGTATAGTGGACTTTATTTAAAGTCTGAAGATAAATTTATAAGTCAAGAAAAAATTCAAGCTTATTTCAGACTCTTCCTAGAAATTTTTAGAACAT
Source organism: Macaca mulatta (assembly GCF_049350105.2). Classification (NCBI taxonomy): domain Eukaryota; kingdom Metazoa; phylum Chordata; class Mammalia; order Primates; family Cercopithecidae; genus Macaca; species Macaca mulatta. Next base: position 15,102,519 of record NC_133417.1, read on the forward strand.
CTCCCAAAGATATTTCTTACTGGCTGTCTTTTCAAATAACAGTATAGCTTTGAATGATTGCAGAAAGCTCTTCTGAATTTTTTCTTCAAAAATTGCCTACATCCCTTTGTATTGACTATTTTACTTTACTTTCTTCTTTTTTCTTTTTTTTAAGACAGAGTTTCACTCTGTCACCTAGGCTGGAGTGCAGTGGTGCGAGCATGGCTCACTACAGCTTAAACTTCGCAACCTCCCAGACTTAAGCAATCTTCCTTCCTCAGCCTCCGAAATAGCTGAGACTACAAGAAGTGCATCACCATGCATGGATATTTTTTTCTGCAGGGTTTCATTATGTTCCTCGGGCTGGTCTTGAACTCTTAGACTCTAGTGATCCTACTGCCTCATCCTCTCAAAGTGCTGAGATTGTAGACATGAGCTACCACGCTGGGCTGACAATTCTATTTTCTTTTCTTTGTGGATTATTTCTTTGCGCTTCTTATTTCACTCATTTACTGGAGTTTTAGTGCATTTCTTTTTTATTTATAGGTGTTATTTTTATGTCATATTACATATTAGATGTTATATTATAATTGAATATTTTAGTATTCCATTTTTATTTCATTATTGATTTTTTTTATTATACTTTAAGTTTTAGGGTACATGTGGATAACGTGCAGGTTTGTTACATATGTATACCTGTGCCATGTTGGCATGCTGCACCCATCAACTCATCAGCACCCATCAACTCGTCATTTACATCAGGTATAACTCCCAATGCAATCCCTCCCCCCTCCCGCCTCCCCGTGATAGGACCTGGTGTGTGATGTTTCCCTTCCCTAGTCCAAGTTATCTCATTGTTCAGTTCCCACCTATGAGTGAGAACATGTGGTGTTTGGTTTTCTGTTCTTGTGATAGTTTGCTGAGAATGATGTTTTCCAGCTGCATCCATGTCCCTACAAAGGACACAAACTCATCCTTTTTGATGGCTGCATAGTATTCCATGGTGTATATGTGCCACATTTTCTTAATCCAGTCTGTCACTGATGGACATTTGGGTTGATTCCAAGTCTTTGCTATTGTGAATAGTGCCGCAATAAGCATACATGTGCATGTGTCTTTATAGCAGCATGATTTATAATCCTTTGGGTATATACCCAGTAATGGGATGGCTGGGTCATATGGTACATCTAGTTCTAGATCCTTGAGGAATCGCCATACTGTTTTCCATAATGGTTGAACTAGTTTACAATCCCACCAACAGTGTAAAAGTGTTCCTGGCCGGGCGCGGTGGCTCACGCCTGTAATCCCAGCACTTTGGGAGGCCGAGGCGGGCAGATCACAAGGTCAGGAGATTGAGACCACGGTGAAACCCCGTCTCTACTAAAAATACAAAAAATTAGCCGGGCGCGGTTGTGGGCGCCTGTAGTCCCAGCTACTCGGGAGGCTGAGGCAGGAGAATGGCGTGAACCCGGGAGGCGGAGCTTGCAGTGAGCCGAGATCGCGCCACTGCACTCCAGCCTGGGCGACAGAGCCAGACTCCGTCTCAAAAAAAAAAAAAAGTGTTCCTATTTCTCCACATCCTCTCCAGCACCTGTTGTTTCCTGACTTTTTAATGATTGCCATTCTTACTGGTGTGAGATGGTATCTCATTGTGGTTTTGATTTGCATTTCTCTGATGGCCAGTGATGATGAGCATTTTTTCATGTGTCTGTTGGCTGTATGAATGTCTTCTTTTGAGAAATGTCTGTTCATATCCTTTGCCCACTTTTTGATGGGGTTGTTTGTTTTTTTCTTGTAAATTTGTTTGAGTTCTTTGTAGGTTCTGGATATTAGCCCTTTGTCAGATGAGTAGATTGCAAAAATTTTCTCCCATTCTGTAGGTTGTCTATTCACTCTGACGGTAGTTTCTTTTGCTGTGCAGAGCTCTTTAGTTTAATTAGATCCCATTTGTCAATTTTGGCTTTTGTTGCCGTTGCTGGGTGCTCCTGTATTGGGTGCATATATATTTAGGATAGTTAGCTCTTCCTGTTGAATTGATCCCTTTGCCATTATGTAATGGCCTTCTTTGTCTCTTTTGATCTTTGATGGTTTAAAGTCTGTTTTATCAGAGACTAGTATTGCAACCTCTGCTTTTTTTTGTTCTCCATTTGCTTGGTAGACCTTCCTCCACCCCTTTATTTTGATTCTATGTATGTCTCTGCATGTGAGATGGGTATCCTGAATACAGCAAACTGATGGGTCTTGACTCTTTATCCAGTTTGCCAGTCTGTGTCTTTTAATTGGAGCATTTAGTCCATTTACATTTAAGGTTAGTATTGTTATGTGTGAACTTGATCCTGCCATTATGATATTAACTGGTTATTTTGCTCGTTAGTTGATGCAGTTTCTTCCTAGCCTCGATGGTCTTTACATTTTGGCATGTTTTTGCAATGGCTGGTACCGGTTGTTCCTTTCCATGTTTAGTGCTTTCTTCAGGGTCTCTTGTAAGGCAGGCCTGGTGGTGACAAAATCTCTAAGCATTTGCTTATCTGTAAAGGATTTTATTTCTCCTTCACTTATGAAACTTAGTTTGGCTGGATATGAAATTCTGGGTTTAAAATTCTTTTCTTTAAGAATGTTGAATATTGGCCCCCACTCTCTTCTGGCTTGTAGAGTTTCTGCCGAGAGATCTGCTGTTAGTCTAATGGGCCTCCCTTTGTGGGTAACCCGACCTTTCTCTCTGGCTGCCCTTAATATTTTTTTCCTTCATTTCAACTTTGGTAAATCTGGCAATTATGTGTCTTGGAGTTGCTCTTCTCGAGGAGTATCTTTGTGGTGTTCTCTGTATTTCCTGGATTTGAATGTTGGCCTGCCCTACTAGGTTGGGGAAGTTCTGGATGATATCCTGAAGAGTGTTTTCCAACTTGGTTCCATTTTCCCCCTCACTTTCAGGCACCCCAATCAGACGTAGATTTGGTCTTTTTACATAATCCCATACTTCTTGCAGGCTTTGTTCATCTCTTTTTCTTCTTTTTTCTTTAGGTTTCTCTTCTTGCTTCATTTCATTCATTTGATCCTCAATCGCAGATACTCTTTCTTCCAGTTGATCGAGTCGGTTACTGAAGCTTGTGCATTTGTCATGTATTTCTCGTGTCATGGTTTTCATCTCTGCCCATTCATTTATGGCCTTCTCTGCATTAATTATTCTAGTTATCAATTCTTCCACTTTTTTTTCAAGCTTTTTAGTTTCTTTGCGCTGGGTACGTAATTCCTCCTTTAGCTCTGAGAAGTTTGATGGACTGGAGCCTTCTTCTCTCATCTCGTCAAAGTCATTCTCCATCCAGCTTGATCCGTTGCTGGCAATGAGCTGCGTTCCTTTGCAGGGGGCGATGCGCTCTTATTTTTTGAATTTCCAGCTTTTCTGCCCTGCTTTTTCCCCATCTTTGTGGTTTTATCTGCCTCTGGTCTTTGATGATGGTGACATACTGATGGGGTTTTGGTGTGGGTGTCCTTCCTGTTTGTTAGTTTTCCTTCTAACAGTCAGGACCCTCAGCTGTAGGTCTGTTGGAGATTGCTTGAGGTCCACTCCAGACCCTGTTTGCCTGGGTCTCAGCAGCAGAGGCTGCAGAAGATAGAATATTGCTGAACAGCGAGTGTACCTGTCTGATTCTTGCTATGGAAGCTTCCTCTCAGGGGTGTACTCCACTGTGTGAGGTGTGGGGTGTCGGTCTGCCCCTAGGAGGGGATGTCTCCCAGTTAGGCTACTCAGGGGTCAGGGACCCACTTGAGCAGGTAGTCTGTCCGTTCTCAGATCTCAACCTCCGTGTTGGGAGATCCACTGCTCACTTCAAAGCTGTCAGACAGAGTCGTTTGCGTCTGCAGAGGTTTCAGCTGCTTTTTGTTGCTGTTGTTGTTGTTGTTGTTTAGCTGTACCCTGTCCCCAGAGGTGGAGTCTACAGAGACAGGAAGGACTCCTTGAGCTGCTGTGAGCTCCACCCAGTTCGAGCTTCCCAGCCGCTTTGTTTATCTACTTAAGCCTCAGCAATGGTGGGCGCCCCTCCCCCAGCCTCGCTGTTGCCTTGCCTCAAGATGGCAGACTGCTGTGCTAGCAATGAGGGAGGCTCCATGGGACCCTCCCGGCCAGGTGTGGGATATAGTCTCCTGGTGTGCCCGTTTGCTAAGATCCTTGGTAGAGCGTAGTATAGGGGTGGGAGTTACCTGATTTTCCAGGTGTTGTGTGTCTCAGTTTCCCTGGCTAGGAAAAGGGATTCCCTTCCCCCTTGTGCTTCCCAGGTGAGGCCATGCCTCGCCCTGCTTCAGCTCTCGCTGGTCGGGCTGCAGCAGCTGACCAGCACCAATTGTCAGGCACTCCCCAGTGAGATAAACCCAGTACCTCAGTTGAAAATGCAGAAATCACCCGTCTTCTGTGTTGCTCGCGCTGGGAGTTGGAGACTGGAGCTGTTCCTATTCGGCCATTTTGCTCCGCCCCCCCTCATTATTGATATTTTAGTAACCATAATTTCTTTGTAGTATTACTAGTGGTTTTACCAGAAATTACAGCATGTATCTTAAACATAAAATAATCCACTTGGTCTTGATGTTTTACTACCTCATGTAAAAATTGTAGAAACCTAATATAGTTCAATTCACCACCATCATCCTTAGCACTATAATTGTCAGACACATTATGCCTATAAACATTATGAACTCCATACTATGGTGTTATAATTGTTGCTTTAAACAGTCATTTTTTTTTTTTTTGGAAAATTAAGAAAAGAAAAAAATCTTAAGTCTTTTTTATTTACTTACATATTTTACCTTTTCAGTGATTTGGTTCCTCACGGAGATTAACATTACCATCTGGTATAGTTTCTTTTCAGCCTGAAAAATATAACTTCCTTTAGCTTTCCTTATACAATAAATCAGCTAATGACAAATTTCCTCAGTTTATTTTTGTTTAAAATATATTTTTTATTCTTTTTTATTGATAAATAATAGCTGTATACATCAAAAATGTCTATTTCATCTTTGTTTTGGAAAGATGGTCTTGCTGAATGTAGAATTCTCTGTAGTAGTGTTTGTCATTTAGCACTGCAAAGATGTGTTCCAGTTACTTTGTCCTCCATTGTTGCTGATGAGAAGTCAGTCACCATTTGTATCATTGTACTGTGTGTAATGTGACAGTTTTCAATAGTGGCTTTCAAGGCCACCTTTTTTTCTTTGTATTTCAGCAGTTTCACTGTGATGTTCCTGGTGTTTTCTCTACATTTATCTTGCATAGGTCTCACTAAACATAAGTTAAAAGTTTTCAAGCATTTAAAAGAAAATTTCCTTTGCCTCTCTTTCTGGGACTTCATTACACATAAGTTACTGCTTGGTAGTCTCACATGTCGCTACAGTTCTGTTCATATTTCTTCACTTTTTTTTCTTTCCAGATTTTACATTAGATATTTTCTTTTGACCTACCTTCAAGTTTAATAGTTTCTTCTGCTGTTAAATTCTTCTAGTAAAATTTTATTTCTGTTACTACACTTTCCAGCTTTAGAATTTGAGTTGGTATTTTTCTCTGCAATTTCCATACATCTGCTAAGATTACCCATCTGTTGTTTTATTATATGTATAACATTCTTAAGTTTTTGAACATACTTATAGTAACTACTTTAAAACTTCTCTGATAATTGCAGCATCTGGGTTCTCTCAAGCCAGTTTATACTGACTGTTTTTTTTTTTTTTTCTTGAGTATGGATTACATTTTCCTTGTTCTCAGCATGTTGAGTGATTTTTTAAATTGAATCTATGCATTATAAATGACACATTTGTGAAGACTCTGGAATATTTCATATTCTTCTAAACAATAATTTTTGGTCTAGAATATAGTCAATTTGACTGTACTCAAAGTCCAGACTCCAGTTCCCCTGTGGTAAAAATCAGCTGAAATCTCCCCTTAGTTCTTGATATGGTTTAGCTCCGTGTCCCTCACCTAAACCTCATCTAGAATTGTAATCCTCATATGTCAAGAGAGGAAAGTGGTGGGAGGTGATTGAATCATGGGGGCAGTTTCCCCCATGCTGTTCTCATGACTGTGAGTGAGTTCTCATGAGATTTGATGGTTTTAAAAGTGTGGCGCTTTCTCTCTCTCTTTCTCCAGCCATCATGTAAGATGTGCCTTGCTTTCTTTTCTCCTGCTGCCATGATTGTAAGTTTCCTGAGGCCTCCCCAGCCATGTGCAACTGTGAGCCAATTAAACCTTTTTTCTTCATAAATGACCCAGTCTCATGTAGTTCTTTATATAAGTGTGAAAATGAACTAATACAGAAAATTGGTACCAGTAGTTTGGGGCACTGCTTATTAAAGATACTTGAAAATGTAGAAGCAATTTTGGAATTAGGTAACAGACAGACATTGGAACAGTTTGGAGGACTCAGAAGAAGACAGGAAGATGTCGAATGTTTAGAACTTTATAGAGACTTGTTGATTTGTTTTGACAAAGGTGCTGATAGTGATATGAACAATAAAATCAAGGCTGAGGTGGTCTCAGATAGAGATGAGGAACTTATTGGGAACTGGAGTAAAGGTTACTCTTGCTATGTTTTAGCAAATAGACTGGTGGCATTTTGCCCTTGCCCTCGAGATCATGGAACTTTGAACTTGAGAGAGATGATTTAGGGTATCTGGCAGAAGAAATTTCTAAGCAGCAAAGCATTCAAGAGGTGACCTCACTTTTTCTGAAAGCATACAGTCATATGCATTCACAAAGAGAGGATACAAAATGGGAACTTATGTTTAAAAGGGAAGCAGAACATAAAAGTTTGGAAAATTTGCAGTCTGACCATGTGGTAGAAAACAAAAATCCATTTTCTGGGGAGAAATTCAAGCCAGCTACAGAAATTTGCATAAATAACAAGGAGCCGAATGTTAATAGCCAAGATAATGGGGAAAAATGTCTCCAGGGCATTTCAGAGATCTTCATAGCAATTCCTCTCATCACCGGCCCAGAGGCTTAGGAAAGAAAAATGGTTTTGTGGGCTGGGCCCAGGGCCATGCTGCTATGTGCAGCCTTGGGACACGGTGTCCTGTGTCTCAGGTGCTCCAGCTCCAGCCATGGCTAACAGAGGCCAGTGTACAGCTCATGCCATTGCTTCAGACATTGCAAGCCCCAAGCCTTGGTGGCTTCCACGTGGTGTTGGCCCTGTGGGTCCACAGAAGAGTTGAGGTGTGGGAACCTCTGCCTAGGTTTCAGAGGATGTATGGAAACGTCTGGATGTTCAGGCAAAAGTTTGCTGCAGGGACAGATTCTGCATGGAGAACCTCTAGTAGGGCAATACAGAGGGGAAATGTGGGGTTGGAGCTCCACCCAGAGTCCCCACCGGGACATTGCCTAGTGGAGCTGTGACAAGAGGGCCACCATTGTCCAGATCCCACAGTGGTAGATCCACTAACAATTTGCACTGTAAGCCTGGAAAAGCCATAGACGCTCAGCGCCAGCCCATGAAAGCATCCACAGGAGAGCAGCCATGGGGGCTATTCCCTGCAGATCTGAGCTGCCTAAGACCTTGGGAGCCCACCTCTTCCATCAGCATGCCCTGGATATAAGACATTAATCAAAGGAGGTTAGTTTGGAGCTTTAAGATGTAATGACTGCCCTGCTGAGTTTTGGACTTGCATGACACCTGTAGCTTGTTTGTTTTGGCCAATTTCTCCCATTTGGAATGGGAGCATCTACCCAATGCCTGCACCCACATTGTAACTTGGAAGTAACTAACTTGCTTTTGATTTTGCAGGCTCATAGGTGGAAGGGACTTTCCTTGTTTCAGATAAGGCTTTGGACTTGAAAAATGGGTTAATGCTAGATGAGTTAAGACTTTAGGGGACTGTTGGGAAGGCATGACTGCATTTTAAAATGTGAGAAGAACACAAGATTTGGGAGGGGCCAGGAGTGAAATGATGTGGTTTGGCTCTGTATCCCCACCCAAATATCATCTAGAATTATAACCCCCACAAGTTTAGGGAAGAGCCTGGTGGGAGGCGATTGGATCATAGAGGCAGTTTCCTCCATGCTGTTCTCATGACAGTGAGTGACTTCTCACAAGATTTGATGGTTTTAAAAGTGTGGCACTTTCCCCCCTCCTCTCGGTCTCTCTCTCTCTTGCTGCCATGTAAGACATGCCTTGCTTTCTCTTCACCTTCTACCATGATTGTAAGTTTCCTGAGGCCTCCCCAAACATGTGGAACTGTGAGTCAATTAAACCTCTTTTCTTTATAAATAACCCAGTCTCAGGTAATTCTTTATAACAATGTGAAAACAGAACAATACAGTTTCTTTAGTTTCCAGCTGCTGTATTTTTTTTAAGAAACCCCCCTACAAAGTCTCCCCCTTGCAGGCAGAGTTCTTGGGTGGATCTTGTTAGTAAATTATTGAGTTAACACTCTCTATGGTAGCCTTTCTTCCAGGTACTCTCCTAAAACTTGGTCATTGTTCTGCTAGCCTGAACTGTATCCTCTGACACCTCACACCAATAAGGCAGTAGCTCTCTGCAGATGAGGCAGCATGCAAACTGAGTATGGGGCAGTAGAGGCTTGGGGGGCCTTTAGGCCTAAAGCTGCCAATTTTCCAATTTCATTCCTTTTTCTCCATATTTGCTCTTGAGAGCCTTTAAATAGTTGTATTTTTCAAATATATTTTCTATATTTTAAAAATATAGACAGGTTATTTCAAACAAGCCACTCTGCCATTACCAGAAATCATACGTCTTATGTGACTATTAAGTTTTTTCCTCCTCTAGTCCTTCTATGCTTGAGTTCCACTGAAGAGTCACTTTCTCATATGTGAAAGAATATTCTTTGCTGATCAGTGTGCGGACTTTTTTCTCCTGCTAGAGTCTCAAAAAACAATGCAGCTATGTAATTGCTACAATTTATTAACCTTAACTCACTTTACCTCACAAAATGGCAGAAAGTAGCCAGAATTTATTTTTCATGTCTAGTACTCAGAAAGGAGGATGGGAAAACTGTGAAAAGGAAAAAATTGTTTTTGAAATCAATTCTGTCCTCTTTACAGATAACTAGTGCAAAAGTTCAATAGTCTCTTTCATTTTACTTTCTTAGATAACTTACTGAGAAGAACCTATTGCCCAGGATATGTCCTTTCTATTGAACCTGGAGGCTGTTTCTGAATATCTAGAGTCTTCGTGGTCTTCAATGTTCAGCCACCATTTTATGCTTTAACAAAAATTTCTTGGTTGGAAAATCTTTGAGAACATAAACTGTTCACCAGTGTACCTGTTCCTAAATTCATACTTTTTTGAATTCTGGTCAGTTCTATTCACATACAAAGTTGAAACCAATAATACAGAAAATATTATTTTGGGAAGGAGAGGGAAAGTAAGAGTTGAAAGCTAGAATTTATAAATGTCAGGAAGTTAGAACAGAAGACACTTGAGTATGTAAATAGATATTCAATATATTAAATTCAGATAATAATATTTTGAGTTCTTCAGAAGTATCTGGCTTATAATAGGTGTCAAATAATTACTTGTTAAAGGAAAATTATTTATTTAAAATAGTGAATGATAGAGTATCTTTATTCATGCTATCTACTGTGATTCATTTGAAAGCCAGTTTTATTTAACTTTTCTAGGAAGAGAGACTAAAAGTTTGTAGCACAACCTCTGAGACTGCCTCCAACTCTAAAATATATATATATGTCTATCTGTCTATTCTATCTATCTATCTATCTATCTATCTATCTTCTATCTGGCATATATCATCTATCTATATATGATTGTGTGTTTCTAGATCAAAACAAGCTTGACAAGGCCTCCTCCAGGCATACCATGATAAGTCTTTGCCCATCTCTATGACAACACTTCACACTGTTTTGTAATAATTTACAGAGTTGTCACCTCCATCAGACAGTGAACTGAAGGATGAGAGCAGTGCTATAATCATTTTAGAAGATCTCAGCCATAATTACTGCCTGCTATACACAGTAGAAACTCAGAAAATGATAAATGGGTACATGTGGGACTTTTTGTACGTCAATGAATGGTTTACTTTGTATGTAAATTATCATCAAGGGTTTTTTCTATATCATATTAATATGCAAAATTAGACTGCTATTGAGAATGTACAGTTTCAGCACTAATTTATTGGCTGCCTCTTAAGGGCCAGGGGCTAAAAGGGTGCAGAAGATGTAAAAATGAGGACATATGTCCATGTGCTAATAGCACTTACAGAGGAACAATGGCTTCTGTTGCCTATTTTCATGTTAAGCAAAAATTGTCACAGGAAGTAAGGCTACTATGACTGGAATCTCCTTTGGAATTCTTAAGATCAATATAATAGTCATGAATAGTCATAATAGTCTTTTTAAATATTTGATTGTTTTAAATGTAATTTCTACTTAAAGATTTATGGCTAAGATATATCAGCAGGCAATGCTCTTAGGCTAAGACTTTCCAAGGGTTATTTTCGATATCTACCTTTAATTCACAAGCCAAAAGAATACCAGGAATTATTGTACACCACATTCTGCGATATTCAATTATGATAGATTTATTTCCAAAATATAAATTGTAACATCTCAATTTTACCGTAAGATAAACCAGATGAAGTAAGTAAGGCACACATGGTTGGCACATAGGAAAAAAATTGATGTCTCTTCTCATTTCTAGGATTTGGTAAAAGAATAATGGATTTATATAATGAGTCAAGATTGCCCAAAGACAACTTTTAGATTACTGAATTGCATAAAGAAATGACTAGTTGCTTTAGCTGATCAGCTCTGCTCTTTAGAAAGAAGTAGCACCAGTTTAGTAAACTCAAGGAAACAGAACGCATTGGAGCACCTCACCAAAGTGAAGTTAGGAAACAAATGTTAGAATTTAAAATTCTGGAGAAGAGAGAATTGGGTCATTCTTATATTTTCTAGAACTAAAGACACAGCAAAATGTGAAATATTCCACTAACATCTACCACCTCATAGCCATTGCCCTTGTCTCTTCTAGTGTAGGTCTAGCTCCATTGTTTTAATCTGGACAATTTTAGCAACGTGTTAGCTCAGTTCTGTGTCTGCAGTCTCAGCTTCCTCTTGTATGTACTCCAGAGACCCACCAGAGTGGAAGGAACATGTCGTTTTCATGCTCAAGTTCCTTCAGCAACTCCATCAGAGAACAAAGCCCAAAGACAGCCTGGTATTTAAATCTTTTTATACATTCCCTCTTTGCAAGATCTTTAAAAATAGCAACATTAATAATAATAATAACAGCAACTATATTCTGTGCACATTGTTGAGACATTTCACATGGCCACATTCAAACGTTTGTCTATGTTTGCTGTTTCACTATATTTGCAGTCCTTGCAGCACAGATATGTTTTTTCTATCAGTTCTATAAACAATATTACACAAAGTGTCTAGCAGTGACTGGATTAATTAAGGGGCCACCAAGTTCCAAGGCAATTTAAGAAAGAATTTTAACGCTGCCATGAAATCCAAAGCACTTGTTCACGTTTAACAAGCTGTGCAGTGAAGGAAAGGCGATGAAATTTGGCACTGCAAGGGATGGAACAGACACTTTTTTTTCACCCGAATGATCACTAGATGCGGTAAAAACAGAAAACTCTTTTTAGCTTTTTATTTTTTAAGACAGAGTAATGGGAGATCTTGTGTTTCCGCCTAATGCTAATTTTCTGACTCAAAATGACCAAATCACTTTTCAGGGCTAGTGAAATTGTTCAATGGAATGTCATTATGCTGGGAAATGAAATTAATGTGTGGTCCAAAAATAAAATCGACTTTCTGTAAAAACAGGGTATTGGTAGACGCTGAAAGGATGTTTTAAAAAGGATAAAATGACAGCAACCCCAAGACATTTTAAAAATGCAGTAATGTAGTTATTCTGATCATTTTTTTCTTCTTAAAAATGTTTTTCCACATATATTTGGATCAAATGTCTACAATTATATTTTATTATTATTTTACATTTCCTTGTATATTCCAAATGGAGACTGTGTTCATTCCTTTACCCATACCATCAGCTAGCCCGAAACATTCAAACACCACACCCTCATCTCCTACAAAGATCAGCTAGAAACACCACATTGCACTCAAAATAATTTCTCAGGAAATTCTTGCTTGTTTGTAAAACTGTTTTAACTAAGATTCTGTTTCCACCTACTCCAAAATCTGGGAGTAGTGGCTTCCAGCTTGATCTTGTGGCCCTTCTAGACTTGGTGTTGACCCCTTATCTCCTGGTAGCCATTCCCTTTCTTTACAGACAGCAGCTCTGCCCAACTCCCGTGACCTTCTATTGTTTGAAAAAGAAAGTGTTCCCTCTAATGTCAACACCGAGTCACATGTTGCTGTAATAAATGTAACTGTCAAGATTCTTTGTCCTCAACGCACCTTTGACATGGTTGATCACTCCCTGCTCTTTGACAGTCTCCAGTTATTTGACTTCTGGGATGTCGCCCTCTCTGGATTCTCCCCCTACCCACCTTGACTGTTACTTCTATATCTTTTTTTGCTGGTTCTACCTCATCTCCTTGACTCAGTCTTGGACATCTTTTCTTTTCTCAATGTACTCACCTTCTTCATGGTGCCATCAGTCTCATAGCATTAAAATCTATCTATAGGCTTGTGTCTCCCAAATGGTGACTCTCTTTTCTAGTCCTTTCCCCTGGACTCGAATTTCCAGTTGTCTGCTTTACATCCCCACACAGACACCTAATAAACATCTTAAATCTAGCATGTCCCAAATAGAGTTATTTCCAGCCTTCTGCATCTCAGTTTTGGCACCTCCATCATTTGCACCACTCAGACCCAGTCATCTGTGATTCTTCTCTTACTCTCCCACTCCACATCAAATCTCCCATCATGCCAATGTCGCCGTCAAAATACATGCACAGTGGAAGATTTCTCATGACTTCCACGGCTACCAGCCTGGAACGAGCCAGCACCATCACTGTCACAGATTATGGAAACACCTTCTTCTTTCTGCTTCTGCCTTTGTGATCTATATTCTGCCTACCATCCTAACTTTTCATTTATTCTTAACCCTGCTATCAAAATAGGTTATATCATCTCACATCCCCTTTTACACCCCTTCTGTAGCTTCCTGTGTTATTTCAAGGGAAAACTAAAACCATTACAATGGACTGCTAGGTTCTACACAATCTGCACTTCCCCACTGCCCTGACTTGTATAACTCCCACTACAAACCCTCCACTGGCCTATACTGGCTGGCTTGCTGCTCCCAAAGCCTATGCATCCTACTTCTACCTCAGAGCCTGCTACAATCTGAATGTTTGTGCCCGCCCCCCCACAAAATTTACATATTGAAATCTAATCACCATTGTGACAGTATCAGAAGGTGGAGCCTTTGAGGGGTGATTAGGTCTTGAGGGCTCCACCTTCATGAATGGAATAATCACCCTTATGAAAGAGGCTGCAGAGAGCTGTGTTGCCACTTCCACCATGTAAGACACAGCATAAAGGCTCCATCTGTGAAACAGAAAGCAGCCCTCAACAGACACTTCATGTGCCAGTGCCTTGACTCTGGACTTCCCAGCCTCTGGAAGAGAAATCATTTTCTGTCATTTAAACGATTCAGTCTATGGTAGCTTTGTTATGACAGCCCAAGAGGACTAAGACAGAGTCTTTGCACTTGCTATTTCCTCTGCTGGACCGCGTTCCCCGGCTAATTTCCATTCCGCCATGTTGCTCCTTCTCTCAGCTCCCCTACATCTTACTCCAATATCGCCTTCCCAGCGAGTTCTTCCATTACCACCTCTAAAATCGGAATGCCTCCAGTGCTCCCTCTTCTCATGGTCTGCTTAGTTCTCTCTACAGCACATCTCACATATTATATATTTTAGCTTTTTTTTGCTTTTGATTCTCTGCCTCCTTCTACCAGAACACAAACTCCATGGAACAGGGAGTATCGTCTGTGTCCTCATGATTGGATCCCTTATGGTCTAGACTAGTGCCTGCTACATAGGTGCTCAGTAAATGTTTCTTGATTGGATGAAAGAACAGAACCACCCTGTCTTAGCCTCAGATGTACAAGTTTGCCATCTGCTAATCTGCCATGAGCAACTGAATCCAAATTAACATTTATAAGCACCAATTATATCTGAGATGAATAAGACAAAAATCCTTGCCCTAAAGAAAATGGCAGTTTAGCAAGAAGATAACTGGTAGTAATAACAATAATAATAACAAAGATAACAGTTTTCATTTATCAGTTGTCTAATATATGCTAGGAACCGAACGAGGTTGTAATTCCTTTGCATCTAGCAACTCAGCTGCAGGATCAAAGGAGAGTCAAAGGAGGGAAGGAAGGCTTCAGATCTGGGCCATATGAATGCCTACATATGTATAGCATGGTGTGAAAAAAATAAAAGGGTATATTGACTAAAACATTCACACCAAAAGATGAATTTAGGCTTTGTACTTGAAGACATAGAGGGGCAGCACAGCAAAGTATATCAGTGTGAGGTTCAGGTGTAGACCACCACATTCCAATACTTCCTCTGCCACTAGGTATGTGAGCTGGAGCAAGTCTCTTAACCTCTCTGGCCCCTGTCTTCTCATTTGTCAAAGCGGGAAACAATAGTCCTCACTACCTGTTTAAGGGGAAGAGGTGCAATTAAATAAGTTAATAAGAAAAAAAAAATGTAAATACGTCCTTGACATCTAGTGAGTACTGCATCATGATCAATTATCATTCTTTATAAGCAGCAAGTGCTTCATCCATTGATTCACTGAACCCATGTGGGGCACTAGCTTCACCATGAAGAGTGGTTTCTGCCCTCAGGGGCTGGCAGTGTAGGGAGAGGGACCGAGAGGTAACAGCAAATGCAAGGCAGCTTTGTCTGGTGAGCACAGGCCAAACAAAGGGCAGGGCCCACGGTCCGAGGTCAACAGCAGGGCTTCCAGGAGGTGGTGTCTGTGGAGGAAATGTGAGGATTCTTCTGGTGGGTGGAAGTGAGGGTTGGTAAAGAATTTCCAGGCAGAAGGAACAGGAGCAGAGTCAATAAAGACACTAGGGGAACAGCCTGAGTTTCAGTCTCATATGGCTTAAAGAAATGAATGTAATAAAATATTAAAATATGAATTACAACATTAATGTGTCAATGTCAAATCTAGTGAACACGGAATTAAACCCAAGAGCCTATGCCTGGAAGAAAAGAAAGAGAATAAAGATATACGGGCCAGAAGGTCCTCCAGGACTTTACCTCTGAGCTTCCTGACAACCAAAATAAAAATGGTATTGTACAACATGGTGACTATAGTTAATAACAATGTAAAAAATACAATAAGAAAATAAAATAAAAATGGTAACATAATTTTTTCGGTAGGTTTTTCAATGCTCATGAAGATAAATCCTGACAGTTCTTAAGAAGAGGAGCAAAATTTTACCTAGCACTCAGCTTTGGAAGACATGTCCTACATAAAACTTAAAAGGAACACAAGCAGTGTCGTAGATGGCAATGCTAACCACAGCTCAGTATGAAAAGCAAGTGTGAGCCTCAAAAAGCAGTTTTTTCTGATGCCGCAATGGAAGTTTAGGGCATAATACTGAACCACAACTGAGTGAAAGTCATCTAACTGAGGGAGAAAAAAAATGTGTTGCTTGCACTGTTTCTTTATCATCTCCTTAGACTCCCAGCCCACAGTTCACTCAGGAATAACAAGTGGAGGATATTAGAGTTTCCCAACCCTCCCCTTCCCACCAGACCTTTTCAATTCCTGCCATGTTTTCTTAAGCCCATTGAGTGGCCAGTTTGTCAGTTTCATTAACTTGGTTCTAACCAACAGGCACTTACAAAATATCTTGTCAATGTTTCTTAAACACAGTTCCAACCGGAAACATTTTTATATTTGTTTTTGGTTAGTTTTTAGGTTGTGAAAATCCAAGACCTATACTATATTAAGCTACTGGAGAGAAAGTGCTACTATTCTAAGGATGTAAGGGCAGGCTGCTGGACAAGAGATGGGAAAGAACTGGAGTGTTGAGCTGCTCATCTCCTCTGGGTCTGTCTCTCCTCTTTCCAAGCCTCAGTTTCTCTCTGCATAGCTGCTCCTTTTCCTCCATCTTTCTCTATTTCCTCACCCCCTGTAGTCAATATCTTGTCTCCTTCTTCAGTGTACATGTCAGAATTTGCTGGCCAGGGCCCGAAAGGAACTTTCTGACTTCCTGCACATGGCCGTGGTGTCTCCGTATTTCTCAACTCAGAGCACCAGGAAAATCTGACTGACCCAGCTTAGCTACACAAGCTGGGTCTCGCAAATCGTGTATCTCTGGTAGGCTGCTTCTGCACACCTCTGGGCCAACCGTGAGCCGTCGTGGTGAGACACGGAGAAACACACTGCACATCTGGTCTCTATCAACAAAGTGCTAATCTCTACCTAGACATTAGAAGAAAGGATGATCCACATCAGAAAGCCCCTCCCAAAAGAGGGATCAGTTAGAGAAGCTGTGGCATTATGGAACATAAGGTGCAGAACCTGAAGCCAGAAGGATCTTTCAGAACCTTTTACATCTCACTGTGAATGAGGCTGCTGCCAATGTTATCCATGCATAAGGCATATGCTTTAAGAGGAATAATTAAGCTTATTCTATCCATGCCCATTTATTTTTCCTTTTGGTAATAAACTGTTCCTTAATTCATCCTGTCATGTGTTAGAACGACTGTGCTGGCGTGGAGAAATAGATTGTATTTGAATTACTGGATCATTTTCACTTGGCTCTTTGTTCAAATAATCTTCTTTTGTTTTCAAATAATTATAAATTATAGAAGAACCATTTCATTAAAACCTTAATGTGAGGAGAAACCAGTGTTAATCTGTAAATATATACATATTTCTTTATCTCGATTGTATCTACTATCAGTAAGTGGCTGCCATGGAAACCTTTCCTTACCCAACTTACATTGGAAAAATGTAAAAAGAAATTGATGGCTTAGGAAACAGAGCTTCCCACCCTAAAACTATGGTGAAAAATCAATTTTAGTTTTGATCACAAAAGAGTTCAAAGAACTCTACACCTCATCAGTTCAGGCCAACTTTTGCATTGCTTCTTTCTGTCTCCAAAAGCTGTTCTTCCAGAGTTTTAACCAAAAGGTATCCAATTAAATTCACTGTTGATTGGAGGAACAGTGTTTCTGTTCAAGTATAGACATCTGAGGCTGTCAAATCAACCCATTATTCTAGAGGATGACAATGACCTCATAGATTCACCACTGAATAAATACAATCTACCACAAGAGTATTACTGGTTCCAAAAAGCCACTTCAAGCCACCTGCAAGACTACAGATTCTACTTTAGAAACTACTTGTAGGGGAAAAAACAGAGCCAGAGGATCACTTAGTAGTAACACAGACCCAATTTTAAATTGCATTCAAGGAACTCCATTTTGATACAAAGTGCTATTTTATGGGGAAATAAAATCGAAGACTCAGAAAAACTTATGAGGAGAAAGAACTAGGATTTTTAACTTGAGCCAAACTACAGATGAATCTAACTAGTAAGTCCAGGCTCTTATGCAGTATTTGCCTCTGCTCTCAACATGCTCACCACCAACCAGCCTCTTGTTTCGCAATTTGTTCATCCCTTCTTTCTTTCCCATCGGAGACTTACACATCCCAGTTTCATGTTAAGATGTTCTGTCAATCACGTGTATGTTCATCAGGGTTAATTTTAATCAGTAAGTGATCTTCATGGTGAAGTTTTCATTCTAGGTTTTATACTGAGTTGCACAAAGAAAAAAAATGCCATTAGCTTTCCAAGAAATTCTGATATTAGCATTGCGTATGAATGGAAAAATGTGATGGACACCTAAAAATTGCATGACATAATAATGCTACTTATTTAATATGAGAGGTGCTATGTGGAACACTCTATTCAAATAATCTCTTACATCTCACAATAACCCTGCCCATTTACCCTGTCTTCCTCCATATAGGTAAGAAGTGGAGGCTTAGAAAGATTGAAGCTGATTTTCAGGTTTCAAAGCAGCTACTAGGTAGTAGATGTGGGGTTTGAATATTGGCCTATCTGACTTTGTAGCCCAAATTCCTACCATCTAATATTACAATAGCTTCTCCTCCAATCTTTGACCTCTTAATTCATCTTCCACACTGCCATGTGAATATTCCACATTTCTATCTGACCATTTGAGACTTCATTGCTTAAAATTCACCAATAATTTCCAATCATTTGTGTGCTTCTTAACAAAGCCTGCAAGGCCACGCATGAATCCATGAATCAGCTCTCTTTTGCTCTCTTGCATCATTTCCCTTGCTCTCTTATAGTTGCGATCTCTAAGCACTAAACTCATTGAATTAAAACAGCAGGATTTTAAGAAGTACTATTGATCGCATGGCCTCCATACACCATAGGAGTAGAGTAATAGTCCCAACCAAGCCTGATTTCACAGAGAGTAGGCTTAATACATGTTTCAATATTAACATACCTTCACAAGAGCCATCTTACTAAAATGCTTCCCACTCCAACAGTGGGAATCCCTCCATCAGCATGCTACGGGAGGAAGTGGAGTTCAGTATCGGGAGAAACTCCAGCCCTTTGTGCTGGCCCTTTGTGTTCTTTCCTGGTGATATTGTCCCTTTTTTTAATATTCCAAGTAGGAAACAAATGTACTCCAAGAAGTTCCATAAAGTTCCATGCCCAACCTTAAAAATTGTAGATATAAATACTCCAGATACAATGAAGCATGTATTATTTATCTTTTCTATGTATAGCCATGTTTAGATCCAGGGTTTGGATTTGTTAAAAGCTTGACTTAATTAACCAAACCGAAAAGAAGCAAAGAAAAGCTATGATGTCAACGGCCATTTAAAGCCATCCTCTTGCTTACAGATATTCCTCTGCAATAAATAGTGAAGGGAGCATAGCAAGAAAGTTTTCTGCCCTTCAAATTCCATTATCATAGTAGACTAACCTATAAATATTAAGTTTTTTTTGTTTTTGTTTTGTTTTGTTTTGTTTTTGAGATGGAGTCTCACTCTGTTGCCAGGTTGGAGTGCAGTGGCATGATCTCGGCTCACTGCAACCCCCACCTCCCAGGTTCAAGTGATTCTCCTGCCTTAGCCTCCCGAGTAGCTGGGACTACAGGTGTGCGCCACCACACCCAGCTAATTTTTGTATTTTTAGTAGAGATGGGGTTTCACCATGTTGGCCAGGATGCTCTTGATCTCTTGACCCTGAACCGCCTGCCTCAGCCTCCCAAAGTGCTGGAATTATAGGCGTGAGCCACTCTGCCCGGCCAAATATTAGTGTTATACGAAAGAAAACCTCCTTCAAGAGGAAGAAGAAGAAAGGAGAAAGGAGAAAGAAGAAGAAGAAAAAGAAGAAGAAGGAAGAGGAGGAGGAGGAGGAGAAGGGGAGGAGGAGGGGAGGAGGAGGAGGGGAGCAGGGGAGGAGAAGGAGGGGAGCAGGGGGAGAAGAAGGAGGAAGAGGAGGAGGAAGAAGGAGGTAGAAGCAGCCTGAACCTCAGGATGGTCCAATGATTAATTCTGTATATTCCTAAGTGATTTATGCTTGCCTCGGTCTTCATGTTACTTTGTTAAAAATCTGGTTATGTGACCAACTCCCTCACAAGACGACAAGCTCTGCAGGCGAAGAGATGATGAGTTGAGCTGGATGATGGAGTAAGAGCTCACTATTTACTAGATTGTGACACTGAACCTCTGTATGCCTTATACACCTTATCTGTAAATGAGAATAATAATTTCACCCACTAAATAGAATGCTGTGGAGCTTTGGTAAAATAATATATTTACATAAAACCTTGGAATAGCATCTGGAACATAATAATATATGCTTGACAAGTGTTAGAAATTTACAAGGAGAAAATTAAAATGTTCATGTGATCTTCTATTCTATCTCAGTATCAGCAGTAACTCTCTGCAGTCTGACGTGGTCAGATCATATGCATGATATTTGTCCACAAAACTGATTATAGAAAAACAGAGCACTCAATAAATTGTAGTGTGACCTTGCTTAGAAATAGAGAAGCAGTTTACAGTGTCTACCAGCAACATCAACTAGTTGGATGAAAACAGACTTGGCAAAGTGGACTCCACCAATCTTTTCTAAATGTTTGTCCACATACTGGCACCAAAAGAGATAATGTTTTCACTGACCTCTATTAAACAGGAAATGGAATAAATTAAGTGATGTTTTCAGAAAGCTGAATTTATTCAGAGAACCATTCCTCATTCTAAGATTATTTCTTTGTGACATTTTGATGTTGAAATGCCCTTTCTCTTAGAAACAATGGTGAGGTTAGGTGATAGCAGGCTTATTTGTTTCATTTGTGGCTTGCTTTGTTTTGTTTGATTGAATTTTAACACTTACCTGATAACATAAAACATTAGCAATCTTTTTTTTGGTCTCCACCTCCTCCCTTTTATTTTCTGAAATTATTCTGTTTTATGAAATCCCATGGAATTCGGGCAGAGTAGGACACTCCTGGAAGAATGTTTCCAGAATTCCAGGTCTTCTCTCCCATCTTACAGGCTCAGGAATCTGATTTGTTATTTCTGAGAGATGACATAATCATAATAATGATAATTAAACTATACTGAGTGGTTAGTCTGCATAAGATACTACACTAGGTACATCACATTTTGTCCTCACTATTATCCTACAAGACAGGTTGCCCATAGTTACACAGCTAATTAGTAATGGAGCCATAATTCAATGTTAAGTCCGTCCACTGAAACCTACGCTTTAACCACCACATTACATCACCTAATTATGGAACCCCAGGAATGTCCTTTTTAGTCACTTGAGTGAGAAATAGAACTTTCCTGTAGACCACATTTCTTAGGTATATGTTTTCTCCACATTTTCTACTTGGAGATAACCTACAAGGAGGATGTTAAAATTGTAGGCTTTTTGGTGAGCAATGACTTCGATATTTTGCATATAATATTTGGATACATTGGGTTGCGGATTATCCGAGAGCTGACACAACTCGAAGTATTCGTATCTCAGCATAAGGTTAACAAGAGCAGAGATCTAAATATTCAAAATTCTTTGTTAAGACGTCTTCTGTACTTGGGTGCTTCTATGAGGAATTACTGACATCCATTTTCATTAGTTTTTTGCTTTTCTTCTCATATGCTAATGCCATAAATCTGTTTCTGACAAATCCCTCTTTGGTTCGAGAGTTAGTACCTTTGTGGTGACTTTTAATATGTCGCTCTAATCCATTATAGAATGAGGAGGGAACACAGCATAGTGATACCCAGTCCAGGCTTTGAAAGTAGTCTGCTTTACCCCTGCCCTGTGGCCATGGTCAAGTTTCTTGGTCTCTCCAAACCATAATTTGCACATGTTTGGAAATGGTCATGGGACTACCTACTTCACAGGATTGGTAAAATGATCAAATGAGATAATATTAGGTTGGTGCAAAAATAATTATGGTCCTTGCCATTACTTTTAATATGTAAAACACACATAGAATGGTGTCCAGAGTGCACTCAGTAAATGACACCTCTTGCTGCCACTGCTGTTCCTATTGTTATTTATTCTCATGTTACATTGTAACTCTCAGAAGAAAATCCTACACCCTCTATTTCCAATGCTTGAGAACATGCCACTGTTGTCCCTTTGGACTGGTTACTTCCCTCTCTGAGGCTGCCTTGTCTTCTCAGGGAGGAATAGCACAGGTTTCCAGGTAGGTTGTGTATCAGCCTGTTGACTGCCTAGAGAATTTCTGAAGTCTTTTATTTCATCTTTTCTGTCTTTTTTTTTTTTGTTCAAGCTGTCAGTGTTTCTGCCGATAAAACATTCTCAAGAACCCTGTGGGTCTCCTGTGTATGTCTAGAGATTCACTCCCTTAGACCTTAGGATCTTCCAGAGATCTTTCCTGGGTAATTCCATCTCTATCCCTGAATTCTGGTTAGATAGCTGAGTCACACACTCAGCCTCTTCAGTCAGCTCTCCATGTTATTTGAATACTCTGATCTCATTTTTTTTTTTTTTAGACAACGTCTCGCTCTGTCGCCCAGGCTAGAGTGCAGTGGTGCCATCTCGGGTTCCCGCCATTCTCCTGCCTCAGCCTCCAAAGTAGCTGGGACTACAGGTGTCCACCACCATGCCCAGCTAATTTTTCTTCTATTTTTTTAGTAGAGATGGGGTTTCCCATGTTAGTCAGGATAGTCTTGATCTCCTGTCCTCCCAAAGTGCTGGGATTATAGGCGTGAGCCACCATGCCCAGCCAAACACTCTGATCTCTTAATCCTTCCTAGGTGCTAGCAAAATAACCACTTGTGTTCTTGGCTTTCTCTCCAAGGCACTCGGTCCTGACATGGAATCACCTAATTTTAGTGTCTTGCAATCTGTTTTTTCACACAAACGGAAGAAGAAACAAGGTGACCTCATCAACACTTTGCTAAAAAAAATCTCCCCAGCTAAATACAAAGGAGCTTTATCACTTACCAGCTCTGCTTCTTACATAACTGCAAGATAAAATTTTAGTAAGTTTTCTGTCACTATACAACAACGATTCCCTTTCTTCTGGTTCCCAATAACATGTTTCTCATTTCCTTTGGAGATCTCACCAACAACACTTTCAGCATTCATATTTCTACCAACACTTTGCCTGTGGTGATTCAGGTATTCTGTAAGACTATACAGACTTACTCTACCTTGCTCCTCACTTCCTTCTGAGCCCTCCACCAGCAAAGCCTTTAGCATCTATATTTCTACTAACAATCTACTCAGGAAAATCTAGGCTTTTTCTATCATGATCCTCAAATGTTTCTAGCCTCTACCGATTGTCCAATTCCAAAAACCAATTCTAGATTTCTTACAGGAGCACCACATTTGCAGGCACCAAAATCTATATGAGTTTTCTATTGTTGCTATGACAGATTAAACAGTGGATTAAACTAACACCAATTTATTGTCTTATATTTCTAAAGATCAAACATTGAACGTGAGTCTTACTAGGCTCAATTCAAAGTGCCAACAGAGCAGCATTCCTTTTGGAGTTTTGGACACTTGAAGAGGTTTTGGATACTCAAAGGAAGAATCCATTCCAAGCCATTTTCTGCTTCTTGAAGCTGCCCACATGTTCTGGTCCATGATTGCATGACTCTAACCTCTGCTTCCATTGTCACATCTTCTTCTCCAGCTCTGATCTTCCTGCCTGTCTCTTATAATAACCTTAGTGATTACATTGGGTCCACCCAGATAATTCAAGATAATCTCCCCATCTCAAGGCCCTTATCTTAATCACATCCAAAGTACCATCTGCCATCTGATGCAACATATTCACAGGCTGCAGGGATAAGGACTTGGAAATCTTTAGGGACCATTATTCTGTCTACCACAAGTTGTAAGGGTTCTACACAAATTCTAGATTCTAGAGTCTGATCAGGTGTATGACTGACAAATGTTTTCTCCCATTCAGTGGGTTGTCTTTTCACTTATGATAGTATTCTTCAATGCACCAAAAGTTTAATTTTGGTGATGAAGCCCAAGTTTTCATTTTTCTTTTGTTGACTTTGTTTTTGGGGTCATAATTATGAGTTTTATAGTACTGGCTCCTACATTTAGGTTTTTATATTCATTTTGAGTTAATGTTTTATATGGTGAGAGGCAGAAGCCCAATGATACTTTAATATCTCAGCATCATTTCTAGGAAAGACTATTTTTTTCCCATCAAATTATTTGTGCAGTCTTGACAAAAATCAACTGACTATAAATAAGAGAGTTTATTTTTGGACTCTCATGTGATTTCATTGATCCCCATGACTATATTTATGCCAGTACATCACAGTAGTGATTACTGTAGCTCTACAGCAAGTTTTGAAATCAGAAATATGATCCTCTAACTTGTTCTTTGACAAAATATTTGATATTCTGTATTCCTTGTGTTGCCACATAAATTTGAGGATCCCGGTGTCAATTTCTAAAGAAAAAAAAAGCCAGCTGGAATCTTGAATGGTATTGCATTGGATCTATAGAAGAATTTGGAAAGTATTCCATCTTAACTAAATATTTCAATCCATGAACATGGAATGTTTTTTCATTTCTTTAGAAACTTCTTAATTTCTGTCAATAATTTCTTTAATCAGTGTATAAGCCATTTACTTCTTATGATGTTTTTCTCTATGTATTTGTTTTTAATGATTCTTTCAGTGACATTATTTTATTTTTATATTATTCATTCCTAGTATATAGAGATACAATTAATTTTTGCATATTTGTTTAGCATCCCGCAATCTTGCTGAACTCATTTATTATATCTAATGGGATTTTCTTGATTAGCATTGTTTCCTTAGAATTTTCTACGTGCAAGATCATATCATTTGCAAATAGAGATAGTTTTGCTTCTTTTTTTCTATCTGGATACATTTTATTTCTTCTTCTTTCCTAAATACCTGAGCTAGAATCTACTTCAATATTGAAGTAGCAAAAGTGGACATCCTCATTGGGTTTCCATTCTTGTAAGATAAGCCTTTAGCCTCATAATATTGAGCATGAAACTATGTTTTCTACATAAATGTTATTTATTATGATGATGAAGTTTCATTCTGTTTCTAAGTCTGTTTAATGTTATATCATAAAATGGTACTGGATTTTGTCAAATGCTTTTTCTCCATTAATTGAGATTGTCCTTTTCATTAATTTAACTCATTTAATTAATTTTAATTAATTGGCTCTTGTCCTTTATTCTCTTAACATAGTGTAGTACGCTGATTGATTTTTGCATTTTAAACCAAACATGAACTCCAGGGAAAATTTAGCCAGGCAAAGTATATAACTCTTTTACTTTATATAGTGTGCAATTATTTTGTTGAGGATTTTTGCATCTATATACATAAAGGATACTGGTCTGTGCTATTCTTCTCCTGGAAATTTTTTGTCTTTTTTAGTAACATCATAATAATCACTTTATAGAATGGGTTGAAAAGTCTTCTTTCTGCTTCTATTTTCTGGAAGAGTTTGTGAGGGATAGCATTTCATTCATTGCATTCTTCAAGTGTTTTGTAGAATTCACCAGGGAAGATATCTGGTCCTGGAATTTTCTTTGTGAAATGTGCTGTGATTACTAATTCAACTATTTGTTACATGTCTATTCACATTTCCTATATTTTTTTGAGTCTGTTTTGATAGTTTGTGTATTTCTAGGAATTATCTATTTTATCTAACTTGTCTAATCTGTTGACATAAATTTTTCCTTTTTTTCTTTTCTTTCTTCTCTTTTCTTTCTTTTTTTTTTTTTTTTTTTTTTTTTTTTTTTTTTTTTTTTTGTGAGACAGGGTTTCATTCTGTCACTCCGTCACACAGTCTGGAGTGCAGTGGTGTAATCACTGTTGCCTCAACTCAAATCCCTGGGTTCAAGCAATCCTCCCACTGCAGCCTCTCAAGTAGCTAGGACTACAGGTATGTGTCACCATGCCCAGCTAATTTTTAATTTTTTGTAGAGACAGGGTCTCGCTATGTTGACCAGGCTGGTTTTTGAACTCCCAACTTTAAGAAATCCTCCTGCCTCAGCTTCCCAAAGTATTGGGATTACTGGTATGATAACTTTTCATATTATTCCTTTGTAATTCTTTTTTGTTTCTATAAAGTCTATAGTTATATCCACTTTTTAAGTTTTACGTTAGTAATTTGAAATTTTTTGGCCAATCTAGCTAAAAGTTTGTCAAATTTTTGGTCTTCTTCAAATAACTAATTTTTATGTGCTTTTTCCCCCCTTTGTTCTATTTGTTATTTAGGAGTGTTTTTTTTTTAATTTTCACACATATATAAACTTCCACAATTTCCTTGTGTTATTGATTTATAATACTATTCTAGAGTGTCTGAACAATATATTTTTGTATGAAGTCAGTCCTTGTAAGTTTATGAGATTTATTTTATGTCCTAACATATGGTCTATCTTGTAGAATTTCCAATGCTCACTTAAGAAGAATTTATTCAGCTGTTGTTGGGTGGAGTGCTCTGTAGATACCTGTTATGTCTAGTTGCTTTATAGCATTTTTCAAATCTTCCATTTCTCTGTTTATCTTCTCTCTAAATGTTCTATCCATTACTGAAAGTATAATATTGAAATACCTATTATTGCTGAAATGTCTGTTTTTCCTTTTAATTCTGTAAGTTTTTGCTTCACACATTTTGGAACTCTTCTCTTACATGCCTATATGTTAATAATTATTATATGTTCTTGATGCCTTAACCCTGATTTCTCCATCTCAATTCACTGGAAATGCTAGAGGGTTCTCAGCCTATTTTCTTAAATTTCTTATTTTATCTACATGCTGTCTTTAGGTAAACATATTCAGTTTCATGACTTTAAACAACATCTATATACTAATGACTCTGAAATTTATATCCCCAGTCCCAATCTCCCCAAATAATTCAGAGTCATATATTAAGCCTCTGTCTCATAGATATCTCATATATAACAGGCTCAAAACTGAACTTATGACTCACTCACCACCCAACTTGTTCCTCCCTTTGTTCTTTCCCATTTCAGAAAACGTCACCATCACCCAAGGGTATTCTCAAGCTTTAATTGTATTGATCCCTCTCTTCCTCTGTCACCATAGCCAATTCATCTATAAATTTTAATTCAAAACCATACCCTGAATCTACTCCTCACCACCTCTACTGCCACCACTCCCTCTAAGCCAACGTCATCTACCATCTCCACTACTGCAATAACCTCCTACCTGCTCTCACTGCTCCTACACTTGCCCTCTCCCAATCCCATAGTCACATAAAAATTATTTTGATCATAAGTCAAATCACATTGTTCCCTCGCTTATAATTTTCCAGCTGCTCCCTATTGCTTTGCACTTGGAATAAAATCTAACCTCTTCACAAAGCTGACAGGTCTTCTCATGAGTTAAACCTCATATTCTTCTCTGAGTTGGTCTCCTACCACTACTCACCTTCTTCTTTTCCTCAGATACGCTCATTTTCTTCTCATTTTAGGTCCTTCACTCTTGCTGTTCCCCTATCTTTGCTTGTTTGGCTCTTTTCATCATTATTGTTTCATAATAGTCTCCGCTTTAATATTGTCCCCCAGGAAATGTCTTTCCTGACCACCTAGTCTAAATTAGCTTCTCCCATTCACACACCAGATACTAACTTCCACAGCTCCATGTTCTATTTTCTTCACAGCACATCACATTTTTATTGTGTTCATGGCAGTTCATCACTATCTGAAATAGCATGTCCACTTACTGGTTGTTTTGTTTTGTTTTGTTTTGTTTTGTTTTGTCTCTTTCCTCTCCACACCCTAATTATTGTAAGCTTCATGAGAGTATAGATTTTCCATTTGTTCAACTTGCATTTCCAAAGCCAAACCTACATAGTAGGTGCTCAGTAGGTATTTGTGGTAAACACGGATTAATAAATCTATGTTGTAGTAATGAATGGATTGTTTACTTGAGAGCCAATATCAGGACAAACATATTCCAACCATATTGTCTGTTTCTTTGCTCAGAAATCCAGAAAGTGTGGGTTGTATGCCCATGCCAACAGCAAGCACTGGAGTCATCCCAGAGGAGCCACAGGGACTGAGAGCGAAAGAGGAGTGGACTGACAAAACAGATTGAAGATTGGATTTTCTGCCAGAAAAGGGGCAGGAGGCAGCAACAGACATGCACTGTAAACACAAAAGAAGACTATAGTTACACTCACTGTGATTAAAGTTATGAAGATTAAGCATGGATATGAAAAGAGCAACCAAAAATTATAAAAGTAAAATCATGAGGTTTAGGTATAGTGGAATAAGGAACAATGAATGTTCTCTCTAAAACATTATTTAATGCAATTTTAGTAATGACTTTACAAGTCATGAGAGAACTAAACTCTAAGGGAAAGATGTTAAAGGAAGCAGATGAAAATGATAGGTGTTAATATGCCAGAAACTCACAGGGATGTTGTAAGCATCTCTAACACATTTTCAACTTCTCTGAAGATGCTTCAGGTATTAAAAGACCCAGGATTATAATCATTTATTACATTAAGTATACACTTCTTGTAAGCCCACAAGCTCTAAGAAGATAAAGGCGAGGTCTAAAGGAATTTAAGATAAGAATCACTAGACCGTTGCCTAATGCAATTGAGCGAAGTTCCTTGTCTCCCAGGCTTGGTCATGCTTATCATTCAATAAGCACACACTTGAGGATCTATGACATTAGACACAAATGAAAGACATAATCTCTATATTCAAATGACTCACAGGTAAATAAACAATGAAAATAACCTGAGGAGTACAATCATAAAAGTAAAAATCTGGGAGCCGCAGGAGCATAATGCAAAAGCTCCATGCTTCTTAAGGTATTGATAATATTCAGGAAAGGAAATGCCTGCACTAATCTTGAAGGAAGAGTAGGAATTCTCGAGACAATAAGCCCTCTCAGGGTTTAGAGAAAAGGGATATCTAAATGTGTGGAGGAAGACAGCTTCCCAAAAGAGACAGAAATTTAATTTGACTTGAAGAATGAGTAGGATGTGCAGAGGCAGACAGATTAGTTTGCTAGGGCTGCCATGGAAATTATCACAAATGCATAGCTTAAAACAAAAATGTATTCCTTCACAGTTTGAGAAGCTAAGTCCAAAATCAAGCTGTCAGCAGAGCCTGCTACCTGCCAAGCCTCTAGTGAGATGCCTTCCTTACCTCTTCTACCTTCTTGTGGGTGGTTGCCAGGAATCCTTGGCACTCCTTGGCTCAAGGTAGCATCACTCCAATTTCGGCTTCCATCTTCATATAATACTCTACTTTCTGTGTGTCTGCATGTCTCTGTTTCTGAATTTTTCTTATAAAGACAGTAGTCATTGGATTTAGAGCCCACCTTCAACCAGTATGATGTCATCTAAACTAATGACATCTGCAAAGACTCTATTTCCCAACACTCTGAGGCTTTAGATGAATATGAATGTTTGGGAGCAGGGGAGCACTATTCAACCTAATACATCAGATGATATGAAAGTATAATTCTCAATTCATGGACCGCCCAGAGCTACTTCTGTGAGATTTGACACTCATAGGTGTATATTCAAAATATGTAACAAATGATACAGTAAATACCCCTAATACACACACACACACACATCCTAAATAAGCTAAACTGTAAAACTAGTTATTAAGTTTTACAAGTTGTAGCATAAATCATTTATTGTCCTAAAAATATCCAAAATGTTGGTTCTATTGGTGCGATCTTTTGTAGCATGACTGATACTTGTTGTCTGAGCCATATTTTGACATGGGGGAAATCACATCCAACTATTTTAGTGCCTTTCCCATTGAATCAAGAGCTATTAGGTCACATTTTATCTTAAGCAGTAAAGATTTCCTCTTAAAACTGTCAATATTCATTCTCCTACTGAACCCTCTCAGTTTCTACGTAAAGAATAATAATTAGGCAACAGCAATAGCCCAATTTATCAAAAAGGCTAAAATTTAAAAGTAAAGTGTCTTAGATATACATATTTGATAATTTTACTGTTGCTTAAGTTGTAACAATCATTTACTGGAATGTAATAGATATTAGATCAAACCTTATCTTATTTACTAAGAGGCAGTGAGGTTGTTGGCAATTAAGAGTATAGAGCCTATGGTCAGCAGCCTGCGGTCAAACCCTGGCTCTATAATTAAATCTTAAAAACTTTTCTCCACCTCAGGTTTCTCACCTGTAAAAGAAGATAATGATGATATTTGTCATATTCAGCCTAGTTAACTATGCATCTCAGAAAGTGCCTGAAATAGAGCAAGTGATACTTCAGTGTTAATGCTCATTTTATTAATAAACCTAATGCATTTAATATCTGTTATAAGTCAGCTTTTTGTGGTTTTTAATGAATTCTTCCCATTAGTTGGAGATGAACTTCAACAGGATTGTTTAAAAGAGACACCTAAAGCCTTGGCATCCCTCACCCCAAACCATCCCCCGGCGCAGCTCTTCTTCATGTCCTGTCCCAGAAGTGCTTCCGTGGCATGCTGGTGGAGCTCACGATGCCTAACTGGCACCTGAACAGGCCTCCCTGACTGCCCACTCACTTAGTTGTCCATTCTTGGATCGCTCAGAGCCAACATCTTTGGCTTGGTAATAAAGCCTTTGTACTAAAAATAGCTGTATGAGGGGAACTTTAGGGAAACAGTAGCAACGGGGAGCAGTCACAGATGCAAGTGGTCATGTGGCATTTCCCACTGGGGGACCACTGAAATTACCAAGGGGACCTTCTCTGTCACCAGGGTTGAGGATCCTCTGGTCTGGGGCTCCACTGGATTGGGTGGCAGATGCCAGAATTATTCCCAGGTGCTGTCCACCATGGCTTGATTAATCTGGACAATAATATGCGCAGGGTTCAAAGCAGCCCATCAGGATCTTGGGTAAGCCAATACTGTTGCCCAGGAAGTGGGGCTTCTAGAAGCTAATGACATTGTGAATGATCAACCAGAATAGATGCTAGTTGTGGTGCTGGAACACCATCCTGGCAGCCGCTACTGTACTTGAAAGCAACTTGCTAGTCACCCTATCATGGTTATGACCAGGATGTCCAACGGATGAGCTAGGTGGGTCTGGGTCTGGGTTCTCAGATACCTTAATATATCAAAGCCCATGTTGAATATCCAAGAGGGGGCCTGTAGTGTGCGATGTATTTTAACTGTACTTGACCACAAAACTTTTCTTTTGTTAAAGAATCTCTTGGAATTCATATTCTCTAAAATTCATTTTGTTAGATACTGGTGTAATAAAAAGAACGCAGGTTTGGGAGGCATTTGGGTCTCAATTTTACTTTTATCTCCATCACACACCAGAAATATGGCCTCAGACATACTACTTGCTCTCTCTAACCCTCACTTTCATTTCATTTGTAAAAGGGGAATAATAAGATTCAGCTTTTACAAGTTATTATTAAAGCATAAGACTCGGAGAGAAAGAAAACTTTCAGGGATTGTATCAAAGGCAGTTTTGCTGTTCCTCAGTTTGCTCATCCTCTCTCCAGAGACTATACTTTCCAGGCTCCCTTGTCTCTCGTTCTGGTGCATGGAAAGTTGGTGTCTAGTGATGACTCCACTTCCAAACCAGGACCATGAAACCCTCCTATAAGCAACACAATCTTCTCTCCTCCACCCCCAAGACCCAATGATTGGATGTAGTGGGTTCTGTCAGGGCAGAACCCTAAGGAGGAAGGAATATATCAGTCCTTTGACTCACTTCTTGAAAGGAAACCTCCCAGCCAAGAGTGCCCACTCAGGCAATGTATTGGCAAGAAATAAACATGCATTGTTTTGCACCACTGATATTTTGAGAGGCTTTGTGATATTCCTCTGGTATGGATGGAAATCCCTGGGTACAATGCTGGGTAAATAGGTGTAATAGGTGGTAGATGCTGTGGTTGCTATTGAGATTACCATTGTTGTTGTTGTTGTTGTTGTTGTTGTTGTTGTTGTTGCAGAAATACACTCAGAAAGAAACAGATTCTTGCGATTCTGCCAAAATGTCATGGAAGTTGAATTCCCAAATACATTTGTATCTCTCAATGGGTTTAACAACTCTGTGTTGTATGACTGGGAAGTACTGATTAGTCAGCTTGGGCTGCCATAACAAAGCATCACAGCTTGCCCGGCTTAAAAAACAGAGGCTTATTTTCTTACAGCGCTGGAGGTTGGAAGTTCAAGATCAAGATGTCAATGGTCTTGGTGTTATAGATGACCATCTTCTCCCCATGTCTTCATGTGTGAATTTTAGGGAAACACAGTTCAGTCCAAAACAATCACCAGCCTTCGACACTGTCTTCAAAGAGTTAAAGAAAACTTGTCAGATAACAGCCTCGTTTTCTTAGTCTGTTTTCTGTTGCTGATGACGGAATACCTAAAACTGAATACTTTATAAAGAATAGGAATGTATTTATTGAGTTATGGAGACTAAAAAAGGTCAAGGTCCAGGGGCCACATCTGGTGAGAGGTTTCTTGTCAATAGGGATCTTCTGCAGAGTCCTGAGGTGGTGCAGGGCATATCATGGAGAGGGAGCCGAGCGTGCTAACATGCTAGCTCAGGTTTCTCTTCCTCTTCCTAGAAAGCCACCAGGCCCACGCCCATAATTACTCATGACCCAATCACCTCTTAAACACTCCAGCTCTCGATACTGCCACATTGCAGATTAAGTTTCAGCATGAGCTTTGGAAGGCACAAATATTCAAACCATAGCACTTACACTCTTATGAGTGTTGATCACACATCAGCCAGCATCTCTACTTAAACTTATTCTACAAATGTCAATTTTACTCTCTCTATGCAGAAACACTGCTTTGTTGTGGGATAAGGGAAAAAATAGCTGTAGCAAATATAATTGGTTTCCCCCTTAGTTATTCAACTAAAATTCATGTGATGTATTCATTTAAACGTGAAAGGAAGTGAACTTCAGACAAAATGCCTACTGAGCAGAAGATAAAGCAAACCCCCCATTATAATTCAGTTAACCTTTAATTATTGTGTTCCATCCCATGTGGATACATGGCAGGCACTTATTCAGAGGAAAAACAGTATCTCTGGCATTCAGGTAGATTTTTAGAAGCCTATCTGGAAAGCAGTTTTTTAAATATATTTTTCAGTTTCCAAAATTATTGGAAAGCTGGAAAACAGGCTGGAAAGAATAATGGAAGTGTGTATTGCCTTGAGAAATGGTTACATTCTAGAAAAAATAACTCATCAAGTAGATGAGTTAAGATCAGTAGAATTTATTTTAAAGGCACCAGGAGGATTCCTCATTGAACACGAAGCTACTGTATGTATTGTTATAGAGTACACACTCATCCTGTGGTTTTACTCCCCCAGTCTCCTGATGCTGTTTCAGCAGGGATATCTTCATTTATCTAGCAACTGCAAGGAACAGCCCTCACCAGTAAGTAAAACCTTGAACTCGCTGCTGCCTGATCACTCCCAAAGTCTCATTCGGAAAAAAGACAGATTTAAGAAGGATTGCCTGAGGGCCTTGTAGTCTTTTTGTTCCTCTCATCTCGGTGCTCTCAAAGTCTTTCTTGGATTAAGCCAGGCAAACAGAACCCTTCTCACCTGGACCATATTCTTTTGCTCCCATCCTGTAAAGTACAAAAGAAGCTATGGCCTCACATCGAAGCTTCAAAGAGAAACTGGGTGGGCTTGGAACATGCCCTGGGGTGAAGATTTCGGTGTGGGCCAGCAACAATGCAATGTTACATGTATTTACTGAGAGCATATTATCTGCTCTGCAAACTTTTGGCTTCATAGCATCCAGGATTTCCATGGACAGATTATTAACTTTACAAAAGCAAGTTTTATGTGTCTCATTCACTGGGCTTTCTCCAATGCCTATCACAAGGCTTCAATAAATATCTTATTCACTCTCCACAACAACCCTGAGAGGTCATTGTCTTTATCTCAGGGAAGAGGAAAATAAGGCCCAGAGAGGTTGAGACTTACCTGGGTTCCACCTCTAGTGAGAGGCAGACAGGAGACCAAGCCCAAGTCCGGCACCACCCTGAGATTCAAGCAAGGGCAGGGCCCCTGCCCCAGACCTGGCTCTGCAGGGACCCCACACTTTGTAGTGTCATTTTCCTTGAATATTTCTACATCCTCCTACAGTTCCTGGGGCTGGCTGAGACAGGCAGTGCCTTCTAGCAGTTATCCCTTACCTGTGCGTGTCCTTCATAAGCCCTGGTCTCATCTCTCCTCTTTGGGATGCTCCTAATGGTACCAAGTAATCAATGAGCTCACTGTCCAGTGTGCACAGAAGCCAACTCTGTCTCTACTAAACAACAAAAATTAACTGAGCGTGGTGGTGGGTGCCTGTAATCTCAGCTACTCTGGAGGCTGAGACAGGAGAATTGCTTGAACCCAGGAGGCAGAGGTTCCAGTGAGCCAAGATCATGCCATTGTACTCCACCCTGGGTGACAGAGAGAGACTCTGTCTCAAACATTAAAAATTAAAAATTAAAAATTAAATAAAGTAAGGATCAGTTTGCATCTGAAATAAGAGAACTGGATGGGACAGAAACTAAGTTCATTGCATCTGGAGGATTTATACATATCTCCTTCTCCTTTGTGTGTAGAATTCTTCACAAGGTCAACTATTTATAATGGAATGTTTACAAAAGTAAACAGTTCATCAAAATTGGTTTAATTACTGTATTAGTCCGTTTTCACACTGCCATAAAGAAACACCAGAGACTGGGTAATTTATAAACGAAAGAGAATTAATGGATTCACAGTTCCACATGGCATGTGAGGCCTCAGGAAACTTACAATCAATCATGGCAGAAGGAGAAGGGGAAGCAAGGACCTTCTTCACATGGTGGCAGGAGAGAGAAGTGCAAGCAGGAGAAATGCCAGATGTTTATAAAATCATCATGGCTCACGCCTGTAATCCCAGCACTTTGGGAGGCCGAGACGGGCAGATCACGAGGTCAGGAGATCGAGACCATCCTAGCTAACACGGTGAAACCTCGTCTCTACTAAAAAAATACAAAAAACAAACCAGGCGAGGTGGCGGCGCCTGTAGTCCCAGCTACTCGGGAGGCTGAGGCAGGAGAATGGCGGGAACCCGGGAGGCGGAGCTTGCAGTGAGTCGAGATCCGGCCACTGCACTCCAGCCTGGGCGACAGAGCGAGACTCCATCTCAAAACAAAAAACAAAAAAGCAAACATCAGATCTCATGAGAACTCACTCACTATTACGAGGACAGCATGGGGGAAACCACCTCCATGATCTAACCACCTCCTGCCAGGTCTCTCCCTAGACACGTGGGGATTATGCGGATTACAATTCAAGATGAGATTTGGGTGGGGACCCAGCCAAACCATATCAATGAGTTACAATATGCTTTGATTATCATCACTCTTTGAGACCAGCCTGCGGGGCACGACACTTGCTGCTATCAGATACACAGCTGTGACAAGATGCAGGATGACTCAGTCCCATTGGTCCCCCTGTCCTAGCCTCAAGCTCATTAAGCTTTTTGTTTTAACCGGTCTCAGGTGTGCAGTACCTGTAGGTCCCGCAGCACTCTCTGGTGTAGAGTTAGGAATTGGATCACTGTTAAAGACCCAGGCATTTTCTCCTATTAAACTACAAAAACCTCTGGATGAAAGGCCACATAAAGCTTTATGTGTCATTAGCATCTTGAGGGATGCTTGTTTACATATATCCTCTCAGGTGAAAAAACTGAATTTAATACTGGTGAAAAGCAAAAAGAAGTGTAAAAAGGGAATTAAAACTGTGGGAAGAGAAGGAGTTCCAAGGACCAACCTCGTCTGCTTTGTACCTTTGCCTTCAGAATCTGACTCTAGACAAAAAAATTGGCTTAAACGAAATAACTTTTCAAAACTTTTCTTTTCACCCCCAAATCAAAAATTAAAGTGAACTGATTGATATATTCTACTTTGCCTTTGGGTATGACCATCAAAACAACATAATTTCAGGGTTTGTTTTTTGTTTTATGTGTTTTAAGAATCCAAAGAATGAATTGGAATAAAGTGATTAACTCTTTGCTAAGTCTTGATCAAGTGCGCTTCAGAATAAAAAGATATCAAATGATAAGCTATTCTTAATTAAAGTGAATGAATAGAATTGATTTAATAAAATTATAATGTTGTTTAATGACTGTGGGAGATTGTGTTCAGGGCAGAAAACTGGTATTTTGCCTTAATCGATGCACATTTTATTAAAATCAATATGGTCTATTACATAAGGCCTATTGAAAGTAACTTTAATAAAGTCCAATCTATAAAAAGTAACCAACTCTAATTCAATTGAAATTTAACCTGATGGTAACTACAATGTTCATCCAACATATATTTATTGAGTTCTTACTATGTACTAGACACTGAGGAAGTATCAATGAAAAGTCACTTTTTCCTTCCCTTAAGGTACACAGTGTAGGATAAGTAGCTTACAATTTTGAGTTAGATTCAAGTGCACCTTGACTTGTAGTATTTCGCTTACATTTTGAAGAATTATTTTTGTTACATTTTAAATAAATCTTCAACTTAGAAAAAAAAAGCAATGCTAATGTTCAAAGGGAGTTTTTGGTATTGAAAAAAAAAATGGCTACTGATGCCTCACAGTATGCATAGCTTTTTCTCTCTTGGGTTTTTCTCTCCTATGATAAAATAGAGATTTTCAGCCATGTCTGTATTCTACATTTCCTTCCAGAAGGCTCAGATGCCCACCTCCAGGAAGCAGGTGGGGTGGTACAGCCTGCTCTTAGTCTCTTGCTTTCTTCTTGATTGTGACTGCCCATTAAAACTTCTGTTTCCCTGATCCTGATTCTTGATTCTTATTGATATTGAATTTCACTCTACATTTGCTTTTAACATAAGATGGTTTGAAGCTGTTAAGGAACCAAGTGAAATATAACTTTAAAAAAAAAAGTTTTTAACTATTTGAGGGCTAAAACAATATAATATAGTCCTTATTTCCCTAGGGTACTTTGCTCAGCTTGTGTGATGTAACAGATAAGCATTAAATTCTTCTTATCTCAAATTCAGTAGATAACTTTATTCATTAACTCCAATAGTATATACTGAGCACCTCCTATGTTCCAGGATTGCTTAGTGCTAAGGTTATAAACAGGAGTTAGACTGCAGTTGTTCAGGGTAGGCTAATTACTATAACAACAAAAACAAAAACAAATCTCAGAGGTCACATATAACCAAAGCTCATTGCTCACAGTCCTAAGCTGGAGGTGTCTATGTTTCATTATGCTTAGTCTTCAAAGTGGCCCTGGGTATCAAGATCCAGTTGAAAGATGAGGATGAAAAAACAGTGTGGAGGCTCCTGTGAGAAGGGGTTTTAGGGCCAGCTCTGAAAGGCCAGCCACTTCCACCCACATTCCAGAGGCCAGTTTGATCCCAAAGTTGCACCTAACTTCAACAGGTATTTGTTGACAGGGACTGGGAAATGTCTGACTGAATGACCAGGAAAAGAAAGAAGAGGGGCTTGATGAGCTTCAGGCACTATATCCCTCGTGGTCCAACCCTCTGAGCTCCTTGAAGCACACTCACTCCCTCCTGCTGGAAACAATGCAAAGACTCAGACAGGCCCTGTATCCAGCCCAGGTGCAGGCTCTCCAGATGCTATATGGCTTCTTATGATCCAGTGGAGAGTCACTTGCCCTCCACAGATACATACACACTTAATAAGCAACTGTGGACTAGGGTCAGGAAAACGACAATAAAAATTCCTAGTCTGAACATAAAAGAATGGAGGGCACACAAAAGTTACTGACCCAGGCATGAGACCCAGCTGATTCACAGGGCAGGGCAGCTGCTTGACTAGGTTTTGATATTGTCTTGTGGTAGGAATACTTCTGTCCCTATCCCACCATTCTCCTTGTCATATCTGAAGAGGGTTGAGAGGGTATGTCTTCCTTGGGAGCTGGACCACTTCCACATCCTTCTTCTTGCTGCATCAAATGTGTGTCCTAGAGGTCAAACATGCAAAGGAGTTTTTAATTGGGGGAGGGAGATTGTTTCATTTTGTATTTTCCAGGATTACAATTTTGTTGGAAATAAAATTTCTTCAAAAGTGCATTTAGATTCTGATCTATTTGATTCCAGTTTACTCATGCACCTCTCACTATGCCCAAAGCTCTTTCTGAGATAGTTTAAATCCTGTCTATCTCAGTCATCTCAGGATGCTATAATAAACACCACAGACCGGGCAGTTTAAGCAACAGACATCTGCTAACATTTGCTTCTCACAGTTCTGGAGGCTGGGAAGTTCAATATCAAGATGTCAGCCGATTATGTTCCTGGCGGAGATTCACTTTCTGGCTTGCCAACAGTTGCCTTCTTGCTGTGTCCTCAGTAGTTGAGAGAGGGATCATCCTTCTCATGTCTCCTTTGCAAGGTCACTCATCCCATCATGAAAACTCCATCCTCATTATCTACTTACCTCCAAAAGGCCCCACCTCCAAATACTATCACACTGGGTATTAGGACTTTCACATATGAATTTGGAGGGATACAAACATTCAGTCCCATAGAATTGTCTTTCTTCTATACATCATGATCCCAAACCCCATGCTTCTGCGCCAAGAGCAGGCAGTGATCAGTTTCCCTGATGGAATCAGGGGGAAACTTCTCAGAATAGGTAAGGCTTGAGATTTGTGTTGAAAAATCCATGATGTTCACCAAGTATACGGAAAGGGAAAAAAAGAAAGGTGTGACTGTGTAGCACATCCAGCAGGTTAGGGAAATTCTAAGTATTCTGGCAACTCCAGAGTAGGAGGTTCCCAGGCACAGTTTCCAGGACTATGACTGAAAAGACCATTATGTGCCAGATCATACAAGGTCTTATTGGCTTCGTTGGAAGTTTGGCTTACAAGCAGTGGTGAGCCTCTGAAGGACTTTAAGCAGAGAGTGACAGGATCAAAGTGGAGGCAGGGCTGAAAGAAGAACCACTCAGTGGCAGTCACCATAGTTGGGGCGTGATGTAATGAAGACCTGACGAAGGCAGAAGCTGTGGGATGCAGGGGAGAGTTTGCACGCAGTAAGTGTTAGGA
The DNA here is from genome assembly GCF_049350105.2 of Macaca mulatta. Lineage (NCBI taxonomy): Eukaryota > Metazoa > Chordata > Mammalia > Primates > Cercopithecidae > Macaca > Macaca mulatta. Next base: position 15,141,020 of record NC_133417.1, read on the forward strand.
TGGAGATTCAGGGATTGCAGACAAGGAGGAGGGACTGTCCTCACTGCACTCAGAGATTTGTCAGATTTCATGCCTTCCTCACTCCTGGAAGCCAATGACCGTATGAAGAAATGGGAACAGGCTTCAGTTGGCTAGGTCTCTCCAGTGATTCTGTCTATGAATCCGGAGTGAAAGCCCAAGCTCAGCTCAGTAGGCAAACAGATTCCTGCCCCTATAGAGAAAGGGCCCATGGAAATGAGTAAGCAAAAATAAAACTGTAGATTCCACCAGTGCAAATGGTGTAGGAAGCCGAACCCCTTATCCCCTTTAAATAGGACACCATCCACTTGCCACTGCAAGGTAGAGAGAGTGAGAGAGCAAGATAGTGAGAGAAAACATATATGATTTTACATGCAAACTCAGGAAGGCAACCATTAGCTTATTGAAAGTTAACACTTTTCCAGATATTATTTAATCATCATCAGCTTCTTAATTCTGCTTCACCAAAATACAAAAGCAAACACAGGAGTTTTTTGCCCTTGTGACTGTCTTTAATTCAATTTTAACACCATGCACCTTACAGTATTTGGAATTGCACCTAATTAAAGCATTGAAATAAAGGTACTTTGTGAATCTCATCTTTGCCAGGTTTGTTTCACTGGTTTGCTAGTGGTGAAAATACTCTTTTTGAAAAGGTTGACCATCTTCAACCTGTCTTCATTGCTAACTACAAGTGATATTGACATTGCATGTTCTCATTTCTTTGTGGGATCTAAAAATCAAAACAATGGAACTCATGGACATAGAGAGTAGAAGGATGATTACCAGAGGCTGGGAAGGGTAGTCGGGGGCTGGGGACTAAGTGGGAATGGTTAATAGGTACAAAAAATAATAATTAGAAAGAATGAATAAGACCTACTATTTGATAGCACAACCAGGTAACTATAGTCAATAATAACTTAATTGTGCATTTTAAATAACTAAAAGCATGCAATTGGATTATTTGTAACAGAAAGGATAAATGTTTTTCTTTTTGGAAAATCCCATTCTCCATGATGTGATTAAAATGCATTACATGCCTATATTGAAACATCTCATGTACCCCATAAATATATAGGCCTACTATGTACCCACAAAAATTAAAAACTAAAAAAAGAAGAAAAAAAAAAACAAATGAAATATTAAGTTGTAGTATTGGAGCCTTTCTCAGAACAGTACCATCAGGGTAGGTAGAGCAAAACTGGAGAGTGAGCGTTAGATGACAGAAAGAACACCAGTTTTCCATCGTGGAGTCAAACTGTGGGTCTTCCACTTCCTAGCTGTGTGGGCTTCAACAAATTGCTTAACCTTTCCAAGTTTTCATCTATAAAACATGGCAGAGAAGACCAGCAATTAAGGAAATGTGCAGAGCTATGCCTGCCTGGATTGTCACAAAGCTCAGTAATGGCAGACCTGGAGTTGTTCGTGAGCTTCAAGTTCTGAGATAAGATGTAGACATCAGTTACACCTAGTAAAGTATAAAGCCATGGATGCTGGTAAGAAATGGATCTTGTTATGTGAATGACTCAGTAAACTCACAACCAGCTCCACTGACCCCACTTCCAGGGTAGCATCCTACTTGGGATAAGTGGTTTCAGGGACTCAAAACACTGTTCTTCCTCAATTCTAAGACATAGATATCTGATCACATGTTAATATATCTGAAATCTATATACATACATCTTATTATTGATTTACAATTAATAGATGTTGTAGTCCCACACCCCACCCCCACTCCAGAATGCTATCATGAAATTGATGGAGTGGTTTCCAACCAAAGACATTTTGAAAAAGGGTAAATAAGATTTACCATGCAAGGCAAGAAAAACCAGTCCTTACCTGTTTTCAGCGTATCTTAAAATTCAGGGCATCCAAGCTCACACGGTGTCTAAACCTTTTACAGCAGGTGTGCATGATCAAAGTGCCCAAATGAAGTCAGAGGTGCCTCTTAATATTTGGTTCGTGGGTTGAACGCCCCTATGCCTTCACTCCAGCATTGCATTTTTCCTGGAATGCCTGTCTCATTTTACGCTGACAAGTACCTGTTCATGTTTCAAGCTTCATCTCAGCTTCATCTTCTCTGAAGTCTTTTCTTTTTTCCTTTTTGTGGAGAACAGGGTCTTGTTATATTGCCCAGGCATGTCTCAAACTCCTGGGCTCAAGCTATCCCCGTGCCTCTGCCTCCCTAAGAGCTGGGATTACAGGTGTGATCAGGTGTGCACCAGGCCAAGCCTTTTCAGATATAGACAATGCTTACCCACAAGTCTAAATGACAGCTGCCTCCTCTTTGTTCCCCTTTGCCCCATGAGCTATTAGCTCTGGAGGGTCCCTGTTATTTCTTTACATCTGCTTGTTTACACATGAGTTACCTATTTCCCATCCCTCACCCGTTCGGGCAGCACTGCTTGTGTCTTGTTCCTCTCCCATACCTGAACGCTTACTTAGAACACAGTAGATATTCAAGTTCTCTTGAACAAATTAATAAATACCCTCCATACTAGTCTTTGCATGTAAGAAACTCTATGAAGAACTCAGCTTTCAGAGTAACATAAAAGTAATTTGTAATCTAAAAATCCAAGTTGGAAGAGGAATCCCTTAGTAGTACAAATTTAAAGCTGGGGAGCTTCTAAAATGCATGTCACTATGAAGTGGCTGAATGCTAAACTGTCAGTCCCTTTTCTCCTGTAAGTTTTCTGGCTGTGTGGTTTATTTGGATTTCCTTATTAACCTGTATTTCCCTCATACACCAGGCCGAAGTTCAATCTCTACAGAGTTCCTCCTATTCCTGTATGAATCAAACCGCGGATGCTCATCTTGTTGTCAAATTCACCTGACAGATAGATTTGCTACAACAAATGAAAACACTAAATAAGCAGCTCCCATCTATTTTTTATGGCTGACATTCATTCCCAGCAAATAGCAACTGTTATCCCAGGATGAAAGCATCTATAATTCCTGAAGTTTTTATTTTGCTATAAATCATAGTGAATATTTCCATTGTGAGACTTTTTTAAAATGTAAAGCAAAAGTTAAAATACATGTATTCTTTAAATTCCTTAGAAAGCATCACAACAAAGTTTTGTTCCAGAAAGAACTACAGTGAAGATGGCCATGGAGAACATAGAAGTGTTGGAAATAATCACCAGAAATACATAAGCTAATTATACTTTATAAATAAATATATATGCATGTATACATATATAGATAGATAGATGCAATCAAGAGTTTAAAGACAAGGTGCTTAATTACAGATGCCTCTTCTCCTGTCACTTTCACACTTTTGTTTTCACCACACTCCAAGGTCATCACTACAACTGTCAGAATTTCTGAACCTAAGACATTAGAGCAGCAGTTGTCAGAGGCTCAAAAACTCACCTGCCATTCAGACACTCCTCCCAGGGTAAACTTGACGAGAAGAGCCAGGGCAAACAGAAGAGAATTCTGGGAGAAGAGGTAATGACAACAGCAAGAGCTAACAGTTACAAAAGTCTTCTCATGCATTATCTCGTTAATCTTCATGATTGCTTATAGGAACAGGTACTCTGATTAGTACCACTTTATAGATGAAAAATCAAGACTGACAATGATTAAGTACCTTGCCCCAAATCACACAGCTAGTAAGTGACAGAGGGCCTGAAAGTGGTTGACTTTCAGTTTAGATTGAAGCCCAACAAAGACAAAAAATTTGAAAGGTCCTATAGAATTTTCCTTCTTCATCTTTAGATTGGAATGAAGGAGAGAAAAGGGTAATGGTCACATATTTGGGCAAATTATCTCCTGGTTAGAGTCGTTTCTATCCGTCAGCATTTCTGGAGGTCCAACAAAGTTCCACTTGCCTGTACGGTGACTCTGATCGGCTGACCACAGTACCGGAAGGTCAGGCTATCACATCCTCCATGTTACCTCAGGATAGCTTTGGTCTCTACAATTGAGTACTGTATCTATGTTCACCTGAACCAGATGTGACTAAAAATTTATCATAATTCCAATTTCTTTCAACCTCTCTCAATTCCAAAAATTCCTAAAAGTTAGATTATAAGAGGATTATAATTTCAAAATGTCATGTTTCTAAGTATTGCATAAATTATGCGTTGCCTTCCCCAGAGATGCCACTTGTACAATTTCTCAAGCACCACCTACTATGTTCCAGTTACTTGTGCAAGGATGTCTGTATGCATTTTCTCACTCCATCATTACAAAATACCTACAGGGGGTGTTATTAGTCTATTTTATATATGAAAAGAGCTTTAAAACTGGAGATCAAATAAAGTGCCCAAGGTCATAGAGGCATTAGGAGGCAGAACCAAAGTTTCATCATAGGTCTGACAGCCTATACAATACAAGACACTCTCACTTCCTGCACCCTAAATGAGACTAATGCAAACTACTCAACAAAAGACTCCAAAGTGGACTTTTCAGCACTTTCTCTCCACTTGTTTTCTGCTTTTGTTTTGTTGTTTTTTGCTGGGTTTTTTTTTTTCTTTTTTTGCGTTTTACTTGAAAACATCTCACATAAAAGCATCCTCTGATTTTTTTTCCCTGAGAGATGCTGAATAAACAGTTTTGATGATGTGTGGCCACAATTGCAAACTTGTCAGGATCCAGTTATTAATCTGATACTTAGGTATTTATTGCTGTCATAAGACTCTGCAAAATGGCTTTGAAAAATTGCCCTGACTCATGGTTCCTATCCCAGGCTTTATCAAATGCACATTTTTTTAATATAATGCGGGTGCCATGAGGTTTCAGGCACATTGCATTCATATTCAATAACACTCTATAATCCTGAAAATAAAATACTGGGTTACTTTTAGGAAAAATTCCTTCCTGTCTATATTTTTTATTCTAAAACCATAAATCATCTATGAGATGAATGTGGCATATCCTAAATAGGAGAGACAGTTAAAGAGTTTAGAAAAGGAAAAAATGGTCAAACATCAAAATAAAAATTAAGATTTTACTACATTACATACAAAATGCAAGCCATCATGTGAAAGTTTGGCAATTAATGCTGGAATATTTTATTCCAGTGAAGACTCCTCTGAACCCACTAATTACTAGGACATCCACTGAGAAGTTTTTGAATAACACAACAGTACTCAAGATCATTTCTATTTTCATTTATCAACATAAAATGTGTGGAGCTCCTAACTTGTAGGCTTTAGGGGATGTTTACATGGAGCCAAAACTGTTGTCATGACAATTCAGATAAATTAGGTAACTTGAAACAATGAATTGACTCATAGCTATGGAAGTTTTCCCAGGTAGATTTCAAACACAGTCTCTAAAATGATCCTCCTCATGTCTATTATCTCCTTTCTCCCACCCATTACACCAATTATTCCCAACTGCTGGGAAGAGAGGTGAAGAGCACCCTTCCCTGCCATTGGCCAAATATTCTGTTTTGTTTTGTTTTGTGTTCAGAGATTTCAATCAAACCCTCAGGAACCCATGCCCTGGCAAGGCCCATGCCCTGGTGAATTCAGAATTTTAGCAATGGGCACAATGATTGTTAAATGACTGTAAGCTCCAGTACTCTGAGCCCCAAACCAGAACTTTCTCTCATCCATCTTCTCCCACAACTCTAAAGACAGCCCTAAAGTGAGGCCACTAAAAGAAAAAGTCACCTGATAAGATGCCTTATTATTTCAACATCTCCACAAAAGTCCAACAGCTGGTGAATTCCTAAAGGAAGGAACAGAGAAGGAGGGGGCATCAAGTAGAAGTTGTTGACAATAATGCACATGGATGAAGAAAGAGGATAGTCAATGGTATAGATTGAAGAGGATGAGAAAACGAAAAGCACCATTATGCATTGCACACCTACAATGTACCTGGTACTGAGCCACAAGAATTCCATAAGGCAAGGCTCTAACCTTGGCACTATTTGCATTTAGACTGAATTACTCTTTACTTTGGGATCTACACTATGCATTAAAAGGTATTTAATAGGCCGGGCGCGGTGGCTCAAGCCTGTAATCCCAGCACTTTGGGAGGCCGAGACGGGCGGATCACGAGGTCAGGAGATCGAGACCCTCCTGGCGAACACCGTGAAACCCCGTCTCTACTAAAAAATACAAAAAACTAGCCGGGCGAGGTGGCGGGCGCCTGTAGTCCCAGCTACTCGGGAGGCTGAGGCAGGAGAATGGTGTAAACCTGGGAGGCGGAGCTTGCAGTGAGCTGCTGAGATCCGGCCACCGCACTCCAGCCCGGGCTACAGAGCGAGACTCCGTCTCAAAAAAAAAAAAAAAAAAGGTATTTAATAGCATCCTTGACTTCCTTCTACTAGATACCAGTAGCTCCACCTCATCCCAAGTTTTAACAATCAAAAATGTTTTCAAACATTGCCAAAGATCCCTTAAGGACAAAACTGGCCTTAGTTTAAAACTAATGCCATAGGTATACCAATGAATCTCAACCCTGCCCGTGAGGAAGGCATTACCATGCTTGTTTTACCAGGGAAGAAGTGATAGAAACAGTGAACCCTTCTATAGAGCTAATTATGAGGCAGCCATGCTTACATATACACTCACCTATCACCTATTATATATAAATCCCCATGGGTTTATATATGACAGTTAGTATTATCCCCATTTTACAGTTGAGGAAGCTAAGGCACAAAGCTGGTCAAATCCTGCTTGAGGTTCACACCCAAGCAGTGGACCTTCCTCGATGAGGTAGTCGCCTCCTGTGACTTGCCCAGGGTTGGTCCCACTGTAGGACATAGGAAATTCTGCTCCAAAGCCATGCTCCTTCCACCACCTAAAGCTGTTCCTGAAACAGAGCAAGGCATGGTAGAATGTAGGATGACGCTGTACTCACAGGTATGACTCTGAAACACCTGGGTTTCTAATGAGAAAGAACGGTATCTTCCACTTCGAAAACCAAATCTACAACATGCTCACATGGAGTCCACCAGGCTTACGAAGCAGTCTGTATCCTTCCTAGGGAATGATAGGCAAGTCTTCTCGAGGAAACACTTTCTAAGCATCCTTCCAACATGAACACTCTTAGCCCTCTTTGCTCACCCATCTCAAAGAATGTATTCTACCATAGACAAAGATAGTAAACCTTTACAGTTGTATCCTAACTGCCTCTTTGTTTAATATAGAAGCAGAAAATTTGATTGAATTAATCAATTTGTAATTAAAAATTAACCTATAGACAAGAAAGATTATTTGCTAAATGTTCAGACTCTTGAGTAAGAAAAACTCAGGTTCAAATCCTAGCTTCCCTATTCACCAGCTCTGGAAGTGAAGAATTCCCGTGTCATCAGATAGGGATAACAAGCCCCACCTCTTAGAGTTCACAATAGGCAATATAAAGCCCCTATCAAGGGACTGGGAGGTTGAGGTCTTTGTGGTTTAATGAGGAAAAGAAAGATGAGGGGTTAGCTGGTGAAACAGAATGTCGGGCTTTCTTCTCACAACCATCTTTCCTCACCAAGACAGAATGAGATGAAGTTGAATCCACTGGGCTGGTGATTCGCAGAATCCAGACCAATTGCAGCATCTTCTCTCTCCTCTGAAGGGAAGCAACATATTGATTCTGCTTTGAAAAATCAAGATCTCACTTCAGGGAACATAACTTTCTTTCTTTTGCTCACAAAGAAACAACGCCAAAAAATAAAACACCTATGCATCCTCTAGTGCATGGATTCAGATGGGCTGAAGCAGTAAAAGTGACTTTCCCACAATTCCATTTTTACAATAACCCTTCTCCCGGGGCATCAATATTAATACAGTCACACTTTCCAGGAGGGTGAATTGCTAAATCTGCAATGCCCCCAAGGACAGTTTAACTGTAAACCATTCTCTTCAGGTTTGTAAGGTGATGCATAGCCCTCCTGGGTAGACATCCTAATGTATGCAACAGCCACACCGGTGGCAGGCAGAAGCAACAAGAGAGATAGTCAGGAAGGAAAGATACCTGGGAATTCAGGAATACAACCGCACGCACTCACCAGCCATGTAGGCAACCTTAACCACTCCAATAGAATCCCCAAATCATGATTTCTTTTCTCTTCATGTCCTCCCTGTTCACCAAAAACACAGACCCCTTCTGTCATGAAGGGTGAGAAGAAGGCTGGTGAAGATCCCGCAGTTTCTATGGCAGGCACTTGTAAGAAGATGCTGAGCTAAGCCTGTTCTCTTCTCTTCTTGGGGCACCCCAGGGTCTTACTTTCTGCCCTCTCCCTACTTGTGCCCTCCTCTTCCCTGTTCAACCTCATAGTTGCCTGATTCTCGTAATTACCTTCCCCTTTCTTTCCCTCCAGGAAATCGTCACCATGAAACGAAGATATCTTTGTTGTCTAGTTTGAACTAGGAAGAATTTTTTTTTCTAAGAATTAAAATATAAAATTTATTTTCCCCAAAATGTAAGTCCTAATAACACTAAACGGGAATACTAACAGATAGAACATTTAAAGAATAAAACTTATAGACTATGAGTTTTCTACATTTGTCATTTTTTCCCCTCCTTAACTGCTCTCAATTTCAGCTAAATTTAATTTCCTTAGATTCCAAGTCTTGGAATAGAGTTATATTTTGTAATTCACTGGTCATCTCTCTTTAGAGTCAAAAGTGTCCTAGGACACCAAGGTATTGTTCTACTTTTCCATCAAAAATCCCTACAGAGCTACCTGCGATGGGTCTTTCAGGATTTATTCCAATGACAAAGCCTATCTTTGAAGTAATTTACTGAGGATTCCAGCAACCTCCCAGATTACTTAAAGAAAGAGGAGACAAAAGCTACCCTTGTGATGAAGTCCCTAACAAACAACCCAGAAGGAGCAGAAATGACTTCCAATCAGGAAAACATTTTCTACTTAATGCTCTAAATTGAGGTGCAACAGTCAACAGCTCAACACATATTTTCAGTGGCCACTGATGGACCAGACCTTACGTGCAATTGCAGTTCTCACGGGAAGTGTTTGAGCTCAAAAGCAACCAGCTTCCCTTGGCCTCAGGTACCATTTAGGCTTCTAACAAACAAGAACTTATGAAAAGCAACTTTAAACAAGAACTTAATTTGTTTCTATTTGGTTAAGCTAGGATTGAAAATAACTCCCTCACTTTTTTCAGGGGGGTTTACCTTTTAAACGAGGATGTCTGATTCGGCAATCCAAAGCAAGGCATTGCTCATGGTATAATATAAAACAGGATGCATCATTGAGAAAGCTAAAACTGTTACCAAGTGGAAGGCATTCTCTCATTCATTAAATATTTATTGAAGGCCAACTATGTGTCAGGCACTATTTATTCCAGGGGACTGGGAAACATCAGTGAACCAAACAGACAGAAATCCCCCCTCCTTGTGTACTTGGCATGAATAGTTCATAAGGGATTCTAATTCTAGAAAGCAGCATTATATTTTATTTTTCAACATCTTCTCTAGCATCTAACACAGTGTCTTGCACATAATATACCTCAATTAATACTCCATGGCTATATGACTGTTCTATTACTAACCAATGTATATTGAGCACATATTATTTGCCCAATACTGAAGGATTCAAAATGAATAAATTTTTTTTTCTTTTGATACAGAGTCTCACTGTAACCCAGGCTAGAGTGCAGAGCTGTGATCATAGCACTGCAGCCTCTACCTCCTGGGCTCAAGTGATCCTCCCACCCCAGCTTCCCAAGTAGCTGGAAGCACAGGCACATGCCACCATGCCTGGCTAATTTTTGTATTTTTTGTAGAGATGGGGTTTCACCATATTGGCCAGGCTGGTCTTGGACTCCTGGGCTCAAGCTATTTGTCCACCACGGCCTCACAAAGTGCTGGGATTACAAGCATGAGACACTGCACCTGGCCAAAATGTATAAGTCTTGATCCTTGCTCTTGGGAAATCATAGGTCCTAGCACTTCCTGGTTTTAGCTGCTGCAGTGGAAGCCTATACAACGCCAGGAGAGCAACAGGAGGTGGGAACAAGACTAATTAGAGGACTTAGAAAAGGGCTACTTAGAGGAGATGCTGCAAGAGCTGAATCTTGGAGTGTAAGTAGCTGAGCACCAGGTAAATGGGGACAGGTGTAGGGGTAGGGAAAGGGTTGGAAATACCAGGCAGAGAAAACAGTATGAACCAAAACAGAGAGGCAAGGAACAGGCTTCTGTGTCTGGAGTGGCCACAAGATAATAAATGGTCCCTCATCCCTAGCCAGCGATGAGATCCTATTGAACAAATCCTCAAGGCTTCCTCAGCCTCTTGTTGGGGTAGTTGGATGCTAATCCAAAGCCCATGCCACTTCCAAGAAAGAAATTCTTATACTCTATAAAACACAAGAAAAATCATGGTCATGTACTTCTGTGAGTAGAATATTTAACAAATCAGAAAAAACTATTTTGGGCTTGAGGAACAGAAATGATGCACGGCTCAACCCAGCAACACTCCCACAGAGGAATAGAAGAGGTCATCGAGTTTTCTGAAAGGCACACTTTCTACAGGCATACATGAGGGTCACTTTGATGGCCGGCCCTTAATTTACCTTCAAACACCTCCTTCAGTGATGTGCCCGTTTGTCTCCTCAGCCTTGTTCACTACAGGGAACTAAATATGCCTTTAATATTTATCTGTGCTGTGAAAACTGCTTCTACATGCATCCCTTTGAGGGAAATAGCCAAGATCAATGCAGGACTGACATATACTAAATGAAGAAACAAACAGAAATATTTATTTCTCTGTCCACAGACCACAGTGCCTCCTGAGGGTGAGAACAAATTGGCAGCAACAATATAGTACTCCAAGCGGTGAGGGCACTGCCTGTGTATAGAAAGGCCAGGCTATACAGATTTTTTTTCTTTTTTTATACAAGAGATCTATGCAAAAGCATCACACAATGAAAAGAATATTTTAAATGTGGTTTCTCTGTGACTGTCCTGAGATTAGAATGTCTCCAACCTTACTTTGCTTGGGGTTTTAATAATTAGTGCCACTGAGTACCAGATGCTTTAAATACTTTATCCCATTAAATCCAGACTCCTCCAATTTAAGTATCATTATTGATATTTCACACATTATGAAACAAGCAACCACATGGGGATGGTGCCTCGCCCAAAGCCCTCAGTAGCAGTGGTTTAGTTTGTATTTGAGCAAGATTCAAGATTCATCTGGCCCCAAACCCTAGGCTCTTTTTTCAGTGAACATGACTTCCCATGAATTTGGAACATTGGCTGAATATATAAGTATGTAACATATAAACAGGAATACTGTATGTCTTAGGTGAGTTTTCCCTGAAGCAGCTCTTGAGATAAGGATCATGAGCAAATTACTTGTTAAGGAAGGACTAGTGAGAGACAGACCATGAGCAAATTACTTATTAAGGAGAAACTAGTGAGAGAGAGAGAGAGAGAGAGAAAGAGAGAGAGGGAGAGAGGCAGATTATTTCAGACAATCTTCCTGCAGAAGTAGCCTCAGCTGATCCTGCAGGAGAGAAGTCAGGTGCATAGTAATCTCAGAGCCATCTCACCCAGATAAGGGGGCTGGGAAGCGCTAATCCTGTGTGTCAGTCACTGGGCCAATGGCAGCCCTGAGGATGTGAACTCTCAGACAATCTGATGCTGCAGGAATCCTCCACTGGCCCGAAGACAATCCTCATAATAAGGCAAGAGCTTACTAAATTTGAAGAAGAATTGTATAGAAACATTAAAATTGACCTGAAAGGATATATGGCAGCATTGATAGGGTCCACTATACCATTTCAAAGCAAATTCTCACAACCAAAAATGTGAGCACAGGTTCATGCTCCAACAGATAGAACCAAAAGCAGCATCCATCCCAGGCCCTCCCCAACTAATCTGCAAATGGACTTAGATCTGCAAGCTCCTCTTTCTTCCCCTGTCTCCCTGGGCCACTGAATCAATTCCAGCCAAGGCAGCAGTTGGTCCTTACACTCAGTGCCATCAGCTGCTGGAGGTAGAATTGGGGATCCTTCCTTTAGCTTGATCCTCAGAGTACCTGGAGTACCTTTGCACCCTCCAAGTGTCAACAAGTCATCTCCATGCTTGTTCACTCTTTCTGGTACTTTGACAGGTTCAGAGTCTTTGTATAGTTCTTGCCACTCCTCCTCTCTAGGAAGTATAACCTGACTCCTATTTGACTTGAAAGAGAGGATGCACACTATAAGGTTACCAAGGCTACGGAGACATTGGTGTGCAACCTGCCTCTGCTACTTACTAGCCCTGGATTTTGGGCAAGTGACCTAACTCCTCTGAGTTTCCTCACCTGTTAAATGGAGAACAAGAAAGCTAGCTCAGGATTCTCATGATAGTTAAATAAAATAATGTACAAAACAACTACTTATAATGGATAGCTGCCATTTTCTTTGTTATTGTTATTTTAATATGCTCTCTTGAAACCATGACGCCCTGATGTAGCAGTGGCAGCCTGGATTGAGTTCAAGTTCGTAATTCTTTATCAGGAGGTCTAGCCCTAAAATCAGATTACATCACTAGAGGTTTTTTCCTTACTTTTATGAGATTTCCAAGATTTCCGTTTTCAAGGACAAAGAACCTATGCAAGTTATGACAGTGTCAACCTTAGCAGCCATAATCCATATAGGCCAAACCCTATAACTAGCCGAGGCTTATATCACAGACAGAGGCAAGATGTATAATGACATCTGTGACCTATATTCCTCATTTATAACCTGGACTCCTGGCTTACAGGAGGGTGGAGGAGAGAGCAGCAATGAACCAGTTAAAAGCCACATAAGATCGCAGCAGTGTTCTTGAGAGAATTAAGCCCTAATCTCTTAAAGCATCCATTGTATGAAATGAATTAATTTCTCTTCCGTGCATTTAGAATGTCACAACTTATATACCATCCTTGGGAGAATTGAGAAAATAGTCACTCAAATTATTTTCTCTGTCCTATAATTCATATGAGGAGTCCTATTTGAGAAGTGATAATCTAAATTAATGCTTCCTTAATAGATATGCAAACTGAATTTATAGAGTATAAATGACTTGCTCAATCTATGGCATATGGCAAAGCTAAAGACAGGAAAGTTCTTTGCTAAATAGTCCCTAGGGTTATTATGTAAGCCCATCTCTAGAAACCATCTTAAATAAATGCTTTTAATCTCTCTCTCTCACACACACACACACACACACAAAATTCAGAAAGAGAGAGAGAGAGAATTTATGAATGAGATCTGCATCAGATCTCATTACACAGGATACAGTAACATGATATTCATTTAACAGTTAAAAACACACTAGATAACTTCTCATTTAAAGGGGTTAGTGGTCCCTCTTCTCTGTGATTCCATAGTTCATTGTGCTAATATCTCTCCTGGAATATGTTTCACTGAATCTTGATTATGTGCTTTTGTATGCATCTTTCCACTGAATCATGACGACAGTTAATCAAGTTTACTAATTTCTAACATCCATATCCTAGCAGCATTTGTCACATAAAAGGCATCAATGTAAAAGTAAATAAATACACTGTAGTGGAGGAAAAAGGTTTTCTCTATTCTCTTAGGTTATTTGAAATGGGCCTGTGAATTAAACTAACAAAAGTAGTATTAACAGAAGAAAAGCATACACATTCCATTTGATATTACTATTTTTTACATACATGATGGGTTTTATAGAAAAGAAGTGAAAACTCTAAAGGAGTGGTTGGACCTGGGTGCCTATATACCATTTTAACAAAGGATGATAAATTTAGACAAATGACTAGACAAAGGAAGGAAGGCTTTGGGTTTCTAGGGCAGTAAATGTGGGAATGTAAATACATGGGGAAACTATGGAATGGCAGATAAAGGTTATTTAGTAAAGCTTATTTACACAGAATCATCTTGATGCCATCTCTGCCTCCAGTAATAAGGGTTAATCTCCTCTTCCTGGTACAAGAAGGAGAGGAGCAGATATCTCCACAAGGAAAATTTACATCCTGCTTTTAGGCAGAAGGAAAGAGCAGAGAACTCTTTCTGTGTTTGATTTTTCTCAATTGCCTTCATCTCAGAATAAGCCTATGCCAAAGTGGCATATTTGGGGATGTCATATTCTGGACTCCTTCAAAATCGACTAATGAAAGCCATTTCAGAAAACGGAGCATGGTGAGTTTAGATGATCTAACCTGGGGGATAGGCACTGCCAAAATGAGTCAACTTATCAATTATTTACAGTACTTTGACTCTGGAAAATATGGCCACATATACTTATTTACACCACATACATTTCATTTTGACATATTAAAAACAATTATTTAAATAAAATTTAACAGCATCCAAAACAATGTAGCACATAGAAAAAGATTTGATTTTGTCATCTTGAAAAATGTTTATGGGGGAGCCACATGAGGTTGTATTGAAAGAAAATGAAGTTGTAACAATTTATATGATAAATAAATCATCCCGTGGATCAGTGATTGCAAACTTGATTGTAAGTCTTACTCAGGTAATTTAAATCAATAAAGTGATTACTCAGGTAATTTAAATTGATAAATGGAATAGTTGCAACTGTTATTGAGACAGTTTTTTAAAAGGAGCCATAAATGTGGATTTTCATATGAAAACTCTCAGTTTTTAAATCTGAGCCAACATTGTGTACACCAAACAAAATATGACTGTGGGCTGGATTTGGCCTGAGGGGTTAGAGTCTAAATGACCATATCAGTGAAAAACTAAAAATGTGAGAGAAATGGACCATCTACACGTCAACCAGTCAGTCAACAGAAGATTTCTGCCTCCACTTATTTTTTAATTTTTGTTCCACCCCCAGGCGCTTAGTCTAAGTTGCTGCCAACAATGAGTATTTTAGACACAGATTTTACCTGCTGGAAGATTACAGTTTGGAACAAGGCAGGTTATAAATAAATAAACCACATTGAAAGCAAAATTGATGATTCCTATTTTTGTGACCAAATTGTACATGTTCTCTATCACAATCCTTGGAACTCTTTGTTGTCTGCTCCTAGCATTTATAAATTTAACTCTTGAAATTTCAATTACATGGTATCAGACCCAAAGGTCAAGGACATACAGAAAATTGTCTTTTTACTGAAGTAACTGTGTGAAATACAAATGTTTCGATATCAGTGTAACCAGTAAGACAATTTAGCCCACAGCTTAGCAGTTCATCTCAGCACAAACTCATCTTTTTTTGTTCTCTAACTCTTACATATGTGCTATGGTCTAAATATTTGTGTTCCTTCAAAATTCATGTGGAAATTCAGTTGCCAATATGTTATTGTTAAAATGAGCAGCCTTTAGGAGGTGATTAAGTCATGGGTGTGGAGCCATAATGAGTGGAATTAGTGAAAGAGACACAAGGGAAATAAGTAAGTCAACCGGTAATTAAAACAAGAATAAATACGGACTGTCCCGGGCATCCCAGGATACAATTTTCCTGTTTGGCCGTATTCCGTGTCCTAATCCCCTTTCTTCCTCCATAGGAGTAACATTGTTATGAAGTTTATTGCTACGAAGTTCATGTGCTTCCATCTAGAATTTTTCTCTGTATTTACATTTGTAAAATGATAGTTTTGTTTTTCAATGTATTGTCCCTAAAATACCCTATTACACATTTGTAATCTGCAAAAAAAAAAAAAAAAAAAAAAAAAAAAGACACAGGGGAGCAGTTTGCCCCTTCTTCCATGTGAGGATGTGACAAGAGATACCACCTATGAAGCAGAGGGCAGGCACCCACCAGACACAGAATCTGCTGCTGCTCTGATCTTGGACTACCCAGCCTCCAGAACTGTGAGAAAATAAGCTTCTGCTATTTATAAATTACCCAGTCTAAGGTATTTTGTTATAGTATCCCAAACAGACTGACTACATGTAATATATTTTATTAAAAGTTGAAAACCTTGATTCTTTTTAAAGAAAAAAAAGAAAGCTACCACTAGCTCTTAATATATGCAGATGTAAAAGCTAACTTTCAGGGCTGGCCAAAAGTGGAAAAAGAAAGCAAAATTTCCATCTTAAGTCAACCTCTCAGCAGTATGTCAAAGTTGAGCTTTTCTTCCTTACAGCATTTTTTCACTTGGCATTCAGAAGCCGTTTCTCTTAGCTGTCCTATCTTACTATTCATACCCCCTCAGTCACCTTTCCAGATTCTTCTTCATCTTCCCAATGTCTACAGCCTAGAGTGGTCCAGATCTCAGCCCTCACTCCTCAAGTCTCTCTATTCTTACTCTCCAGGGGATATCAGCCTGACCTAGTGCTGCAAATAACAGCTACACCCAGGACTCTCAGATCCAGATCTCTCCCACGTCACCCCAACTCACAGTTGCTTCCACTCTCCATATCTCCTTGTTTCCTGTTCTAAAATGCAAGCCCAAACCCGTTCTTCATTCCTCCCCATTCCCTAACCCTTCACCCTTTTCTATCTCAATAAATGCTTCTCATCCCATGACGTAATCTATTATCAAATCCTCTTGGCTCTATCTCTAACACAGAACTGGAATCTGCCCTTCTCACCATCTTTTTCTAGTTCAAGTTACCAACATCTACCAAAACTGTTTCCACAGCCCATTACCCGCTTTCCTTGCTGGGCCCAGGATTTCATCCAAAATCCTTCCCAAGTGCAACTATGCACAATAGACCTTTCTTGCACGACGGACCTTCACTTCTCTTCCTCATCGTTTACTTCTCCTTCCACTTCTATAGCCAAGTTGGCTTCCTGGCTATTCCTTGAGTGTGCCTGACTTATTCCTGCCTCAGACCCTATGCATGTGCTGCTTCCTCAGATATCTCTGTGGCTCACTCCCTCTCTGTTCAAATGTCACCTTCTTAAAGAGGCCTTCCCTGATCATTCCATAAAAAAAAGCCTTGTCTTCAATCTCTGTTTATTCCCTTAACCTACCTTTTTCTTCATGGCCTTTATCACTTTCTGACATGAAAGTAAGCTCCATGAGAGCCTTTGATGCTTAATAGATGTTCAATAAATATTTAAATTAATTAATTGCTTAATTAGTTAATGACTAAGCATTATAAAGGACTAGAATGAGGCTAATTTTTCAACTTTAACTTATTGCATGTTATGGGGAGAAATAGATCATGAAATCAACCTCAAAAGCTTTAATGATGTTTATCTTGTGAATGTCAGGATCTACTTCCTGCCTTTCCTTCGAGACTTGGAGCTCCGTAAGTAAAACAACTAGGCTTTAGTCATCTTTGTACCCCAGATCTAGCAAAATGACTTGCCCATAATAGAGGCCTGAAAAAATATTGTTGAATGATTAAATATAAGATGGCCAACCAATATTTCAATCAATTTAAATCAAGCAAAGAGAATTTAAGAAATTATTACATACCCCCTTTAACACTGTTTGCAAAAAGAGACAGAAGAAGCTGTTTAAAAAACATTTTCTTCCTCAGATACACAGTTGGGTTAGTAGATGTTGAACTTAGAATTCAAAAGTGGCCTTTTTGTCTCCCTAAGTAGGTAATTTGAATGCATACCCATCTAGCCACTTTTCACAGGGAAGGCAAAAGAAGAAAGTAGAAAGAGAGGCAAATAGAGTGTTTGTTTGTTTGTTTGTTTGTTTGTTTGTTTGTTTGTTTGAGATGGACTCTCACACTGTCGCCCGGGCTGGAGTGTTGAGATGACGCCAGGTGGCTGCATTCCCTGTTGACATGCGACAATGAGATGTTAAATGATAAGATGGAGGGATGTCCCTGGGCTGTGCCCATGTGTGCTCATCTTCTTTCAGTCACACATGTTTCCCTTTCAAGAACCAGATGAACATTTCATAATTTGAAAACTAAAATTCCTAACAGTGTTTTTTCTCTGACATTAGCCTTCCAAATTGTGTAGCCAACACAGGCGAAGGAAGGTGTATTATTTCATAGGGCTCTCTGCTTGTTTTCCTGCTGTCTGCATTCAGCAGAATGGAAACCTGTGGGTAAATGGAAATTGCTATCCATAGGGCAAGCCTCTCACATGGCTATAATTGTGCCTTTCCCCGCAGATCCGGTTGCCTCTGTTCTCATACCTGCTTGGTTTGCTCACTCCCCACCCACATCCCCTGCTTCCTTCCATCAGGTGATTAATTGTAAATCTTAAAAAAGATACCCACCTTAGAGTCCAGAGCAGTCGAGAGAAATGGAAAACGTTCATTTGGCATTAATGGGGAGGAAAATGTAATCAGCAGGCATTTTATTTTTCCACAAAATTCACTTTCCTTTGAACTTAGCTCTTAATATTGTGATGAGTGTTTCCACTGTGGTGTGCATCTCCACAGACTACAATAAAGCCATCCTTGTTTCTCCTTTAGTTCCTGCAAGTTTCTAAAGCACAGGGCCAGTGACGGGGAAAATATTCCTATGAAATTGGAGTGGGCTCTACAAGGCACTCAGGTTAACGGGTAGAGTCCACACTCAACCCACTGGGTTTGTAACCTCCTTCTCCTATGTGTCCTGGTGAAAGTCTCTGTACTACACAATGCTTTTTTCCTTCTTTCTGCCTTTCTCTAACCAGTATCATGGTAGTGTCTAAATTCCCATCCCTCATTTTCCAGGTTTGTATAACTCTACGTATTAAAATCAGAGATGAGATTCTTCACCTTTCCTACATTTTTTTTCAGTGCCATTTGTAGAACTTCAGCACACATTTTCTTTTGACTTGACAACTTGGATATTGGGATAAATACATGCAGCTCTTACAAAGATTCATCTTGGAACGATCTTTGGGTTCTTCAGCAGGTTCCTTCAGCAAGTTTCCTTAACTTGCCAAGAGTCTTCAAGAAAATATGAACGAGCACCAGATGGGAGTCTCAAAGGACTCATTTAACTGCAAATGACACAAATAACAACCACACACTGAAGACAACCTCAGACAGGGCTGTCATGGATTTTGGCTTATTATGAGATTGGAAAGTGGCTGAATTTGTGTGAGAAATGATACTGAGTTGGGACGTGGAGGTGCAATGGCTTTAAAACTCTTTGAATGTTCTTCCAGCTGGATTTGAAATAATACACTTCCTGATTCAGTGATTCTGGTGATAGCTCTGGAAGCCACCACAGGCTTTGTCTTCTCTTCTCTATATTACTCTGGTGATTTTAAGAGTTTATGACTATTATATACCTATTACATACATAATATACATATAATATATGTATATATAATATATACATATACACACATATATGTATATTAGATACATATATATAATATGTAGATGTACACATAATATGCTTATATGTATATATAATATGTTATATATACATATATTATATATGTGAATATATATAACGGGCCTTGGTTTTGTTATTATTCTGTTGTAAACCACGGTTCACTTTCTTTCTCTCTACGAAATAACAGTTTCCTTAATTTTACCCCATAGTTTCCTTCCTGCCCCAAAAACATTCCTGATTATGTTTATGCATTGAGTTTTGCTCACATTTTCTTAATCAGTTGAATTCTTTCCTGTCCTAATATCTAATACCTTCTTCATCTTTAAAGTCCATTTATCTTTTTGCAGCATCCATGATTTGGAATTTTTTGGTTTTACTCAATTTTATTTCTCTTACAAACACTTTGATAGATTTTATGGCATGCTGGAACCGTTCTAAGTGGTTACCAGTACTAACGCTATGGAGCTGTCTTTGATGACTCTGCCCTTCTGTCATGAAGTCCCATAGCAGCCAGTAGTTTAGTCTAGTTCTTCTCAAACACCTGGGAAATCTGTTAACAGTCTTTAATAGAAGGAAAAGACAGGCCGACAACTTGGAGAAAGTATTTGCAAAATACTTATTTGATGAAGAACCTGTATTTAAAATATGCAAAGAACTCTTAAAACTTGACAACAAGAAAACAAACAATTGAGATGTGAGCAAAAGATCTGAGCAGACACCTCACCAAAGAAGATATATAGATGACTAATAGGCATATGAAAAGATGTTCAACATCAAATATCATTAGGGAATCGCAAATTAAAACAACAATGAGAGACCACTACACACCTTTTAAAATTGCCCAATTCCAAAAGAGCAAAACCACCAAATGCTGGGCAAGGATGTGGAGCCACAGGAACTCCCATTTATTGCTGGCAGAAATGCAAAAACGACTCAGTGATTTTGGAAGACAGTTTGGCAGTTTCTTACAAAGCTAAAGCTAGTCTTATGATATGATCCAGGAACTGTGCTCCTAACTACCCAAATGAATTGAAAACTTAATGTCTGCACAAAAACCTATACACAAGTGGTTATAGCAGCTTTATTTACAACTGCCAAAAATTGGAAGCAATCAAGATGACTTTCAATAAGTGAATAGATTTTTGTTAAAAAAAAAAACTATAATTTGTGGCCAGGCACCATGGCTCACACCTCTAATCCCAGCACTTTGGGAGGCTGAGGTGGGCAGGTCACAAGGTCAGGAGATCGAGACCATCCTGGCTAACACGGTGAAACTCCGTCTCTACTAAAAATCCAAAAAAAATTAGCCAGGCATGGTGGTGCCTGTAGTCCCAGCTACTTGGGAGGCTGAGGTAGGAGAATGGCGTGAACCCGGCATGTGGAGCTTGCAGTGAGTGGAGATCACGCCACTGTACTCCAGCCTGGGTGACAGAGCAAGACTCTGTCTCAAAAAAAGAAATATTCCTCAGAGCTTTGAGTGATATTTTTCTATATACTTCTGCATTATTGACTCTTTCACGAGGAAAATGAAGAGATCATGCCACTGCACTCCAGCCTGGGGGACAGAGCAAGACTCCGTCTCAAAAATAAAACAAAAAAACTGTAATTTACATCCATGCAACATAATGATAAATGATACAAAAAGAGATAAAAAGAAATGTGCTCTCAGGCCACAGAAAGACATGGAGAAAATAAATGCATATTACTAAGTCAAAAAGGCTACATAATCATATGGCTTCAACTATATGACATTCTATTTAATAGAAAAGGCAAACTATGAGAAAGTAAAAATACCATGTTTGGAACCAGTAGGGAGAAAAAATGAACAGGTGGAGCACAGGGGATTTTTAGGGCAGTGAATCTATTCTGTATGACACTGTCATGGTGGATACATGGCATTTGCATTTGTCAAACACCATAGAGTGTTTAACACCAACAGGAAACCTCAATGTAAACTACTTTGGTTAATAATAATGCATTAGGCCAGGTGTGGTGGCTGATGTCTGTAATCCCAGCCTTTGTGGAGGCCAAGGTGTTAGGACTGCTTGAGGTAAGGGGTTCGAGACCAACCTGGGCAACATCATGAAACCTCATCTCTACAAAAAATAATTTTAAAAACTAGGTGTGGTGGTGTGTACCTGTGGTTCTAACCAGGCATGGTGGTATATGCCTATGGTCTTAGCCACTTGGGAGGGAGGCTGAGGTGGGGGACTGTTTGAGCCCAGGAATTCAAGATTGCAATGAACCAGATCACAGCACTGCACTCCAGCCTGGGTGAGAGAATAAGACCCTGTCTCTAAGAGTAATCATCATCATCATCATCATCTATCAATATTAGCTCATCAATTTTAATAAAAGTATCAAACTACTGCAAGATGTTAACAATAGAGGAAACTGAGATGGAGAGGGGCATACCGACCCTCCTGGACCCCCGCAGAAACCATCCAACTGACATCGTGATCTGAGAGAGGAATAGAGGATAGGATGGCCTTCATCACACAGGGTCCTCAGGAAAGACCTCAACCACCTGACATTTGAATTATGAGTAAGGTGAGGAAAGAGAGTGCCAGGCAGAGGGACCAGCCACTGCACAGGCAGAAGTGAGCAGGATGGACAGGGAACAGGGAGGTGAAAAGACAGACAAGGCTGGGCAGTGAACATGGAGGCCTTGATCTAGCTTCAGATTTTATTCTGAGTGTGATGGATCTCTGGAAGAGTTGAAGCAAAGGAGAGATGTGATCTGACTTGCCAAGCGAGTTTCAGTCTATCCTTTCAGTAGAGACACTAAATAATCATGAACTTCTTGATTCTGAAATAAGTGTTGATGGAGACAGCTTCCCACATATCCACCCTTTATGAGATAGAAAGCTACCCCCTTTCTGGGCAGATGCAAGGGGGACACTGAGTCTCTGTAAACAAGACTAGTGACCCCTCTGAGTGGACACAGTCCTGTGGGGCTCGCACATATGAAGAGTGAGCTGGGCATTGCTTGAGTGTGGGTCTCCTGCAGGCTGCATGAGCTCTTGTGCATGTAAGGGCTTGCTCTGCAACTCTTTCCACGGAGCAGTGCTTCACGACCTTCCACTCATCTGCTCCATGCACACGGCAGCCCTGGAAGCTATGTGGAGCCAGAGAACAAGCCCAGATCTGCCAGGCATCCCTAATCAGTTGTTACGCTCAGCTCCTCCATCCTCAGTGGCCTCACATGTAAAACAACAGGTAACAATACCAGACTTCAAGGTTGGGGCATTGGAGCTGTCAAAGTTGGCAGAATCAAAATTGGAGTCACTTGTGTTAAAACAAACCAAAAACACCTGACAAACAGAGCCAGGGAAGGCCATGAAGAGAAGGTTCTCATGCTCGTATGCCTCATAACAAAACCCATCACAAAAGACTACAAAAACCACAACCTTGCTCAAAAGTCATTGCAACTTCCCATAAAAAAATACTTCTGTGAGGACACCTGCCCAAGAACTTCCTGTCCAACCTCAACTGGCATCACCATTGTTATTGACCCTTGGAGCCAAAGATAATTATCTAAAAACAGTAGTTTAATCCTCTTCATTTTTCCTTTAAAAATCTTTGTCTTCTTTTATCTCCCTGAACACACACATAGTTCACTGTGGCATTCATATTTTCATTGCAATGCCCTAGTCCCAAATAAATATTTTCTTTTGGAGAGTCTTTTTGTTATTTAGGTTGACAGAGACAGTCAATCTATGGGAATTGTCTCCTGTTGGTCTCCGTGGATGAGAATTATCACTACAATCTAAGTGAGCGACTCCAACCATACAAGAGCCCTAGAAAAGAAGCATTGAGATTTAATACATTTATTCTAGAAGTGCTATTGTGGAATTGTTTTCTGTTGACATTTTTGTTATTGCTTCCTTCATGCACTCATTCATTCAATAAACACTCATTAAGTACTCCCTATGTTCCAGATATGCAGATAGTTTTTAAGCTATGACATTTTGTGTAAAATTAACAAAATAAATGTTTCCAGAACAGAGAAGTGTATTACTATGGAATACAATTTCTGGTGAAGGAAATGAACTTCAAAGGGCAGGGGTATTTGGAGTTAGCCAAGGCAAGGGCGTCCATGGTCCCTGTGTGTGTTTGTGGGTGAGGGTGCTCTGAGTACCTGGCCTGGGCAATGCTGATCCCAAATGCCACCTTTTACCCTACCTAGTACCAATGGGGAGACTTTATCCCTTGACAGGGAACAGGACACTGCTGGTTCAGATCACAGGATCATGCCTACAGCATGCACTAGCCAGCCTCCAAAAATGCTTGGGGGACCCCAATTGGACTTCAGAAAGAAGGTAGTTCTTTCTTCATCAGACATCTCTGCCCTGTGGCCACATCAACAATGAGCATGGGACAAGCAGAAGGTATATGTCCTGTGCCCATGCTTACCACAGCCACTCCACAGACACTGGCTCTTCTAGAGACTCATTACTAGACCATCTGCAAAAAGTTATTACAACTGGGACCTTGAGGAACAAAGAAGAGGCCAACAGGAACTTGGGAGCCAGAGAGGAGCACGGGGTTCTCCCCTTGGGATGCACCTGTCTCTGAGACCCAGCTGCACTCCTCTCCTCTCCTGTGACTTCCTGCCGTTCTCTCTGTATTCTCCAATGCAATCTACTCTGACACTCCCCAGTCCCTCTCTCCAAGACACTTGTGCAAAGGAATCTTCCCTTTGGTGTTCTCAGCAGCGGGATGTGAGGTGTGGGGTGGACAATAGAATATTGAAGTTCTAAATCTGTCTCTCATCTAATGCTATTCCTTTGAGAAGACTAAAAGCTGGGCTCGATTCTCCCATCTAGTAAGAACATTGCAAATGTAGGGATGAAAAGTGTCTAGAGAAGGGTCCAACCTGTCCAAGGGCAATTGTGGCCAGAGACAACCTTGTCCCTTGTCCTCAGCTAAGAAGAGCAGCAGGTGTGACAAGGGTAGTTAATGGAAACTCCCACAATTGCACTGGTGTCTTCTGGAGGTTTGTTTTTTTTGAAATCATTTCCATTTTGAAGGCCCAAGGTAAAACAATTTTCAGGTATTCACATGGGCACATAGAAGTGTGTTTTGTTCCAGCTGCTGTGCTAGGCCGAGCTCAGCAGAATCACCGAGTCACTTCCAATCTACGATTTTCTGCTGATGCTGACAAAGGCAACCCGCAGGGCTGGAGAGGAAACACTGTATTTACTCACACAATTCTCTTCTCCTTCCAAAGGCACCTGACTGCCCCGGAAAGCTAGTGAGAAGATGAGCAGACATGCTCTCATGCTCTTCCAGCCCTTGTGGCCAGGAGCATGGACCGGGGGAATGAGGGAATAAATGGATATCAGTCAGACACCAAGCTATTAATTAAACCTGACTGTTGGCCATCTAGGTGTTGAAACTCCATGTTGATCACGATGGCTAATCAGCCTGCAAAGGGCAGTAACTGCTATGAAGTGCAACCAAGTGACACCTTGTGACCTCTGACATTTCTCCTGAAACAGCCGCACCAGGGAATCTCAGGGATCCTGGCTCCATAGCCACCTGACTGCCAAAAAAGAACTAGGACATTTAGACTTTGCTTTTATTCTTACAACTTTTTGAACTCTCCAGTTAACGAGAAATTTAATAAGGCTTAGCGTCACGCGGTCCTGGGCTCTAGCTTTGTGGTATACCAACTCCTTACTCTGAAACTTGCTACATAAAGGGTCAGAATCAAGAATTTAACCTTGCTTTTGGATATAAGCCATATTTCAGGGCAACCTGAATATGGTTGGTGAAATAATTGGTGAAGGAAATATTCTTATTATAGAAGAACACTAACTAATGAACTTAGCAGGAATGATAGAGAATTATAGAAATCAACAGTTTGTGACACCTAGTGAATTAATCAACTGGACAATGGTTATCAATGGCTAAAAAATCATCAGTGAAAGGTTAATGAGGATGCTTAGCAAGTATGGCTCAGATTAACAACACCTGCCCCCAGTCATCAACTGTGACATCTGTAGAAAGGAAGTGGCTGATATGATGCACTAGGAAGTGCTGCACACCTTGTATAAAGAAAAAATGTTATTAAAAGAGAACACATTGACCTGAATCGAATGATGCCACCCTGATTAGCCTGCCAGTTTATAGAAAATATGAGGGATAGAAGATGTCAAACACAGTCAAATGGAAATAATCAGCTCAATTCAGAATGTGGGAAATTCTACAGAAGAAAAACAACCAAGTATCTTCAACAAGTAGTTGGCATGGGAGAAAGAAGAGGAGAAGAAAGTTGTAAAGGTAAAAAGAGTCTTAATAATTATATTAACCAAGCGTAGTGTGGGAGCCTATTTTATTTTATTTTAACATTTATTCTTGTTTCAGGGATACATGTGTGCAGGTTGGTTCTACAGATAAATTTCATGTTCCGAGGATTTGGAGAACATATTACTTCATCACCCAGGTGATAAGCATAGTACCCAATGGATAGCTTTTCAATCCTCACCCTATCCCACTCTCCACCCTCAAGTAAGCCTCAGTGTCTATTGTTCCCTTCTTTGTGCCCATGTGTACTCAATGTTTAGCTCCTACTTGTAAGTGAGAACATACAGTGTTTGGCTTTCTGTTCCCACATTGGTTCACTTAGGATAATGGCCTCCAGCTCCATCTATGTTGATGTAAAAGACCTGATCTCATTCTATTTTATGGCTGTGTAGTAGTCCATGGTGTATATGTACATTTCCTTTATCCAGACTACCACTGATGGGCCCTTACGTTGATTCCATGTCTTTGCTGTTGTGAATGGTGCTGTGATAAGCATACATTTGCATGTGTTTTTTTAAATTATTATTTTTTGAGATGGAGTCTCACTCTATTGCCCATGCTGGAGTGCAGTTGCATGATCTCAGCTCACTGCAACATCCATCTGCTGGGTTCAATTGATTCTCCCACCTCAGCCTCCTGAGTAGTTGGTATTACAGGCACCTGCCACCATGCCCAGCTTATCTTTGTATTTTTGGTAGAGATGGGGTTTTGCCCTGTTGCCCAGCTTCGTCTCGAACTCCTGGGCTCAAGCAATTCACCTGCCTTGGCCTCCCAAAGTGCTGGGATTACAGGAGTTAGCCCCCGCACCTGGCCAACATGTGTCTTTATGGTAGAACAATGTATATTCTTTTGGGCATATACCAAATAATGGGATTGCTGGGTCAAATGGTAGCTCTGTTTTAAGTTCTTTGAGAAATCACCAAACTGTTTTCCACAGTGGCTGAACTAATTTATATTTCCACCAACAATGCATAAACACTTCATTTTCTCTGCAGCCTCATGAGCATCTGTTATTCTTTGTCTTTTTAGTAATAACCATTCCGACTGATGTGAAATGGTATTTCACTGTGGTTTTGATTTGCATTTCTCTAATGATCAGTGATGTTGAACTTTTTTTCATAAGCTTGTTGGACATGCATATGTCTTTTGAAAAGTGTCTGTTCATGTCCTTTGATATTTTTTAGTGGTGTTTGCTTTTTGCTTGTTAATTTGTTTAAGTTTCTTATAGATTCTAGATATTAGGCCTTTGTCAGGTGCATAGGTTGTAAATATTTTTCTCATTCTGTGGGTTGCCTATTTACTCTGTTGATAGTTTCTTTTGGTATGCAGAAGCTCTTTAGTTTAATTAGGTCCCATTTGTCAATTTTTGTTTTGTTGCTTTTGGCATCTTCATCATAAAATTTTTGCCAGGGCCTATGTCTAGAAAGGCATTTCCTAGGTTTTCCTGAAGGGTTTTCATAATTGTAGTTTTTCATTTAAATATTTAATCCCTCTTGAGTTAATTTTTGCATATGGTCTAAAGAAGGGGTCCAACTTCAGTCTTCTGCATATGGCAAGCCAGTTATCCCAGCACCATTTGTTGAATAGGGACTCCTTTCTGCATTGCTTGTTTTTGTCAATTTTGTTAAAGATCAGATGGCTGTAGGTGTGCAGCTTTACTTGGGAGCTCTATATTCTATTCCATTAGTATGTAACTATTTTTGTACCAGTACCATGTTGTTTTGATTACTGTAGCCTTGTAGTATACTTTGAAGTAGGGTACTATGATGCCTCCAGCTCTGTTCTTTTGGCTTAGGATTGCCTTGGCTATTTGGGCTCTTTTTTGGTTCCATATGAATTTTAGAATAGTTTTTCTATTTTGTGAGGAATGTCCTTGGTAGTTTGATAGAAATAGCTTTGAATGTATGAATTACTTTGAGTAGTATGGTCGTTTTAACAACACTGATTCTTCCTATCCATGAGTATGGAATGTTTTCCCATTTGTTTCTGTCATCTCTCATTTCTTTCAGCAGCGTTTTGTAATTATTGTTGTACAGATCTTTTGCTTCCCTAGTTAGCTGTATTCCTAGGTATTTAATCTTTCTGTAGCTATCGTGAATAAAATTGCATTGATTTGGCACTCAAGTTGGACATTATTGGTGTATGAAAATGTTACTGATTTTTGTACATTGATTTTGTATCCAGAAAATTGGTGATATGGTTTGACTGTGTTCCCACCCAAATCTCATCTTGAATTCCCACGTGTTGTGGGAGGGACCCGGTGGGAGGTAATTGAATCATGAGGGCAGGTCTTTCCCATGCTGTTCTCATGATAGTGAGTAAGTCTCAGGGGATCCGATGGTTATTATAAGAGGGAGTTTTCCTGCACAAGCTCTCTTTTTGCCTACTGCCATTCATGTAAGAGATGACTTGCTGCTCCTTGCCTTTCACCATGATTGTGAAGCCTCCCCAGCCATGGTGAACTGTAGGTCCAATAAACCTCTTTCATTTGCAAATTGCCCAGTCTCGGGTATGTCTTTATCAGCAGCGTGAAAACAGACTAATACACTTGGCTAACGTTGTTCCTCAGATTTAGGAGCTTTAGGGCAGAGACTATGGGGTTTTCTAGGGATAAAATCATATTGTCTGCAGAGATAGTCTGACTTCCTCTCTTCTTCTTTGGATGCCTTTTCTTTCTTTCTCTTGCCTGATTGCTCTGGCTAGGACTTCTAATACAATGTTGAATAGGAATGGTGAAAATGGGCATCCTTGTCTTGTTCTGTTTCTCAAGGGGAATGCCTTCAGCATTTGCCCATTGAGTATGATGTTGACTGTGGGTTTATCATAGATGGCTCTTATTATTTTGAGGTATGTTCCTTCAATGCCTAGTTGTTAGGGTTTTTTTAATAAACATGAAGTGATGCTGAATTGTATCAAAAGCCTTGTCTACATCTATTGAGGTGATTGTGTGATTTTTGTTTTTAGTTCCGTTTATGTGGTGGATCACATTTGTTGATTTGCACATATTGAACCAACCTTGCCATCCCAGAGATAAAACCTACTTGATTGTAATGGATTAGCATTTTGATGTGCTGCTGGTTTCAGTTTGATAGTATTTTGTTGAGGATTTTTGCATCAACTTTTATCAAGGATAATGGCCTGAAATTTTCTTTTTCTGTTGCATCACTGCCAGGTTTTGTTATCAGGATGATCCTGGCCTTATAGAATGAGTTAGGAAGGAGTCCCTCCTCCTCAATTTTTGGAATAGTTTCAGTAAGAATGGTACCTGCTCTTCTTTATGCTTCTGGTAGAATTTGGCTGTGAATCTATCTGGCCCTGGGCTTTTTCTGGTTGGTAGGCTTTTCATTACTGATTCAGTTTCTAAACTCATTAGTGGTTTATTCTGAGTTTCTTCCTTATTCAGTTTTGGGAGGGTGTATGTGTCCAGAAATTTATCCATCTCTATTAGATTATCTAGTTTGTATGCGTAGAGGTGTTCATAATAGTCTCTGATGGCTTTTTGTATTTCTGTGGAGTTGGTGGTAATGTCCCCTTTGTCATTTCTGATTGTGTTTATTTGAATCATCTCTCTTTCTTACTTTATTATTAGTCCAGCTGGCAGTATATCAAATTATTTATTCTTTCAAATAAAGGACTTCTGGTTTTATTGATCTTTTATATGGTTTTTTGCTTCTGAATTTCATTCAGTTCTGTTCTGATTTTGGTTATTTCTGTCTTCCGCTGGCTTTGGGCTTGTTTTTATAATTCCTCAAGGTATGATGTTAGGTTGTTAATTTGAGATCTTTCTAACATTTTCATGTAGACATTTAGTGCTATATGCTTAATTCTTACTAATGCTTTAGCTGTGTCCCAGAGATTCTGGTATATTGTATCTTCTGTTCTCATAGTTTCAAAGAATGTCTTTATTTCTGCCTTAATTTCATTGCTTACCCAAAAGTCATTCAGAATCAGGTGGTTTCGTTTCTCTGTAATTCTATGGTTTTGAGCAATCTTCTTGGTATTGATTTCAATTTTTATTGTGCTGTGGTCTAAGAGTGTGATTGGTGTGATTTCAGTTTTTTAATTTGCTAAGAATTGTTTTATGGCCAATTGTGGGGTCAATTTGAGGGTATGTGCCATGTGCAGATGAGAATGTACATTCTGTTGTTTTGGGGTGGAGAATTCTGTGGATGCCTGTTAGGCCCATTTGGTAAAGTACTGAGTTCAGGTCCTGAAAATTTTTGTTAGTTTTCTGACTTGATGATCTGTCCAATACTGTCAATGGGATATTCTATTCTCCAACTGTTATTGTATAATTATCTAAGTCTCTTTGTAGGTCTCTAAGAACTTGTTTTATGAATCTGGATGCCCCTGTGTTGGGTGCATATATATTTAAGACAGTTAAATTGTCTTATTGAATCAAACCCTTTGCCATTTTGTAATGCCCTTCTTCATCTTTTTTGATCATTGTCAGTTGAAAGTCTGTTTTGTCTGAAATTAGAAGGCTGCACTCCAGCCTGGGCAACAAAGTGAGACTCTGTCAAAAAAAAAAAAAAAAAAAGCAACCCCTGATATTTTTGGTTTCCATTTACTTCACAGATTTTTCTCCATCACTTTACTTTGAGCTTGTATATGTTCGTGCCTGTGTGATGGGTAACTTGAAGACAGCATACAGCTAAGTCTTACTTTATCCAAGTTGCCACTCTCTGTCTTTTGATCAGGCCACTTAGCCCATTCTCATTCAAAGTTAACATAAATATTTGTGTATTTAATTCTATTATCATATTGTTAGCTCATTATTATGTAGAATTGATTGTGTAGTTGCTTTATAGGGTCAGCGGTCTATTTACTTAAGTGTGTTTTTGTGATGGCTGGTAAAAGTCTTTTTATCCTAGCCCTCCTTTAAGGACCTCTTATAAGGCAATTCTGGTGATAATGAGTTCCCTTAGCATTTGCTTGTCTGAAAAGGATCTTATTTCTGCTTCATATATGAAGCTCAGTTTGGCTGGATATGAAATTCTTGGTTGGAATTTCCTTTCTTTAAGAATGCTGAATATAGGCCCCAAATCTCTTCTGGCTTAGAAGGTTTCTGCTGAAAGGTCCACTGTTATATTAAAGGAGTTCCCTTTCTAGATGACCTGTCCCTTCTTCCTAGTTGCTTTTAATATTTTCTCTTTCATGTCGACCTCAGAGAAGCTGATGATGACTATGCATCTTAGAAATGGTTGTTTCGTACAGTATTTCACAGGGGTTCTCTGCATTTCCTGAATTTAAATGTTGGCCTGTCTAGTGAGATTGGGAAATTTTCATGGACCATATCCTCAAATATGTTTTTCAAGTTGCATGTTTTCCCTCCTTCTCTTTCAGGGATGCCAATGAGTTATAGAGTTCGTCTCTTTACGTAATCCCATATTTCTCAGAGGTTTTATTTGTTTTTAAAAATATTTTCTTCTTTATTTTTGCCTGACTGAGATAGTTCTGAGAATCAGTCTTCAGGTTCTGAAATTCTTTCCTCAGCTTGTCCTTGTCTCACATCCCTGTTGCCTCTTCCTTCTATTCTTCTGTTAATAGTTGCAACAGTATTATGAAATTCTTGCAGTGTGTTTTCCAGCTCTATCAGATCAGTTTGGTTCTTCTTAATGGCCATTTTGTCTTTCAGTTCCTGTATTACTTTATGGTAATCCTTAGATTCCTTGAATTGAGTTTTGACTTTCTTCTGAAACTCAATGGTCTTTGTTCCCATTCATATTCTAAATTCTGTGTCTGTTATTTCAGCTATCCCAGCCTGGTTAAGGAGGATCACTGGGGAACTAGTGCAGTTATTTGGAAGAAAGAAGACACTCTGGTTTTTGAGTTGCCAGAGTTCTTGCAGTGGTCCTTTCTCATCTGTGTGGGCTAATGTTCCTTTAACTATAGTGGGATTTGAGTATAATGAGTTGTCTTCATTTCTGGATGTTTTCAGAGGGCTAAGTATTTGTGCAGGGTCTTTATTTGTAGCTGAATTCTTATTGTTCCTTTCACAGCAGTGGAGGGGGGATACAGCAAAGTATTTTTGGTGTTGAAGTTTAGGCTGTGATACAGGAGGTGGGGCTTAAGTGCAATGACCGGTAGTCTCTTAGCCAAGTGGCTCCTCTGTATTTCCTCCTGATTGCAGCTGTGGTCCCTCACAGTGCTCTGAAGGTGTGGGCTCCTCTTCCATTCAAATGCTGGATGCAGATCTTGGCTTGGCACTACTGGGCTGCACCCCATAGTCCTGGAACTAGCTCAGGCTTTATGGTCCCTCCCAAATGTGAGGGTAGCAGGAGCAGAGACCTTTTCAGTGGTGATGTCAGAGGGCCTTTCGCTTGTCTCTCAGGGCTGCCCCCCAGCGAAACACAAAGCAGCTCTCAATCAGAGCAATCAGCCTGGGGTGGGGCGGCTGTGTTGTGGGCCCAAGCTAGGTAGCCCTGCCTAATGATGAGCAAGGTGATGGGGGGGCTCGTGAAGAAGACAGACTGGGTTCTATTTTAGATCTTAATTGTTAAGAAAACAATTTTAAAACTCCAAAAAGACAATCAGAAGAAAGAAAACCTGAGTTGAGTATTAGATGCTATTAAACAATTATACAGGAAAGTTGGTAATTTTATTGTTTGTGATAATATTGTTTGTGTCTTTTTAGAGTTCACACATATAAAAGTTACATATGGAAATATACACAGGTAAAGTAATACGTCATATTGAATTTGCTTAAAATATTTCTCTGCCAAAAAAAAAAGGAAACGGCAGAGGGTGATGGACGAAAGAAGAAGGAAGAATGGAGAATGGCAAGGTGTTAATAATTGATGAAGATGGGTGATAAGGGCTAAATTTGAGTTTAAAAATGTTTATAAGATTTAGTTAAAATAGCCATTGCAACTTAATTATTAGCTATGTGATATTGGACATGTTTTAAATTTTCTGAGTTCTGATTTTCTCATTAATGAAACAGGAATAAAAATGTTTTTCCTTCCATGATCACTTTGAAGATTAATTAGTGTAATAGGCCTGAATAATGCCAGGCCCCTACTAAGTACTTAATAATACAAAAATCCCTTGTAGATATCATGGAATATCCTTAACACTTTGCTTAAACCAGTCCTTCTAAGTGAGCAGATTCCAGCTCAGTAAAGCTGCAGACAGTGTTCCTTTTGAATCCAGATTTAAACATGCCTTTTCCTATAGATGTTTCTTGAGGACATGGATTCTGTCTCATTCTCGCCTGAATTCCTATATAACAGGGTGCTGGCTGTGTAGTGAGGCTGTGTTTGACAGCTGGCTGACTGAATGAATGAGCGAATGAATGATGCCTGATAATTCAGCCCACTTAAAGCATGGTCAACATGCAAGTGAATGAAAATATGGCATAAACTACTAGAGGAGGGATGAGAGGGAAGATAGAGTTGGTGATAAGACTGTATGAATTAAAATGGGCAATGGAGAAGAAGAAAGGCTCAACTGTAAACCTTTCATCAGGAGCCAGGCAATCAGTGGGAAGAGGCATGTGAGACAAGGACAGAGAAAGAGTGGTCAGGAGACTTTGGAAAAGTACAAACAGAGGGAGAGAGCACAAGAGCACAAATGCAATCCTGCTTAGAGCCAGTTAAACACCTTCTCAACAGTCCTGAGAGCAACAGAGCATGCATTCAGATGGAGACTTCACAGACTACAGACCAAGAAGTAGTTAGACCTTTGTTCAAGAATGAACAATTCCCTTAAAAGTTTACCTAAAAGTTTTGCAAAATTTATTTTTAGGTATTTACATCTCATAAAACAAGAACCACATCTTTAAATAAAAATATGATAAACTATGTCTAAGTGAAGCTTTGAAATGAAATAGAAGAGCTTAGTAGAAAGGAATAAAGGTTATATTTGGGGAGGGAATATTTAGAATTAGTCAGAAAAATGCAAAGATGTATGGGATGTGAGAAGATCCATTCAGTACATCACTTAGGGTTTGAAGAACTAGAACCAGCACAACAGGGATTGTTAATGCAAGAGCTCAGCAAAAGAATCTCATTTTGCTCCAAGCCAAAAATAGATACTTCAAGTTGAGTTCCATTAAAGGAAAATGGCAATGTAACAGAAAATGTGTTATGTACAACATATCTCATTATAGAGAAGAGAACATCCTTTTGGAAAGTACTATCAAAATCAGAAATGATGTGATCAGAAATTAAAGGAATTGGAAAGTAATCTGCTGTATGTTTCAATTTTTGAAACACTGTTTGAAGGGGTTCTTATTGATAAATAATAGATTAATAATAAAGTCAAGTTAAAGGCATCGGTTTATCTTCAATAACAGGGAAGTCATTTGTAACCCAGTAAATGCCCCTGTGCCTCAAAAAGTATGCCAGAGTATAGATAGGAATGAATGAGGCTATTTTTCTTTGCATATCATGTCAAAAACAGTGTGATAAATGGGGATGCAATTTTGAACTGTCTGAGGCTTTCAGAAGTTGGAAGCCTTTTAAGAGATCTGATTAATTTAACATGTCAAACCTAACGGTGAATGAGTTCAATTTCTCCAAAGAGCAATTAGTCAACAGAATAAATTAACATGAGATATTGTCAAATGCAAAAACTGTGCTCATTGCCAAAGATAAAACACTTTCACTGCTATTATGGAACTTGCTTCTTTGTTCTACGTAGGGCTTCTGTGACATAATTCCCTCACTGACCCCAATGCTTGGAATGAGCTGCCGTCATTTCTCATCTGGACCATTGCAAAAGCCTCCTAGTTTGTCTCTCCTTAGCCACACTTACCCACCTCCTATCTGCCCTTTGTATACTATCCACATGATAATTGAAAATCACAAAACTTTTTTTGAGAATGTCTCAATAACATTCAATTGTGTTTGGAATAGACAAAAGAGTATCTTGCAAAGCCTGAGTCCCTAAATACCCCTCAATTCCAGTCACCTTCCCTGACCCCATATCACTTTCCCATATTCTTTGGCCTTCTTTCATTTCTTTGCACTTGACTTGCTATCTCTGAGTCTTCTCACATCCTGTTCCCTCTTTCCGAAACACTCTTTCCCCTCCCCAGTGTCTCACATACTCAACTCCTTCTCATTCTTTAGGCTTCAGGACAGATCTCAGAGCTACTTACTTGGGAGAAACTTCCTGATGTTCTGACGAGGCCATGATTCTCTATAGTGTATTCCCACTGCCTTCTGGGCTCTGGTGTAGCACCTGTCACAGTCCCCACATTCTCATTATAAACCTTTAAGCCCTTTCATTCATGCTTTCAAAGCCACCCACTAACCAAATGCTCCTTCCAACACTGCCATGACTCTTCGTGTTGTCAAATGCAGTGGTCCCTTCTCTGTCACTTGACATCTCATCAACATTTGACACAACTGAAAACTTTCTTCTTCTAAAACACTCATTCCTCCTGGAATTAAGGACATCGCAACCACCCAGTCTTCTTTCTACCACATTAGTCACCAGTTCTCAGTATTCGCTTTTATCTTCTCCTCCTCAGCTAGATCCCTTTATCTTGGAGCACATTGAGCTGAAAACTGGGCTCTCTGTGATCTCAGCCAGTCCTATGGTTTTAAGTACCACCTTCATTAAAATGGCACCCATATTTATGCATCCAGACTCAGACATCATTACTGAGCTCCTTATTAGTCTATTCAACTATGTACTTGACATCTCCTCTTGGAAGCAATAGTCATCTCAAATTTACTCAATCAAAATAAAATTCTTGATGACCTGCGCAGGAACATGCATAAGCCCACCCCAATCTTTGACATCTCAGCAAATGGTTCTACCATCCATCCATGTGCTCAAGCCAACACCTAGGTGTCACCATTGATTAATCACTGCTTTCTTCCTAAACTCCTGATTCTCAATTCATCATGATGCTCTATTGGTTCTTCCTTGAAAAGATGTCCTATATCTGGCCATTTCTCTACAACTTTATGGCAGCCACTATGCTTCCCATTGCATTTAGGATAAAACCCAAACTCCTCAACAAAGCCCACAAAGCCCCATATATCTACCCTTCTGACCTCATCTTCTTGTCTCTCTCGTTTCCTAAGCTCCAGGCACATCAGCTGAGAGGGAAGCCATGAGCTAAATGCTATCAGGAGGATCAAGGAGAAAAAAATAGGGAGAATCAGTGGAAACTGAAATTAAATCCCTATCTTTCTTGGCAGAAATTCAGTATAACTAAACTGAAAACTAAAACTGAAAAGTCAAGAAGTAACATTAGTCTGTTATTTAGAAATTTGAAGGAAAATGTTAAAATAATATATAAAAAGTATTCTAAATGATTGTTTATGAAGCAAGAATTAAGCATGGTAATGGTGAGAATTTATGAAGTATGAAAATTCCTATATTTGTTATAAATCTCAAATACAATTTAACTTTTAAAGAATATATATTACATTGAGAAAAATAAAATTTGGGAAAAAACGTATTGAGGAAAAAGCAGTAAAATCTTGTGAAGAGACAGACAAACAGGGAGAAAAGCCAGAAGACCTATAGAATGTTCTATAACTTTCAAACACAAAAGAGAAAATAACCAAGAACATCTTTTATATTTGATTGAGGAGAGTTAACTTTTGGGGAAAGGATAAGCTGTGCATGCACCACTCTTAGTTGCCTCAGCAACCGGACTCCCTAGTAATGATAACGATTTTACGATGTAAAAAGTTACATGCAAATTAAGTAAATGGTAATTAGGGGCAAAGTAACACATGGCACTGACAGGCTGCACTTTGGTAGAAGGGCTAGGACAAGGTTGTTCCAAGTCAATGGATGAGATAATGAAAAGAAGAACTAAGGACGTAAATTGAGTCTGCTCTCCTGCAACTTCACTGGATGTTGCAAGCACACTGTGCCTCTCTCAAATTTTGATAAAGCCAGTGTGGGTCATAAATAAACATTTTACGCCTCCATACTGCTTCATCTGTATGACTATAGCTCCTACTCTACTTTGAGAACCCTTTGAAGAAGACAGGTGACGGTAAACTTTGAATAAGTAAGGCAGGTGGAAGGAGAATGTCAGAAATTTGAGAAGAAAGCAGGGAGTAATCAATGCTGACACCTAGGTGTTGGCTTGAACACATGGATGGGTGGTAAAACCATTTGTTGAGACGCCAAAGATTGGAGTGGGTTTACGCATGTTCCTGTGCAGTTCATCACACTTGCCCTCGACAGATCCTGTCGCTTAATAGTCGATCAACAAATATTTGTTGAACAAACAAATGAATGAACAAAAACTCTACAAAAGATGTGGCAGAGCCAGGAGCTGCCCCCTCAGATGGAGTATAAAGGCTCTCAAAAGGAATTGCTTCCCCTGAGCTTGGATGTGCTCACTAAGGTCTTGAGTCTGTGTTGATGGCGGGGCTCACCTGGGCTTATTGACATTGATACCTGATAGAGCCTCTCAAAGTGTGAGGGAGCTATAATTCTCCCTGTGGAAAACCAAAACTTAAACTAGACCACTTCTGTAATACATAAACATGTAAGTATATGCAGATCATGGATGCATTTACCACTCTCACATACAAGCAACCTTTGCCCTGCCTGTGGGTGAAGCAGCAGATTACCTATGGTATAATTCGAAGGGCACAAAATGGCCCACCAGCACAAAAGTGCCTCCCTTTCTAACCAGCCATAAATCTGAGACATCTTCATTATACTTGTCACTTCAATTAATATTAATTTTAGAAAGTCCCTCTTAAAATTCAAACACGTTATGTAAAAAGGAAACATTGATATAGGCAGTGAGGGTGGTATGGAAGAAAGGAGATCTCATGAGTATGAAATCCGTGGATCCACCACTAACTAGCTGAGTTATCTTATAAAAGTTAGCTAACCTCACCAAATCTCCATTTATTAAACTGTAGCATATAGAAAAACCCAACTTCATAGTATTATTATAAGGATAATAGAGTATTTGGTAAACTGTAAGCCTACAATTTAGTTGCTATTACATCTTGGGGTTTTGGGGTTATAAGATAAGCTGGCAGACATCAGAGCCTTGAGATATGGAATATGAAATAAGAAATTGTATGGATAGGAAGGATGAGCTGCTGAGAGAAAGAGCAAAGAAAAATAAATTATAGAGACACTTTACCCATTTTCTTCACTTCGTGGCACATATGCTCAAACAGGGCCCTGCCCTTGGTTCTTACTGACTCCAACCACATAACTGCACCTGAGTCCTCAGTGAACACAACGTTCTTTTCAAACTGTGGGTGATGACCCTTTAGTGAATTGTCATCAATTTAATAAGGCATGGCCAGCACTTTAATAAATGAAATAGAATTGAAGAGATGAAGGAAAAAAACATCAAAGCACATTGTTTATAGCAAGGGTACATACTATCTTGGGAAGATTTTGTCTTTGCTTGCAGTGATATTTGAGTGTGTACACGTGGGTGCTGGATCACAATGTAAAACATATTCCTTATTACTCGTCACAATGAAAAGAATTTAAAACCTTCTGCCATATGCCATACGCATGCTAAGATACTTTCAGTTTCCTAAATATGCAATACTCTTTCGTATCTCCGGGCCTGTGCAGATGCTCTTCCCTCTAATGGAAGGTCCTTTTGCCCACCCTAGCCCAAATGGGGTCTCTTCTCAACAATATACAGCGAAAGCTTAGTGACCTGCTGTGTGCCTCCACATCCTCACCCAGATATTCTCCTTTGTTCTTTCCATGCCAAAGACTGCGCTCTGTCTGTACCTTGGTCACATTCGTTGTATTTAGATTAAATCAATTGTGTCATATTTTATTTGAAGTTCATTGAACACTGCTTGTCTGCCTACTAAATTCTTAGCTTTTTGAGGGCAGAAATTCTATCTCGCTTTCCCTCCTCTTTTTACTCCAAGAACACGTGTATTGTAGGTGTGTTGGAAATGTGTGCTAAACCAACGCATAAAAGATAAGCTGGAAAATAGAAAAGCCATTTTTTATCTGTTGAAAAGTGCTTCCTAAGCAGCCATCCAACTCTCACAAGTGGGATTTATTCAGTTATCACACAAGGCGGGACAGAAAGCCCCCACCGAGATGACTCCGCAAGTCCACATTCATCTGCCACTGAGGAAACTCTGGACTTGCTCGTGAATGATTATTTGCCGAGCATAGACACCGTTTTGATATGAAGACACCTTCAAATCTTAAATAAATACAAAGATGCTTTAACAAAAAAAAAAAAAACAAAAAACAAAAAACAAGAGATGGTCCATGAGGCCAATATCCTTGACTCAAAATGTCAGCAAACGTTGTCCCTTTAAAAGGTAATAATATGTTTCTATAAGACATGAAACACTTTAAATCAATATATATTGTATTAAAGCCTTGCTTTTGGTGGATAGGTTTTTTTTTTTAATAAAACATCCAAAGATGAAGAAAAGTATTGTTTCAGCCCCCTGAATCCCTGGGGAGATACAAGCCTTTATATTCTGCTGACATGGGCACAGGAAAGAGCCAGGGACAGGGAAATGAAGTGAAGCCACTGTTTTCCCATCAGACTGGGTATTCTGACTGGCTTCTCTGGGGGCAGCAGCTGGCACAAAGGCCCCAGCCCCTCTAGGATGGCATAGCTTTGAAATAAGATGCAACAAGGAGGCAGAATCAACTATTTCTGTGAAAGCCCATTCCTCGTTTCGTCACAGGGAAGTTTATTCAATAAGTCCAAATTTGGCTGTAAGTTCTCTTTCATTAGCACAGGAGCTAGAATGAACTTCCTAGAGTTATTCAAATCTGGGCAGTGGACTGTTCCAGGCTCAGCTCGTCTCAAACTTGAATGGGCAGTTGAATCTTTTGGGGATCTTCCTAAAATGCACATTTCTGATTCAAGATATTTGAGTGCCTGCATTTCTCACAAGCTCCCAAGTGGCTCTGGTGTTCTGGTCCCTGGAGTCTGATGCCAAGTCTTCATCAACTCACTCTTTCCTACACAGTGAAAGAGCAGATAACCAAGGAGTAAGGAACCCATGCAATTTGATTGTTTATACAAGGTACTGTCAGCAATAGTCCTCATTTAAAATAAAAATAACTTAAAATACTTTTTTTTAAAAAAAGAGAGACAGCAGACCTACATCTAGGTCCTGTTGTGTGACATTCAAAGTGAATGATGCTGTTTTGTCTAATCCCAGCATAACACTAGTTATGACTCTCATTTCATCAAATAGCAAACTAAGACTCGTATATTAACGTTTTCAAAGTCATCTAGGCAATAAGTAGCCAAGGTGGGATTTGAAATCAGTTGTCTCTGACTCCAAAGTTTATAGGCTTTCTGTTATTTTGGCTTCTTGGATTATTAGTTAATAATACCTTCAGTTAGGGCTGGGAGTGATGGCTCACTTCTGTAACCCCAACACTTTGGGAGGCCGAGGTGGGCAAATCACCTGAGGTCAGGAGTTCGAGACCAGCTTGACCATCACGGCGAAACCTCATCTCTACTAAAAATATAAAAATTAGCCAGGCGTGGTGGGAGGGCCTGTAATCCCAGCTACTTGGGAGGCTGAGGCAGGAGAATCACTTGAACCTTGGAGGCAGAGGTTGCAGTGAGCCGAGATCGTGCCATTGCACTCCAGCCTGGGCAACAAGAATGAAACTCCATCTCAAAAAACAAAAAAAAAAAACAAAAAACAACAACAACAACAACAACAAAAAACCTTTCATTTAAACTCAGTTTAATAGGTATGTGCATACATATATAAAGAGAGAGAAATATAGATCGTGTGTGTGTGCGGTGTTTGTGCACAAAGAACAAGGAAGAGAGGACACAGCGATGAAGAGGACCCATTCAAGCCCTCCAGGATCGCACAGTCCCCTAGAAAGTGAGGTTCAGGAAAAGATCACTCTACCGCAACGAGCCTAGCGCTACAGTGGAGGCACTGGCTGAGAGGCACGCTTAGCACAGAATGCAGCTCTTGCAACAGTTGCTACCTCAGCTGCTTTTGAAGAGTGAAGAGGAATTTATTTGCTGAAGGAAGATAGATGCATTGCCAGGTGGATCACTGCATCTCCAGGAGACTGCTGGAGAAAAGTCATAGAATCGTGACATAAATTGTATGTTTTTTAAGGAGAATGTTTGGTTAATGACCATGGAGGATTCCTTCACTTACTAGTTCCAAAGTTAATTAATAAGTTTTGTTTGTTTGTTTGTTTGTTTGTTTGTTTTGAGACGGAGTCTGGCTCTGTCGCCCAGGCTGGAGTGCAGTGGCCGGATCTCAGCTCACTGCAAGCTCCGCCTCCCGGGTTCACGCCATTCTCCTGCCTCAGCCTCCAGAGTAGCTGGGACTACAGGCGCCCGCCATCTCTCCCGGCTAGTTTTTTTGTATTTTTTAGTAGAGATGGGGTTTCACCGTGTTAGCCAGGATGGTCTCGATCTCCTGACCTCGTGATCCACCCGTCTCGGCCTCCCAAAGTGCTGGGATTACAGGCTTGAGCCACCGCACCCAGCCATAAGTTATTATTTTTAAAGGTTCTGAGTGATAAGAGACTGACACATTAATTACATGAGTTTTTTTTGTTTTTTTTCTTTTTCACAAAATTTCTTCATTTGTCTATCCAGGATACCACAGATAAAAGTCATTTTTTACCCATAGTAATTTCTTAGCCTCCAGCTAATAAGGCAAACAAAAAGAAATTAATCTACACTCCAGCTCTATGGGTTTAACCCAGTCGCTGCCTCCCCTGCTAAGCCTGAGATGATCAACTGTGATGACAACAAATGATACCTTTATCTTTCTTTCTTTTCCGGACTCTGAGAGATGGGCTGCTTTTACCAGAGTGCTGTTGGCAAAGTAGGAAGCACACAGCATCCAAATGACACCACACAAGCTAAAAAACCTGGACAATATCAAGCTAATGGCTATAACTTAAATAATAAAAATAAATAGGCAGATTCTAGCTATGGTTTACTGAGTCAAGTGAAGAAAATTCTTCAAATGAAAAATTGTCAAAAAACCTCACTGCCCGAGGCCCTCTGGCACATTTGTGTAAGAGACTGATGCTCTGTTCTGCGACCCAGCAAGGACACCCTGGGCTGAAGGCCTTCCTCTAGCCATCATATTCTTTTTCTTTTTACCTTAACATTCTTTTCTTTTTTTTTTTTTTTTATGAAAGAGTGGATTGTATTTATATATTTTTTTTTAATTTACTTTTTTTATTTCAATAGGGTTTTGGGGAACAGGTGGTGTTTGGTTACATGAATAAGTTCTTTGTTTCTGAGATTTTGCTGCACCCATTACCCAAGCAATGTACACTGCACTCAATGTGTAGTCTTCTATCCCTCGCCACCCACATCCTGAGCCAAGACTATAGAAGCCCCTCCCACCACTCGCTAGCTCAGGTCTTCCGTCTCTACAAATAGTTAAATTCTAGGAAGGCTAATGTTCGCAAATTGTAGAAGTCAATCAAGTCTAAATCACTCCTGGTCAGAATGCAAATGGTAGGCCCCTCTAGACATTTATCTTCTTGCCTTGTTCATATTTACATAATGCTTCAAATATTCTGGGATATTCGATTATCCTTATGGAAATGAAAATAAAATTGGATCCCTTAACTAGTCTATAGGCAATAATCTATCACAGCCAGATCAAAGACTTAAAAAAATCAAAATTTGAAAACAGTTGGTAGAAAACAGTGAGGAATATTTTATGACCTTACAAAAAACCACGAGGAAATAATTTCTTAGTAAGACGTGACAAGGCCAAACTTAAAGAAAGCAATGAATATAGTCAACCACATACAAATCTTAAAACTTCTCTCTATCAAAAGAAACCATTTGAGAAGTGTGAAAAAAATTGTAAGAAAATGGGAAGACAATATTTGGAATTCATATAGCCCGCCAAAGTATTTGTTTCTAAGATGTGTAAGGCAATCTACAATTCAATGAGAAAGACATGGACAGGGATGTTCACAGCAAGGCTGCTTGTAATTACAAGTGTCTGGAAAAAGCCCAAATGCACACCAAGAGGAAAATGGATAAATAAACTGAGATCTGTTCAGCCATTTTAACACAAAACAACAGCTTGAAGTACTGAATTGAATGAGAGAGATAATCTGTAAACATGGATGAATATCATAAATATAATGCTGACTTTTTTAAAAAAGCAAAGTTGCAAAGGATGTATACATTAGAATCTGCTTATATAATATTTAGAAATGGGAACGATGCCATAAGTGTAGTAAACATAAAGACATTCATGGGAATGATAAACTTCCCAAAATTATGTAAAATTATGCAAAATTCCCCCAGGAAAGCAAAATTATGATATTATCCTCTGGATAGAGAGAAGGGTGCTGATTGCGGAAGAGAATGCCAAAGACTTCAAATATTTTGGCACTATTGCATTCTTTAAGCCAAATTTTATGTTTATAAATATTTATTTTATTATTCAGTAT
The DNA here is from genome assembly GCF_049350105.2 of Macaca mulatta. Taxonomy (NCBI): domain Eukaryota; kingdom Metazoa; phylum Chordata; class Mammalia; order Primates; family Cercopithecidae; genus Macaca; species Macaca mulatta. Next base: position 15,183,820 of record NC_133417.1, read on the forward strand.
AACCTTTAATATGTTGAGAAAGCTTCACAACAAATATATTTTTTAAAGGAGTAAAAAATGAAATGGAAGGTTGATATGACCCTCAAGAAGAACACCACAACAAAATAAAGCAGAAAGTTCAAAGAGAGGCAGGACGCGGTGGTTCACACCTATAATCCCAGCACTTTGGGAGGCCAAGGCGGGCAGATCATGAGGTCAAGAGATCGAGACCATCCTGGCCAACATGGTGAAACCCCATCTCTACTAAAACTACAAAAATTAACTGGGCGTGGTGGCGTGCACCTGTAGTCCCAGCTACTTGGGAGGCTGAGGCAGGAGAATCACTTGAACCCGGGAGGCGGAAGTTGCAGTGACCCAAGATTATGCCACCGCCCTACGGCCTGGGGACAGAGTGAGATTCCATCTCAAAAAAAAAAAAGAAAGAAAGAAAGAAAAAAAAGAAAGCTAAGAGAGAGGCAGGGAGAAAAGGGAGAGAAAGAGAGAGAAAGGTGAGGTACACATATTCTAATAACTCTTTAGTAATAGCTCCCAAAGTAGAAAATAAAAGGGAAAAATACACACAAACCAGTAATAGGAGAAACTTCTTAGAATTTAAAAAAGACATGAAACTTTGGATAGGGCCCAAATGATGCCAATTGAAGACCCATACAAATATGTCATGATGAACTCCAAAGAAAAGGAGAACACTGGAAAACTTCCAGAGAGACAAAAGAGTACTTAAAAGGAAAGATAACTAAATTGATATGACTCCCGGTTGACAGCATTAAATACAGAAATACAATAAAATACTTTATTCAAGGATCTGAGGAAAACATTTTTATCAAGGATTTTTCATTCAAGCTATCCAATATTCAAGAGTGAGGGGAAGATAAAACATATTTAGAATTAAGGAAGACAACAAGGTCACTTTTCACAGATTATCCTAGAAGAACTATCAAAGGATACACTCTGACAAAATAAAAACAAAGTGCATTCAAGAGTAAATAGATGTGAAACTGATTAATAGAAAAACTAAGCATTAAAACTTATCACAAAGTCTAAGAAGGAACAAAAATAAAAACAGTGATGATATAAGTAAAATTCTACATTATATAAAGAAGGGCAGCAAGGTGGAGGGAAAAAAGAAATAAAACAAGGTGTGATTCTCGCTTATTCTATGCAAGTATATAGCTTCTTATTAATGCTAGAAATTAATTTAAAATAAATATATATAAATACTTCACATATCCTTTAAGAGAAATCACTGAAAGAATAGATACTCTTTCAAATCTATTTTCAGATCTATTTCTCAAGAAGGTTGACCTTATGTTTGCTTCTAAGAGTCTTGTGGTTTTAGCTCTCATACTTAGGTTGTTTATCCAATTTTTTTTTTTTTTTTTTTTTTTTTTTGAGAGGGAGTCTCGCTCTGTTGCCCAGGCTGGAGTGCAGTGGCGCGATCTCGGCTCACTGCAAGCTCCGCCTCCCGGGTTCACGCCATTCTCCTGCCTCAGCCTCCCGAGTAGCTGGAACTACAGGCGCCCGCCACCACGCCCAGATAATTTTTTGTATTTTTAGTGGAGACAGGGTTTCACCGTGTTAGCCAGTATGGTCTCTATCTCCTGACCTCATGATCCGCCCATCTCGGCCTCCCAAAGTGCTGGGATTACAGGCGTGAGCCACCACGCCCGGCCTGTTTATCCATTTTTGAGTTAATTTTTATTTATGGTGTGATGTAAGCATCCAATTTAAGAAGCATCCAATTTTCTTCCTTTGCATGTTGTAATTCAGTTGTTTGGTAATCCTTTCTCCATTCCGCAGACTTTGCACACTTGTCAGAAATCATTTGGCTGTAGGTATTTGGGTTTATTTCTGGACTCTAAATTCTGTTCCATTGGTTTTGGTGTCATATCTAAGAAGTAATTCTACAAAAGGCAAGAAAAGAAATAAAATGCATTTAATAGAAACTTCTAAATAAAAAGACAAAATTTGTACCAATATATTTTACATCACCATAAATGTAAATTGAAAAGATATGACACCAGAAGTATGAGCAACAAAAAGATAACTAGATTAAATTGGACTTCATCAGAAATTAAAAACTTTTGTGCATCAATGGACAATACCAAGAAAGCCAAAGAAATCTACAGAATGGAAGAAAATGTTTACAAACTATATATCTGACAAAGGTTTAGAATATATAAAGAACTCCTACAACTCGACAAGAAAAAGACAAACAATGTAATTTGATTTTTTAAATTTTTTACTGATACAGTTGTACATATTTTGGGAGTACATGTGATATTTTGACAAATACATATAATATGTAATTATCAAACCAGAATAATCAGTATATTTATCCTCTCAAACATTTATTTTTTCTTTGTGCTGAGAACATCACAAATCTCTTCTATTTTGAAATATATAATAAATTATTGTTAATTATAATTTCCCTACTGTACTATCGAATACTGGAATGAATCCCTTCTATCTAACTGTATTTTTGTACCCCTTAACCCAGTAGTTTCCAACCTTTTTGGCACCAGGGACTGGTCTCATGGAAGACAGTCTTTCCATGGAACCGGGGGTGGGAGGGAATGGTTTCAAGATGATTCAAATGCATTACATTTATCGTGCACTTTATTTCTATTATTATTACATTTTGACATATAATGAAATAATTATACAACTCACCATAATATAGAATCAGTGGGAGCTCTGAGCTTATTTTCCTGCAACTAGACGGTCCCATCTGAGGGTGATGGGCGACAGTGACAGATGATCAGGCATTAGATGCTTATAAGGAGCGTGCACTCTAGATCCCTCGCATGCGCAGTTCACAGTAGGGATTGCGCTCCTATGAGAATCTAATGCCGCTGGTGATCGGGAGCTCAGGCAGTAATGTGAGTGATGGAGAGCGCCTGTAAATGCAGATTAATCTTCCCTTGCTTGCTGTGAGGCCTAGGTACTAACAGGCCACTGATCGGTACTAGTCTGTGGCCCAGGGCTTGGGTACCCCCGCCTTAGCCAAGTTCTCTTCACCACCTCTCCTGCTTCCCTTCCCAGGCTCTGGTAACCACCATTCTACCCTCTACCTTCTTGAGATCCGCTTTTCTAGCTCTGACATATGAGTGAGAACATGTGATGTTTGTCTCCATGCCTGGCTTACAACCCAATTTAAAAATGGGCAAAAATCCCGAAGAGACATTTCTCCAGAGATATACAAATGGCCAATAAGCACATAAAAGATGCTCAATATTGCACATCATTAGGTAAATGCAAATCAAAACCACAATGAGATACCACTTCATACCTACTAGAGTGGCTATATGTAAAAAACAAACAAAAACAGAAATACCAAAAATACAGCAGTCCCTCTTTATGCCCAGTTTCACTTTCCACAGTGTTCATAGTGTTCCTTATGCTCCCCCATGGTCTGAAAATAGGTGACTCCAGTACAATTCGATATTTTGAGAAAGAAAAAGACCTCTTCCACTCAACTGTTATTTGAGTCTATTGTTATAATTGTTCTATTTTATTATTGTTATTAATCTATGAATGCTCCTCATTTATAAACTAAGCTTTATCATAGGTTTGTATTTACAGGAAAAAAACAGTATATAGAGAGTTCAGTACTATCCACAGTTTCAGGCATCCACGGGGTGTTTTGGAATGTATCCCCTGAGGATAAGGAGAACCACTGTAACAAGTGCTGGCAAGGATGTGGAGAAATTAGTACCCTTGTATATTGCCGGAGGGAATGTAAAAATTATATGGCCACTGTGGAAAATAGTTTTGCAGTTTCTCAAAAAGTTGAGTGTAGAATTACCATATAACCCAGCACCAGTCCTAGATAGAATTAGAAAGAAAACTGCAAAAGAATTCAAAATAGAGATTCAAATGAATACCTGCATACCAATATTCATTGCAGCACTGTTCACAAGAGTCAAAAGGTGGGAGGTAACCCAAACATCTATCTATTCATACAATGGACTATTACTCAATCACAAAAAAGAGTGAACTCTGAACACATATTATAACATGGACGAAACTTAAAAACAGTATGCTAAGTGAAATAAGCCAGACACAAAAGGACAAATATTGTATGAACCCACTTTTATAAAATATTGAGAATAGCTGGAAATTCACAGAGGCAGAAGTAGATTAGAGGTTACCAGGGGCTGGAGAGAGAGAGAATTGGAAGTTATTATTTAATGGTTACTGTTTCTATTCAGAGTGATCAAATAAATAGTGGTGATAGTGGCACATTATAAATGTAATCGATATCAGGGAATTGACTTAAAATTGCTTAAATTGCAAATTTTGTTATATATATTTGACCAGAACAAAAAATAATTAAAATTTTTCCAAAATAAACTCAGATTGAATAACAAAACACAGTCTATTTACTGTTTAAGAGAGATATAACCATAATAAAAACATCAAAAGTAAAATTGAAACAAATATGGAAACATATACAAAGCAAATGTTAATAGAATAAATAAGAAAGTAGAGTTGTAATACTAACAATAAATGTTAACAGAGTTCAATTTGGAAAACAGGAGAAACAAAAGGAGATACTTCATTTTGATTTTTTAAAAACCCAATTTACAATGAAAATATTGCATAACATTGATATATGTACCAGGCCACATAGATTGGAAATATATGAAGCAAAATTTGGGGGAACTATGGGAGAAATTGACATCCACAATCATGGAAGGATATTTAAATACGCCTTTCTCAGAGATCAGTTAGTAAAAAAAAAAAAAAGAAAAAGTAGATAATGTTTGAATAATAAAATTTAAAAGCTTGATCTAGTATCTAACTGTGTATAGAAATTTGTCTCTAACAGAACAACACTTTCTCTTCAAACATACATGGAAAATTGACAACACAAATTATGCGTTAGGCCACAAAGGAAATCTCACCAAATTCCAAAAAGCAAAAATCAAAGAGGTCACATTCACTGAACACTACTGGAATCAAAGTAGAAAGTAGCAACAAAAGGCTACAGGAAAGAAAATCCATATGCCTGGATGTTGAAAACATGCTCTTAATTAATTACAGGGTTAAAGAGGAAATCAAAAGCATAATTTTGACAGAAACATTACTGACAATTTACATATAAACTGAGGGCTCTAACCAAAGTAGTAACGAGAGAAAATATATAAAAGGCCTTTATTAGAAAACTACCGAAAAATAAATAGCTAGTTTTTTAAAAGCTAGAAAAATGTGCTCAATAAACAGAAGAGGAAAGACAACATAGATTAAAGCAGAAATTAATGAAAAATAAAATATGAAATGAGTTGATTAATAAAACAAAAGATAATTTGGAAAAATTATTGAAATGGATTAAAAATGGGATGGCTAATCACAGAAATTAAGCATTTGAATAGACACTATTAGGAAGTAATTTTTACACAAAGATGAAAAATGTTAAAGTGACAGGAGAATATTATGTGCAGACTTTCAACAATCTCCTAAAATCTAGAAGGAATCGAAATGTAAGGAAAATTTAAACTGTCAAAATTAACTCAATTAAAAAGTAGAAAATATAATATACCAGTTGCCAAAATTGTAATTATAAGATATAGACAGGAGCAAATCACTTTTCTGAGGAGTTCTAACAAACCTTAAAGAGACAACTTTGTTATTTCTTCCAAAGCATAGGAAAAATGAGAAAACCAACTCCTTTTACCCATCAGACATAAGTATGATACTAAACTGGACAAAAAACAAATGACCAACAGAAAACTATTAGCAAAATTGAAAACAACGCAGTAAAAGAAAACCAAGATAAATACTAACAACTGTAAGAAACAACCCCATGGCAGGGTTTATGTCAGAAACGTCAGCATACTTCAAGATCAAAAAAACGTTCTCAGGGGCATTCACTCTATCACATAAAATTACATTATATTCGCGGAAAAATACGGAATAAAAATCATTTTGATAGATTATAAACATCTGATAAAATTTAACCCTCATTCTCAGTTTTTATAGAAAGATAACCATCTAGATTTCAATGAAAGTTGCCTGAACTTGAAAAATTTATCTCCCAAAAACCTATAGCTGACCTTAATGTAAACATAGTGGTGTCAAATTAATTGCAACCACTCTCCATTGTATGATTCCACATTGCACTGAGATCTTGGCCAATACAATAAGGAATGAAGTGATATTCTTGTCATTATTTGTATGCAATATGATCATCTAGCTAGAAAATATAGAAGAATCATTCCATCCATTATTAAAATTAATTGAATTTGACAAGGCATCTGTAGTTGACATCGACTTACACAAATCAACAAATTCTCATATGCGCTCTAACCCCCGGTTTCAGGTGAATCCTACAAACAAGAAATATAAAATATGAAATACAAACATGAAACATACAAAAAGTTATCTGTAACACACAATTATCCTAACCTAACAGGATACATTTGCGATTGAGTTTCATCAGTGTTCATTTATGTAATTATTGTATTTCCTTTGTTCAGTATATAGTTGTTTCTAATCTATAGATTGACACTTGTTTTCATCTGTGCCCAAGAAAGGATAACCCAAGGAGCTTCAAGCATGTCAAGTAATTTCAGAAAAAGTAGGAACTCAGAAAAAGAGCCACGGAGATGGCTTAGCAAGGTTGTTCACACAAAATAAGGCAGAATGGAGCTCCAATGATTAATAGATAGAGTGATCACATATAATAACCAAACAGAGAGATGGTTTAGCAGTAGTTTCTAAAATGTTACATCAGTAAATTTTGCTAATTAAGAGAACAAACCAGGCAGACAAAATCCCTCTTCTGCTAGGAGATGAAAATTCTAGCTGGCTCTACCAATTATAACAAAAGAATCCCAGGGGACACACACGTTTTAACAGTGTTAATAGACGAAGTTAATCCATCATCATGCTAGAATGACAAGTTATATAACAATGGCCAAGTAAGATTTAAAATTACATGTCATAAAAAAGAAACACACGGCAGAAAATAAAGGAAAGGAAAAAGAAAAAGGGGGAGGGAAGGAAAGGAGGGAGAGGAGAACCTCGATGTGAAAGGAGTAAATTTAAAACATCTTTTTAATGTAAGAAGAAAATGTTATATTTGAGAAGAAAATTGGGGCAGCTAATGAGTGACTCAGAATCTCCATCAGGGAAACAGCAAAATTTGGTGGTACTCTACATAAAAATCAGTTTTCTATTTCAGATCCTACAGCTTCAACCAGTTGGAAGTCACTCTTTATTTCCTTTTAGACCTGGAAAGAGTCCTCTCACTGGGGGAAGGATTGATTTCTGTCCCAAAGGTTGTTAAGAACTATATTAAATAATAATATAAAAATAACTGTAAACTAAGTAATTTAGCTCTTGGTCAGGCCAACAAATCACTTACAAAATGAGCTTTTAGCAAACTTTCTGTGGTGTGTTAACATATTTTGAGCACACCCAATCACTCTAATACATCTGGAATAGTGCAGAGTACAAATCCTGCCCCACTGACTGTAGATGTCACAAAACCATTGCCATGGAGAATGCACTTGTTTGGACCGTCTATTCTCCATGAGAGGATGGTAACTGCAATAATTCCAGCTAAGCTGAACCTCAAGCAGCCTGCTCTCAGGACCTCCTGGCCAAATACCACGCAGCCACTGGCTTATCCCAGGAGAGACAATTTTAAGGTCTCGTTTGCTCAATTACCTTCTCAAGAAAGGACTAATTAATTATTGTTGTTACTGTTGTTGTTACTATTACTGTTGATTGTTAACACTAGAAACAATGCACAGATTTGAGTAACTGGCAAAAAGAACTGTGTGCCCCTGTGCACAAAAAGTGAGGAGGGGCTCCCAAAGACCTCTCTGTACTCCCTTCTCTCCGGCTTAGAATCCGGTACCTGCAGCTTTATGCTTGTTGTTTCACCCTCCTGGGACCACTTTGCAGATGAGAAGATGCTGTGTCTGCCTCAGACCCCACTGCCCTTTCTCTGGTTCTCTCTCATTCTTTACCCAGACTTAGCCGAGGCAGGCACCACCTCCTCTGGAAATCTCTGGGGCTCCTCAAGATTCCCAGGACACCTGATATCACTGCAGTCTCACACCCACGGCACCGTGCTGGCACTGCCTGTAACTGTGCTGGCACTGCCTGTAACTGTGCTGGCACTGCCTGTAACTGTGCTGGCACTGCCTCTCACCCACATGAGACCCTAGAAGGCAGAGGCTGGGTAGGATCTATCTTCAAGCCACTTCATGCAGTATAATCTTGATTTACGATAAATATTCAGTGATTATGTATTGAGCTGAATTAAGTTGAAAAATGAACGTAAGTTTAAAAAAGAATAATCAACTCGTCTGTCTGTATTAGCTATCTCCTACTCACTCTAAAGTTCACCAAGACTTAGTTAGCAGCTAGAAGTGCCCCCAACTAATTCAGACATAGATGAACCAAAAGGACTAGTAGACTTGAAACACCAACCCCAATACCAGACCCATAGAAGATGCTTGATCATCTTGGTCACCCTCGTGTCTTTCTGGTCATTTACCCATGAGCCATCCTCCCATCCATCACGGCGCCTTCCAGGTTCTTCTTGGGCTTACTCCCTGTTTCTCCAGACCCACAATTCTTCCGTGTCTATCTGAATTCTCTCACTCCAGCTGTCACAGATTATCTACTACCAAATTCTCATTTCTGAAAACGCATTCTGATTTATCTCTCTTCATTTCTTCTCCATGTTCAATTCTTATCTCTGTGTCTCTCTCTCTTTTTTTTTTTTTTTTTTTTTTTTTCCTGAGATGGAGTCTCGCTCTGTCACCCAGCCTGGAGTGCAGTGGCATGATCTCGGCTCACTGCAACCTCCATTTCCTGGATTCAAGAGATTCTCCTGCCTTAGCCTCCCAAGTAGCTGGGATTACAGGCATGTGCCACCATGCCTGGCTGATTTTTGTATTTTTAGTAGAGATGGGGCTTCACCAGGTTGGCCAGGCTGGTCTCGAACTCCTGACCTTGTGATTTGCCCACCTCGGCCTCCTAAAGTGCTGGAATTACAGACATGAGCCACCACACACAGCCGCTCTTAGCTCTGTTTCATCTTCTGATTTCACCATTAGGTCCCAACACTAAACGGAAGGTTTATCTGCAGTGAATCCCCATGTCCTCAAAAAAGGAAATTCTACTGCGCAACAAGAAGCAGAATGGCAGTGACGACAGCTCTTAATGCAGCCAGCACCACTTTCCTCAAAATGAACAGTTATAGCAGGTTTGATCACTGAGGGAAAAGAAGGGCTACACAGGAGACAGAAAGAACAGTTAGTTGCCTTAGCAATAAACACCAGACATAGAGGCAACAACTAATGTTGCACGTTACCGCGAACCATACCGTGAACCACGGCAAAATCTTTCCAGCTCAAAGTCCAGTATGGTTAGAAATACCAAATTGTGCAGCCCATATAGAATTTGGCAATATTTAACAAATATATACATGCATTCATCCTTAACTCCAACAATCCCACTTAGCCTAAATATACATTTCAAATAATACCAACAATCATATGCACTTTGTGATGTCTTGAAGTGTTATTTGACTTCACAAAAGATACCAAAGAGTCATAGGAAGACGTAGGGTATAACCTGTGTTATAGACACATGGTGGAGTACTATGCAACTGTGAAAAAGAACAAGGAAGAGTTCTATGAACTGATGTGGAGTGAATTCCAGAAGATATTGTAAAGGTTTTTAAGGCAATGTGAAAAATAGCATAGGTACACGCTATGTGGCAAAAAGAGAAAAGGAGAAATAAGAAAACATGGCTGTATATTCTCATCTTCACCAACAGGAGCACAAAGTGCAAACTAGAAAACAATAATGTTAGTTATCTACAGGACGTGGGGAGAGATGGCGTAGAAGGGGTGTGAGAGGAAGTACACCATTTATAAAATGTTTGACTTTTAGAATCGGTATTCTTCAGAAATGTCTATGTCATAAGAGACAAAAAGGCTATGGAAATATGCTAGACATACAAGTAAATACAGTAATTTATTGATGAAAATACTGTAAAAATTATTGAATCAATTGATAAAATCAGAATGTGGAGGGTAGATAAAAGCATCACAATTATGTTGAATTTGCTGGTGTTGAGAACTACATTGTGTTTATCTGCAGGAATGCCCGTATTCTTAGGAAATACTTAATAAATTGTTTAGAGTTAAAGGACCATAGTGTATGGAACATATTATGTATTGGTTCAGGAAAAAAGAGAGAAAGCAAATACAATAGGTGAATTCAGGCACAGAGTGTATGGGAATTCTTTGTAATACTTTTTTTCTTGTCACTTTTCTAAAGTTTCACACATAAAATTAAAAGACAAATGAACAGAGAAGAGGGAATCTGTAAGATTTTCTTTCTTTCTTTTTTTTTATTTTTTATTTTTGGAGTCACAGACCCTACTCTCCAATAAATACTCTTAGAATGATAATAATATGTAACTACCATTTATTATGTACCTACTATGTGCCAGATACTGGACTAGTGATTTTACACATATTTTCATTTATATTCATAACAATCATACAGTGCAGGCTTCCTATTTTCTGCACTATTTTGTATTACTTTTATATCATCTTCCAATGTCTGGAACAACTACAGTTATTTGTAGCTTTATATTAAAATCTTGATTCTAATCACAGATATGTAGATGTGCCCCCAACCTATTAAAATAAAGAAGTATTGCAACCCATTAGCTGATTCTCAATGATAAGCAGCAATAGATAACCATGTAGCTAAGGCCATTATTTTTCCCTCTGCCATCCCCAACTTCTAAGCCTATATACCAAGCCCTATTTTTTGTTAAAACCTTTCATTTTAACTGTACACATTAAAAACTCAGAGATAACCATGTTTTCTATTCGTGGCTTTCTCTCCCTAATCTCCAGGAAGTTATTAAAAACTGTATCAGTAGTACCTTGCATTCGATTATTCTATTACACTAAAATATTTCCTTTCAAAAATCAGAAGTTGCATTCTACCTCCTTCTAGCAAATTGCAAATGAAGCTGGTAATTTGAAAAGCTTAACATGAAACACATTGGGATAAATGTGCTGTCAGGAAAAAAGAGAAAGATGGGTCTAGGAGAAGCCAACTATATTCTAACATCTAGTTTCCTGCTTCTACTCAGGACTGCAGCTTAACACAAATCTTTAAAATCCTCCAAGACAAGGCCGGGCGCGGTGGCTCACGCCTGTAATCCCAGCACTTTGGGAGGCCCAGGCTGGCAGATCACGAGGTCAGGAGATCAACACCATCCTGGGGGCAGATCACGAGGTCAGGAGATCGAGACCATCCTGGCTAACACGGTGAAACCCCGTCTCTACTAAAAATACAAAAAAATTAGCCGAGCGTGGTGGCGGGCGCCTGTAGTCCCAGCTACTCCGGAGGCTGAGGCAGGAGAATGGCCTGAACCCGGGAGGCGGAGCTTGCAGTGAGCTGAGATCGCACCACTGCACTCCAGCCTGGGCAACAGAGCGAGACTCCATCTCAAAAACAAACAAACAAACAAACAAAAAATCCTCCAAGACACATCATTTCCTACTTCCATAGTTATCTTTTAGCCAGGTTTAAGTGTATCAGGAAAAAAAAAAATTAACTTAGTTCTGAGGAATATCTCTACTTCCTTAGTTGAGGAGATTAAGTCAGTTTCCTCTACTTTAGTACAGCTTTTAGGTAACTGATTATGTGATTCATTATTTATGGTGCTGATAATATAATTTATTATTTGACCACATAATTATCACTCAGTGATCAGCAATGAATAGAAAAATGAAATCTCTGGTTTCAAAGATTTTGTTATATTAGCAATAAGGATAATCAGTTTAACTCTCCGACCCCAGGAGACAGAAAACTTCAGATAAAATATATTGTGAAATAATAAACCTTAGCATTTTTGTCTGCCATTAAGCTTTGCAGTCGTCTTGCTAGATGAGAACCCCTATGCTTTACAGATGAAAGTGCTGAGGCACAGAGAGAAACTATGACACCCTAAGTGCCCAAAGGGGCTGGCATTGGAGTTTCCCCTCCGTGGGGCTGTAACTGACCACCGCTGCCTCTGCTTCTGACACCTAGAGTCATTATGCTCCATAGAGAACATGTAAGCTAGCTGTTCGTCATGCAAAATCTTTAGGAAGTGACATTTTCTCTTTCTGCATTATACTTCCTATTTAGTATACTCTATACTTTTTAAAAACACTGGAATAGAACCACTACTTTAATTTTAAATTAGATGCACTAATGAATTGCAACCCCCAGGTCAGGTCTTACGTCCTCCAAGGGAACTTTCTAACCACATGCTTTTCCTCCTTGCTAGCTGGTACTCAATGTGTGCTTGGTAAAAGACTGAATGACCAATGAGTGAAAGGCCCAGAAAAAACTCCCAAAGACAGTGCAATCACCCTGGATAATCCTCTTCCGAATCCAGGAATTCAGACTTATGGCTTGCCTTCTCTAAGCCTGTCACGCTGCAGAGGCCCTTGTTAGAGAAATGGCTGTGGACAAGTGGCTATGGCTCCCTCCACAGAAAGCTAAAGACCCTTCCCAGTGAAGTCAACTATCATAAGCCATATCTGTCCACCTGAGCAAGTGACCAGCAGGTCGATAGATCACTGGACCATCTCCAGGAGAAGAAAAGAACACAATGACTTTTGAAGGGCATGCTAGTCAAAACCATGCCTCCTTACAGCCCTGAAAGTCCCTCACCCTCTCCACTCGCTGATCTAGTCTATATCTCTGTTCTTTCTGATAGGCCTTCTCACTCTCTGGACTGTTTTCACTACATGTATAACCAAGCAGAGACTTCATTATTTGAGACTCAATAGGTTTGACTCTCTGTGGGCTTTCCCCAATTCCTCTGAGAATTGAGAAATAGAAGATTTTTCCCTCTTCTCCTATAATTAGTGCTACCTACACATTGCAGTATGGTTTTTGGTCTATTATTTTACCAAATTTCCAAGTCTTTATGTAGAAGATAATGATAAGAAATGATATCTTATCCCTTGCCTCCACTTGCTGAAAACATCAGATATGCACCCCCACACACACACCCAAAACACCCCCTTACTCAATACTACACACTCTTCAACAGGCTCATCTCAGAAAGAATGAATAATCTTCTCCCCAGAGAGCACCATGTCAAAGCCCATGAAGCATTGCTCTTCTCTTACCTCAGTCAACAAAAGGAGCCTAAGACTCATCCAAGGATTCATGACCTCAATGCTTGACAAGTGCCCCAAGCTGACCCAAACTCCCACCGTTCCCTAATCCCCTAAACTTGATAACAGACCGTGAGTTCTGGAGGGCAAAGCCTTCCCTATCTTCTCACTCTCACTGACCATTCCCTTCGCCTTATCCTAAATGGAAGCTCTGTCTCCCTGATGACCCTACATCCCTGTAACCCTCTCTCAAGTGGGAGTCGTGTTTCTTTCACAGCTGTGTCCCCTGGGATAGGCTTCCTCTTACACTTCACAGTTACTTCCACACCATGTTCTTCCCTTCTCTCTATGACCCCTAGCCCCTCTAAAGCATGTTCTATCAGATGGTAGCCCATCCCCTGTCCCTGTACCAAGCACCTGCCCCCCTCCTGGTCACTTCCCCTCATTCAATGTGGATTCTATCCCCTGGACTGCTGTTTTTCTCTTCACTATCACTCCTATGACGATTCTTGGTGGTTACAAAACCTTTGATCCATCTATCCACTATCTGGCCTCTCATTTTCCTTATCTTTTCACTGGCAGTGAGTTCGTTTTCTACCCCATGTCAGCCCTTCATCCCCAGAATAGTAATTGATTATTGAGTTATGAAACCAAGTTTTGTATTACATTAAACGAAATAAAATATAAGAGGAAATGTCAGGGTGTATTGCCTGTAATAAGGACAGGAATTATTTCATGAAACTTTGCCTCAATTACATATATATATATATATATATATACCAGGTCATGATATAAAATGTATCTCTCTTATGTTGAGTTATGATCAAAACAATTCTGAAACCACTGCTGTAAACATACTCATTACCCATAACTGCACCTCATTCAGTGTTCCCATGGCAAGCATCTCACCCGGTAACCACCACCTTCTCTCTCTTGCTCACTGTCTCTAATATCCTAGCTCCAAAAATTCTTCAGTCACACCAAAGCTTTCAACCCATTAGCCCCGACCTTTTCTGTATCCTTTGTTCATCTCAGGTACTCATTTCCCTCCTTGCCTGGTAGCAGTGGCTGCCCACCACATGCTGAGATCTTCAAGGACAAAAAACATCCCAGTTAACTTTTTATCCCTGATATCAACACTGTGCCTGGCACAAAGTAGGTGTTCAGAACATCTTTGTTAAATTAACAAGGCTGTTAAATCTACAAGACTGGGTCCTACTGAACAGGCAGATAAAAGCCTCTATTATTTGTGTTTAATTTTGTTTATCATTGGACGCACACACCGGTTAATCTCCTCTGTCGGTACTTCTCTAATTTCTGCTTTGCAAGGTTTTATTCCCACAGTTTTCATTCAGTAAAGTCAAGGCCACAGAGATCCTCAATATTCCGCTACACCATGAGGGAAATTGCAGTGAGTGAGCAATTTCAGCCATAACTCTCCGATCATACACCTAGACTGAGAGAAAGGAAACCCTCAACATCTGTCAAAAGATTAATAATTTTTTATATACAGCTCAAAGCTGTCAAGTATAGTTCATTAGAATAATAAATCTATTAAATCTTGAAAGGATTAACATCTCATTATCTCACCCTTGTTATAAGAATGAAGGTTTTATTATCTTGATGACTTGAAATAACCCTTCCCACGTAATGCATTCTCCTCACTTCCTCCCCCACCCCTCACAGTTAGGCTTTGACATAATTTTTTTTAAGTTGGGCATTATCATTTTAAGAGAGCATCAGAATGTCAATCCTGGCTATGGGAGGTTGATGGAAGACTTTGTTTTAAATAATTCTTCACATGTGATTCATTCGTGATTGTACACTTTCTTTCCTTAATACTTTTACTATCACATCTGGCATTTAATCATTTAAAACTCAAACCAAGATGCAGAACGTGGCAATGAAAAAGAGCCCTGGATTACGAGTCCAGAAGCTCCTCCCTGGGGAGGTGGGTGTCTCCATTACAGACTCACTGGGGGAGCCTTTTCAGTTCCCTGCTTGGAATATTCCTTTGCCTTATTCAAAACTGAGCACCAACAGCTCCCTTATTCAAGTCTTTGTGGATCCCTCTAGGATAGCAGACTCTTTTATATGCCCTCATTCAATCTTAAAATCTTAAAACCTCAAAAATAAGTAAAATACCTATAAGTATATTTATCACATTTTCCTGCAGTCTTTTTTTCCACTCAATTTAGTGCCTGGCACATAGTAGGTTCACAACATATTTGTCGAAGGAATAACAGAAAGTGTCTCTCCTAATTGACTCTAGTACATAGTAGGTACTCAATACTAGTATTGATTTAATTGAAGAATTTGGGATAGAACTTTTGTTTCTATTTTGTGGGGAAATCTAGAAATCAGGGTGATTTCATAACTCATTCCAGGCCATAGAGGTAATAAGTGCTGGGGCTGGGATTTGAACACAGGTCTGCCTAGCTTCAAGCACTCACCCATTCTGCTGCGTCAGTCTTCCTCCACGTGAGCCTCTGGTGTCTCTCTGTGTCATCAGAGGCTGCATAAATGTTATCGACTGGCTGCTTGACTTGCACCCATTGGAATGTCATCAGGGGCACCAATTGCGCACATCAGATGAGGCAAAATATCACTGAACTTACTGCTGCTCCTCTTTGGACAGCTGACTACTGAGTGCAAACCCTTCCCTAGCACATCTCAGAATGTACTTAAAAAAAGGTAGAGGACACTCTCTTCCCTCAGGGAATGTATAGATTAAAAGCCGTTGAAAGAAAGAAGACACGCACTCTGCTCACAACGACCTCATCTCACCACAGTCTCCACCCAAAGGCATCAAGAAAAGAAGCATCAGTGGTACTTCTAATGACTTCTCTGGATCCCAGAGATGGGCTGCTCAATCAATGTTGCTGAAACCGACATGGCCATTACATGTTTATTAGGAAGATAACATCATTTCGTTTTACCTTGTCAGGTAATTTTGTATCTAACACAGAGATGGCATAGAAACAATAACGAACAGCTGGAGAGGAGAAAAATGGCTATGTCACCCCATTGTGTAACATCCTAAGGACAAAGCCAGTCTCCAAAACAGATTGCAGACTCCGCTTGAAAAGCTGCTGGTTTGCCCCAGTTGACTGATTTTCTTTGTTTGTTTCATTTTGTTCAGACTTGATAAAGGCGTCATCAATTATCACTCCACCCCCCACCCACCCAAACTCTGTCCTTCTAAATCACACAGACTTGCCCAGCACAGGCCATGGATGGGCACCTTGTTCTCAGAAATCACATAGTTTTTTTTTGAGTTGGCTTCTTTGAAACCAAAGTATTCATTCTCCTTGAGGCTGATTGAATTATGCCCTTCTAATTCCTCCATGTCTGTCCTCTGAGTTTGTCTGTTGAGTTTTAATTAAGACATTTTGGAAAGTTTTATACTCCTCTTTCAAATAGCAGCTTAGCCTGATATAAGCTCCCAACCGTGGTCACCCTGGTCAACTAGACTTACGGTAGTGAAACAGGACATCTTTCTAGGTGTCAGTTTCATTCTTTTCCATTTGCAAATGATACATGATGAGCCTTTGTCTATGCGGCTAATTGTTTATTCCCAAATAAATTCTTCTGCTGTCAAAGTTTAGAAAATCAAATAAGACCCTTTAGACAACCCAAGAACTTGACCTTAGCAATATTACTTTTTCCTTGTTCTTACCAAAAACTTTTGATATCAATGTTTTGTTTTTAATCTGATGTATTTAAAAGAGTTAATATTTTTAACTGGAGTTTCCAGTTAAAGACGGTGGAATAAAGTCTGTCTATTCCAATTTTCTCTTTGAAAGTTAAGAGGAAACAACAATAAGAATAAAAATGAAAATTGAAGAAAAAACTCTGTTCCTGTTGGCACATGTAGAAAACATCTAAGGATGCAAACCCAGTTGCTAAAATAAATTATTCTCTTTATTTTTCTCTGATAGGTAAGGCCCCACTCAACAAAGTGGTGAAAAAGTAGTCCATACTGATGGCAAATAAGCATATGGAAAGATGCTCCACATCATATGCGATCTTAGAAATGCAAATTAAAATAGCAATGGGATACCAATACATACTTACTAGAATGGCTAAAATCTAGAATACCGAGAGCACCAAGTCCTTGCTGGGATGTGGGAATGCAAAATAATATAACCACTTTGTGAAACACTTTGGCAGTTTCTTACAAACATACTCTTATAGGATCCAGCCATTGTGCTCCTTGGAATTTACCCAAAAGAGTTGAAAACATGTCTACACAAAAACTTGCATGCAGATGTTTATAACGGCTTTATTAATAATTGCCAAAACTGGGAAGCAAACAGGGCATCCCTCAGTAGGTGAATAAATAAACTGTGGTATATGCAGACAGTGGAATATTATGCAGTGCTAAAAAGAGTGATCTATCAATTCATGAAAAGACATGAAAGAAATTACAGTGTACATTACTAAGTGAAAGAAGCCAGTCTGAAGAGTCTACATACTATATAATTCCAACTGCATGACACTCTGGAAAAGGCAAAACTATGGAGACAGTAAAAAGAGCAGTGGTTGCCAGAGACTGGGAGGAGGGAGGGTTGAATCAGTGGAGCGCTGAGGATTTTTAGGGCAGTGAAACGAACCTGTATGACTAAAATGGTGGACCCATGTCGTTACACATTTGCCTAAACCTACACAATGCATAGCACGGAGAGTGACCCCTCATATAAACTATGGACTTTTTGATGACAATGATGTGTCAATGTAGGTTCAGCAATTTCTTTTTTGTTTTGTTTTGTTTTATAAATTCATTTTTTAACTAATAAATAATACCTGTACAAATTCACGTGGTAAATGGATACGTGATGTTTCAGTACGTATACATTCTGGTCGGGGAGGTCAGTGTGGGAAGAGACTCAGAATGTGTGGGGGGAGGGTTATGTGAAAAATCTCTGACGCTTCTGCTGAATTTTGCTGTGAACCTAAAACTGCTCTTAAAAAATAAATCTTTAAAACAATTATCATTAAATATGAATATGCCACATTTTGTTAGTCCATTTATCAGTTGATGGATAATAAATACTCTTTAAAATTATCATTGTCTTTATGTTTCTCTAACAATTAAAACCCCAGGCAGTGAAGTGGTGGGAAACTCATCTCAGTTGGCTCTGGTTTCTCTCAGACGTTTCCCTTCATGTCCAAGTTCCAAGGTTTGTGTAGTACCCAGGATGTGAGTGCGTGCATCGTCTTGTGTATAGGAGATGGAGAAGCAGGGGGAGACACCTAGAAGTGAATTCATCTGTCCACAGAGGAAATGATTACTCCCATGTCTCAAAGATTCTCAGTCATGGAGACACACAGGATGCTGCTGCTAGGGGACCCTGTGCCCATTTGTGCATTTTCATCCGGCTCTTCTGATGCTCCCCTGTGACTCCTAAGGGCATGGCCAGCATGTTGAGTTCGCCATTGCTGTTCGGCACCAGGCAGCACACCCTAGAGGAGGTCGGTCACTTTCCTCAGCTCTGTGTGGGAAAGAGGCATACATTTTCCCTGATCTTGAGTCCTCTACTGCTCCTGGGTCTTGCTGTCCGCTCAGGACTCTCGTGAGGAAGTGGGGCACAGAGCCCCTTTCTCCAGAATGCATAAACTCTTCTCTCTCAGCCAGTCTTCTCAGCCTCATCAGTTCCCAGCTCCTGGGGAAATGGTTTCTAGCCTGGAGAGAGGGTGGAAGGATGTGGAGCTCGTTATTCCCCTTCCTTAATCTTTTCCTCTAATGCTTTGGGCTTCTGGAACATAAAAGCCAAAGTCTTCCAGACAGATATATAAAATTTCTATTAATATGCAAGTCATTTATAATAATGCAATAAGAAATATATAGTGTTTTTTAAGATTCATCCAAGTCATACATGTATCTATACTTTAATTCGTTTTATGGCGAAATGACATTTCATTGTATGGATATGCCACATTTTTGTTTGTCAATTTATCAGTTGATGGAAATTTGGGTTGTTTTCACTTTTTGGCTATTGAGTCCTGCTATAAACATTTGTGTACAAGTTTTGTTTGAAAATATGTTTTCAATTTTTTTGTATATATGCCTAGGAGTGGAACTGCTGAGTCATGTACTAACTAAAAAAGGCATACACCAAAGGCTATGTACTGTATAATTCTATTTCTTTCTTTCTTTCTTAATTTATTTGAGACAGAGTTTCGCTCTTGTTGCCCAGGCTGGAGTGCAATGGCACCATCTCGGCTCACCACAACCTCCACCTCCCGAGTTCAAGCAATTCTCCTGCCTCAGCCTCCCGAGTAACTTGGATTACAGGCATGTGCCACCACACCCGGCTAATTTTATACCTTTAGTAAAGATGGGGGTTCTCCATGTTGGTCAGGCTAGTCTCGAACTCCTGACCTCAGGTGATCCACCCACCTGTAAAATTCTGTTTAAATGGAACATCCAGTATTGGCAAATTGAGAGAGGCAGAAAGCAGATTAGTGGTTGTCAGGGCCTGGGAGGAGGGGGAAATTGGAAGTGACTGCTTTCAAAGGGATGAAATGTTGTAAAGTTAGATAGTGGTAAGGGTTGCACAATGCTGTGAATGTCCAAAATGCCATGAAACTGTATACTTTAAAATGGTTCAAATGGTAAATTTTAAACAGTCAAAAAACATAAAGATATAATGTCTTATATAATATATACTTGTACATGATATAAAATATATTGTATATACTATAACATGTGCACTCTACTTATATAACATAAAACTATGTAAAGTTTTATACTTATATAAATGTACCATTTTTATATGGATATAATACATAAATATAATGTATATACATACAAAAATAGCCCCCAAATAGCTACAACCCTAACCCACAGTCGATGAAAACTAGGCATAACAATTTGGTGAAATGTGGATAAAATTATGAGAACACCGATTCAACTTTTGGAAAAAAGTGACAGATAAGTTGTTGATTAGCTCATTTCTCATAACAAGAACCCAATGATTACTGCTTAATACTGAAAACCAAGAAATATAAATTTGAGTATATTATTTAAAGTATAAAAATAATCATATAGGGACTTATGGTGAAGTCATGGTACTTGGAAAGAGACAGAAGTTAGAAAATGAAAGGTAGGGGTGGGGTTCCCCTATAGAAAAGAAGCAGGTCAAGAGTCAAAGGTCAGAAAAAGTAAATGGCAGTAAAAGGAAATACATATGCACTAATAAATTTGACTTTCATAATGGGACAGCAATAGATACTGCCAGAGTTTCATAGCTGAAGAATATAGGGTTAAATGTATTATTATCATTTAATAAGTTTCATTCACTCCTTCAGTTTCATAGCTGAAGGAAAATAGGGACAAATGTATAGATAAAAAATAATAACAACAAAACGGAAACAAACAGCAACAATATCAATAACAAAATTGAAAACAGAACATAAACTTTCTAGGCTCTCAGACAGAATACACGCCCATGCCCAAAGCAAAGAAAACACAAACATGTGCCACAATGCAGAAAACACTAAAAGCAGAGGTTAAAAGAATACACCAAATACAACTGTTATATCAATAAATGTTAATAAGATGAACTCATTTTTTAAAAGAAAATATTTCTCAGATTTCATAAAGCATGAAATCCATCCACATGCTATACTCAGGAGACACAAATAAAAGACTCAGAAATTTTGAAAGAGAAGTGACAGATAGTAACAGATTATACAAGCAAATGGAAACAAAATGAAATCAGGAGTCAACTATTAATATTAGTCCTAGCTGCATGCAAAGCATAAAGTAATAAGTGAAATGAAGTGTACTTAATAATGATGGAAGGTGCAATCCACAGTAAAGATCTGTCATAAATCTTCGCACAAGAAAACATAAACATTTATGAAGCAAGAACAACGAGAGAGAGATGGAAGTACAGAACCGGTTAAGATTTTTTCTCACCGGTCTCCAGCCATCAAAAATAAAGTAGAACAAAATAAAATATTAGAGCTTGAAATCACTTAATTAATATGTTAGATGTAATAGACATATCAGGCTGTACATTGTGAAACTAGAGCATATAATCTTCTTTTCAGATGCCTGAAGAACGTTATTTTTAACTGGTCGTATGTTTTGCCACAAGAAAGCTTCAACATACACCCCAAATCGGCCTCTTATATACATTTTCAGATAACAGTTAAAAAATTTAGAAGTTAATAATGCAAATAGACAAGAAAAATATCAAACCACTGATGTTTCTGAAAACTTTTTAAAAATAATCTTTGGCTGAAAAGGAAAATCAAAAGTCAAATTACACAATATCTAGGAAATATGAATATTGATTGCACTAAGTATCAGAATTTTAGTGCTGCAGCCAGCTAACAGCATTGTAGGAAAATTCATAGCTTTAAATATTAAATTTCTAAATAGAAAGTAATTTAAATAATTGAGTTAATCATTAAAATTAAAAAGATGAAGAGGTAAACAGTAAAATAATCCAAAGAAAGCAGAGTGTAGAAAGTAATTTGGAAAAATTAAAACAACAAATTAGTAGAACAAAAAAATACTATTAAATAAGTAAATGGATCCAAGAGCTTTTCTTCTTGAGAAAAGAAATGTATATAAAGAAACGAAACAATAAAATATAAACATACAGCATTAGAAATGAGAACTGAGAAATAGTCACATATACAGAGGAAAGTCAAATGAATCATGAATAAAAGCTTTGTTCATCCCTAAATAAAAATGTTTGCAGATTGGATGCGATGAGTATTAACCTAAGAAACTGTAAATAAACCATTCTCCCTTACAAAGGACAAAACATCTAACAGATCAATTACTACAGGAAAATTTGAAAAAAGTTGTCATAGAATTACCTCCCCCCAAAGAAACAAAATTATTTGTAACAAATGAAAAAATACATAACTTCACTCCAAATTAAAACAGAGAACATTAAGATTAAAATGAAACACAATTTCCAATTAGCAGAAGGCAAAGATTAAACTATTGGCTCATTTAGTGTGGAAGGCCTTCTGATACTCCGCTGTAGTGTATGAAAGTGACAAAACCTCTTCAGAGTGCAACATGGTAATAATTATAATTTTAAATATTCATTTTCTTTGACTCCAAAATTCTGCTTCTAGTAAATTATCCTGCATATATAGCCCCTAAAGTATAAGAAAATAGGTATGAAGGTGTTAAATAAAGTATCATATGTAACCAAAAAGAAATCATTAAAGTTCCCATGATTAAGGAAATAATTTAACAAATTAAGATCGATCCAAACAAACAATGGAATATTACAAGAATACTGCCGATATTGACTAGAAGCAAGTTGGAGAAGATGCTGGCAAGATTATGTTTCTTGATCTGGGTGCCAGTGACACGGGTATGTTCAGTTTGTTAATGTTCATCATGTTATATACTTATGTGCACTTTTCTATACATCATATCTCCCTTCATATCATATTAAAGTTGACCCTTGAACAATATGGATTCCAACGGCACAAGTCCACTTACATGTGGATTTTTTTCAACCCATTACGCATATCCACAGGATGCAAAATCAGGGCACACAGAGGGCCCTCTTTTTGTGGGTTACCCAGGGCTGACAGAAGGACTTGAGCATGCACGGATTTTGGTATTTAGGGGTCCTGAAACCAATCCCAAGAGACTACTGTATGTTGCAGGGATCAGCAAACAGTTTCTTAAAAGGTCAGACAGGAATACTTCAGGCTTGTGGTACGTACAGTCTCTGTTGCAACTACTCAACCCTGTCATAGAAGTGCAAAAGCAGCCATAGGAAACAGTAAATAAATGGATGTGGCTGTGTTCCAATAAAGCTTTATTTAGAAAAACAGGCAGTAGATCTGTAGCCATAATTTGACCACTCCTTTTATATGGTATAGAGAAAATATATAGGCTACACCATATAATCACCTAAAAAATTTTTCAAAAAGCAGAAAGTGCTTCCATATTTGTTCATAGAGTTTTTTAAAAGAATCTAGGTCAGAACAATGCTATCTGCTATACTCCTGTTTCTGTTCTAAAAGAGAGGATTGATATATAAACTTAATACTTGTGTGTTTATCTGTGCACAACATGCAAGGAACATGTTGGGTATTGACAAGGCTCCACTCCAAGTGGTCATCCTTGAGTGGGATTAGGCACCGAGCTTGGAGAAAGACTAAATTTTCACAATGTATGTGCAGGAATTATTTTCATATATAATTATCTTAAGTCTTAGGATCATTGATTTTGTAATAGTTTGATCAGTTTGGTCATACATATAGATTTATCTACTCAAATTTGATTTCCTAAAAATCATCTTTTTTTCATCAGGACCAAACAATTTAGGATTACAGCTTTTTTACCTGTATGTGTATGTAAATTCATCCATCATGTAATGGGAAAGAAAAACTCTTCGAAAACAGGTTTCTAATAGTAATTTGTTTCATAAACGTATTTTCCTCTTTACTTATTACAACACATTAAAATTTTATTATCTCAAAGAAAACTAACACCATTTTTTTTCAATTAATATTTGGGATTTCCATGGAGAGGTGTATGAACAAAGTAAAAAAAGAAGAAAATTTTAAAGGGGATACAGTGTCCATTAACAGCTATTTTTTAGTAAGCCACAAAAGATGAATGTTGTATTTTATTTATTTCAAGGTTATTAGGATAAATCCCGTTATTAAAAAACCAGGACATCATTGACATATAATAAACTTCAATCATACATTTTTGTAATCACCACAGTATAGAAAATCCTTTCACCCTAAGTAGACCCTTCAGCATCAGAGAGAGGAGAGACCTCAGGTCAATTAAGGGAGAGATCTGGGCAGACAGCAGGTGCAGAAAATATACTTAAATATAAGGTCCATGAGTCTAACATGTGAAAAACAAGAGCCTTGAAACCTAAAAATACTTGGGGGCCAATTTGTGTGTGCGTGTGTGTGTGTGTGTGAGAGTGTGTGTGTGTGTGTGTTAAATGGTTAGTTGAAGGCTTAATGGAAGATGCAGATATAGAATACACCTACATAGGGATAAGAATAGTTCAGACAAAGGTTAATGTTGGGAACACATGCCTGGGTGACAGCAGTAGTTAGAACCAAGGATTCACAGTAACAAACAAGGCCATATGTTCTTCTTTATGAAAGTAAATGTCTCTTTTCTTAAATATTTAAACAAGAATGCTCTCACAGCATTCTTTAAGTTTCCCAGGGATTCGCTGAAAATTCTAGATCATTAGAGCATAGGAATAGATACAATTTTAAAAAAATAAATAAAGATGTTAGTGAAGTTGCCATCTATTCTGCAGGCTTTCCCCTTTTTCCAATCTGTTTCGTGGGCTCCTTGTGTCATAAAATGCTCGTGGGACTCCAAGGTATTGTAGTTCTTTACTAGTCTCTGTGGGAGGAAATTAAATATATAGTTATAAACTGCAGAGATTTAATTGAAGATACCCACAAAACATTTTCTCCAGTGAACCTAATCTTTTTATCTTTAACTTAACGAGAACACATCCTGTCTGAACTCTCAAGGGGGAACAGACTCATGTGCATGAACTACTGATGATTCTGGCAGAATTATAGAAGTCAAGAATATCTGCAAGACGTTAATGGTCTTTGGACTTATTGTTCCACCATCTGTTCTCTGCATTAAAGGGAGATCTTGGACCTCAGCCTAGACTCACTGAAGTGTTCCCCTCCATACTAACCCAACTTAATTTGTTAGGTCACAAAAGTTGTGTGTTTCTAATCAACCAGCTCTTAGATCCCCCAATCATTGCTAAACCTATCCGTGTATCTATGATCTGATAAAGCTTCTAAATTTCTCTATTCTAGGGTTAGAGACATTGGATGAGAGGAGAGGAAATCTCAAGTACCTTTGACATTTTTCAGTTTATGTGGAATAATAAAGGGTTACATTTAGTAGTTTTCCATCTCTTTCCACGGCCAGTTATCTTCTAAAATGCCCCCAAGATGGAACGTTACCCTACATTATCAGGGTAGATTCTTCTAACTTTCCATTACTGCCCAAATCTCTCTTAGACTAAGAACACTTAAAGTAATAAGCATCTATTGAGCACTTCCTAACTCTACCTGCTCTGCAAGGATTAGATTTAATCCTAGCTTCAGATTTATGAAATATGTGCCATGATTGTCCCTTGCTTCTCAGATGAAATGAGCTGGGCAGCACAGAGAGGTGAGCTAAATGCACCCAGCCAGTCAGCAGTGGAGGTGGAGTTTGAAACCCAGCAGCTGGACTCCAGCACTGCACTGTCTCTTCTCCTAACTAGGTCTAGGAGTGCTCAATATTATAAAGTATTGCCAAATACACATGGATGGAATCTGGTCAAGTTTTGCCTTGTTATGCAAAACTTGTAGGAAAGGGCTCTATTTATTTGTATGCATTATTTAAATGATCCAATCAATTGCAAACAAGTGGTGTCAGATAGGCATATTTTGCACTTTTAATTTGCCCCTGCAATTTAGTTAATACTCTGAATTTACCAGGCAAATGCTTTCTTAATTACTATAACTGCAATTTATTGATTACCGACTATGTCCCCCTCTTTCCTACACTATCTCTAACCACAAGATATTTATACTCCTTTAACAAATATGGGAACAAGGATTGGGGTCACTGGAATTTTCCCTGCAGCAACTTTAACAGAAACCACCTTTGCTATTTTTTTAAGTTGAAAAAACCCTGATCCATCTTCAAACAATATATATCTATCCTGCTGGAACTGATTCATGTGTTTACTGAAATAACAAATTGTTCTGCTGCTGCATGACAAAAATAATTCCTGTTTCTGGTGCTTTAAAGCCCACCAGATATTTAATACTATTGTACATTCATCTAATTTAAACAATTCATTACTGCTCTCCCAGGTTCCACTTGGGCTCATTTTGATTGAAAACTGCAAGAGTTCACAGTCCAAAAGGAAACTTTTGGCTCCTTATTTTGAAAGTCTTTGCTCATAGCATCAGCCAAATTCTTTATAAATACTTGCTCATTTCTCATAAGAGAATTTTTCATTTGACATATGCACAGTTTAATGTATTAGGCGTGGTATACTATGACATGTTTAAATTGTACATGGAAACTACTCAGTTGGAATTATATTCTACAATGCATTGGTCTGTTCCCACCAATCAGTATTCATGAAGTTGGAAGGAAGTATAGACAGTAAATTACGGTTTATAATGAGATCAGTCACTCCAAGTATTAACACCCAAGGCTATGGAGCCCTGACCATTATATGTACTGATAGCTTCACGTATGCATGGAGAACTGAAATGGAATATCCCTCTGTCATTCCAGGGATGAATCCCACCATGTAACCTAAAGGAGGTAATTTTTGTAGGTGCTCTCCCCTATAAAAATTTACCTTTCCTCACTACCACTTACCCTGAGCATGAGGCACTAAGGTTTAGGAGTTGGATCAATAATCATCTATGTGGTCTTTTAAGGGCAATTGAATCTGAAACTCTGAGCTTAGGTCCGATGATATTCTGAAACTCCTTTCTGCTGAGGACTATTATATTTTTGAAGCTACTCACTTGACAAGGAGAAAGTGTATCTCAAACTTGGAGAAAGGAAAAAGTGAAAACAAAGGGGAAGAGAAGAGGAAGGATAAAACCAAAGAAGGGAAGGAAATTAAGATGAAGATGGGAGTGGTGGGAGAAGAAAATCAATGACAGTCACTTACATGTAATCAACATATGTTCATTTCAGGTTCATAATTGGAAATAGTTTAGCATTTCTTATCTATTTCTTTTCAACACATTAGTACTACTTTTCCAGGGGTTAACGAAAAATAAATTTGGTTTGAGACTCTGTTGAAGCAAAACAAAATAAAGCCTAACAAGGAAGTTCAGTTCAGATTTGGGCAATTTGTGTACCTTAGTCCCAACTTTACTTTCTTTTTTTTTTTTTTTTTTTTTTTTGGCTTGTTAATTTAAAGGCCTGGTGTCATCATGCCTGCCCATGCACACATGCTATCATATATGACGAGGACAAAGCCTTGTATTTGTTGACTGATTGTTACCTGTTCTGAAAAAGAATATCCCAGAGGCTTTTTGTTGCAATTCTGATATTCTCACTGAGAAGATTTAAAAACCAGGCCACTTATACAACCACCAGAAGATTCCACTATTTCAGATACAGTTAAACATTATTGTTTAAAGGCTTTCTGGCCTATATACTATTAGTAAGCCTGTGGAGATTCCATTTAACATATAAAAAGGTTGACAATACTGCATAATAAATGGCATACCATTATTACTTTCTTTGGTGTTTATTTTAATGGAATAAACCGTGATGAATCCTTTAAGTTCTCATGCACAATTCCACAGCATTTCCATCATGATTTGCCAGGAAATAATGCACAACATTTTTACAGCTCTGCCACCTTGCAAAGGAGCCAGAGGAGAAGCATTTTAATGGGATAATAGTTTTTTGGTCTAGCCTGACAGCACAGCCACTGCCGTATTTCACCCTGCGTGTGAAGGCTCCCAACTTCTGTGTGGTCTCCATGACATTACATTTTTTTGGCTTAATCCCTCTTCTAATTCCCTTTATTCAAAGAAAGCCTTCTTCAATGCTATGTTCCCTCTCAGTATTGAGCAGTCTTTCACTCCAACCGTCAGCCTATATTAAGCTCCTACTCTGAAAATTGTTGCTTATAGGTGGCATTTACAAAGGAGAAGAGAGGGTTGCTTGTTTCAAAAAGCTTCTCACTGTCGGGTGTGGTGGCTCATGCCTGTAACCTCAATACTTTGGGAGGCCAAAGCGGGCGGATCACCTGAGGTCAGGAGTTTGAGCCCAGCCTGGCAACTTGGCAAAGCCCCGTCTCTACTAAAAATACAAAAATTAGCCAGCCATGGTGGTGGGTGCCTGTAATCCCAGCTACTCGGGAGGTTGAGGCAGGAGAATCGTTTGAACCTGGGAGGGGGAGGTTGCAGGGAGGCAGAGGTTGCAGTAGCTGAGATCATGCCATTGCACTCCAGCCTGGGTGATGAGTGAAACTCCGTCTCAAAAAAAGAAACAAAACCCTTATCGTGTAGCAGAAGGTGAAGGACCTGTGCTGACTGAGCACCTACTATGGACCTGTAAGTGCCAGGAATATAATGGGAGCTCAGTCATGTGCACGTTCTCCTGCTCTGCATTAATGTTTGCAATCCTTGCAAAGGCTACTACATCATGCAAATATCATCATCATCCTTTATTGGATGAAGAAATTGGGATTTAGAGTCAATAAAATCCATTGTCATGATAAGACAGCTAGTGAGTGCCAGAGCTGAGATTTGAACCTAGTCCACACACTACACTACCATGCTTCCCTACTGGGTTAGAGAAAATAATTCATAAGACACATACCATGCATCATACTTACGGAGAATTCAGGAGGTATATGATTAATTGATAAATATCTTCGTAAAGAGTGATCTGTGGTGAGTTAGCTCGAGAAGACAAGTTGAACATGAAAATATATGGAGAATTTGATTACACTTAAGTTTTATTGGCCATGTTTTACACCAGAAATATTCTATCTTCTAAATACTTGCTTAGAAGCGCTCCGCTTTTTCAGACCATGAAATGAAAGCTGCAAGAATGTGTGGCTAAAGTAAGTCAAATAAAAACCCAAATGTTACACCCTTCACAAGGCAAGAGAATTTTTAGGTTAGAAATTTAAGACAGTTTTGTCCCAAAACCTTTATTTAAGATGAGAACATTGGAGTTCAGAGAGTGAAAAAGTTTTGCCTATCTTTAGCTAAAGACAAAATAGAGAGGAGAAGCCAGATCTCTAATTTCTGGACCAACTTCTTCACTATATTATAATGAATATTTCCCAGTTTCTTAACTGACCATTTATTTGTAAAACCGCCTTAGAAAGAAAATGATTATAAGTCCAGTGTCTCGGCAGGTGCTGAATTAATCATTCATTTTATGCAAAAAATTGAGCAGGCTTCTCTGATGCAGCCACACCTTTCCTTTGTAATTCCTCATCTGCGTCTCCTTGGTCAGGTACGGTGGTACTTCAATGGTTCATGCTCCCCCTAAAAATGGGATAATGAACAACACTAGACAGATACAACTGGTTCATTTCAACAACGGACATTTATTCAACATCCACCGTGTGTCAGGCTCAACCCTGGCTTCTGAGTATTGCCTAATGAGGAAAGAGATGTGAAAATAGGGAACTACCATAATTAGATGATTGCAATACTTTTATTTCATTAATTCAGTAATAATTTGTTGAATCAAGCTTGGTGCTAAATCATGAAAAAAGCAGACGTAGTTCCAGCCTACTGAAGGAGGAAAATGTTAATCAGATCATCAAAAAATAAGTACAAAATTGCAACTAGGACAAATGATAGGAGAGAGAGGTGCAGAGTATCACAAAAGTAAACTACAGAAGGAGTATACCAAAGACAAAAAAAAAAGTCAGGGAAGGCATTGCAAAGGAAGTGATTCCCACTTAGAAAAAAAGTGTGTATGTGTGCATGCATACATCATAGTGTGCACTAAATATTTTAAGTTGGTAAGAAAAATGTCACAAGAAAAAAATGAGGAGAGTAATGATTAAAGGAAAAAGCAAAGGGGTGAGGAGGAAAAGATTAGAGAAAGTGAGTTTGTGCATATCACACCTGCCTGGAGCCCATGACTCAGAGTAAAGGTGAGTCCAACCAGATGGACTGTACCCATGGATGTATTTTGATATAAAGCTGTAACTTTTACCAATGTTCTACCTTTGCTCAGTTTACTAAAACTTACTTTAGATCTTATAATCATTTACTATAGGAATGAATTGTGTATCCAATAAAACCTCCAGTCCAAGATCAAGGCACTGTTGAGTTCAGTGTCTGCTGAGGGTCCAGGTCTCTCCATCCAAGATGGCACCTTGTTGCTTCATCCTCTGGAGGGGACAAAGGCTGTGTCCTCACACGGGGGAAAAGATGGAAGGGCAAAAAAAAAAAGGGCTAAGATAGTTCCTTCCAGCACCATTATAAAACACTAATCCAAGATTCATGGATACTCCAGTCCCTTATATAAAATGGTATAGTATTTGCATATAACCTAAGCGGATCCTCCCACATACTTCAAATCATCTCTAGATTACCAGAGATTACATACCTATAGATCTAATTATAGAAATTATAGATTATAGAGATTTTAGATTATATACTTAATATAATGCCAACACATTACTGCATTTGAGTGGATTCGTTGAGTAGTCAGGCATGGCAAATTCAAGTTTTACTTTTTGGAACTTTGCGGAATTGTTTTTTTCTGAATATGTTCAATCCATGCTTGGTTGAATCCAGGAGTGCAGAGCCCACACCATATGGGTTGACTGTATATGTCTACTCTCTGTTCTTTGGCTAGTTGATAAGCTCTACTAAGGGCAAGAAGTTCTGCCATCTGAGTTTATTTTGCCTCAGGTAGAGAGCTATATTCCAGAGGACTGCTTAATTTGGTGATAGCGCATTCTGCTTGATCTCCATTTCCAGCTCTGAAGCATGACTCACCAACCAATAATCCAAGGTCAGGGTTCTCAGCGGGAGTCTCCAATAAATCAGAGTGAGACACAGGATGTTCGCCAAATGAGGTAAGACAATCATGAGGTTTCCCCTTCTTCTGGTAAAGGCAAGTGAAAGGCAGGACTTAGAGTATTGCAGCAGTGAACGGCAACATGAATCACAAGAGAAATTTAGATCTTTTCAGTCTTTAAGACCTAGGAAAAATATCACGTTTTAAAATCTCTGGAACATAACTCTCCAGGTCTGTGCTGTCTTTCACAAGTGAAGGCAAAAAGATATCGGCTGCCCTGGTCTAGAGGCACACTGCAGAAATATGGAACAAAGATACACTATGGTGAAGCAAGAGGTTTCAGACAGAATTAACGACATTATTGGTTTTGGGTTAGAGGCTACCACATTGAAGAATAACAATGTTGTTGGTGGCCTTGGTGTCTTAGACAAGTCAATATTCTCATCCACTTGGTATCTTTCCTGTCAGAACAAGCGTATTGTAGTAGCTAGTCCAGGATACGAGAAGGCCTTTGGATAAATGTCTTTCAAGTATAGATTTGAGTCCTTCTTTTGCTTTTGGCCTCAAGGGATATTGTGGAAATAATTACAACAGTTTGTTAAGATCTATCTGAACTTTAGTAGGTCCTGCTCCAATTATTTTTCCTATTTCAGTGGAATGTTTAGCCCACAGGATGTCAAGTATAGTCTCAAGATCTTTATTTGCAACGTTCATCAAACATAATAGAGAAGGCAAAAGTACAACCATATCAGAAATACACTAATTATGAGCAAATGAGTTCTCTAAAGCCTCCAGTAACAGTCCCTCGAGTGTGCATATCATATGACAATTCCATTTGCAAGGTAAGTATCTTCCTATTAAATTTGCAGGGGTTGGTATCACAGAGCAGGAAGGAATGCTCTTCAGTCAAAAGTCTAAGTGTTAACGATAAGAGCTGAGAGACAGAAGAAAGCTATAGTTTATTTAAAATATCTAATACCTGTGTGGTATGTTTACTCTGGGAAAGATGTTGAACAAAGGTGGCAGAGTTTAATGTAGAAAAAGTAGCACCATATTTATCAGGAATTGAGGAGGTTGACCATCTGTATTTATAGTTAATTCACCTTGAGTGTTTAAGGGTAAAGCAAGACACTGAGTTCTTTCCTTCCTTGATACATGCTCATTGATCTGAATTGAAGGATTTTTCTTGTCTTGCTTTTCCTTTGCATGACCAGACTCTTTTTTCCAGTGTCCCTTCAATAAGTGTCCTCATCAGTAGATAGTTGATTAGAAAGTGGGCCACTTAGCTGGTTAATTTACAGAGTATAAGTTTATATTTGTTCTTATTTTGTATTTATTCTAAAACTCTTTCAAAATGCTCTCCAAGGTGTTGCGGTCCCAGAGAAGAGGCTATTTCTCATTCTAATTTCTGGTTTTGAATTAGGTCTCTAATTTCAAATTTGATTCCAAGGAGAAAACGAAGTGAAACGGCCACTGTTACATCAGTGCCATCTTTAACTCCTGAATGTTGTCAGAAGGTGTTTTCTAGTCTGTCCTGAAAACCTTCTATAGTTGCATCTTTTCTGTTTTCATGATTTAATTACAATCCAAACCATTTTTACTAGAAATAGTTCAGATATGGCTTTTAGAAGATGCTGACCTATTGTTCTGGCTTTTTTTCGGAGCAGGAGGTCGGTGGCAGGGGAGAGCCTTGAGTTTATTATAGAAAAAGGCATTCTGAAGTCCTTTTCCAGGTCACTATAATCAACTTTTGCAATCTAGGCTTCAGCATCTGAGGTTTGACCAATATCTATGCAAGTTGAGGCCAGGCTCACACCTGTAATGCCAGTGCTTTGGGAAGCCAAAGTGGGAGCATCGCTTGAGTCCAGAAGTTCAAGACCTGCCTGGACAACATAGAAAGACCCCATCTTTACAAAATTTTTTTAAAAAGCCAGGTATTGTGGCACACACCTGTAGTACCCAGCTACTTTGGATGCTGGGGCAGGAGAATTGTTTGAGCCCAGGAATTCAAGACTACAGTGAACTACAATCATGCCACTGCACTCCAGCCTGGGTGACAGAGTAAGAGCTTCTCTCGCTATAAAAAAAAAAAAAAAAATCATTAAGGAGCAGGTTGTTTAATGTGTTTGCATAGTTTTGAAGGTCCCTTTTGGAGTTGATTTCTAGTTTTCATTCCACTGTCGTCTGAGAGACAGCTTGATATAATTTCAATTTTCTTAAATTTATTGAGGCTTGTTTTGTGGCCTATCATATGGTCTATCTTGGAGAAAGTTCCACGTGCTGTTAAATAAAAAGTATATTCTGTGGTTTTTGGGTGGAATGTTCTGTATATATCTGTTAAGTCCATTTGTTCCAGGGTATAGTTTAAATCCATTTTTTTGTTGTTGACTTTCTGTCTTGATGACCTCTCTAGTGCTGTCAGCAGAGTATTGAAGTCCCCCACTATTACTGTGTTGTGGTCTCATTTCTTAGGTCTATTAGTAATTGTTTTATAAATTTGGGAGCTCCAGTGCTAGGTGCATATATGTTTAGGTGTGTGATATTTTCCAGCTGGACAAGACTTTTTATCATTATATAATGTCCCTCTTTTTTAACTGTCTTTTTTAACTGCTGTTGCTTTAAAGTTCATTTTGTCTGATATAACAGCTACTCCTGTTCACTTTTGGTGTCCATTTGCATAAAATGTCTTTTTCCACCCTTTTACCTTACATTTATGTAAGTCCTATGTGTTAGATGAGTGTCTTGAAGGCAATAGATAGTTGTTTGGTGAATTCTTATCCATTTTCTAATTCTGTATCTTTTAAGTGGGGCATCATTTAGGCTATTTACATTCAATGTTAGTATTGAGATATGAGGTATCATTCCATGCATCAGGCTATTTGTTGCCTGTATACCTTGGTTTTTTGTTTTTCTTTTTTAAACTGTATTTTTGTTTTATAGGTCCTGTGATATTTATGCTTTAAAGACGTTCTGTTTTGATGTGTTTCTAGGATTTGTTTCAAGATTTAGAGCACCTTTTAGCAGATCTTGTAGTGGTGGCTTGGTAGTGGTGGATTCTCTCAGCATTTGTTTGTCTGAAAAAGATTGTATCTTTCCTTCATATATGAAGCTTAGTTTTGCTGGATACAAAATTCTTGGCTGGTAATTGTTGTTGGAGGAGGCTGAAGACAGGGCAGCTCAGACAGCACATGGTCCTACAAAGTGCCTCTCTGATGTGACTCCTGCTCTGGGAGGCGCATCCACTGGGGGAGAATCTGAACCTCCAACGACTCAGACTGGAAAATTTATGGAGACCCCAAAGCCTCGGCCATAACCTAAACTGAAGTAGTTCTTGGCCTTTTTGGGGACTCAGGACCTTTTTTTTTTTTTTTTTTTTTTTGAAACAGAGTCTCACTCTGTTGCCCAGGCTGGAGTGCAGTGGCACCATCTCGGCTCACTGCAAGCTCTGCCTCCCGGGTTCACGCCATTCTCCTGCCTCAGCCTCCCGTGTAGCTGGGACTACAGGCACCCGCCACGGTGCCTGGCTAATTTTTGTATTTTTAGTAGAGACGGGGTTTCACCGTGTTAGCCAGGATGATCTCGATCTCCTGACCTCGTGATCTGCCCGTCTTGGCCTCCCAAAGTGCTGGGATTATAGGCTTGAGCCACCGCGCCCGGCCTCAGGACCTTTTGATAATCTGATGAACTCTAGTGACTCTATCCTCAGGAAAATGTGCATAGGAACACATACACATATAATTTTATGCACAATTTCTCATGGTTCACTCTATCTTCACCATCAAATTCCCCCAAACCTCTCCATGGATTCCCACATTAGCACTTACAGTTCCACTGTCAGAATCCAAAGCTTGCTAGAGTCATGAGGACGGGTGTCCGTCTAAACCCATGGAGGCCTTAGAAGATATCATCTATCTTGCTTTATCCTAAGGAGCAATAGGCTGAGTAGAGGTATTCCCTGGTGCCTCCAAGAGTGCCCAACCTGCCAATTGAACATTTTCTGGATTCCTGGCTATTGACTAACCAAGTCACTAACCTAAGCACTGCTGGCCATTGTGCTTCTCCAAGCCCTGGTTGAGAATTTTAAAGAGCAACACAAGTTACCCCATTTCTACCCGTCTGGCTTTTGAGTTCCACTTCTTTTAAATGACTCACCCGCATTTCTTCCTTTTTCAAATTAAAGCATTTAGGAAAGCAATTTTAAAAAGAGGTTGATATAGGGTGGGCAATGCAGGCTCATATGCACTCAAAATAATTCTGATTTCTTCTATCAATAGTTGCTGGTCTAATTTGAATTTAGAGAAATCCTTAATTCAGCTCATGTCCAAGGCTTAAATTCTACAATTACCTGCATACCTGGCTCATGGGAGAGGTGGAAGTTTAGAAGCAACCTACAGTTTGAGGTCTCGGTAAAAGGGAGGGAGTCTGAACAGGGGTATAATGAGGGAGGAGTTGATAGGGGTGAGAACGGAGAGACATCAAAAAGGTAAGGGGAATGAAGGAGAGTTTAGTAGAGGGAAGCAACTGGAAGACAGGATGGAAAGGGATTTAACAGGGAAATGAGTCTATTTTGTTGTTGCTTAATTTAGTCAAACTGCTCATTAACTTTAGCCAAAGACTCTTAGTGAAGCAATTATTAAATCAGAATTTCATTTGGAGGCCTTGCATACCAATTAAAAAATGCTGCCCATTGGGCCTGAGAAAACTTATTTCCTTTTTTTTCTAAAGTACTTCTCAAATGAACAATTTTGTTCTAGTCAAGTCTTCCCCAGAGTGGCCACTGAAAACTCAAATTATCCTTGATGAAGTTATGTCATTTAGAGACGGGCACAAGAATTAGCATTGTAATGAGAGTAAGTATAAGAAGCAGGAGTTTTTCCTAGAGGAGGCAAGGATTTCTACTTGGACAACCCCAGGAGTGCTAGCAGTGGTCAGTAGAAATGTGAGGCTGGAGCACTTCATGTCTCGAGTCCCCAGCATGATGACCGTCCTCCTCCCAACGCAAGCTTGACCATCTGCACCACCAGAAGACAAAAGCCAGCCAGAACACTGCCTGTGGAGCCAAGCCCAGCACTTAGACAAAGACTTGAGATGGAAGGAGAATCCCATCCAGTTCTATTAGTCACTCACAGCAAAATTCATCCAGGTGGATATCAGCCCAGTGAGAACTGTACACTCACCAGTCTGTGAGGCTGACTCAACCAACAAGCTTACGGAGTCTGTGCCTGCATTCTACCTTGTAAGTCTCCTTCTGCGACAAACAACAATTTCAGTGAGGACAACGCAAAACAGAAACATAAAAGAGAGCAAAGAGGGATGAAAAAGAATGGCTTAATTTCACCAAGGATGCCAATCAAATGGGCACCCATATCAAAACCCAGGTACCAAGCTGAGAATAAAACCTAGGAGGTCAAGGTAGAGAGAGCAGAGTCCAGACCAGGTACTCACTGACCATGTCAGCAGTGACTCAACAAGCCCACAAGCAGCAAGGGACAGGGGCCTCAAGTACCATGCCTGGGTGAAGGATGCTGCCCTCTGGGACTTGATGGCAGCTTTGCCAGCACCTGAACTGCCTTTGAGGTCATTCCTCCCTTCTTGGAAGGATAACACATGTTTGCAGCTGAGTAGCTCTATTAGCCCATTTCCTGCTTGTAGAACCCCAGAAGTCTGACAGCCTTTCTTCGTTTCATCCCATCTCTGTCCCTTAAGTCCAAGCTGGCAGCATTTCTGCTGAGATGGTTGACTGGATCCACAAGTGGCACACTGAGTCTCTCTGGCAAACGGTTGTCCAGCCACACTTTCGGCCCTGTTTCCAGAGCACACTATCTGGATATGCTGAGAATCCTCTGAAACATCAAGTGCTGATTTCTTTTTACTAAGCAGTCCTTTCTTCGATTCACCTGTCTCCTCTTGCATTTTACCAAAAGCAGCAAGAAGAAGCCAGACCACGTCTTCAACACTTTGCTTAGAAATATCCTCAGCTAAATATCCCATTTCATTCCTTATGAGTTCTACTTTTCAAAAAAATAGAACACAGTTCAGTCGAGTTATCTGCACTTTGTAACAAAGGTCTTCTTTCCTGCAGCTTTGGGTGACATGTTTCTCATTTCCATCTGAGGCCTCACTGGAAGCACCTTTGACAATTATATTTCTACAACAGTCTCCCACAGGCAATCTAGGCTTTTTCTGTCAAACGTCTCAGAACTCTTCTAACCTCTACCCATTACCAAATTACAAAGCCACTTCCACATTTTTAGCTATTTGTTACAGAAGTCTCCCCTTCCTGTTACCAAAATCTGTATTAGTTTGCTAGGGCTGCCATAACAAACTACCACAGACTGGGTGGTGTAAGCAACAGAAATGTATTGTCTCACAGTTCTGGGGGCTGGAAGTCCAAGATCACTGTGTGGGCAGGTTTGCTTCCTCCTGCGTGCTGTGAGGCAGAACCTGTTCCATGCTTGTCTCCCAGCTTCTGGTGTTTTTCTGACCATCTTTGGTGCTCCTTGGCTTGTAGATGCGTCACCGCGATCTCTGCCTTCGTCTTGATGTGGTGCACTGTGTATGTGTGTCAATGTCCACATTTATCCTTTCATAAAAACACCAGTAACATTGGCTTAGGGCTCCACCCTACTCCAGTATGACCTCATCCTAACTAATTGCATTTGCAGTGAGCCTGTTTCCAAGTAAGGTTGCATTATGAGGCACTGGCAGTTAGCAGTTCCACATATGAACTTGGAGGGATGCAATTCAGCCTATAACAAACTGTTTCCACATATGTTTTGCATTTTTTAAACCTATCCTTATTTCCTTAAAAATGAATAATTTCTTAAGTCTTTGACAGAATCTGATTGCATGCAAGAAAATTTCTGCTTTAATTAATATCAGATTTCTTTTTCAATTAAAGCTTAGTTTTAAATTAACATGTAAAGAAAAACTTAGGTACACAATAATCTCTGTGATTAAACAAAAATGTAATTCTGTCATTCAAAAGTGCTAGAAAGCAATATAGCTAGCTAGAAAGGCTACATTCATAGTTTTTTTATATAGTTATAACTAAAAGGTCGTTATATTTGAATCCAAGTGACAGTCAGAAGAGAAGTAGGTAGGGATCGGGACCACGTGGACATGCTGCGCACTTCAGAGAAAATCAGCAAGCAGATAGAAGAGCAGGGCACTAGGGTAAGATTCTTAATGTGTTGAGAATTGCCCAGGAGAAGCACACCAAATGCAGGTCTTCTAATTTTAAATCCACTGTGCTTCTATCATGCAATACCTTTTGTCTTTGCTGATTCAAAATGAAATTTACCCAAAGTACAGCCTCAGCAACACACAGTAGGGGAAGGTCTGTGAGTCTGACCCTGGTCTTCTCCCCTGCTCACCCAGGTGGTCTTAAAAGTAAAGACATCTCTGAAAAGAAAGGATGGTATTATATTATACAGAGACCTCCACAGGGTCCCTCTATCATGTGAATTAAATCTATATCTGAATAAACTTTTCTTCATTCACAAAAACTGCTACTCCTAATTTTAATTGAAAGATGAGCACCCTGAAAATGTGAATGAAAATAATCTCAGCCTTTACCTCCTTTCAAAGAAAATGCATAGTGTTAATAAGATATTTGCATAATATTTTATGGTTTATGGTATATATGCATCTAAATTATATTTACATTTCAAAGTGTTTTACTCCCTGTGAAGTTCAGATTCTTTCTCTCCGTTTGAAGAATGGCAGATTTGAGACACAGAGAAAAGAAATTCAACTTGCCAAACTTCGTAACGATCCAATTGGAACTAGAAAGCAATGTAGCTATTCATAGGGGTACTAGTTAACAGTAAATTAATTGAACACCAATTTATTCAGAAAGTCACCTGGGTTGGTTTCAGGACAACACAGTCATTGTGATTCTATGCAGCTTCTTATACAATCTTCTAATTTCTTAGTTGCCTCTTTGCTTGTGTCTACCTGCAAAGAAATTCAATTGCTTCTTGTCACACAAAGCATGTTCCACAAGGCACATGTCACCTAAATTTTCAGAAGCAGCAGCTGTCTTCTTAGGGAATGCTATTGTTACTTCTGTAATTAAGGCAAGGTGGCCAGGTGGTCTCCACACCAAGACACTTTAATTTACTCTGCCTGGAAACCCACTTAAATCAGAAAGGAGAGTTTCCAGGGGATTCTCCACAAGCGGTGAAGAGTGAAAAGAATTAAGGGTATGTGTTGCACAACTTACACAGACCTACAGGCAGTCTGGGGAACTAGTGATGATTTCCAATGTAGACATTTGCAAAAATAAGAGTAAGCATGGGAAAACAGTGATAGTCAACATTTATTGAGGGGTTAGTCTGTGCCAGACCCTGATCCAAAGGCATTCAAAGTAATTACACATTTGATCCCCAAGCCAGTCCAATGAAGAAGGCACTATTATTACCAGCATTCTACAGATGAGAACACAAGGGTGGTGAGTAACTTCCACAAAGTCAGAGCCGGTGTGAAGCAAAGTCGGGAACCCAACCTAGGCAACTCACCTAAAACCACAGGCTAAGAGCAGCTTTTTTGTGCAAATGCATTTATAGATGTTAAAGGGAAAATAAAAGCTTTGATTGTTGAAAATGCAGCTAGAATGGTAGATTATGGGTGTTAATAATTACATTTATTGAAGACTCTGGAGAAACACTGGAATACGTTTAGGATAAGTGAGTAAAGAAGAAGACAAAATGGTATAGACATCTTACATTTGAAAAATGCATCTGTAGAGAAATAGAGATAAAGGCGGCAATACACCACTAAATACAAGCAGATTATCACTTAAAAATATGGTGGACATCATGTTCTTTAATCACAAAACTGTGGAGGAAATGTTCTGTTGGCTAGGGAAGGAACAGAAAGCTATGCACACGTTTTCTTCTAAGTCTCATGAAAAGAGTTAAAGAAGCAAAATTTGTTTTTATTTTATTATTATATGTTTTAGAGACAGGGTCTGGCTGTGTTACCCAGGCTGGACTTGGACTCTTGGGCTCAAATGATCTTCTCACCTCAGTCTCCAGACGTTGTGGCATACAGGCACATGCCACTACACCTGGCTGAAATTATTATCATTATCATCATTATTCTTATTTTACCTAGGTTAAGCAGTTAAATAAAAAGTTTTTCAGCAAAAATTCCTATAAAGAATCACATCCAGCCGGGCGTGGTGGCTCACGCCTGTAACTTTGGGAGGCTAAGGCAGGCAGATTGCCTGAGGTCAGGAGTTCAAGACCTGCCTGACCAATATGACAAAATGCCGTCCCTACTGAAATATATATATATGTGTGTGTGTGTGTGTGTGTGTGTGTGTGTATACAAAAAATTAGCCAGGTGTGGTGGCATGTGCCTGTAATCCCAGCTACTCAGGAGGCTGAGACAGGAGAATCGCTTGAATCTGGGAGGCGGAGGTTGCGGTGAGCTGAGATCATGCCATTGCACTCCAGCCTGGGCGACAAGCGTGAAACTCCATCTTAAAAAAAATAAAAAATAAAAACCAATCACATCCAGTCTTCAGAAAGGCTGAACGTTTGGAAAGAACATTGCCTAGAAAGCAGTGTGTGAAGAATACTTATGCCTCAATGTTAGAGCCAGGATTCCATTAAGTGGTGATTTAAAATATCTGGAAATTTGAATAAAGTCCCAATTGCAACTTACTACATATTTATTTAATCCAATTATAAGTCTTATTTAAAATACACATATAGTAATTACTTAATAATAAGAATGCAATGGTTTTAATAAAAACAAGTTTGAGAAGCAGAGGAAGAAAAGTCATTGTACTTTTTGAGGAAACATACATAAATATGGAAAAAGGAGTTTTTTTGTTTTTTGTTTTTTGTTTTTCTTTTTTATTTTGAATTATACTTTAAGTTCTGGGATACATATGCAGGTTTGTGATATAGGTATACACGTGCCATGGTGGTTTGCTGCACCCATCCACCCATCATCTACATTAGGTATTTCTCCTAATGCTCCCCCTCCCCTAGCCCCCCACCCCCAACAGGTCCTGGTATGTAATGTTCCCCTCCCTGTGTCCACGCATTCTCATTGTTCAACTCCCACTTATGAGTGAGAACATGTGGTGTTTGGTTTTCTGTTCCTGTGTTACTTTGCTGAGAATGATGGTTTCCAGCTTCGTCAATGTCCATGCAAAGGACATGAACTCATTCTTTTTATGGCTCCACAGTATTCCACGGTGTATATGTGTCACATTTTCTTTATCTTCTCTGTCATTGATGGGCATTTGGATTGGTTCCAAGTCTTTGCTATTGCGAGCAGTGCTGTAATAAACATACATGTGCAGGTGTCTTTATAGTAGAATGATTTATAATCCTTCGGGCGTATACCCAGTAATGGGATTGTTGGTTCAAATAGCAGAAATAGGTGTTCTAACTCTCATTTTTCTCATTTATCTATATTTAGATTACATCTGTTAAGCCAAATAGTGTTAAATAATCTTCACTAACCTCCAACCTTCATGCTTATAAATTCACACCTACCTGTGCAGGAAATGCTGCCTACCAAATCTGAAATAATACTTGAAGCTGCTGCAAAGTCTAACATAAAAATACTTAGCTAATTAAAGAAATAAAACTATATCATTGTAATTAGGAAAAGGAAAATAAGGAAAGCTGACCTGCCTATAGCAACTACTTTTTACTAAAAAATAAAAATGAAAAACAAAACAAATAAGCAAACAAAAAGCACGGAAGTGGCAGAACATAAGCTTTCAGTAAAATTTTTGGAGGAAATCTGTGAACTAGCAGAAATTTGCATCCCGTTGGCAAAGGGGACTCTGAGGACCCAAGTTTAGAATTCACAGGAATGGTGGGGAGAACTCTGGGCTCATATAGCC
Organism: Macaca mulatta; assembly: GCF_049350105.2. Classification (NCBI taxonomy): domain Eukaryota; kingdom Metazoa; phylum Chordata; class Mammalia; order Primates; family Cercopithecidae; genus Macaca; species Macaca mulatta. Next base: position 15,225,395 of record NC_133417.1, read on the forward strand.
CATGAGACTGAAGACTTGAGTCACGTCTCCCTAAGTATTTGGGATCTAAAGCAGCCCCAAGTGACATCTGGGCAGCCTTGGGGCACTGGACTAGCAGATAAACTGGCCCCCAATGCAAGATGCAGTATTTTGAGTCTAATAGTGAGTCTAAGTGCACCATCATCTTGACTGTGAGACCAGGGAACCTACAGCTCAAGGAAGAAAGATGACTGTCCCTGCATGGGCCATGCTGATACTTGGACCAGGGGAGAGTGGTGACAGAACCCTGAGGTTCACATGAAAATGTGTGGAGTAACATACAGGTCAGGCAGGTAGAGACAGCAACACATACAAAGCATTCTGTGGTGTCTTAGCCAGGGTATTGCAGGACAAGAAATAAACTGATCAACCCACCAACCAGAGGAAATCCTGGCCATGGGTGATTACTGCAGCTTCTTAAGTGACACACAATCCTGAAAAAAAAACAAAAAACTTTGATCACTGAGAAGGGGTTTTCTCCTGATTCAAAGGCTGGGGCAGACTCCTCAGAGCCTGGTCTCCTTCTAAGGAGTAACTGCCAGGCAAGCTGGGATCCACTGGCCACAGCCACATGGACATAAGCCAACATATGGCATCTGTGAGAAGGCAGAGCCAGATTGAAGAGGAGGATTCTGAGCTGCTGAAATGTTCCCAGGGAGTCAGGCCTCAGATGTGGAGAAGCAATGGTGATAAATTGAAAAATTGCATGGTCCAGAATTGAAAATTATACAAGGTCAAAAAGTCATAACTCTCCCTGTCTCCGGGGAAGAATATCCAACAGCACTCAAGCATGCAGGAACGTGCACGGTGTTGTGATCTATGTGGCAGGTTTCTGAGCACACAGCACCATGAAGAAGAAGACGAGACCTCGAGGTATAAAGCCTCCTGAGATCTTGGCAGTAAGCTCCATGCCAACTCCTACTGATTGCAGTTTGGAAGACCAGGTCCCACTGGAGCAAGGCAGAGGGGAAACAACTGCCGGCAAGACATCCCTAGAGAAACTGAACCCACACAAGAATTGCTGATTCCTGCTCATTTAGGAAGACAGATAGAAGGTGGTGGTCATCTGCTGTCCCCAGGAGACAAGCCTTGAAGAGGTCTGGAAGCTTCAGCTTACGTCCCCAGAGCCAGAGCTTATGGAGGAGGCTGAATTCCCAACAGGAAAAGATAATTGTTAGGTTTCCCATTCTGGTCAGATGGGATCTTCAGAGCAAGCCAGAGGCTCTGAAGAGACACTGCACCCATCCCCCTGGTGCAGGTGTGACCCTACAGGCAGCTACCACATGCAACCCATCAGAGCCCAAGTACTGTGGAGAAGAGGCAAGAAATACAATATTCCTCAAAGATTTGGGGAGATGAAGCTGCCCTCCATTTGTTTTGCCTTCAACTCTTGATGGATATCTTGGGGCACATTGCACCAAAAAGAATTCCAGAAACTGAGGTCAGAGAATGAAGAAAAGCCAGTTAGTCCAGGTACTCCCTCCCAATCCTAGTTCCTGGAGGAAGGGTCAGAGATGGGTGGGTAAACCTGTAAACCCTGGCTCTGAGGGTAAAAAGAGATGCCAAAGTCTCAGCCTGGAACTTCCATGGCCCTCCTCACCACCTTCACACCCTCAGGCACCCTTTCTGTATCCCAGTTGCCTGAAAATTTCTGCTGACCATGAGTAGCCCAGCCTGACTGAGAAGCCCTGTGTAGAAGGGACAAGGTACGTCCCCTACCTGGCCTGTGGCATGGAAACAGATCCCCAGATACAGTCTCGGAAGAGCACACTGCCCGTCACCTACCGAGTACGCAGTGTCAGGAGGGGTCAGTCTGGAGGCCACAGTTGGGCATCATTTCTTGTCTTTTCCTCATCCATCCCCTGGACAGATCACCTGCATTGGGACCATCACAAGATACCAGAAGATGAGAAAAAAAAAAAAGTTATTCACTGGAATTTCAGGAAATTGTATGAAAGGCAAAACGGCTTAGCTTGGTTGATCCCTGAAAAAAATTTTTTTTTAAGTCAGAAATAGGCCCCTGTGTTGGGGGAGAGTTGAAGGAATAGTTTTGACCAGGTGCGATGACTAACGCCTGTGATCCCAGCACTTCGGGTGGCTGAGGCAGGCGGATCACGAGGTCACGAGTCCAAGACCAGCCTGGCCGACACAGTGAAACTCCGTCTCTACTAAAAATACAAAAATTAGCTGGGCGTGGTGACACATGCCTATAATCCCAGCCACTTGGAAGGCTAAGGCAGGAGAATTGCTTGACCTGGGACCGGAGAAGCAGAGCTTGCAGTGAGCCAAGATCGAGCCACTGTACTCCAGCCTAGGCTACAGAGCGCGACTTCGTCTCAGAAAAAAAAAAAAAAAAAAAAAAAAAAAAAAAAAAAAGAAGAAGAAGAAGGAGAAGGAGAAGGAGAAGAAGAGGAAATAGTTTCCACTTCCCAAGTGAATGTTCAGGGTATAGAAGGTCACCTGCTGGGATTTAAGTTAAAGGAGTCAGGGGACTGCAAGCAAGCATGCAGGGAGCACATTGGAGGCTGATGATAATCAGTCAGCGGTTACCCTGCACCACGGCACCCTAATGTCCTTCATGAAGCCACTCAGCACACATTGCTTGGCTGGAGCGGATTTTCTCACCCAAATGGCAGACCTCTGAGCCCAGATTATCATGGAGGTAGTGGTGAGGTGACAGTCACAGCCAAGGGGGTAGAGAAGGGGACATCTCTGGAGAAAAAAAGCATTTTCACAAGCTTTGAACCCCTGGGGTTGAGAGGTGAGCCAGATTCATCTAAACTTCCAACAGCCAAGGAGTCTTCTGAGTTTATGAGATTCAATTTAAAAAATGAAGAATAGGCTCTTCTAGTAGCTAACCTGCTGCCTGGCCCAGAATAAGAATCCATTGGACTCTTCTTCCATTTGTTAAGTGAGGGCTGACTTCTGGTTTCAAGCTTTAGGTGCCTACTCTGTGCTTGGGATCGTACCAGGGACCATGTCTCTGTTTCCGAGAGTCATACATTCCTTTGGAAAAGGCATTGCCTGTACTCAGTGTGACACCTGATCGTGCAAGGATTCCAGATTAATATTCCATGCAGTACTGGGCAGCAAGATGGGCGCTGCACCCACAGGGGTTGCTTTGTTAGAGGTCCATCCAGACAGTGCATCCATGGGGTTTTGGAGCTTAGGATTCTGAAGCGTGTGTTGCTGTATGTGTTGAGGAACTGCAAGGATCTTCTTTGTATTGGACATCTTAATAATCATATTTTAATATGATTATCTTCCTTTGTAATCCTATGTATTTATTTCTTATTGGGGTATCATTTAGACACCATAAAATCTGTGTATGTGTTCAATGAGTTTTGACAATTGCATATACTCACACGACCACCGCCCTAAACAGGATACAGAGCATTTCCAAACCTCAGAAAGTTTCCTCAAGTCAACTCCAATCCAAAACTGAACCTCCAGTGTTCTGACTTCCATCGCAGTAGGTCGGTCCTGCCTGTTCTTGACTTCACCCACATATCTTTCCTGGGTGGCTTCTCTTGCTTGACAAAGTGATTCTGAGATTTGAAACACAAGGTATGCATGGAGTGTGTTCCTCGGGGTCTTGGAAGGAAGACTATCTGGAACGTGTTAGGGGTGTTTAATGAAGGGCTACACGTTGTGAGCAGGGAATAAGGAATCCACAAGCCAGCGTGTTCCTCACCTGAAGAGGGGCAGGAGCAGCCACTGGAAGAGGAAAGACAGCTGCGTCAGGCCAGGAGGCCTTTGGTCAGGAACAGCCAGCCTGGGCAACCACAGAGGGAAGAAGTCAGGAAGAAATACCTTGTCTCTCTCTCTCCTTTCAAGATGCCCCACTGGCCCAGCGCAACTGTGAGCCAGAAAGTAGGAGAGGCCGTTAATTCCCCGCAAAGAGGCCAGCCGAGGTAGAGAGTTGCAGGAAAACATCTGGAGCTGGAAGGAGAGGGTGTTCAGCGCCTGGCCGCGTGTTCAGGAAAACCCAGAGTATGGGTAAAGGCATGGGGATCTGACTGCAGGGAGGGGCACAGTTAAGGAAGTGCTCGAAATTTAGCTTTCTTACCCTTCCCTCCTTTCTTCTTCTCACCCTGCCTTCCTGCCTTCCTCCTTTCCTCCCTCCCTCCCTTCTTGCCTTTCTTCCTTCCTTTATTCAGCCTTCCTTCTTTCCTTCCTCTTTTCCTTTTTTCCTTCCTTTGAAAATGGCCGTACCTGCTATGGACAATGATTGTGTGTTTACTACTATGTTCCAGATACGCTGTTAGGAGCTTTACGTACTTATACATAGTGAGCTTTAATATTGAATATTCTTCAAACACCTATTTGGAAGGAACGGCTATACCCATTCTACAGACTAAAAACCAGAGGTTCAGAAAGTTTGCCTGTGGGGCTATAAGACAAATATGCCACCGTTCCCCCCAGATTCATAACCAACAGATACAAACAGCTGTTGTACCCAGGGACCTGTGAGAAATGGCACTCTAGGAATGCACCAGACTGCAGCAACCAGGGAGCTCATAGGAGGATGGGGCCTCTGACCAATGCTTGAAGGAGGGGGGACTCCCTGTGCAGGCTGCAGAGGGCATTCCAGGTGTGTGGACAGCAGCAGTAGAGGCACAGAGGGAGGGGGTGAGCTGCCAGCTTAGAAAACGGAGATCATCCACTTCGAGGTGATGAAGGTTACTGAAAAGAAAAGGTAGTAAGGGATTAAGGTAGAAAGGCAGTGAACACTGAAATTCTGAGTTTCATGCCATAGACAGTAAGGAAACAGTAAAAATTTTGATCAAGGAATTTGCAGAATCATAATGGATCTTCCAGAAAATGTCTTGTGTCAGTGGGTAAAATGGATGATCTATAATAGAGACAATCGGGAAGTTATTGCAGTGATCCAGGAGAGAGGTTCCGACTACAGTCGTGGCTGCCGCAATGAAAACAGACAGTCCTGAGATAGACTGGGAGAAAACAGCTCAATAGGACCCAGCACCAGGGTGGACGGAGTGCTAGAAGAACAATGAGTCCTGAGAAAACAACTAGAGAATCCAAGCTGGAGGCGAGATGAGCACAGGGAGGAGAGGAGAGCTCAGCAGAGGGAAGAAGTTAAGGGCAGAACCAGAGCCATGGAAAAGAGAGACGCTAAATTGGTTTAGACAAATTGCACTGAGGAGCCAGCAAGGTGTCCGGGGAGAGCTCTTTGGTAAGCTATGTGGGAGGTGTTGGGGAGTCCGATGGAGAGCTTGGCTTCAGACAGGTGCCTGGTCAATGCTGGGAGCAGAGGAGAAAGCTGAGGGAGAAAGAGTAGGCAAGAGAAGGCAGCCAAGGATAAGATATCCAGGTTGCTCTATGCTCGGCTGTTCAGCCGTCACTGTGCAAAGACCCAGGACTTAGCAATGGTCAAATTACTGTCTGACTCAGTTTGTTTTCTTTGGGGAAAGGGGAGGAGGGAGAGGACATTTCAGACGTATAATAATAATACTCCTTAAACCACAGGTGGCATATTCACTTTCTTCAAGTCAGAAGTTGCCAAGGGCACTTTATTTCTAGACCATTCTTTTTAAAAATCAAATCGTCAGGAATTGTGCTTCTGGGAAATGTTGTACCAAACACCTATTAAATATGCAGCCATGCCGTTTGTTTTGCATTTTTCTTAAGGGTAACAATTAACCTTTAAAAAGTCTGACCTTTCCAAAGAGGTAGACCTGTTGCGGGGAGCTCTGAGGTGTTGGGTAAATGTTTCAGAGAATTGTTTGCTTCAGGAGCGTCATAGACTTAGGGCTACTGAGGTTTTCTTATCCTGTAATGCTGTGGTTCTGAAACCGTTCACTTGCATGGTATGCTTAATTTGTGAAATGAAGCTGTCAGTTGGAGTCACAGGGCTCAGCCCCCAGCACCACGAGACGGGGGAAGGAAGCACAGCTGGCAGGACAGGCACTCACATCTCACACACTCGGCAGGGAACACATGCCCCACAGCAGAGCCTGACTTGAGATTGTCTCTCAGCTTATTCCTAACCACTACCCAGAGGCACAGCCCCAGCCCAGGAATTTCCACTGGAAACCAGCCTGGTCACCTGTTTTCCTACCACCAGGGGAATCGGCCAGTCCTTGCAATTCATCACCAAAATGATCTTTCTACTTGGAAATCTTACCACGCCATGCCGCTGATTAAACCTCCAGCGTCCCCATGTTTATCCAGGACACAAGGAGGAGCCTGTGATCTGGCCTCTACTCACTTCTTCAGCTTTATCTGCCATTCTTCATCCCGCCCCCCGCCTTGTACGCACAAACACACGTTGTCCTTAAGACAAACCAAAGTCCCCATGGCTCCCTACAAGTCTCCACGCAATGGGCTCTCTGCATGCCCCGCTCCTGGAGAACCCTCCAAGTCCTCATTGGCAAATGCCAGCTTTTCCTGCCAACGCAGCTCAAACGTTGCCTCCTTTGGAGTGCCAGCTGTGACCCATTTCCATCAGGCGGCTCTTGATGTACCCATAGCATTCTATAGATGCCTGTTTCCTAACAGGGACTCTACTCTGTCGTATTCATCATGTAAAGTGGTCCAAGCTCCCAAGAAACCACACACAGAGGAGAACCTTAAGCAATTTTGTGCAATCGATACAAGAATAAATGCATGATGAAAACTTTTCCTCCAACAGACAGACGTGAAAAGTACACAGGCACACTTTCCCCAGACATTGCTGGAAAATAAAAGCACCTCCAGTATCAATCTGATTCCAACTAATGCACGATGGTATGCCCACAAAGGGTTAAACTGAAGAGAGCCAGGGAAAAGGATGGTTGACAGGAGTGTGTTGGAGATGGAACGAGCCACTTGCCATTGGGCTGAATTGTCCTAATACGCATGAAAAGGCAGCGCTCAGCAAGGCTTGACCAGCACATCTAGGACACATGCTAGATGGAGGCCACAGAGATGGGGGTGAGACAGAGGCCCCACTTTATGGGAGCTTAGAGTCTAGTAGAGAAAGAGAAAAAGGCAGACAATAAGAACCTCGAAGGGAGAAAATGGCCAACACCCCCAGGAGGTGCAGCAACCTCTCAGAACTTAGCCAAGAGCAGTGGCTATTGGGGAAGGACCCTGAAGGAAGAGGGAACAGCAGGCAAAGGCACCTTTGAAAGGAGCTTTCAGAAAGTTGCAAGCACCTCTGCATGACTGGAGATCAGCGTTTCATCACAGGGGGCCGAGAGATGAGACCAAAGAGATAAGCAGTGGATGGATTTTAGGAGACTTCCCACGGCGTGCTAAGGAGATAAATCTTACACTCTAAGCAGGTGGGAGCCGTTCCTAGAGGAACAGGAAAATCACTGAGCAGCACTACGTGTGGAGTGTGAGGAAAGAAAAGGATGGGAGTCCTTGCTGGCACAAGCCTCGATTATGTACTCAGATTAAAGCTGAGAAATAATTCCACCTACAGGCCCAGCAGGGTTCCCATGCACAGTCGGGGGGTGCATGCATGCAGGCAGACATCCCGGGGAAGCACAGATGGGTTCTCACACAGCCTGTCAGGTGAGGAGCAAACACACGGCTCTGGAGAGAGGTCTGTGGTCAGAGGTGCTGCGCGGCCGCAGGGAGACACAGCCCGTGGTCAGTGAAGCTCTGTCAAGGTGCACGTTGGACAAAAATTCCCTCCGCTCACTGACCTAGAAAGTATGCAAGAAAACAAATGAAAAGGATTCATTACCTCAGAAGGCCAGCAAAGATCATCTTCTCTTATCAGATAATGAGAGTGCTCTTCAGGAGCTGAGCATAAAAGAGAATCTATTACAAACACTGATCCCAGACGTGATGTGAAATGCAGCATCATCACAAACTGTAGTTCTTTACCAAAAAAAAAAAAAAAAAAAAAAAAAAAGACACTCCGTAAATTTCAGACACAATTAGAAATGCAAAGATAACAAAGTCATAGGAGGAGAAGGAGGGGAAAAAATATTGGTTCTAGAGAGACTGTTAACAGTGAGGAAATATTAATATTGATTTCTACTTTTACAGCAGCAAGAATAATCAGGCTGAACCGGTGACTCAATTAACACACCAACGCTTAACCAGAGCACCAAAAGCAGAGTTCGCTGTGCTGAACACATGAAAATTCTGCACGAATCAATTTAAAATCATGTCCCCTCTTCTAGTGTGATGACGAATTTATTAACAGGCTCAATTGAGAGGATTACTCAGTCCCCACACCTTCCTGTGAGTGCTCAGGCTACAAGTCTTAAAATCCCAGGGTCACTAATGGAAGAATCCATGGAGGGGGCACAGCATGGAAGGCAGAGATGGGAAAATGCGCACCTGGGTGCTCGGCTCCCCCAGCGCGTCCTTAGAACTGCCTGGATGATGGCAGTGTCAGGGGCAGGACAAGGTAGGGTTTGCCTGGCATCAGCCTAGATCAGCATCTTCTGTTGCCAGCAAGAATGCACCAGAAAACAAGAACCAATTCAACATTTGCATTAGTCAGTGTGTCCCCACATTCAAACAGGAAATAAATATATAATAGAAAGGGAGTGGATACAAGGATGTAAAAGGAAGAGCAAGACTACCCCAGTTCAAAACAGCCACTGAGCTTACCAGGAGAGGAAATGGAGAAGGGTAGGTCAAAGGAGGCAAACTTGCCATTATGCAGGATGAAAAGCTCTGGAGAGCCAACGAACAGCATGAGGACTAGAGTTAATGTTATTGGATGATATACTGAAAATTTGTTCGGAGAGGAGATTTTAGGGTCTCTTACAACAACATAAAAAGGTAACGATGGCAGGTGATGGACATGCTAATTTGCATGACTGTAGTAATCATTTCACTATTTAGATATAGATCAAAGCATCATATTGCACACCAAAAATCTATATGCTAAAAAAAACAACCACTGAGTCCCTTGAATTCGACCTCCTAAATAATTCCTCAATAAGCCCTGCTCCTGCCTCCCTACACTTTCCTAGTCCAGGCCTTCATGCTGCCTCCCGGGTCATTCCCAGAGCCTCCTGATTCATCAGTCTGGCATGGGTCCTGTACCTCCATTGGAGGAGTGCCACCAGCATGGCACGTCCAAAGCAAGATTCCATCAGAGCTCTTGCTCAACAGTCCCTGGTGGCTCCCACTGCCTCCTGAGTAACCCCAGATGGCATGCATGTCCTCAGCCTCTCTGCAGCCAGCTCCTTCTGCCTCCACGTTCCCCATCTGCTTCGCACCATGTCGTTTTGCAATCCTGGTCCCCTTTAGTTCTTAGAGCACACATGGGGGCATCTCGCTCCGCAATGCCCAACTAGACTCACGCTGTTCCCCCTGGCTGCAGCACCCTCTGCCTGCTTCCCGAATGGCCTGGAAAAGTCCTATTGGTCTGCATTAGTCAGAGAAGCCTGGCTGCTGTAACAGACAATCCTGTGCCACCATGTGTCAACACCATGACGGTGCATGTGCTCACCTGCCCATCCCATGACTTCTGTTTCACTCAGCCATTCAGGCCCAGACTCCACCCCACCAGTAGTGGCTCAGCCCCCCAGGGCCTCAGCATCCAGCTGGCAGCCAGGGAAGAGGTACCAGGAAGCCTGACAGGGAGGGTTTATGGGCCAGGCCTTAAAAAGTTAAAGGTGGATGGAGGACATCATTTCTGATGTCCATCCATGGAGTGTATCTTTATGCCTAGTGGAAAAATTAGCCATTTGAGAGCAATTAGCCTGTCTCTCCAACAACATCTCGGGCCAGACAGGACACCATTCTGCAGCCTTACTGCTCCCTGCTCACCTCGCCCTTACACCAGGGATCTCTTTCCTCCATGACACCCACCAGACACTAACGGTATTGTAGCACAGACTGGGTCTCCACCTCTGTACCCCACCCCCTTATATGACAGGCTCTGGTGCATCTGGAAGTCAATCAGAGTGCACCAGAGCCTGGCAGCAAAATGGAGACACGTTTCATGGAGCAATGCGTGGTGCCTGGAGAAGGTCTCCTCTTCCAGGCACTTGCTGACCTGGCCCCACTCTCTCACTGGAACCGAACAGGACCATGGTAAACAGATATATGCCAAAAGGAGCCATAGCGTGCCTTTGGACAATGTTTGTCTTTAAAATGGTAGAACACAGTGAAATGAAACAGGCCTGGGCCTAAGAATTAATATACGAGGACTGGAGGAAGGAAAGAAGTGAACTTTTCAAAATTTTTCCCCTGCCTTGATAAATAGGTACCTAAAGGCGTGAATAAACAGAGGGAATAAATGATCAAGGTGAAAGAGAAACAGAGCCCTTGTGTTCAAGCAACAGTGATAATTTCTCCAGTTCATTGGTGTGATAGGCACTGTGCCGAGATCCTTGTATCTGCTATTTCTTCCAATGCTCAGTGGTAATCCTTCAAGATACGTGCTATTAATATGGACACCTTAAAAAGGGAGGGAACTAAGATTCAGAGATGATGGACATCTTGCTCAAGGTCACACCCTCAGAGCATAATGCAATTAAGATTTGAACCCAAGCATCCCATACCCAGTAGCGTACAGGATGACAGCATCTGTGAGTTAGAAGGAGGGTAATCATCTACGATGGGGTGCATGTCAGGAAAGGCATCTGGAGGTCAATCAGAATGCACCAGAGCCTGTCAGAAAATGGAGACGCGTTTCACGGAAGAATGCGTGATGCCGGGAGAAGGTCTCCTCTCCAGGCACTTGCTGCCCTGGCCCCATTCTCTCACTGGAACCAAACAAGACCATGGTAAACAGATCTATGCTAATATCATCTCTTCTTCCTATAGACAGCAAATTTTCTGAGCCATTCTACGAAAATCCCGGAGGCTGGGATCCATGAGGACTGCTCCATTCATCATAGGAGAATGCAGGAGAAACATTGATATTCCAAGCTGTAAGTTTCATTTGTAAATTAGAAACACTTACCTTTAATTCATATTCTCACCATTTTTGCTATTACTTTTGAGCACTCGAATTTTGTGCCCTGCTTTTACGAGGCCCCTAATCTTCAGCTCCGAGGGCCTAAAATTGTCATTCAGTCTAAATTAATAGCAGTCTTATTGGCTCATTATTTTTGACATCTGGTTGGAAGTGCAAAGCAATAGCTATTAGGTAATAATCGCAGTAGGCTCTGATTAGAAACTAATAACATTAGCAATAAACGTTAAATGTGGTTGCCATGAAGCTTTGAAGCTTGATCGAAGGAAGAGGACACAGCGCTGTTCTGCAACGGAGAGAATCTGGGGGAGGGGGCTGAAACTCACCTCCCAGTTCCTCCAGATCAGACCACCAGCCCTGGTAACTTACATCACCAAAAACAACATCTGATTCTATACCAGGAAAGAAAAATGTAGTAGACAAAAATCACAAGGCTTGAATGGAAATACAGCAAAGTGAATATTCTGAATTTCCCAAATTCACAAATAATTCACAGAGATTTTTATGTTTCTCTCAACGTTTTCCTGTCTTCTTCAACAAACGTGCATAAAACCGTTTCTTGCACTGGTAATTATTGATATTTATTGAGCACTAATTATGGTCCAGGCCCTCTTATTCTAAGCACTTCATATACATTATTGCATGCAATTCTCACCCCGCCCCCACCCCCAATAAAAAGCCTGTGGAGTTGCTGCTGTCATTATTCCCATTTACAGATTGCAGCCTGAGGCACAGAGAGGTAAAGTCACTATCCCAGGCCACACATCTTGCACAGTAGCGGAGCTGAGGCTTGGATCCCAGCAGTAACGCTCACACTCACACAACACTGTCATTCTTGCTTTCATTTTCTAACAAGTTTTTCTGGAGCGTGTACAATTTGCCAAGCGTTCCTTTCTAAGCTATAGCAGAAGGAGACTGGAACACAAAGAAACACAGGCACATATAGTCCTGGGCACTAACCGACTTGCCTGGATTGTTGCAATAGCTTCCTAACTTTTGAGCACCTCTTCTTTCTGGTATTTCCCAACGAAGCAGCCAGAGGGATCCTGTTAAAATGTGACTCAGGTCATGTCACTCCTCAGTTCAGAACTTTCCTCTAACTCCCTGTCTTGTTCACAAAAAAGGACAAATTAAACAGGATGATTTATGTCCACCTGGAGCTCCCCTCTTCTATCCCGCCTGTCACTTCTCTGGCCTGTCTCTCACACCTGTCCCATTTGGTCCATGCCAGTCCCATGAGCCTACCCTCCACTAGCAAACAGACCCGCACCTCCTACCTCAGGGCCTTTGCAATTGCAAAGTGCTCTTCCTAGAGTGCTCATCCCATTCTATCTCTTTTACATTTTTTTAATTAACAAATGTTTATGGAGTCCAACATGATGTTCTGAAATATGTATACATTGTGGAATGATGAAATCAAGCTAGTTAACATATCCATCACCTCACATGCTTTTCAATTTTGATAGGAGAACATTTAAAATCTATTCTTTGGGCAGTTTATTATTAATTATAGTCACTGTGCTGTACGATAGATTTCCAGAATTTATTTTTCCTGTTTAACTGAAACTTTGCCCCCTTTAACCAACATCTCCCCATTTCCCGAACCCCGGCCTTCAATCCCTGGTAACCACCACTCTAGTCTCTGCCTCTGTAAGTTTGATTTTTTTTTAAGTACACATGCAAGTAACATATGCAGTATTTCCTTCTGTGCCAGGCTTATTTCACTTAGCGTAATGCCCTCCAGGCTCCTCGCATTAGCTCCGTTGCTTGTCCCTTATCTCCTTCAGATTGTGTTCAAATGTCATTTTGCAGCAGGCTGTGTCTGAGCCTTTTTAAATGGTAAACACCTCCCCCGGTGATACTTCCCATCCCATCCATTTCTTGTTCTATTTCTCCATGGCACTTCTACCACCTGGCAAACTGTACGTGTTGGTCAGCTGGCTAGTTAGTAAGTTTGTGGATAGTTAACATTCTCTGTCTGCTCTCCACTAAAATATACGTTTCAGGAAAACAATAGAATGTGTCCCTTCTGTCCACTGCTTTATCCCCTGTGCTTAGAATGGTGTCTGCACACAGTCAATGCACAATTCATATCTGTTCCATGAATACATAAATCCTACCCTCAAGAATCTTATCTGTTTATGAAAACGAACTACACTCTCCCTGGGTGGTGCTTCAACCAACTTCACAAATGCCACACAAAGCCACCCCCACGTGGTATGCTAGCAGGCAGCGTAGGAGTCAGTGTGTCGATGGGGTAAAGGCTGGAAGATGTGTGAGCTCGCAGCTGTGTGAGGTCTTCCAAGGCACAGGATGGAGGGAACCTTCTGGAGAAAATACAGAGCTAAGCGTAGAAGTAGCAGCTTAGGATGGTTTAAAGCCTGATATGGCTGCTTACCAGCTCCTGCACTTACACCCTTGAGTGAGTTATTCAGCCTCTCCAAGCCTGAGTTCCCTCATCTGTGAGAACTGAAATAAAAGTCCTGCATGCCTTCAGTGGACTGATGAACCCTCCTCCTTTGGCCAAAAGACCTTGGAGTTTTAAGTTCCCGACCATGGCAGGACAGAGACCAGATGCGTCCCGCTTGCTGCAAGTCCCTTTACCTTACTAACTATTGGCAGATTTTAATCAAAGGCTGACTTAAGGAGGACAAAAAGCCAAGCCAGAAAACTTTACTTCATCCAACCACCGAGCGCCCTCCTCCTGTTTATATGGTTCTGACCTGACAGCCACACTGGGCCGCAGAGGCTTCCTTCTTGATGGATGGATGTCTGCGAAGAGGTTTGGACTGGTGTCTTAAGACTGCCCAGAGGGTGGACTTGTACTCTAGTTCACCTTTTTACGTTTACGATCCAGATAGAATACATTTAAATGTTAACTCTCCACCCCAAAGTGAACACAGGTTATATGTTGCCATACGTTTCATGCATGTGAACCCAGGAATAAAATTCTCCTTCAAATTTACTGATTCCGACTCTCATTCAACATCTGTAAACTGATGATAACATCCACCAGGTCACAATGTTGTGGAGATGCAACGTAAAAACACATGCACACCATCTAACGCCACGCCTCACATACAGGGATGAAGAGAGCGAATTCCACTTTCCCTTCCCCTGGAAACTCTGGGACAAGCTGGAAAAGGCAAGAAGGAGCAGAGAAGCGGGAAGACGTTTTTTGGAATAATCTCCACTTGCACGGAAAAATCCTCAAATGACGGCCAAGATTTCAGGCAGACCCAGCTGGCCCTGAAAGACAACAGAAATCCAAAGATAGGAACTGAATTTGTTTCCTGAAAGCAAAAATCTCCTCAAGAGCTTTGCTGAGCTCCTCCATCTGCAGTGAGGACCCACAAATCCAAACAAGCCTCACGCCAGCAGCAGGCTATGGGCCAGAGTGTCCAGCTTTGTCTGCAGCAACACGTCAGCCCTGGTGTGATACCAATGTTTTGCCCGAGTTTCCTAACTGAGTGTTGCCAATCACACCAAGCATTCCTCCAGGGCGGGGACAGGGTCCTGTCCCAGTTTTGTGCAGCACTAACAGCTCCTCTACATACCACTCTGGCATGGACATCACCTTGTAGATCCTCTAAACAGCCCTATGGGGTCAGCACATGGGACAGGGGTCACTGCTAAGCTCCCAGTTTACAGAAGATGAAACTGAGGCTTGGAGTGATTCCATGTCTCATCCACACTCTCAGACTAGCAGGCGGCTGATTCAAGACACGTACCCGACTGCTCTGACTTGGGTCCAGTGGCTGTTCCACTACATCACACAGCATCTGTACCTCTCAGCACTCAGGTGTTCCTAGATATGGATCAAACTAAACTGATGTGTCGAAAAATTGCCTGGCAATGACTACTTCCATTCATTGGTATGTACTCGATGCTAGGAACAGCACAAGTTATGCTGCACACACTCTTTCTTTAAACCTCAACATAATCCTATGGGGTATTACCATCTACCCCTGCAGTTCCCTTTAGTGATAAGGTAACTGAGACCAAGAGAAGTTAAGTAACTCTATCAGTGTCATGCAGCTAGAAAGAGACAGAAGTGGGACACAAAGTGACCCCTATGCCAGACTCTTACCCTGCACAGGGACACCTCTTGATGCTATGCAGGGAAGGAGTGCCTGGGGAGGTGAGGAACCCCAGTCCTTTGTAAGTCTCTGGAAGGAGGCCTCTCTGGGAGAGGAAAGGAAGCTAAATGCCCCAACACTGGATCTCTTTCCCTGGTGCGAGGAGGTGTTATACAACCTTTGAAGTGGATTCAAATGTCAATCACCAGCTAAAAGATATTGGTCAATCACCCAAACTTCATGAACTTCGGTTTCCCAGTCTATGAAATGGCACATACCGTATAGGATTATTTTTAGAATTAAGTGACATAAACAATGCAAACCATTAAGCACTGATGTGGGGAACATGCTCCATCCCTTTTCTCCCTTCCCACGTGATGGAAGGGACAACACTGGACATTGTTCAAGAAGAATGTAGAGTAAGAGGAGGTTATATCAAACAAGACTGGCTGGAGGTCTACAGAGACACAGGCCAGGAGGTGCTGAGGGGCAGCCGTGCAGGTAGGGCAGCGGGGTCAGAGGCCTGCAGCAGGACAGATGCCAAAGTTTCTAGAAAATCCAATTTGTGCCTTTGATTATGGTTTTGTCCCTTCTTGGGCAAGCTCAGCCCCAGACAGAGAAGAAGAACTCAAGGCACTTATCTCACCCTCAACCTTCCATCACTCACTTGCCACACACACAGGGCACAGCCAGGCCTCTCTGTCCCATTGCAATCTGGAAGCTGTGGACTCAGACCCACACGGTCTCTACTAGACTATAGGCTGACCCCCGTCCCCCAAGCCTCCTCCCTCCAGTCTCTTACAAGGCTGTGGTTACTCCTTTTCCTCACCTAAAAGTCATCATTTTTCCTGTTCAAGGCAGTACTGTACAATAGTTGGGGATGAGGGAAACTGAGGCATGCAGGGTGGCAGAGTAGCCATGACTATCCTTTGCAAGACAGCATCATCTTCCATGGGTTCGAACGACAGGGAGCCTGCAGGGAGCTTTGCTCTGTGCCACCTCCCCGTGACATTCCATAGACAGCTGCCTGCCCGTAGGGAGGCGGGAAGCACATCCGTCTCTCCGGAATTGACCTCAGCCTGGCTTTTTAGTCCCTGAGGTTGGGCTAATACACAGCTAATTATGAATGTTTCTGGCCCGGGTTCCCTCCCTGAAAAGCTGCCACATTCAGCAGGGCTTATGAAGTCCCAGCTATGTCGACAGCCCCCAGATGCCTTGAAGGCTGAGGAAGTGCCTCCAATGGCCATTGCCTGTAGCTGCGAGGTGAACATCAGCAGCCCTGCCAGTCGTGGGTTTTCTGAACTAGGGTTCCGCTGGACCTGCAGAACATTGGGACACTTCGTTTTCAGCAGCGTTCTGATGCCTTTAGAATTTCAGATTTGTTAAAGCACCAGCTCTTCACAAAACCTTGAAAATAAATGGAGACTGACCGAAAGCAAACCTTCCAGGACAATGTCTGTAGATGGTCCCAGCATGAGCTTGCTCCCTCCCTTCCTCCACCCTCCCACGCACCCAAACCTGCCTCAGGACCACAAGCACAGGAAGTCATGTTAGGGTGCCTTGGCCACAGGACAGAAGATGGATGGAAGTGGCAGTAAAATAAACAGGTCTTTATAGTCAGAAAGCCATGGTGTGAATCCTGGCAGCACCATTTATAACCAGAGTGACTAGGGACAAACTGCTTCACCTCTCTGAGTCTTGGTATTTCCGCTGTAAGACAGGGAATGGTATCCGTCCTGAAACGTGGTTTTGAGAATTATAGCACAGAATTCAAAGCAGAAGACCTGGCATGGAGCCTAACACATAATAAGCACATAATTTACCTGCCTTCCACAGTCAGGAAAGGAGACACTGAGAAACACATTGAAGGTGATGAAGTAGTAGGTTTCTAGATTTAGATCAATGGATGTCAAGAATCCAGCTGTCAAAGCGCTCAGGTTCTGAGGCCATGGTGGTCAGTTGGTTTCCAGGCAATGGGGTCTTAGCTATAAGCAGTTTGGTAATTTATATTGGTGGGGTCCTGGGAAGCCCTCAGCCTCTCCCTTCAGTATGTTTCTGTCCCTCAGCTATCAGGGGGTTAACATTCCTCTGTAAGAGTTTCCCTATAGAGCCATAGAACTGCTCCTTGTTAGAAGCTGTCAAAGAACAATGACTCTAGAGCACTGATGTCATAGTATCACCCCCATCTCCCATCCCATCAAGCCTACAGGATCGAGTAAGACTCCTTGGCAGAGCTCTCAACGCTCTTTAAAATCTAGCCCCATCTATAGCTTCCCAGGCTCATCCCCAGCAATGTTTTATGACATTGTCACTACATCACTTATTTAGTTATCCGTCCTCAAACTTGCCATGCCCTTCCACAGCTCCTCACTTTAGCCTTTGCTGTTCCTCTTCCTGAAACACCCTGTCCTGCATGTTTGTCTCACGGACCCAAGTGTAAGTCTCAGCCCAAGCCCTCAAAACCCCTTGCAGGTGAGTACCATGCTTCTGGCCAGGGCTGAGGGAAGAGGGAAGGGAGAAGGTGGCTGTCATTTCCGGAACACCTGCTACCCCATCCCAAGCACTGTGCTGGAGGATTCACAGAGGCATACTTACCTGTTTTAATCTGCAGGACAACCCTAGGACTATGTATTTTCTCAGTTTAGTGAGAGGAGAGAACTGAGATGTAGGAAGTTAAAGAAACTTCTTTCCCAAAGTTACAGGGTTTAGAAAGATAACAGGGAGATCTAACCCCAAAGCCGGGGCACCTGCCCATTACCTCACACTGCCCCCCCTCACTGTGTTAAGCATGACAATGACAAGTGCCTTCGATGGGGGTTCACAGAGGCTCTGGTGGCCTCATGGCCACCTCTGACATGGGGTTTGGCTTCTGAACTCACTTCCTCGTGTCTGCCCAGCAGCCACACAGATGAGTAACCCACCTCCTCCTTACACTTCCCTCTCTTGGCCACCAGTGCCAAGCAGTCACAAGGGTGCTGGACCTCACTCAAGTCATCCAGCCTGAGTCCACAGGAAGGGCCATCTAGGATCCTCCCGTTGCCAAGGATGTCTGCCTGTGGTCCTCAGATTAGAGCAGAAAGGAGAGTAAGTAGCTCCTGGTGAAAACAGAAGTCACCAACGGCCTACTACATGGAAATACTTGACAAGTAAGTGGCCAAACAAGAAGGACCCATGGCAGAGTCACCAAATGTCCTCTCTGCCCAGTCGTTCTAAGCCTCCTTCCTGGGTCTTCTTTCTCGGTTTGGCCCCGGGTTCCATGCTACCCGCTCTGGGCTTGGCACTCCAAGTCCACTCCATGCGTCTCACTCTCTCCTCACAGGGCCTCAGACTCCCGCAATAGCTCCCACATTTACATCTTCAGCCCTGACCGCCTTCCTTCCTTCCAACCCTGTGATTCCCCTGCTACTAGATATCTTCTCCCAAGTGTGGCAGAGGCATGAGTCCAAAATGACCTTGATCATCCTTCTTCCTCTTCAGCAAACACTTGTTTTTCCTAATTCCTTTATCTTGCATGATAACACCCACCCAGTTGTCCAGGTCATAAACCCAGGTGTGTTATTCTTGACTCCTTCATCGCATCCCTTGCCCATATCCAGTCAGTTACTGAGTTCTGCAGATTAATGTCTCTTTTATCAGTCATTTCCCTCTATTTTAAGACCACTGTTGTAACTCAGGACTTATCTCTTTTTTTTTTTTTTAGACGGAGTCTCACTCAGTTGTCCAGGCTGGAGTGCAGTGGCGCCATCTTGGCTCACTGCAACCTCCATCTCCTGGGTTCAAGCGATTCTTCTGCCTCAGCCTCCTGAGTAGCTGGGACTACAGGTGCATGTCACCACGCCTGGCTAATTTTTGTACTTTTAGTAAAGACATGGTGTCACCATATTGGCCAGGCCGGTCTTGAACTCTTGACCTCGTGATCCACCCACCTTGGCTTCCCAAAGTGCTGGGATTACAGGCATGAGCCACCGTGCCTGGCCAGGACTTATCTCTTAATGGGTCTCTCTGCTTTCCTTTGCAAGTGACAGCAATGGTCAAATTTGCCAGACCGAATCTTATCTTTTTCACCCCTTTGCAAACCCATCAGCATCCCTATACATCTTTGAGAGAGAAACTCTTACTTCTTAAATCCACACATGACACCCTGGGGGATCGGAACACCCCTGCTGTCTATCCTTATTTCCTGCTGCTCTCCCAGTCATACAATATGATCCACAGACCCCAAGCCGCAATCTGTTTCGCACTCTGTGTCACACACACCACTCTCTGCCTCAAGTGCCTTTCTCACCCTGCCCAGCCCCATGTTGGACCAACTCCTACTCACTCTTCAAAACCCAGTCCAGGTGTGGCCTCCTCTGGAAAGCTTTGAATGGTACCAGTCTGCTTTAGAGGTGGGTTCACTGCTGTCATAGAATAACACATTGCCCCTTCTGATCATCCACTTTCACACTTGAACACGGGCTCTGTTTGGTTGGTCTTTGTATTCCTCTAGCTGGCCCAGGTCCTGGCATAGGGCCAATCAATACATGTTCACTGAATGCAAGAAAGAATGGATGGAGGAACAAATGAATGAATCCAGGGAACATCTGATAACTCCACTAAGGTCAACGTTCCTCAAAGAAATACTCAGATGGGAAAATCACAATTTTCTCTTCATACTCATGGTGACAAAATGCCCAGGCACTTTCCATCTTCTCCATTAAATGGGTAAAATTGGGCTTCTGGCCACAGTGGCCCTGGCAGATGGAGGAGAGAAGATGAGGAGTCTTTCTGAATGGTGCATTTTCCTCTCTTGGTTTTCTTAGCTGCCAACTCTAATTCACAAGTTCAGATGGCCTGAGGACAACCAAATCCAAAGCATCCCACGCAGGAACCAGGCCCTCTCATCCAGAGTTGTCAGAAAGGCCGCCGGGGAATCACTGCATCTCAGACTTGATGTGAGTAAGAACCCCTGATGACTTTGCTAAAAGCTTTCTTGGCCTCACTTCCAGATTTTCTGATTTGCTGAATCTAGAGAGGGGCCCAGAAAACGTGATTTTACTGAGCAAGCTTCACAGGTTGTTCTGGTACAAGTTGTCGGTGAATCACACTTTAAAAACACTGCTTTAGGTTGGGCGCGGTGGCTCACGCCTGTAATCCCAGCCCTTTGGGAGGCCGTGGTGGGTGAATCAGGAGGTCAGGAGTTCCAGACCAGCCTGACTAACATGGTGAAACCCTGCCTCTACTAAAAATATGAAAATTAGCCAGGTGTGGGGGTGCGCGCCCTGGGAGGCGGAGGTTGCAGTGAGCCAAGATTATGCCACTGCACTCCAGCCTGGGCAAACAGAATGAGACTCTGTTTCAAAAAAAAAAAAAAAAAACACTGCTTTAGGTGTTTAGAAAAAAGTCCCACCCATTCCTAAGCCAAATATAATTTGCTTTGATTTTTCATAGACCTAATCTGGGATAAAGTGCTCTGAAAATCAAATACATTTGATATTCTGTTCAGGGCCAATGGAAGCAATCACTTCTCCTCAGCTTGGAGATCCTATTAGGAGAGCAGATGACTTAAGTATCTTAGAAGATTGAGATGCATTTGGAATATCATTCATGACTCCTCCCTGCAGGGAGTACTAAAAACAATGCTGAGAGAGCGGTGTGTGTCCCTGTGTGTGTGTGTGCACACACACAGGCACACACACACACACCTCTGCACGTGGACGTTCATCTCATCTTCCACAAACACAATTTTGTCACCTATTTCACCATTTGGGGTAAAACTTAATCCACTTTAGAATTAAATCAAAAGGAGGGGGTTGCATAGAAGGAAAATAAGACATTTGTGTTTCCACTGTACATTATAAATACGAAGATGTAAGAAACTCTCTGTAGCCTTGCTGTTCATATACAGAAAAAGCTAAGTTTCATCTGCATATTCCTGTACACATACACATTTAATGTTGTTCTAAGTGAAGAAAATCACAATTTTAAATTATTAGCATGAATATTAACATTTCTCTCTCCATTGAACAATGCCAGTTATACATGCAAATATAAGAGCATTGAACTCACATGTGAAGTCACTTCAAATACAGTTGTATTTCATAGCTTACACATGCATACATATTTCATTCTGGCCAAAAGAGTGAAAACCCTACACAAAACAAACTCAACTGTTTCTATTTCACTCTTAATATGTGCATTTTCTGCCGGCACTGTATGGAAGCTGGCGGTTTCCATAATACCTTGTACTGACTCAGAGTCTCTCTGAACTCTCACCAGTTCACTCATGGGCATCATGAATCCTCTGTGTGAACGAGGCATTGGCAGATGTGCGCATGCTCCATTGTCCCATTAGATTTCACTTATAAAACACAAGTTCAAAAAAAATTATCAAGAACTTCAAGATGGCAACACCAGACCATTACAGCAAGAACAAGCCCCTTCTGAGTGCACTGCCTTGTGCAATTGTCCAGGCTGCGTGCCCAAAAAGGTGGCCCTGTATGTCCTGTGAAGTCTAGGAGGTATCTTAGACAAGTGTGAGAGATCTAGAGGTGAGAGGCTCTTGACCCACATCAGCAAAGGTGAAGGAGAGAAAAAACTGCATTGAGGGTGAACTGCACTTCCCAAGACAGTAGGGCAGGGATGAATGAAGTCAATTGCCCAGGAAGGCTTCCTGGAAGGCTGGAGGGTCCACGAAAGGGGCAGAGGGTTGGAGTAAGTGACGAGTGCCAACTGGAGAGGACACCAAACTCACAGCACAAGAACTGCAGCTTGAAGTGCCCAGCAGAGAACCTTAGGGAGAGTCACTAGAGAGCCCCAGAGGCGGATAAGGTGGCTGCTGTATAGCAACCATCCAGATGGCCCCAGTGCCACATCAAATCTGCACCAGCCAAGGGAGGCCTTCTCTGCCCCATCTCTGCTCTCCTCTGCCTCCACCTACAACTCTGCAGGCATCAGGAGCCACAGCTGGAGGACTGTCAAGAATAAGGTTGGGGAAGCAGAAAGAAGCCCATCATGTGTCCAACCAACTTCATTCAGCCTTTCTGTTCTAAAGCAGGTCCCAGCAGAGGGAGGGCAGAAGAATTAACTTTGAAAGAAGTTCACGGTTTTATTGTACTAGATGGGACATTTCAATTACAGAAATGGAACTGTTCCCATAATAAAAAGACATTAGAGGATGTTCCACTGCCTCAAAGTGACAGGCTCTCACATGCTCATGTTTGGCTTAAATAAACAGAGTTAATGTGTTTTCAGCTCATTCGAATAAATGTTTTCCTGTGCATACACACACACACATTACATACATCACACACACACACAACTCTGCCGTGTGCATCCTCTAAGTTCACCTAATCATCTATCCACAGATACACTTGTGTCACCTTTTCTACCATTTGAGATGAAAAGCTAACTCACTGCAGAATAAAATCAAATCTCAAAGTTTAATAAGGAGGAAAAGGGGTTGTGTAAAGGGAAAAAAAATCATGTTCTCACCTTCACTGTATATTATGAACACAAAAACTTAACAGAAGGAACTCTCTGTAGCACAGCTTTCTTCCACACGTCTATGAGTTTGTCTCTTTGTCTGACTGGTTGGCTGGCTTGTCTGTTTTTGTTTGCTTGCTTGCCATTTGTTTGGGGTTTCTTCGCAATAGGGTGATCATTGTGTCCAGATGTGGACTTGAACCCCTAGCAATGTCCCCAGCACAGAATCCAGGGGATGTTTTCTTAGGCAGTCCAAGACTACTGAGTACAGTTCTTTTACTAGAAAACATTAAAATTCCTTTAGAATCTCCAGTTCAAAAAAAGTATGTGCATTAAAAAAACAAATTACTAATATAATATATCCTCACCCAGGTGCCCAACTGAAGATTTCTGACCACTTCAACCTGGTGGATTCTGGTGCTTAATCCTGAATCAAAAGAAATAAAATGAGCTGTGAAGAAAGAACTAACATAAAGTGTATGTATTTCCTATTTATTTTAAAGTGAGAGGAGTTTTATTCCTCTCACTTTATCATGGGAAAAATTATTCTTTTCTAGATTTTAAAACTTCTTATCTACTTGCAACATGAAAACAGGTTTTTAGGGGTTTTTTTAGGATGTATAATTCTACAACACAAATCACTCAGCATAAATATCGGTATTAAATCATCATATATTCAGAGCTTTTGGGGAAAATTCATTGTATTTTCACAATAATAACATTCAAAACCTTTATATTTCCACCTTAGGCTCCAACACAAGTCTTCCTTCAGGCCTCTTGAATGATCATTTTCCTAAAAAAGCAACAACACCGGCAATTGCAATGAATAATTATATATCAAATATCATTTTTGAGGTCTTTCTGTGTTCAAGGCTCTATGTGAAAAGCTTCATTTGTATTGACCATTCAGTTCTTACCAAAACCCCATGAATTTTACAGATGTAGAATCTGAGGCTAGATTGTTCCCCCAGTCTGTTGCAGTTCATTGAGCTAGGATGCAGCGGGATTGGGAGACAGTCCCAGGCAGGCTGGTGCTACAGTGGTGTTTGGAGCACCTCCTCTGGGTGACTGAAGACCATGCCTCTACTTGAAGGGGTTCATAATATCATCAGCACCAGCTGTTTACAGATTTCACAGAGAGGTGCAAGTTAATGGTATGGGTCTTAGACCCAACATTTTACAAAATCACGCAGTGGAGCTTAAGAGAAGCATTTAAAGAGTTTCCCCATCTGGGTAATAGAGATAATGGGAGAAGCCCTACCAACTCCAGAATGTTGATATGGAGTCAAAAGAGCAAAAGAAGTGTGATCCTTAAATCAAATATCTAGTTCTTAATAACTTATTATCTTCAACGCTTCAAAACCTTTGTAAAAACATTTTTTCAACTTTTGAGATAACTACTAATTTAATGAAAGGTGTATTAGTCCATTCTCATGTTGCTGTAAGGACAGAGACTGGGTAATTTATAAAGGAAAGAGATTAAATTGGTTCACAGTTCTGCAGGGTTGGGGAGGGCTCAGGAAACCTACAATCATGGCGGAAGGAGAGGCAAACACATCCGTCTTCACAAGGTGGTAAGAGAGAGAAGAATCAGAGTCAGGCGTAGCGGGAAGCCCCTTGTAAAACCATCAGATCTCGTGAGAACTTACTATCACAAGCATAGCATGGGGGAAACCACCTCCCTAATTCAATTACCTCCCACCTGGTGCCTCTCACCACATGTAGGGATTAGGAGAACTACAATTCAAAATGAGATTTGGGTGGCGACACAGCCAAACCATTTAGGAAGGAGATAAAAGAAGAAGAAAAGGAGAGAGAAAGGGAAGGAGGGAAGAAAAAAGGAGAAACTAAGATTAAAACAAAACCCCCAGTGAAGCAATGGCAGAACTGAGATTAGAACCCAATCTCTTTTACTCAAAAACCCAATATGAGAAGAAATGGTGATATTTGCCTTTTCATTTAGTTTATGGCAGTTTTTGAAACACGGTTGCCTTTTTTGAACATGTCAGAGGAAATCTCATCCTTGGAAATGCCTTACACACGTCGTGGCCATGCTGGAGGGAAAATGGGGATTGTAATCACCATCTCATGAAAGATGTACTCAATATAACAGAAAGATCATGCTTAGTTAAATAAAGTTGCTCCGTGAAGATTTACCTGATAAAGATGCATACGCACTGAAAACAAGTGGTGTTCTCCAGTTATGAGCAAAGCCTCATGTCTACCTAATTTCCCACCATTTCTCACATTTGAGGCTTTTGCAGGGAGAATAATGTTATCACCTCACAGCCAAAGGCTCCTGGAAGGCCACACGTCACTCTCATAAGCCTACTCATTATTATTATTATTGGTGTTGTTCTTGTCCTCATGATTTTCATTATTTATTACTGGCTTTGCTCTTACAGTGAGTAAATAATTCTCTGGAAGTAATCTGTTCCCCCAGGTGAGTGAATAAAGACTTCCTCTTTTCAGAGTAAATGCTTTTTTTTTCTTTGTTGGCCAAAATGCATACCACTCCCTCACAGTGGCCATTTCATAATATGGTTAAACCTAATTGTATCACCTGCTGAAGGAGGAGCATCACCAAAATGGCGGCCCCCATGTCTCCTATCAGGCCCTGTGAAAGCCCCCAACACAGGAAGGAAAGGATAGTTGTGAACTAGGGGAAATGCCTAGCGGATCAACAAAAACCTGCCTAGGAGAAAACAATCATTCATTCCCTCAAGAACTGCCCACCCCCACCACCTCACAGGTCTGAAATTGCAGAATCCAATGTCTCCAGGGACCAGGCAGATGGCAAAACTCAGGCGACTCACACATGTGAAGCAGGGGAATGTTGCGAGTCGCGGAGACATTAGTGTTCCTCTCTAACTGCAATGTTAGTGTTGCCAGCCTTTCAAATGTTTTCAAGAGATGCAGGAAGTTGAGACTTTTGTGTGAAAGAGTACACTCTTCAAGTTTGGCAACTTTTTTTTTTTTTTTTGAGACAGAGTCTTGCTTTGTCGCCCAGGCTGGGGTGCAGTTGCGCGATCTCGGCTCACTGCAAGCTCCTCCTCCTGAGTTCACGCCATTCTCCTGCTTCAGCCTCCAGAGTAGCTAGGACTACAGGCGCCCACCACCGCGCCTGGCTAATTTTTTGTCTTTTTAGTAGAGATGGGGTTTCACCGTGTTGGCCAGGATGGTCTCGATCTCCTGACCTCGTGATCCACCTGCATCGGCCTCCCAAAGTGCTGGGATTACAGGCGTGAGCCACCGCACCCTTCCTTCACATTTGGTAACTGTTTTGTTCTAATTTAATACACTGTGTGGGCCAAACAAAAGCCAATTTTTGGCCAATCATGTGATAGCACTTCAAGTCAGCTTCTGCATAACTGAAGGAACAACCTGTCCAGTAGGTGACCAGTGATCAGAGGCATGGATAGGAGTCCAGTGCAGGATGGTATTTGAATGCTCTTAAGATTTGAAACCCTGAATTTAATACAATTATCCTGGTGGGCTTCAATGCGTGCAGCCACCGGAAAAGGCTGTCTGCCAGTGGGGTGGGAGGGGTTGAATGCTAACTTCTCTGAGCCTCAGTTTCTCCAGCTATAGAATAGTAGGAAAGACAATAGTATTTATAAGTTTACTGTAGGGATTAAAATGCAGTAATACAAAAAATGAGTCAGACTAGAAACCTCATGGTAGGCGAACATAATCTTAGTTCCCAGCTCCAGCCAAACAGCTGTGTGACCTTGGGCATGTCCCTTTATTTTTGTGGACTACAAACGCACTAGTGCTGGGTTTGGGCCACGTTATCTCTGTAGCTTCTTATGTGTAGCTGTTCTGGGATTCCCCGAGGACCGCCTTCCTCTCCCTAACGGTGCTGCCCTGTTGACATTCTGTTCTCTCGATAATTACTAGGATGGCTCTACCAACACAGTTACCTCAGAATCGAAATCCAGCAAAGGAGTCATTAGCAGTTTAACTGCATTTTAAATATATGTATATATAAGATCTCCAGATCTCCCACAACGCTATCTAAAGGACAAACGATTGTCATTTAAGTTTTGACATAATTATAACATTTAAGGTTAAAATGTGCACGGCTCGATAATCCTTCCTGAGTAATTGCAGTGTTTCTAGCCGAACTGGAGGCTGATAATTGACTTGCCTGGAGGTTGCTAGGGAAGCACTAACTTCACAGGATGAGTGAGGGGAGTTAAATCATAGGACCTGGAAGAGACTGTCATGTCTTTCAAAGAATAACCCAGTTAACTACAGCAGGGCGGGGCAGAGCAGGGAGCGCTGGAGCAAATCCAGCTCCCACCAGAGCGAGACATGCTATGCAGGGACCAGAGCAGCTGCCACTGTGCCCGGGGAAAGACGCCATTTATCACGCTCCTCTGACCCCCTCCATACGTGATGCTATTGCTACACTCCATCATCATCATCACGTCTCCCCAGGTACCAGTCAGTTTTTGCTGCAAAACAACACAAAATCTCTGCCGCGTGACAGTATTATTTCACATCTGGTCTGTGGGTCTGCTGGGTTGGCAGCAGGTCTCCAGGTCTGCTCCCCATGTCTCTCATCCTCAGGCTTCCTGGGCACAGTCCTTTCGTGGTGATGGCAGACTGCATGAGGACAAGCAGATACACACAAGGCCTCCTGCGACCTCAGCACAGACTGGAGCACTGAAACTTCCACCCAGTTCTACAGGCTGGAACAACCACACGGCTAAGCCCAGCCTCAGAGGGAACGGAGGGGGAGAGACTCCTCCCATGGTGGGGCAGGGGAGTGAATATTTGCTGAACAATCATCTAATCTGTGGCACCCCTAATGACCTTGAGTCTCTGAGGACAGGAATCATTCTTATTCCCTCCCCAGCACGCTGCCCAGCATAGCTCTAGAAACGGTGACTCTGACTCCTTGCTGAAATCCAATCCAATGATAGCCAGTGGTAGGTCACTTAGGCCACAGGCTGTGATCATAGGAAAGTCCAGGTAGGCAAGCCAGCATTAGGGAAGTCTGCTAGAAGTGAATAGAGCTCCAGCTATGTTACACTTTTCTAAGAAGTGGGCTGTAAAAGGAAGTAGTGTCATGTCTAAAAGTTCTGGAGCCACAGGCCAGTGATTAAACTGTGCACAGAAGAACAATGACAGTAGCCAGGGCCGAGGTGGCCACAAGGCTCAAGAACAGGCAGACGCTTAGTCCTGAGAGCCATGACAGCAGGCAGGAGCAGAACCACGGTGGGGCCAGGATTCCTGAGCAGGACGGGGCTCTCTCTTAAGCTCAGATGGTCCTCTGGGGCTTGGCAGCATGGTGAGCTGCAAAGACGTGGGCTTTAGCATTGCAGACATCTAGAGTCTTTCATCTATCTAATGAGGTAAGCTTTCTAACCTCCAAAACTTGATTTCTTCATCTGCGAAATGGGACTAACACCCTTTACTTCAAACCATTTTACTGAGGTTTAAATCAGACGATGTGTTTAAGGTGCTTAGCTCATGATACATGCTCCAAAACATGTTAACTCTTCCTGGGCCTGCCTCCTGCACTGGTGCATAGATTGCATGTGGGTCCGGTGTCAGTGGCATGGAGAGAAGAGTTAAATGGGTCTCTAACCACCTGCATCTATAAGATACAAGTCCTTTAGGCTGAGCATTTGTGTTGCTGCAAAACAAGTTCATAACGTCTTGTCTTCCTCTTCCCAAGAGACACAAATTGCAAACTAGTCATTTCTCTTTCTCTTACCAATATATGGTGATTTAAGATATTGTCAGAAACAGGTCCAGTCCTGTCTTAGTTCAATCAGGCTGCTATAGCAAATTACCATATAAACTGGGTGTCTAAAACAACAAATATTTATCTCCCACAGTTCTGGAGGCTGGAAGCCTGAGACCGTGGTGCCAGCATGATTCTCGGTAAAGTCCCTCTCCTGAGTTGCAGATGGCTGACGTTTGCTGTGGCCTCCCACGGCGGAAAGTCAGCTAGCTAGCTCTCTGGCCTCTTATAAGGACACTAATTCCGTCCATGAGGGCTTCACCCGCATGACTGAATCATCTTCCAGAGGCCCTCTCTCCTGATATCATCACCTTGGAACTAGGATTTCAACATAGGAATTTGAGAGGGAAAATCATCACACCATAGTGGGTCTCTTCACCTCCAAATAATAATACTTTGTGTATGACAAAGGGTTATTCTCCTCTGGTCGCTCATGAA
Source organism: Macaca mulatta (assembly GCF_049350105.2). Lineage (NCBI taxonomy): Eukaryota > Metazoa > Chordata > Mammalia > Primates > Cercopithecidae > Macaca > Macaca mulatta. Next base: position 15,254,055 of record NC_133417.1, read on the forward strand.
ACTGTCAAAACCATCCAAGGACAGACAGGTGTTATAGACTGAATGTATGTGTCCCCTCATAATCCGTATGTTGAAGCCCTAACCCCCACAGTGAAGCTATTTGGAGAAGGAGCCTTTGGGAGATGATTAGATTGAGAAGAGATCATGAGAGTTGGGCTTCCATCATGGGATCAGTTTCTTTATAAGAAGAGGAAGAAAAACTAGAGCTTGCTTGCTCTCTCCACCATTTGAGGACACAGTGGGAGGGCAGCCGTCTGCACGCCAGGAAGAAGACCTTCACCAGGGCGGAATTGGCCAGCATCTTGATCATAGACTTCCAGCCTTCAGAATCATGAGGAACAAATATTTGTTTAAGCCACCCAGCATATGATATTCTCTTATGACAGCCCAGATTGACAAAGACAACATGTAATATCGTCCCCCTTTCCAGATGAAAAAAATGAGGCTGAGACTGGGTAATAAGTGACTTTCTTGAAATCACACAGGACAGTCCTTCCCTTAGTAATTGACTTCCTCTACGTCAGAAGCTATTTAACACACAAATCCTTCTGAAAGAGGAATTGCACTCCAAGGCTTTCTGTCACCTTCTTGAGGTCATGCTCACCTGGCCAGGGGATTTTGACAAGTCATAACAACCAATTGCTTCCTCAAAAAAAACTCAGAAGTCATCCACTGCTTGGCAGTTTGACCATATTTTAAAAGAAATATCCATTGTTCAGTATCTTGAGGAATGATATTAATGGACCCAAATTTAAGTGAAAGATCATGCAAAAGATAGAACTGGCTATCTCCTAGGAAACCGGAAACAGGGAAGGAAAGAAGATAAAAACCACCGCGGATGTGGTGTTTCAGGAACGAAAGGGTGAGGGCAGTAATATCCCTTCTGGGTTTTTGTTTGCTTGTTTTTTAGCACATACATTCCTATCATTCTGCTAAAATTATTCATATATCTTATAGTTTTATCTTGGAAGGAAAGAGTTAACAGCTTATTGTCGCCTTTCCTCTGGCCTCAGGGGAACCCAAGATTTGATCTTCAGGTAAATCCTTCTTGCAACAGTAACTTAAGGAATTCATAGAGACATGATGGATCCAAGGTAATTGCTATATATAGATTAAGCAGCAGGGCCTTATTACTGAGGTTGCTTAGTTCATAACCTACAATTGATGAGTAAGTGGTAGCTGATAAGATATGGCTGAACTGAGAATAGACTCTGGTCAGCAACTCCTGAGAAAGGAGTAGCAAGGCGTAAAAGCCACAAGTCCCTGGAACTGATCACTGCCTGTGCCCACTAAGATTTGTTTGTGACCATAAACGTTACAAGTATAGAGTGATTTCAAGACATGCTTGGGCACTGCCAAGACCTCTGTTATGTTGTTGATGCATGTGCTGTGCTGGTGCCTTTCATGTTCTTTCTTAAAGTTAAATTAGTGCTGGGTGAAGCCCATAGTCTCATGAGTTCAGCAGTCAGTGTGAACCCCTGACCATTGCTGTCAGTCAAGCAGACTGGGCAGTGGGATCCCAGACCAGTTCCCAAAAAGGGAACTCCACTGGTTTGGTATTGCACCATTAGCTGTAGGTACTCTTGATTGCCATTACCCTCCTCCTCCTCTCTAATAGAATTCCTAGGGGTTGGGCACTCCAGGGGAAAGATGGATCCAGCCTCAGCTGAATCACATGCCAACCAAGGCTGTCACATTCCTCTTGCTGATGAAGGTTGATGGGTAGGCATTTAATCATCTGGCTAGATAGACAAGAGGGGAGGGCCTCAAAGGTTCCCAAGAAAGTAATCCTTTTTTTTTAAGAAGGAAGACTTGGAAGAGGTGGCATCTTTTTGCATCTGGACATTGCTAGGTCTGACTGTGATCACTGGAAAGCAGTAGCCACTTATGAGCAAGAGGGAGCCATCCAGAGGGCTAAGGTGGCACACTGAGGAGAGTAGCTATTAGCAAGCCGGACTTCTCTTGATGTGATCGCTGTGCTTCTCCTTGTGACACACCTACAACTGTGCTACTACTAAGCTTCTTCTTATATACAATAATACACTTTCTTATCATTTCGGCAAATTTGGGTCACTATCCTCTCTTATAGCCAAGAGTGCCCTAACTCACAAGGTCAGTAAATGGCGGAGAACTTGAGCAAACCATTATCTCCCCAGCTCCACCACTTAATGACCTTGTGTGGTCAGTGTATTAGTCCATTTTCATGCTTCTGATAAAGACATGCCTGAGACTGCGTAATTTACAAAGAAAAAGAGGTTTAATGAACTCACAGTTCCAGGTGGCTGGGAAGGCCTCACAATCATGGCAGAAGGCAAAAGGCACATCTTACATGGTGGTAGACAAGAGAGAATGAGAGGCAAGAGAAAGGAGAAAGCCCCTGTAAAATCATCAGATTTCATGAGACTTATTCACTACCACGAGAACAGTATGGGGAAAACTGCCTGCATGATTCAATTATCTCCCACCAGGTCCCTCCCACAACACATGGGAATTATCGGACCTACAGTCCAAAATGAGATTTGGGTGGGGACACAGCCAAACCATATCAGTCAGTGTGCCAGACAGGGACACTGGCCACGCAGGGTCAGTAATGTTAGTTATCATAATGGGATAATCTGGTCTGGAGATGGAATGGCATCAGGAAACCAGGGACAGAAAGCTCCTAGTACGGAAGCAGAGACCAGAGGGGACCCACCATCAGAGCAGATGGGAGGGCTCTATTCCACTAAGCCAGGCATCTCTGTTGCCACTGATTTTGCACTGATCCAGCAAGCTTAGGGTCATCTGACAGCACCAGGTTTGAAAACTCCCAGGTAAATATATGCAGTTTATCTGGGGAGAAATGCTGGCATAATATGAGAGCCTATTTGTGTATGGGTATGGAACAAGGGAGTTCAAAATGTATGGGTTATGAAAATCCTCACATACTGGGGACTCTGGATCAACTCAAGTCACACCCAGGAGATAACTGCTAACTCTTCTACACTAAGGGCCAGGACTAGGATATGAAAAGTATTTTTTCATATCCTAAAATTCAAGTCCTGATCATATAATTGACTTACATATTACCTATAACAGTGCAGCATTTGATCTAATTGAAAAGTGGCGACTGGAAGTGAAGGTGGTTTTCTATAAGAAAAATAGCTGGTATTCTCAGGAATAACAGTGAGGTCATGGGGCACTGAGTTGAATCAGTTGTTTCTGACACTTACATATTTGATTTTCATGCCTCTTTTATTCCAAGATGTATAATCCGTGTCACCCAACATGGAGCTGGACTACCAACTACTCTTCTTTTGAAAGCTATGCTATTTGAGACATTCTTACCAGGCACACGGTGTGGGTATGGGTTACAGAGAATGTGGATGATCTATTTCTCAGGAAACCTCTGAAAAGGAGGACAGTCACCCATCTGTGTGAGATTTTGCAGGGCAACAGGCCTGGGGGCAGGTTCAAGGATGGATGAGCCAATCTGCCAAGGTTGCCATAGTCAGCAGCTACAGACTGAGGAAAAGCAGGCCGAGTTGGAGAGAGGAGTTTCAAAAGCTGTTTTGCAAATGCTTCTCTCAGATGGGAAACAACTCTATAACCACAAGTTCCTGGAGCTTTTTTTTTTTAAATGTAGTCTTTCTTCTATACCTTGGTTTCATATGCACACAAATAGACATACAGACAAGGTCAAGGAACATCCTCAGACAGTCTTCTACCTGTCTCTATTATGCTGTAGTCAGCCAAGGTATCTTTCCAGGGAACTAATCAAATTAAATAACCTGAGTATCCATGAATTACATCTATAACTTGCACCACTTACAACTGTCTGCAGGTCTCCTTATAATGGCTACAGAAGAGATTCTTCTCTTTAGGATGGATAAGCTGGCATCTCCACTTGACCAAGTGGTGCTATCTTCAAGGCATTTACCTTTTTTGAAAGGCCTCCTGCCTCTTTGGGACACGGTGGAGAGCTGAGCATTCCACAGCCTTAAAGAGGCAAATGAAAGGAAATCAGTGTGCAAAGGCTGCAAATCTCAAGCGATGCCCTCTCCACAGCTTAAACCACAGGATCTTGGCTTGGCCCTAAAACTTTTACTTGTAGTCCACACATTCAGAACAAAGAAAAAGGGATTTAGAGCTCATTGCCTACCTACAATGAACCAGGCACATTTGGTATAAATTTTGCAGGTAAATTTCAGGAGAGAGTTCACTTTCAAGAGAAGTTAAATACCTAGCACAAGATAAACAACATATTGAATTCTTAGGTACCACCTAGAGCACTGTGCATGGATTATCTCATTTAACTCTTATACAAACCTAGGCAATACCTACTCTACTCATCCTCATTTCACAAGTAAAGATTTTAAGGCTTAGCAATATATAGCTTGCCCAGATAGGTGGCAGTGTTGGATGCAAGCATAGAAGTCTCATGGCAGGGCTACTGGCTCCCATTGGGTCCCTACACAGCCGGTAAATGGAAAAGACCCAATTCTCAGCCAAGTATGTCTGACTCCTGCGGTGATATTCCCTTCACTGCATCATATTGCATCTCAGAAAGAAGATAATGCAATTGTCTGGGAAATTGAGATATACTGAAGGTTTGCCATGCAAATTTCAGGCATTGGATCTTAAGGGATGGAATGGACATTACACAGCACATGAAGACTCTCCCATCCTCACTTTCCATTCTAGTACTTCTCTTCCCCTGCCCCTGGCAGCCCCATTTCCCCTCAGAAAGAGAGCACTAGGGTTAGAAGGGACCAGAGGCCGGGCGCAGTGGCTCACGCCTGTAATCACAGCACTTTGGGAGGCCAAGGGGGGCAGATCACGAGGTCAGGAAATTGAGACCATCCTGGTCAACGTGGTGAAACCCCATCTCTACTAAAATACAAAAAAAAAAAAATTAGCCGGATGTGGTGATGGACGTCTGTAGTCCCAGTTACTCGGGAGGCTGAGGCAGGAGAATCACTTGAACCCGGGAGGCAGAGGTTGCAGTGAGCTGAGATCATGCCACTACACTCCATTCTGGCCACAGAGTGAGACTCTGTCTAAAAAAGAAGAAGAAGGGACCAGAAAGAGGAGGATGACTCCTCTAGACTCTCTCCATAGGCCAGGAGTCGAATCACTGTTGCGAGCCCTAGTCTTAGTCTAGAGGAGGATATGGCTCTTTCTCTATGGCTGGGGATCAAAATGACCTCTACTGCTTGTTTAAATACAGAACCACCCTCCACCAGACCTCATTCCAGATTCCCCAATCAAAATCTCCAAGGTAAGCTGCAGGCATCTGTACTTTTAAAAAATTTTCCTCAGGGCTTTGAGTGATATGTTTCTGTATACTTCTGCATTATTTGAATCTCTCACATTGAAAATGAAACTATTTTTTTTTCTAAAATAACATAAATGAATCAGTGTGGTGTGTATGTGCATACGTGGCTGTCTCCCAAGCCTACCAAGTCTTCTGATGTGTGACCGGATTTCAGACCTGCTGGTGCTGTTCCATTTATTCCGGGCTGTTGCTGCCCAAACTGTGACCTACCACTTCTATTAAGCCTTTTAATGAAAATCTAAGAAGTAGTATCTACCCTGACAAGGGAGACCAAAGAAAGAGAAAAGACCTACAAAAAAAGTGAATTAAGGTGCAGTTTAAAATACAGGCAAGGACACAGACTTTGAAGTCCAAAAGCCCTGGGTTTGAATCTGCACCCTGCCATTGTTGCTGGCTCAACATTTTGGACAAATTGCTTAATTGCCCTGTGCCTTGCTTTTCTAGCTAAACTCTGGAGATAATAATTTCTGTCCTGTAGGACAATGGCGAGTACTCAACACAATAATGCATTGAGCCTAATGCATACTCAATGCTAACAAAATGGTAGCTATTATATCATTAGTCTCATCAACGTTATTATCAAATGAATATTATCAAAAATTTCAAAAGTAATTTTTATTAGCATTAATGGCCTTTCACTTCCAAAGAGTGAGCGGGAAAGAAAGAAAAGACATTTCAGAAGACTTTAAATGACTAGGAAGGAACAACTTACAAAGTATTCAAGTACAGCGAGCACTGCAGGCCACTGCAGGGACTTCTCCACACTTCTGGAGAACTATTTGATCCACTTCTTTTTACGATGTGAGTTCACAAGGCAAGACCCCGCATTCCTTCCATAGCTGGTCTAAGGCCAAGCTCAAGGATGGTACTCAATAACACAATCTTATCTCCTCTCTCTTTTGAGAACTGCCTCAAGAGAAAAAAATCAACCACTCTTCAGGTAATTTTTGTGGAAGAAAGGCAGCATCAAAAATTGGAAGGTGCTTATTTAACTTTCCAAAGAAAGACGCATCGTGATCTTTTCACGTTCTGTGGCATGTGTAGCATTAGATCGTATCAATGGAGAGTGCAATGGCATCAGAAGGAGGAAAGGGGAATCCAGCAGAAGGGTCCATCTCCTGCAAGTGGATTAGCAGTGGGGACTGGGCTGCTAAAATCATCTTGTCATACCACGACAAAAGGAGGACATCCAAGGAGCTCCTGCTAGAGACAGATTCAGAGGAAATCACTCTGGTGGATGACAGTGGGCTGTGGAAGCACCTGCAGAAAGCCTGTGCTAAATAGCAGGAGGAGGAAATAATACAGAGAGCATCACAAGACAAGTTGCTGGATGAAAAAATGATATCCTTTAAAAAAAAGCAGAGCTATAAAAATGACATCAAGTCAATGGTGACAAAATGGAAAGCCACAGTCAATTTAGTCTGCTGCGGACCAGTCCTAACAGCTAAACGGCCTCTGACCTTTGCCTGCAGCTCAACCTCCAAGACAGGATGCAACCCTTGGCACCCCGCTGCACTGCCAAATTTTGCTAAAAGGCACTGAGACTCAACAGAGTTCAGCACCTTGCTCAGAATCCCCCAGTAGGTAGGTGAGAACCCAGCTCTCCCTCCTGTCCTCTTTCCTATTTGTTCAAACCAGCTCACACCCCAAAAGGGGGTCCATCTGAACACAAAACCTTTGAACTTTCAGTGCAGGTAACCGGGAACAGGTGACCTTTTATTCTTAAGGGTCTAAGGAAATAATGTTGGGCTGGTAGATAACTAACAGCCCCCAGGGAAACAGGTTGACCATCAAGGATGAGTGCAGGGAGTGGTGAGAAGGATCTCACCTATCAAGACAGGCAATTGGGTGGGGCACTCTGCTATGGCATTTTTAATGGCCTCTCATGCCATCTCTTATTCATCTGGTGCCCAGGTCCAAGGTGGCCTTGATCAGAGAAAGGCAGTGAGAGTTGAAAGGGCATTTCACAAAAACGCTGGACACAACTGGAGAGAAAAGAGAAACCAAAGGTCCAGCACTTCCATATCTTTCAAAGAAAAGTATTTTTCTCCTGAGCCCTTTCATTGTCTTTCCAGGTGGGTGCAACCTCAACACCTTGAACCATGTGTGGATGTGCAGGTCGTTCGTCTATAGCCTTGGGGAATCATTCTTTCCACTCACTTTCCCATTTGTTTCTCAGAAGAAAGGGGAAAGGGAGAAAATTCTTGTTCTCTTTTAATTGTTTTACTAAAAGGGTATTTTTTGAAATATCCTCTGGTGTTTTGAATATCCTGGCTTTTTGGTGTGGGGTGTTTTTTTTTCCAATTTTTTGTGTTTTTTATTTTGACCCCAGGAGAAGAAAAGGTGAGTGCCACCTGAGGAAGAAGGTTATGACACAGGGGAAGCCCTGTGAGGCAGGAAGGAGGAGAGGAACACAGTCCTCTTGGCTCCAGGAGGGAACCTGAGAGAAGCAACAGAGAGGGAAAGAGAGGAACTCTCCCCTCTCTCTCTCTTACTCTCTTCCTTTCTCTTCTTCACTTATGAGACCAAACCTGAAGCAGAATCACAGACAAATCTGGGGAGAATACTATAAAAATGAAGCTTGGTGTGTGCTTTCCCAGATACAGATGGAAAACTTTCAAAAGCCCATTAGATAATGACCACATACAACATGGCACCAAGGTCGGACATGGCCCCAGGTTGGAAATGCCAGAGGAAAAAAGCAAGTCAGAAGAGGGAAAAGGTCACCCTCCATATTCCCCAGAGCCAAGGCTAATGTTGCAGAAGATCCTCAGTGTCCTGAGGGGCCTGGAGAAGGTCATCAAGGGTAGATGGGACACAGACAGACCAGGACTCATAGGCTGAAGAGGGAGCCCACAGAGGCACACATACCCCACCCAGGAGTTGTAGTGTGGGCTGCCCTGGGATGAGGGAGGAGAGAGAGTCCCCACTCCAGGAGCTCACTGTGCTGGCCAACCCCATGGCCCATGAGGGCCATTATTCTGCCTCCTGACAGTCAGAAAGGAGACTCTGCCAGAACCAGAGACCAGATCAGAAAGGGTACCAGCAACAGAAGCCAGCACAAAACCCACAAGGAACTCCACCGGCTGTGGATCCAGCACAGGTGAAACAAGCCCCCAAGATAAAGCAGACATGGCCATTTCCCAGCCCAGTGGGCAGCAGCCCTAGAATTCCACTCTTAGACCACACCAGCCATGCTGCACTGGAGAGCTATGAAGGACCCCATGACAACAAGCACATCTGAGCCTTTGTTCGTAGTTGACACTTCATAAGTAACACCTGACATGAGCAAAGCCTACCAGAAGCTTTGCCCTCAATAATGTGCAAGGCTGCCAGGAGGTCCCCCTCACCCACCCTCTGGTTCTCCTTTATTCACAGTTCCATGTGGCCCTTCACTACAGAGGATGCTGGAGTCATCAGCCTCTTCCTCAGAAAAGAGTTCGTGATAACACACAGGCAGAAGCCTACAAGACAGCAATTCCATGTCCATAATCGGATCCTGCTTTATCTTGGGTTGTGTTTTATATTACTTGAAAACGACGAGATTCCATTAATTAACCACTTGCAGTCCTCTATCAGGACAGCATCAGGTCATGCAGAGAGGTTTAAGAATTTATTTTTAAATTCTAAATGCATTTGGTATAACTGAGTCCTAAATATTCTCAAACAGTGTGCTCTGGTTGAGAAAGCTAAGTTTCTTGGCTTTGTGGGAAGGGTTCTCGGTTGTCTCTGAGTCCCCAGATATATTTGTTAGGAATAGAAATGACAGGCAGGACAGCATGTTCCACAACACCATTCTCCACTCAGCCTTAGACTCTTGGTTCTGCCTCCTAAGCCCCCTCCAAGCCCCCAGGGGAAGACAGTGCATGAAAGGGCAAAGCCATCTGTTGGCAATGCTCCTCCTCCTGGCAATCCCCAGACACATGGCTCGTTGGTCACAGGAGCACGGCTGTCCAGAGAGCCTTTTGTGAGTCCATATGGATGGTCTTCTCAGTGCTGTGAGACGGAGGTTTTGCGCTGTTTTGTAGAACTGGCAGAGTTCATTCAAAAGGGTGCTCATAAGTTACCTCACTCTTCTGTAAGAACAGCCTGACCCTAGAAGAATGAAATAAGAACGTTCTCTACATTAGCTTAAAAACATCCTTATCAACAACTTTTGGGGTAAGTGGTAAAAATGAGTCTGAACAAATCACTGGCTTAGCCATTGTGTTTGGCAATTTCATAAAAATAACTTTAATGTCATTTCTTGCACAAGTTGGGAGAAGAACATAGAAGCACTTTCTTGATGTTCAACCCAGAGAAGGAGAGACAGCAGTAGCCCAGGGCCTCCCAGGTTCACTGTGGTGCTGTTCAGCGCTGTCCTGTAGAGCATCTGCAATGGCCCTGCTGGGGTTCACGCGGCACCTGCGGAGCTCAGAGATTCCTGGCTCAAGATCTTCTTTGTAAACATAATAGATGGCTTTGCAAACATAACTCTGAAGTGCTGTGTTTATAGATCATTCTTTTAAAAATCTTCAAGGATATGTCAACAGCTATTGGAACAGGGAAATTTTAGGAAGTCAGCTTTCTTTGTTCACAGGATAACTTCACACCAGTAGTTTCCACCTGCATCTGTATAGCCAGGGGCCCTTCTCCATTCAGGGAAAAGCTTTAGAGAAATGTTGAAGAAAGAAATATTGCAAAACCTCCTGCACTGTTTTCAGGAGTAGATCATTTTTGGAAAGGTCTCTTTGTGGTTGCATTCCAGTGAAATACACAATACGGGGTCTTAAGAAGGGAGCTTGATACAGAGCAGTGACTGCTTTGCCCCAGATCCAGGCACTGAGTGGCTGTGGGTGCCCAGGGATTAATGTGAGCATCTCCAGCTCAGGGGTGGCAAGGACAGCTGCATCTCTGTATCCTCAGCACTTAGCAACATGTTTGACTTATAATGGGTACTAGAAAAAAGCTAAATGAATGAGTGAATGGATATGCAATCTGAACTCTGGTTTCCTTGTCTATAAAATGAACAACAACCATAAAAGTCCAGGTCCTGCCAACCTCAGGCCGTGAGCATCAGAAAGTAGGATAAGCATACACACTCCTTATTGTGTCCTTCAAGCAGCCTCTTCAGATGCATGCTTTCGTATCCCCATCCACTCCTGAACTCGGTGTTCTGCGGTGTGAGCCACTCATGGAGAGTCGATCTTTGCAAAAGGACTTGACATTCTTGGAGAGCAGGAACTGGCCATGTTTATCTCTTTGTCCTCATGCCTGGTACCGATGACCAGAGCTGTTTCGAAAGGGTCCTGGGGGGGGCACTCCTCCAAAAATGTCTCTCTGAGCCCAAATCCTGGTGGCCACATGCTGTTGGGGCCTTCAGAAGCCAGAGCATCAGTGGAAACTGACTTGTGCCCTGAACGCCAGTGGTGAGAAATGAAGCTAAACATCTTCATTAGGAAATGTCAGGCACATGAAGGAGGAAATGCAGAGCAGGGAAGAGTGGGCACAAGGAGCATGTATAATGAGGCCCAGAGCTACGGGGTGCCAGCCACAGGGCTGGGAAAGATTCTGCTGACTACTGTGCAGTACAGAGGGTGGAGAGCCTGGGGTTGTTAGCATCCCAACTTCCCATCGTTAACTCCTGTTCCCTTTGACGGCAAAGGAGATCTCTGCTCCCTGGCTGTTACTGGAGGAGTTTGTCAAGATAAGAAATGCACTTGGAAACATTTTACATCTTCCACACAATTGGCTTGTTCACAATGTAAGTTTGCCACAAGCAAAGGCATTCAAGCTCTCCCCAGACACTGCATGCATGCAGCTGGTACCCAGATCCTGAAAATACTTACAAAGCTCTCTGCATTACCTTATTTCCACAGAAGGAAGATAGGGGCAGGGTACCCACAGACCTTCATCAAAGCAAGAGATATTTAAATGTATTGCTCATCTTCAGCAGGAAATGGTATTTCCATGTTATCTTTCTCCAAGAAAAAAAGAAACCTTTCCACTTTAAAGGCATCCATGATCTGCCCAGCCAACTTAAAGCATTTTCTACATCAGGATTGGCAAACACATGGTACTTATAACACCAGCGCTCCCTTCTGCATCCAGGATACTCATTGTTTACCAACTACTGCACATGGAGATGCAATAATTCAGCTTCAGAATTCTTCTCAGCACTGTGCTTCATGCAGTCACTGTAATCAAATGATATTAGTCACAGAGCCCCTGTTATGCGAGATGCTTCCTGAGCAAGCCCTCTGGCCTAATCTCCCGCCACTCTCTACATACATTTGCTACTTTTTCCTGCCCCTTCTTTGATAATAGGCCCTAATTTACTTTGAAGGACCACCCACCCTCCACACTTCCCGTTGAAGTGGCTCAGGTGTAATCATTCTACTCCTGGCTCTAAGGGTGGATACCTGAGCAAGGCCAAGCTGGTCAGAACTTCGAATCCCACTGGCTTGAGACATCAGACCAGGGACACTCATGTGGTCTAAGCTGGTCCAAAAGACTCAATCTCAGGACTCAAACCAGAACAACTGAGAACAAATACACTTACTTTACTTCTAGACCTGGACTTGCAAATCTGTAAGCCTTGAGCCCAGAAAAGAGAACTTCCCTGAGGGTCACAGCGACAGTGACAGAGAACATCTGCGTCCTGTTGAGTCACGGCACCATTTGATTCTATGTCTTCTGATGTTTTTGAAGCCAGGTCTACCTGTGCCCTGTTTCAAAGATATGAGGCAATAAAGCTCATTTTTAAAAAGCAACTAAAGTCAACTTGATTGAGTGTCTGTCACTTGTAACTAAAACAGCCCCAGTGGTGCCCTCACTCACTTCAACTTGATGATTTCCTTGGCTGGTAATGGACTCCAACAGCAGAGAGATCATACAAAGTCACTAGGACCTACCGTAATGGAGTGAGTTGAGGCACATTTGTTAGAGGCCAAAGCCACACACATACACCCACATCCAGAAAGCTAGTCCCCACCCCACACAGGTCACCCTCAGAGGAAGCAGTCGTAGAAGGGCTGTTACAAAGAAAAGACGTCTCTGGAGGTGGAAGCCTTTCATCACAGGCACCTCAGAGCCATCCAGTCGTACAATTCCTGCGCACAACCATGTCTTATGGGTCAGCAGGCCTGGCACTGTTGCTGGGATTCACCAACTCCGCTTCCACAGACATCGACTGGAAAAGCAAGCCCAGGACATGACCACTGCCCACAATGTAGATCTGCACCACTCGCCCTGGCCTGCTGCTGGAATCACACTGGATTCTCCTCCGGTAGTTCCTGGGTGAGCTCGTCCTTGCACCTCTCATTTTCTGCCCCACTTCAACCTTTAGTGCCATCTTGCTGCCCCATTGTGACTCCCCAATATCCATAATCTGACTCTCGCCAATTCTGCAACTGTAGGGTGTGGCCCAGCTGTGGGATCCCCTTTTTTGGTGAAAAGCTCCCACTTTTAGTTTCTTGAAGAGGATCTTGACACAGGTCCAATTTGTTCTGGAGTCTTTGGTTTCTATACACGAAGGCAGATCAAAAGCCCCTTGCAGACATAGTTGAGTTTGCTTATGAGGGCTGAATCAGAATCCCTGTCCCCTATTATTATAGAAGCCGTAAGAACATCAACATTCTCCCTAGTGGTGCAAAATTGAGGGTTAAAATATGAATCAGGAGTCGTCATAGATGCATGATTCAGAATTCAGACATTCTGCACACCAATGCCAAGAAAGTACACATATTTCAAATGCTAAATCCCTATTCTTTTCCAGGGAGCTCACATTTCAGCGATCATACCGAATGGGGACATTTGGGCTTGTTTCTCAGCGTGGGCCAAGAGAAACAAAAGAGTGCCATTTAGCTCCCACTGTTAATAACAGATGCCCCCTTCCGGATGCTTTGTCAAAACCTCTTAAGGAACACATGTGTCTCACTCACTCCTTGGCTATATCACTCTTCTGGCTTCAGCCGGAACACATTTCATGCCCAGGAGAAAACGCATCAGTTAGAGAAAGACCTCAGTGTTTCTATAAACAAAAACAACCCCAGCAAATCCCATAGAGAATTGTTTCCTTTCACATGAGAGCCCAACCTTTAACAGCTTTCAAATAATCTTTGAAAATATACTCATTTTTAGAAACTAGTTTCCACCAGGATATAAGACAGTTAGAAGAAACCAACTGCATCACTTTTGTGTCCTTGGAAATTACCCTTGCAAGCTTGCAAGCAAGAACAATTGTGAAACTATTCCTAGTGGTGATAAGACTTTTGCCCAGTACAAGCTATTTTCTTTATCACTTTTCTAAACTCCCAGATAGTTTACAGAAATCATCCCCCTTCCGTCTACTGAAACTGACTTTGCAAAAAATTATAACTGAGAAAATTATGATCTTGCTTCTAACCTCTGAGCTGTCATGGTTCATTCCTGGGCATAGGCTGAACTAACTTTGCAGGGAACTTACTTTATAGTTTAATTTTGAAACAAGGACGATAAGAGCTCTTCCGCAAAACAAAACTCCTTCCTGCCTGGGGACCATACTGCTTTTGCAGGGCTAACAAATTAGCCACAAGATTAGAAATTATGGTTTAGGAGTCATGTAGTTGGAGGCTACACGATTCTGAACCTCCCCAATTTGCTCTTGGGGATAACACCACTGTTGTAAAACCTAAGACCGGTGCTTGAGATATTTTGCAGACCCTGTACTCAATGGATCAGCTGGCACCACCCAAATCGATAAACTGGCTCATCTGGTCTTGTGGCCCCCACCTAGCAACTGACTCAACACAAGAAGACAGCTTCGACTCCCTATGATTTCATCTCCGACTCAACCAATCAGCATTCCCCACTTCCCGACCCCCCGTCCACCAAATTATCCTTAAAAACCCCAATCCCCAAGTTTGTAGGGAGACTGATTTGAGTAATAATAAAACTCCAGTCTCCTGTACAGCTAGTCTGTGTGAATTAAACTCTTTCTCGATTGCAATCCTCCTGTCTTGATAAATAGGATCTGTCTAGGCAGCCGACAAGGAGAACCTATTGGGCAGTTACACTATCACCACATCTGCTTCTGCTCACAAGTGAGTGCCTTAGGTACCAGGTCCTGCAAGGTGAAAGTGGCTGTCAGCCCTTGTCACTATCTCTGCTATCCTAGGCTCTCCCCTATGGCACACAGGCGGAGGCCAAAACCCACATTTCCCAGACTGTTTTGCTAGCATGGTGCTTTTTTTTGAATCTTCCAATGAGAAACACTCACGAAAGATCTGGGGTGGAAAAAGAGGCAGAAGCCATCGTGGTTCCAGCAGCTGGCAGAAGAGCCTGAGGCACTGCACAGCTTCTGGAACCTTCCCTATGAATCACACCCTTGGGCGATGAGCCACTGAGCTCATCAGCAGCTCTCGCCTGTTTCTCCTCCTGGAGTCTGCTGGGTTCTGCCCACAGTTATGAGTCTGAAGGCAATGCAGGGCAATCGGGATGACCCCTGAGGAAATCCGCATCTCCTTATCAGTGAAAGGCCTAGGAAGGACATCACAATGTCCCCACACAAGGGAAGGCTGACCTCTTCAGAGAGGCAAGGAGAGGACTCTTCTGCTGACAAAGAAGGCCTGGCACAAAGTGGAGGCTTAAAGTATCAGCTTCATCAGAATCCAGGCAAACATCCCCATTCTGATTCCCGGGTCCTGCCCTTTCTCAACCAAGATTCCAACACTTACATGAAAAATGTGGTCTAGCTGTGAAGTCAACTTGGATTAGATGACTATAACCTGTAGGATCAAACTGAGCCTGGAAGGAGAGATGGCCAAAGGTGTAGAGCTGCACTGATTCATGAGCAGTAACCAATGGTTTGGCTACATGGGTGAAAGTTTCAAAGGAGTTGGATCAAAGAAATGATGGCAAAGAGTTTTGAGGAAGAGGGAGGGAGGTGAACTTGTCAGAAGGAGCACAGAGTGTGGAGATATCTGTGTCCCATGTGACTCTTTACCAAAGGGCATCTACTGCAGAGGTTGGTCTAGTAATCAGGTGGAGAAGATAATTCCTTCCAGGCAAGTCAGTGTCTTTGCCCAACTCCCCAGTGCCTGCAAAATGGGCTGCTGAACAGTGTGGCCAGGACATGGATTGACATTACACATCAGCTCAACAATACAATCTCTGCTAGCTGTTACCATTGCCAAATGCCCCACCTGCTGAAATTAGGGATGGAAACCGAGTCCATAATATGACATGGGTCCATAAAGAACTGGCCAGATACCCGGTGGCAGTTCCCTTCCAGTGAAGGGTCAGCAGTTTGTCCTCACTAAAATAGAGTGAGTCAATTCATCCCTCTCAATTCTATTTTAGTGATTTGGATTTGTCTTCTCTGTCCCTGATGCCCTGCTGGACTGTCATCACTGAGCCCACTGAATGCCTTAATTATTGCCATCATACTGCTTCCACATAACATTGCTTCTCACAAAGAAATTCATTTCAGCAGAATGAATAAGGCAATGGACTTGTGCCCTTGGTGTTCACTGTTCTTACCATTTTTCCCATCATGCAGAAACCACTGAATATCCTAGAATATTGCAGTGGCCTGTCAACAACTTAGTTATGGCACTAGCTCAGAGACACCACCATGCAGAATTGGGAAGCAATCCTATAAAATGCAGCATATGCTGTGAACCAGCAATCAATTCAGGACTGGGTTTTTCTGACAGTCAAAATATAAAGGTGGGAGATCAAAGCAATGAAAGAGTAGCCACTCTCACTGTTATTCCTATAACCAACTTGCAGCATTTTTCTTCATGTCTCCATAATTTTGGGGTCTGCTGCTTTAGAGGTCTTTGTTCCCAAGGCAATAATGCCTTCACGAGGGACACAATGACTGTTCCACTGAACATGAGTTGAGATGGCTATCAGGCCTTCCACTAAACCAAAAGCAAAATATAGTTACTGTACCAACTTTGATGATATTTCTTAATTATAAAGGAGAAATAGAACCATTGTTAAACAATAAAGACAGTGAGGAATGCATCAAGAAGCCATTGTATTCTCTGGGGAAACAGGTAGTGATTTTGTGCCAACATCAAGTCATTAGGCACTGGCAACCCAGGATAGTCGGTACCACCAAAGATACAGACTTTTCAAGAGTAAAGATTCCAGTCGTCCCACCTGGTAAAGAACTTTGATCAGCTAAAGTGCTTGTTGAGGGCAAAGGAAATTTGGAATGGATAGCGGAAAACAAAAATTAAAAATGGCAGGTGTTGCCTCATAACCAATTGCATAAGTCGGGGGCAGAGCTATGTGTATCCCTTAAGTGTTATTTATTTTTGGCCCCTTGAATAACGGGTTTGAACAATGCAGGTCCACTTATGCACAGATTTTTTTCAATAAATATATTGGAGAACGTTTTTGAGATTCGTGATAACTTGAAAAGACTTAAAGATGAACTATGCACCCTAGAAATATTAAAAAATTAAGAAAATTTAGGTATGTCATGAATGCATAAAATATGTGTGTTAATTAACTATTTATGTTATCAGTAAGGCTTCCAGTCAACAGTAGGCTCTTAGTAGCTAAATTTTGGGGAAGTCAAAAGTTATACTCAGATTTTCGATTGTTCGGAGGATCAGCTCCCCTAACCCATGTATTGTTCAAGGGTCTGTATATATTTGGTATATATTAACCAATTTATTTTCCCACCTCCTATTTCTTTATTTTATATAATGTGTGTTAATGATGTTTATTTAACCTTGTAATTTAGTCTTTAGATTATAACGATATTCAAGGAGAATTGTGACTGACACAGAAGGGCCATGAACATCCCTTAGGGCCAGGTGCTGTGGTTGCCATGACTTTGCTTCTCTGGTTCCATGGAAAGCATCTTTGTTGTAGGAGAGATAGTTGTATTGTTATTAGATAGAAGCATGTTCATGTTGTTGTTGTTGTTTGGAAGTTTAAATACGATTAGAAGTGTGTTTATGAATTCTGAAGAGACCAGGATGTGGTCTATGCTAAATGGCAGCACTCAGCACCATCCCTGTCCTCTGTCCTCGTAAACTGTACCATGTAGTGCAAAGGTTAGATGTCTGAGAACCACATTTCTCAAATCTTCTTCAAATATGGTTCCCATTAAGACTCTTCCAAGGAGAGACTCTATCATGAGACTGGAAGGGCAAAATCATAATGGAGGGCAGGCAAGAAGGCTTTTGTTATTGACAGACATGAGGCTTTGTCATCAGTTTCCACGTGACCCTAAGCACAGAGCATATCTTTCTTATCTCTGGCATTTAGTGAAAACTTAGAAAATTTTTTTTCTGTGTAGATGGATAACTATATAAAATACCACTTATATATTCTTTTTTAGCTAGATGGATATATAAAAGGATGGATGGATGGATGGATGGATGGATCAATGACTGGATGGATGGATGGATCAATGACTGGATGGAAGTTGAGGCAAAAAACATACATTCTATATTCCAGGAATTTGATATCCAATAAGCATAGAAAGATCAGGTGATGGTTTTGAGTTTTGTTTTAAGGATAAATGAGAGAACACTGAATGTTAAAAGAACATTTAAAGATAAAAGAGAGATGCTCAGAAAGGAAAAATTCAAATTTGCTAGAAAGAATGGTGATCACTATTAATGTAAGCTCTCAGACCAGATAGAGAAACATGGACTCCACAGTGAAAGGTATCTAAAGAAGAGCCCTGTGCTCTCCCAGAAGAATGGAGAAGGATGCAATTGGCAGAATCTACCTACTAATCTTCATATCTCATCATTATTTTAGACACATTTTATGTGTTGACGTGAAAACCCAGAGAAACAGTTTTGGGCTCTACAGACAAATGAACATTTTCACGAGTATGACCAGTTAACCATAAGAGTGTCCACTGCTGTCACTAGAAGCATTTGTGTGACAGCTAGATGGCTAGATCTGGAAAATACTATAGGAAGGATTTCTGACGAGCTGGAAGCTTGAACAAGAGGAATTCTAAGATCTTTTCCAAGTAAAACTTCCAGGGTTGCTTTCTGCCCTGGTGGGGTCCATTTAATCTTTACAACTGGCCGGGACACAAAGGCTTACCTGCAGAAAGACTCTAGGTACAATGACAGCTAGTAGAAGAGCTATTTTTGGATGAGGAAGCCCATCTCAACACTACTTAATTCACAACACATAAGTAGTTGCCTACTCTGCATATGGAGGAGGAAGGATGATATGGAAAGTGTCTGCTAAATAAAGCAGTCTAATTAATAAAGCAACTGTCAAGAGCCTGCAATGCTAATTTCATCTAGTTGCATTCTCACACACGACCAAATAGGAAACCATCTCACCAAAGTAAAGTAGTTTCTAAATTACCTTTTAAGAGGAAGATGAGTGCACAAACTGCAATAAAACGAGGGCAATGCTGAAGGTTGAAACAATATCTGAAATTCAGAGCCTGCCTTTGATCTTTCTTTTTCAAAGATATTCTCAACCCTGTGATACCCCCTGAGGCCTGGAGAACAGCAATGGAAGTGACTAGTCCCTGCCTCATGCTGGAAGCCCTACTACAAATTGCATTCAGGTTTGAATTCAAAGGTGTCCTGCTGAATGAACTCTCCAAGCAGAGCCAGAGTTTAAATGTATAACATCATTCTTACTTTCTTTTAGGTAACTGGGTCTCTGGATCTCTAGCCAAACATTCTAAGACCCAAGAGGTAGAAAAGGTAACCTCAGCATAGGCTCTGGTTTCAGACTAGCTCAGGGTTTCAGTCCCAGCTATGCTGCTTCCCAGCTACGTGTACTTAGATCGCCCAGCTTCTCTGAGCTTCCATTCTTCATCCGTAAAGTGAAGATAGCTGTATCTTTTGCAGAGTTTAAGCAAAGATTAACTCAGACAATATGTGTAAAGCTCTGAATACAGAGTCCATTACATAACAGGATGTCACAGAAAGTATTACTTCTCCCACTCACTAAACTTAAAATCATTGGTAATTTGAAAATCCAAAGATTGCTTATTTTTTTCTGTTAGTATTTCTTCATTCTTAAGTGGAATTTTGCATATATAAAGTGTTACTGTTACTAACTACAGGTTCATGTATTCATTCAATAAACATTTAGTAAGCACCAAAGTTGTACCAAGCCAAGTGACCAAAGCTGCTGCTGAAGAGTTATATGAACCCTATGTCCTGCCCTCAGGAATCCAAGTCATTTTTTCACCTAGGCTAAGCAGAAAAGTGGAATCCCTTTGCTATTGTTGCAAGAGTCACTTGGGGCCCCGCCATCTCTGAACATGTGACTAATTGGTGTTAAGAGGGGGTTGGCATCTGCCCCTGAGTCAGGACTACATTTAAGGATTCAAATGTAGTTGTTGGACATAGTCGAGCAGCTTGACAGATGTCTAAATAGAAAGCGCCTCTGGAACTCTTCTGTTACCTAGGCTTCCAACATGCCATGTCCAAGCAATGCCACTATGAGGTGTTGGCAGAGACCTAAAAATGCTTCTTTTAATCCACTGTTTAGTGACCATCCACTCATTCATTTATTCCTTTTCAGCAAGCATTTCTGGAGCACCTGATACCATGTGCCAGACACTATGGTAGGTACTATGGAAACAGAAAAAATAAATCAATTGTTCCTGTACATGAGATGTTCACAATCTAATGAAACAGACAAGTTAGATGCAGAGACAGATGGTGCAACACCATTGGTGCCGTGATGGGGGCTGGAGGGCACAAGAGCTGTGGTAGCACACAGGATAGCTCTCCGCACATGATGAAGACTGTCAGAAGAAGCAGTGTGGAGATTGAGTGAGCTGAGTTGGGGAACTCTTAGTCAGCTCAGGTTGCTGTAATAAATTACCATAGTCCGAGTGGCATAAACAACAGTTATGGAGGTTGGAAGTTTGACATCATGGTGCCAGCGTAGTTGGGTTCTAGTGAGGTCTCTCTTCTGGATTGCAGATGGCTGACTTCTTGCTATGCCCTCACATGGCAGAAAGAGAGCCAGCTAGCTCTCTGACCTCTCTCTGGTCTCCTTCTCCTTCTCCTTCTCCTTCTTCTTTCTTCCTCTTCCTCTTCCTCTTCTTTCTTCTTCTTCTTCTTCCTCTTCCTCTTCCTCTTCCCTTTCCCCTTCCCCTTCTTCTTCTCCTTCTTATCCTCCTCCTCCCCCCCTCCTCCTCCTCCCCCCTCCCCCTCCCCCTCCCCCTCCCCCTCCCCCTCCCCTTCTTCTTCTTCTTCTTCTTCTTCTTCTTCTTCTTCTTCTTCTTCTTCTTCTTCTTCTTCTTCTTCTTCTTCTCCTCCTCCTCCTCCTCCTCCTCCTCCTTTTTTTTTGAGATGGAGTCTTGCTTTGTCATCCAGGCTGGAGTTCAGTGGCGTGATCTCAGCTCACTGCATCCTCCGCCTGCCAGATTCAAGCAATTCTCATGCCTCAGCCTCCCAAGTAGCTGGGATTACAGGAGTGTGCTACTACACCTGGCTAAATTTTGTGTTTTTAGTAGAGATGGGATTTCACCATGTTGGCCAGGCTGGTCTCAAACTCCTGACCTTGTGATCTGCCCGCCTCAGCCTCCCAAAGTGCTGGGATTACAGGTGTGAGCCACTATGCCCAGCCTGACTTCTTCTTATAAAGGCATTAATTTCATCTATAAGCACTCCAATCTCATGATATAATTACCTCCCAAAGGTCCTACCTCCAAATACTACCACATTGGGATTAGGGTTTCAGCATATGAATTTGGGAGAGAAAATATTCAGACCATTTCACTGTTCAAGCAATGAGGCAGAATAAAAAGGAAGTAAATTCCTCTTTCCTCCACCTCTTGTTCTATTCAGGCCCCCAAGGAATTGTATGATGCTCACCTACGTTGGAGAGGGCAATCTGCTTTACTGAGTCACCCATTCAAATGCTAATCTCATACAGAAACACTTTCACATACAAACCCAGAATAATCTTTAACCAAATATCTGGGCATCCTCCTGCCCAGTCAAGTTGACACATAAAATTAACCATCACAGATACAGACCAAAGTAAAATGTTCTAGTCTATACGCCAAGATGCATAAAACCAGGCAAGATTTTGGAATCATTCTCTATGGCTGCCCCAGGGTATGAATGTAGAGGTTTGGCAAACAGTGATGCAGAGAAGTAGATAGAAGTCAGACCACTCATTTCCTTCAGACAGCTCATATGCTTGCTGCAATATAAACTATTTTTTTAAAATATGTCTCACTTCCTTCATCAGATGGCCCCTGAATGAAAGACCTGGACGACTTTCAGGGGGTGAGCCCTACCTCCTTGGTTGAACTCTCACCTGAACACTTGGACCTCAACCTTATAGGGTGGGAAATATTGCCCACCCTTATGCACTCAGGTTAAAAGCCAGAAATAATTAATGCCTCTGTCATCTGTGGCCACATCGAGGACAGTCCACCTGCACCACCTTCTTCCAGGACCACAAAGGTCACCTGGCCTTCACTCCCTCCAACCCACAGCTAGCATCTGGTCACTAGCTCACTCTCCTGGTGGTGCCACCTTGGGCTCAAAGACATCCCACCACTTTGCTTGTTGGTTTGGTTATCACTTGAATTGTTATCACAAGCTGTTTGACTCAGCACAAGCCCGGCACAGGTTGGGAAAGGAGCAGAATATAGGGGAAAGTGGAGGGACTTTGGGACTAGAATCTGGTTCTTCCACACACTATCCAGGTGACACCAGTGCAAGGCTAGGCCCCTTTACAAATCCAAACCTCATTCTTCTCATTGGCAAAATGGAGATGTTAATACTTCCTAGAGGGCTTGTCAGGAGTTGGCACTACCCTGCAAGTTCCTCGGGTCAGGGACTTTGCCCTGCTCTTTGTCATGGTTCTAATCCCTGATGATTATCTGACATGCGGAGAAAATACCATGAAATATTCATGAGCGTATGCAAAGAGCCTGACTCACAGTTAGCACTGAGTAAATGTGTGTGCCTGTGTCCTGAAAGAGTGGCTATTTCCCCCAGCACTAACACTACCACACTACCGTGAGAAGTGCGGGTGGGAGAAAAGCAAAGAGGAGTCCACTCAGACCCTCCCTGCAGGGCTACGTTTTTCTCATTCAAGCCAGGAGATGGTGGAATATCTCCATGTCCCAGAAGGCCCACCCAACCTCTCTAACAGAAAACCTTTGGCTAGTTCAAGGTATGGCATGAAAATGAAGCCCACACATCAGAAATGTTGCACCCACCGCAACCAGCATAGGGTTTACCACGTGCTTGCATCTGACAGCATTGTTTAGACAGACCTTTAAGTCTTAGTTTAACAAATTAAATGTATTGAATGAGTGACAAAGTGATTGAATTAGTCAAAGAAATATCAATCAGTTGATCCCCTTTTTGTGAAAAAACAAGCATGCATTTCACTTGTACCAAATTTTGGCATACATGATCTTATGGGCTAGACTGGGAGTACCTTTCAATGCCATCTTGGACTAGGAAGGTTATATTGCTAGTGACCTGCAAAGCCTGGTGCAGAATCTACAAGTTGGCTTGCACTGAGATGCCTCTAGATACCTGCACTGAGAGCAAAACGTCCAGGTTTTGTTTAATTTGAGCCCATCAAGAAAGAAAATGGCACTATTCTGGGGTCAATAGTTCTCCATATTGTGTGAATATTGCTTTTCCTTTTCTACTTTAAAAGCAACACCAGAGAGGTTTTCGCCAGTTAAAAATACTATAGCTCTCTGTTCAATAGGGAATCTTTTGTAGAGAGGATCAAATATTTAAGACAGGGCATTTTTCCCCCTTAGAGCAGGGCTAAGCAGAGGATAAAGACGTGCTATCTTCCTCATCCGTATGCAAGGAGGAGAGTTTGGATCCACATTCTTGTAAACCTGGAGGAGTCAGATAACGAGCATTTCTCAATCCAGTGGCTCAAATTTCAACCAAATATAACTTTTCTATCTTGTAAGACAGATGTGGCAATCCAGAAATATTATGATGAGTATGTAGGGAAAGGAGAAAGCATAGTTTGCAGTTACATGGCAATGAAAGGATATCAAACTGTGCACCATAATACCATGAGTTAGGAGTCCAATGGGACAAGCATTTTTTTCCTGGGAGGACAGATGTGTGACACTAATACTCCTGTGACTGAAGAAAGCCAGCATGGGCCCTAATGTTACAGAAGGAAACACAGACAGAAAAGTCTAATGTAAACATTCTTGTGCCCAGACTGAAGTGAAGACAGAAATGTTACCATTGACAATATGGATATAAAAATATCAATCTGCAGTATAATTATAAATAAAACGGTTGTTAACTTTTACAACGCCTATATATATTTATGTAATGTCAAAGCTTACACATCACCAATCTTTATATCAACTTTTATATTGGCATTCTGAGAAAAACACCATATTTCCTGGGGTTTTTTGTAAAATAACAGAGAGGCTATGGCCATAAACATTCTTCAAAATCATAGATCTCATCTCTGCGTGTGTAAATGGTGTGTGTGCTGTGTACATAGACATGCTAATGAAGACATAAATAACTCACCAGAGAGTCCAGAAATGGCCAGAGCAGCATTGTCAAATTGACCTTTAGCAGAAACAGCATGAAAATATTATCACTGCATCCAAACGCTGCACCCACCCTGAATCTGGGAATGCAGGAAAGAATACAATGCTCTGACTACTTTCTATATGACAGTCTGGCCCAAAGAGTGCCTGGTCCAGCCTCAGGGAGACTGAGTTTGAGTCTATAGCTGCCAGTAGCCGGCTCAGTGATTTTTAAGCAAATCGAGCATCATTTTATGTCTCCAGGTCTTTGCCCATAACAGAGACCTTCAAGTGTATGTATGAAGCCAGACCCAAAATCATGTGAAAGACTTTTTGAGATCCCAACCAGAAACCATTAAACGCATTATATTGAGGGCTATTCCACTCATAAAGGTAACATGAGAAAGTGGTTCACTTACTCCAAGGATAAAATTGTCACTATCATTTGCAGACCTCATTGGTTGCTACTGTCCTACAGGGCAACACCTGCTGGGGGAACAGCCTTGGCTGTACAGGCATTGGGGCTGGGTTCAAACTCTGACCCCATCACTTATCAGCTGTGTGACTATAGGCAAATAACTTAACCTCTTTGCGATGTCATTGCATCAGCTATAACATGAGAACACTAGTATTCACCTAATGGTTGTATTGTGAGAATTAAAAAGCCACAGCTAGCATGGTGAAGGCTGTGTAGTAGACAATAGATGAAGGATTTTCCTTCTTTTTTCCTACCTGGGTTCATTTACAAGTTGCACAGGAAAACGGCCTCATAATATCTGCCCAAAACATCAGCCAGGCTTGCCACGAGGATCTGATGAGACAGTAGATGTGAAGACACTTCGAATATCTCATTTATCCCATGTGTGTTCACTGAGTGTGTATATATGAGAGATGCTGTAGTAGGTGCCAATAAATGTGTTATTTAGAACTAATAATCACCGCCATGCTACATGGATGGGAGGGAGGGGACTTTGCCGTCAACTCACAATCTTATCCATAAAGAAGGCAGTTTCTGGCCCCTCTTCCCATGTGAGGAAGCACCGTCTCGCCTCACCTCAGTTTGCTCTTCTCCATTGGAAGAGTAATCATAAAGACATGGGCCTTTTCCCGAACTTACTCCTTGTTGGGCATTTGTCCAAAGGCTTCACACACAGTTACTGATTTAGTTCTCACAGCACCTTCAGCAGATGTCATTATTATTATTCCCATTTCACAGATGAGGAAATCAAGGTTGAATTCCATCATGTCACCTGACAGCAAAAGATGTGTGACCAGTAAGTGGCCAAGCTAGAGAGACATGGGAGGACAGAGGCAGCTGTGTTTGCTCTGCAGATCCCAAGGACACTAATCCAACCAGCCTATGGGCAAGAAGAGCAGACAAAAGGAAGGGGTAGTCCACCTCCTCTCCCAGTTGCAGGCCCAGGGGAAGAGCAAGGTGACGGTCAGGTGCACATCTAGAAGACAAGCCCAGGTGCATGCATACCTGGCAGCAGGAAGCACAAGAAGGGCCACTCTGAGGTTAAATGTGGAGGGTGAGACAGGAACCCGCCTTGAGGGTTTTGCAATTCTGCCTCTGGGTGCCTGGCGTGGTTCACAGAGAGTCTGGACTCCACAACTAGATTAGCACTCGCTGTTAGACAACACCGCCTACTGGTTAAACTCACAGTCTCTGCCTGCATCCAAATCCCAGCTCGGTCCCGCCCCATTGACTGAAAGGCCAGATTCAGATGGGGTGTGGGAGCTACACTTTGCTCAACCCTAGACTACGTTCTCCAATCTAGGGTTGCCCTGAGCTTTGCTTTATGGTTTCTGGAACTTGCCCAGGTTAATAAAGCTGATGTAGTTTTCCTTTTAACTGTGTAACACCCTAAACCTCTAACAGTAAACTGGGGGCCTAAAAGAAATGTCACTGGGTTTTATTATAATTGTTCACAGGCCCAGGGATTCTCAAAGGGCGATCCTCGAACCAGTGGGATTAGTATGGCTTAGAAAATTATCTGGCCCAATTCCAGAGCTACTGAGTCAGGAACCCTGGGCCTGGGGTCCAGCAATCTGTGTATAAACAACCCCTCCAGATGATACTGACACATGCTTAAGTTTGAGACCTAATCACAGGCACCATCGGTCAATCAACCAATTCTACCAGCCCTACTAGGTACGAAAAACAAAGGCTTAACACACTTTTCAGGGTGGAGCCTGCTGTAAGATGACCCCCTACCCTCACCTCAACACATAAATACACCCATTTCCTTACACGGGAACCATATGGATTTTGCTAATACAAACAAAGCAACTAGTCAGCTCAAAAAGTTTCCATGAGAAAAAGTCCCAGTGGTGTTTTCCCATGACTTGGGATTGCTCCATTTCTAACAAAAACATCATTTTTAGAAGAGAAAATACAAGCAGAAAGCATTGCAGCTACAATAAAGGATTGTCACATATTGTGTTTCTTCACCTCTTCCCACCCGCCGGTCTTATGCTAAGCACGTGTGAACACACGTGAGCACACACATGCACACCTGTAACACTCTGCTGGGACAAGACCCCAAACCTATCAGTTTGGGTAAACCCTGCAGCCACGAGATTCCAATGAAAAAGGAACTTCATGCTGAAGTCAGGCCTGGGGCAGTGCCCCCTTGCACACAGGCTTTCTGACCCTCAGCCTTCAGGGTTTCCCTCTTCTCGGGGCAGTATCCTCAGCTGTCTTCTTTCGAATGGGACCAAGAAACTTGGCCTGTTTTCTCCTTTTGGTCTTTGTCACTGCCTCCATTCACTCTGCCCCTGGGGTTGTCGTCCCCCAGGTATGCAGAGATCAGCCTGTAGGTCTCCTCCTGGTTCTCTGGCTATTCCCAAAAACAAAGCAGAACGCTAAATATGAAGAGAAGATAGATCACAAAAGTCACCAACAGAGAGCTGGGGACTTGAGACTTCTGCCTTTTGCTTCTAGTTCTGAGAGAGGATCCCACTAATCCTCTCCTTCTTTGACCCCCTCCTTCATGAGGGTCTATGTTCACCTCTTCTTAGTAACCACAGTCTCAGCGTAAGGTAAGGACAGTGTTACAGTAGGTTGGAATTTAATAGATGTTAGCTGACATAGTCCTTGTGACAACACTGTGAGACAGATATTGTTACTCTTGTTTAACAGATGAGAAAACTGAGGCAAAAATTGAGGGAAAAGGACTTCCCTCATTCTCTATGCTGCCCTCCTGCCTTTTCCTAGCTGAAGACACATGTCAGAGCCGGGAGAGCTCTTGTTTCAAATCTACCTCTAGGTCAGCCCCAGCCTGGGTGACATTGGAACCCTGAAACTCCCTCCAAGAAGGCTTACAGTAGAGCCACTGCTCAGTAGGGTCATGGCAATGGCCCCTGTCAGGAGGCAGCCAAGGCTGCTGAGCCTGGCCCTCCTGGCTCGGTTCCGCACCCACTTGTTAAATAACTCTGAAGAACTATGTTCAGCCACTGAATCTCCTTGTTCCGCCAGCTGCTCATCTGAAATATAGAGACAAAAATGCCTTTCTATCCACCTCACAGTGCAGGCATAAGCCTCAAATAGAAAAGGTGGATGGGAAAGATTGAAAGGATAATGCAAAGAGCATTACATTAAAAGCTTCAAAAGAGATGTTGACCTACAGTAGATACCAGATCCAAAATCAAGGTGTAGGTAGAGTCTTCAGTGTGAAAACTTCAAACTTGATGATGAAACTAGTTAAATGACCAGTTGTCGATGAAGATATGAAAGAACCAATGAGTGCTCATTAAGGGATTTCTTTGTGAAGGCATAGTCCTTTAGATATGGTCACTGGGAGCTGGGAGTCCCATCCCACCCACACAGAGGAGGGATGGACAGGAGTTGCCCTCTATTTCCAACAGGGGAGAGGCTTTGACGTATGCTCCTTGTGATGGAGAACACCACAAATTCGACCTGACGTGGCCCCGGAAAGCCAAAACTGACTGTGGCGCAGAGTTCAGCCCTGTGTCTGGGAATGAAGCCTGTGACCCAGAGTTGAATCACGATAGCAATATTGACCCAGGGTTGTCCCAGAATGGATCCTGCCAAGGAGGGGCCTAGCATGGAGACACAGAAGCCTGGACAGGCAGAAGCAGAGGCTGAGAAGAGACTGACTGGGAGTATCCTCTTGAAAGAGAAGCATTTCCCATGGAAGGGGAGCCCAGGGAAACCACCAGTGAACTCATAAAAGTGTCCATAAGAGACAGTCTGCCTGGCTGAGAGAGGGCGGAGCCATCTCCCTGTGGCATTAGTGGACTATGGATTTCCTCATCCCCCATCCCTCACCTCCGCCCCTGCTTCTATGTTGGTGGGATCAGACACAGAAGCCAGGGAGTGGATGAGGACGTGAGCTAGGGACAGAGAGACACTGGCCATACCCACTCCCAGAAAGCAAATGTTTCACCTGCCACCAGCCCCAGCTAAGTGGAGGGAAGACCTCACCCTTGAATGAGGAGGGGAGCACTCAACCCTATACTGGACTGGACACTCTATCTAATCGAGGCACGTTTTGTGACTTAAAGTGAGTAAGGGCCTGGTATCACCTAAGGGACCACAGAAGCCATGAGACCCACCCAATTTCCATCTCCACTTAGCAGATTGAAAGGAATTGTGAGAGAGAAAAATAAAGTTGCTTTCACTATTACACCCCATTATTTCTGCTCACTTAAAATGCCAGCTACAAGGTGCTGTGTTTTTACCCTAACAGATGCCACCACCATTTACACAGGAATCCAAGCCAGAAACCTAGGTGACGCTTCACTCCTGTCCACTCACCTCCCGGGTCAGCCCTTCACCATGAATACCTCCCCGAGCCATCACTTCTCAATCTCACAGACCTCCATCATCTTCCATCTGCCTGCAAGATGAACCGCCTCCTAATTCAGCCTCCCTGACTCTCAGCTTTCCCTATTCCATCCACTCTCCTTATTGCAGTCAAAGCGATGTTTCTGAAATGCAAAGCCGACACCTTTATTATGTTGAAAACCCTTCCGTGGACCCCAACTGCCTTCAGAATAGAGTCCAACCTTTTAACTAGGTTTTTCAGAACCTAGGCCTGCCTCGCTCCCACCCTCCGCTTCCCTCACTCCTCTTGCTCCCACCCACTCTGAGCTAGGTACCCCTTCAGTGCTGCACCAAAGGCACCACTTTCTCTTGGTGTTTGCTCCTACTGCACTCAGAGGCCAAACTCCGGAGCTGCTAACTGATGTACTGAGGTGGGCTGTGAGACAATCCAGGTGCTCCTGGCTTTCTAACCTCTCAAGCCCTAACCTCCGATTTGCCATTAGAGCACCAACCATTATTGGGGCAGCACACCAGTATAAGCCAGAAGAGTCTGGTTGAAGCCACACCCTTTAAGGGGAGTGGGCCAGGGCTTTTCATGACTATTCAGATCTCAGTCCAAGTATCACCTCTTCCAGGAAGCCTGCCTTGACTTCCCAACACTGGGCTAAGTTGCCCTCCACATAGCTCCATAACACAGTCTCACTACTGCCTTGCTTATCCCACTGTTTACCTGGTTGCAAGTTCTTTGAGGGCAGGGCTGTGTCCTGTTCACAGCAAGAGCTCAACCTTCCAACGCTTCATCTATGTAACAGGATAGTGAAAGTTTATCCCTCAGGGTGTTATTATTATAAAATGAGAAAATGAATGGAAAGCACATAGCATGGTATCTGGTGTATACGTAAACACTTAATAAATGTTATTTTTTATTATTGCTCAACACGTTGAATAAACTAGTCAATGGAAAGATTGATATCATTATTACAATGTGGCATATATGTGCCCCCAGGAACAGCCTGTGGGCAAAGACAGGCTACTGACTAAATGACTTGTCAAGGTCTTTTCTATCCCGATAACTTTCTAATTTTGAGGCCCATGAATTACCCAAACACCATCAAAACTGGAAAACTT
Organism: Macaca mulatta; assembly: GCF_049350105.2. Classification (NCBI taxonomy): domain Eukaryota; kingdom Metazoa; phylum Chordata; class Mammalia; order Primates; family Cercopithecidae; genus Macaca; species Macaca mulatta. The sequence continues at coordinate 15,283,773 of NC_133417.1, forward strand.
ACCTCCATCAAGTGGTTGTTGGAAACAGAGATTGGTAAGAGATTGGAAGTGCTGGTGGTAACACTACATTTCTAATTAGCTAGAAAAAGTCATCTTGTGTGCGCGTATAAAACGATCTTCAGATAAACGCTTCTGTTATCTTTCCCTCACAGGGCCTGGGTGGCCAGTCAGGTGCTGATTTGCTTCTGCATTTCAACAGAATCTGTTTTGTAAATTTGTTAAATTCTTCAGAATGAAACTACTTCCTGGTGGAAACTCATTTTCTGCCCCCTTTCCTGCCTCGCTTCTGGGTTTCCTCCTCCGGCATGACTTGCTGACTCCGTAGGCAGTGACTGTCACTCTCCAGCATGTTCTCTCCCTCCCCGGGAACTGGGCTTCCCAATCACCTCAACGACGGTGTGGGTGGAAGACAGATGGCTTAAGTGGTTCTGATAACAGTGGCAGGAAAAAATGGTCAGGGTTTTTTGGAGGACAAGAGGGGAGTTACAAGACGAGCACCAGCTCAAGTTACTGGGTCTCACTGGTGCAGAAAGTGAGCCTGAGTCAGGGCAATTGGGGCGGGAAGAGCATCATTTTCTTTTTCTTTTATTTTTTGAGATGGAGTCTCACTGTCACCCAGGATGGAGTGCAGTGACACCATCTCGGCTTAGTGCAACCTCCAGCTCCCAGGTTCAAGCAGTTCACCTGCCTCAGCCTCCCTAGTAACTGGGATTACTGGTATGTGCCACCATGCCCAGCTATTTTTTTTTTCCGTATGTTTTTAATAGAGACAGGGTTTCACCATGTTTGCCAGGCTGGTCTCAAACTCCTGACCTCAGGTGATCCACCCACCTCGGCCTCCCAAAGTGCTGGGATTACAGGCATGAGCCATCTGGCTGGAAGAGTATCATTTTCCGATCTAACTCCCAGCATCCCAGGACAGGTGGCAGATGGTGTATACTGGAGCATAAATTGAAGCCCCAGCTCCAGGGGAGAGTAAATGCAGGAAACACCAAATAATACCTGGCATTTAATCAGCCAGGGCTGGGTGTAGCACTGGGTCCCTTCACAAGGGTTATTTCTTTTAATGCTCATGACAACCCTACAAGATCAGGGTTATCATTATCCTCATTTTACGGATGAGGAAACTGCAGCTGAAAAGAATAGCATTCCCATCTTCTTCCGTCAGAGCACCAGGCATGTGGGCCCCGAAGGAGAGACAGCTCAAAGCAAAAGTACATCCCCCAAAAGCTTCAAAATCACCATGACTAATACAGTTACGAATAGTTCTCAAAGAAAATGTTGACTGCTTAGGGCATCCCTTACTTTTGAAAGTAATATTTATGACAATGTTCATGCCTTCAAATCCCGTCAGAGACCAGATTTACCCATGCAATGGCGCTGGACCCATAAGACAATCCAGGCGTTCTTTGTTTTCTAACCGCTAAAGCCCTAACCTCCAATCTTCCATTACTGAACAAACCAATACTCTTGTACTGAAAGAAGCCAGAACAGCCTGGCTAATGCCATCCCCTGTAAGAAGGTTGGGCAGACTGCTCCCATGGCTCAACCCTCTCTCAACACCTGAACCCAGAGAAGCCCCAACCGAAAGACTTCTTTCTATGGTTTGAATTGAGCGCTCTGTGTCATGAGCCTATCTGGGGCTCCCTGCCTCTTCGCAGTGAAAAAAAAGAAGAGTTTTAAATATTTTTTAGCAGAAAGACACCCCTTTCTCATTGGGATTTGAGCTGCAAAGACACGGCAACCAAACAGAAACAGGATTATACCCGAGGAGGATCTTGGAGTAATCACCAAAATCCACTTCTCCTCTCCCTTTAGGCAAGAGGAAGGATTTACAGTTAGGCAGGGCCATGAGCTGAAGTGACCCACGTTGCTTCTAGCCTAAAGCATTTAATTCCTGATGCAAGACCCTCCAGCCTTCTCCTCCTACCCCCAGCATTCTAGCAAGAAGCCCGTGCATCTCAGATGGTGCAGCTATACGATGGTGGAATCTCCATCAGCCTGGATCCTCAGGAGGCTGTGTGGAACGGGGCCTTCTGTCAGACATACTGCACATGCAAAGTGAGAGGTAAATAAAGGTTTATTACGTCGAGCCTTGGAGATTTGGGAGTTGCTTGTTACTGTATCACAACCTCGCCCAGCCTGACTGACATTCATGGTGTGAGACCCACTCCCCAGGAGCAGCAGAGCTCAAGGATGCCCCTCTGTGGCCCTTTTATGTTCACTGCCCTTTCTGTAATAAGTCAGGACAGTAGGTGACTCATGTTTATTATGCTTTGGTAAGGGCAGTAGATGGCAAGTTGTACTCAAACATAAGCAGTGAGAGCAGAGAGTAAGCTGTCTACTTTTTCTGTACTCTTCTCCACACAGAGTTAACATTCATCGGGCATTTACTCTGCACTGGGTATGTTAAGACTATTATTTCTCATTTCATAATATCCCTGCAATGAAAGTAAGCATTGTGCATATATCAAAACATCATGTTGTGGCCAGGCGTGGTGGCTCATGCCTGTAATCCCAGCACTTTGGGAGGCCGAGGAGGGTGGATCACCTGAGGTCAGGAGTTCGAGACCAGCCTGGCTGACATGGTGAAACCCCATCTCTACTAAAAATACAAAACATCAGCCTGGTGTGGTGGCAAGTGCCTGTAATCCCAGCTACTCGGGAGACTGGGGCAGGAGAATCTGTTGAACCTGGGAGGCGTAGAAGTTGCACTGAGCCGAGATAACATCATTGCACTCCAACCTGGGCAACAAGAGTGAAACTCCATCTCAAAAAGAAAGAAGGAAGGAAGGAAGGAAGGAAGGAAGGAAGGAAGGAAGGAAGGAAGGAAGGAAGGAAGGAAAGAAAAGAGAAAGAAAGAAAGAAAGAAAGAAAGAAAGAAAGAAAGAAAGAAAGAAAGAAAGAAGAAAGAAAGAAAGAAAGACATCATGTTGTATACCATAAATATATACAACGTTTATTGTTCATTTTTAAATTAATTAATTAATTAAAAAATAAAATCCAAAATAAGTATTTTAGTCTCCATTTTACATATTAGGAAACTATGGTTCATGGAGATTGGCTTATTTAAGGTCACCTAATAGAAATTGGGTTGTAAATTCAGGTGTCTCTGATCCCAAAGGCTGTGGTTTCCCACTATCTGACAATAAACCTGCCCACTCAGTGTACTCTGAATAAATGATCAGATAGATGATCAGATAGATAGATGACAGATAGATAAACAGATGGAATGTTTAACTGACGTGTTGTCTTTTCCATTAATAGTAGAGCCCCAACCCCCAAACAAGCTGGTAATTATGCAGGAAAATGACACACTCGTAAAAAACAAAAGGTCGAAATGAAAGCACATTGACATCTATCTCATTGTTGTAATTTTGAGAACAGGCTCTGCATTTAAATCTCAGGTTTCTGACCACTCATGATCTATGTGACTCTGGGTAAGTTGCTTCGCCTCTCTGTGCCTCCCTTTCTTTAACTGTAAGAAGGTGATTAAAAGAGTGCCTGCCTCCTTGGGTTTTCATGAGGACTAAGTGAGCTAGTATAGGTATGGGGCAGGGAAGAAGAGCTGACACACAGCTGCCCTCCAAGACTGTTACCTCTGCGTGAGCTATGAGCAAGTGGGAAGAGGACCTCTGGGGCAAAGAGCAGCATCCTCAGCCCACTATTCCTAGGGACGGTGCCATTCACCTCCTCCTCTTCAGAACCCACGAGACCCCCTGTTCCTTGGAGAAAGGGTGGTTGATGAGGACATCATCTCATGTATGAAAGGTGGCCCTACATGCCTCACTAACTGAAGTTTACTTACAACATGAGATGATTCTGTACCCAAGGCACAAGGCAAAATCCCAGCTCCTGGGTCATTCTGCATGCAATGAGGGCAGGATACAAGGCAGTGCCCAGGAGCACACACCACTCGGACGTGCTGCACACCCCACTTGGCACTGTGATCCCTCTGAGCAGCTGTGTGAAGGCTGAGTGCAAATCCCCCTGGCAATTGCTTTGTTCAACTTCACGGCAGATTTTCCTCAGGATCCTCAATCAAAGACACTTCTTAACCTTGTTTTATTAGCTTCACAGCTGAGAAAAAAATATATATAATGGTACAATGATTATCATAATAGTACTTTGAGATCATTATTTATATCATTTGTATTATCTGCTTAACCCAAGAGAACGTGCTGCAGAAGATAAAGGCCTTGCATGAGCGCTGGCACACCCCGCAGCCCTGCTGAGAAGAGCCAGGCTTGTAGTGGTAGGTGGTGTCTAAATGTTACAGAAGAGCGAAGAGTCACAAATACAGTCAGACCCTCAAACTGAATGTTTAACAAACATGTCTCTTCCATCGATAGTAGAACCCCAACCCCCAGACAAGCTGGTAATTGTGCAGGAAAACGACACCTGCACCTGTGCAGGAAAAGGTTAACCAATCAAATGCCCAAAGCCAACCAGTGACACTAGTTGAGCAGAGCAAGAATCTGAGTGCAGTGGCACAAGCGGCCCCAGTACACTTTCCAGAAACCACAGGAAGGCTTCGGTTCCTGGCTCCACAGTAACTGGAGGCTCTAGGCCCCAGGAGTGCAGGAAATTGTTCTCCTTTGCAGTAGAGGGTTTTCCTCATGGTAAGGATGTGATGTATTTGTGGAATGAATGAATGAATGAATAATGCCCTCAGATTGGTGAGTGATCCGACAGAGAGAAGGCTGAGATGATCTAGCTACTGTGCCATTCGTTCCTCCACCTTGTAGCCCACAGAGGAGGTCCATTTCATGACCCTTTAAAATGATTAAAAGACAATTCCCTGGTCCTAATGTGGTTCTTTCAAATTTTATGTGCCATTAATTGCTTTTAAAAAATTATGGCAGGTTTTTTCCTCAGCCTTTCCTTTCCACAGTCTCTTTTTAAAAATGTGTTCAGAGATTGGCCCCCAATTCACTGTCTCAAATTCCCATGCTCTGCTCCCTAGATTCAGTTTCTAGTGAAAAAGAGTATGTCAAATTAGCTGAGGAGAGTGAATCTCTGTGGATTTGAAGATGTACCATGATGCAGCCTGCTGCAGACACAAATTCTATGTAGTCTACTGTTTTATCTTGTAATAATTCATTCAGATTTCACGTTTCAGTTCCTAAAGTACTTGTGCTTGTTTAATATAAAAATAATAGTATATAATACTTAGCAATTAAATTATTGGATTTCTGCCTATCCCTCACTCCCACCCAAAAGTAAATAAAGTCAGTTGAACCTCATGTTGTGAAGACATGTTGTGTCTTCTGTGAGCCAAGTTCAACCTCCCAGGCACGTCCTGATGGCCCTCTGTTCTCTGAATTTCCCTACCCAGCCTCATCTCTCATCTCTCCCAGCTTACATAGCACAGTTTGACTGAACCAAGCATCTTACACTTCCCTGAACACACAATTTCAGAGGCTGGCAACCAGAAATACTTCAACAGAGCAGGATAGCACTGCACTGGGCCCTGGGCCTGAAATCAGTAGGTATGTGAAATTCACGTTGGTCTGCAAGCTTCTCTCCATGAGATTAGTGCCATTGGCTGCTTAATGTGCTACTTATATATGAATGGCAGAGACCTAGCAGCTTTCTGTCTTCTGTGAAGAGGAGCAGGGGAGCTCTGGGAGCCTCTGATCTGCTTTCATGGGTCCTCTGCCAGCCAATGCCTCTGGTCCTAATGTAAATCTTTGCTGGCATCATCTTCAAGCCTGCAATTCATCCTGATCCTTAAACTTCCATCTGTCAGTGCAATGCAAAACTAAACATTTTGCTTTATCATTCATGTTTTCCATCATAAAAGCAATACATGACATTTAGAAAATACAAAAAAGTAGGACAATCACCCACTATCCCACCAACACAGAGGCAACCAGTATTTGCATTTTGGAGTTGTTCTTCCTGTCTTTTTTCTTTACATAACTTTTACTAAGCTTTAATCATTAAGCATTAGTATTTTGTATTCCCCGCCTTTTCACTCCACTTTAGCACATTAGCATTTGCACATGCTAAAAAGTCCAGATTAATCCTGAACACAAACAATAACTGTCTTCTTATTTCTAGGTCCAAAATGAGAGTGAGACAAAGGAGGTAAGTACAGGATGCTAAAACTATTTTTCATAGCAGCCAGGCAAATCTAGAAAAGAATTATTTGATATTGCATCCAATTCTCTGCCTCAGGAAGGGTTTCCTGGCATGGGTCATTTCTGCCTGGAGATGGGTCCATCCCCTGAAGGTCACCCCCGACCATTTCTGATGTGTAGAACAAGTATCCTGTCTAAACCCAGGTTCCAATCCTTTAAGCAGCTGTGCTGATTTGTTCTGAGTCTTTGAACTCATTTGGATTGTTTCAGCTGCAGTGACCCACAAAGGTCCATAATATTCCCCAAATATACTTCCAGTCTCCCCAGGATATTGTATCATTATCCAATATTAACAACGACTGCTTAGCTCAGATTCCTTGGGATTCTGTGATGGTTATTTTTGGGTGTCAACTTGACTGAGCTACAGGGTGCCCAGATAGCTGGTAAAACATTATTTCTGGATATGGCTATGAGGCTTTTTCCAGAAGAGATTAGCATTTGAGTCAGTAGACTGAGCACAGGAGGTGGCCCTCACCCATGTGACTGGACATCATCTAATCCACTGAGGTCCCAGAACTAACACAAAGGTGGACAAAAGACAAATTCTGTCACTCTTCTTGAGCTGGGTCATCCATCTTCTCCTGCCCTTAGACACTAAGCTCCTGGTTTTCAGGCCTTCAGACTCAGGGATTTATACCAGCATCTCCCATTCCCAGTTTTCAGGCCTTCAGTCCCAGACTGAGAGTTACACCATCAGCCTTTCTGGTTCTCAGGTTGTCTGGCTTGGACTGAATTACACAGCTAGCTTTCCTGCTCTCCAGCCTGCAGATGGCATAGTGTGGGACTTCTTGGCCTCCATAATAACTTGAGCATAATAAATCTCCTCTCATAATCTGTATCTATATCTATCTACTTATCTACATATCCAGTTGGTAGAACCCTAATATATCTTCTTTTTCTATTTGTGTAGAAGTATTAACTTCCATGATGCAATTGAAAGATCTCAGAGATAAGACTCAAGAAGTCATGGATTAAATCCTATTTTTGCTAATGTCTGATCCTAGCTGATTCCAAAAAGGAGGGGCAGAAGAGGGAGAGAGCTGATAATTATAATAATTACAACGATGATGGTAATCTAGCAAATAATGAGTGATTGTCACATGCTCAACCATGTTCTAAGTGCTTTATATGCTTTACCTCATTTAATCTTTACAATATCCTGTCAATGCCTTGCATCCAAAACTACAAAGAACACAGCTATAGTGAACAAAGTAGGACTTATTATTAACTCATTACAACAGGGGAGAACATAGGCCGTGGGGAGGTATGGGGTCTCTCAGTAAGAGAACGTCAGAAAGGATTTATAATAGGATTTGGGATTGTAATAGGAGATTTCAGGAAGGGTCCAAGAAAGGAGGGTTGGGCTCTGGATTGGATGCTTTTAGGAAGAGCAAGGGTAGTTCTCTAATTGATTAACTTGATCATTCTTACCTAGAAGGTGGGATGAGCAGAAGAAGATTAAAGCTGTACGTGGTAAACACACAGCAGTCACTTACATCAGCCAGCACAGGGGTGCTTCGTCATTTGCCTGGCTTGGACCATATCCTTCTTTTGTTTGTAGTTAGGCGTGATTAGGAGGTGGTCTCGCTTGTGTCTTAATCGTGGTCAGAGTGGCTTTGTCTGATGTTGATGTTTTCTGACATTGTTTATGTTAAACAGGAGGACACTAAGGGGCTGCGTTTTGCTTTACCTTATTAAATGGGAGCTGTTTACTATATATATGTTAAGACAAAGAAACTCAGGCTTAGGTAGGCTGAGAAATGTGCTAAAGTTCCTACAGCTAGAAAGGAACAGGAATTGAACGTAAGTCTGACTCAAAGCCAAAAGCCAAGTAAGGATCACACTGAACCTCCTCTTCATGCAGTGATTTTTATCTTGTTTTATTTTCATTTTTGGATAAGTAATGCATGGAAAATGTACAAAATTCAAAATGTGAAAAGAGCACCTAGTGAAAAGCAAGTCTCCCTCCTATTCCCAACCATCTTTCCACGTCCCTTTCCCCTCCCAGGAGACCACATTGTCCCCATTTCATCCAGGGTCTCTCATTCATGCCAGAGCTTTGCCGTGTGGATGGAGCAAATCCATTTCAAAGGGTGGCACTGGGAGAAACAGCCACTGAGTTATGACTTAACAAATTATTTGTCCTTGTTCCTCTCTTCCAAAAACTCTTTCACAAGGTTTCAGTGACTCAACAAATATTGATTAAACACATACTATTTCCAGACGCTGTGCTCAGCACTAGGGAAACAAACAATAAAATAAACAAGCTGCTTGCCCTTGAGGGGCTCACAGTCTAGCGGAGAGGATGACCTGAATGAATCAGGCCAGTGGACTGTAGGGGAGGATGCAAAAGGAGCAGGCTGCCTTGCCAAGGATGGCAGAAGAAGACTCAAGGAGAAGGAAGCACCCCGCCTGGATCCCAAAGGTGACAGGGATTTACCCAGTGGACAGAGGTGAGGAAAGAACTCCAGAGAGAGAGAAGTCAGTATGAGAAATGACATAAGTGTGAAAGAACGTAGCACATGCTGGAGCCTGCCCACGCCTCCAAAAGGCTGGAGCACAAGGCGCCTGGGGCAGGAGGCAGGAGAAGTGAAGGGAAACGTAGCTAACTGTGCTGTCTCAAGGAGCCTTTTGCAGGAAGCTAAAGAGATCATTGTCAGAATTAAATAAGATAGACAATGTGGAAAAGATTCAAAGAGCTTAAACACTTAGCAAATGTGATGAATTAGAAGGGTCACTAGTTCCGGCACCCTCAATTGTCATTCATCATTGTCCTTTTCTGAAGGTGCTGCTTCTAATCGTGGTCACCACTTGTGGGAGCACCGACTGAGGACAAAGACCACAGAGGCCACTGAAAAGAAAGATGGTGACCACCTGTACCCTTGATGCCTCAATTAGACACACTGGGCACCCATGCCCTAGGGCACCATTAGCAAGTACTGTTTGGTACTCACAGGCATCCAGGTTCTATCAAAGGTGTGTCTAGGATAAATTGTTTGAGAAACAAGGTCTAAGGTTCATGTAATTCTCTCCCTTCTAAAAGAATCCTGAGTGTGGCCTTTGTGACACTCTAGACTGCCAGCCATTGTATTTCTGAACCACAGTAACAAAGGCACACGCAGAAGTGCTGTCAGTGCTACAAAGGATGCTGTTATCCACACAGCAGAAAGCTGGACACAAAAAAGCCTAAAGATAGATCCTTCCAGGACAAATTGTTGTTAAAACAAACAAACAAACAAACAAAAAACTCTGTAACCCATCTGGGTTTTTGCCCTGATTTACAGGAAGCTCCAACACTGTAAAGAGTACAGGCTTTGGGTCAGACAGTGCCAGTTACTACCTACGTAGCTTAGGCAAGGTTTACATCTCTTTGAGGCTCAGTTTATTCATTCATGAAATGGAGATAATAATATAAACTGCCTATTACTATAGTTATAATTACATCAGAATGTAAATGTACAGAATAGCATAGTACCTGTCACAAGCAATCAATATATTTTATCAATAAAAAGCAGTTGGTTTGGTCTATTGATTTGATGTAGTTATTCCGTCATAAAATAGAAATTATACATGTCATTTTAGGCCTCAACACAGAGTAAGTACTCATAAATAAATGTTCATTGTTGGCAATTAAATAATTTCCCCTGCCAACAGTAGGCTTTCTTATTTTGGGATCTCCTCTGAGTCTTTCACACAAATATGAACAACTGCTATGTAGCTTTCAATTTCACAAATCTTTACTGATCACATCCAATGTGCCAAGTACTGTGTGACCTGCGGAGCTGACTTTAATAAAACAGGTCTCATCCCTGCCCAAGGAGCTTGTAGTCTGGAGGGAGAAATGAACATGCAGACACCTCCCTAAAGGTGGGTGGAGTAGGTCCCATAGGCTCCTCTCAGAGCCCCATCTAAGACAGAATCCCAAACCAGACAAACTGAGGGCGGAGAGGTAAGGGTCTCCTTATCTGTGAGTGGAGCAGATGGTTGGCCATAAACTGGGATCTGAGGCCCAACAAGACCCTCTTACTGTCTATGGTTGAAGCACAAATACTCCAATATTCTATTTTCCTTAGGAAAAATGGTGACAGTGCATTGAGGCTTTACACCCACCATTAGTTGCGCATCACAGTCATCACGTGCAAGCTAAGGGGAACCTGGACATCCCAACGCCAGCTTCTTCAGATGAGGGACTCAGGAAGGAAGAGCAATTTGGTGAAGGTCCCACACCCATCAGTCACCAAGTTGGCCCTTCAATGTAGGGCTCCTAACTCCTGCAGCTCTTTCTTCCACACCACGGGAAGAGGATCATGGCCCCAGGAGTGTGATAAGCCAAGGCCAAGCCTTGTTTCTCAGAGAATCCCTGTTGCAGTGCACAGCATGCAGCAGGGATTTGGCCTCTGGGACCCAGGAGGGATGGTGCCATGCCTGGAGACAAGACCGCAGGAGAAGCAGCCCGTAGCTGCGGGCTGCAGAGGTGTGAAGTGGGAAGGGGAGCGCTCTAAGGAAAGTCAGGACATTTTGCTAACTGCATAATCAGGATCTGGTGGGAGCAGGGCCCCCCACAAGACAGCTTCCTCCTGTCAAAGTCTTATGCAGGGACCACTAATTTCCCACTGAAGGCCAGCCACACCATTTAAAGACCCATGCCATGCGCAGTTTTAAGCAAAAGTGCCCCAACACAGAACCACCAACAATAGAGCTATTGGATTTTTAAAATTCTATCTCAACTCTACCTGTCGGCACAGCAATGGGGGTCAGCAAACTACAGTCCACAGATTGAACCTGGTCCACCATGTTTTTGTAAATAAAGTTTTACTGCAACACAACCCTTGTCTATTCTTGTACATATTGTCCGTGACTGCTTTAACACCACAACAGCAGAGTTCAATAGTTCTATTAGCAACCATATAGCCATGAAAAGTATAAAAATGTTACTATCTGGCCCTTTAAGGAAAAGTTTGCCAACCCCTGGTATAGTAACCAGTGTGATCCTAGAGTAGTGGAATTCTAATAACAAAAGACCTTGGCTGTTGTCTCAATTCTGTGTTTTCCCATGAATTCCAACAAAAGCATCATTTTAAGTTCCTAAAATTCACAACGCTTGGGCTTGACGGGTTCCTGAGGTATTCAGCGGGTGGTATTGGGCTGCCTGGCCTGCTTCCCTTTCCTGGAGCTTCTCCACTCTCTTCCCAAACTCCAACCTGTCCAGAAAGCTCTGACTTCCACCTGCAGGCCCCGCCCACTCATCACCACTTTCCTGTAGCCTCCCTGCTTCCCCTCATCTACCCCGTCTTACTCCACACACACACTCCTGCCAGACAGAAGCAATTGTCCCTTTAGGTGTATCCTGAAAACACACAACATATCACTCTGCTACAGCACCTACCTTATTACACTGTTTGTGCATTGACTTTTGCAATATTTATGTGTATCCTCCATCTATAAACGTCTTTTAAAAAGAGACTGTATCTTACTCATCATCTTCATGCCTAGAAGAAGTCCTGACACATAGAAAATTAGATTGAAGCCCATTTGGAAGGAAAGGCATCTTAGGAATCATCCCATCAATTCTTTCCTTTTACAAGTGAGAACACTGAGGCCCAATGTCACAAGACTGGCCAGCGGCAGAGCCCTCTCGAGGGTCTCCCTCCACTAAGTAGAGCCCTCATTCTAGAGCACCACACAGGAATGCAGAGATTCATGTGCATTAAAACAGCAGTCACTTACGAATGGTGGTCATTATTTTCAAGGTAGCAGCAATGGGAATCTTCTCCTAAAGTGATACATCCATCGCCTGTACCAGAAACCAAAAGCCAGTCCTGGTCTCCTGACAGCAGTGACGGGAAACAGTATGCTGCAGTCACCAGAGTGCCTATGCCCATGATGGACCAGTGGGCTGCAAAATTAAACTCCTCTTTTTAGAGGCCATTTGTGTGTTAAGGAAGAGAATAAATGCGCTAACCCCATGGCCAGTTAAAAAAAACATGCACCCAGACAGAACTTTATTTGACGCTTTCAGGCCAATGGGGGAAAATGAGCTTTGTAATTGAAATTGTAATGGAATAAGCTGGGCCTGGTGGCGGTGAGGACAGGATATTCTTGGAGGTCAGATTATGAGAGGTGACATGTGAAAGTCCTCAATAGGTTGGCAACTCAAACGTTTCTGTGAAAGATCAAGAGAAAGCATTCCGGATGCCGTGTGGGGGTTTCTGGCGCACAGAAGTGGTCTGGACTCCAGAACGTAGTGTGGGACTGGGCCGCGGTGGAATCGTTTTGTAACTAATTACAAGGCATGACCATCCTTTGTCATGTCTGATTTGTGCACACTCAGAACCAGGCCCCATCTCTCCTGTCCCTCTTAAATCCACATGAAGGAGGTACACATGTCTTGCTTTGACTCCTCCTGGGTGCAAGGATATGAGCTGGAGTAATGTTTTCTCTCAGTTACACCTTTATTGAAAGCTCTCTTGTGCCCATCACTGGGCTGGGGACCTCTTGGTGAATGAGACAGATAGTTTCTGCCATCAGAGCATTCACAGTGCGTAACCTTAACAGGTTCCTGTCAATCCTAGTGGAAGAATATCAGGACCAATTGGAGGCAGAGGTCATTTTGGATGACACCCCTCAAATTATCCCATACAGGGTCCAGCTGCATAGAGTGGGAAGAGAACTTGCTTTAAAGGCCAAGAGGTATGGAAGTCAGCATCAGCCTCCCAGCTCATAGACTTCAGACAGTTACTGATGTTGCCATATCCTCACAGAGAAATGGGATAATAATAGCAACGTGGGAGCTGGTGGAGAGGATGAAAGAAGCTACCGTGTGTCGGTGCTCAGCAGGAAGCCTGGGTGGCACTGTTGTGATGAGAAGAGCAGCATGGGCAAGGGAAGACGTTCAAGCATCCATCACCCTGACATGGCCGTCAGGGAGGCTTTGGGGGGCTGGAACTGAGGAGGCTCTGTCAGCTTCTACCACTAGCACCTTGCAAGGGCCGGACACACAGTAGTTCTCATTCCTTTCTGTTTATTTCAAACGAACTTGTGTTTTAAGGAGAATATAAATTCTCCCCTTTCCCCTCTTTTGAAAGGCAACAGGTCCTCCATTTATAATGCCTTTCTCACCATCTTCCCATCTCCCACCACAGCCCAACTCCACTTCTCAGCATGGGTAGAAGTAGCTTGAACTCTCCTCTCTTAGCTAAAATAAATGAGTGTGGGAGAGCATAGATTTTAGAATCAGACTATCCTAGGTTTAAAGTCCCAGCTGTAGCACTTACTGTCCCATCCACATAACCTCCCTGCGCCACAGTTCTCTCACCTGCCAAATGGAATAATGATGATGGCACATTCTCAGAGGCCCACTGCAGGGACTGAGCGCCCTGGTGTGTGTGAAATGCTTTGCACCGTGTTTGGCTCATAGCAACACTCAATAAATGTTGCCTGTGGACGCGGCAGCCTACAGTTGCTGTTGTCAGCTTTCTTTTTCATTGTGAAATGGATAGTTCCACCTTCACAGGGTGGTTGTGAGAAGCAGTAAAAGGCAAGGCCCCTCCTACAGTGCTTGGTACATAGTAGGCACTCAGTAAATGTTAGGTGCTCTCCTTCAAACCAGTACTGTGTCATCCCCTGCATTTACTTTTACACTCGGTGGGAAGCATCGGGATCAGTAGGCGCCTACAGATGACAGCGTTGGCACCAGACAGGCTTGCATCTGAGAGGAGGACACGGAGAGGGGAATGGGATTTAACAGATTCAGCAGGAGCCCCTGCTGCCTCGCGGCTTTCCTCCTGTCACTGCCTGTGTAGTGACCTGCAGTGGTTTCTCAGACCCTGCAGGAGAGATACCTCCCTCTGTTCTGCGCACTCACTTCGCAGCATGAAAATGGAGCTGACGCAGTGTAACATGTTAACCAATAGCGTGGGCTTATCTACTCTTTACTTGTTTGTGACTTGTTTGTGTGGGAAAGAATGCGTAATTGACCAGGCCTTGCACATAAACGCCTCGCCTCTCACCTTCATTCATACATATCTGCTTTAGCCTTCACTTGCTGGACTTTTCTTCTTCCAAAGAATTAATATAACAGTCACCATAATATCCTTCATTTTTGAGTGCTTACTATGTACCAAGCAGTCTATATTCACGACATCGTTTAACTCTCACAAGAAGCCAATAATAAATATAACAACACGTCTTGGGAAAGATAGAAACTGAGATAAGAGAGGTTGAGTAACTTCACACAGCTACCAAGAAAGTGGAGGAGCCAAAACGTGAACCTAGTCAGCCTGACTCCAGGCATCTTACCTACCAGGCTCTCCGCCTTCTTAATGGAGACACTGAGGCTTTGCCCTCAAACCCAGGGCTGCCCACGCCAAGCCCACCCTCTTTGCACACAGCTCTTGCTCTGCCTTGAGAATCCGTGCCTGGAAAGTCCAGCCAGGGTGGAAGCATCCGGCTACATCCCCCCGTGGGCACATGGATACATTGCACTTCTTCGGGTGCCCGGTCCATGAGGCTAGTGGCTCCCCAGGGCTCAGGGTGGGTATTGCTTTCAGCTTATGTCCAGGTAGAGAAAGTATGTTCCAAGGATTCTACTCAGCCCTTCCTGCCATCATAGCGCTCGCTCCATGGGCCTAGGGCCAATGTGGAAATTCTGGTCATTGCTGCAAATGTCCATTTAAATAAAACATCCAGGAACTGAAGAAATAACCACAGGGTGGGTCCATGAGCCTTCCTACTGGACCACAGTTTTTTGGGGTTCCCAGGAATTAGCATCCGTAAGAAGCCAGCACGAAGTAATCCCCAAGAGGTCTGGGCACCTCCACTCATCTCTGCACCGTCACCCTAGTGGACGGACACAGGGCACTTTGGGACAGCTTAGGGGAAGATATAGGATGTACTTGTGGCTCTGCTGGGAGGACCCTCCCCTTCCTCCAGAGGACCCAACCTCCCCTTCTTCAATCAAGGGCCTGTGAACCAACATAGGTCTGAAAAGTGGGGGAAAAGCAGTAACTCTGCATTTTGGTGACTCAAGTCAGGTTTCTGGACAACAGAACTAGAGATTTCCTGCTATCTAGGTCAAGCAATATTTCAGTAAGCTGCCTGTCTATTGCTTTCCTAGGGACAACATCACTGCTAAAGATAACTGCAGGCCAAAACATTCGGGTTCCCAGCTTGTCCCTGCTGCCCGTTATGATAAATGTGTTCAACTGGGCTCTGCAGTTCAGCCTCGCCACATGTCTCATGCCACCCTGGGATCCCATCCTCCCCCGCACTGAAATCAGGGAATTTTTCCAAGTGGCATGTTTCTCTGTCATCCCAGTCTCCAGGGGCAGCCACCACGGAGATTTCTAAGGCAACTGATGCATTTCCCAAGGTCTTCATACAGGAATTGTCCACTGGGCCCCTTTGGGAGCTGTAGGGGAAGGTGGGAGGTGTTGCCAAGAGCTCATAATAAGCCCACTTCAACATCCCAGCCTCTCTAAGCCTTTGGATTGTTTCCCTGCCTCCTCCCAGGACAATGCAGGCATCCCAACCTCATTTAAATATGCAACACTCTGTACAGGTTTTGGCTTTATTTAATGAATCAAGCAAACTATAAGATCCACTTCCATGTGTGCAAGCTAACACATCAAACCTAAAATCTCTCATAAGTGTATTCATATCAATAAATTCCTCCCAATCTATCATTAAATGTCATCCTCCTCTGTCTAAGATCTTTAGAGGCCATGTCTATATATTCCTAGGTTTCTACTGGTATAAATTAGCCAAGTTGTGCAATTACTTTGGAAGACAAGCCATGTCCTGCTTGGTCAAACTTCGTGGCTGTTCCCCTTACGCTGAACCCTGACTTCAGTTACAGGTATATGTATTAGTTTTCTATTGCTACCATAACACATTAGCACACACTTGGTAGCTTAAACCCACACATATTTATTACCTTAAAGTTCAGCGAGTCAGGAATTCAACACGGTTCTCCCTGAGCTAAAACCAAGGTGTCAGCAGGGTTGCTTTCCTTTCTGGGGGCTGTAGGGGGGAAACTCTCCTTGCCATTTACAGCTTCTGGAAGCTGCCTGCAATCCTTGACTGGGGCCACTCCCTCCATCCTCAAAGTCAGCAGTGTGCACCTCTCTGATCACTCTCCCACAGTCACATCTCTCTCTGACCCTCTTCTACCATTTTTTCCCCACTTTTAAGGACCCTTGTGATTACATTCAGCCCACTCAAAAGATCCAAGATCATCGCTCCATCTCAAGGTCCTTATCATAATCACATTTGCAAAGTTCTTCTCGCCACGCCCAGTAACATATTCATAGATTACTGAGTTTAAGATGTAGATATCTTCAGGGGCATTAGTCTACAGCGTAGACTACCTCTGAGGCAATAAGTGGACATTGTTGTACTACTTGAAGGGAATGAAGCTTCCCCCTCAGATGGTAACTGGCTCAGAAGAGATTCTTCCAGGTCTTCATGCAAAGGAAAGCTAATCTTAGGCCAGCAAGGGAGGTACGGGGACTCAGAGGTTTAAAATTCTCAGCTTTGTCTGAGTCCAGTCTTCCAGCAAGATTGATCTTGCAAAAATGAGAAATTCAATATTATTTTAAGGCTGCCATAACAGCTCTCCAGTTTTCTGGCCCTAATATGAACAGGGAGTTTAGAGTCCTGAACTTGTTTTCTTTCTATGCGTGCACCAGTGCACTTAGAAGTAGCCTCCCCCAACCAGTCCTTGCAAAGTAGTCAAGGGCAGCAGCCATGTGACCCCCAACACATAGGGCACTGGCTTCACAGGCATTTCATCAGATCAGCACAAATGATAATTTAAGGCAGTTTTCTTGCCACTGCATGTCAGGAGGTGCTAGTATCCCACTGCAATGGGCCAAGAGCTCAGCACTGCATTTAAGGGTAAGGTTACCACCAAACCAGTTCCAAAATCTCCTATATGAAAATCCATTTCATGGGACCACTCTGGGTTTTTTTTTTGTTTTTTGTTTTTTGGTTTTTGGTTTTTTTTTGACAGAATTTCGCCTTGTTGCCCAGGCTGGAGTGCACTGGCACAATCTTGGCTCATGCAACCTTCACCTCCCAGGTTCAAGCAATTCTCCCCCCTCAGCCTCCAAAGGGACTGGTATTACAGGCATGTGCCACCATGCCTGGCTAACTTTGTATTTTTAGTAGAGACGGGGTTTCTCCATGTTGGTCAGGCTGGTCTCGAACTCCTGACCTCAGGTGATCCACCCGCCTTGGCCTCCCAAAGTGCTGGGATTACAGGCGGGAGCCACTGTGCCCAGCCAGGACCCCTCTTGATAACACATCCTTTATCAGTCAGGTTCAAGTCAGAAAAACAGAAGTCACACCATGGATTTCAACAGAGAGAATTTAATATAGTGTAAATAATTGCTTATAAGAGCATTGAGAACTGAAGGTGTGAAAAGGGATGCTGGGGTCCCCAAGACTACCCCACCCCAAGTTTGATGATTCACCAGGAGAACTCACAGGATGCAAAGCACAATCAGCAAACGGAAAAGGTGCAGGGGCAAAGGTCGGGGGAACCAGGCACAAGCTTCCAGAGTCCTCTTCCAGTGAAGTTACACAGGACACAACACCTCTAACACCAAGTTGTGACAACAGTGGGCAACGTCTTTTACAGGAGAAGCTTGTTAGAGACTCAGCACCCAGAGTTGCTATTGGGGGCTAGTCACTCTCTGTCTAGCACATACCAAAATTCCAGATTCCAGGAGGAAGGCAGGTGTTCAGCATAAACCATATGGTTTGTACAAACAGCTTAGGCACTCTTCTCAGTTTTAGGAATGATGGAGACTCTCCCAAAATCCAAGTTCCCACATGCCAGCCAAGAGCCAACATTGCAAACAGGTCTTTCTAAGAATAGCAGCAGGGCCTGCTGTATTAACTCTTTTCTGCACAAAAAGGAATGTGGAGATAGCATAGAACCCATCACGGCAGAAAGCAGCAATCATCCCTAGAGCGGCAGAGAGAAAAGACAAAGGTTGGAGTATCAGAACCTAGAAGTATGCAGGACAAGCCTCCACCAGGCGGAGACTCATCCCTGTTAGAGCAGGGAGCTGTCCAGCTTCCGCCGGGACCATAGAGGGAGCCGGTGAGGCTGTTTCCGGGCATGCAGGGACAAAGGTGGAAGCTGGAAGCACCGCACTGACCAGTGAAGGAGCATCACTGGGGTTGTGCTCGCAGGAACAAAAGGCAAAGAGGAAAGAGCAAGACCTGTCCTCTCCTGCCCTCCCGTCTCCCCACATTACCCCTTAGTGTGGAGCCTAACTGGAAGCAGCTGGCAATGCAGAAATACAGTCTGTAGAAATCTTGCCATAGGACCACAGTGCCAAGAGGGTTTGGCTTTGAAAGATGGCAGCTTACGGATTGGCACACTCATTATATGCCAGGTCTTCTGCCAAGAGCTTTCATATTTCATCTCAGTTAATTGAGTCTTTACAACAAACCAGAGGCAGGTCTTCCTATCCCCATTTTGAAAGAAGAAAATAGAGGCTCAGAGGAGTTAAGTAACTTCTCCAATGTCGCCCAGCTGGTAAGTAGCAGGGCTGAGTCCTGAAGCCCTCATTTTCTCTACGGTATCACCTGGATTCTAAACTCTGACTGCACTGGCAAGTCATCTGGGAGAACATTTGCCAGAAAAGACACATCAGAGCAGGAAAGGAAGAAAAGTCACCCTAAAGGAATGAGATAGTTGCTAACCTCAAAGTCTAGGCCACACACCTGGACCCTGTGTGTGTCAGCAGATACCATCCCCATCCATATCCATCATGTGTCTGCCTCCGCTGCCCTGACCAGCCTGCTGCAGACCCCGCCCACACCAGGCTATTCTACTGTGGCTGCCACCAAGAATCCCAAATCCTTCAAACAGAAGCAAGCTGCTGCCCAGGGCTGGGTTCATGGATGTGCCTCTCCTGGGTGATGGCAAGGGATGCAAACCAAATAGAAGAAAATTCCAAATCACTATGTCCTGGGAAGATTCCTCAGAGTCTTCGTAAAATGTTCAGGAAGCATTTCAATGTTCTTCCATCACAGAAGACAGGCCAAGTATTCCTACGAGAAGAGGAGAGTGGGCCTCAAAGTCCTCTGGCCCATGCGGGAGCAGAATATGCCCCGTCCTTAAGGAGGATGCCCACTGAGTTGCCTGTAAAGCTGTGACCACTATGCACAAGCACACGAAAGGCCAGCGATGCTGCAGAGACAGAGTGTCTGCAAAACAGGCGCCCCGGGTAACAGATGCTGAAAGCATCAGCAGAGATCTGTTATTCTTACAAGCAGCAACAGGGCTCCCAACAGGCCTAGAACAACAAAATTAATGGATTGGAAAGCAAGAATCTAATGTACGAGCTCTCAAAATTCCCCAGACTAGCTGACTCACTGTGCACATCCAGTAAGTCACAGCTCTTGGGTTTGAGGTGGCTGGGACTCCACCCGGGCTGGAGGAGGAAGCAAGAACAGCGGGGGGGAGGTGGGGACAGGGGAGGGGGCGACACAGACAGCAGATGAACCAGCACTAGCTCTTCCAATGAAGCAAAACACCGTTTCCACGCAAAGCTTCTTTGAACTTCAGCAAAACAAATAGTATTTACACGAACAGCTTCCAAAAAATAAATTCCATGACGAGAGAGCAAAGAAGTCTAACCCAGTTCACCCGCTTGATGGTTAAATCATTTTTTATTGAATTCAAGTTTCATGGCCCATTAAAGGTCTGGAAGGAGAATTCTCAGGGAAGCTTTTGGACTAATGAGTGTTTTGCAAATTGTTTTTCTAATGGATTCGTTGTTCTTTTTTTTTTTTCTGAGCATTCTAAGAACCTTTGGCTTACATGATTTGGCCCTGCATTGGAAAAACAACAGCAACTATTTTAATTGAGCTTATTTTATTTCCATTATTAAGAGATGTTGGTGTTTTGTATCTTCCTAATACGTTTTTGACACTGATATGAATCTGCTGTCATCCATCAAAATACCACAACCTCCTCCGCTTGTCTTTCTGCCTTCATCAGATACCCTCTGACGAGTGTTCTCTCACCTCCTCTGCAAAGATGTGGGCCTGCCCTCATGGACCCAGTCACCCAAAGGAAACAGAACCTGCAGATAGTCCTATGCCATGCACTAACTGCCTTCAGCTTCCTCCATCTGCTCTCGCTCCTAATGCCAGGGCAGAGGAGGACAAAGAGGAACAGCACAGCATCCCCCAGAAGTCCTCTTCCCTGCCAGGCAAGGCTGATGCCCCCACTCCAGACCATCCCCACTTCGGGGGAGGGGGTGAATCCGGCAAGCAAGGATCTTCCCTGGAACTTTTCCCCTAAGGCTACCAGGAGGGTCTTAGTTCTTCTGTTTGGTCAGGAAGCTGGTAAGGTGTGGCTGGCAGATACTGTGCTTCCCTGGTGATGGGAGCACAGCAAGGGAGAGAGACACATGTAAATTTTACTGCAAGACTTTTCAGTCTTAGGAGTCAATAAATTGTCTGAATTGCTCATTGGCCTGCGGTGGGTTTGTCACTTCCAATGAAGGAGCCCATGGTGTCTGCAGCTGGAAATCAATCCATCAGCAACAATTTACTGAGTGCTTTCCAGGGGCCGAGCCCTGCTCTAGGTCCTGGGAATACAGCCAGGGTCGAAACAGACACACTGGACTCTACTCCAGCTACGTCCTCAGGTGCAGAGACAGACAAATTAACAAATAAATACACACAATGGCAAGTGACAGAGTGCCTCGGGAAAAACAAAATGGCATATGGGATAGAGAGCAGGGGCAGGGGAGCCACAAGACTTCCCTACTTCAAAATTATCCCTCAGTGTTGTAGAAAGATGTGGACTTCCAGAGAAAATGCAGCATGGGGTTGGTTGAAAATGCAATGTAGGGTAGGAAAAAGAAATGGTGGGGGTGGTTGGGAGCCAGTACAAGGCATGACAGCCGCATTAAATCAGTAATTTGGATTTTTGTCTTCCAGGCAAGGGTGGCCGTTGGATTGGCACGACGAGCAGTGTGGGTTAGGAAGATCACGGTGGCCCCTGCAGGGGAGAGTGGCAGACCAATCGGGGAAAGGAGCAACCCAAGGGGCAGCCCTGTCATCGTCATTCACGTTAGAGCAGCGTGCATGTTGCATGCCAGGGGAGACTCCTGGGCTGATTTGGACACCCAGTGAGGTTTCATCAAAAGGACTTGGTGGGCGACTGAATGTGGAGTGGGGAGAGAGAGCAGGCAGGGAGGTAACTTGGGTTTCCTGTTGCACAACAGGTTGATGAGAGGGGGATTTTCCCATAGAAATCACAGTATGAAAAGAGGTTTCTGGGGGGCATAACAGATTCAGATTTGATATTATTTAATTAAAAATTAAGGGAATGTCCCAAAGCAGACACTCAGTATGTGGTTATATATACCCAATGCTTGGCTCATGAGTGAAATAAGGATCCTCAGAGCTCTGTGACCCTAATAATACCACTCAGTGCCCAAATCCCCAATAAAAGGCATGAAGAGGGCTCCACCTGGCTCTCTGTGGCATGCAAAACCACTCCCCTTCTTTACACCCAACACTCACAGCACTGCCACCACCATCTGACTTCCACCCACCAGTGCCCACCCCATCACACCTGCCCTGTGTAACCTGAGTGCCCCAACCCGACTACAATGCTGGACTTCTCCCCCAGACTCATGCCCTGAAGCTCTTTATATCCCTAAGCCAAGTCCACCTCCCACGTCCTCCACACCTCCCATCACATTCTCAAACCTCCAGCCAGGATTCAGCAAAATCCTGCATATTCTCCAACTGTTTCTGAATGTTTCTTTCTCTTTTTGGACCTAGTCTCCCATGGTGGTGGGACTTACGGTTCGTTGATCGATTATCTGGTCACTGTCTCATCTCAGCCACCTCCTGTCCTCTCACCCTCACTTCCACATGTTTCTCACCATCGCTCCCATGTGTGCACCGTATCCTCACAGTCCTTGCCCTGGTTTCCCTTCATTGTTTTTGCCTGGAAAAACCAGACTCTAGTTCAGTTCTTTGGTCTACATCGCCTACCAGGTCTCCAATCCTGGTAGTTGGGGACTGTGGCTGGACAGAAACACAGCTACCGGTCTCACTTTAACTGTTGCTCCTACCTAAAGAGGCTACTACATGCGCCATCCTTTCACTCTCCCACTCCTTCTCACGTTTCTCCTCCTCTACTGCCTGTCATCCCACTGGAAGGTAGAAGCCATTGGGAAACTGTCACAAGCTCCCCTGCTGCCTCCTTCTGCATCCTGCACCCTTCCTGCCTCCTGCTCCAGAGGCTCTGGGCCCCTGCCATGGCCGGTCTCTGGTCCTCTGAGGTTGCACCCACTCACAGCCCCTCACACCTACCCAACGGCATTGTTCTCTCCCATCACTGCATCTTCATCAGTTGCTCTACTCCCTAATGGGTCACGTCTATTTCTATTGGTGTACAAACATGATGCTGTTTCCCCATCTTAAGAAAACAAATGAACAAAAAATCCTTTTGGCTCCATATCTGCCTCTAGCTACTTTGAATTATTCTTCTCTCCTTTTCAGCAAAACTCAGAGAGAGCTATTGGAACTCTTCCCCATTTCCCCCCTTGCTTCTCTGTTGAGCACACTCCAGGTCAGCTTCTGCCCAGTGCTCCATCAAAACTGCTCTTGTCAAGGGAACTAGCAACCTCCAGGCTGCTGAACCCAGTGATCAATTGGAGGCCCTTATCTGAACCTGACCTTTCAGCCTTATTTGAAGCCATTTCTCCCTCCTTCTTAAAATGCTTTCTTTGCCTGCTTCCAGGAAAGTGCTCGCTCTTGGTTCTCCTCCACCCTTCTTGTCTGTCCTCCCCAGCTCCCAGAGCTGTCCTCAGACTTCTCTTTTCTATCTATACCCACTCCCAAAGTGGTCACCTTAAACACCATTTATAATGCTATTACCTCTCAAATGTAGATAACACCAGCTTGACCTCTCCATTGAACTACAAATTTGTATACCCAGCTGGCCACTGGACATCTCCATCTGAGTGTCTAACGGGTATTCAATCAAAAACTCAACGTTCACTACCTCCCTCACTGGTTTCCCCTGCAGATTTCCCCGTCTTAGGAAATAACATTTCCATCATACCAGTTGCTGCTGCCAAAAGCACCACAGTCCTCCCACACCACTCACTTTCTCTAATATCCCATATCTAATCTCCTAGCAATTTCTGTTGGACCTACCTTCAAAATCATCCAGAAGCCACTCACCATCTCCCCACCTGCTATCCTAGCCCAAGCACACATTATCTCTGGTGTTTTGATGCAGGAACCTGCTAACTCAGCTTCTCACTTCTCTTTTGTGCCCCGAGGTCTACTTACCACAACCGCCAGAATGATGATGCCACTCAGTTCTTCCCATAGCCATCCTGACAAAAGCCAATTTTTGACAGTGGCCCATAGGGCTGTGCACTAACTCTGATCATCTTTCCTGTAATGCTCCTGGTCACACCCTCTAGTTCAACCAGATTGATCTTGTTCTTCCACGAACAACCCAAACACAATCCTGTCTTCTGGCCATTTGATTTGCTGCTCCTCCAGCTCAGGAAGCTCCTCCCCAGATATCTGCATACATATATGCAGAGATGCAGCACCTACTCAGATCCCCACCGCCACCCCAGCCTGCCCCTTGAAGAAGGTGGATCTGTAAGTGAGAGAGCTCAGGCCTGCTCTTGCCCTCAGCCTCTCTCACTAGAACAGCAGAAATTCCCAGAGGACCTGCTTCCTCCTACCTTTCAGCACATAGCTTGTTCTCCTTTCAGGTTAAGTTGTTCCTGCTATAAAAATGATGAACTAATTGGGTGTAGGCAGTACGAAACAGAAGGGGCCGTGAGCATGGACAGCTGAAAGTGGTTTCTCAAATTATTTCCATTAATGTTGAGAATAAATTCCCGGGATGCTAAGTCGTTGGTGCGCGGGAGTCATCTTAGAAATTAGAAGCTATATTAACCACTTCTGCACATTCTTCTGCTACCACAGAGCCACGCCACCCATGAGAGGGCCCTTCATCCCGAGGCTCACCCTGGGAAGCCCAGGGCACCAGCGGCAAGCGCTTAATTACAGACACTTTCAAAGCTGGGGCTGCCACGCCTCTCAAGTCTCCATCAAAGCAATGAGGACAGAGCAGGGCCCGGTGAGCTAATGAGGAACCTGCCACCTGCCTGTCCGGAATCCCCTCAGGTGGGCATTATGCTTTTTGTGAAAAGGAGAGCAGCTCAGCCCAGAACTGGTCCCTCTCGGACCAACTTCATTTCAACACATAGCCACTCATACGGTAGGCAAGATTAGGAAATAATGGTGATTGTCTATTAATTGGCCTTTGTGGTAAGTTAGCAGCGGCGAGCTGGTGGTGAGCCTGCTAGAAGAAAATTATACTTATTTTTACTGAAGGGTAAAATAGCCCTTTTCATCCTTTTTCAGGAGAAAAGGAAATGAGAAATATTTCAACTTAGTCCGTGGAAATAAAGGAAGTAAGGGGGGGCGGTAGGGAGGGTAAATGTTTGGCATCTGGTTTCAATGCATTCCTATATTAGACCTCTTCTAATTATGAATTATTATTTCAGTTATTACTGGAAAAATGGTTGTCAATTGCTAAATTACCACGTTTCACTCACTCCACTAAGAAGAAATTATTTGAGCCAGCAATGCTCCAGCTAATTTTGCCTTTGAATTTCCTGCAGTATTGCTAAGCAGAAAGGTCCACCACTAGGCTGAAATAAAATTTGGTCTCCTTTCCTAGAAAACAACATATTCCTCCCAGGGCCCTGCAGCGGTGGATATGAAGTCATCAGTGAACTGTTAGCAAAGACAGAGTCTTACTGACAGTGAAAAGATGACTTCACTGCAGATGTCAACAGAGCCCTGACCTCCTTGGTTTTAAGGCAGTAAGTCCTTCCTCTGCCTTCTAAGGCAAGGCCACTTAGACAAAACACATGGACACTGGATACCTTCCCCAGCCCCCAGAGCCCCACCTTGCCTCCTCCCAAGTTTCCATTGGATTTTTTTTTTTTTTTTTTTTTTGGCAGACTCTCGCTCTGTCGCCCAGGCTGGAGTGCAGTGGTGCTATCTGGGTTCACTGCAAGCTCCGCCTCCCGGGTTCACGCCATTCTCCTGCCTCAGCCTCCCGAGTACCTGGGACTACAGGCGTCCGCCACCATGCCTGCCTAATTTTTTGTATTTTTAGTAGAGACGGGGTTTCACCGTGTTAGCCAGGATGGTCTCGATCTCCTGACCTCGTGATCCACCCGCCTCCACCTGCCAAAGTGCTGGGATTACAGGTGTGAGCCACCGCACCTGGCCTTCATTGTATTCCATTTGTGAGGCCTGAGAGGAGACGTCTTGCAGCTCTGACCAGGATCTTGAGTGAGAAGGAAAGCAGGTGTTTACTTCCTGGGAAGTCTGTGCTCCTAGAAGAGTGAAATGTTCTCTGGTCCAAAGGGAAGGAGAGAGTTTAAAGAGCAATGAAGGGGAAAAAGCACTCCCCCAGGGTCAGGCAAACCTGGGTTCAATCCTGCCTCCCCGCCTTTACACAATGTGAGACCTACCGCAAGGTACTCAACCTCTTAAAGCCTCAGTCTCCTCCCAGATCATATGAGGTCCAATGACCTACTGCACATATTTGTTCTGAAGCTTCAGGCCAGTATATATGTAGGGCCTTTTGGTAGATGAAGCAATGGAAGTCCAGAGAGGGAAATAAATGGCCAATGCACACACAGCAAGTGACTGGTCTAGCTGGAATCACAGACAGCCTCAAGGCTGAGTCTTTCCATCGTACCCCTTCTTCTGGCAACTCAGATTTCAAAGTTCAGCCACAGTAACTCATGGGAAAAAAGGATGTAGATTACTTCATTAATCATTTCTTATACTGATTACACACTGAAATAACATTTTGGATACATTTGTTTAAATAAAGTAGCATTACTAAATTTAATTTCACCTCTCTTTTTCCTTTTTTTTTTAACATGACTACTAGAAAACTTTAATTTTCTGATGTAGGTGGCATTATATTTCTAGTGCATGGTGCAGAACTAACTCATAATCAAATCTCTTCAGTTGTCCCGACAGCATCTTTCTGCCGTTACATAGTTCAAACAGGCACGAGTAGTTTTTCCTACTCATCTCTGGCTAATAATCATTGTTCTGGGCCTTTCGTTCAAGAAAAAATGCCCCTGTAGTGACAGAAAGGAGACGGTGCTGTACATGATGCTGTCTGGCCATAGCTGATGCCCTCTTAGCCCCCACATTCTGGGTCCCTCACAGTGAAATTGTGATTTCAGAGAAGCCCCCAAAGGTAGGTACCTGTTTCTTTGTGTATAATCAACGTCACCACCCTCTACTAATAACATTATCACAACCACCTTATTACAGATATTTCATCCAATAATATTTATCTATATAGGCTGGACACTATTCTGGGCCCTAGGTATTCAAAAATGAATGAGATTGCTGAGGTACCTGCCCCATGGAGTTTACATTCTGGGAAAGAGTGGATCCAGTTAAGGGGTATTTAGTTGCAGGAAACAGAAAACCCCGACTCCGGTAGTCTGAAACAGCAAGCAAGTGTGTGTCTGCACATACCAGGAAGTCCAGAAAGACAGTGACTCCAGCTACGGCTTCCGGGAGTCTGGCTCTGCTTCGCTGAACTTTTCTTGGTCCTGCCCTATTCCATACAAAAGCCTCATTCTCAGGCTGCTTAGCGGGATGCTCACTTTGCTACACACACCACCTCCACTCCCTCATCCCCAGCCCTCAGTCTAACCTTCTGAGATCTGACTCTGAGCCCTACTCCTTGGTCACAGCTCTCCAGGACCAAATTCTAACGGCTTTCCTTGACTCACACTCCATAAAACCTCCTTCCTGGCTCCAGAGCAGCCAAGAGCAGGGTTAGGGTTAGGGCTAGAATCAGGGTTAGGGTTAGAGTCAGAGGTAAGGTTACTAAGGAACCCTGCCTCTCTTCTCCCTTCTGTTCTGCTCCCTCTCCTCTCTGCCTCTTCTTCCTCCTCTGTCTTTACATATTTTGCCGGAAGAGCTCATTCTTTCCTCCATCATCTTCTAGGATGACAAGCCCCCGGAGCTGGGCCATCAGCCATCGCTATGACTCCTGGCTCCAGATCCACTTTCTCAGCTGCCTGCTGGGCATCTTCCCTGCTATAGGCCCATCATCCTCATCCACTTTGTCATACAGACACTGTCTTAAAGTCCTTTTGTGAACTCTAGAGAGGAGAGCATTCAAGTATTTATAGGTAACAGGAATATTGACAAGAGGGTAAAATTTCATCCACACATTGGCTCAGCAACTGCTGACCCTATCAGTGCTGAGTACCAGGTATTATTAAAATGTATCTCACTAAGTGAGATAAAGTAAACGAGCCAGGAGGATTCAAGGCTCTGTTCTCATAATGTGTAGAGTAAATACGCCAATATGTCAATACGTACAAGTCCCACTGCCTCTGTAGCAGCCAGGGAAGAGCACTCCTAGCTTCTGGCCAAAGCACCTGGACAAAGGCTTCGGGAGACAGAGCTTAGGTGTGGGGTGAGAGTGCTACCTGTCCAAAGTCACAATACCTAGGCTTCCCTCTTTACAGAATCAGGCAGAGCTAACAGCTAACCCCGATTAGCTGTTAAGGACCCAGCTAACAGCCAAGCCGTGGTCCCCCATGTGACATTCTTCATGCTGTGGGGAACTCAGGGACCAAGAAGACCCTGCTGAGTGCCCAGGGGCAGTGGTAAGGGCACTAAGTGACGCGTGCCTTGCCCCCTTCTTTGGCTGCTTTGCTGCAGTCAGCAGGCTGCTGCGTTCTTCAGCATCCTGTGCCAAGGGCTTCATACGACTGCGTCGTGAGCCAAGGAGGACTGAAACAACCTGTCCTGTCACCTCACCCCTTGATAGCGACAAATGACTAAGAGAGCTTTCGAGAATTCTTGGCTAAAACTGAGCTCCATATCTTCCCCTTAAACCACCTCCCGTCTCTTAATTTTCCCATTCTTCCAATGCAGCACCGCTTCTCCCTCAGGTTCAAAATCTCCCGTTCCTGCTGACAGCACAGGCTGCTCTGAGGTTGCTCACATCCACTCACTACTTCCTCTCCCATCACTTTTTGTGTGATTACGGCAAGAGCTGCCTATTTGGAACTCCAGTTCCAATTGCAACACCCCTCTTACTTCAAAGTCTTACGCTTCCCCTGCCTAATGAAATCAGAGCTTCTCACACATCAGAGAAGACGACTTTTAGAACCTCATTCCCAAGATGACACCCTGTGTTCAGGGGCTCTGTGTCCAGACTGACCAACAAGCCCAATGTGGAAGGAGGGTCTGGGCAGAGGGGGGTTGAATGTAATAACAAAGCTACAGCAAACGGACACCAACTACATGCCAAGCCTCCTTACACATATTTTCTTTTCTTTTCTTTTCTTTTCTTTTATTTTTAAAGTAAAGTGTTGCTCATTGCCCATCCTGGAGTGCAGTGGCGCAATCTCAGCTCACTGCAACCTCCACCTCCCCGGTTCAAGCAGTTCTCTCTGACTCAGCCTCCCGAGTAGCTGGGATTAGAGGCACCCACTACCACGCCTGGCTGATTTTTGTATTTTTTTTAGTAGAGACGAGGTTTTGCCATGTTGGCCAAGTGTGTCTTGAGCTCCTGACCTCAGGTGATCTGCCTGCCTCGGCCTCTCAAAGTGCTGGGATTACAGGCGTGAGCCACTGCATCCGGTCTTACACACATTTTCTTATTAATTCTGGCATCAAAGCTAAAAATAGGCATTCTGACTGCATTTTATAACAGGGAAAATTGAGGGTTAGAGAGGAGAAATGATTTTTGCAGAGTCACACAGCTGGCACGTGGCTGAGCCTCATTCTGCCCCTGCTGTCTGAGTCCATGCCGGGGCCTTGCTGCTCTTGTCCCCTCCTTCTGCCCCCGAGGACAACACGCAGAGGAAGGGGTGTGGCTCTGCTCACCACTGTCTGCTCTGTGCCTAGAACAGGGTCCACCACATCGTGGGTGTCCCTTAACATGGGAGGCGCGAAGAAATGTTAGAAAACAAGCAACATTCCCAGGACAGTGGCTATTTGTAGCAAAGTGAACAGAAATGCAGATTGGGCCAGATTGCAAAGGGCTTTACATGTCTCAGTGAAAAATAATAATAATAATAAATTGATTTCTACAGACAAAGGGAAGTCACTGCAGCTTTTAAATTGATGAACCCTCTTTTCAACAGCTGCACCCTGAATCTGCTATCAAGAATCTTACAAGAAAAACTAACATGAAAGGGAGTCCCTCCTAGCAGCTTCCTTGCTTATTAAAATTCTCTGTGAATGCTCTGTCTCAAACAAGACATGAAATTACCGATTTTTGCTCTATCTTCTCTGATTTGCACAGAGCTGCCCTTTTGGAGATCCACAAATGTGCAATTGTCATGCTGCCATTAAGTCTTCCAAAATATTGATTTCAAATGTGAATTCCCATCCTCACCAATTATCTTCAAAAGGAGAAGTATGTCAGGGAAACAATATTGTATTTCCCCACCCTTTGCTCTGCGTCCAGAGCATTTGTAAACGTGATATGAAGTTTAGAAAACAGTTGGTGTTTCAACCCAAACTTTAGAGCTGGGGGAACTGAGAGCTAATATAAAGATATGGTGTCCAAGGAACAGGACCCGCAGGGCTGGGCTCCCTTCATTCCATGGAAGGGACATTTGCAATCATGTTCAGTAGAATCTGTTGCTGTTCTGTCTCCCTCCTCCAGAATCCGGCCAAGTCAGTCCCAGAACTTTTGCTGAAGCTACTGGAAAAGAAGTGCCCCCTCCTCATTAGCATAATCGGGAGCTGACAGCAGCTGTCCACCACCCCAGGGGAGTCAGCCTGAGAATAAAACCTCCCGTGGAGGAAACGGAGACCATCAACACAAAAGACAGCTTCCCGATGACATACCTACCCTGTGCCTGAAACCAGATGCACTTCCTGAATTTCCCAGCTTTGTAAGTCCGTACTGGCCCCAAGAACAACCACAACAATCGCGTCCACTTTTTTTAGCTGGTTTGATCAGATTTCAGTGACTTGTAATTAAAGAGTCCTCTTTACAGACACAAAGAAATATTCCGAATGGTGCCTTCTAAGTGCAGAAAAGGGGGTATGTGTGAGAAATGGGTTTAGCACAGAGAAAAGACTAAGTAACATGTGGGATGAGAAGTGCGGACAAGGGGAAGAAGCAGAGCTCTGCAAAATCATGACTCGAGATGTTAAAGGCAGGGAGGCAAACCAGGCAGGGGGCCTGCCAACATGAGGAACGTGAAGCTCGGGCTCCCAGGGGCCCACAGCAGGAGGCAGCCCCACCACCACCACCATCTGGGACCGGGGCTGCGTGACCAGAGTGTGGCTTCTTCAAGGGGCCAAGTGAGCACTGAAGGGTTTGAATCCCAGGGAGTCACAATCCACCTGGAGTTTCCAGATATCATTACGTGGTCAATGGATGGGGGCAGCAGGACCAGAGTCAGGGTGCAGCTTCTTCAAACAGCAAAGGGAATCTGCTTGTTGTTTCCAGATACCGCTCGGCTATCACCACCTGTGGAGACTGCTGGGGGAAACGTCATGCACAGGCTCTTGCCTTGTATGCATAGCTCCAGCTCACCATTAGGTCAGGGGGCCTTGTGAATCAGGGCTACGTCTTATACACCATCGAATCTCCCCCAGTGGCTGGTATGGAGCTGGTACAACAATGACTTTTCTGTAAGTGATAACATCATATATTTATGTGGTGTCACATGGTTCACAGAACACAGTCACCGGTGAGACCTTGTCTGAGCTCCAAAAGGCAATTCCAGCAAGGATTTTTCTCACTGCTTGAAAATGAAAAGTTGGGGACATTAAGTGACCCCCTCAAGGGCTTAACTAAGTCTTCTGAGTCCCAGGGTAGTGGCCCCACTCCACCATGCTGGTTGGTCCTTTCCTGCCAGGCCCATCTACAACCAGTCACCCAAAGAGGCAGGGCCAGGTGAGGTCTCTTCAGCCAAGAAGTAGTAAGTGGCCTTAGGCAGCCTAAATGTCACTTTCTCCAAATGCCAGAGACACCCCTACAGTCCTCTCCAATAGAACCTGGTGCTTTCCTTTTGTGGCACTTACAGTTTCAAATAATTCACTTACTGGTATGTTTAATTTCTGTCTTCTCCCTTGGACTGTATGCTTTGTTAGAGCAGGGGCTGTGTCCTTTTTTTTTAACCACTGATAAGCCATGTCTGGCATAGAATAAGCCCTCAATATGTTGATCACTTGAGTGAATAAAAGAATAAAGGCATGGAGATGGAGTGGGACCTCGGCCTCAACATCTCAGGTTTCCTCTGAGCAGCCTGCAGCCTATGGGTACGGGGGCAGCTGTGAGATTCAGATCTATGCAGAGGAGACCAAGTCTAAAGACCGCATCATGCTCTCCTTTACCCTGGCACTTCCCAGCACTGTCTCCCAGGCCCCAAACCACCTGAGTGTCCAGATCTCATCTGGGCAATGGTGTCCGTGGTGTGTCATTAGAAAGACATATACGAGTGGGGCTTAAGGTTACTGAGCTCACACCTGCTCTTTTCTGTTCACACCCTTCTCTGACTCTCGGTGGGATCTATAATGCATGTGTTTGGCATAGTAAAGTGTTAATTAATAATCTGCTGACAAAGAAGACTATATAGGAACCTCAAGCCACCGAGCAGGATACAACTTTTGATCTGTGCATTATGGAAGGTGAAACTAAAAGATGAAAGGGTGCAGAGGAACTGGGGGCTAGAGGAGGGGTCCAGGACAGGAGTCCACAACGAGCAGGCAGAGACACCCTCCGCACTGCTGGGGCTGCCTCTCAAAAGTGAAGCAGGATGCTGCCTCTTTCCTCCTGAAAACCCTCTGGCCCCACCAGACCCACAGCAGAAGTTCTCAGGTGCTGCCTTGGGACACACCAAGGCATAAGTGGCAATCACCTATGAGGTGTGCTGCCAGTAATTCATTATTAATAGAAATTGAAATTTAGAAATGAGATTTTTGTTTGTAATATGGAACAACTCTCCTTAAGAGATCCTGATTCTCACTCTTTGTTCTTGAGTAGGAGAGAAAGCAGGCACTAGCCCTGGTGAACAGGACTGTATCTGACCCCAGAGTGAGTAGGGAAGCACGGTGCATGGGAACGCAACTCTAATGCTGTGGCTGCAAATGTGGCTGAGACCACTGACCCACAGAATAAAACCCCAAGTCCTGAGCATGGGCATGAGATTCTCTGAGCTCCAGTGGCCCCTCCTGGACCATACCCCTGCGCCCCTCAGCTCCTGCATTCAATCCACGCTCTGGTCCCCTCCACACACTCTTGCTCTCTTTCCTTTGCCTCTTATATCCCTAACAGAATACCCTTTTCCCTTTGTTTGCCAGGTCGTAATTCAAGACTTAGCCATGGGGCCCTCCAGAGTCCTGAAATCACCTGGTCTCTTAGCTGCTTTGATTCCTCACACCCCACGTTCTCTAATGTGCCTGCTCACTCTTTCCCAGTCTCTTGCTGGCTTTTCCTCCTCCATCCAACCTGTGAATTTTGGAGTGCCCTGGGCTCACTTTTGAGCTTTTTCTCTCTGCACTCCCTAGGTGTCGGTGTTCCGAGGTAATCTGACACTTTGGCTGCCTTCTATGTGATGGTAATTCCCAAATGCAAATCTCTGAACCTCAACTTTCTCTAGAGTTCCACTATCCAACATGGTAGCCCCCAGCCACGTGAGTCCACTGAGCACTTGAAATAGGGCTAGGCTAAATGGAGATATGTTGAAAGTGGAAAATGTGCTCCATATTTTGAAGAATTAGGATCCAAAAGATGTAAAATATCTCACTAATCATTTTATATTGATTGCATGTTGAAATTATAATATTTGGGAAATACAGGATTAAATCAAATATATGTCAAAATGATTTTACATTTTCATTTTTACCTTTTTAAATGAATGTGAATTTTCACATTCTGGTGAATGTAAAAAATGCATATATTGGATCACATTGTGTTTTCACTGGACAGCACTGATCTAGGGCACCAGACCCCTTCTCTGTCTAACCCAACATCTCTACTTGGACGTCCAAGAGAAACTCACTTTGAATAGGATCAGGTGGAACTTTTGATTTTCCACTCCCTGGTACAGGGCACCACAATTCCCCTAGTTGCTGTATTAAAAGACCATGAATTAAATCCTTGTGTCCTCCTTTGTCTTCACTCTCTACATCCAACTCTTTTGCAAGTCCTAATGGTTCTTCCAAAATACACCCTCAACCTGAGCACATGGCTCCAATCCCAGCACCACCAACTCCAGCCCCTGCAGTGCCTCCCCTCTCCACACTGCCTCCCACTGCTCCCTTGCTCCCCACTACTCATTCTCCACCAGCAGGCAGAATGGGCTTTTCCCAACACTAACAAGGCCAACCCTGACAAACATCTTTGAAATCTTCCAATTGTACTTAAAAAGTCCTGATCACAGCCTACAAGGTCCTACAAGACCCATGGTGACCCGGCCTCTGCTCTCTTCTTTGACCTTCATGCCCTCTTCTCCCTGCCCCAGCCCCTTGGTGTTTCCCACACATGCCAAGCTCATTTTCCCTCGTGCCTTGTGTACCTGCTGTTCTCTTTGTCTCTAGTGCTTTTCCCTGCTCTTCTGCATAGCGTGACGCCTCATGATGGAGGCACTCTTGGGCTACTCTGGGCTCTATCCCAGCACCCCATTTTCATCTTCCCAGTCCTATCACTCTCTAAAGTTATCTTATTTTTGTTTTTGCTCACTTTCCAGTTGTTCACCTCCTCCTTCAGAAAGAAAACTCCCCGAGGGCAGAGGCCCTGTCTGCCAGCTCCGCTGCTGCAATGCCAGGCCCGAGAGCAGTTCCTGGCCACAGAAACCCTCATGAGCGAATGAAGGAAGGTTTATGGAATGAATAAATGTACACAGAAATGCCACACACCCCTCCTTTGAACCCCCCAAAATATTTGTGATTGTCTCCAACCTGGTCATTTCCATTACGTATCTCTCTACATATCCATCTCCCCCGTTGCTTTAGTCTGTTCTCATGCTGCTAATCAAGAACTGCCCAAAACTAGGTAATTTACGAAGCGAAGAGGTTTAATTGACTCACAGTTCTGCAGAGCTTGGGAGGCTTTAGGAAACTTACAATTGTGGTGGAACGGGAAGCAAACATATCCTTCTTTACATGGCAGCAGCAAGGAGAAGTGCCAAGCAAAAGCAGGGAAGTTCCTTATAAAACCATCAGGTCCTATGAGAACTCACTCACTACCATGAGAACAGCATGAGAG
This sequence comes from Macaca mulatta, assembly GCF_049350105.2. Taxonomy (NCBI): domain Eukaryota; kingdom Metazoa; phylum Chordata; class Mammalia; order Primates; family Cercopithecidae; genus Macaca; species Macaca mulatta. Next base: position 15,318,240 of record NC_133417.1, read on the forward strand.
TAACCACCCCATGATACAATTACCTCCCTCCAGGTCCCTCGCACTACACATCAGGATTATGGGAACTATAATTCAAGATGAGATTTCGATGGGGACACAGTGAAGCGGTATCACCAGTCACACAATGAACTGACAGGGTGAGGCTGCTTCAGACTTACTTTGTCTCCCAGCACCTATCTTAGGGAAAGGCATGCAAGGGGTACTTGGTGAGCTCATGTTGAATCCAAATTATCTGCTGGTAGCTCTTGACTCCACTACATTTCTCAGAGCTAGTTGGTTGCCACAGGCACACCGTCTCAGGCTTGCCATGAAGGCTGGAGTTGACCCTGTTTCCGATGTCTACATGCTGTCATCGGCCTCCTTCTCCAGGGTGTGCTCCCATGTGCATGCAGAGACAGGTAAAGCCAGAACTGGATGAAAAAAATAGGACAGAACACATGTGCAGACAGGAGCTGCCTGTGTTTCTGATACCTTTTCACCTCCTGCGTCAATCCTGTCTGAGATGCAACTTTCTTTTTTTTTTTTTTTTTTCTTTTGAGACGGAGTCTGGCTCTATCGCCCAGGCTGGAGTGCAGTGGCGCGATCTCGGCTCACTGCAAGCTCCGCCTCCCGGGTTGACGCCATTCTCCTGCCTCAGCCTCCCGAGTAGCTGGGACTACAGGCGCCCACAACCGCGCCCGGCTAATTTTTTGTATTTTTAGTAGAGACGGGGTTTCACCGTGGTCTCGATCTCCTGACCTTGTGATCCGCCCGCCTCGGCCTCCCAAAGTGCTGGGATTACAGGCGTGAGCCACTGCGCCCGGCCGAGATGCAACTTTCATTTCTGCCCATGGAGTCCGGGACATTAACTCTGCTTCCTTATAATAAACCCCCATTCTTGTTCACACCAGCTCCGGTGGATATCTACCCTTCACAACCAGGAATCCTTACAAACACAGGCACCCAGCAGGAAAGAGAGTAGACACAGCCTCTGTCTCTATGCTATTCAAGGTCTCAGGTTGCAAAATGCAACCCCTCCCCATAGTGATCTTAGCCTGAGGAGATAAAAAGTAGCTCCTCTTTGTGAAAATGTTGGGTCCCGGCATAGCAGCAGAATGCATGCCCACCTCCTTCTTTGACTGCTCAATGCTGTGACCCAGGGCAAGGGTCTCTTAGGTCTTTGAGGACATTGAAGTGAAAACTTCACGTGTATCTTGGATTATGCAGCAAGTAGCCTCCTAAAAACTGTATGTGAATCATATTTTTTAAAATAGAGTCCCATTTCCCCACGGACGTGGCTATTTGCTCAGAGACGCTTTCTCTTCCTTTCTGATTTATCTCCAACTGGCAGCAGCAAACTATAACCCTAGCTTCACATTTCTCTCCTTCCCAAGTGCTCATCAATCAATCAACAAAATTTTCATTCAGAGTCTATTATGTGTAAGACATTGTTCATGATCTGTAAAGAGAAGAGGGAATGCACCGAATGCACTAGGGGAACTCGCTCTCTGTAAAACCATGTGAATAGTCAACCTCTTATTTATCTCTTCTGTAAATTCAGATTTTCTTCTATAAGGTTTTCCCAACGAGGTGTCCATGTGTACAGAAGCGCCTGTCTGGGTTACCATAGAAATGGAGAGTCATAAAAGGATATTTAGAAATCTAAGCACTTCTATAAATCTTCAATAATAGCAATCACAATTGTTTGGAGCCATAATTGAGACTATTCGTGGTGTGTTCCAAGAAAAAGCACAAATAACTCACCAATCTGCAATTCCTGGCAAAGAGGGAGCAAACTGGTAAAAAGTTAATAAATGCTTAAACATAAGTTGTGTCAGGCCAACATAATTTTCCTTTGTGACAGAAGACAGACTTCTCCAACTGCAGGAACCACAGGTCAGCCACCACCATCTCTATAGAATGGGCTTTTCCTATTGTCTGTGGCACCCAAGAGACGTCAAGGCCTACTTCAGCAGCTTCTACTCAGCTTCAGAAGAAAATACCCAAATTTGTTTCAGATATGTATAATTTACCTGGTCTACAATGGATTCTGAGGCACTGTATAAAAAATTGTACAGCACCAAAAGGTAAATACATTCATCCCTCCATAACCACAGGTTCTGCATCCCTAGGTTCAAACAACTGCAGATTGAAAATGATCAGGGAAAAAAACAGTGAAAATAACAATACAATAAAAACCACAAATAAAAAAATGCAGTATAACAGCTATTCAGTATTTACATGGTATTAGGTATCATAAGTAATCTAGAGATAATTTAAACTATATAGGATGTGTGTAGGTTATAAGCAAATGCCTATACCATTTTACACATGGGACTTGAGCACCCACAGATTTTTGGTATCTTTAGGGGGTCCTGGAACCAACCCCCTCCCCATGGATATCAAGGGAAGACTATAGTAAAAAGGGGAAGCATCACAGCAAAGGGCTTACTGGAGAATTTTTTGTTGTTTTCAAATCATAGACATGAACTCAAGCTAGCTTTATAAGGAAAAATAAGACATAGAATTTTGCAATAACAAATACTTAAGATTTAACCTGTGGAAATCAAAAGCAAGGAACTAACTGGTCCCAGGAAGAACAATCACCAGCCACAAGTCTTTTTTCTGGATCCCAGGGAGCATCAGCTGCCTGTCCCCCAGCTCTCTTTCTCTTAGGGCATCAACTTCTCTCTTCTTTATCAGAAAATTGGCTTTCCTGCTGCCCATCCAATGGCTACCTGCAGCCTCAAAGTCTACTTCTTAGGGCTCAAGCCACCTGGAGAGATGCCCTCTTGGTCCACCCCAAACTCCCAGAAAGAACTGAGCTTTGACCCAGCTCATCACAGATGACCGCCACTTATTCAGAGATTGGTTGAAGCAGAGAGTAGAGCTGCCTTAGTCGGCTCAGACTACCATAACAAAACACCATAGACTTAAACAGCAGGAATTTATTTCTCACAATTCTGGAGACTAGAAATCCAAGATCAAGGTGCCAGCAGGGTCAGTGTCTGGTGAGAGCTCTCTTGAGTTGCAGATGGCCACCTTCATGTTGTACCCTCACCTGCCTTTCCAGGATGCATACAGGTGGAGATAGAGAGAGGAAACAAGCTTTCTGGTGTTTCTTCTTATAATTCCATCATGAGGCCCCATCCTCATGATCTCACCTAAACCTAAATACCTCCCAAAGGCCCCATCTCCAAATACCACCACATTGGAGGTTAGGGCTTCAACATGTAAATTTTTGGGGGGGGGCGGAAAAAATCTTGTCCATAGAAGTACATGACATTTTTCAAAATGACAGCGAGGGGTCCACCACCAGGTATGAGGAGGCACCACCAATGTGAACTCAGCTGCAATTCCAAATGTGTCCTTTACAAAAATTAAAGTATGTGAATAAATGCTTTAAGAAGAGCTCTAACAATTTACCAATGCCTTCTGAAGGGAGGTTGACAGTCCATTGTTACTTTTTCTGGGTTGAATACACAGCACGCATCCTCCTTCCCCTTGTAGTCGCTCTAATCTGCCAATCTCCCCTCCCCTTCATTCATTGAAGGCTTGCATTTATGTGCTTTTTCTACCTCAGGCTTTGTCATCATCCTGGGTGATGTCAGCCAAATGGATGACCCCACAGATGGCCTCTTAATTCTGTTTTTTGACCTACTTATTTCCACTGGTCCTCTCTTTCCCTCCCCCTCCCGCTTCAGTAAATGTTATACTTCTAGAATCACTAATGCAAACACTGTCAGCCACAATCTCTTCCCCTCCACCTTGCTCACCCAACTCCTCTCACTCTGACAGTTCCTGAACTACAGTTTCTCTCTACTCATCAGCCTTCTCCTTTCTTCATTTACTAACTCAACTTGGACTCCATGGTCCATGACTTTAACAATATTTTTGCCCATACCTTAGGCTCCCTGAACCATCTGCTGCTTTTTATTCTTACCATCCAGATAAAATCCAAGTCCAGGAAAATCCAGCTGAGTGCCACCTCCTATCCTCTGTCTAAGCAGGAAAAGCCAACCAGTGCAGCTTAGGACCACTGCATATTATTGATCCTCAACTTCAAGTGAGCCTGCACTCTGCCAAGCAAACCTACTACATCATCTCTTACCATACTTCATAGTAATTTTTTCAAACTTTATTCTTCTCAAGCTTCCACCCCTGCTACCCACCCACACTATTCTATCTCATCAGGGGATCTTGCCTTCTGCTTTACAGAGAAAACAGACGCTATTAGACAGGAAACTCCCACAATCAAACACACAGATGCAAAGGAACTCTCCCTTTCTCTTTCTCTCTCCTACAGCAGAAGAGGAGCTGACACAACTATCCATCCAAATGACCTTTGGATCCCACTGCCACCTACCACCTATGGAATCTCTTATTATCATTTTCCCTTTTCCTCACAATACTCACAACCTCTCTCTGACTGACCTTTCTCTGCTTTTAAGCATCTGCCCATCTTCATCACCGGAGTCCAGTTTCAGCTACTCCCCCGTCTCCCTCGTCCCCTTTACAGTCAACCCTTAAGGAAGAGTTGTCTTCACTCACCATTGCCATGCCTTCATACCCCATGCACTCCACAGACCACTCTGATCTGGATCTGATGCCCATTATTCTACCTAAATAGCCCTTGCCAGTATCTCCAGTGATGTCCATGCAGCCACAGCAGACATTTTCCAGGTCTCATCTTAGTGGACCTTTCAATAACATTTGGCACTGTTGTCCTTTCCTCTCTTCTGAAAGACTTCTCCTTAAACTTTCATAACCTAACACCCTTCTTGCTCTATTTCTTCTTCTCTGGCCATACTTCCATTTCCTTTGCAAGTTTATCCTTCTCCTCAGCCCAAACATAGTGGAAGCCCTCAAAACCTAATTCCAGGCATTTCTTCTTGTCTCAATTAACACTGTCTTCCATCCCACAGTTGCAGTTACCACCAAAAAAAAAAAAAGACCCACACATTTATAAAACCAGCCCAGACCTCTTTTCTGAGTTCTAGGTCTCCATGTAAAACTGTTTAATTAGCATCTCCCCTTGGTCGTTCCTAAAACATCTCATACACAAAAGCTCTAAAACTAAACTTTTGTTCTTCTCCACCAGGTTCTCATTCTGCTCTCTTCCAGGAATTATATATCATTCAGTAGCACTACTGACAAACCTATTGTTCAAGCCAGAAGTGTTAGTGTCATCCGGACACCACCTTTTCCTCACTTGCCATATCAACTGTATCATTAAGCCTACTGGTTTTACTCTCCTAGTATCTCTTGAACCATCTACTTTTCTCTACCTCTACCAACATCCTAACCTACCTCATACATGGACTATTTCAGAAACTTTCTACTCTGAGACTGCTCTAGTTAGCCCTCCACACTGCAGCCAGACTGATTTTTTTTCCTAAAAGCAAATCTGAACACATGCCTCACCCACCCCTCTTTACTCTTTGACCCCAAACTTATATGAGGACATTTGTGTCCCTCCTTGGGGACACTACAGCATCTAAACTTCTTCCCCTCATAGGACACATCCTATCTCACTTGTAATTGTTGATTACATCATACACGCACACACTTGCAAACTTGGGCAACACAACCACTGTCAGTTCCTTAAGACAGGAGCTTCATCTTATTCCTGTCTGTAGCCCTTGATGATGTCCAGGAAAGATTTGCGGGAATGAATTAACTCAACTGAATTATACTTGAAGCCATTAATTTTTCACAGCAGAAAATTCAGAGGATCTGACGTCTCCTTAAACATCAAATTGCCTCCACTAGTCAATACATGAGACAAAAGTTGACGTATTGTCCAACTGCTTCATAGTTTCTAAATAGTCCCTGTATCTGCTCTACAATGACTTTGAGTGATGAAATGAAACAGAGTCCATGCCAAGGATGGGGTGGCATGAAGAAGGGTATGGAGAATATGTGTCAATGGCGGTGGCCAGCTGGGCCCAGGGAGTGGTGACCCTGCTGGATATCAGGGAAGGAGGCAGGAGAGCAAGGGCTGTTATTGTGCTGATAGTAAATGTTTCCACTTGGATCCTCAGCTCAGCCTCCTCTCTTCTAAAGACTTTTATGAGTACCTACCCAGATCATGCACATCTCTCCTTGGCAGCAGATGGCAGCGGTAATAAGCCACAGTGGCAAGCTAAATGCTGACAGGTGGCAGGGAAATGGGCTCTTCTCCCCTTTAAAAAGAAAGCTTGTCTTGGAGATGAAGCAAATGGATGAAAACCATGCAGAGATGTGTCTTTTTCAATGAGGCACGTCTTTCAAAGTGACTTCCAGTGACTTTACCTATAGACCAAGAGTACACAGAGAGGGAGTCTTTGTAAATGTGGCCAATAAATCATTTCTATGGAGCTAGCCCTGATGTACTGCTGAATGATTAGAATCTAACTCCAGACCACAGACGATGGACTCCAAGGCAACCAAAGGTCCACAGATGGCCCACCAACCCTTCAATGGCACCTCTTTACTTGTCTCACATGGCATACTGAGCACACCTGTCTCTGAACTTCCATAGGGTTTTCTAAAAGCCCTATAAATATCTGTCCTCTTTGTCCCATTAATCCATAAGCTTTATGGGGAAAGGTAATATGTTATTTTCAACTCTACTATTCCCTAGTGCCCATCAAAATGCTTGATATTTAGTAGGAAGTTAGGCAAAATGAAAAGAACAAGCTCAACAAGATCCTGGATTTGAATCTTTCCATCCACATGATATTAAGCAAGACGTTCAACCTCCCTGGACCCTGTTTCTTCATTTGTAAAAGTGTGCAACTGCCCTGAAGAGTAAATACAAGAATTAAACTTAGCTCAGAATTTTAATTCTTGAACGCAGCTCCTAGCAAAATGCCTAACACATAGTAGAAACTAGCATTAATTGAACTATCCAAGGAACTAACTCCCCACCCCCACCCCATTTGAAATATTGGAAGGAAGTGAGACTCCTCTAGTTCAGAAATCAGGGAGGTATTTTATGCTTACAGAAAGAAAGAATTAACTCATTAAGCACCTGCCATGAGCCAGGCACTCTGCCAGGAACATTCCTCACCAAAGCCCTGTGGGTTGGCCATTACTATCCCATATTACAGATAAATACATTGGGGCTTAAGGAGGTGGTGTGACTTGCCCGAGATCAAAGTTAGTGAATGTCAAAGATAGCATAGGATCACTGATCTTTGGGACTCTAGAGGGTCAGTTCTTTTTCTTATATCACAAGAGGAAATGTGATCAAGAGTAAGGAAGTCACCAATTCACAAAGCCAATCCCCAAGGAAGAGTGGCTGGGACAGCTGCTGGGAGACACTCATCCCACAGAGTATACACACAGGGAACCCTCCGGGCAAGATAAGGGGTATGAGTACATGGCCAACACTTCGCTTTTTGACCTTTCCCAAAATGTTTGCCTTTGGTATAAATAAGAAAACATGAATATGTTGCCTCTTTTCATCCACTGGATTTTCTATTTAAATGCACATCTGAACATTTAAGTCCCCAGCGTAAAACCCTTCAAAGCCTCCCCAAAGCCAAAGTCCAAACTTCTCCAGTGTTGTTGCAGTCACTGATCTCGTCTCCTGATACTCGCTGCCTCTCAATTTATTACTTAGCCACACCAAGTGGTTTGCAGTAAAACCAAACACAACATGCTACGCCTTCCATTCTTACTCTCTTCATCTAACTTACCCTTCCTTTCCTTCAAGATTTGATTCAGGCATCTATTCTTCCAGGGCGTCTTTCCTGACCCTTCTGTCTAGGTTTAGCTCCTATTATAATTTCTGAATTTCTCTCTCTAGCCCTACAATTGCCACATGTTTTATACATATCTACTCACACATTTGTCTCTTGAATCTGAGTGGGAACCACATGAGGACAAATATATACTCTCTATATATAGCACACATATAGTATATATATACACTATAAATATATAGTATATATATGCCATAAATGTATAGTATATATACAAATATATATAGTATAAATAAATATATATATAATATGTGTCATTATACATTTATCTGAGCCCATAGAATATACAACACCAAGTGTGAACCCTCATGTAATCTATGAACTTTGGGTGATTATGATGTGTCACTACAGATTCATCAGTTAATAAACCTATCACTTTTGGTGGGGGGTGTGGATAATTACAGTAGCTATACACATGTAGGGGCAGAGAGTATATGGAAAATCTCGGTATCCTCCTTTCAGTTTTGCTGTGAACCTAAAAAAAAGAAAAAAAGAAAAAAAAGAAACACCATCACCACTGTATTCCCAAACAATAGAGAAGCAACTCAGAAAACATACAAGAAGTAAAAGAACAGCATTGACCCAAAACAAAGAGTAATTCCATGGTAATTGAATGGATAACACAAACATAATGCAGAGATGCCAAGTGAACTCAAAGTGCTTGATGAGTGGATTGCATCAGGGAGGCTGTAAGGAGGCTCTGAGCACTTTTCTGCAAAGGTATGTTTATGTCTTTGCAGAATGTTAACCTGAACAACCTTTGTGAACTAGGTCCCATTCCTGCCCGGTAGTCTAGATTATCTGATATGAGTTTCCTTCCAGGGACTTACAGAGAAGAGGGAAATCCTAGGCTGGGCAAAAGAAGTCAGTCAGTTGTCATGGAGACACCACTAACAGAAGGTGATGGTCACTGGAGCAAGAAGGGTAACACCAATCACCTTGTGGAAGAAAGAAAACCCACCATTGACAGTGATATTTCTCAGCTAAGTCTTTTTAAGAAGAGGTGAGCTTACCAACCAAAAAAACTCAGGACCAGATGGATTCACAGCCGAATTCTAACAGAGCTGCAAAGAGGAATTGGTACCATTCCTTCTGAAACCATTCCAATCAATAGAAAAAGAGGGAATCCTCCCTAACTCATTTTATGAGGCCGGCATCATCCTGATACCAAAGCCTGGCAGAGACATAACAAAAAAAGAGAATTTTAGACCAATATACCTGACGAACATCAATGCAAAAATCCTCAATAAAATACTGGCAAACCGAATCCAGCAGCACATCAAAAAGCTTATCCACCACGATCAAGTTGGCTTCATCCCTGGGATGCAAGGCTGGTTCAACATACGCAAATCAATAAACGTAATCCAGCATATAAACAAAACCAAAGCCAAAAACCACATGATTATCTCAATAGATGCAGAAAAGGCCTTCAACAAAATTCAACAGTCTTTCATGCTAAAAACTCTCAATAAACTAGGTATTGATGGGACGTATCTCAAAATAATAAGAGCTATTTATGACAAACCCACAGCCAATATCATACTGAATGGGCAAAAACTGGAAGCATTCCCTTTGAAAACTGGCACGAGACAGGGATGCCTTCTCTCACCACTCCTATTCAACATAGTGTTGGAAGTTCTGGCCAGGGTAATCAGGCAAGAGAAAGAAATAAAGGTATTCAATTAAGAAAAGAGGAAGTCCAATTGTCCCTGTTTGGAGATGACATGATAGTATATTTACAAAACCCCATCGTCTCAGCCCAAAATCTCCTTAAGCTGATAAGCAACTTCAGCAAAGTCTCAGGATACAAAATCAATGTGCAAAAAATCACAAGCATTTCTATACACCAATAACAGACAAAAAGAGAGCCAAATCATGAGTAAACTCCCATTCACAATTGCTTGAAAGAGAATAAAATATCTAGGAATCCAACTTGCAAGAGATGTGAAGGACCTCTTCAAGGAGAACTAAAACCACTGCTCAATGAAATAAAAGAGGACACAAATAAATGGAAGAACATTCCATGTTCATGGATAGGAAGAATCAATATCATGAAAATGGCCATACTGCCCGGGGCAATTTATAGATTCAATGCTATGCCCATCAAGCTACCAATGACTTTCTTCACAGAATCGAAAAAAACTACTTTAAAGTTCATATGGAACCAAAAAAGAGCCCATATTGCCAAGACAATCTTAAGCCAAAAACACAAAGCTGAAGGCATCATGCTACCTGACTTCAAACTATACTACAAAGCTACAGTAACCAAAACAGCATGGTACTGGTACCAAAACAGAGATATAGACCAATGGAACAGAACAGAGCCCTCAGAAATAATATCATACATCTACAACCATCTGATCTTTGACAAACCTGACAAAAACAAGAAATGGGGAAAGGATTCCCTATTTAATAAATGGTGCTGGGAAAACTGGCTAGCCATATGTGGAATGCTGAAACTGGATCCCTTCCTTACACCTTACACAAAAATTCATTCAAGATGGATTAAAGACTTAAATATTAGACCTAAAACGATAAAAACCCTAGAAGAAAACCTAGGCAATATCATTCAGGACATAGGCATGGACAAAGACTTCATGACTAAAACACCAAAAGCACTGCCAACAAAAGCCAAAATTGACAAATGGGATCTAATTAAACTAAAGAGTTTCTGCACAGCAAAAGAAACTATCATCAGAGCAAGCAGGCAACCTACAGAATGGGAGAAAAATTTTACAATCTACCCATCTGACAAAGGGCTAATATCCAGAATCTACAAAGAACTTAAACAAATTTACAAGAAAAAATCAAACAACCCCATCAAAAAGTGGGCAAAGGATATAAACAGACACTTCTCAAAAGAAGACATTTATGTAGCCTACAAACACATGAAAAAATGCTTATCATCACTGGCCATCAGAGAAATGCAAATCAAAACCACAATGAGATACCATCTCACACCAGTTAGAATGGCAATCATTAAAAAGTCAGGAAACAACAGGTGCTGGACAGGATGTGGAGAAATAGGAACAATTTTACACTGTTGGTGGGACTGTAAACTAGTTCAACCATTGTGGAAGACAGTGTGGCAATTCCTCAAGGATCTAGAACCAGAAATACTATTTGACCCAGCCATCCCATTACTGGGTATATACCCAAAGGATTATGAATCATGCTGCTATAAAGACACATGCACACGTATGTTTATTGCGGCACTATTCACAATAGCAAAGACTTGGAACCAACCCAAATGTCCATCAATGATAGACTGGATTAAGAAAATGTGGCACATATACACCGTGGAATACTATGCAGTCATAAAAATGGATGAGTTCATGTCCTTTGTAGGGACATGGATGAAGCTGGAAACCATCATTCTGAGCAAACTATTGCAAGAACGGAAAACCAAACACTGCATGTTCTCACTCATAGACGGGAATTGGACAATGAGAACACTTGGACACAGGATGAGGAACATCACACACCAGGGCCTGTCATGGGGTAGGGGGACGGGGGAGGGATAGCATTAGCAGATATACCTAATGTAAATGAAGAGTTAATGGGTGCAGCACACCAACATGGTACAAGTATACATATATAACAAACCTGCACGTTGGGCACATGTACCCTAGAACTTAAAGTACAATTTAAAAAAAAAAGAAGAAGAAGAGATGAGCTCAGAAAGTTCAGGAACCAAACTCTCCATGTGTACAGCGGGGTAGTAATAGGCAGCCAGCAGTGCTGCTATGAGTGTTCAACGTGATCCTGAATATAACAGGTCTAATGCAGTGTCGGCACATTTAATACACAGTAGCTACTATTAACTGGTCAGTTAATTTCCCATCACTTTTATCTCCAGAAGCTGAAATTCCCTAGAAAATGCCTTTTGAATTTGGATGTGAGGAGACAGGTAAAAATTGTTTCTCTAGCGGAGTCTCCACTGGCAGATTTGTTTTCCCTGAAGTGCCTCTTTTATTTAATCCACGATGTTATTCCAGTATATCCATTATAGCAAATACTCTTAAGAAGAAAGGCTTGAATTCAGAAATAAATTGCACTCACAGATCATGTCTGCGAATGTGCATCGTTAGTGTTTAACTGGCAAAACCAGATACAAGGAAGATAGATGATCCCATTGGAAAAAGCCAAATCGGATTTTGAAGAGACTTTCACTTGCCCCCTTTTACTTTTTCTTTCTGGCAAAGGAAAAGCAAAAATTAAATGGCTTCTCATATGGTTTTTGTGCGTTCGCAACAAGTCAGGCGAGGCACATCGGTCCTCAGCTGGTCAGCTCCGTGGTCATTTATCTGTTATTGACAGGGGCTCATGGAGAAAGCCTGGGATGGAAACAACTCCTCATGTATGTGTCAAGTACTGTTAATATTTGTTTGCATCCCTCCTTCCCTTTCTTCTTAGAACTGAAAACCAGCTGTCTATTTCCCTCAGACTAGAATCTATTATTTATGAATTATTTCTCTATTCCTCGCTTTGCTCTGAAATGCGATACTGCCAAACCCTTCCAGCTGATAAAGGGTTTCAGACAAAAGGACTGCAAAGACAGGACAGCATCCAAAAATAAAAATTAAATTCATTTATCCTTATTCCACCTGATAAAGAAATTATGCTGAATGGCATGATTTTTACCCACATACAGGAGAAAATGGAGAATAAAAGAAAACCTATATTTGAATGCTCCCAGCCTCCCTTTTTATTGGTCCCACAGTGCCCTTCTTCCCTCTTCTCTGGCCCCCAGCTCCCTGGCCTGGCCAGCTCCCACCCGCTTTCCAGGCAGCCTTTGCCATGGAACACCCCAGCGCCATGAGGCTCAAACAGGAAGTGCAGGAAAAGATCCGGGCAAAGTGAAGCAGGGATCCTGGGAAGTTTTCCCAAAGAAAGACCCAGGGTTCTGTGACTTCTCTAATTGATCCCACAGCCAGATCAACCTGGGCTGAGGACGCAGGCCCAGTCACAGGGCTTAAGTTTACTTTAAAGATAAAGAACTCCATCCCAGTGCCCCTCCACCATGGTGGGCCTGGGGTGCATCTCCATTCTTCCCAGTTAAACTTCTATTTCAATGGTTTAACTAGACACATTAGTCTAGTGGTTTGAGCACAAGAATACAACATCAAAAATTATATATATATAAAATTTATATATATATATATACACACACACACAAACACACCTAAAATTTTAAAGGCACACATACCTTTAAAATTTCAAGTATACTTATATTGTCCAAGCAATTATGTATATATTTATTAATACATTCTGAAAACTAGCCACAGTTGCACGCAATCATGTTTCAAACCTCAGACAACTTCAAGTCTCCAGAATCCAGCTACAGTTAAGAAGGCCAAGAACTTAGCCCCTGAGTGGCCAAGCCACTAAATGCAGTTCCTGACTGTCCCACATGTCCCTGGAGTCTAATCTAGTCCACGAAGTAGAATTGTGGGCTTGGGGCTGGCAGCAAAACTCTCACTTCTTCAGAGCTGCAGATGCAGAAAAAAATTAGGAAATGGGCACACTGAGAGGAAAAGAGGAAGCCAGAAAAGAGGATGCACACAGCAGCAAATAAAAAAATCAGCCTATGCTAGTTGTTGGGAGCCAGAGGATTCAAACACCAGGCAGACAAGAACAACAACTTCCGACTGGTGCTGGCAGGTGGGAGGGGTCCTGGGTGAATACCGAAACCAGGAGCAGCAGCCGCAGTGGATAAAGCATATGTGTTGCCTGGTGTCTGTGAGTCAACAGTCTGGGTTTCTTTAAAGGCCTAGAGATGGAGAGCAAGACACACAGCAAATGCCCCAGGCCTCCCTGTTGAACAGCAGTTGAACAAGCTGGAGTTTCTCATCTTCCGCTTAGAGCAAATCAAAAGCAGCAAATTACAAGTGACGAGCAAGAAGCTGACACAATTACTCATGACACAGCAGCAGGGAGTAACAGCACGAATGTGACAAAAGGAAAAGAAACTCCCTAAATTAAGAAAGGACATAGACAAGAACTCTAAGCACAGCCCCGCCACTTCCTAGGGCTCTTGATGATGTCATTTAACCTCACAACAATGTGGCTTCCTTGTCTGTTAGACATCAGTGATGACACCTGCTAGTGGGGCCGTCATGACGATTTAACGAAACATGAATCTGAAGAGCCAGTCAGTGTCTGGTACATAGAAGAAGCCCCACAACATTGCTTCCTTCCTCCGTTCCTACATGGATTCGCTTCAGTCCACTCACCTGATAAAGCACTTGACCCTTAGCTGCTCTCCCAGAGAACCAAAGAGGAAAGTTCCTATTATCTCATACTAAGAAGAGAATGAAAACTCAAGGGTTAGACCACATGGACAACTTTTAAAGAAAAGCAGAGGAGGCTGATATGGTTAGGCTTTGTGTCCCCACTCAAATTTCTTCTTGAATTGTAATCCTCATAATCCCCCATGTGTCAAGGGAGAGATCAGGTGGAGGTAACTGAATCATGGAGGCAGCTTCCCCCCTGCCATTCTCATGAGAGTGAGTTCTCACGAGATCTGATGGTTTTATAAGGAGCTCTTTCCCCTTCGCTCGGCATTTCTTCTTCCTGATGCCGTGTAAAGAAAGTACCCAGCTTCCCCTTCACCTTCCGCCATGATGGTAAGATTCCTGAGGCCTCCCCAGTGATACTGATCTGCGAGTCAAACCTCTTTCCTTTATAAATGACTCAGTCTCAGGCAGTACTTTATAGCAATAGGAAAAGGGACTAATACGATGGCCTTTTAAGTGGAGAGTCAAGTGTGAAATTTCTTGGCATGACACCTTGGATACCAACCAACGGGTGCTGCCATTGTCACCATGGTTGTTGTTTTGACGATCTGCAAGAGAAGAAAATGCTTCACCCCTGTCTTAGTCTCTTCGGGCTGCTATAACAAAATACCTCAGACTGGGTGGCTTATAAGCCACAGAAATTTATTCCTCACAGTTCTGGGAGGTCCAAGACCAAGGTGCTTGCACAGTTAATGTCTGGTGAGGGCCGGCTTCCTGGTTCTTAGACAGTATCTTTCTCACATGGTGGAATGGGAAAGGGGTTCCTCTGGGTCATCTTTTAGAAAAGCTCCAACCTCATTCACAAGAGCTTCACCCTCATGACCTAATCACCTCTCAGAGGTCCTGCCTCCCAAAACACTGTCACCTTGGGGATTAGAATCTCAGCACACGAATTTAGGCGGGGACACAAACATTCAGACCCTAGCACCCTTTTATGAAACATTCTGCCATGGTTTGAATGTGTCCCCCAAATTCATGTGTTGGAAAAGTAATCCTTAATGCAACCGGGTTAGGAGGTGGAGCCTCACAGAAGGTAAATGAGTCACAGAGCCTCATAGTGGGCCTTGCAAGTCGTGCTACTGGGACTGGACTTTACTGCAGGGCCACTGGAGTGTTTCACACTGTGGAGTGGCAGGCCACATTTGCACTCTGGCAACACCACTCCTTATGGCAAGCCATCTGTAGCTCCACGGGCACTTCCTCTACTGCTCCTTAGCACCACAATGTCTAGGGAGAAACAGAATGCAAGCTACACTTGTAATTTTAAATTTTCTTGCATAAAAATAAAAAGAAACAGATAAAATTAACTTTAATAGTATTTTGTAACCTAACATCTCCCAGATATTATCAACTTAACATATCAATATACAAAAATATTAATAAAGTATATTACTTTTGGATCCATACTTGGCCTTTGAAATCTGGCGTGTATTTTGAACTTACAAAACATCTCAATTCTGACTAGCCACATTTCACGTGGTGGTTAATGGCTACCATAGTGGACAGTGAAGATCAAACACACCCTCAGGTGACCTGGGTTCAAGCAAGCATTTATGGAGAGAATCTCCACTGGATGTAAAAAGCATTGAAAAGTCATTATGAGGAAACTGGGAGAGAGACGTGCAGATTGACTATCTTACTTCACCAGTAAATCGCATGCCCTCCTGGTACTTTGTTTAAGGTAAGAATCTTTATCTTATTTGCCATAAATCTCACCTTCAGTCAAAACAAAATGCCATTCCCTGGTGCCTTGGAGAATACCAGAGTCTGGAAAATGCAACTTGGAGGAAATACCGAAGGGTCTTCAGGAGAACTCATCTGGTCTCTTCGTGCCAACTTGGGACCTCCACCAGGAGGACATTGAAGCACCAGCCACTATGACCCCTAGAGGGCGTGGGGATTCCGCCTGGTACTGGGGTTCCCAGGGTAGAAATGTTCTTCCTGCAGAGAAGCACTCAGACGGTCCCTGGCACCATTTCTTCAAGGGAACAAGAATCTGTTGGTGACCAGCACCAGTAAACAAGAATCTGTTGGTGACCAGCACCAGAGTGGAGGCAAGGAACCAGTAATACCTGGTTTCCACACCAAACTCTTTGAATATTCTCCAACAGCAGATTTCTCTTACAAATCTGCTGTTGAAGAAACAAAAGGCACTCTTTCAAGTACAGAACTTTCTGGGGAGTTGACGGGCTGCCTCTCACTCTTCCAGTGCAGCTGGAAGAATGCACAGTGTGGTTTTTGGTACAAGCCAGGGGCCAATTGAAATTTTCTTCTTTATCCTCCTCCAAAAGCAGATCTGTGGGACAAACATTCTTGCAGGGAGAACAAAAATATTGTGCGCTTTGATTTTGGCCTCACTGCATATTTTGCCAACACAGGTTAACAAGGCCAAAGGGGGAGAGAAAGGACAAAAAGACAAGCATGAGGGGTTTTATGTAAGAAAAGCTGCTGACAAGCATGTGAGCCACACACAGCCCTTTGAGCACTTGCATCTGGTGTGTGGAGATAGCAAAGGCACCTTACCCTTTGTGATGGGGGAAAAAGGTTTTGCCGTTTGACAAGTTAGCTCCACTAAAGAAGGAATTTTACATCAGTTATTTCCCTCATGTTAAAACAAAAACAAAAACAAAAAACAACAGAGAGAAGCAGAGTGTCACATCCAACCTCTCCAGCACATGCAGAAACCTTCTCTTCTCCATCACTAACTCGTTTCCTCTATGAGCTCGTCCAGTCCCATGGTTTTAAGTTCCATCTACATGTGTGGTTCCCAAGGGTTTATCTTGAGCCCCCTGCTCACCTTTACCACACCCCATCTGTTCCTGGCCCTATTTCCCTCTCATCACAGTCGACCGATTACTCAGTCCGGAACTCTTAGAGGTACCCTTGACTATCTCTCTCTCATCCCACAGTCAAATCATCAGTAAATCTTGTGGCTCAGAATGTACCCAAGATCTGACTGCTCCCATCCTCTGCCACCATCCTAAGCCAGCCCCACCTCTCCCCTGCTACACAGGCTTTCTCAGCAGTCTCCTCACTTCCACTCCACCAACCCCTACAGTCCACTATCCACACAGCAGTGAGATTGCTTCTTTGAGAACCTAAATCACATCATGTCAGTCCTCCACTCAAAGTCATCAACTCCCCAGCTTCCATTGAATGAAAGCTCAACTCCTTGCCAAAGCCTGCAGGCCCTCCAGCAGCTCTCACTCAGCTCCAGCCACAATGACCTTCTTGCTGGCTCCCTAGGAATGCCATTTCACTCCTGCTTCAGGGACTTTGCACTGCAGTCCCTTTCGACGAGTCCTACCACAGACCTTCATGCAACTCTTTTCTTCAATGCATTCGGTTGTACGACCAAAGTCACCCCTTCAGAAGGCCTTCCTAGACCACCCCACCCAAAACTGCGTCACCACTGTACTGTATTTCCTTACTCTACTTTATTTTTATTCATAGCACTTACAACTACCTGACTTTATATTATATTTTATTTGCTTACTTACCTGTCATCTGTCTACCCCCACCAAAATGCAAACTCTAGGAAGGCAAAGATTTATCCATTGCTACATCTACATGCTTAGAAGAATGCTTAGTACCTAGACAATCAATAAATATTAGGCACACACAAAAGATGTGTTGTTCAGGATGTGGAAAAAAGGAACACTTGTACCCTGCTGGTGGGAATGTAAATTAGTATGGCCATTACGGAAAATACTATGGATGTTCCTCAAAAAAATTAAAAACAAAACAAAAACTATGATATGATCCAGTGATTCTACTTCTGGGTGTATGCCCAAAGGAAATAAAACCGGTATGTCGAGGAGATACACTGTCCCACATGTTCATATACTCACATGCCCATTGTAGCACTGTTCACAATAACCAAGACATGGAACCAACCTAAGTGTCCATCGATGGATGAATGATAATGAAATCATGGGGCCAGGTGTGGTGGCTCACACCCATAATCCCAGCACTTTGGAGGGTTGAGGTGGGAGGATCATGAGGTCAGGAGTTCAAGACCAGCCTGGCCAGCGTGGTGAAACCCCGTCTCTACTAAAGATACAAAAAAATAGCCAGGCGTGGTGGAACACGCCTGTAATCCAAGCTACTCAGAAGGCTGAGGCAAGAGAATCACTTGAACCTGGGAGGCAGAAGTTGCAGTGAGCCAAGATTGCACCATTGCACTCCAGCCTGGCAACAGAACAAGACTTCATTTTAAAAAGAAAAAAAGAAAAGAGAAAGAAATCATGGTATGTGTACACAATGGAATACTAATCAGTATTTTGAAAAAAGGAAATCTTGTCATTTTCAACAATATGAATGAACCTGGAGGACACTGTGCTAAGGGAAATAAACCAGGCAGACTTTCTCCTGTGACCGGCAAGGCCGTGGAACCTGGCCCCAGCAGGGCTCTCTGGGCTCATCATCCACTAATCTCTTCCCTTCTTTCTGTTTCTGGAACATAATAAGCTTATTTTCCCCTCAAGGCCTTTGTCCTTGTTATTCCCCTGCCTAGGAAAACTCTCCCTTCACCCAGAGGCTGCTTCCTTGGAGAGGCCTATCTTCCTCAGCCATCCTATCTAAGATAGCCACCACGGCCACCTCAGCCCCGACTTGGACACTCTGGGCCTTCAGTCTTCATGTTGCCCCAGAACTTTATACAATCACTTCCTGGACTTATTCGTTTGTCTTCCTGGTAGTATGAGACCTCTCTGAGCACCGATTGCTTTCCTGTCTTCAGTATTCAGGACATCGCCTGATGCACAGTACACACCCAATAAATATTAGTAGAATAAATGAATGGAGCAAGGAGCCAGGAAGAGACAATGTAACCCACATGCAAATAAAAGTGGAAAATGTGTTCCTGCTCTCAGCAACCTTATCCCCCAAACCTATGGTCTCCTATGGAATAGTTAAAAACTCTGATTCATCCCATTGGCAGCTTAGGCCACTGTCACGCTATGAAGATCTTAGCTATGACACTCCAGAAATAAGGCCAGAGGAACAATCTTCAAGTAAGAGACTCCAGCATTGGGAATCAGGAATATGACACATCACTACTTTGGTTATAAATGAAGCTTGCTTTGATCCCAGACCTCTCCGCCTTTGCTCACTTTTTTTTGCTGTCGGCTACCCCAAAGTCTTAAAAAGATAAGGCAGAATGGCCATGTGTTTTCTTTCAAGAGTTTTAAACAGGAAAAGTTCCCAGTACTACCTAGTCTGAGCTGAAAAGGTTCCACTCCTGAACACTGGTATCTCATAAGATCTTTCTTCCTGCCCAGCAAAATTATAAGTTCAAAAAACTTAGTCATGGAATCAATGAGCTAGAAGGTTCATCCATGTACATCAAGTCCAGCTTCTCCCATTGCACAGATGAGGAACCTGAAGCACAAACACACAATCAGCTCAACATTTCATGGTGAATTTCAGCAGAGTGGAGGCAAGAACCCTGGCTTGTGCCTTCCACTCAAAGCACGCTCAACTACCAGCTGCTTAACCTGTCCTTAAGTTTGTCCTGGGAAAGTTCTCCTACTCTAAATTTGAGACTCAAATAAATTATTTTCATAAAACCTAGAACTGAAGGTTATTTGGCCAAAATGTGACTACATCTGGTTGACTCCTTCACAAGGCAGGCAATTGCTTGAACAGGCTGAACTGTTGGAGTTGTTGCTTATGTTGATTCTGACTCTGCTTCCCTGGCGCCTCTATTGGTCCCAAGTGTGCCATCCTGGAGGCAGATATCACAGTGATTAAAAATATGTGCTTTCATAACAGACGAATCTGTTTCAAATTCTGGCTCTTCCCATTACTAGAGGTGTGGCCTGGTAAAATGTATTTCACTTCCCTGCAAGATGGGAAACAGTGTGAATAATATGACCCTTTTATGTAGATAAAAATAGATGGGCATAGATACACCCTGTTTCACTGACTCTAAGGTGCACATGTAACCTTTCTATTAAAAATTTAAAGGACTCAGTTCAAAATGGCTGACTAAATGTAGCCATGTGTACCTCCTCCTCAAGAGACACAAAACCAGCAGGTAGATACAACGACTTTAGATCAATAGATCACCTAAGAGAGACACTAGGAGTCAACACACAAGAGGCAGGAAGTTCTGGAAGCAGAGAAGGACAGGGAAACCAGGCAGCCTCCTCAGCCAGGATCAGCTGGGAACCAAAATGCGAGGAAAGGGAAAGTGATAGTCCCCCAGGCCTCCACCTTCCTGCCACAGACTTTTACAATTCTAGTTGTGGGAGAACCCCTTGACCCACACAGGCCTTGAGACTAACACAGGGAGGTGCCTAGAGATTGCACAGAGGCACTGCTCCCGAGAGGGAGCCCACACGGAATCCCACAGGCTTCCAAGCCCCGAGAAGCTGCAGCTTGGTGCCAGTCTGAGAGCTAAGCCCCCAAAGAACCATGTCCTGCCCTGGGTCCGACGGGACTGCTGCCACCCCAGGCCAAGGAGGGAGAGGGGAGAGCAGGCACTTTCACATGCCATGAAGACAAACCCCACTGCTACTGCTGTGGGCTGCTGTAGGACCAAAGGGCAAGAAACCACATTCTGCACTGCAACCCATATCTGTCACTCCAGCAGAGGGGCCCTGCCTTCCCAGATCGCAGGTCTGCAGCCAAGACCATTCTGACAGCCCAAACTCCTAAGGGCCGCATCTTACCTTGGGGCCAGGGCTGATGCTGCCACTGTCACTGCCTAGCCAGTGAGGGAGAGGAGAGGCTGGGATTTCACACGCCACAAAAACAAATACCACCACCACCACTGCAGGCTGCTGTGGAACCAAGGTACAAGGAAACCATGCATCCCAAAGCTACCTCTCTGCACTGCTCCCACTGAGAATAGCCTCACCCTCCCCAGTGGAAGGCCTGCAGTGCAGCCATCACCACCCACACATGAGCATTCTGCCCATGAACTGGAGATCACTCCATCCCTGCTTATCTCAGCCAGTGACTGAATGTACTACCAGGGGGCCTGATGACAAGTCTGCTAACCTCATCCTCTCCCGCTAGTACTTCAGCATGCCATCCAGGAACCTGGAAACCACCCAGCACAGTCCATCACCATTTGCACCTGAACACTTCTCCCAGGGTCTGAGGTCAGGCCATCACAACCTGCCAATACTACCACAGCTGGCACCCACCCTCATGCACCACCAGCAGGCCAGGTGACTGAAACACCCAACCTGTCATGGCCACCACCAGTATCAACATGGCCCATTTAGATTCCAGTGGATTGCTCCACCACCACTACTGCCCTTGTGCACATCACACCTGCTACCCATGGACCCAAGAGCCCACAAACACACCCAGCCCACCACTGCTATTACAGACCTCTGAGCAGACCACCTGCAGACCCAAGCATCAATCTTCCTGGACCAACTCACACTGGTACCAGTTTATGCCACCCTGAGTCCCAAAGACAGGTATGCTCAGCACACTACTGCCATCTCTGGAACATGAAGGCTGACTTACCCTGGCATCTCAGTCCCCAGCAAAACTTTATCACAGACTCCAATAATAACCACTCCCAAGTCACCAAGGAATCACAGGTGCCAGTGACATTGTTTACAGTCAAAGAAATCATGCAGAGATTACATTCATACATGCACCCCAAATCAAAGCCTAAGCAGCCTATGCAACCAACAATATAGATACATCTATAGGGAAAAAAGCTCTCCCCTATAAAAGCAGATTCAAAAAATGGGAAGAAGCGGCTATTACACCAGATGCACAGATATCAATGTAAGGACACAGACACAGAAACATAAAAAAAGCAAGGAAATATAGTACCTTCAAAAGAATATAATAATTCTTAAGCAACAGATGGCAATCAAAAAGAACTTTATAAAATCCCAGGTAAATAATTTAATTACTGATTTTTAAACTTAGCAAGATACAAGAGAATCCTGAAATATAATACAGAGGAGTCAGAAAAACAGTTCAGGATATGAATGAGAAATTTAACAAAGAAACATTCTAATGGACATTCTATTAAAGAGACATTAATAGACATTCTATTGAAGAACTAAGGAAGAATTCTGAAACTGAAGACATCATTGAATGAATGCAGAATATATTCAAAAGCTTCAACAATAGATGGTTGAATAGATTCTTTCTTCAAGCAGAAGAAAGAATTTCAGAACTTAAGTCTTTTGAAAATCCAGTCAGGAAAAATTAAGGAAACAATAAAAAAGAATAAGCAAAGCTTTTGTAACATTTGGGACAACGTAAAGCAATCAAATATAATTATCAGTATCCCTAAGGGCAAATAGAGAATAAAAGGATTGGAAAACTTTTTTAATGAAATAATAGATGAAAACTTCTCAAGTCTGGCAAGAAATGTAAACATCCAGATACAGGAGGCTTATCAATCCCCACAAAGATACAAATGCAAAAAGATATTCTCAACAGCCTGTTATAGTCAGACTGTCTAAAGTCAAAGATAAAGAGCAAATCCTAAGAACAGCAAGAAAAAAGCATCTGGTCACCTCTCAAAGAAACTCCATTAAACTAACAATGGATTTCTCAGACCCATCTCACGTGCAGAGACACAAACAGGTTCAAAATAAAGGGATGGAGGACTATTTACCAAGCAAGTGGAAATCAACAACAACAAAAAAAAGCGGGAGTTGCAATCCTGGTCTCTGAAAAAACAGACTTTAAACCAGCAAAGATCAAAAGAGACAAACAAGGGCATTACATAATAGTAAAGGGATCAATGCAACAAGAAGAGCTACCTATCCTAAATATATATGCACCTAATACGGGAGCACCTAGATTCATAAAGCAAGTTCTTAGATACCTACAAAGAGACCCAGACTCCAACACAATAATAGTGGGAAACTTTAAACACCCCACTGTCAATATTAGACAGGTCAACAGCACAGAAAATTAACAAAGACATTCAGGATTTGGACTCAGCTCTGGACCAAGCAGACCTAATAGGCAGCTACAGATCTCTCCACCCCAAATCAACAGAAGATACGTTCTTCTCAGCACCTCATTACACTTATCCTAAAATTGACCACATAATTGGAAGTAAAACACTCCTCAGCAAATGCAAAAGAATGGAAATCATAACAAACAGTCTCTTAGATCACAGTGCAATCAAGTTAGAACTCAGGGATTAAGACACTCACTCAAAACTGCACAACTACATGGAAACTGAGCAACCTGCTCCTGAATGACTACTGGGTACATAACGAAATTAAGGCAGAAATAAAGATGTTCTTTGAAACCAATGAGAACAAAGACACAATGTACCAGAATCGCAGAGACACATTTAAAGCAATGTGTAGAGGGAAATTTACAGCACTAACTGCCCACTAGAGAAAGCAGGAAAGATCTAAAATTGACATCCCAACATCACAATTAAAAGAACTAGAGAAGCGAGAGCAAACAAATTCAAAAGCTAGCAGAAGACAGGAAATAGCTAAGATTAGAGCAGAACTGAAGAAGATAGAGATACAAACAACCCTTCAAAAAATCAATGAATCCAGGAGTTGGTTTTTAGAAAAGATCAACAAAATAGATAGACTGCTATTCAGACTCATAACGAAGAAAAGAGAGAAGAATCAAATAGATGCAATAAAAAATGATAAAGGAGATATCACCACTGATCCCACGGAAATACAAACTACCATCAGAGAATACTATAAATACCTTTATGCAACTAAACTAGAAAATCTAGAACAAATGGATAAATTCCTGGACACATACACCCTCCAAACTCTAAACAAGGAAGAAGTTAAATCCCTGAATAAACCAATAACAAGTTCTGAAATTGAGGCAGTAATTAATAGCCTACCAACCAAAAAAGTGAAGGACCAGATGGATTCACAGCCAACTTCTACCGGAGGTACAAAGAGGAGCTGTTACCATTCCTTCTGAAACCATTCCAAACAACTGAAAAAGAGAGAATCCTCCCTAATTCATTTTATGAGGCCAGCATCATCCTGATACCAAAACCTGGCAGAGACACAACAAAAAAAGAAAATTTCAGGCCAATATCCCTGATGAACATCAATGCGAAAATCCTCAATAAAATACTGGCAATCCAAATCGAGCAGCATATCAAAATCTTATCCACCACAATCAAGTCAGCTTCATACCTGGGATGCAAGGCTGGTTCAACATATGCAAATCAATAAACATAATCCATCACGTAAACAGAACCAATGACAAAAACTACATGATTATCTCAACAGATGCAAAAAAGGCCTTAGACAAAATTCAACACCACTTCATGCTAAAAACTCTCAATAAACTAGGTATTGATGGAACGCACCTCAAAAATAATAAGAGCTATTTGTGACAAACCCACAGCCAATATCATACTGAATGGTCAAAAACTGGAAGCATTCCCTTTGAAAACCAGCGCAAGACAAGGATGCCCTCTCTCACCACTCCTATTCAACATAGTATTGGAAGTTCTGGCCGGGGCAATCAGGCAAGAGAAAGAAATAAAGAGTATTCAAATAGGAAAAGTGGAAGTCCAATTGTCCCTGTTTGCAGATGACATGAATGTTTATTTACAAAACCCCACCACCTCAGCCCAAAATCTCCTTAAGCTGATAAGCAACTTCAGCAAAATCTAAGGATACAAAATCAAAGTGCAAAAATCACAAGCATTTCTATACACCAATAACAGACAAAAAGAGAGCCAAATCATGAGTAAACTCCCATTCACAATTGCTGCTAAGAGAATAAAATATCTAGGAATCCAACCTACAAGGGATGCAAAGGACCTCTTCAAGGAGAACTACAAGCCACTGCTCAAGGAAATAAGAGAGGACACAAATAAATGAAAAAACATTCCATGCTCATGGAGAGGAAGAATAAATATCATGAAAGTGGCCATACTGCCCAAAGTAATTTATAGAATTAATGCAATCCCCATCAAGCTACCAATGACTTTCTTCACAGAATTGGAAAAAACTACTTTAAAGTTCATATGGAACCAAAAAGGTGCCTATATAGCCAAGACAATCCTAAGCATAAAGAACAAAGGTGGAGGCATCATACTACCTGACTTCAAGCTATACTACAAGGCTACAATAACCAAAACAGCATGGTACTGGTACCAAAACAGGTATGTAGACCAGTGGAACAGAACAGGGGCCTCAGAAATAACACCACACATCTACAACCATCTGATCTTTGACAAATCTGTCAAACACAAGCAATGGGGAAAGGATTCCCTATTTAATAAATGGTGTTGGAAAATCTGGCTAGCTATTTGCAGAAAACTGAAACTGGACCCCTTCCTTACACCTTATACAAAAATCAACTCAAGATGATTTAAAGACTTAAATGTAAGACCTAAAACCATAAAAATCCTAGAAGAAAACCTAGGCAATACCATTCACGACATAGGCATGGGCAAAGACTTCATGTCTAAAACACCAAAAGCAATGGCAACGAAAGCCAAAATTGACAAATGGGATCTAATTAAACTAAAAAGCTTCTGCACAGCAAAAGAACCTATCACCAGAGTGAACAGGCAACCTACAGAATGGGAGAAAATTTTTGCACTCTATCCATCTGACAAAGGGCTAATATCCAGAATCTACAAAGAACTTAAACAAATTTACAAGAAAAAAAAAAATCAAAAAGTGGGCAAAAGATATAAACACACACTTCTCAAAAGAAGACATTTATAGAGCCAACAATCACATGAAAAACAGCTCATCATCACTGGTCATTAGAGAAATGCAAATCAAAACCACAATGAAATACCATCTCATGCCAGTTAGAATGGCGATCATTAAAAAGTCAGAAAACCACAAATGCTGGAGAGGATGTGGAGAAATAGGAACGCTTTTACACTGTTGGTGGGACTATAAATTAGTTCAACCATTTTGGAATACAGTGTGGCAATTCTTCAAGGATCTAGAACTAGAAATACCACTTGTAATCCCATTACTGGGTATATACCCAAAGGATTATAAATCATTCTACTATAAAGACACATGCACACATATGTTTATTGTGGCACTGTTCACAATAGCAAAGACCTGGAACTAATCCAAATGTCGCTCAGTGATAGACTTGATAAAGAAAATGTGGCACATATATACCATCGAATACTATGCAGCCAAAAAAAAGGATGAGTTTATGTCCTTTGCAGGGACATGGATGAAACTGCAAACCATCATTCTCAGCAAACTAACACAAGAACAGAAAACCAAACACCGCATGTTCTCTCTCATAAGTGGGAGTTGAACAATGAGAACACATGGACACAGGGAGGGGAACAACCCACACCAGGGCCTGTCCGGAGGTGGGGGACTAGGGGAGGGATAGCTTTAGCAGAAATACATAATGTAGGTGACGGGTTGATGGATGCAGCAAACTACCATGGCACATGTATACCTATGTAACAAAACTGCACATTCTGCACATGTACCCCAGAACTTAAAGTATAATAATAAAATAATGATAATTTTAAAACTATATGATCATCTCTACAGATGCAGAAAAAGCATTTGGTAAAATTTAACATCCTTTCGTGATAAAAACTTTAGTAAATTAGGGGTAGAAGAAAAGGTCCTCGACATAATAAAGACTGAATACAACAAACCCACAGCTAACATCACAATGACTGGGGAAAAGTCAAGAAAAAACAAGGATGCTCACTTTCATCACTGCTATTCAGCATAGTACAGGAAGTCCTAGCCAGAGCAATCAAGCAATAGAAGAAATAAAAAGAATCCAAATTAGCAAAGAGTAAGTAAAATTGTCTCTCTTTGCTTATGATGTAATCGTATCTAGAAAAACCTAGACTTTACCAAAAGTTTTGTAGATCTGATAAATGAATTCAGTGAAATTGCCGAATACAAAAGTAACATACAAAAATTAATAGTATTTCTATACACTAATAACAACCTAGCCTAGAAAGAAATCAAGACAGCAATCCCACTTACAATAGCTACTAAAATAAAATAAAATACCTAGGGAAAAATCTAACCAGAAAGCTAAAGATATTTACAAGGAAAACTATGAAACACTAATGAAAAAAAATGAAGAGGACACAAACAATAGAAAAACATCCTCTACTTATGCATCAGAAGAACTAATATTGTTAAAATGGCCATAATGCCCAAAGCAATCTACAGATTCAATGCACTCCTTATCAAAATACCAATGTCACTCTTTACAGACTTACCAAAAAAATTCTAAAATTCATACAGAACAACAACAAAAAAAAAGCCTGAATAGCCAAAGCAATTCTGAGCATTAAGAACAAAGCTGGAGGCATAACGTTACCTGACTTCTAAACATATATAACCAAAACAGCACAGTATTGATATAAAAATAGACACATAGACCAATGGAACAGAATAGAGAATCCAGAAATAAAGCCACATATTTATAGCCATTTGATTTTCAACAAAGCCAACAAGAACTTACACTGGGGAAAGGACACCCTCTTCAGTAAATGATGCCAGGAAAATTGGATAGCCACATGCAGAATAATGCAGCTAGACTCCTATCTCTCAGCATGTACAAAAATCAATTCAAAATGGATTAAACATTTAAGCATATGACTCAAAACTTTAAAAATACCAGGAGAAAACCTAGAGAGAACTCTTCTGGACATCAGACTAGACACAAAATGTATGACTAAGACCTCAAAAGCATAGGCAGCAAAAGCAAAAATAGACCAATGGGACTTAATGAAATTAAAATGTTTCTGCATACCAAAAGAAATAATGAAAAGAGCGAAGAGACAATCTGTTGAATGGGAGAAAATATTTAAAATATTAAATAATATTTGCATTTAATATTTAAGGCATTAAATAATATTTGCATTTAATAATATTTAATATATTATTAAATAATATTTAAGCTATTCATCTGAAAGAGGACTAATATCCAGATTATGTAAGAAACTCAAACAACTCAACAGGAAAAAGAAGCAAATAATCACATTAAAAAGTGGGCAAAGGACATGAATGGACATTTCTCGAAAGAAGACTTACAAACAGCCAACATGTGTATGAAAAATACTCAATGTCACTAATCACTAGAGAACAGCAAACCAAAAGTACAATGAGATATCTTAATCCAGTCAGAATGGCTACTATTAAGAAGAAAAATTAACAGATGTTGATAAGGGTGTGGAGAAAAGAGAACTCTTATAAACTGTGGGAATAAAAACTAGTACAGTCACTATCAAAAACACTATGGAGATGTCTAAAAGAACTAAAAATAGAATTACCATTCAATCCAGCAACCCCACACCAAGTATCTACCCAAAGGAATAGAGGTCAATATATCAAAGAGATATCCATACTTGCGTGTTTACTGAAGCACTGTTCACAATAGCAAAGACATTTAATCAACCTAAGTGTTCATCATTGGAAGAATGGATAAAGAAAATGTGGTACATATGTGCATTGGAATACTACTTAGACATATAAAAGAATGAAATCATGTCATTTTCAGCACATGGATGGTACGGAAGGTCATTATCTTATGTAAAATAAGCCAGGCACAGAAAGACAAATATCAAGTGTTCTTATACGCGTGAGCTAAAAATGTTATCAGATGGAGGTAGGGAGTAGAAGATAGATAGTAGACTGGGAAGGGTGAGTAGGACAGGAGGGAGGATAAAGAGAAGTGGGTTAAAGGGTACAAACACACAGTTAGATAAAAGGAATAAATTCAATGTTTGGTAGCAGAGCAGGGTGACTGTAATTGACAAAAATGTATTATACTTGGATGGACATCCTAAATATCCTGGCTTGATCACTATGCATTATATACATGTAACAAAATGTCACATGCAACCCATACATTTGTACTGATAAAATTGTTTAGTTTAAGAAACGATGCCTCTTACAATATAGGATCTCCCAGAACCACTCCAGCCAGGTGACAGCTACAGAAAAGGTCAACACTAAAGCATCTTGGAATCCCGAAATATAATAAATTTGCTAGCATGTGTACTCTGGAAACAATCAAAGACACATTCATAAGTAATTACCTCCAAGGAGAGGAACAGAAAATGGGAAATGAGGCTTTTGCTGTCCATTTTCTTCCACTCCACCCTGTTTGGCTTTTCCAACTTGTGAAATGAATTCAAGAATAAATGGATCATTTGTGGCTTATTTTCTTCTTTATACTTTGTAACTTTAAAAAGGCTCAATCAATCTTAGTTTTAAAAAAAAGTAGAAGAATAAGCGAAGTAAATTATCTTTTTTTTTTTTTTTTCCCCAAGGAGCCTCTGTCTGTCGCCTAGGCTGCAGTGCGGTGGTGCAATCTCAGCTCACTGCAACCTCCTCCTCCTAGGTTCAAGCAATTCTCCTGCCCCCTCCTTCTGGGTAGCTGGGATTACAGACGCCTGTCAGAGTGCCCATCACCACACCCGGCTAATTTTTGTACTTTTAGCAGAGATGGGGTTTCGCCATGTTGGCCAGGCTGGTCTTGAACTCCTGACCTCAGGTGATCCCCCTGCCTCCTCAGCCTCCCAAAATGCTGGGATTACAGGCGTGAGCCACTGTGTCTGGCCAAGTGTATCATCTTAATTCCTTATCTTTCTCACTCTCACCCTCGTTCCATTCAAGAAACTGGAAAAACATTTCAAAGATCTAAAGAGAGACGGGGTGTTGCAGTGTAGTGTCAGGAGTACTGAGCCAGAGTTGGAAGGCAGGGGTAGACAGCACCCCAAATTAGCAAATCTGTGTAGGAGCAATTAACTTTCATGCATTGTTGGTGGATGCCAAATTTTGTATTACCCTTTTGAAAAACCATTTGTCAAAATGTAACAATTAAATATTCAGGTCTTTGACCCAAAGATGTCACTACAGTAATTTTATCATGAAGAAAGTTTCCATAATACTTTGTAAAATACTCATACAATTTCTTTTAATAGCAAAAATAATTGGCACGATCTCAAATTTACATCAATACGTTACAGTTAAGTAAACTATAACACACCCAATGAATGGAAATGAATCCATAATAACATTATAAAAACTTTATTTAAAAATGTGATAACCAGATTAAATTTTACAAAGTGAGATATAAAATTGCATATATGGTACATTTGGGCGGAAGGGAGCAACGCTTTTAAATACAAAAATGTGTAAAACATTGAAGAAATGGCAAAATAAATTTAAATAGAAAAAAAATATGTGAGATAGGACAGACACCCTAAATCTCACATGTATTTTCTCCTTCATTTACGCATTCAGCCACTGTGGATCGTTCACCTTGAGCGGAGCACTGTGCCATGATCTGAAGAAAACAAGATCTTCGCCCAAAAGAAGCTTATGACCTAGGCGTACAGATAATCCATTTCCCTAAAGAGATTAACTGAACAAAGGAATAGAAGTAAATGCAAGAGATAACAGTAAAAATAAACTGTCTCACTCGAACAGCTAGAATAACAGCAAAATATAACCTAAAGAAAGAAAGAGGGAGGAATTATTAAATATAAAAGCTGGAAGTAATTTATTCAAATCCTAAAAAGCAGAATGAATAAAAAGAATTTGTGAAAAGACCAATAATATAGATGACCAGCTTACAAAGCTAATTGATAGAAAGAAAGGACAGAAAAGAAAGGGAGAAAGGGAGGAAGGGAGGGAAGGAGAGAGGGAGGGAGGGAGAGAGGAAGGAAGACAAACAACAACGGAAAACATTGAGAATGAAGGTCTTCCTGTTTCCAGTCCCACGTGTAAGGAGCTTGAACGTTGTCACTCCCATCCTCACAACAAAGGAAGAGTTGAAAAAACTGAAAGTCAGCAGTTCTTCTTAGATCCGTCAGATAACTCAGGTGACAGGCAAACTACTGCCCCCAAAATTGATGAGACAGCCAGGTGGATACAAGGAATCACAGCTCACTGGAGCAGAATCCCAGGAAGAGAAATCTCCACCAGAAGCAGTGCCGAGGTAGGAAAACCTGAACTATAATTCACGAATTGCTGGAGGTCCTATGCGGACGAAGTTTGAGAGTTTATAAACTCCAGGGGAACCTAGTCTTAGAGGGGTCCCCACACTTTTGTAAGCCTTATCTCCAGCAGCAATCTCAAGTTCTCACAGTGCATACCGAAGAAAAAAATCCACTTTTGCTTACAGCAGCGGGGAGAGAAAACTAACCATTTTGAAATCTGCCCAGAGCATCCTGCTCTTCTTAACAACATATTAAGAATGAGAAGGGGATTACAACCACAGGCATGAAATGGTTGTTTGTTCATTATAAGAGAAAACTATGTACAACTGTATGATAATGAATTTTAAAATTTCAGTGAAATGGCTGATGTTTCAAAGACACGAATTCACCAAAACTGAGGAAATGAGAAGTACATTTGAATGCAGCAAGGCAGGGATGTGGAAAATGAGCTTCCTCATGTGCTTCTGTAAGAAATAACCTCACATTGTTCTTCTGGAATGCAATTTGAAGGCCCGTGTCAAATATCTCTAACCTGTGCAAGCACATTGACCTATAAATTACAACCCTCATGCAAATTATTTTAGCAAAATAACAAATGAGCGAAAAACTGTATTCTTCCATAGTCAAAGATATTTATCAAAGTACTATGTATAATAGTGAAAAAAACAGGGAACAACTTACATGTCTAATAACAACAATTTTGATAAATAAATGGTGGCACATGGCACATGTACACAATAGGCTGCTATCCAGTCATCAAAAATGAGGCTGTGGGTACTTTTTGGTTTAAAAAGCTGTTCATACTATATTAGCAAGATGCAAACTGCAAGTTACCAAACAAGAGATATAGTGTGATCGCACTTTTTATTTCTTTAGAGAAAGAAAACAGCATTTTGCAGAACCACATATCCAATCGCTTGCAGCGCTTAACTCTAGGGACTTGAGTTTGGGTAATTCATCTTCTTCTTCATACTTTACATGTTTTAGGTATATGTGTCTATTAAAATAAGCGTAAAATATGTACACAGAGAACAAGTGACCAATAAAGGTAACAAAATATTATTTCAGGTGCTGAAAATATGGGCTGATTTTTTTTTTATTCTTATTCCTAGACTTCAGCAGTTAAGAAGAGGCTTTAGTACAAGACGATGTTATTGATAATTGAAAAATAAATAAACTTTGAAGTGATAAGCGATCATGGGTTATAAGGCCAAATCTGTCACTAACAATGTGAGGGGCAGTTTCTCGGTCTCTAGTCTCATTACCTCGCCTCCGAAATGAAACAGCTTGAGTCCATCTTCTCAGGGCCCTGGTTCTAATGTCCACTTTGAATGCTCTTATTTTCAAGGCACTGCCTGGCTCGGTCATTCAGGGAAAATCTACTGCTGTTGCAAGCTTGGTATGCAGTCCATTTGGAAAGAGATTTTGAAGAAGAAGGAAAGAAAAAAAAAAAACAAGTAATGTTCATTGGTTTCATTACAACAATTTAATAGAAACAACCATCCAAAAAATAGAAAATGTCAAGTGGGCTATTAAAACCCTCCAGCAGGAACGGGTGCGTCTAGGCACAAATATTAAATGGGAACAATCTCAACAGAGGAATACAGAAGGGTGTGCTTGCTGCACCGGCTCAAGCACCATTTTTGTCTGAAGAGAGGATCATGCAGAAGGCGGGAGATCCACAGCAGCAGAGCTTGGCTTACAGGGGATCCATGGTGCAGAGGGACCTTGGCTGCTCTTCTGCCGAAAACAAACTGTACACCCTTGCTGTTTGTTTAGAGAAGTTCAATGCTGCATTATTGAGGGCCATTCTGGGCCAAGCACCATGCTAGGGGCTGGGGACTCCAAAATGATCGAGGCACAGACCCTGTTCTCACGCATCTCACAAATCCATGAAAAGAAAGAAAAGCAAAGAGCGAATTTCAATGCTATGGAGGAATGCATCATGGAAGCTTGGTAGGAGCCCAAAGAAGCCCCTTGCTAGTTCTAAGAACTCAAGCATGGCTTCGTGAGTCCTGACAGGTGAGTGAGTGCCAGCCAGGTGTAGATAAGAAAGGTGTTGCAGAGAGAACGTGAGCAAAGGACCCTGAGAAACAGTGTTTTGTGCTGGAGTAGTTCACCGTATTCCTCTCAGCAAGTGCTGGCAGGAGGGAAGGAGGGAGGTAGGGTTGAGCCCTAAAGGTGGGCAGGGGCTAGGAAGAGCTGAAACCAGGCAGTTTCATGCTCAGATTTCATTCCAAACTCAGGAAACAACCCCTCCATCCATCCTCTGGAATGCTAGTGACCAAGAAAATACATCCAGGGTCCCACCCGTGGTCCCACTCACACCAACACAACCCATCCCAGATGGCCTAGTTATGAGTACAATGGTCTTCCCACAAGCCCCGTTTGAAACCAAACATTCTTGGAATAAAACCATTGGGAGGGGAGGGATGAGGATACTGCCCTGGGCTGACATCCCCTCAACTTGGCTTTGGCCTTACTGCGGCTTCTCAACAGAAATACAAAACAAAACAAAAAAAAAAAAAAACAGAAGTTTGGCCTTCATTTTTCCGATTCTCCATACTTGTTATAATTTGCAATTTGTTTCAAGGTCTCTGTTTTCATTTCAATTAAATCCCTACAAAATAAACAATTATCTAGTAATTTTTCAGTAGAGGAAAAAACAAAACAAAACAAAAAATATGTTCACCTGTGGTCAAGGGCGGGGGGGCACAGCTGACTCAGCAAGTGATGCACTTCAGCGTGGACAGGAATCTTCCTCCTGGGCATCAGGGAGCCATGCAGGAGACTCAGGAAGAAGGAAAGAGGTGGATGCAGCAGGTGACAGGCAGGAACAGGATTCCTCCAGCAGCCTTGGGCAGGACGACTGGGGAAGAAGGTTGCCTATCTCTCAATCATGATTAAATGCTGTGCTCTTTTCCTGAATACTGTTAGTACCATTTATTCCCATCAAGAAAGGGAGGTCTGGTCCCAGCACGCAAATCCAGCTTCAGAATACTTCTAGGAATGAAAAAGGACATCCCCTAGTGAGGATTCCCCTCCAGTCGCTAACCTGCCTTGATATTTGGTTGCACTAGGGTGCAGAGGCCTCCTGGTGCAGTAAGGCTCCTGCAAACCAGTTTTGCTAACCCAGCACTGGAAAGGAAAGGGAGCTGAGACTCTGGGGCAGAGTCATGCTGACTCTGTGTTTAGAAGTGGCTCAGCCTCTCTAGCCTCATTCGTTTCTTCTGTCAATGAGGGAAACTCATAATGCTTTCCTTTACTGATTGAAGAAAAAAAAAAAAAAAAGGACCAATGGACAGGCCCAGTTTCCCTTCCCCCACACCATTCCTTTACAAAGATGGTGGTTGGAGCTGCAGCAGCCCTTCTGTGGTCATGAGGGAAAGGCCAAGACAAGCATGCATGTGCCTGTCCTGACATATCTGAGCCATTGAATTAAGGCCAGCAGGTAATTGCCTCCAGATTTCTTGTTCTATGAGAAAAATTCACTCTATTGATTTAACCACACTGAGTCGGGTTTTCTGTTAATTCTGCCAAATTCAATGCTAACTGAAGGAAGGGTGTTAGGACAATTAAATAAAATATGAACATTGCATGCACAGTACCTAAAAAATAGCAGGAGCACAATGTTAGTCCTTCCTCTTATCAGTCTCCCTTTTGAAGGCAAAATCTCTCCTGGAGATGAAGTACTATCAGAGAGGGTGAAAGTCATTGTGATATTTGCAGCATGGACTCACAAGATGTCAAACCAGGAGGTTCTACGGATCATGCACGTTACACCTTTATCTTCCAGATGAAGAGACTGGTGACCAGAGAGAAAAAGCAACTAGCACACAGTTACTCAGAGAGTCAGTGACAGAAAGAACAGACTGTACCCCAGGGTCCAGAGAAG
This sequence comes from Macaca mulatta, assembly GCF_049350105.2. Taxonomy (NCBI): domain Eukaryota; kingdom Metazoa; phylum Chordata; class Mammalia; order Primates; family Cercopithecidae; genus Macaca; species Macaca mulatta. The sequence goes on from NC_133417.1 coordinate 15,353,079, forward strand.
CATCTGCTGACCCTGTCATGGGCTGGGGAGAGGGGCACAATGGGGAGGGAGAACGTGGGCTTAGCAGTCAGACAAGCTTGGAGAGGAGCCCTCAGCCTCAGAATCCCTCTCTTGCCCAGCTCCCCTATCCTTTTCCTACCATTTCCCAGTCCAGCACCCCACCCCTGAGATCTTCCCTTGGATGGTCACATCACCTCCACCTGCCTTCACATCCTCCTCCTCCAACAGCATGTGGACCACATCTCCTCTCCATCCCCATCTCTCTCTCCTTCTACCTCTCATCTCTTGCCAGTGCCTCCCATTCGTCAAACTCAGCAAGAAACCAGAAGGCAAAGAAATCTAAATGATGGAGTCCATAGGGATTAGCCCTCCCTTCACCTTCCTAGCTATCTTCACATCTCCTCCACCGCTGTCTTCACTCCAGCCACTGCACACAAACCTTCAGGGACTCCAAGGGGAAGAAGCCCTGATTCCTCTGTCCATCCCTGGGACAAGACTGCAGCTGGGTCACTCGACCTTCTCCACAGGCTCCTGTCACATCAATCACATGTCCCCTCTCTGCTCTATGCATCTGAGCGAAGCTTACTCAGACTTGGAGCTTCGCTGCAGATCACTTTTCCCACCCTGTTGAAAAGTGACACCTTTCCTATCAGCCCATTCTTCCTCCTCTGAACTCCGGAGAACTCGTTTCAGCATTGGCCATGTTGCCACTTGTCATTTATGGCTTCAGGTTTCTGCCGAACTCTTTGATTCTTAAATGTCCAGTCCCTTTGCACAAGCTTTTTGAGAGCAAACACTGCCCTGTGTGTGCCGAGCATGGGAGAAAGCACAGAGGAAACTGGGAAGCCTTGGTAGCAGCCCGCAAGGAAGCACCTGGAGCAGCAAGTGCCAGAGTCAGACTTGTCACGGCCACTAACGCCTCCTGAGAACGTGCTGCTTTGCCAGGGCATCAGCTAGGATGCAGCAGAAACAAGGTGTGCTCAGAGGAATCTTGCAAAGAGCTTAATAAAAGACCATTTACAGGTGTACTTAAGCAGATGTACAGAGGCAAGGGAAACAGGAAGGACTGCCCAAATGCCCCAGGACAGACAACATACCTAGACTGAAGGGAAGGGGAGGATGCTGTAGCCAGGGCTTCATGAGCTCCTGAACCATGAAAAACCACAGCCATAGAAACTGTGACTGCAACTGGGACTGGAGAAGGACCCAACCAGTGTAACAACTGGCACCAAAGCAGGAAGGAAGCAGCGGAGCACACACCCCCATCTCTCTCTCCTTCCACCTCTCATCTTTTGCCAGTGCCTCCCATTGCTCAAACTCAACAGGAAACCAGAAGGCAAAGAAATCTAAATAATGGAGTCCATAGGGATTAGCCCTCCCTTCACCTTCCCAGGAACCAGAGCAAGGTAAAGAAAGGAGGAGAATGTATTAGGGGAAGAAAGGAGAGGGGCAAATGGAAAATTACCAGCACAGGCAGGCACTGGCTAAACAACTTACCCTTCACAATAATCCCAGGAGAAAGGATTTTGATCCTCATTCGCAATGAGGAAACCAAGGCATAAGGAGATCCATTAACTTGCCCAAAGTCACAGAGTAACAAAGTGGCTGAACCAGGATTCATACGCAGGCAGTCTGACACCAGAGTCTGTATGCTTAAAACAATACACTCAAATGCCTTGTGCAATAAGCAAAGGAATGAACAAGTGTAACTAACGCAATGGCCAAGTGTCTCTTCTGCATCCATCCTTGTAATGACAAAGCCTAGGAAATCTTCATAACCCCACACCTGGTGAATTTCTCTCCCAACCGCACCCCTCAGCAGAAAGCACAGCCATAATCTAGAACAGCAAGTGTCAAACATTTGGTCTCAGGGCCCCAAATTTGTTGAAAACCATCAAAGAGCTTTTGTTTATGTGACTTTTATCTGTCCATGTCAAATGAGAAATTCAAACTGAGAAATTTTTGAATTACAAAAGTACACGCCACACAAAAATGATGCCATCACCTATTGTGGTGCTGCTGAGAAACTCCACTGCACACTTATCACAGAATAAGTGTGAAAGGGGCAACTAACATATTAGTGTTACTACGGAAAGAGTTCTGACTTCAGGGATCCCCTTGAAAGGACTCGGGGACCTGCCACTTGTCCTCAGACCACAGTTTGAGAATTCTCAACCTAGAAGGTACCTTTATTTTATTAAAATAATTATATAAACCATAGCCTTATATATGATTAGCCTGAACTTAGTCACCTAAGCCTCATTTCTCCTTCTCCCTCTCTCTTTAATCCCATTATTACTCAGATCCCATTTATCCAGAGTGCAGAATGCTCTTGGAAGCCACCTCCCAGGACCAAAGTCCAGAGAGGGAAAGCAGCTCCACCAGGGCTGCCCCTGGAGCGGGTTGATCAGCCCAGCTGAAGCAGTCACCCATGGAAATACAGTCTTTCCAGGAGTCACATCAGAGAGCAGGCAACAGACGATAAAGCAGGGAGAAAGGCAGAGTTCTATGGAAAGAAACTGCTAAACTGGCAACAGTCTGGGAGGCAAATGAAGCAAGTGCTCACCCCAAAGCAATCCCAGAGCAAGAAGGACGGGGCACGGAATGGGGAAAGCTGAGGAATGCATGCCCCAGACATTCTATTCGTTTATCTGGCTTGTGCTCCTGGATATCACAGCAAGACAAGAAGAGGGAGATAGTCCCCTTCCTCCCCACCTTAAAGCTGGTCATCTGGTTCACAGATATTGTAGGCTCCAATAAACTCTGAAAGGCAATCAGGAAAATGGTAAATCAGATGCTGCATGGATTTACTGGATATAAAATGGTATCCTTTTTTTAATCTGGTTTTGTACTTTATTTTTCTTTTATGCTACCTTTAAGCTATTTGATTTCATCCACCTACTTTCCATCCTTCAGCAAGCGTATTTATATTCTGCAATGAAAAGAAAGATTTGGTATCGTAGTCTCTCACATAAAGCTGTTCCGTCGGAAATGTGTGTGACCTCATCTCACTCTCCATTCTCTCCAGAAAGAAATGAATTCCCTTCTGAAGTCATCTTTGCCAACTCACAGTGGGCACCATTCATCCCCAGCTGAGAATCAACACGCTTGCAGACACAGCCCCATCATCTTCACAACACTTTCTATTTTTTAATCAGCCATTTGCTGAGCACTGAGACACGCACTGTACACATGTTATTTCTAAGCTTCAAAACATCTCCACTAAGGAAGCATCATTGTCCCTATTTTGTAGATGAAGAAATCGAGGCTCAAAAAAATAATGTGCTTTATCCAGCTGGTAAGTGACTCAGCCGTGATTTGAACCCAAGATGTAACAGGCTCCAAAACCTTCGTTAACCCAGCTTCCGTGTTGCCTTTTGACCATTTTTTTTTCCCCCTCTAATCAGCAGCAATCTCCTCATGCATCCCAAACTTTGTTCACTGTTGTATCAGGCACAGCTCTCCTGAGAGTGGTGCATAAGCCTGGTCTGACGGTTCCTTGGTTAAGAAGCAGACTCACTGGACTTTCTGACAACCACATAGAAGTCATGCTTACTACCTCTTGGCTTGCAGCTGACAATTTCCTCCATACATTGTGAGTGATACCACTGCATTCTTTTTCTTTCTCAGACATGATTCCTTCAGTGCCTTGCTAATTACCTCCAGCCTGTCCTTGTTGCTTGCAATTCCAAACACTCCTTTAAAAACAAATTAGGGGCCGGGCGCGGTGGCTCAAGCCTGTAATCCCAGCACTTTGGGAGGCCGAGGCGGGCGGATCACAAGGTCAGGAGATCGAGACCATCCTGGCTAACACGGTGAAACCCCGTCTGTACTAAAAACACAAAAAACTAGCCGGGCGAGGTGGCGGGCGCCTGTAGTCCCAGCTACTCGGGAGGCTGAGGCAGGAGAATGGCGTAAACCCAGGAGGCGGAGCTTGCAGTGAGCTGAGATCGCGCCACTGCACTCCAGCCTAGGGGACAGAGCAAGACTCTGTCTCAAAAAAAAAAAAAAAAAAAAAAACAAATTAGGTAAATCTCCCTCTTGCCCACTCTGCACATTTTCTGTCATTGTCCTTGGAGTAATGAACTTTCCCTGGGCTTATGGGGGAAAAAAAAAAAAGCATGGAAGTTGAAAATATCCAGTTTAATGTAGCAGGGGGATAGATAGTTCTGATTGACCAACCAAATGCTTCATTATCCCCCAAATTAGCATTTCACAACTTTCTGCCACAACTCATTTTCCTGAGTCTTAACCGGCTAAAACAGCAAATGGGCAAATGTTGCAAATTTCTAACTGAGATGATCGCCCTGACACGGGCCAAGGTTTGAATACATCTGTGCACATGCTGACGTGTGTGTGTTGAGATGTGTTCTGTGGACATGTGTGAAGGGGTGCCTCAGAACATGTGGTTAATCCATACCTACACCCAGTAGACTTGGCCTCCTGAGATCTCCAAAAACGTGGAGAACCAAAGACCTTTAAACTACAAATTAACTGCCAACCCCAAGTCTCCTAGCCAAATGAAAAGTGGGATAGCACTGGCTCAACCCAGCTCAACGACATGAGTTTTACAAAATATTTTTATGTTGAGCTCCTCTCCACACTACATTATCTTCCTACAGCCACCTCCACCTCTACACTCAGAGCCACCTACACTCTATCATAAACAGGACCCATTACCAGAGCTTAAAACATGAGGTGGGCTCCCAGCTGGGGGGTATCTTTTCTTGGGGACATCCACACGCACTGGCAAACCAGTGCTTGGAATTAGGACCCATCCCCTCTGGTTTTTTATGACCAGAGTCAAGTTGCCTGCCTCAGACAAAGAACAAGTTTCCCAACCCTGAACAGTGCTGCTCTCACCAACCATACCTTAACACAAATGAGAGGAACGGGATGTAGAGACATGGGTCTCAAAGTGGCAGCCCTGGGACACTGAGAGTGAAAGATGCAGCATGAGAAAAGAAAGGAAGGAGAGGTTAGGTGGCCAATAAACCTGGAAAGGAATCCTGGAATGGGAGTCCCCTCTGGTGGTTCACAGAGTACATTAGTCCTACAAAGGCTCTGAGGAATCCTGTGATAAAGAAACCTGTTTAACTGGATTCAACCCAAATTGATTTGGCTGCACAATGGTCTTTTCCGCGTAACTTCATTTAGACTTCTGCAGAACTAACAGTCCCCTGAGCAGTTTGGGGAAAATGCTATTCTAAGTTAAAAGGAAATGAAGGCTGTTTCTGTCAAGGAATTATCTCTCACAAAGGAAACATTTCAAGTAAATGAAAAGAGAGAGAGAGACGGAGACAGAGAGAGAATGTAGCCCAGGCGGTTTAGATCCTCACCACAGCCTGTCTAGCAAATCTCATTTCTCTTTGTGGGTCTCTTTTTAAATTTCCTGCAAGATCTTATGCTAATTGTGTGTGTGTTAACATCTGTGTAGAGGGTGCATGTGTGTACTGGCGTGTGTGTGAGGGCATTCCCAGGAACAAAGGGTTCTCTTCAATGATGGAAAACAAGACTACATCTAAATGCCCTCACAAAGACACCACAGCTCTTCCAGCACATCTCCAGGACTGAAACCATGCCAACTGAGCTTTCAACCGTGCATTAAAAATTAGAATTAAAATGCAATACCTTAGGGGTAGAGTCCCCTCTTATAGTGAATTAGCTTAGGAGCAAATAAAAGCCTAATTATCTAGGAAAAAGGATCATGCTTTTCACTCCACAGAGATTCCAAGGCTGGCCCTATTCTGTTTGAGAGTTCACATCACATGACCATGAGGAGAGGATTTGGTGCCACCCACCTGAATAGCGCTGCCCCAGGTCACTCTGTACCTCCCTGTGTCACTCCTGAGAGAAACGCATATGCCTGACAAAGACGGCCAGAAAGCCAGCATCACAAATCTGCTTTTGGTCAGCAAGGGCAAGAAGACATTGTGAGTCTAACTCCACCCTGACCTCAGATGGGAAATGTTATGAATTACACAGCATTGAAAGGGTGAAAACAAGTTAACAGAAAAGGAATAACAGAAGAGGGTGGAAACAAGTGAACAGAAAAGGAAGGCAAGCTTAGAGGTTGATATGGTTTGGATGTGCATCCACTCCAAATCTCGTGTTGAAATGTAATCCCCAATGTCGGAGGTGGGGCCTGGTAGGAGGTGATTAGATCATGGTGGCAGAGGGCAAATCCCCTCATGAATGATTTAGCACCATCTCCTTGGTAATAAGTGAGTTCTTTCTCAGTTAGTTTACACAAGATCTAGTTGTTTAAAGTGTGTGGTACCTCCTCCCCTGTCTCTTGCTCCTTTTCTCACTATGTGATATGCCAGCTCCCTTTGGCCTTCCACCATGATTGTAAGCTCCCTGAGGCCTCACCAGAAGCCAAGTAGATGCCAGCACCATGCTTCCTATATAGCCTGCAAAACTGTGAGCCATAATAAACCTTTTTGCTTTATAAATGACCCAGTCTCAGGTATTTCTTTATAGCAATGCAAGACTGGATTACTACAAAAAATTGGTACTGAGGAGTAGGGTGTTGCTGTAAAGATACCTGGGAATGTGAAGGTGGCTTTAGGACTACGTGATGGGCAGAGGTTGAAAGAGTTTGGAGGACTCAGAAGAAGACAGGAAGATGAAGTAAAGTTTGGAACTTCCTTCAGACTGGTCAAATGATTGTGACCAAAGTGCTGATAGAGATATGGACAGTGAAGTCCAGGTTGCTAAGGTCACAGATGAAAATAAGGAAGTTTTTGGGAACTGAAGTAACGGTCAACTGTGTTCCACCCTAGCAAAGAACTTGGCTGCATTGTATCCACATTTTAGGGATCTGTGGAAGTTTGAAATTAAGAGTGATGACTTACGGCATCTAGTGGAAGAAATTTCTAAGCAGCAAAATGTTCAAAATGTGGCCTGGCTACTTGTAACAACCTATGATCAGATATGGGAGCAAAGGAGCATATATTTAAAAGGGAAGCAGACATTGAAAGTTTGGAAAATTTGCATCTTGGCCACGTGGTAGAGAAAGAAAGAGCATTTTCAGAAGAGGAATACAAACAGACTGCTGAGCAACAACTTGCTAGAGAGATTAGCATGACTGAAAAGGAGCCAAGTGCTAATAGCCAAAACAATGGGGAAAAGGTCTTGAATGTATTTCAAAGATCTTCAAGGCAGCTCTGCCTATCACAGGCCCAAAGGCCTAGGAGGAAAGAATAATGTCAGGGGCCAGGCCCACAGCGCCATTGCCCTGCTCAACCTTGGGACATTGCTCCCAGAATCCTGGTTGCCCTGGCTCTAGTCTAGGCTCAAAAGGCCACAGATACAGCTTGGGCCACCACTCCAGAGAACACAAGCCATAAGCCTTGGCAGCTTCAACATGGTGTTAAGTATGCAGGCACATGGAATTCAAGAGTGAAGGAGGCTTGGCAGCTTCCACCTAGATTTCAGAGGATGTATGGGAAAGCCTAGGTGCTCAAGCAGAACCCTGCCACAGGAGAAGAGCCCCTGAAGATAGCCTCTACTAGGCCAATGTTGAGGGGAAATATATAGTTGGAGGCCCCACACAGAGTCCCCCACAAGGGCACTGCCTCGTGGAGCTATGGGAATGGGGCCACCACCCTCCAGACCTGAGGATGGTAGAGCCATAGGCAGCTTGCATCCTCAACCTGGAAAAACTGCTATCACTCAACTCAACCCATGACAGCAGGCTCAAGGGCTGCATTCTACAAAGCCACATGGGCGGAGCTGCCCAAGGCCCTGGGAGCCCACTCCTCACAGCAGTGTGTCCTGGAAGTGAAACACGGAGTCAAGAGTTATTTTCAAACTTTAAGATTTAACATCTGCCCTCCTGGGTTTCAGACTTGAGTGAGGCCTGGTGCCTCTTTCTTTTGGCCAATTTCTCCCTTTTGGGATGGGAATATATACTCAATGCCTGTGCCACTATTGTATCTAGAAAACAAATAACTTATTTTTTTATCTCACAGGCTTCTAGGTGGAAGGTACTCATCTCCAGATGAGACTTGGGATTTGGGACTTGGAATTTTTGAGTTAGTGCTTGAATAAGTTAAGACTTTGGGGGACTATTATAAAGGCATGATTGTATTTTGAAAGGTGAGAAAGACATGAGATTTAGGGGGCCAGAGGCGGAATGATATGGCTTGGATATTTGCCCCCTCCAAATCTCATATTGAAATGTGATTCCCAAATATTTAACATGGGGCCTGGTGGGAAGTGTTTGGATCATGGGGCAGGTACCTCATGAATGGTTTAGCACCATCCCTTTGGTGATAAGTGAGTTCTTGCTCAATTAGTTGACATGAGATTTGGTTGTTTAAAAGAATCTGAGACCTCCCTCTTCTTTCTGTCTTGCTCTTACTCTCGCCATGTGACACATTAGCTTCCCTGTCACTTCCACCATAATTGGAAGCTTCCTAAGGCCTTCACCAGAAGCCGAGTAGATGATGGTGCCATGCTTTTACAGCCTGCAGAACATTTAATAAGAGCCAAATAAGAGCCAATTAAACCTTTTTTCTTTATAAATTACCCAGCCTCAAATATTTCTTTTTGTTTTGTTTTGTTTTTGTTTTGTTTTTTGAGATGGAATCTTGCCCTGTCGCCCAGGCTAGAGTTCAATGGCGCAATCTCGGCTCACCGCAACATCCACCTCCCGAATTCAAAGGATTCTCCTGCCTCAGCCTCCCGAGTAGCTGGGCTTATAGGCACCCGCCACCACAACCAGCTGATTTTTGTGTTTTTAGTAGAGGTGGGGTTTCACCATGTTGGCCAGGCTGGCTCAAACTCCTGACCTTGAGATCTGCCCACTTTGGCCTCCTAAAGTGCTGGGATTACAGGCATGAGCCACTGCGCCCAGCCCAGATATTTCTTTATAATGACACGAGAATGGACTAACACAGAGGCACTGAATGTCATGGACAGTCCCACACGGTGAGCAGTGGGTAGGATGTGAATCCACATCAATGTGATTCCAAGTCCTTATTCCTCACACTGCACCAGAGGAGAATTTCATAAGCTCACCTTCAAGTCAAGATTCTGATCTCCACGTTCTTTGACCATTAGCAACAGAGACTCTACCCTTCCTAGGAATAACTCAAGGTGCTCAGCTCAGATCTGAACTGGTCCAACCTGCGCCAGCTACTAAGGTATGATTTCTAGCATGATCTGAATGTTTGTGCCCCCTCCAAATTCTTATGTTGAAACTTAATCACCAAGACAATGGCATTAGGAGATGAGATCTTTGGAAGTTAATTAGGTCAATTAGGTCATAAGAGTACATCCCTTATGAATAGGACTAGTGCCCTTATGCAAAAGATCCCAGAGAGCTGTTTTACCCCTTCCACCATGTGAAGATGCAGCAAGAAGGTGCCATCTGTGAACCAGGAAGTAGGCCTTCACCAGGTGTCAAATCAACCAGTACTTTGACCTTGGACATCCCAGCCTCCAGAACTGTAAGAAATACGTTTCTGTTGTTTATAAGCGACCCAGATGTTTGATATCTCATTATAGCAGCCCAAGATGACTAAGATAATCTCTTGCTTCCAAATTGCCTCTGCTTTGTGGCCCTAGAACTCCGACTCAGCTGACCTCATTTCTCCTTTGTCAGCTGGACTCTGCCCAGAGCGGCCACTAGGGGGAGACTGGCAGACAGGAGCTGGGGAGCAGAGAAGTGCTCTATCCCCTTTCCTTGCCCCTAGGAATGGCCCCACATTGTCCCCAGGAATGGCCCTATTTCAAGCAACAATAGTTGATTCCAGTCTTCAGCGCATTTTAGCACTTACAGACCAACTTTATTTTGACCCCTTCAAGGTACCAGTAGCAGTCAGGCAGTGCCGTCTCCTCAGAGGTCTAGCTTCCCTGACACTCTCCTCTGAGCTAAGCTGCCAAGGCATCAGCCCCAGCTCCGCAGGGCCTTCCATCTCCTGGATAGCAGCTCCAGCTGGGGAGAACCAGGCTCTGCAGGGACCCTTCTCTGGGCTACTAACTTGTGTTAATCCTAACCTCTCCCTTGGTTCCCACAGCCTTAGGGCTGGACAGTGTTTTCTTCAAACACATCTTTGTTCTTACCTAGTGTTTTGTTTTTGCTCTTATTCAGCCTCCTAAGACCTGTGTGTCCAACTTCCCATATTAAATTCCCTTTATGAAATACATAGTATTGTTTCCATGTTCCTGACCAGATCCTGACTCATAAAGGACTAACTCCGGCAATCATCTGAACAAAGTTGAACCCAAAAGTGAATTCAAAGCTGCAGACTCCTGGGAGGAGATTCTGCTATGTTTGCTTATGCCTAAGGTGCCATTTCAGAGCGAAAGTGTAGCTCTCTTTCCATCCATCAGTGAACATTTCACAGGCCCTGGAAGCTAAGGTTGGCCAGCCCTGCTGCCCAATCCTTATTTCAGCCCCATTAAGCTGCCAGCCTCAGGTCTTGCCTAGAGCTCCCTGGGAGCAGTTTCTCCAACTTTAACTTCTTCTCTTGTCAGCTGAGGATCCTCAGTTCTGCTGACCTTGCTTACTGGTGGAGAGGGGCTGAAACATCCTGTTTGACAGGCAGGGATACGGGCAGTTAGCACCCAGAGACAGCTAGAGGAATGCTGTGAATAGGACATCAGACAGACCTCCTGGAGAGAGGGGACAAGGGAATGCCTTTGTCCTTGCTCGAGCTCTAGCATACCTCTTAGCACAGGACACACAGCCTCACCCTCTCCCACTACATCTTGATCCTTATTCAAGCATGTTTCATCTTCCATTCATAGGGCCTAACCCATAGTAGGTGCATAATCAACACTATTACACATGAAAAAAAAAATTTAAAGAGTTACTGAAGATATGCTGCCAAAGAACTTCCAACCCAACGATGCTGGTAGAAGAGGTGAGGTCAGACTTCCTTTTGGAATGAAATTTCCAGGGCCCTCCTTTGTAAAGACTGTTGTTATGGGCTGAAATGTATCCCTTTATAATTCCTTTTTTGGAATATTAGCCTGTAGAACCTCAGAATGTGACTGTATTTGGAGCTAGGGCCTTTATAGAGATTATCAAAATAAAATGAGTGGGCCTTAATCCAATATAACTGGTTTCTTTGTAAGGAGAAGAGATTGGGACACAGACAAGCACAGAAGATCATGTGAAGACCCAGGGAGAAGACGGCCATCTGCAAGCCAAGGAAAGAGGCCTCAAAAGAACCAACCCTGCCAACACCTTGATCTTAAACTTCTAGCCTCCAGAATTGTGAAAAAATTAATTTCTGCTCTTTAAACCACCCAATCGATGGGCCTGGGTTATGGCAGCCCTAACAAACTAGTATGGAAACCATATATTCCAATTTAAAATCCAGGACCCAAGTGTACAAAGATCTGTGTAAAATTAAGGACAAACATACTGGGTGGGCTTAAAGTGAGGTCATCTGTGGGAAGGACCTTTAGAACCTCATGAATTGAGTTGCACAGAATGGGACACAAAGTGTGCCTATTTTATGCCAAACCAACTCTCACCAAAACATAGGCCCTGCTGCTGAATGGAGATGATCAGCTGAACTCTCTGGAATGGGAAGGCACAGGCAGAGGCACGACCCGCAACACAACCTCCAAAGGATTCCCCTTTTGTTTCCCATTCCTCATGATCTCCATTTCACCCAGAACCAGAACTCCACAGGCTGCAAACTCTCTCTTTCAGCAAAGTCATAAAACTTCTTTGAAGTTCCAATGGTTCTTCTGTAAAACTGAGGTAAAATCTGCTTCACAAGTTGGTCATTTTGATTCCATTTGAAAGACTTTTACAAATTGTGGAGCACAATGCCAATATGGGCCAATATTAGCCAATATGTATGTGATCGTCACTCTTTTTCAACGCAAGAAGGCAAAATTCATTTTCCTGGTTTCCTTTTACATTCGCTGATGTGGACAGTCCTTCTCCAAAAAAAATTGTCATTTTTTTTGGGGTTTCCTGAGAAGCAAAGCCTGAGATAAGCATTTGAGCGTGCAGATTTTTTTGTAAAGTGACCCCAAGATACCTCAGCAGGGGAGTGGAGAAGCAGAAAAGTCAGAAAAGAAGACCAATAAAGAGTGTGTTATCAAACAGGGTGCCAGTGTGGGTGACCAGAGCTTAGCCCTGCACAGGAGCTCTGGGACATAGTAAGCCCACAGCGCACGGCACAGGAAGCCAGGCCCATCCATGCATTTACTCCCTTTGCTCACTGACTGAGAGACACCAACACCTGAGAAGGGTGTGTTAGTTCTGACATTTCCATTGGGCAGACCTGGCTCTGGTCACCCAAGATAACCCTCAGGCAATGGCCCTGGCATTTTAAAATCATGCACAAAAATAATAAGGCCCACGGGGGGGTGAGCATCTACCCTTAGAATCATTCTTGCCAAGTGGTTGCTTAAATTGGGTTTGATGTGCTTTTGAAACATGATGAATTGTTCCATTTCTTACGAGCCATAGACCAATCTGTAATTCCATATATGTTATACACTTTTCTGCTTTGAATGTTCCTGTATGACCCTCCTACTACTTTGGATTTCTGTCCTATGGCATCCACTTCTCAGTGATGGGTTTCCTTGAGTCTTGCTGGAAAACCAAGCCCTCCCTTTCATAGGTCACCATCTTCATCTAACCATGGAATGTTCTTTGAGGGCTTACTCTTGCATGTCCCTTTGAAGACTCACTCACAGCTATGTGCACACACCCACACACACATACCACATCATACCAATGCACTTTTTATCACAGTTATCAGGATAGGACAAGCATACACTATAGCAACAAATAACCCCACAATCTCAATAGTTTAATAAAACAGAAGTCTATTTCTTGCTCACTCCCGTGTGGAGCTGGGTGACTCCCTGGGACTTTGGCGATCCAGGGTGCTTTGGTGGATCCACACATCTGCAGGAGTCTTCCAAGCTCACTGCAGCAGGGAAGAGAGAAACTAAGAGAATCACATGTAGGCTTGTCACTGCCTCCACCAAGACCAGCACACATCATGTCTACCCTCATTTCACAGGCACAATCTAACTGCAGAGGGTGGGGCAGTGTGATGTCCATGTGCCCACAAGGGAAGGAAGAGCAGACATTGATGCCCAGCAGTGATGTGTGCCAGTTACTCCCAGGGAGGTGGTCTTGTGAGAACCCACCAACAACAGAACCACAGTAAGACAATAATGCTGAGCGGGGCTCTATGAGACCTGGGAGACCTAGATCAGAGCCAACAATGGGAGTCAGATTTGCTCCAGGACTAAGCAAGTTTACGCACATTTGCTCTACAAATTCTTAGCATTCAGTGAAGCCACATATGATGCCAAGTCCCTTTGCCTTAAAACATTTGGATTTTCACTTAACTGATGTGTCATCTATGTCATGCAGTTTACTTGTCTGATATAGCATGGGTATACTCAAATGCAAGACATCAGGGTGAATGCACCAAGATGCCATGAGCTCACTGGGAGATAATGGGAAAGGGGAATATATGTGACCAAGTGACAGTCACAAACAGGCTGACTCCAACTGGCAGACGCCCTATTTGTGATGATGATAGAAAGGGCCTGAAATTGAGAGAAGACTGTGCTGAGGAGATAGCCCAGATTCCACCTGGGATCTATACAAGGATCAATGACATCCCTGAAGACCTGTGAGCCAAGTGGGACTTGGTCTTTTTTTAAGTTATCAAAAGATTCCAAAGGGATACTGACAATGAGGTCTTGGCCTTAGGAAAAAGTACGATGACTACACATTAAGAATCAACACTGATTGATTGTTGAGTTGATCAATCTCATAGGTTTTATAACAAATACTGATAAACTGAATGGAGCTGCTGAACCACAGGTTTGGTTCTTATGATGTAGTTGCAATTCTTTCCCTGCCTCAGAAGCATTTACTTTTATAAATATAGAGGCTTGAGATGTCTATTTTTAAATTCTAAACATCAAGTATACTCCTTGCCAACATAAGCATAGCCTTTACTTCCGAGCTGCCTCAAGTGAAGCTGAATATGGAAACTTCAACCAGGCAAACCCTGCAGGCTATTCCCAGCTCAGGGAACCACATGCATCAAATGTAGGAATTGGTCCAGGAATCACCGAGGAAGGAGACAGCAGTCTTGCCCTCGAAGGGAGAGCAGAGACAGCAGCACAGCCCATGAGAGGTACGCCGCCAGACTGGAGCTGGCCAAGCCACTGCACCATTTCTTATCGCTAATTCCCTTGGAAATATGTAGCTATTTCAGCTACAAAAGGCACACTCACAAACTCAGCCCAACTAATCCATCCTTGCTCTCACTGCTGCAGCTTTTCCTCAGGAGAAAACCTGTCAGTCAAATATCAGGATGTGACTCATCCAATTCCCTCAAAAGGCAATTTCAACCTACTGGTGGTCAACATGCCTCTGAAAGCCAGGTTATGGCAGCTTCTAGGCCACTATGGAGACTCTTTTTTTTAAAGATTGCCTTACATTTATAGAAGGCACTTAGAAACATTGATTTACATCAAGTAATAACATTTTAATTAACGCTCTAACTTATAAACCCTGCATGTTGTGTGAGTTAGAACGCAAACCCAAAGCGATCGTTCTTTCAGGCTGAGAGAAGTATCCACTTGGCTAAAACAATGAACTGACCCATCTGATGGCTTTATTCAGCCAGAGTGGATGCTGCCTGGGTTTTGGAAGGAACAGGTTTTCTCAGTGTGTAATTCAATGATTCATTCTATTCTGGTGTCCCAAGTGACTGCATTGAGTCTTACCAAGTCCACGAGAAGAACCCCTGTTTCCTGTCACTCCTGGTGTATCAGAAAGACCACTCTGTCAGGCTGGGATCCAGGGAGGCCAAGTCAGGACGGAGGTGTTCTGGTCCCTTTGCTTTGCTGAGGAAGCACAGGAGTGATGATGGGCAGCTGCACAGGCGAGCTGGGGCACAGCAAGATTTGAACCCCAGCTTGCCTGTTGCCCAAGTCTGTGCTTCCTCCACCGCACTGTGCTGATCTGTGTATCTTAAATGTGGTGGGCATTTCCTACTGCCACTTCCCTTTTTCTCTCTCTCTCGTCTCATTTTCTTTGGGCACTCACATAACCAAAAGCATCATCTAAAGTGGGGGGAAGAAAAAGAAAAACCATCACAGCATCAATAACCCTGTTAGGAGCTGGCTTATTTCAAATTTACAGCAGATGCCTGAAAGAGAACTAATCAATATGTGCTCCCTTCCTCCTGGAGGTGCGGCAGCAATCCCGTGCCATTTATGAGTTTTATGAAACTCCGGTCATTTTCTAGCAGTTCAGGGAGCTCTAAATTTTGCTTTTACCAATATACACTTCAACCCCAAAATGGAAAATCATTTTGTAAAATAGAAGAGCAGTCCATTCTTTAAATATGAGATTGATATATGATTCTTGCTTCAGATATGGTCGTGAAAATTCTTCAATTAATCCATTGGTGTCACTGCAGCAAATTCACCGTGATTTGAAGTCTGTCTGTGCACTTCCTAGAAGAACTTCCTCCCCAGTCCTCCAATTTACTAAGGCATTGCCCCTAAAAGCACTACCTTTGTCAAATTTCCTAAACATTTAAGTCTATTTCCAATGACATGTGAAAGGATTAGCAAACAAAGTTCTCTTTAGTCAATTTCACATGAAAAAGTATAGTTTGCTTATCAATCCTATTAGGATATATAAAAGCTTGAATATATTTTTCCTGGAAAAAAAATATGACTGAGTATCCTTCCAATTTTCACTTCTCAAATAGCTCTTTATTACCTTCTTATGTTATATAATTAGAAAAGCACCGGGAATCCCCTCCCCACACCTCTCAAATATACAAGCACACCTCACTTTATTGCACTTTGCTTTATCGTGCTTCACAGATATGGCATTTTTTTTAACCAATTGAAAATTTGTGGAAATCCTGCCTCGAGCAAGTCTATCAGAATGTGGTTGCTTTGTGTCTCTGTGTCACCTTTTGGTGACTTCCACAATATTTCTAACTTTTTCATTACTATTACATCTGTAATAGTAATCTGTGATTAGTGGCCTTTGTTGTTACTGTTGTAATTGTTTTGGGGGCACCACGAATCACACCCATATAAGATGGCAAACTTCATCAATCAATGTTGTATATGTATTCTGACTGCACGAACCAGCCATTCCCCCATCTTTCTCCCCTTCTGAGGCCTCCCCTTTTTGCCAGACACAACAGTATTCAAATTAGGCCAATTAATAACCCTACAATGGCATTTAGCATTCAAGTGAAAGAAAGAATCACAGATCTCTTACTTTAAATCAAAAGCTAGAAATGATTAAGCTTAGTGAGGAAGGCATGTAGAAAGCCAAGGTTGGCCAAAAGCTAGGCCTCTTGCACCAGACAGCTATCAAGGTTGTAAAAACCTCTTGAAGGGAATTAAAAGTGATACTCCAGTAAACATACACATAATAAGAAAGTGAAACAGCCTTCTTGATGATATGGAGAAAGTTTTAATGGTCTGAATAGAAGATTGAACCAGCCACAACATTCTCCTTTTTTTATTTATTATTTATTTATTTATTTTTTTTTTTTTTGAGACGGACTCTTGCTCTGTCACCCAGCAAGCTCCACCTCCCAGGTTCATGCCATTCTCCTGCCTCAGCCTCCTGAATAGCTGGGACTACAGGCGCCCGCCACCATGCGTGGCTAATTTTTTTTATTTTTAGTAGAGACAGGGTTTCACCATGTTAGCCAGGACGGTCTTGATCTCCTGACCTTGTGATCCACCCGCCTCAGCCTCCCAAAGTGCTGGGATTATGGTCATGAGCCACCGCGCCTGGCCCAGCCACAATATTGTTTTAAGCCAATGCCTAATCCACATCAAGGCCCCAACTCTCTTCAATTTATTGAAGGCTGAGAGAGACAAGGAAGCTGCAGAAGAAAGGTTGGAAACTAACAAAGATTGAGTCATGAGGTTTAAGGAAAGAAGCCACCTTCATAACATAAAAGTGCAACCAGCAAGTGCTGATATAGAAGCTGCAGCACATTATCCAGAAGATGTAGCTGAGATCACTGATGAAGGTGTCTCAACTAACAACAGATTTTCATTACAGCCAAAGCAGCCTTACTTACATTGAAAGAAGATACCAACTGAGACTTTCATAGCTACAGAAAAGTCAAAGTTTGGTTCCAAAGCTTCAAAGAACAGGCTGACTCTCTTGTTAGGGGCTAATGCAGCTGGTGATTTCAAGTTGAAGCCAGTGCTCATTGGCCATTTCGAAAATCCTAGGGCCCTTCAAAGTTATGCTAAACCTACTCTGCATGCACTCTATAAATGGAACAACAAAGTCTGGATGACAGAGCATCTGTTTACAGCATGATATACTGAACATTGTAAGCCCACTATTAGAGGAAACCTACTTCTCAGAAAAAAAAAAAAATTGTTAAAATATTACTGCTAATTAACAAGGCACCTGTTCACCCAAGAGCTCTGATGAAGATGTACAAGAAAATTAATATTGTTTTCATGGCTGCTAACACAACATCCATGTATCAAGGAGTAATTTCAACTTTCAAGTCTTGCTATTTAAGAAATACATTTAGTTAGGCTATAGCTGCCATAGATAGTGATTCCTCTGATGGATACGGGCAAAGGAGATTTAAAACCTCTGGAAAGAATTCACCATGCTAGATACCATTAAGAATCTTTATGATTTATGGGAGAAGGGAAAAGTATTAACATTAACAGGAGTTTAACTATAAAAATCCTAGAAGAAAACCTAGGAAATACCATTCAGGACATAGGCACAGGCAAAGATTTCATAATGAAGATGCCAAAAGTAATTGCAACCAAAGCAAAAATTAACAAATGAGACCTAATTAAACTAAAGAGCTTCTGCACAGCGGAAGAAACTATTATCAGAGTAAATACACAAGCTACAGAATGGGAGAAAGTTTTTGCAAACTATGCATCTGGCAAAGGTCTAGTATCCAGCATCTATAAGGAACTTAAACAAATTTACAAGAAAAAAACAAACAACCCCATTAAAAAGTGAATAAAGGACGTGAACAGACACTTCTCAAAAGAAGATATACATGTGGCCAACAATCATATGAAAAAAAGTTCAATATCACTGACCATTAGAGAAATGCAAATCAAAACCACAATGAGATACCATCTCACACCAGTCAGAATAGCTATTATTAAAATGACAAGAAATAACAGATGCTAGTGAGGCTGGGGAGAAAAAGGAACACTCTTACACTGCTGGTCGGAGTGTAAATTAGTTCAACCATTGTGGAAGACAGTATGACAATTCCTCCTCAAAGACCTAGAGACAGAACTGCCACTCAAGCCAGTAATCCCATTACTGGGTATATACCCAAAGGAATATAAATCATTCTGCTATAAAGACACATGCACGCATATGTTCATTGCAGCACTATTCAGAATAGCAAAAACATGGAATCAATCTAAATGTCCATCAGTGATAGACTGGATAAAGATAATGTGGTACATATACACTGTCAAATACTATGCAGCCATAGAAAAGAATGAGTTCATGTTTTTCACGGGGACATAGATGGAGCTGGAGGCCATTATCCTTAACAAACTAACACAGGAACGGAAAACCAGATGCCACATGTTCTCACTTATAAGTGGGAGCTGAATGACAAGAACACATGAACACATAGAGGAGAAGAATGTACACTGGGGACTACTGGAGGGTGTAGGATAGGAGAAGGGAGAGGATCAGGAAAAATAACTAATTGATATTAGGCTTAATACCTGGGTGATGAAAAAACCTGTAGAACAAACACCTATGACACACTTTTACCTATGTAGCAAAAATACAAATCATGCACATGTACCCTTGAAATTAAAAGTTAAAAAAAAAAAACAGGAGTTTGAAAGAAGTTGATTCCAATTCTCATTGGTGACTTTGAGGGGTTCAAGACTTCAGTGGAGAAAGTAACTGCAGATGTGGTGGAAATAGTAGAGAACTAGAATTAGAAATGGAACCTGAAAATGTGACTGAATTGCTGCAATCTCATGACAAAACTTGAATGAATGAGGAGTTGCTTCTTATGAATGAGCAAAGAAAGTTGTTTCAAATTAGTCTGCAAGTCACAATTCCTCCCTACTTGGGACATCAACATCTGCAAGTCACAATTCCTCCCTACTTGGGACATCATACAGATGAAAAGAGGTGCCTGTCTGATCTGAATAGCCAGAATACTGGGACAGGTGAAGGCTGTGAGTTGGTTAGCTTTCCTGCTGGTCTGGCAGGGGAGCTGGGGTACTTCCCACTCTTCACCCTGATAAAACCTTAGCACATCTAATTAAGAGATCCCCCAACCACCTTCATCAAGGCTTGGACCTCTGACCACCATTGGGTATTACACTTACCCACCTGTCTTAGCTACAACTGGTCCCTACCCAAGGATACTTCCCCTATTGGCATGAAGCCTGAATTATCAACTCAGTAAATTAAATACTGGGTAAAAATTAAATAAATAAATAAATAAAGCATATACCACAAGAGAACAAGATAAGCTTCAAGAGATCCATAGAAGACATTCCAACCCCATAGAAGACAGTAACTTGCCCACACACCAAGTACATAACTACTAGAACCCCATAGAAGACAGTAACTTGCCCACACACCAAGTACATAACTACTAGAACCCCATAGAAGACAGTAACTTGCCCACACACCAAGTACATAACTACTAGAACCCCATAGAAGACAGTAACTTGCCCACACACCAAGTACATAACTACTACAACCAGCATCCGGGAAAGCTAGCACACAAAGACTCTCTATAACTAAGGAACTCATTCAGAATCTTCACCCCTACAAACAGCAAGAATCAAACTAGGCTAAAATAAATTACAAACATTAAAGTCTGATTCTTAAGAGGAAAAAAAAGAAATTTTTAGAAACACTCCAATCAAAAAAAAATTCAAGAACGATTTTAAGAAATAGTCTACCCCAATAAGAAAGAACAGAAAAGCAATTCTGGTAATATGACAGAACAAAGTTCTATAACACTCCCAAAAGACTACCAGCTCCCCAGCAGTGGATCCAAACCAAGAAGAAATCTCTGAAATGCTAGAAAAAGAATTCAGAAGATTGATTATTAAGCTACTCAAGGAGATACCAGAGAAAGATGAAAAACAACTCAAAGTAATTTAAAATGTAATGCGGGATAGGAATAAATACTTTTCTAGAGAAATAGAAATCATAAAGAGAAAAACAAATTCTGGAAATGAAAGACACACTTAGGAAAATACAAAACACAGTGGAAAGTTTCAACAATGACTAGAACAAGTAGAAGAAAGAATTTCAGAGCTCATAAACAAGGCTTTTGAATTAACCCAATCAGACAAAGAAAAAGAAAGAATTTTAAAAGAATGAACAAAGTTTCTAAGAAATATGAGATTATGTAAAATGGCCAAACCTATGAATAATTGGTGTTCTTGAGGGAGAAGAGAAGTCTAAAAGTTTGGAGAACTTATTTGAGGGAATAATCAAGGAAAACTTCCCTGCTCTCGCTGGAGTTATAGACATCCAAATATAAGAAGTTCAAAGAACTCCTGGGAAATATATGACAAAAAGATTATCATCAAGGCATACAGCCATCAGATTATCTAAAGTAAAGATGAAGGAAAGAATCTTAAGAGCTGTGAGGCCGGGTGTGGTGACTCACGCCTGTAATCCTAGCACTTTGGGAGGCTGAGGCGGGCAGATCAGGAGGTCAGGAGTTTGAGACCAACCTGGCCAGTATGGTGAAACCCTCTCTCTACTAAAAATACAAAAATTAGCCAGGTATAGTAGTGCTTGCCAGTCTCTAATATTCTATTATAGCAGCCTAACATAAACTAAGACCATCACTAATCACATTCACAAGGGCTCCACCCACATGACCTAATCATCTCCCAAGGCCCCCCACCCTCTAACACCATCACCTTGGGGATTAGGTTTCATTATATGAATTGGGGAGGGTGGGGTGCACAAACATTCAGTGCTTTGCACATGTCTAGGAAACAGAGGTCCTGCTGTGGAGGAAAATACCTACCTTGGCCCAAGCTGAGCTCACCTCATTCATTAATCATGATATAACTCATTTCAAATGTGTGTCTGAGAACCAGCCTGACAGTTTGGGGAGGATAAGGCTTCTCACTGGTGAGTAGATGAAAATGGATGTCTGGATAATGCAAAAACAGACCCAGATTCTTCAGCCATGAAGGGTACAGCAAATGACTTGCTAGTGTTTGGCCCTGGCAGCCTCTACTCCAAGAGGAGGGGCTCATGTCTAACCTTTATAAGCAAAGAATCTAGAGACAAATCCAACCAAAAATTGTCACCAGCAGCCAGAAGCAGCAGCTGCCTGCAGAGGCTGTAATGGGAAATGGTAATGCCTCATGGCCATTGCCTTCCCTGCCATCACATGGAAGGGGCTCAGCCCTAGGGGCTGTGCTGATGCTTGGTGACAGGTGTCTGGACCTAATCTTCAGACCTCTGCTTCCCTGGCACATGCCCCGATGGTGCCCACCTGCAGGGGTGGCACATTGCCTGGTGTGATGGGCAGAGGAGCTCCATCCATTTGGTCCTGCCAGTTAAATCTGGACTTAATAGAAAGAGGCAGAAATTACAGCCCCTGCCATGAAAACTGATTGCTTCAGTGGCCAGAACCCAGCTGAGCCTCATGGCAAAGAAGCTGGCCATCCTCAGAAACTTAGCCATCCTCCCTTTACTTTACCAAAGAAGCCACAAAAGAAACCAGTGGCAGAGGTGAGATAGGAGGATGTTTTGGATGGGCTTCCCTCATTCTCCATCTTCCCCTTTTGTGACTCCATATGCCTTGCTAATTAAGTTTCCAACTACCAGTGTTGGAGCTCAAGGAAGGAAGAAGACATGAAGGGCAGAAAAGTTCACATTTGATGCATCCTCTCTGGATGGCTTAGCATCAGAGTTCTCTGGGTTTAGCAGAGACTTAAAGTCAACTCTTTCATTGGAAGCATGCATAAATTTTTCAAAGATGCCTGTCCCTAGAAGGAATGAGGTACCTGACTTTCTCTTGATTGGGAAAAAAAGCCCTTCCTTGGCCCCTAAACACCCACAGTCACCTCCGGCTTCTTTCTGCAGAAGGGCCTTCTCCATTGGGGTCCTCTTGGACAACTTCTAAGACAACCTGTCCCAGCTCACTCAGGGATATGAGCAACACTTTAGGTCACCGGAAACACCATGTATTCCCAGTTGTCCCAACACACTCCAAGTACAGGATGCCCTCAGCTCAGCAATGCCACTCTGCTTCACTTTCACAATGTTTTTTACTTTTTCCCTTTCTGATTATGTAAGCTTCTTTCTAGGACATTAAGAGTTTGCAAATGCACTCCATAATCTGCAATGTATCAAATTATTTCACATACTAACAATTCAATGTTTGTTTCGTGTACATTCTACTCGAGCACTGCATTCGTTTTTCAACACAACAAATGGCAATGAGAGAAACTCAGTCAAGCCCCTTGGACAACTGCTGTAACAGGAAAAGAAAACAGCTTGTTTTACAGACTTAAATGAATACCCATTCTATGGCTGTTTGATTATTTATATTGGTGATTTCATTTATATGAGTTTGTATGTCAACATGACTATTTCCAAGAATAGCCAGCAAAGGAGGTCAGCCAGGTGCCCCCAAAGAGGAAAGAATTCTCAGTGGACAGGTTGATGGTAAGGACAGAACAGCCTCTGGCAGAATTGTGAGGAGGGAGAAGGATGTCTGCACGCAGAATTCACTACATCATCTGCAGGGATTAGTGCAACATGAAAATGCAGAGACCCTTGTTCAAATCGTCAAGACACGACGGCAGAGCATCACACCAGCATGGGGCTCTGAGCCACTGCACAGACTGCAGGCAAAGATGCTGGCCTGTCTGCAGGAGAGGGAAGGAAACCGGCAGTTGATGAGCAATGGGATTTGAAGTGCTCTTCAGGTGCTATTCAAATGTCGCTCCATATGACAGTAGGGAGGGAGGAATGCCTTTCCGGATTTTTCAAAGAGGAAATTGAAGCTGTGCAAGGCTTGTCCAGAGCACCCAGCTGTGGAGTGGCAGATCAAGTATTCAAATTGTGTCCTGCCTGAACCCACTGTCCCCCTGGAAAAAAAAATCAAAAACAAAAAACCCAGATCCGGCTGCAGGAACTGGCCTGCTAGATGTCATTGATACAGCCACTTACGCTCCCTGAAAATTTTGCCTTTTAAGCTGAATCTCATAGTGGAATAAAATGTTTTGTTTCAAAGTGAAAGAACTGTCCCACATGGGTGAAGACACAGGAGTGAGATTTGAGAGGCTGGCCCACCACTTGATGGCTCACCGGTCATAATGACTCAGGCTGTGAAGCTTTGATCATATTGCCTCCTGACCCCCAGGCAGTTCCAAAACAAAATAGCCATGTTTTTCTGCTCATACTGGAAGCTCCCAGAACTCATGGATATACAAAAGAGGAAGGAAGGAAGGAAGGAAGGAAGGAAGGAAGGAAGGAAGGAAGGAAGGAAGGAAGGAAGGAAGGAAGGAAGGGAGGGAGGGAGGGAGGGAGGGAGGGAGGGAGGGAGGGAGGGAGGGAGGGAGGGAGGGAGGGAGGGTCCCAAACTGTTTCAAAAAAAAATCTAGCTTTAAGTTGAGTAGAAACATGAACTTACCTTTTTATAATTCTTCCTCAAATATAAACCTTCTAATTGGAAAACAATATATGGTTCAATATTGGATTGAGTGCTTTCCTTTAGTATCTTCCTAGCCTAATCTTAGATTATATTAATCACTAATTAATACCTTTTGCCTTTTATTCATGCAGACAGAATCGATATTTTAATTACAAACTGCTGAATAATATTCCTTTATCTATCCTTTAATGGCATTGCCAGTTTATTTAGATGCAAACATCTAAGGATTTTTATATCCCCTGGAGCAATTTCTCTTTTAAATACTTTCTGTGATACAGTTGCTATAAAGCAATAAGTGAGCCAAGGAGACGTAGCATGAAATTACATTCCATCTCCAGAGTTTGTGTAATTAAATAAAAATGTGTCACTTACAAGGTTATAATTTTCATCAGTGGATTTTCTGGAGGAGATTGGTGATTTATTAATTAATGCTATTGATATCTTGTTCTTAGGAATCACCAGGTTGGAGAGAAATTGGGAATTCTTTGCTAAAAGCATTGTTCATTCCTCTCGAAGATGAGAGGCAACATCAGAGCAAAACCTCAGGGCCTTTGAAGCCAAGAGAACCTAGGTTTAAATGTCAGCTGATATTCCCCACCTGGCTGACCTTGGGTACTTTACCCAATCTCTTGTAAAATGGGGTTAATAATCACTCATACGTTTTTACAGGGATTAGACAGGTTTTCACAATGCCTAGCATGTTAGTATTTTTATATTTCATTATCAGTGACACCAGAGAAAGACAACACACTTAAATGTCTCTTAAATACAGTTCCTAGCATGTTTCTTCTGAGGAAATCATAGAAATGACTATGGCCCAGGACCACAGGAGTTCCAGTGAATAGCTATACACAGGTTTTTGCAACAGCAATTTTCAGCATACGGTGTATGAATACGTTTTTTGTCTTCTTTTCAGCATAAGCCATTTTTAGTGATAGAGAGAAAAGCATCCAAGAGCAAAACCATTTAAAAACATGTCCTTATTGCTGAAAGGAGAGGAAGGATGAGAAATGAAGGCAATGAAGCCCATCCCTAACATTCTCTGCTTTCAAATTCCAAGACCTGTCAGGCTCATGGCCCTTTACTGATAGTGAAAGAGGGCATTGCCTCCTATTTTGACTTCCTTCTTTTGCTGACTTTTATGGGAAGTTCTCTAACCCCTTGGTACAAAGCTGGGTTTTTGTTTGAATCTTAAACAACTGAATGTGATCCCCCATACAGCTGCCTCTTGGCAGCAATGGCAAGTTCAGCTGGAGAGGGCTGGACGAAGCCCCAGCACAATCAGATGGCATTGTTCCCTGGCTGCATCTGGTTTTGTCCTGGGATGGTTACCACATGGCAAAGGTGAGAGCTTCTTCCTGTCAAAGAAATAGGATCCAGACAGCAGCAGATAAATGCTCAATAAACTCAAGCAGATAAAAACTCAAGCCTCACTTCTTGGTCTATGCCAGGGACTCCAGCTGCAGACATGGTTCTTATCATTGGGTGTGTGGTTCTCACCGCAGACCCCACGGTGCAGGCAGTTTGAGGCTGGATGCCCTGGGATGCCAAGAAGAACACAGGGGCCAGATGGAGGTGAGGGACCGAGTCACCTAGGAAACTGAATCAGGGCCCAAATGTGAATTCACAGTCCTCTGTCATACTTTTGCCCGTCTACTAGCACGTATGGCGGTTACACTGAACTTCCCCTGCCTCTACCATGGCCAGCTAGTTACCTTAGGCTATCAACTTTCAGTTTCCCAAACTACCACCCATCCTTTGAAATCCGTTAAGTCTGCCTCTTCCAGGAAGCCCAATATCACCACTGCAACTTACAGAGCTCCCACCCTCTGCCGACATCTAGAGCTTCTGCCTCGGGTGCCAGGTTCTGTTCAGCAGGTTCCTGTCTTTTTGTGGCTGCCCTGCCTCCGAGATCAAGTGGGATCAGGAACCACATTCTGAGATGTTTTGGGATCTGCTAGATTTCATATCGATTTTGTTTGTTTGGTTGTTTGGTTGGTTGGTTTGGGTTTTTTGGTTTGTTTTGGTTTTGGTTTTGGTTTTGGTTTTGAGACAGAGCCTCACTCTGTTGCCCAGACTGGAGTACAGTGGCGCAATCTAGGCTCACCACAACCTCTGACACCCAGGTTCAAGCGATTCTCCTGCCTCAGCCTCCTGAGTAGCTGCGACTACAGGCGCCCACCACCACGCCCAGCTAACTTTTGTATTTTTAGTAGAGACCAGGTTTCACCATGTTGGCCCTACTGATCTCTAACTCCTGACCTCACATGACTGGCCCGCCTCAGCCTCCCAAAGTGCTGGGATTACAGGCGTGAGCCACTGCACCCGGCCAGATTTCATATAGTTTCTATTAGAGGCAATGTGCAAATAAATGGTAGCTGCTATGGAAGGGACCCACCAGGCTAAGAGGGTCTGGCCCACATCGAAGAAAGGGCTCTCGCCGCTGGCTGCTTTCTTCCCTTCTGAGAGGCAGGACTAGATAATATACTGGTTACCTGCTAGGATCCAGAGTCCAGCAGGCAGCAAACTCCAACCCCACCACTAACAGGCTCTGTGAGTTTAGGCAAGTTTCAATGGAGTTTCAGGCCTGTGAGCTGACATCATTGAGGAGCAGATGGTAGAAGTCCTGTACACTCTGAGACAGGGATTCCTCAGGGCCAGACCCACTGACTCTAGGATAGTCCACTCTCGGCAGAGGGAGCAGAAATAGCACAGGGAGAATTAGATGCTGGTCATGTTGATCCCTAACAACCTGCAGCAAACCTGTTCTTGTCATACAGATCAGGGCAAAGGTTATTCCCACGCAATGGGTTTCTTCTTGAGAGGAAATTGATGGCCTAACCTAGAATCCTACTGAGGAAGCAAGACATCTGCCATTTGAAAACTGAAGAGGGATAAAACCTGTCAATGCTCCCTTTAGAATTCACCTCCTAAATCTAAAAAAAACAATAAAAATAAAAAGTAATTGTTGGCCTCAAAGCATCCCCTCAACTTTATCTTTGCCTTCCATTTCACAAACCCGGCATTGCCATTAAAATTCTCTTTCATAAAAATCGGTTTTCAGACCCTGGTGATAGATGGTGCTGTCCTTTGCAGCTGAAACCATTTGTGTTGATATCACTTCTATCAGCAACCACAAGTGAGCCCATAAAGTCAGCCATGTCCCCCGCGTCCCATTCATGCCAGACACTTGGGGACCTTCATAATCTCATCCGTCACCATCTGTTGACAGGGGTGGCCCTGTGTGTAATTCAATAAGCCAGCTAACAGCCCAGAAAGTATGTGCCGAGCACACAGTCCACTCAGATCTGCATTGGGAGTGGGGAGATGCTGAACCTCAGCCTCCCAAAGTGCTGGGATTACAAGCGTGAGTCACCTCACCTGCCTGGGGCTGAGTCTTAATTCTTCTATAGTAAGGCATAAGGGAGGTGTTCATTCATTCCCAAACACTTACGCAGGGCCTGTGGGGTCTCTGCCACCAACCACTCTAGATTCCAGGGGTAAGACAGTAAACAGATTATAACCAAAAGGGTAAGACAGTAAACAGATTATAACCAAAAGGTTACAATCTAGTTGGAGAGACAGGTGATAAGTGAGAAAACAATACATAATAAGATCATTCTAAATGGTGGTTTAGTGCGATGGAAAAAATATAGCCAGGCAATGACCGGAGGACTAGGGGAAATGTGACGGAGAATGTGGAATAAAAGTCCGTCGCTGCCCACAAGGAGTTTATACTCAGATTGACAAAAGCATTTGACTCAACCACAGTGACAGACCCAAGCAACATTATCACATAGTGTGATTGAGACCATCCGGGCTGCAATTCTTCAGGGCACAGGAGGCAGAGAAGGTGGCATCACTGAAGACACAGCTCAGAGGAGAGCACCTGGAACCAGGTGAGAAATATGAGCATCCTGGAGAGTCATCAACCCCAAGTACCTTCCGTGAGCCAGGCCTCATTGTACCCATTTTGTAGACAAGAAAACTGAGACACAGATGCCTGCAGTTTTGCTGCTGGTAAACAGCGGTGCCAGGGGTCTTTGCTCATGCTTGGCCGCATGAAAAATCTGGTGTTACTGGGCCTCAGATAATCACTGAATGTCTAAGTGTTTGAGGAGAAGCTCCCAAGTGTTATCTTTCCATGTATCAGATGGCCGGTGATGTAAGAGCAGTTCTCCCAGAAAAGCGGGGTCTCCCCATAAAGCTGCAGCTCCAGTCCCAAAAGCCCTACTGTCTTGGATCTGCTTGGCTGGCTGTCTCCCTCCTGCAGCTCCAACGATAGCTCTGCGGCAGCAGCAAGAGGCAACCTTAGGGAATAAAATAGATCAGAGTAGAGCTGGCCAAGGACTCCCGGCTCCACAGCCATCACTAAACACCTACATAAGCCTCCCTTAGCTGTCACACACCAACTGTGAATTATCAGGGGAGGTCATGGGTCAGAGGGAGCTTTGCCTAATGGGACACAGAGGGCACCTGAGCAATGTGGGGTGTGGGACTCCAGATGTTTAACGTTTGGGGCATGTTTTTTCCTCTTTTAAAATCAACTTCATTGAGTTATAATTTACATATTATAAGACACACCTGTTTAAAGCATATAGTTCTATGATTTGTTTTGTGTTGTTGTCGTTGTTTTGAGACAGAGTCTTGCTTTGTCACCCAGGTTGGAGTGCGGTGGCATGATCTTGGCTCACTGCAACCTCCGCCTCCCAGTTTCAAGCGATTCTCCTGCCTCAGCGTCCTGAGTAGCTGGGATTACAGGTGTGTGCCACCACGCCCAGCTAATTTTTGTATTTTTTGTAGAGACAGGGTTTCATTATGTTGGTCAGGCTGGTCTCGAACTCCTGACCTCAAGTGGTCCACTCACCCCAGCATCCCAAAGTGCTGGGGTTACAAATGTGAGCCACTGCGCCTGGCCAGACCAATGAGTTTTGACAAGCATACATACCTGTGTACTTAGGGGTGTGAGTGCTTCTGTCAGTCCCTCCTGCAAAATCCCCAACCCGACCAACAGGAATTTCACCACTTACCTGTTGGCCCCAGGGACACCTTAGATGGTCCTGGTGAACAGGCCATTTCAACACTACTGAGCTCACAGACACTGTCAGTACTGAGCCACCCAAGGTCCCTCCGAAACCATGCATCCGGAGGTCTACCAGCTGACAGCTAGGGCCCTCCCAATTCCTGGCTGTTTGAGAGCCAGCGCCATGTCATGGTGAAGAGCCAGACTCTGGACTCTGGAGACAGACCACAAATCCCAGCCTACCCCCTACCTCTGCCTCAGTTTTTCCTTCGTAATGGACATAATAACAGTACCTGTCTCACAGGAACATCATGAGATTCCGCGAAGTATGTAGGGTGCTTGTCAATGTGGCATTCCTAGAGTAAGCAGTGAATGTTACGTAAGTGCTGCCATCATCATGGTTCCAGGGATGGACCGAGGGGGACTCAGTTGTCACTCAGGCCCAAGGAGAGCAAAAGGTATTTATATTTGAGCAGGAAAGGATGATTGTCTTCGTATGTTGGGTCCTTATCTTTCAATTCATCTTTTTCGGAGAAGAAAACTTGGGCTGTTATTTGGCTGTCGGTGTCCGAGGCTTGCAAACTGTGTGGGTGGGTGCAGTGGGAGGTGAAGTGACAACAGAAGGAGGACCTCACCCCTCACGACCACACCTGAACTGGACCTCTGTGAACGCATTTTAGAGAGTTAGTGTCCATTGGTAATGTCTTTGTCTTGGAAGCCAGATACCAGAACTGGGTCTTCTGGGTCTTTTTTGTTTGTTTGTTTGTTTGTTTTGTTTTGAGACAGGGTCTCACTTTGTTGCCCAGGCTGGAGTGCAGTGGCATGATCTTGGCTCACTGCAGCCTCAATCTCCCAAGCTCAAGCAGTCCTCCCACCTCAGCCTCCCAAGTAGCTGGGACCACAGGCACATGCCACCACGCCTGGCTAATTTTGTTTACTTTTTATAGACACGAGGTCTCACTATGTTGCCAAGGTTGTTCTGGAACTCCCGAGCTCAAGCCTTCTTTTTACCTCAGCCTCCCAAAGTCCTGGGACCACAAGCATAAGCCATCGCACCTGCCTAGGGCCGGAGTCTTATTCCTCCATAATCACACCAAGTGGGAGTCTCTGAGGCCACATCGGCTGAGCAAGTTTGAGTGAAAAAGCCCAGAATCATCTGGACAGCAGAGACAACCCCCCAGCATGGCTTAAAGTGTACACACGACACAGGGTCAGGGTCTACCCCTCACAGCTGCACCTGTGTAGGGTAAATGCACCTGATAGCCATAACTTAAGCGTATGCTTAGAATAACCCCATGTGGCAGATGCACTTGAATGTGTGTTCCAAGCTAGGAAATCCAGGAGTGGCCGACCTGCACATTCATTCTTTACCTATGATAAACATCTGAGCGCCCAGCCTGTCCCAGGGAACATGGGCTCTACAGGGGATCGAGGCCCTGAGGTTTGGGTTAAATGAAGGTTACCAGGTGGAGGTTTTTAGGGGGAGGGTGTTAAGTGAAAATGCAATATAAAAGTGCATGCCGTTTGCAGGAGGTTGTAGTTTTCCTGCTTAGCCTGCTGCTGCTAGGCCGTAAGGATACCTTGTCCAGGCTGCCACCACTGGACTGCAGGCAAGATGGTTCTTTTGCCCAGCTGGACTCTCTCCCCTGTATGTAAGCCCCCTGTAATATGTCTCATGTGCTGACTCTAAACCTCTTCTTTGGCCTCTCGAACCTGGTGCCTTCTCTATGTGGGTTAATAGGGGTCTGGCACAACAACCTGGAAGGACCAAAGAGCAAGCTCTGAGTGGAGTAAGCAATGTCTTCCCAACAGGGAGCCCCCCCCACCATGGCCAGTAGCCACCCATCCGGATGGAGCATGCTCACAGCTCCCAGACACTCTAGCCCCCCGACAGGCCACTCCTCCCTGTTGCCATCTCAGTGCACTAGCCTGCCCCCTGCTCTGAGCTAGGGAAGGTAGCGCACTTATCCTCTGTACTTCCAGCAACAAGAGCAATGCCCGGCACATAGCAGACAAGGCAGATGTTTATGGAATACGTAAATAGGGCAAAAATAAACTAAGACATCTCTAGTCCATCATGAAAGGCCTGTACTTATGTCAGGAAAGACAATGACACAGTCTACACTATCACAGGCACAAGGCCTGGTACCCAGTAGGTATAGATAAACACTTGGTGAATTAATCCAAGAGGGAAGGCTCCTCTCTGAGATGTTCATTTCTTAAGTCTCTTCTGGGATTAAAGACTACATCTGGGGCTGGGCGCAGTGGCTCACGCCTGTAATCCCAGCACTTTGGGAGGCCGAGACGGGCGGATCACGAGGTCAGGAGATCGAGACCATCCTGGCTAACATGGTGAAACCCCGTCTCTACTAAAAAATACAAAAAATTAGCCGGGCGAGGTGGCGGGCGCCTGTAGTCCCAGCTACACGGGAGGCTGAGGCAGGAGAATGGCATGAACCCGGGAGGGGGAGCTTGCAGTGAGCTGAGATCCGGCCACTGCACTCCAGCCTGGGCAACAGAGCAAGACTCCGTCTCAAAAAAAAAAGAAATCTCCTGTCTTGACCTCAGCAGCAGATCTATGTGTTGGTCTAAGAGCAGTGTGAACATATTCATTCCTAGTTTGCAAAGTGATAGAAATAGGTGGAAAATGTGGATTAGCCAAACAATAGACTGGACTGGACAGCAGGACACAATTGGAATTGTGTACAAGGGAATTGTCCTTATTTTCTGACAGATTAGTGAAGAAATGAATATAATCAGTCTTTTATCCAACCCATAGCAAGTAATACTGGTGGAAATGATCAACACAAAATGAAACCAGCAATGGCTACCATCACACACAGTAAAATTTATACATGCAAAATTTGACCCAGAAAATAGGACTTTTTGGAATTAATGACCACAAAAGATAACTCACAATGATGGAAGCCATAATCAGTAAAATTTCTTATTCATAATAAAACTGGCCAAAAAATTAAACCTCCAGAGCAAAAATTATATGAAAAGAATTGATTTAGATAAAAAATAACTTCAGGGAAATAAAAGTGGAAACAATTGGAGACAGCTTAACTCCACTTCATAGAAAATGGACCAAGAAATTAAATTGGATATCAGAGTTTATTCTGAAAAGTGCATTTTCAATGAACATTCCTTGGTGTGGGTATAATTCTTATTCAAATATTTGTATTCAAAACACTGAGTGAAGAGGAAGAAGACTCTGGAATGGAGTTCTTGGGGGCAGATGCAAACAAAGTAGACATTTTTTACATCTGTGAACAAGCCTGGTACAATGTTCTCAGTTAATAGTTGTAGAATGATTTATTTACTTATCTAAAAAGCAAGCATCTCGGCCTCTCTGGCTTACCTAGTCAAAAGACTTCCCTTCAGAATACCCTTCCAGACACACAGTTATCTCTTCATCCCATGTTTTTCTTCTCAATCCACACAGAACACAGCAGAGACCCCTACCACCACCACCGAGACCCAACTCACCAAACTACATGTCTTCCCCCGACACCAGAGTGCCCCCCATTCAGAAAAGAAAGCAGTTTGTATCTGTCAATTAAGATTTCTGTGGATCATAAATAAAAATGTCTTGATTTTAGAACTCTAGGGGAGGAGACAGCAACTAATTTTGAGGCATTCAAGAGTCACTTTTTGTTGTTTCAAAATGCATTCCAATCTCACTCTTGTAAAAATCTGTTAAAAAAAAAAAAAAAAAAAAAGCCAGGTACAGTGGCTCACACCTGTAATCCTAGCACTTCGGGAGACTGAGGCGGGTGGATTGCCTGAGCTCAGCAGTTCAAGACCAGCCTGGGCAACATGTTGAAACCCCGTCTCTACTAAAAATACAAAAAATTAGCCAGGCGTGGAGGCATGTGCCTGTAGTCCCAGCTACTTGGGAGGCTGAGGCAGGAGAGTTGCTTGAACCCAGGAGGTGGAGATTGCAGTGAGCCAAGATCAGGCCACTGCACTCAAACCTGGGTGACAGCGCAAGACTCTGTGTCCAGAAAAAAGAAAAAAAAAAAAAAAGTGGAAAAGTGGAGTGCATCTTCATCTAGGCATCCTAGAAATCTCACAAAATGGTTAGCATCATTATTTGCTGATACATTTATCTCCTCTCTGAAAGACTGTGGGTCCCTTGAAGTGTTGGATGAGTCTCCAGCCTGGAGCCATGCGTAACACATAATAAACATCATCCTCTCCTGTGTTTCTTGAGTGAATAGATGAGATCAAGAACCCCAAACAAATTGATAGAAAAGTGAATTCCATTTACGAAATTCATTTTCATGCAAAATAGAAAATCTACAGTTCTGGATGGCTGGATGAGCAGCAGGACAAGAGTCGCAGGCCATTTAGATTCCACATATAGAACAAGAAAAGGTTCAGGTGAATCACATCCATTGTGTAAACCAGCCAGAATCCACTGGCCACTAAAAGGCTAAAAATACCAGAGAGGACGACAGTTTGTTGAACGCCCAGGTCCATGAACATGTGCTAAGTATAGGTTGTAACTGATCTGGCAGAATGGCTGCAGCTCGCTCCAGATCAGCCCATTTCACAGAAGATAGCTGACCCTCAAAAAGGCAACTTGCCCAACAAAGGTGCAAAAATAAATCTAATTCGTAATTGCCCGTTGTAGCTGTATGAAGGAACAATAGTGGAGTTTTTTAAATAACCACAGGCACACAAGCCCCATCCCACTGAAGGCTGTGACTCACGGGTCTAGAGTGAGCCCAGGGTATCTCTGATGTTTAAAAATTTCCCCCACAGGATTCCAGTCATAACACGCTCACAAAGGTGGGCATGTTAGCACCTGGGGAGCTTCAAAAAGGCCAATGCCTGGACCCTACCGGGCCCAATCCAATCAGTGTCTCCAGGCAGGAGCATGAGCACAATATCTTCACAGCCAGGACTGAGACTCCCTGGAAACTGCAGCCTGCACTCTTTCCTCTGCATCTTCCCATCTCAGATAAAGGAGCAGTACCATTTGCTCACCAGGAAGAGTCGTTCGCAGTGACTGAACCACGGCTATTTAGTAAATCTGGTGCTTAGCAGCAGATGCTGCTGTCTGTGTCTCTGAAAAGAAATCTGGCAACTTCAACCTGTGAGGCCTGGAGGGCCGGAACCACATCTTCTGTCTCTGTGCCCCCAGCACCTCGCCCAGAGCTGACAGTTAATTATTCTTAAACACCGCCATTTGCAGCCAACATTCCATCACCAGCCTAATAGGAAGGGTACCATAAGCCACATTAGCTCCCAGGAGGGCTGAAGGAACATTAAGCCCTGTGACTTCTCTAGACATCCCACCTCCAGACTGCCTCCTTAGGCATCTGGAGGTCCTGGGCCAGCGCTTCTTCTGGAAACACCAAGATACCATGCGACCGAACGTGGAGCCATGCCTGCCTGAAAGTCAAACTGACCTATCTCATGGCCTGCATCTGCCCAGCGCACTGCACAGGGACAGCTCGGTGCCAAATGTCCAGCCCACCACCTGCCAGGAGGCAACAAGAAAGTCCTGGATCCACCCACCTTTGCAGGAGAGGCTGAACATGGTGCAGATGGCTAATGGCCCAGCTGGGCTGGGAGCCTTGTGTTAAGCATCGTGTCCAGTTTTCCCAAACCTTTTGCAAAGTCAAGTTCTCTGTCTTCCAGGCCTCTTTTGGAGAAGCATGGAAAGTTTATGAATGAAGAAAGACGGAGCTGGGATGAGCTGGGTGTGCTTCCCTGGGGCCATCTCCATCATCTTGAAGATAAAAGCCACTGCATTCACAATATTAGGAGCACTTGGAGCCTGGCCATTGCCAGGTGCAGACAGGGGTGGTCAGGAGGAGCAGACAC
This sequence comes from Macaca mulatta, assembly GCF_049350105.2. NCBI lineage: Eukaryota > Metazoa > Chordata > Mammalia > Primates > Cercopithecidae > Macaca > Macaca mulatta. The sequence continues at coordinate 15,387,624 of NC_133417.1, forward strand.
CAGGGCATGACTCTGTCTGGCACAGTGCAAGATGGGATGTGCACCGCTGTCTACTAGTCACGACCCTGGGCAAATCACCTGCTCTGCATCTCTGTTTTTCCCTTCATGCGAGGGGCATGAGAACACCTACCTCTCCACAGTGCTGTAATAATTGAGGGAGGGTGGCAAAGGTGTTTAGCAGAGGCTTAATAAACAATAGCCATTATCCTCACCCTGAGATGCTCTGTGCCTAGTGTCTTCTTATTAAATGCTTGTGAAATAACGAAATGGATATATGGGTGAATTCATTAAAAACAAAATTCATAGGGAGGCAACCCTTTTAGAGAGAAGCGAGTATCTTAACCCAGTTTGTAAACAGAGGTCAAAATCCAGAATTTCAAAATAGCTCTAGCTGTCACTTACTTAGTAATGACTGTCTGTGAGGCACGGAGCTCTATAGCACTCAGTCGTCCACATGGTAGATATTATTTATTGGTTCATTGGATGAAGACACCAAAGCTAAGGGATGCTCTTAGCCTCTCCCATAGGATCCTGCCCTGGTCTTATGTGCCCAATCAAGCATGGAGCTTGGCAGGATGACAGTGCTCCCAGCACTCCCATCACCCACTCACTGTATAAGTATGCGTTCTTCAGCACAAGCCTGGTTGCTGAGTAAGGGCCTGCTACATGCCTCGCTCATGGTCAACACTCAGACACCAGCAGACCACCAATCAGTGGGGTTTCAGATAATTTGTTCAATTTTTTATAATCACAAATACTTCTTGGATTTACACCATATGCCAGGCACTATTCTCTATGATGAAGATAGAGCAGTTACAAAGCAGATCAAAGCCTGCCTTCATATGGTTTACATTGTAATAGGAGGAGACAGGTCATAAGCAGATAACACAAAAGTCTAAAACGTGCTGGGCACTGGTAAGTGCTGTTTTCAAAGAACTCGGGTTAGAGAGTTGGAGGATGGCAAAGTGGCAGAGCTGGTTTCCACACAGTGACTAAGAAGGGTCTCTCTGATAAAGCAGTTGGAGCACATTTCAACACAGTAGGGGAGCCAGGTGGTCACATATGGGGGGAAATGTCTCCAGAGAGGATAGAAAATGGGGTGCTTGGATTGTCCTGCAGAGAGCAGGGGCAAGGGAGATTGGGAAGGAGAGAGCATGGGGATGGGCTAGACTGAACTCACTGGGAGTTTTGGGCAGACCCCTCTGTCCGCTAGTTTCTTCTTTCTTTTAGACAGTGTCTTGCTTTGTTGCACAGGCTGGAATGCAGTGACGCAATCACAACTCACTGCAGCCTCAAAGTCCTGAGCTCAAGAGATCCTCTCTCCTTTGCCTCTTGAATAGCTGGGACTACTGGCATGCAGCACTATGCCTGGCTAATTTTTTTTTTTGTTTTTTTTCTGTAGAGACGGAGTGTCACTATTTTGCCTACACTGATCTTGAACTCCTGCCTTCAAGTGGTCCTTCCACCGCAGCATCTTAAAGCGCCAGAATTACAGGCATACATCACCCCACCCTGCTGTCTGCTATTTTGAGGAGAGACTGTAGGGGTGAAAGAGGAAAGCCAGTTAACAACCTATTGCCAAAAATGGTTACCAGAATTTGAATGTATTCATGTATTTAATCCTTGCAACAACAATACTAAGTGGCTACTGTTGCTACCCTTATTATATAAGTGAGGAAACTTAGCCACAGAGAGGTTAAGCAACTTGCTCAGAATTCCACAATCAGCCACCTGTGGAGGCAGGATTTAAAATGGCAAGCCTGGCTTTAGGGTCCATGCGGCTGAACATTGTATGGTATAGACCCACCCAGTATAACCCACTGGGGAGCACGAGGCAGGGAGTTGCCTTCCTGACATGAGGAAATGGTAACCTACTCTTTCAGAGCTCTTCGAGAAAGTAAACCAAAAGAAGTCTGTTCTACGTTTATTTATTTAGCTGTTCCAAATGTTTTGCAGGCCAGGAGCAGCAGCTCGCACCTGTAATCCCAAGCACTTTGGGAAGCTAAGGAAGAAGGATGACTTGATCCCAGGAGTTTGGGACCAGCCTGGACAACATAGTGAGACCATGTCTCTACAAAAAAGGATTGTTCAAAAAAAATAGCCAGGTGTGCTGGCACGTGCCTGAATTCCCAGCTACTCAGGAGGCTGAGATGGGAGGATTGCTTGAGGCCGGGAGTTTAAGGCTGCAATGAGCTATGATCGCACCACTGCACTCCAATGTGGGTGACACAGCAAGATCCTATCTCTAAAAAAAAAAAAAAAGGCTTGGCTAACCCTTCAACTAATAAATAAGTATATTAGCATTAATCAAGCTTAGGATATCTCATTTATTCATCTAACATCCCTATGATGCAGATATGCTTAGCCCATTTTACAGATAAAGAAGCTGAGGCTTAGCAAGGCCAAGTAACATGCTCAGAGTCCCACAGTGGGGATTCAAATCCCATTTCTACTCTAAAGACCATGGTCTTTCTGGGCTGCACCATCCATCTTCCCAATAGTGCTTAAAAGAAAATACACACTAGGATTGGGGAAAATTATCTTTCCATGCTAAACCACCAGACTGGAGACTTGAGCTGCAATAATAAAGGGGAATTTTTGGGGGGAATTCGTTCTGGGAGCAAGAGTATTTACTACTGCCAAAAACCTCTAGAACTGGGAAAGCCCAGAGAAACCAGGTCAACAGCTGCCACCAAACACTTCCATGTAGTGAAATCCAATGGGGTCCAATGGCAGACACCCTCGGTGCTCAGTGAGAAAGCAAAAGGGCCCCAGGAGAGCTCCAATAGGTGAGGGATGCTGCCCTTGGGAAGCACTAGTTCAAACAGTACTTCTGAAGCAATGAGCTCTGAGCGGTCAATTTCCACTCAGACTGAGAATGGGCATGTCTTTATAGACTGTGCCCAGAAAATGTTAGACCAATGTGCTGCAGCTGCCAAATACACCAACAAACTGCTGGCCATGTCAGGAAGGGCAGCCTGGAAAGCAGAGAGGAGTCATTATCCCTCCCTCCCATAAAACCGTAGTTCACTTGCACCTGGAGTAGCATATGTGGTTCTGGTCCCTGACCCACATTGGAACAGAGCAAAGCTACGGAAGAGAACCGCCCCGAGCAGGGAAATCCAAATCCGGATCTATTATAGTCAGCATGTACCGAGCCTCTAAAATGGGCCAGGAACACTCTAAGAGCTCTTTCTATCATTCAATCTCACAACAACCAGATTTAGGATGTTTGATCTCCGTCTGAGAAATGCAGATCCTGAGACTGACAGAAACGAATAATGCCCACAGAACCCCATCACTGGTGAGTGGTCTGTGCAGGATCTGAAGTCCAGCTTCCTGGATTCCAAAGTCATTCAGTTTGCCAGAGCCCAGGCTAGCACCTACATCAGCCCTTCCCCAAGCTTCCTGCTGCCCCATAGGCATCTTCCCCTGCCCTAAGGTACTTCTCACCCCTTCCCACCACAGACCCTGTAGTCCAGCAAGGGGGTGGAGGGGCTGCCTCCTTCCCAAACCGAGTGTTGGGGTTTACAGTCAAGGGTCAGACTGGATAAAGAGAACCTATAAAGCGTTGAGGAAGGGAGCTGGGGGGCATGTACAGTCCCTGTGCCCTAGGAAAGGTGGGATGGTTTGTGGGTACACACCACAGCCTCAGGGACCCAGACTCATCTACCCTGCTGAGCCAAGCTATACATAAAGCTGAACAGACATGGCTCTAGATATCTCATCTCATCTCATCTAGACACTCCAGTGACCCCACAGAAGGCACAAAATCATGGAGGGTTAGTCCCTGGGCTCACAGAATTACAGTGCAGGTCAGAAAGGAATTAACACTATGAGAGACTGAACTGAACAAGGGCCCGGGTTGCCCACCTTTGGCTCCTGACTCAGATATGCACTAACCATACAAACTCAGGCAACCTCCCTGTGCCTCACTTTCCTCATCTGAAAGGTGGGCTTAATAAAGCATCATGTGAGCTGACACTTCTGAAGCTTTTTGAAAAGTTTCTCTCGCTTGGTTAGTGCTCAACAAATACTATATATTGCCATATCTTGGTCTAGTTTTTCCATACATGGAAAGTAAAAAGACAGTTGTGATTTTTTTTAATCATCAAGTTTGAAGAAAACTATTTACAAGCTTGACCTGCCTTATCATATCAAAACTGTGTATCATATTTAACCTTTCAACTTGCGCAAACGGATCATGCTTTAATCCCATCATGCATTATATTATACAAATAGATACCTACTCGTATTGTTGCTTCCATCTCATCTGTGGAGCAGCCAAATGTAATTTACTAACAATTCCCACCTCAATGGCTGAGCAAGGGTGTAATCTCCCACATACATGCATTGTACAAAATTCCATGTTCAAGTCTTTGGCAGCATAATGGAGAAGAAAAGAAAAAGCATGTTCATCCACATTATGGATTCCATAAAAACACAAGAATAAAATAAACACATAAATAAAACAAGAATAGAAACACAAGAATAAAATGCTCAGTGGAGCATCTCACTAGTCTTGATCCCATGACTTGTTGCTAATGCCAAAGTTGCCATTCAAGAAGAAGACATAAATTTCTTTCTGGGAACATGTTACAATAGAGATCTAAGAACAGATGCTAAAGAGCTGTATCAGTGAGAACTGTCACCCAAAACAATAGTTTTAAAAAGTAATAATACTAACGGAAAACTAAGACTCACAAAGATTAAGTAATATGCTTAAAGACACACAGTACTAAGTTTCTATTTCCAGCAAGGGTGAACCAGGTAAGACTAATCTTCCCATTAAAGACCATTTAAAAAGCTAGTTAAAAGACAAAGAAAAAAAATCTTCTTGAAAGCATCAATCCACTAACAAGATAATGAAGATTATTTGTTTGAGATCCAGTAAAGGGCTGGAACCCTGAAAGCTGAGACCAGCACTCAAGGTTATTTTTGCTACGAAGTATTTTCTGGTCTAGATGAGGTAGCTAAAAGACTAAGCTGTACTTTTCAAAGTGTTGTGGAACTAGGGGAACAAAATTATAACCCAGAGTCTTTCAAAGGAGAAAATACAAGTAAACCACTTTTCAGTTTGGAATAGGAGGTATGACAAAGGGCTGTACCTTAGAACTGAGAGTGTTTTAGACATGAATCAGCCTTTTCATGGCTATCAGTCTGACTTCACATCACTGATGACCCAGAAAACCTCAACTTAGATTAAAATGCATTTAAGGCTGGGCTTGGTGGCTCACGCCTGTAATCCCAGCACTTTGGGAGGCCGAGGTGGATGGATCACGAGGTCAGCACTTTGAGACCAGCCTGACCAACATAATGAAACCCCATCTCTACTAAAAATACAAAAATTAGCCACGATTGGTGGCATGTTCCTGTAATCCCAGCTACTCAGGAGGCTGAGGCAGGAGAATCGCTTGAACCCAGGAGGTGGAGGTTGCAGTGAGCCAAGATCGTGCCACTGCTCTCCAGCCTGGGAGACAGAGCAAGACTCCATCTCAAAAAACAAATAAATAAAAAATAATAAAATCCATTTAAATTAAAATGGCTTAGAACAACCAGAGCCGCTAAGTGCATAGCAAAAACAATGTAAATCTCTAAATGTAGAGAATGTCATGCTAAGCCTGAAGTTATTTCAGCAAATAAATTTCAGTGTCATATCTGTATTATTATCAAAGATAATCAGGTAGATGTGAAGACAAAACTGTATGAGCTAGCAGAAAAATCCAACAGCAGAAACAGACCCACAGAGACTCCAGATAGTAAAATGAGTAGATATAGACTATAAAACAACTACTTACACTTTCGATGATACACAAGCCAAGTTTTAGTTTCACAAAGAGTCAGAAAGTCTAAAAGGTGACATCATAGAAGTCTACTTTTAGTAGAATTAAGTAAAATTCTAGTCCCGAAATATGCAATGATTTAAATTAAGAACTTTGTGTGTTAATTCACAGCAGGTTAGACGTAGGTAAGAAAAAGGCTATCAAAACTGAAGCACGAGGTTGCAAAAAGAAAAAAAAAAAGACGGGGGAGAAATTGAATGATTTTTTTTTTAATCAAAAAAGATTTTGAGAAAGAACAAAAGCAGAAAGGTAGAACAGGACAGGCAAATAAAAAGCACAACATAAGAGGTAGATTTGAAGGTAAATATATCAGTCATTTCAGTAAATATCAATTTTTAAAATGTTCCAAGTAAAAGACAAAGATTATCACGCTGGATTTAAAATATATGCAAACATTATATACTATTTAAAAGAGCTGCATCTAAAATATAAAGCTATAGACAGGCTGAAAGTAAAAGAATGGAAAAGGATATCTATTTATGCAAACACAAACTAAAAGTAGCCAGTACAGCTATATTAATAATATTAAAATAGAATTAAGGGCAAAAAGCATTTCTAGAAATAAAGAGAATCACTTCTTAGTAAAAAAAAAATCAATTTGCCAGTAATAATAACAATTCTAAATTTGGATGCGCCTAATAACATGGCCTCAAAATGTCAGAAGCATTTGAACAAGAGTGACTCCATCTGGAAGAGGAGCTGGGTAAAATGAGGCTGAGACCTACTGGGCTGTATTCCTAGAAGGCTGGGCATTCTAAGTCACAGGATGAGATATGAGGTCGGCACAAGATACAAGTCACAAAGACCCTACTGATAACACAGGTTGTAGTAAAGAAGCTGGCCAAAACCCACCAAACCCAAAATGGCAATGAAAGTGACCTCTGGTCATCCTCATTGCTCATTATAAGCTAATTATGATCCATTAGCATTCTAAAAGACATCCCACCAGCACCATGACAGTTCACAATGTCAGAAAGTTACCCTATATGGTCTAAAAGGGGGAGGAACCCTCACTTCTGGGGAATTGCTCACCCCTTTTTCAGAAAACTCATGAGTAATCTGCCCCTCTTTTAGCGTATAATCAAGAAATAATCATAAAAATAGCCAACTTGCAGCCCTCAGGGCTGCTCTGCTATGGAGTAGCCATTCTTTTATTCCTTTGCTTTCTTAATAAACTTGCTTTCATTTTATAGACTCGCCCTGAATTCTTTCTTGCACGAGATCCAGGAACCCTCTCTTGGGGTCTGAATTGAGACCCCTTTCCTGTAACAAAAATATATAAAGCAAATATTTACACAACAAAAAGAAGAAACAGACATATTTAAATTAAAATGGCAGTTGTTAACATACTCTCAGTAATTGATAAAATTAGCAGGCAACATTGTGTTTTAAAAAGTAACGTTACATTCAGCAAAGTCTCAGGATACGCAAAAATCACAAGCATTCTTATACACCAGTAACAGACAAACAGAGAGCCAAATCATGAATGAACTTCCATTCACAATTGCTTCAAAGAGAATAAATACATAGAAATCCAACTTACAAGGGATGTAATGGACCTCTTCAAGGAGAACTACAAACCACTGCTCAGTGAAATAAAAGAGGACACAAACAAATGGAAGAACATACCATGCTCATGGATAGGAAGAATCAATATCATGAAAATGGCCATATTGCCCAAGGTAATTTATAGATTCAATGCCATTCCCATCAAGCTACCAATGACTTTCTTCACAGAATTGGAAAAAACTGCTTTAAAGTTCATATGGAACCAAAAAAGATCCTGCATTGCCAAGACAATCCTAAGTCAAAAGAATAAAGCTGGAGGCATCACGCTACCTGACTTCAAACTATACTACAAGGCTACAGTAACCAAAACAGCATGGTACTGGTACCAAAACAGAGATATAGACCAATGGAACAGAACAGAGCCCTCAGAAATAATACCACACATCTACAGCCATCTGATCTTTGACAAACCTGACAAAAACAAGAAATGGGGAAAGGATTCACTATTTAATAAATGGTGCTGGGAAAATTGGCTAGCCATAAGTAGAAAGCTGAAACTGGATCCTTTCCTTACTCCTTATACGAAAATTAATTCAAGATGGATTAAAGACTTAAATGTTAGACCTAATACCATAAAAACCCTAGAAGAAAACCTAGCTAATACCATTCAGGACATAGGCATGGGCAAGGACTTCATGTCTAAAACACCGAAAGCAATGGCAACAAAAGCCAAAATTGACAAATGGGATCTAATTAAACTAAAGAGCTTCTGCACAGTAAAAGAAACTACCATCAGAGTGAACAGGCAACCTACAGAATGGGAGAACATTTTTGCAATCTACTCATCTGACAAAGGGCTAATATCCAGAACCTACAAAGAACTCAAACAAATTTACAAGAAAAAAACAAACCACCCCATCAAAAAGTGGGCAAAGGATATGAGCAGACATTTCTCAAAAGAAGACATGCATACAGCCAACAGATACATGGAAAAATGCTCATCATCACTGGCCATCAGAGAAATGCAAATCAAAACCACAATGAGATACCATCTCACACCAGTTAGAATGGCAATCATTAAAAAGTCAGGAAACAACAGGTGCTGGACAGGATGTGGAGAAATAGGAACACTTTTACACTGTTGGTGGGATTGTAAACTGGTTCAACCATTGTGGAAAACAGTATGGTGATTGCTCAAGGATCTAGAACTAGAAACACCATTTGACCCAGCCATCCCATTACTGGGTATATACCCAAAGGATTATAAATCATGCTGCTATAAAGACACATGCACACGTATGTTTATTACAGCACTATTCACAATAGCAAAGACTTGGAATCAACCCAAATGTCCATCAGTGACAGACTGGATTAAGAAAATGTGGCACATATACACCATGGAATACTATGCACCCATAAAAAAGGATGAGTTCGTGTCCTTTGTAGGGACATGGATGCGGCTGGAAACCATCATTCTCAGCCAACTATCGCAAGAACAGAAAACCAAACACCGCATGCTCTCATTCATAAGTGGGAATTGAACAATGAGATCACTTGGACTCGGGAAGGGGAACATCACACACCGGGGCCTATTATGGGGAGGGGGGAATAGCATTGGGAGTTATACCTGATGTAAATGATGAGTTGATGGGTGCTGACGGGTTGATGGGTGCAGCACACCAACATGGCACAAGTATACATATGTAACAAACCTGCACATTGTGCACATGTACCCTAGAACTTAAAGTATAATAAAAAAATAAAATAAAATAGAATGTAAACACCATGAAAAAAAAAAAGTAACGTTACAGAAGAATAGAACAACACAACAAACTTGACTCTGTGGAAACAAATATACAAAGCACAGCACTCAACAACTCAGGATACGTAATTTTTTTTTTTTAATTGGCCATATTGTAAGTTGGAAAGCAAGTCTTCACAAATTCCAAAAAGGCAATATGGTGGCTCTAGACACACATGCTATTTAAAATTTAATTTAATTAAAATTAAATAAAATTTAAAATTTAATTTCTATGAAAAGTGGTCACACTAGCCACATTTTCAGTGCTCGGTAACCACACATAGCTAGCGGCTACTGTCTTTATAATTCTCAGTCCTTTTTTAATTTTCTGTATAGTACTTATACCATATGAAAATTTTTATTTAACTGTCTACTGACAAATTTACTCTTTACTAACATGCTTTTGTCTGAATTCCCACCTAGGAAAATATTCTGTGATATCAGGAACCTAATTGTCGCTCATCCTGGGGCCTATTTTGTAAAAGAGAGAGAAAGAAGAGGAAAGATATTTCACTTTATGTATTGGTGATAAATACCCAAGAAATGGCTAATGTTAATGAGGGCTGCATCAATTTAGAATTCAGGAAGTTATACAAATGTCTGAGAGTACAGTTTTGAGGATATGGAATCCCACCTTCCTCAATGATCTAAAAGTCATATCTTTTAGTATAAAGTTGTACATAATAGCTTTGTACTATTTTTGCTCCCAGAATAAGGGGTGGACTTCATCCACCAAGATCTTTATCAATGAGGCCAGGCACGGTGACTCACACCTGTAATCACAGCACTTTGGGAGGCCGAAGTGGGTGGATCAGTTGAGGCCAGGAGTTTGAGACCAGCTTAGCCAACATGGTGAAACCCCGTCTCCACTAAAAACACACAAAAAAATTAGCCAGGTCTGGTGGCATGTGACTGTAATCCTAGCTACTTGGGAGACTGAGGCAGGAGAATCACTTAAACCCAGAAGGCAGAGGTTGCAGTGAGCAGAGATCGCGCCACTGCACTCCAGCCTGGGTGACAGAGTGAGACTGTGTCTTAGAAAGAAAAAAATAAATAAATACTCTTTATCAAGGAACCAGAGTCATCATTGAAAACATGCATTCCCATCAGCCTGAGAGTATCATGCTGTTCTTGGGGTGATTAGAAATGAGGCAGAATCAGAAATGCCTGTGTACCATGCTAAGCATTTTAACTTTACCTTGAAGCTACAGGGAACCACCAGAAAGTTCTAAACAAAGAGAGGCAAAATAGAGAAATATGATAGTTGAGGAAGCTGAGACACAGAGAGGTTAACCACCTTGCCCATGTCACAGTATGTAAGTGACAAAAGTAAGATTTGGATCCAGGCAGTCTGCTTCCGGAGACTGTGCACATAACCAGCACTTTAAACCGCTCATACAATGAGACAGCAACCTAAGACGCCTGTGGAAGAGCTAGCCAGGGGATCCACATTCACTGACACCATTTCTTATTCAAAGCAGTGGAGCTCATTCAAATTCATAGGTCTATGTAAACCCACGAACACCGCCTGGTGAAAACTGTTGTCTTTTTCCTCCTTTTCAGGGAGATAAGGATCATTAAGCTCTAGAGACAATGATAGTTTAATTAAAAGGCAATTGTGGTATGGGAATGTTTCATTAGGGACAGCTAAGTACCGTTGATTAGAATGTCCCGAAAGGGACGGACCTGGCGACCACTGATGGATGTTGGAATGATGTCACTGTTGGAGGCTGTAATTCTTGCACTTGAAAACATGTGCTAGATCTCCTTGTACCATGAGCTGAAGCACCTGCGGACTAAAAGCGACAGTGGATGGCCATGCAGAAGCCTCGTTTTATAGGGAAGTTGGTAACATATTTATGTGATGGAAAGAATGTGAGAGTGGGAAACAGAAGAACCCAGCCCCGGGCTCTGAGGTTGGGCCCTCCCTCGGATGGGAACAGGTGCTCTGCTAGGCAAGCACTGGGGGATAGAGCTGAAGGACAAATGGAGCAGCTCATGCCCAGTGGGGAAGAAAGCTGAACTGCTATTTCCACACCCCTTGGTGAACATCATAGAGGGTCTGACTGCACAGAGAAGGAACAATAATCATGCCAGGAAGAGCAAGGGGGTCAGGCACAGCTCTGGAGGCCAGCATGGCCCTGCCTTCCTCCAGCAGAAGCTGTGATCAACATGGCACTGCAGTGAGCATCTGTTAAGGGCAAAGCTTGTTCTATAAATGGACATTGTGATCACTATTCATTTTGTTGCTCTCGATTTCACAGAATCAAATAACTTAGCATGCAAGAGAATTGAAATTGAGGGGGCCAATTCCCTCAGTTTGCAAGTGAAAATATTAAGGTTTGGGGAGGTGGACTTTCTAACGACAGAGTCAAAACTTGGACTAGAGCCAGCTCTCTGAATCCTGAATCCTTTAGCTGTTTACTAGCTCTAGTGTTCTATACCATACTGTATTCCAGTAGAATGACTTGTGAGTCAACCCAAAATCCTGATCCACCCTGCCATCCCACACACACCACACTAAAGGGTGGTATTTACAGAGTTTACATTAATTTGTGCCAAGCAAAAATGTTACCAGATTATAGATATAGTATAATCTCCAGTGTTCTCTCTCTCTCTCTCTCTCTCTCTCTCTCTGTGTGTGTGTGTGCGTGTGTGTGTGTATGTGTGTGTGTGTGTGTGTAACCAACATCTGACTTTGAAGGAAGGCAGGCAATTGGATAAACAGAAAGGAGACACTCGGGGCTGATAGAGACATGTGAACCAATGTACCAATGCAGAAAGGCTCCTGGCTCACAAGGGCAGTGGTGAGAATGACTGGACAGTGTAGATACTCTGTGAAGCGAAACAGGTGCCTGATGGGAAGACAGGGTTAGGACACAGCCAGACATGAGTTTAAATCTCAGCCAGCTAAGCCACCTAGGAAAGTTATTCACTTCTAAGCCTCATTTACTCATTCATTTCTTTAGTAAATATTTATTAAGCAACTCCTGAGTACGAGTAAGCACTGGAGTACTAGAGTCGATGAAATGTGCCTCAGTTTCCCTGCTAGTCAAAATGAGGACAACACCACCTTCCTTGCAGGGTCACTGTGAGGATTTAGGTAGAATGCCTAGCCTATGGTCTAGCACATGTACTTGATAAATGGCACCATTTCCTGCAAGTTGGACACATCATCTGGGGCCCGATACAATCATTTGTAGCATCAGGAATTAGGGTGGATTCCTACAACTCAGAAAATGTTCAGTAAAAGATGAAAATGAAGTGAGTCTCTTCCTACCACCACTCCTTCTCGACATCATCATTTACACAGGTCACAAAGCTACAGCAAAAGATCTTCAAATGATTGTGTGATCTTCTCCACATGATGGGAGCTGGGGGAACAGAGGCAAAAATGCAAAACTGCCCCTTATCAAAGCCATTTCCCATCCCAAACCACCCAGCGCTATCGGTGAGAGCAAAGTCTCCATGTCATGCAGCCATTAGCCTTTTCTACATGGGCAGCCTTTAATTAGTCATAACCAAATGGAAAAGAGGTAGAATTTTTTTAGAAAAAAAAAAAAAGACAGAAAAATTGTCAGTAGGAAATGTCTGGCTATGAGCCCCACAGTGGGCATCAGTGCCTGGGCATCGGTGCCTTGGCACTAAAGCCCAGATTAAAAAGGATGCCTGCCTTTTGTTTCAAAAATGGGATGCAATGAGTGTCCTACACCAAAAAGAAAAGGTCACCAAGGGAGGGATGATGCTTCTCGACATTCTCCAGCACCTAGGCGTTAAAGTGACTCATCTGAAATTTAAAAACCAGTCAATTGGAATGTCAAAGGGTTGGCTTATAAATGAATAAAGGAAAGAAAGATATCCCCAGGAAAAAAGAAACAGTCAAATAGAGCCATAGAGTTCCACAACTGGAAGGGACTTCCGCAATCAATAGCCCTCAGATAGGGGAGACAACTGAGCCAGACCAGAGAAGTGAAGAAACTTGCCCAAAGAAACCCAGCTGAGAGGACAGCATCTTAGTCCGTTCTCCCTAGAGAATGGAGCTTGAGACAAAGCCCTGGGGGCAGGAGGCGATGCATGCGGTGATCCCAGGAAGCAGGGGCTAGGGAGAGTGAGGCAGGAATGAAAAGCCAGCAGTAGGGGCCATCACCAAGGTTACTGCTATGGGCAACCAAAGCTCATATTCCACAAGGCCCCCTGAGCCGTGCACAGAATGACCCCCATGGTTATCTGCCAAAGGAGGAGAAACGGGAGCATTTGTCCACGAAGTCTGGTCCCCCATAGTAAAGGATTGTCCTGGGAGGTTTTAACTGCCCTGTACTTCTGCACACATTAGCTGTGCATGCTCTTACTACTCCACTATTGAAAAAGCCCTAGAGCAGAAAGTCAAATCAAGGGATGCATGCTTGAGGCCAGACACCACCAGCGCAAAGAGAACCAAAGCCAGCATTGCACTATCCATCTGACAATGGCTGAACTCAGACGGGAGATAAAAGGATGCAATTTGGGCACCAGAGGAGTCCACCATAAACCACAGATTTGGAGCTGGATCCCCTAATGCTAATACTTATTCCATGGTCTCAGGATATAATAATAACCCCATTTCTGAAAGACTTAAGGAGCCCATGCTTCTCTCATCACCATCTAATCAGAGGCTCAAGGTTCTAATCAGAGACTCATTTACCTATTGCCTTGAAGGCCAAAAATATAAAATTTTTCCACGGAAAATTCCAGCTTTACCTTGGGGTCACAAGGTAATCTCGAATATTAATGTTAACGGGAAGCTGAGCTTCTTGACGGCATGGACAATATCATATCCTAATGGTATGTCGAGATAGAAATCTTTCACATCTAAAGCACTCATAAGCCAGCTTTGATGTCGATAAGTAATAAAAGTCTGAAAGAAAATGGGTCAATTTGAAGGGAACATTTAAGCAGCAGATCTCAAAAGCCCAGAATCAAGGCTGTCCTCTCCTTGCTAGGCTGTTCCCAAAGTCCTTAAAGAAAACCCAGTGGACAAATTAACTGTAGGACCAAGGAAGTATCTGGGAATGTCAAAAATGTGACAGGCGGTGCCAAAAATCTGTCACATCCATTGGCAGTGGAGCATATTAACAACCAGGCGAACCCGGCCGTTCAACTTCATTGTTCCAGACAGGCTGCTTGGTGCCATGCCACGCTTCCCAGACTGAGCGGGGCAAGTTCTGAAGGATGCAGCTGTGTGCTAGAGGTACCGAGAAACGCCCCATACACATGCGTGTACGCCAGAAGCATCTATCATGCTTAAAAATATCAGGGATTTTTCTATTTGAAATCTATTTTATAGAGTCAAATGCCAAATTTATATTAATTTTTTTTTTTTTTCGCTCTGTCGCCCAGGCTGGAGTGCAGTGGCCTGATCTCAGCTCCCTGCAAGCTCCGCCTCCTGGGTTCATGCCATTCTCCTGCCTCAGCCTCCCGAGTAGCTAGGACTACAGGCGCCCGCCACCTCGCCTGGCTAATTTTTTGTATTTTTTTAGTAGAGACAGCATTTCACTGTGTTAACCAGGATGGTCTCGGTCTCCTGACCTCGTGATCCGCCCATCTCGGCCTCCCAAAGTGCTGGGATTACAGGCTTGAGCCACCGCGCCTGGCCTATATTAAGTTTTAAGATAAAATTTACAGCTATGAAGAATTTTCATACTGTGATGGGCAATTTGGGCAGTAGCCCTCAGGCCCCCTAGGGGTATGAATTCACTCTCCACTGCCTGTAGAGTAATTTTAATGGAAAGGTTTAGAACGCTCTGATGAGGGAAAAAGCTCTTTGCAGTCACACAGATCTGGGTTTTAGAAATTCGTCTGAGCAGAGTGTGATGGTTAATACTGAGTGTCAACTTGACTGGACTGAAGGACACAAAGTATTGATCTCGGGTGTGTCTGTGAGAGCGTTGCCAAAAGAGATTAACATTTGAGTCAGTGGGTGGCGGAAGTCAGACCCATCCTTAATCTGATGGGCTCGATCTAATCAGCTGCCAGCTAATATAAAGCAGGCAGAAAAACGTGAAAAGGACAAGATGGGCCCGGCTCCCAGCCTACATCTTCCTCCCGTGCTGGATGCTTCCTGCCCTCGATCAAACTCCAAGTTCTTCAGTTTTGGGACTCAGACTGGCTCTCTGTTCCTCAGTTTGCAGATAGCCTATTGTGGGACCTTGTGATCCTGTAAGTTAATATTTAATAAACTCCTATATATGTGTATACACATATATCTATCCATATATAATCCATACATATATCTCCATATATATACATATCTCCATATATACAATCTCCATCTATATACACATATATATATCATATATATGTTAGGATATGATATATCATATATATCATATCCTAATGGTATGTTGAGATAGAAATCTTTCACATCTAAAGCACTCATAAGCCAGCTTTGATGTCAATAAGTAATAAAAGTCTGAAAGAAAATGGGTCAATTTTAAAGGAACATATATATATTGAGAGAGATATATATACACAGAACTGTAGGATATATATACACACAGAACTATAGGAGATATATATGTCATATATATCTTGTTATAGGATATATATACAAAGGGCATATATATATCCTATAGTTCTGTATATATATCTATCTCCATATATATCTCCATATATATGTTCATTTATATGTATTTATATGTTCATTCATATATATAGCCTGTTATATACCCTGTTATAGGATATATACAGAGGATATATATATATAGGACATATGTGTATATATATCCTATAATATATATGTCATATATATATCCTATAATATAATCCTAATGATATGTTGAGATAGAAATCTTTCACATCTAAAGCACTCATAAGCCAGCTTTGATATCAATAAGTAATAAAAGTCTGAAAGAAATAATAGGATATATATATCCTATTAGTTCTATATATATACACATAATATATATAGATATATATAATATAGTTCTATATATATAATAGAATATATATATCCTATTAGTTATATATATATACACACACACACACATATATTAGTTCTGTATATATATGTGTGTGTATATATATAACCTACTAGTTCTGTCCCTCTAAAAGAACTCTAATACACAGAGTCACTTGGGATGAGTTATTTAACTTGTCTGAGCCTCAGTTTCTCATCCGTTAAAGGTGGATAAGAATGCCTACTTCCTGGAGCTGAGGGGAGAATTAAATCAACAGTATCCAATCTTTTGGCTTCCCTGGGCCACGCTGGAAAAAGAATTGTCTTGGGCCACACATAAAATACACTAACACTAACAATAGCCGATGAGCTAAAAAAAAAAAAAATTGCAAAAAAATCTCATAATGTTTTAAGAAAGTTTACGAATTTGTGTTGGGCCACATTCAAAGCCATCCTAGGCCGAATGCAGCCCATGGGCCACAGGTTGGACAACTTTGAATTAAGTGGTATAGTATAATAAAATGTGTAGTGTAGAGTTGAAACTTGATAAACACTTATTTCCTTCACCATTTTTATAAGATAGAAGCAAACAGAATTCAAATAGATTTAAGAAGGGTTTACAAGAGCTGTGAGCTATGGGCCTGTGGTAGCTGATGTCATTAATGGATCCAGTTCTTCCCCCACCTGCCATATACAGCCCCACCCTCTGCTGGGTGCCTTTGCAGGGCCCTCCTTCTCTGACTAGGGACTTGGCCATATGACTGGCTTGAGCCAACGTGAGGTAGAGGCTTTAAATGTACGTGCACTCTGAACTTGGTCTGGTGTGCCCTGTGCCATCACCTTGTGTCTGTGAGGGTGTTTAAAGGAACATTTAAGCAACAGACCTCAAAAGCCCAGAATGAATGCTATCCTCCCCTTGCTAGGCTGTTCCCAAAGTCCTTAAAGGAAACCCAGTGGACAAATTAACTGTAGGACCAGTGAAGGACATGGCCTGGCCAGCCTGCTGGAAGAGAAGACACAGGGGAGAAGAGCTTAGTCATTTCAGTCATCCCAGCATAGGTGAAATAACAGCCAGCCAAAGCCTAGAAATATGGGAAACCCAAGTTGGGATCTCCTGTCCAGCCTGCAGCTGAGCCCCATCACAAGAGCACACCCAATCCATGAGTGAAATGCTGTTTAGAGTCAAACACCGGTGATGTGCTCAGGTTGGTTGCTCCATGTGCATATTGTAATAGTTAAGTGACCAGGTGTCATGGGCTGAATCATATCCCTCCAAAATTCGTATGTTAAAGCTGTAACCACCAGTACCTCACAATGAAACTGCACTTGGAGATAGGAACTTTAGAGAGATAACTAGATAAAATGAGGCTGTTAGGATGGACCCTGATCCAATCTGACCAGTGTCCTGATAAGAAAAGGGCATTTGGACACCTGTAGAGACACCAGGGGCACGCGTACATGGAGAAAAGGCCATGCAGGCACAGCAACAAGGTGGCATTTGCAAGCCGAGGAGGGAGGCCTTGAATAGGTCTTTCCATGATGGCCCTTAGAGAAAACCAATGCTGCTGACCCCCTGATCGTGGGCCTCCAGCTTCCTGAACAGTGAGGAAATACATTTTTTTGTTTAAGCCACCCATTCTGTGGTACTTTGTTATGGCAGCTGCAGCAAACTAATACCCACTGGGTTTCTGAGGCTTTGACGAGATGTGGTATTCTGCTGGGCGCTTTACATATGTGCTTCACCGAGTCCTCATCACAACTCTAGGCAATTGGCCCCATAATCCCCAGAGCATGGGGAGACAGCTGAATCTCAGAGATTAGACAACAGCAGAGGGCCACATGGCCAGAAGTGGCCAGATCTGTGCTCTCAAGGGTCTGTTGTTTTGGAGAACATCTCCAAAGCTGATGTTCTCTCCAGTGTGCATACTGAGAAACCGAGGCAGGAGAGGAAGTTCCACCAGCATTTCCACCCTTGTCCCTTGTCCAAATGAAAGTCTCATAATGTATTTAACAAACACAATTTTCACACCAAGAGTAAACACACATCAAAGTTCTATTTAACCGATTAATCAAGGATCCAGCAGAAAGGCACGTCTGGTTCCAAATAGAATATGTAAAAGTGATCTTTCACACTCAGTGGAAAAGAAAGAAATGTTGAGACAAGACTGCTAAGTTAGACAAAAAAAAAAAAAAAAGATTAATTCCTTACAGGATAATAAAACCATAACTTTCAGGGTTCTTTTTTCAAACTGACAGCAAAATTGTCACATCTTACCAGTGTTACAGAACTGAGTAATGTCTGAGCCCTAATCATTGTGCAAACAAAGTTTCATCCCTAGAGAAGATAATCCTTAAGCTGACTTGTTAAAAAATGTTCCAGCACGGTGGTTCTCATACCTTTTGGTCTCAGTATCTCTTTATCCTTTTAAATAACTTTTTAAATGAATTAAAGCCCCAAAGAGCTTTGCTGATGTGAGTCACATCTATCAATATTTGCTATAGTAAAAATTAAAACTTAAAAACATTTTGAATTGTCTTTTATTCATTTTAAAATAAGAATAATAAACCTACTATAATGTACCTTAAACAAAATGCTTTTATGAAAGCTAACTACATTTTCCAAAACAAAAGAAAAAAGTTTCAGGGAGAAGAGTAAGAACGTTCTACATCTTTGTAAATCTCTTAAATGTCTAGTTTAATAGCAGACAGCTGGATTCTGGTAGCTGCTCCAGCGTTCACTCTGTTACAATATGTAACAGATTGAAGTTGGTTGACGTCTGTGAAGGAAATCCAGCCTCTCACACACATGTTATTGAAACAGGGAGGAGGGATATTTTAATAGCCTTTTTGGAAAATTGGGGATTGTTTTATTTGATACTTCTCTAAAGTACCACTGGACAAGTGGGAGTTTCTACAGGTGACTTGCAACATGCAACTTAAAACCGTATCAGTGAACTTTTGTACTCTGTTAGAATAAAATCTGCGGGTCTATCTTACACTTCAAATGGATCTCTTACCCATGTGTGATTGTCTCACAATGGGTACTTAGAAAATATCAGTCCACTGAATTGTGCAGATTGTTGTGCAAATGAATGTTGACATACGTCATTATACGATTTCCAAAAAGTAATGAATTTTAATGATATTCATGAATATCGCTACTGGTTTTGTTAATGAAACTAGTTTTTTGGGGTTTTTTTGTTTGTTTGTTTGTTTTTCACTGACAGATGGTGGTGGGGAAGTATATAACGACTAATAGCAAAGTTTCCTGCCCTACCTTGATTTGTGCTAAGGCACAGGCAGTTTTACCCACTGTTGGTTTTGTACCAGTGTGCAAATGTCAACATAGTGAAAAGGGCAAGTAACATCTTCCTGTTATGAGGAAAACAGTGTTGACCTTACCGAGGTCCTGAAAGGGTATTGGGATTCCCTAGTGTTTCAGCCCACGCTTGGAGAAGCACCGCACTGGCCTGCCACTGAAAATATATTCAGGAACTTTTTGCCTTATTTGCAAGTGTTAGATAATTTTCCTTAACACCTCCGACTTTCACACAAATAAACAGAGATCATTCATCCAAATTAGGAGCAGGAAAGCTAGTGCAGGAAGCCCAGTGGGGTTGGTGGGGGAAAGGAGGGGGCAAGGGGCAGGTTTCATGCCTGTCACTTCCTGAGGTACGAAATGTGTGAGCAAGACCACCCTGAAGGAGAAACGTCTTCTCCAGATTTGGCTCTGCAGGGAAGAGTGCATGATCAAAGCAGGAAATAAGACAGGGAAATCTTCCTGAAAGCAGCCAGGACGACCCAAAGGCCAGTGGGTGGGCTTAGGAGTTTCACAATGCAGTCAAATGCCAGTTAACCATTAATCAGCAAAGTTAATTAGCAGATAATCACCATCCCTTAGGGTTTATAAGACTCTGCAACTCTCACAGATAAATTAATTTCCAAAGAGAACAAACAACCCACCTCTTTAGAAACCCCTGTGAATACAGGCTTTTGTCTCAAGCCTGCGAACAGTACGCTGATGGCTTCTGCTTCCGGATGTCTCAGCCCCTCAGCCCAGGGTACCCCGTTTCCTAGCTGGAGCACATGGAATAGGATAGGATGGGATGAAGCTGGTGGCGTGGACCAGACACCCATCCATTTGGCCAGCATCTCCTGTACCCTACAGCCCTGTGCTAAGAGATAGGGCCAGCACATTGGGCAGCAACTAGATGAAATCTGCTCACCGTCCAGGAGGCGGGAGGCTTTAAAGTACAGACCACAAGATTGAATGTATAATTACAAGTCGATTGAGCACCTTGGAGGAAGGGATATGGCACCATGAGAATATATTTTTAAAATGAAACTATCCTGGGCTGGGGTCTGAAATGCTTCTGGGAAGCAGTGTCTTCTGCTCTGTGAGCTGGAGACTGGGTAGGAGCTCATGGTCACAGGCAGGTGGTCAACCAAGGGACACCCGGGAAGAGGCCCTGTGTCAAGGCAGAGCATGGTGGTACAGTGACTGTTAATAAGCATGGAGAATGAGAAGCACAAGGTCTGAGGGCAGGTGGGGGCCAGACCAGGCCTTGCAGATCAGGAAAACGCTGTGGGTCATTACACTGAGAGTGAGGGGTTGCCAAGGGGGATGGTAAGCAAGGTCTGTGCCATAATGTGATTTGCATTAAAAAGAGTATTGAAGATCCAGAGTGGAGGACAGTGGGAGAGGTGCCAGGGTGGGGGTAGTGACTAAGGTAGGAGGCCTTACAGGTATCAGGGAGAGAGGTTGGCAGCTTGGACTAGGGTGGTGATGGCAGGATGGGAGACAATGATGCATTCCAGAAATATCGACCAGATGTGGAGATGGAAAGGATTTAAAGGTGGAAGGAAAGGGAGGTAGAATGGATAGCATCTAGATTGTTGATTTGCATAATTAGATGGATATTAGTGAACGCTGGAGGAGGCCAGGTTGTGAAGGAAGCTCTGAAGTTCAGCCTTGGCTGGGTTGAGTTTGAGGTATGACGGACAGTCAGCGTAAGCAGTCTGACATGTGAGGTTGAAGCTCAGGGGCAAAGTATAGACTGCATATACACTTAGTAATTTAAGACACAGATGTGGACGACATTTGCCAGGAACGAGAGAAAAAAAAGAAGAGAAGAGGAAGGGGGAGTAAGAGAAGAGAACAAGAGAGAAAGGAAACCAGAGGAGGAGAAAGGAAAAGGAAGAAAAGAGAGGAGGGAGGGGACAGAGGGCAGAAGAGGGAAAAGGATGAGAAGGGGAGCTCCTGCATTTGCTCATCTCATATAGAAGAATGATTCTGCAAAGAGACAAAGAGGGCCTGCATGGAGACTAAGAAAGGAGACCTGAACAGTGTGACATCTGAGGAGGCAAGGGAAGGGAGGATGTCAAGACAGGAGAGTGCTAAGATGTGTCAAATACTACAAGAAAACACCAGTTGACTGCGGAAGCCATGTGGGATGCCTTCCTTCACCACTCCAGAGGCCCCTCAACCCTCTGCCCTTGCCCTGCTCCCTGCCCCAGGTGTCTGTCTCCACTAAACCACAATCCTCAGGAGGCAAAGAGCGTGTCCCTTGGAGACAGGGGAGCCCCCAGCACACAACACGATGCTATCAACAACCAGGCTGTGAGCTACAGTCTGATAAATGAATGCATGGAATAGAATGTTCTAGCAGCAGAAAAGACAGGGAGTGAACAAGTGCCTAAAGAAAGAATCCTTCAGGGCAAATCGTTAGCTGAACCTCAGAGGATCTTGAAAGGCTCTTCAGTCCCAAGGCTGTCCTATGCCATGTGGTTGAGGGGGAATGAGGAAAACCCCTCATAAGAAACATGAGATGTTTCTTGGTAGCTCATGAGATCTCGTGCTTCAAAGGCAAAACCTCAGCTACTCTGAATGGCACATTCCTGTGATGATGATGTTGAATCACACAGTTTAACTACTCAACACATGATCCTGCTTTCAAGGAGTTTTCGATCAAGTTGAGAAAGAAAGATTATAAGGTATCGAACAGGAAGATAATAATAGGCAATGGAACAGCAAGTCTGAATTCCTAAACGTAAAATAAGTATAAGGTTGCCAATGGCTGGGTATTTAGCAATGTCACCGAGGAGGGGACATAAAAAAAAGACTGTGATTCACCTCCCTCGGTGTAAAAAAGACAAAACTTTCAGTAGAAAGGGAATAGAAATGAACAATACATTTCCAAAAGAAGAAACACAAATCCACGAGGACATATGAAATATAATCAACTAGTAGTTACCAAAGAAAGGCAAATTGAAGCAATGACAGCATGTTTCAACTTAAAAGTAAAAAGGCATTTAATTTAAAGCAAAGACTTGGAACCGACCCAAATGCTCATCAATGATAGACTGAATGAAGAAAATGTGACACATATACACAATGGAATACTATGCAGGCATAAAAAAGAATGAGTTCATGTCCTTTGCAGGGACATGGATGAAGCTGAAAACCATCATTCTCAGTAAACTAATACAGGAACAGAAAACCAAATACCACATGTTCTCACTCATAAGTGGGAGTTGAACAGTGAGAACACATGGACACAGGGAGGGAAACATCACACACCGGGGCCTGTCAGGGGTGAGGGAAAGGGGAGGGAGAGCATTAGGGCAAATACCTAATGCATGTGGGGCTTAAAACCTAGATGATGGGTTGACAGGTGCAGCAAACCACCATGGCACATGTATACCTATGTAACAAGCCGGCTCACTCTGCACACGTATCCCAGAACTTAAAGTAAAATTTTAAAAAAATTTTAAAATAGAAACAAATTTTTTAAATGTATTTAATTTAAAATAGCAATATCTGGTGTTGCCAAGGGTGCAAGGAAATGGGCACTGGTGTACACTGCTGAGCGTGTACACATCCGCACAACCTCTCCACAGGGCAGCTTGACACCACACATCCGGAGTTAGATGTGAACTGCAATTCGCCCTCTGGAAATTCATCCTAAAAAGATAATTAAGGATGGGTACAGAAATTTAATCATAAGGATGCCCACTGCAGTGCAATTTTTTATTACAAATAAAAGCTGGAAATAATCCACATTGCCAAACAGAGGAGGGTTAGTTCAATAAACTCTGTGCACAACGGATGTATGCAAACACTAAAAACACCTTATAGAAATATTTACCAATATGAGAAGAAGTTGTACAATTCCTGTGGGTCAAAACTTCCAGGCATCATTTTGCCCCCAGAGAAACGTTTGCTGATGTGTGAGTGTTCGCGACACTGTTTCCAACAGCTAAAACACTACGAACAATGGAGCGGACCCTCTCCAATAGAATGGATAAACAAAAGCTGGCATAGTTATTCCATTGAAAACAACATAGCAATATAGTATAAATATTGATTTGCTACAATATAGCAAATCAATACAGCCACACTCACCAACACCTGTGTGGATCAAAGCACAATGTTGAATGAAAGAAGCCCACATGAAGCTGGAAAAGTAATCAACACAAGGACGAATCAGGCATAACTCACTACTATATTGTTAAGGGATATATGCAGATGTGATAAAATTGTAAGGAAAAACAAGAGAGTGATTAACACAAAATTTAGGATACTGCTTCGCACTGGAGACGGGGCAGAGGCAAGCAGGAGGGACAGACAGGGTTCTTTTAAAGAGTCAGTACTGTCCTATTTTCTATTTCTTACATGGATGTTTATTCTATTAATACTGCTACTCTTCAAACTGCAAATATCTATCACATATGCTATTTTCCATAACTGATGTAGGTCACAATTTAAAAAGGAAGAAAATATAAACTAAATAATTCAATGGTGCTCTGAGGATAAAGCAAGTTCTAATTTGTGGGAAAAGGATTAAATATTTGTTTTCTGAAGACAGTTGTTTTGCATTTTGTTTTCTATTAAAATTTATTTAGTTTAAAAAAAACTCAACAGCATCCAGTACAGGGTTAGACATAGAATTATGCTTTATTTTGTTGTTTTTTTTTCCAATAAGAAGAAAGTCTTTTAAAATAAAGAGTGAAAATGATGGGGAAAAAACAAAAATGTGGAAAGGATAAATCTCTACATTACAAGCTAGAAAACTATACAATATGAACCAAATGAGAAATCAAAACAAAAGGCGACCATCATTATTTTTTGTATCTCAGCTTATGTTGCTCTTGAACTCTTATTGATTGCAAGATACCTGTAAATGCTCAATCTTGTCAGTCGGAGGCAGTTGGGTAATTAGTCTTCCTGAATGTCTCCTCGAGAACATCGTGCTTCTTCCTACTTCCCAGCGGCAGGTGGACACTGGGAAAGGTTAAGGTCCTGGTGCTCTGAGCGAGCGGCTGGCTCCCTGCTGGACCCATTGCAAAGGTAGGTGTCTGTGGCTGGGGGGACTCGTGGCCTGCAAAGCTGTGGTTCTTCCCCACCGATTCCACTGTCTTGCTGGGGCTGCCATTCTTTGGAGAGCCCAAGGCTGCCATCACACCCATCGGATGTCCAGCTTCAGGGAAGAGCTTGAGACCCTGGGAACCTGAGAATCACATCTCATACCCACCCCCAAGCATTTTCTCTTTGCTTTTGCGTGTCACATTGACGCAGGGCAGGCGAATCCAAAATCGAGGCTTCGCCTGGGAGGGTTGTTACCTTTGTCCAGGAAAGAATTTAAGGATGAGCCAGTGGTGTTAGCAACTTTTCTTGAAGCAGCAGCAGAGGCGGTGCGCCTTGTGGAGCACGGCTACCCCAGAGGCAGTGTGCCCAGAGCGGCAGCTCAGAAGCAGTTTTGTACTCACACTTATATTTACTTTGAAAATTAAGGAACAGATTATGCAAAAAAAATTCTTGAAAAAGAGTGGTAGCTTCTAGGTAGTTGGGTCATTGCCATGGACAAAGATGGTACCTCTCGAGTGTTGCCATGGCAATGGTAAACCGACATGGCACTCTGGTGGGCGTACCTTATAGAAAGTTGTTTTTGCCCCATCCCCATTTTAGCTAGTCCTCAGTTTGGTCCGGTGTCCAAGCTCTGCCTTCTACCTCAATATGAGAAGCAGCAGCCCCCTAGATTTTTCTGAGAGGTGAGCAGTCTTTCCAGGCCATGTCTGAAGATGTGTGGTCAAACCTTCTGCTCCAGGACTCACCTGAACCCTTCTGGAAGCCTCTGTTTATCTGCCTCCTCCCCAGCAAAGGATAGGGGAGGTCAAGGATGCTTAAATCTACATTCTTGCCTCCACTCCCTCCACCTGGGTCGCTCAAATAGAAATATTCTTCACTGCATCTCCTGTCTCTACAGCCAACAGCTCAGCCTTGGATTCTTTGTTTGTGCATTAGTTGTGATCAGGTTGGGCTGCAATTGAGAAAAAAGCAAATAAGATGTTTTTCATGTACATACAGGCTAGCCTACCCATTGTCTGTTGCTGCACAGCAAATCACCACACATGCAGCCGCTTTAAAAGACACGAAGTTATTAGCTTACAGCATCCATGGACCAGTAGCCCTGGCACAGTGTGGCGCAGCCGCGTTCTGTGCTCAGGGACTCTCAAAGCAGAAATCCACTTTGTCTTTCAAAGTGTTGGCTGGGCTGGGCTGTCTGCAGACTCTGGGGAAGAATCCACTTCCAAGTGCATCTAGGTTGTTAGCAGAATTCAGTTCAATGCAGTTGCGGAACTGAGATCCCTATCTCCTTGACACGCAGACCCCCTTATCTTCAAGCTAATAATTGCGTGGCCAATCCTTCTCATGCTTCAAATCTCTGCCTTCCCCTTCTGCGACAGGCTGGAGAAAGATCTTCCCTTTCAAGGGCTCATACAATTTAGACTAGGTCCACCTGGTGATTCCAGGACAATCTTCCTATTTTAAGGTCAACTAATTCGTACCTTAATTACATTTGGCCATATATCCATGAATAACGCCAAGAGCAAAAGTCATGAGGCCCAAGCTGTGCCTTCCACGGCTGATAAGGCAACTCTCCCTTAAGTCCTCAGGACCCAGGCTCCCTTCTACTCACCACTCCATCACCCCTGGAAGGGACCCCTGCCCCCACAGCCCAGGATTCAACATCTGTACGCCAAGGCAGATGGGTATAGGGTTCATTCTGACTAGGTTTTAAGGAAAGTTCTCAGCAGCTGCTGCACAACGTTTCTGCCTTCATCCCATTGGTTCTACTTTGTGACACCCTCGCCTGGTTGTAAGGAAAGCTGCGCAAGGTAGCTCCATTCTGGGTGTCAACGTGGCTGGGTACAAATTCTATCAATAAGAAAAAGATGGAAAATGGATAGTTGGGGACAATACGTAAAAAGAAAATCTGGGGAAAGCCCATAAAACCCCTTTTTCTCTCTTGTGCGCTTGGCCTTCAAGTCTTTAAAACCTTTCGTTTGAAACTTAAGCTAAAACTGGCATTTTTGTTGCAGGCAATGGTCCTTTCCCCCTTCCCCAGGCAATCAGTCTCAGCCTCCAGGCCTGAATTTACTGGCAGAAAAGCTGAGGGAGAGGATGTGAATTTAGGGAGAAGATCATTATGGTACCACATTTGAATGCAGAGATACAGGAGCGGCTGTTGTCACCTAATGTGCACCTCTCACCGTTGTCTAGAAGTGTTTGACTCTAAGCTTCCTCTATGCTCCTACAAGGGGAAAGAAGGAATGGTGCAAGGCCATCTCCGTGGCAGTATTCGGTCCCAAACCCTGTAAATATAATTCCATTTACGAAGCCTAAAACAAGTAGATGTTCATTTTCTTTCACAAGAAAGGAAAAATGACATTCCATAATGTCATGCCGTTATAACCCACCTAACACAAAAAAATATATATAACATGCCATTATAACCCACCTAACACAGAAATGGAGCCAATGATGTGTAGGAGCAATTTTCCACTTTTGGCCATGCTTAAGGAATACAGTGGATGGGCCCGTCACAAGCGGCCAGTGCTATCAGTCGCAGCTCTGCATAACCTAAAGGTTCACAGAGGTGGTTCCCTGCCAGTCAGGAAGGGAGGATTTACCTGGGCAGGAGTTCTCCTGGCTAAAGGCACTCTAACTGGAGCACTCCTGGGACACGTGAAGACGTCGTAATGCAGACTAGTACTTCAAGCAGTTTATTTTTTCCTGATTCCTGCTTCTTAGAAAAAGTAATAAATTAGTAATTTCTGAACCTAGAGTAATCTAGAAGGAAAAAAACAGAAACATTTGATTCTGATCAATCTGAATGTGCAAAGGGACTCAGCCACTTCCCAACTATGAGAGCTTCTTAGCAAAACAACTTAAATTAGGAGTCTTCATTCTGGGATTAGGACGTCAACCTATATCTTCTGTTCTTAGAGTCCTACTTCAAGGCTCTGAGTTCGTATATGTGAATTCCAGGAACATTAGCAGATGCTCAGTTGCTCAGTGCAATCGGTAGTTATTGGTGCTGTCATTGTACCATATGGGATCAGGATTGCATCATCATTAAAAATCAGTGTTGTTGAGCTCAGTTGCAAAGAAGTTTGATTAGACAATCCAAGCTACTCTTCCTAACCAAGATTCATCGGATACTGAGAGAGGGTTGAAATGTCACTGTTGAATTGCAGGACGGCGTGGCTCTCAAATGACATTCTGTCCAGGGTGCAGGGAGCACCCACAGGTGCTTTGCAGTAAAGGCACTTCAATCTCATTTCTAACACTCAGGAAACGCTGAAATGTGAGGACTTTACCTGCTCTGCCTCTGATGAAAATGGGCCAATAACAAACACATAAGTGCCGTTGTTTACCACAGCAATGCCCATGGCAAGAGATTCCCACATTCCCAGCCACCACCCCTCATGGCATGGCCAGGGCAGACAGAAAGACTTTCTTGTAAGTATCAGAGGAATGAAAGCAGACGTCTGAACAAATTCTTAGTTCAGGCCGGGCGCGGTGGCTCATGCCTGTAATCTCAGCACTTTGGGAGCCCGAGGCAGACGGATCATGAGGCCAGGAGTTCAAAACCAGCCTGGCCAGCATGATGAAACCCCATCTCTACTAAAGATACAAAAACTTAGCTGGGCATGGTGGTGTGTGCCTGTAGTCCCAGCTACTCAGGAGGCTGGGGCAGGAGAATAGCTGGAACCTGGGAGGCAGAGGTTGCAGTGAGAAGAGATCATGCCATTGCACTCCAGCCTGGGTGACAGGGCGAGACTCTATCTCGAAAGGAAGAGATAGGGAAGGGAAGGGAAGGGGAGGGGAGGGGAGGGGAGGGAAGGGGAGGGGAGGGGAGGGGAGGGGAGGGGAGGGGAGGGAAGGGAAGGGAAGGGAAGGGAAGGGAAGGGAAGGGAAGGGAAGGGAAGGGATTCTTAGTCCAACTACAGACCCTAGTGTTTGGGACACTCCCACATTCTCAAATCAAGACTAACCTTCAACAGGTCTCACAAGCTCCCAGTCATGCTGATGCACCAATCCAGGAGCCACAACTGGGAACCAGTGCTCCAGGGCAGCGGTCAGCAATCTAGAACCCTCCAGTGGGCCAAATCCCACCTGCCTCCTATGTTTAGACAGCCCTCAAACTACAAATGGTTTTTACATATTCGAATGGTTAGAGCGAAAGGGTAAGGAACAGGGAAAGCATTTCATGATACTTGAAAATTATAGAAAATTCTCATTTCAGCATCCATTGATAAAAGCACATTGAAATGGAAGCACATGGAAGTGTTGTCGGTGGCAGCAGTCCTCAACCTTTTTGGCACCAGGGACCAATTCCATGGAAGACAATCTTTCCATGGACTGGTGTTGGGAGTAAGGATGGTTTGGGGATGAAACTGTTCAACCTCAGATCATCAGGCATTAGTCAGATTCTCATAAGGAGTGCACAACCACTTAGATCCCTCACATGCACAGTTCACAACACGGTTCGTGCCCCCATGAGAATCTAATGCCGCAGCTGATCTGAGGGGAGGTGGAGCTCAGGTGGTAAAGTTCACTCACCCACTGCTTACCTCTTGCTGTGCGGCCCTGTTCCTAACAGGACGTGGACTAGTACCAGTCCACAGCCCAGGGGTTGAAGACCCCTGGTCTATGGTTTTGTTTTTTTTTTTTTTTTTTTTTTTTGAGACGGAGTCTCACTCTGTCACCAGGTTGGAGTACAGTGTCACGATCTCGGCTCACTGCAACCTCCACCTCCCAGGTTCAAGTGATTCTCCTGCCTCAGCCTCCTGAGTACAGGCGCACACCACCACACCCGGCTAATTTTTGTATTTTTAGCAGAGACGGAGTTTCACCATGTTGGCCAGGATGGTCTCGATCTCCTGACCTCGTGATCCACCATCCTCGGCCTCCCAAAGCGCTGGGATTACAGGTGTGAACTGCCGCGTCCGGGTCTATGGCTATTTTTGTGCTACAATGGCAGAGGTAAGCACTTGCAACTGAGACCATAGAGCCTGAAAATATACACTTTGTGGTCCTTTATAGAAAATGCCTCCTCTGGGGAAAGCAAATGGCTCCATGGAACACATGAAAGGGAAGGGGGATGCCCAGAGTCTGGTTTCCTGCTCTTTGTCCTGTGTTCCGGGTTCATCTTAAGATTAGTGCTTTACTGAGAATAACTTCTTTAATGCTTAGGTATTAATGAAAGGAAAATATATTTTTTAAGTTGCCTTTAATCTTTCCCTTTCTGCTTATATTCAAATGAAAGCAATTACAGGGCAGAGGCCTGCTAAGAAGTATGATGATTTATGCAAAATTAATGTGGCAAGAGCTCGAAACAAATGTATTTATTAAAGTAACCCAAATAATCAGATTGTAGCAAATAAAAAGAAAAAAATATACAAACCTGTAATTCCTAGCCAGTATTTCATTTTCGTTTACATTTAAATGATAACACATCTTGTGGCAAATTATTTCAGACTTTTTCTAGCAGGAGAAAGGGGAAGAAAAATGCATTCATTGAAGGAAAGCTCTGCAAGAGGCAAAAGTGATAAACTTCCCCAAGCCTATTTACAAATGCAGTCAATGAAACAGAATTTTAATGAATTGTGCCACATAATCTGGCAGTTAATGAGCTGCAAAAGCCTTTGTCAATTGCAGTGACTGGGAACTAACTCTTTCAGTTTCAAGATCAATAAGAGAATTCTCTGCTCTGCGTTACCCAAAAGGGAACTCTGGGGAGAAAGGAAGTTGTCAGAGGAATGTCATCTCTACAGGTCTCAGCAGCAAGTCCGCCATCTGTTTTGTGTGTCTCCTCCACCACTCCCCGCCAAACCTTTATATTTAAATCCCAACTTCAGACTGAGGAGTAAAAGACAGTTTGGAGATCAAACAGCACAAGTCCTGTGAACTGCCAATACAAAATGACAACAAAAAGGTTTGAATGACTCTAAAAATATCTCCCAATGTTTTAGAAACTGTATTGAGTCCAGATGCTGTTCTGGACCTCTGGGAGGGGGTAAAACCCTTGACATTCAGTGTTTTTGATAGACAAAGGCAATGGGAAGTGGGTTGTTGTGGATTAAACAGGCCTGAGGCATCCTGCTAATTTGTCCTTCCATAACACTTCTTTTATCTGCTGTTTTCATTGCTCTGCCGCCAAATAATCACATTCTTTTTCAGAGGTCTGGGATTTGCAATTATGGTATGATCCATCTCTATCACCCAGAATTGTTGCTAGGGAGATGTGGTTGTTGCTATGGTCCTAATGCCACAGGACATAAGAAATCCCAGGTGGAAAAGACTCATCATTCAACAGCAGATCGACAACACTTATTGAGCATGCACCAAGTGGAAACAATGAGGAACCTTGTGAAGGCAGAGACGAATGAGACCTCAAAACCACCTTTAATTTGCTCTTAGACCACTGGAGAAGACAGACAATTAGGCTTGTTGAATGAATTAATAGACAATAGAGTTATAGATCTCTTGTTTGGCAGGGGCCTTAAAAAGATTTTAGTTCATGTTAGGAACCCAGTGAATATGTTTCAATTGAGAGGCAAGAAACGTGTATGTCATTTCAACACCCATACAAACTAAGTGAAGCTATTCCTACCACATCGTCCCCCAACACCCAGTCTTGGAGTTTACTTACAGGCAATTTCCACTACACCTGTGTTTTCACCCATTAAGGCTCTCTCTCCCTCTCTGGCATCAGGTGTGAAACTATTAGCAAAAGCCACAAGAAAGCAATTTCAGGAAGGGAAAGCCTCACGAAATGTGAAAAATTAAAGCGGTCCTGAATGTTGCATTGAGGAAATTGCCACGGGCAATCCCATTCTGTCAACAAAATGTTCCACTTGGCTGCAACCAAGACACCAGTGAAATGTGTTGACACATGGCACGGTAGGGAAAAGGGAGAATGAGGCACTCAGAGAATCAGGCTGCCCCAGATCACCCAGCATTCATTCTAATATTTAATAAACTTCTGTCAGACTAGAAAGAGATAAAAAGATGTAGTCCCTGTCTTCGAGCACTTCACAATCTAGCCAAAGAGGTAGGTTTGCATACAGATCTTCTTAACAGACGGGAAAATGAAGCAATTCTTATAAGAAGTGCCACTGAATACCAGAAAAAGAGGTGAGACCTGCTTCTACTTCAAGAAGACCTGAAATGTGATAGCAGCCCTTCTGAATAAAGGAAACGAGTCATCCAAAAAGTGCCATGGAAAGAGACTCATCTCAGGGCGAGAGGCTTTGAGTCCCAGAGCCCAGATTCGCTGCTCTATGGTTAACTTCTCCTTGGACTTGGGTATGGGGGTCTGAAGGCTTTTACTGATCAGATCCAAGGGTAATGTGAAATCTTTCTCTCAAGTGCCATTGCACAGCTGAGGCAAGGCTAGAATATTCAGACAAGATCAAATCAAGTGTCAAAGGTTAAAAAAGAACTTTGAAAATTGATAGCCCAAATTATCAAGCATGATGACTTCATCTTTCACTCGTGGCCCCCCTTTCCCTAGAGGGGCTCCTCTTTCCTAGAGCTGCCTTATATCTTTGTAGTGGGCACCATGTCAGCATCACCCAAGATGTTGTGAGCCCATGCCAGGACACTCCTCTCCTTCAAATCTGAATACAAGAGGAGATGCTTTTAGAGAGAGGAGTTTCCTGCCTATAAATTCGGTTCTGATTTCTTCTCCAAGAAGCCACCTTGGAGGACCTCAAAACGAGCACCCCCTCGGAAGAATTCCTATGTGCCCACAGGGTCACAGTTTGCAGCAACCTGCACACAACACAAGAGCCAGTCTCGGCACACGGAGCTACAGACGTGCAGAGCTGGAGGTGAGCAGGTGCAGGCAAAGATGTTCAGTTTTCTTCAACATCTGTGCTGGAAGCAGCAGACTGTCTTTCAGTGCCACTAATTCAAACTACAAAGAAGGATGTGCTGCCATTTCAACTTCTTCAAATGTGAAAAAGTAGCAATCTTAGTCCTCTCCTTCCAATCCAATTCAGAGTCTCCTTTCTGGCTTTCTGAACCTCCAATGGCTTCCTCTTCTGTCCATCCACCACATCTAGTTAGGACCCAGCCACTCCCAAATGCCTTTTCCATCTTCAGCCAGGCTGATTTCAGAAATAATTATTCATCAGCACCTGCAAAGAGTCAGATGCAGTCCTCAACATGGAGGAAACCAAGTCCAGTGAGACTTAGCTGCTGCCTTCAGAGAGCTTACCACCAGCGAGGGAGCCATGCAGGCAAGCCAGGGATGACCGCAAACACTGGAAGCACAAGACGCACAGGCTCAGTAACCCTGTGTGCAGATGAGTAGGGATTGGATTGTCAAAAAGGTTCTGAGTGGTGTCCAAGTAAGTGGTCTATGAAAAGTCACACCAAAACACAGCATGGCTCATTCACAAAGCCACAGACCATGCAGTGTAGCAGGAGCAGGAGGGTTAGAAAAAGATGAAGTGACACTGTCAAGACAAAGCCAGCCCAGGAAGGATCTGGTGAGCCACACTGAGGAAGTTCATCTTCATTCTGAAGACAATAAAATCCCATAAGTGGTTAAAGCAAAGGGAGATTTGCATTTCCAGAGAGCACCCTGGTGGCTCTGGGGAGGCTGGCTGAGGAGGGTAGCACAGCTGGAGGACAGTTCCGGGACTGTCGCCAGGAAGCTGCTAAGGCCAGTAGGATGGCAGCGAGGCCAACGTCAGAAAGAGGAGGCTGTATCTGAGCAGTATCTAGGAAATAAATTTGCAGCACTAGGCAGCTAACTGAAGCTCAGGTGTGAAGGAAGGCAAGCACACGTGAGCTCATTCCTTCCTCTGCCCCTTTGCCTAGGCAGTACTCCAGCCTGAAATGCCCCCTGCCCTTTCCTCATCCACCTTGGCCTAAAACCACTCTCACCTGCCCCCAGGAAGTCATCCCTAACAGCCTCCACCCACACCGTTCTCTCCTTTCTCCCCCACACGCTGTCAGGACCTCCCAACTGAAAGCTGAGCAAGGCTGTGCTGCTGCTGCATTTTTCCATTACTCCCTCTGCCTACTGGATGCAGCTCCCTGCGGGCAGACCAAGTCTTCCAGCCAATGCTGCTTCCCATGCATCTTCTACCTCTCTCAGTGTCATCTCATCCGCATTTGCATATGTAACTGCCACACAACAGTCTCAGCAGATGCAATAACTGGCTATCAAACTGTCATCTTTTGAGAGCCAGGTATGTACCAGGCATCACTCTTTTTGTCTATCTATGTATCTATCCATCTACCACTAT
The DNA here is from genome assembly GCF_049350105.2 of Macaca mulatta. Classification (NCBI taxonomy): domain Eukaryota; kingdom Metazoa; phylum Chordata; class Mammalia; order Primates; family Cercopithecidae; genus Macaca; species Macaca mulatta. Next base: position 15,421,324 of record NC_133417.1, read on the forward strand.
GTCTATATTTTTATGTATATTCTTTTTTTTTTTTTTTTTTTTGAGACGGAGTCTCTCTCTGTCGCCCAGGCTGGAGTGCAGTGGCCGGATCTCAGCTCACTGCAAGCTCCGCCTCCCGGGTTTACGCCATTCTCCTGCCTCAGCCTCCCGAGTAGCTGGGACTACAGGCGCCCGCCACCTCGCCTGGCTAGATTTTTGTATTTTTTAGTAGAGACGGGGTTTCACCGTGTTAGCCAGGATGGTCTTGGTCTCCTGACTTCGTGATCCGCCCATCTCAGCCTCCCAAAGTGCTGGGATTACAGGCTTGAGCCACCGCACCCGGCCTTTTTATGTATATTCTTATACATAAAATAGTAGTATAAATATACTACTATATAAAAATATTAAAATAGTAGTATTTTTTTTACGTATATTCTTGTCCTTCTAGTCTTAACAACAACCCTTCAGGGTAGGAAGAATTATTTGCTTTCCAGAACGAGAACCAAGTGTTAAAGTGTTTAATCAGAAACTGAGAAGGGCCTGAGATGGCATCCTGCTTCGTAGGCTAATAAGTTAACCTGCCACCATTTTATATACATATAGTGACAGAAGACACAAGACACCTGGATCAGAGACAAAGACCATGTATTACTCACAGCAAAAGCAGCAGCTGGAGCAGTTGCTAGCATCAGTTTTTTTAAAACCCCAACCTCCACAAGGTGACATGGTGAGGTCCAATGGCACCTGCACGTCACAGGACAGGAACCCCCAAATGACAAAACCCTGATCTTAGATAGGGCTACTGGTAACTTCCATTCTCCATTACAGAGAGAAACCTATTTTTAAAATAGGAATGTAAGCAAATCCCTCCAGGGAGGGGAGTGGGAGTTACCTATCCTGGAAGGTCTCCAAAGAAGGAGCCATTGCTAAAGCTTTGTTATCTCTGGTTTCTATGGCTATTATTCAAAATGCTTGAACAGACAGTCTGAGAAATGTAGGAACACAAATACTGAGCCATGATGTGCTGTTCCCCCTGCTTGTCTCCGGATGGCCCATGATGGTTCCTTGGTTTATAGCTCCTTGTTCTAGGACCCATGTCACTCTCCCCAAGGGCAGGCTCTGTGGAATCACAGCCAGTTAGTAACGGCTGCCACATAACTACCACAGGCTATGAACCATGCCAGATGCTTTACAAACTATCTCTAATCCCTGTAGCAACCCAGTGAGGTGGGTATTATCACTCCCACCTTAAACACAAGGAAGTTATGACTTGCAGATGAGTGTCACTCATCACTACGCAGTGGAAGCAAGATTCTTTACCAGGGCAATCTGACTACAAACCCTGTGCTTTTCTTTACTCTTAAAGCCTTGAGAGTTTCCTTGGGTCCCTGAAGAGGTCAGGCTCCTCTCTGCCTCAGTGGAAGGAGCCAAGGAGCTGCCTTGCTTACTATTAATTTAAAAAGCCATTACTTAACCAGACCCTTCCTAGTAAGATGGCCTTTTAAGCATAGCAATTAAGAGTCTATATTTTTTAAGCAGATCCAATTTAACTTAGAGCAGGACAAGATAAAGAGTACAAGCTCATTAACTAAAAACGCCATGCTACCTTTGCTTCGAAAAGGAGTTTTTAAAAAATCCAAGTGCCTTAAGAAAATCAAAACAACATCCAGGCAGCTTCCTACACGCATACAAAACACAATCGCAACATTACGGCTGCGAATGCCAAAGCTCAGTACGATAACGTCATTGCCTTTCCAGGCGCCAAGCAGATGGGGATGGGGCAAAAAACAGCAGGTGGTGGAGTAGAGACCCCGCAGAGCTGCAACCACAACCTGCCCTGTTTGCACCACGCCTGTCCCAGCCAACTCCTGTCACCAGCCCACAAGAACGCCGGGCCACAGTCAAACTGGCTTGCAAAGAAAAGCCTAGGAATACTTGTTTTACGATTATTGCTTTTAAATCCCTACCACCCAACTCGCATTTCTTTTTCTTGGGGTCAGAACCATTAGTGGCACCTGCTGGGCATTTCATTAAGGCTGAAGACGTTAGACATCTGCCAGGTTGGAAGACAGAGCGGCCTGTGTAGAAGAGGGCAATAGCCACACACCAGCCATGGAGGTTCAGGTCGGTCCGGGGGACTGTCGTCACGAGAACCAACCATTTTTGGCTGCTGCTCTGGTTCCAGGTTGAACAAGGAGTGTGTTGTCTGCACTGTTCCACCACGAACCCAGTCCCTTTGAGGACCTGTTCGCAAGGAGATTTTTTTTTTTTTTTTTTTTTTTTTGAGACAGAGTCTCGCTCTGTCACCCGGGCTGGAGTGCAGTGGCCAGATCTCAGCTCACTGCAAGCTCCGCCTCCCGGGTTCACCCCATTCTCCTCCCTCAGCCTCCTGAGTAGCTGGGACTACAGGCGCCGCCACCTCGCCCAGCTAATTTTTTTGTATTTTTAGTAGAGACGGGGTTTCACCGTGTTAGCCAAGATGGTCTCGATCTCCTGACCTTGTGATCCGCCCGTCTCGGCCTCCCAAAGTGCTGGGATTACAGGCTTGAGCCACCGCGCCCGGCCCGCAAGGAGGTTTAATTGAATGGAGACAGATGGGACACTGGATTCCAGCAATGATCTGTGATGAGGCTGCCAGTTTGCACACACCGTGACTGATGAAGTGTACAGCAGCAACAACGCACCTCGCAAGGCCCTGCTCTTTCCCCAAGAAGCAGCCCCTTCATCTCTCCTCCTGGCCTCACTATTAAAAATGGGGAAAAGGTGGGAAAAGGTGGAATTACTGTGAGGTAGTCTGTGTAAGTGAAGCATCTATGAACTCGCTCCCATACACAGCACTGACCGTGGATCCAGGCCCATTTTAGAAGGAAGTTTCAATGACACTGAAAGAAAACATATGGTTCTCTCGCAATAACATGGCACTGTGTAGATATAACCTAAATTTGAAAACCTCTTAAAATAGAAACCTTGATTCCATCTGTCCCTTAAAAAAGAAAAACTCATAATTGCTTATAACCATGTTCATTTACCATTTTCTCAAATGTTTAACAGCTGGTGCGGGGCAGAGGCTAGAAGAGCAGGAGGAGACGGGGTAATTAATAAAAGTCGTTATCCTGCCTTGATTTCAAATATTATCAGGGCTTAAAATGTCAAAACTATGTTCCCACATTCCTCAAATGACTCGCCCATATCGTGTCGTAACTGAATCCAGCCCACATATTCAACCTGGAGGATTCTAAAGAATGAGCCAGCTAACCCTGACTACAGTACTTCTTTTGAAGGACTTTTGAAGGCTTTGACTCAGGGAGAACCATTTGCAGAGAGAATTCAATTGATGGAGAAGAGTATATGCCAAATATTTATGTCTTAAAATTCAAATTGAACTTCTTTGCAAGACAAGGAATCAAAGCAGCAGGAAGTTGGAACCTGGTAATACATCTGTGTCTGCAGGGAAATGTCACTGGTTACACCTAAAGATGCGCGTGTCTGGGTAGAGCTGGTATATCTCTTGGGAAGGATTCCAATAGACATATTCACAGGTACACTTCAGCTGTAGAGTGTCTTGTAGCACACTGAGGATAATTTGCCTTACTGAGGCCGTCTCCTGTCCAAGACGGTTTCTCAGAGCTGGGTGTGAGGACCACAAGCCCAGATTACCCATGATGTTTGTAGGCCCTGCACACTCACTCCTGACCCTCATGCTTGCAGAATCAGAGTCCCCGGGTGGTCCCAGACTGCATGCCAGCCACCCCTCAGCTGATTCTGATGCAGAGTCAGGTCTGGCACCAACGCAATCAGGGCTGCTGCCTCCCTGGCCACTCGCACTGGGCACCTGCAACAGTAAGGCAGGTCCCTCCTGTCCAGCTAGCTCTCTGCAACCATGCCTGGAGGTAGTATTTAGCCCACAATTTCATGAGGGCGATAAAAGGATTTGTTGAAAATGACTGAACACGTACCACCTGGAAGGAGGAGAATCTCGGAGAGTTAAATTCACCATGATGATAGGACACCCTGGAAATGACCATCCCCAGGGTCCCTGCATCGCCTGCTGGTTCTTCCTCTTCAGAGAATAGTGAAGGGTTCTCTGCTAAATCATGGGCTCAGTTCTCATCCAGACTGAGGTTGCTGGTAGCCCTCAGGTTCTGCTAGAGTGCTTCCCACCCGACCTCTTCCCATGCCAGCCTGCACAGTCGGAACCTGTATATGAAAAACCCTCAGCCTCTTCATCTGCAATTCCCAGACTTCACTTAGGCAGACGGCACAGGAGAAATCATAACACCAGTTGACTTTTGTTGAGAGTCAGGCCCCAGGCAAGGGTTTTGCATGCACATCTCACTTAATCTGCACACCTCCCCTATAAAGAACAGGTACAACAACTATTTTGTAACGAACAAATGGAGGCACAGAAAGGTTAAGAAACTGCCCCAAGGACACACAATTGGCCAGTGCTAATATAACGAAGTAGTTTCCTTAGAGCAAACTTGTTCAACCTGCGGCCTCCTGGCCCCACGCAGCCCAGGACAGCTTTGAAGCCGCCCAACACAAACTCACAAACTTTCGTAAAACATTGCAAGATTTTTTTCCTATTTTTTTTTTTTTTTAGCTCATCGGCTATCATTAGTGTTAGCGTATTTTATGTGTGGCTCAAGATAATTATTCTTCTTCCAATGTGGCCCAGGGAATCCAAAAGTACAGAGGAACCCCCTCACTTAGTTAAATGTGTCTAAGGTCCAAGGATGTTGGATATTTTACATAACTGCTCTAAGCCTTATCTTCCTCGCCTAAGAAAGGGAAGTGATACTAATAGAATTGTCATGGAGCTAGATGAGTGTGATGGTTAATTTTAGGTGTCAACTTGACTAGGTAAAGGGATGACAGAATAGATGGTAAAACATTTCTCGGTCTGTCTGTGAGGCTGTTTCCAGAAGAGATGAGCATTTGCATCAGGGGACTAAGCAAAGCAGAGCCACCCTCCCCAGCATGGGGAGGCATCATCCAGCCTTTGGAGGACCCAGACAGAGCAAGAAGGTGGAGGAAGGGCAACGGTGCTCCCTCTGCTTGAACTGGGCCATCCATCTTCTCCTGCCCTTGGACATTGGAGCTTCCTGGTACTCATTCAGGCCTTTGGCCTCAGACTGAATTATACCATGACCTTTCCTGGCCCTCCACCTTGCAGATAGCATATTGTGAAACTTCTCAGCCTTCATAATCGCATGAGCCAATTCCCATAACAAATCTCGTTTTATATCTATATCTTTATTTGTGCTATTGTTTCTGTTTCTCTGGAAACCCTGACTAATACAGTCAGTTAATTTGTAAAATGCTCAGAACATTACCAGTGCCTCATAAGCTCTCAATAAATGCTGTTGTTCCTGATTTTGTATAGTTCCTAAGACGGTTCCTTCCCTCTGGTGCTCTGTGTCTGTGCAAATAACCTACCCCCGCCCTCCTGCAAGAAGCAGTATCCCTCCCCATGTGTGCTCTGGGCCCCTGTACCGCCTTCCAGCCTAAGGGCTCCGAAGCTCCCTGGTCAGTGACCATTGACAAAGAGTCTTTGCTTAACCAAACTTTAGTTAGGCTCTCAGCCTTCTCCTAGCTCCATATGTGCACCTCCTTGTAAAAATCCAGCTTCAGCAAGAACCCGGCCAAGTCAGTTTTGTAAGAATCTCCCCACCCTCAATACGTGATCACCCTCCATATCTGACCAGGTTCTTCGTCCTCCACCATCCTCCAGGTGATGTCTGGTCACCCTGACCCGTCGTCAGCAAGGATCCTATTAGGTTTGTTTAGCCAAAATCCCCCTTACCCTTGATGTTTCCTCTTAACAATTTTCCATCCACTTTCTCCCAACTTGCTCCTTGGCTGTAAACCTCATGTGTGCGTGCTGTATTTCAAGTTGAGCCCCGTTTCTCTTCCCTGTGGCAAAATCCCATTGCAGTGATCCCTTTACCTATTGTGATATCTTGAATAAAGTCTTCTTTACTGTGCTTTAACAAGTGTTGTTGGCCAAGCGCAGTGGCTCATGCCTGTAATCCCAGCATTTGGGGAGGCTGAGGCAGGCAGATTACCTGAGGTCAGGAGTTCAAGACCAGCCTGGCCAACATGGTGAAACACTATCTCTATTTTTAAAAAAGTACAAAAATTAGCCGGGCATGGTAGCGCATGCCTGTAATTCCAGCTATTCGGGAGGCTGAGGCAGGAGAATTGCTTAAGCCGGGGAGACGGAGGTTGCAGTGAGCCAAGATGGTGCCCCTGCACTCCAGCCTGGGGGACAGAGCGAGACTCGGTCTCAAAAGCAAACAAACAAACAAAAAATGTTGTTGAATAATTTTTTCCTTAACGCCATCTTCCACCTTCTTCTCCTTTGAACCATGTTTCCCCCCCGACCGCCACGAACAAAAAGGGGACACCCTGGTTGTATGACGGGAAGAGTGCCTTCTTGGTGACAGCCTTAGCCAAGAACAGATTTTCCTCCATCGCACAGAAATGTGGCTGTTGTGGCACTTCCTCTCTACCAGTATTAACCCTCCTGCCAACCCCACCCCACGCCACCCCACCGCAGCAGTTGAGCCTCCACATCCATCAGCTTGTCCTCAGCTCTCACCAGCCTAGTCTGCATTTGCTGAAAGAAAAAGTTCCGCATCTAAACTACTCACAAAAACTGAACTTGCCTTTCCTGTGTCACGGGCATGTGGGATGCAGCTGGGCTGCAGGGAAGACAGAAGCCAGGCCCTACTTCACTCACATGGGATGGCCTCACTTCTGTTAATCTTACCATTGCTTCCTGCCCAGACCAGTTTCCGTCCCCTCCATGAAGCCTTTATGTGCACTCCAGCCTACACCAACTCTCCCTTCTCTCTTTTCTCTGAAGTGACCCAGAAATCCCATTACGAGGCATATACCCAAAGGAATATAAATTATTCTACCATAAAAACACATGTACACATATGTTCATTGCAGCACTATTCACAATAACAAAGACATGGAATCAACCTAGATGCCCATCAATAGTAGACTGGATTAAAAAAATGTGGAATACTACTCAGCCATAAAAAAAGAACAAGGTCATATCCTTTGCAGCAACATGGATGGATCTAGACATCTTTGTCCTAAGTGAACTAACATAAGGAACAGAAACCAAACACCACATGTTCTCACTTATAACTGACAGCTAAACCCTGAGCACAGACGGATACAAAGAAGGGAACAATGGACACCAGGGCCTGCTTGAGGGTGGTTGGGTAGAAGGAGGATGAGGGTCGAAAAACTAACTTACCAGGCACCATGCTTATTGCCTGGTAACTAAATAATCTGTACGTCAGACCCCTGCAACGTGTAATTTACCCATGTAACGAGCCTGCATATGTACCCCTGAAACTAAAATAAAACTATATTTTAAAAAAAAAAAAAAAAAAGGCTTTGGCCTGGATTTGGCCCACAGGACAGTTTGCCAATACCTGCATTTTAAAAACAAAAAAGCAGCAAATTTCAGATCAGTGTGTACAAGTTGAAGAACAAAGTTTCCCTGTCTAGATAGAAACAAAATAACATAAATCTGTATATGTTCATTATTATGTATATATATGCTTTTTAAAGTCTGGAAGGATTACAAAAAAAATAATAAAATGATCAGGCCACCTTTAAATAGCATGAGGAATTTTGACAACTGTCTTTTTTTATGCATGACCTCTATTCCCCTTCAACCACCATTTAGATAGCAACTCTAATACATAATTTTTCCGAGAAAGAAATTAAGTAAGTGTGTTCAGCCCCCTCCCTCAGGAACAATTGGCAGGCAACCAAATCCCAGGCGTCTCTCCCAGCATCAGAACGCCCAAGCCAGCCAAGACAGGGGCCAAAGGCAACCACAGCCTGCTGGAGCAGGGACTTTGATACCTGGTCTTTGCTCTTCAAGATCCAAAAGCCAGAAACAGGAATTTCTTCAACACAGCAATTCATTTGAAGTATTAATTAAAATGCAAATTACTCCAAGATGGCTTGGCTTTCAAATGTTTGCTCTGTAGTTTTCATGAATATAAAGCATATGACGGGCTTCTGTTTCGAACGATCTGCATACTTGCTCACCGTTGAAAAAACGCTTGACTCGAACATAACTGCCAAGCAAGGCAGTAACACCTTTAGCAAGAGCTGTTCCCCTTCTGGAGGACAAGGGAGAAAAGGGTTGGGGAACAGCCCCCTCTGCCAAGACTCAGCCTCCAGCAGGGTCCTTTGAGTGGGGTGGAGCCTGCCACCGTCCAGGAAGGGGAGCCAGTTAGCAGGGTGCACCACACAGCCCTTTACAATGCATCGGCTGGCTCTTGGGCCTTTCCTTCTTGAATCAGGAAAAGAAGAGAAGCTGTGAACAGACATGAAGCTCATGAGGGAGGTTACTGGCTTTGTGTGTGTGCATGTTTTTGTTTGTTTGGGGTTTTTTATTTTTGTACAGACAGTCTATGTTGCCCAGGCTGGTCTCAAACTCCTGGCCTCACACGATCCTCATGCTTTGGCCTCCCAAAGTGCTGGAGTTACAGGCATGAGCCACCACTCCTGGCCGTCTGAGTGTTTTTGAACCAATCACTTTGTCCCCAGTTTGGCAATGGATGTTTTCTGTTCTCAAAATTTATCTTGGGTCACCCCTTCCTACAGAGAGCTGTGTGTCTGCTCCCGTGTGAACCCCAGGTTTCCTATCTCCTCCCTCTCTGATGTCTCCATCCCTGATTTCAAACTCCTCTCCCCTGCATTATTCAAAGAACTCCTACCCTCCTCAGCTACCTCCTACTTCTGCACTTGCCCACACGAGACCCACCCAATGGAAGACAGTTTACCAACTCTCGTCTATCAGTAACTACGCCTCACCCCCAATTCCCACCCCAAACAGCTGTTAAGGCATCTCTTGCAAACACAAATTCAGGGGAAAGGAGTCATGCCCACCTTACTCCATCTTCCCTTCAGAAAGTCCAAGGAGATGGGAGAGGAGGCGTGAGAATGGCACGGCCCTCTCTTATTTAGACCTTGCTTCCTGCAGACATTTCTGCTTTGGCAAATAATCAAAGGCTCAGATGGCTCCTAAGAGCTGCCTGTCGATCTTTGAGGGGCTGTCTTGTGCCAGATAAGACAGAGGACAGACCAGGCATCCAGGGCGCTGTGCCCCACACCATTGCAAGGTATCGGAAGGGGGTCCCCACGACCACACATCATGACTCTATCTCAGGCAGAGGTTGAATTGGATGAACCTCCAGCTTCTCCCACAAAAAGCCTATGGACTCTACATTCTCACAGCTCAGTCTTCAGAGGGGAGAGAACATCTGAATGCTGGCCACGTGTAAGTGTACCTAATTGCTCCCACAAGCTCAGGTTACCTCCTGCCCTGGATGCTCACTCTGTCTTACTAAGCAGGCACTCGCTGGTCCAGGTTTAATGAGTAAAACATCTCATATGAGCAGCATTCGTTTGATTGAAAGCAAAAGCAATTTGTTCTTTTAAATAGGTTAAGCCCACCTTGACGGTGTTGTGTATATTCTTATTTTGCTTGGCCAATGTTTTGTTCAGAGGAATTCAAAGGGGAACTCTGGTCCTGCCTTTTCGGGGGATCGTGATCAGTTCTGAATTAGAAAAATGTTAAACAAATAGATTTTCCCAAACTCGGAAAAATGTCTTAGTGTGGTTGTGTTTATTTGTTTATTAGATAAATAAACTTAGTTGATTTCACCCGTTTGACACAATGCTAGGCTCGTGTTTATTTCACTCATTTGACACAACGCTAGACTTAGCTAAACCCAAGCGCTCTGGGCCACGCTGCCCTCAGCACACGCCAAGTGCATGCCAAGACCCACTAGAACATTCTTTCCACTAAGGCTATCTACCCCCAGCTGTTTAGTTTAATTCGGTTTGGTTAAGTTCCATTCAGATCAGTTTAATTTAGTTTTGCTTAGTTTTTCGCTGCTTTATTTTGTTTTGGGGGTGTGGGCAAAGTGAGTAGTCCAAAAACACTCAGAAAGATCAGTGTGCTAAGATGTATGTTGGAGGTGTGTTTCAGAAAAGACAAATAAACAGGCATCTTCTAAGCTCTGCTCTGTGCCCAGCCCAAGCCTCAATAGTGCTGGGATATGAAAGTACTCTCAAAAAGCCACCAGTCTAGCAGAGGCAATGATGCCATTGAAAGTAGTGGCAAAAACCACAATTACTTTTGCACCAATCTAATTATATATACATATATATATTATATATACATATATTTTATACATATATATATATGGCTTACTCCTTAAACATACTTTTGGGCATATGCTATGTAGAAGGCATGGCATAAGATCCCATGCAGAGCCAGGTCCCCAGTTTCTGGGTGCCAATAGCCCAGCAAGGGAGAGAAGACAGACACAATAATCCAATGTAAAACTGAATGAGTCAGACAATTAAATGCTGTAAGAGTTAAACGGAAAAGAGCCCACAGTGGGGTTGCTGGATTTAGCAAATAAAAAGACAGGACATCCAGTTAAATTTGAATTTCAAATGAACAAAGAATAATTTTTATTATAAGTTTGTCCGAAATATTCCATGGGCCATATTATGTTATTTGGGATGTACTTATAAGAAAATTTTTTTCATTTATTGTTACTCTAAGATTGAAATATACCTAGGCATCCTGTACTTTATCTGGCAACCTCAGCATAGTGGGCTGAGAAGATGAAGCCAGACTTGTAAGAGGAGGTAGGATGTCAAGCACACAGAATGTTAGAGGGAAAGGACGTTACTGATATTCCTGGGGAAGGTCAATGTGAGAGAAGTTTAGGGTGGGCTGGGGGTGGGCTTAGCGAGACCCCCTCAAAGCTGGGAAGGCAGGAGGGACCATATGACCCTGTGGAATGCTGACTAAATTGCCTGAGTCAACCTCAGACAAGGAATCCTATTCATCAAATCCATGTCTTCCTGTATGATAGGAGCATGCTATTAAAAGGGAAAGACTACGGAAGCTTTTCCAAGGCAGGCTGTCTATCTCCCAGCTTATGAATGTCAGTTACACTTTATACACCAGTGTCATTTCTTAAAGAAGGGCTCATTTGCTGGAGTTAGGACCAGCTCAATTCATGCTCAGAAATTTCTTTAAAGGGACCTCTCAGTCCCATTTGAACCACGTTTGATCAAAATTAGATGTGTGCTGAGGCAGTTCTGGTAACTGTTAGGGTCTTTGAAAATCAGTTCTGATGGTGACATTCCCATCTCACCAGCTCACCACTGCAGGGTCTTGGCAGAGTCCCGTCACCCCTCTGAGCCTCAGTGCTCTCATATATGCAGTCTACCTTACCCATTAGGGTAAGGACTAGAGGCAGTGCCTACAAAGCACCTAGCATAATGCAGGATGCAGTGGACACTCCCGTTGACAGGAACCTGGTTTTCAGCACCATTCTGACAGATACGTGCAGATTTCTGCTCTGCAAAACAGTCATCTGAGCAGTCTTCAATCTCCCTTAAATAAAAGTTTATGAGCTGAGTCCTCCTCTTTCTCACCAGTTACTCTTTAACTAAAGCCTCACGTGCTGCAGCTGCACAGCCTGGTTAGCGGTGAGAGAGCCAAGCCACGCCGAGCCTGTGTGCTCCTGCCAAGGCTGTGAGACCTGGAAAGAAGTACATGGCATGTCCTGGAAGCCTTCCGAGCACTGCCGTTTATCCTTTGCAGGACAAACTTAGCACTTCCCCAATCCTCCGTGCTGCTGTGGTGCTTTAAATCAAAAGATCCTTTGATGGAAAAAGAACGATCTCTTTTTTCTGAGCTGGCTTGAGCCCATGTTCCCCCAGTTGATGTCAGGATCTGCCTTTGGCTCCAATCCCACACTGTTCCCTGCAGCCCCTTTGATTCCCGCCCTGCAGCAGCAGGTGGCCCACCTGCCCATGCCTGAGGACACAGGCAGGTCAACGATGAAGTTGGCACCTGCTCCAGTAAGAGGAAACAAATACACTTTCTGAGCTGAACATTAGGTCTTGCAAGTGTGATCCTTAAGGATTTCAAATAACGCCAGCCAAGTTTCCTGCACACTCGTCCAGCAGCTATACTGGGTGCCTGTGCCTGACCTCAAGATGTTACATAATCTCAAACTCAGTTTCCTCATCTGTAAAATGGGAATAGTCCCACGCTCAGGGCTATTGTGAGGTTTAAATAATTCTCTACACAGGAATATCCTAGCACTGCTCTTGGCAAACAATCAACATTCAGGAGATGGTTATACATTTATTGAGTGTTTACTAGGTACCAGCAATTGCTCTAAGTGCTTTGTAAATATTAACTCATTTAATCCCTGCAACAACCCTACAAGGGAAGTGCAGTTATCACCCTCCACCCCCACTGTGCTTCCAGTGAGGAAATAGGGATGCTCCACCAGGTTCCGTGTCTTGCCCAATTCATGCAGCATTTGCAGGTCAGCTGGGCTCAGAACTCCAGACACCAGGCTCTGACCACTACTACCCCATCATTGCCTCCTTTCAGAAGTGAAAGTTGGTCATTGTACCACTGCAGGAAAGTCACAGGCTTATGCCAGTCATAGGCAAGGTCAGCCTCAGGACCTTGTGGCTGTGCAACAGAATGAAGGCTGCACCCCACACCTCACACCACCACCTCTGGGCTCAGCCCTGCCTCTCAGTCACAGGGAGCATGGTGGCTGGGCCACCGTCGCTGGTCATCATCCCCCGTTTCTGAAGCTCAGTCACATCGGTGCTACCAGGAGATCCTGGTGGCGTCTGTCAGGTCTAAAAGCCTATCTCCATCCTGCTGAGCATGCCCTAAACATCCCACAGCTTGGGCAGGCCATCTTCCTCTCTCTTGAAAGACATACGGCCTTCCGTGTTGTTGCCCACAGTCTCCTTGAGACCCCATCCTCCCACACCCACTCCCAGAGCCATGAGAAAGGCCAGCTGCCCCCAGCAGCTCACTCCAGGCTCCCCAGCCTGCCTTGGACTTGGTTCGTCCTGTCCTGCACCATCCCAGCTCCTGAGCCTGTTGATGGTGTTCCCCTGTCCCCCATGCTATCACTCCTCAGATGCCATTCTCAGCATCACTGTCGTAGTTACAACCTTGGCTCCTCCATGCAATGGTTCTGGATCCCAGTACCAACTGGAGAGGTTCTGGAGAACCTGTGGCCCCAAGACCTCCTCACTCCATGCACCACACATGCTGGCAGGTGGCTCATTCTGCAGCTAGGGGAGCTGGGAGCAGACACATCCACTGTCCCTCAGCAATGATGTCCCCCAGCTCCACCAGCGGCCACATCTGCACGGCCTCCCAGATGAGTTTCACAGCTCACACTTCTCTTGAGATCTGCCCTGAGACCGAAGAGCTTGAAAGCAGCGTCGGCCATCACCCCAGTCACTGCAGAGGTGGTGAAATGCCAATCAAGTTGTGACTCAACTATTTGTCCTTTGTTTCTACGGCTCACTCATTAAGAAATTTCCATGAAATTGACCTTAGCTTCCTATTTCTTTTGGCACTCATCTGATTTGTCTGTGTTTCCGCATACGGCAGGAGATAAAATGCAGTGAAAGCACAAACTTTTCTTGGTACCAAAGGACCAGATAACCACTGTCCTCACTCAGACTCCCCAAAAAATATTCTTTAAAAAATGCTTGGTTGTGTGCACGAGTGGAGCTGGCTGCCACGTTTTCACATTCCGTCCTCTGAGGACCTCTAATGCTTGCCTGAGTTTCCAGTATTGTATATGCATTTTCTGGGTAAGTCACCTTACAGTTATTTGTAACACGAGCGTGATGTGGTTCATCTGTCCTCTAAGTAGCAAACTCTAACTGCACGGAAATGGGACTTCCCACGGGAAATGTACGATGAAGAAAAGGAGGAAGAAACAGATCCGCAACATTTTAGGAAGCAGCACCACGGAATGCTTGGTGCCTCAAACCAAACCACCAGGAGCTTCCCGCCCTCGTTTCCCACAAGACACACTTTCAGTCCATCAGCCTACCCAATCAATGTCCCCCACTATGGCCCTCTCTGTCCCCTTGCTGCCTCTCCCCTGCCCCAGCCCTAGCCCTCTCTTGTCTAGTGTTGCTGCTGCCTCTTAACCAACCTCTTGGCTTCCACTCTCTCCCCTGCCTCCTGTATTCTAACAATGAGAAGAAGGATCTCTTCAAAATACAAATCAGATAAGTGCTCACTCCCTGCTTTAAACACTCTCAAAACTTCCCAATGTACTTGCAATAAAATCAAAGCCTTATTTTGATTTTCAAACCAAAGACCTGGTCCCTGCCTTGCACTCTGACCTCATCCCTTCCTGAAACAGCCCCCTCTCTTCCCCTGTCCCCCAACCTTCTCCCATCATGCTCTTCATTTTCTGCAGAACCCCGCGGCAGGAGAACTGCGTTGCTCATCTGTTGATGCAGTTATTGTCTGTCTCCTCATTAGAACATGGGCTCTGGATAAGCAAAGACCATATCTGTCCAGTTCCCCTCTCTGTCCCAGTGTCCAGAACAGCACCTGGTGCTCAAGTATTTGCTATATTAAAATGAATGAGCACAGAAGGTGTCTGAGGAGGACAGATGTGGCTAAGAATCCCAAAACAAGCCTGGACTGCTGGACTCGTGCATGCATCAATTCATCCTGATGTTCTTGGGTTCTGTGGGGATGGTGCATGTGCTGCACAGATCCCACATTAGTGGGGACTTGCAGCTCCAGATGCGAGGGCACTGTGGGCAGAGTGAAGAGCTCTCAGCCCCTCCAGGGTTTGCCTCCTTTACAGAAAGCCCTCACCTAAGGCTACACTCTTCTCAGCGTTGCCCACACCCAATGACTGGTCCAGGCAGGAGCAGAAAGGTCTGCCCTCCTCTGCCCAAGAAAGGAAATCTCCAAAGGGCCAATCTAGCTCCAGCACTCCCCACGGGGCTGTGCTCACTGTGGCAGGCCTGCATCATAGCAGTTCCCTCTCCTCTGCCCTCTTCTGATGCCTTCCCCTCCCTTCCACAGATGTAGCTCCCCTGGGCTCCCTTACCAAACCTCCTGCCCGCTGACCATCTCAGAGCCTGCTTCCTGGGAAGCCCAACCTATAACAGGCTTCCCCCACTTCTAAGCACCATGTCAGGGGCAGCAACGCAGAGACAGAAAAAACAGGCGCTCATACCTAGTAGGAGAAGCAGACAAACCAGCTGACGGCCACAGGGCCCTGTTACGATAGCGCCATGATGGAGGAAGTCTCGTAGCTATCTGGGGCACAGAGAGGGTCTGCAGCCAAGCGTTGAGCTCTCCAGCCAGGCAGAAGCACCAAAGATACTTCCTGTAAAACATGATGCTTAAACTCAGTTCTGAGGAGCAAACCCGTTAGCCAGGAGGATGACGGGAGCAGGATGCAGATGCAGGGAGGTGAACTGGGAGAGCCTGCAGGGCCCAGGTAAGGGGGACCCAAAAGAGCTGTGTACCCTTGCATTCAGGAGTGCAGACTTCACCCCCAGACCGCAAGAGCTGCTAGCGTGTCAAGCAAGGGAACAGGAAGGAGGCACCACCAGAGGGGGAGAGGCGGCTAAATGCTGAATGTTAGAAGGCATCCCAGGCCCCAGACCCCGGCATCCATGCGAAGGTCAAAGAGAGCCCGGGCTGCACTTCCCTGTGCCCGGTCTGCCCTCTCGGGGCCTCTGTAGTCCCCCATTGCTGGGGGTGGGGGCCTGGCCCAGCTAATCTCCACCTAATGTCTCAAAGCGTGACCACCCTCTGTGCCAGCTCGCTGGGTCCCCAGGACACATCACTCGCTGCCCCATGGCCCTCTGCTCTTTCCAAGCCCATCCATCACACACCCTCGCCACTTGGTATTTATCACCTAAGGAAGGGCCACAACCTGCAAATCCAAGTGCGGCTATATGACTAAAGCCAGCTCTCTGCATTTCCATATTTCTGTCGGAATGACATTATCTACTTTTGACCAGAATGCTTTGTGACCCTCTCTGTCAATGAAATATACCATGGTGATTACAACCTCTTTTAGGCTTGGTATTTGAAAGTATCGGTGGCTTTTCAGAGAACATGCTTCACAAACTGCCTGGAAAACTCCATCACTTGAGAGAATTTGCTTTTGACCCAAGTCTGATTTTTTTTTCTTTTATTTTCCCGTTTTTGTTCTCTCTCGCGCCTCTCATTGTTTTTTGTTTTTTTTTTCTTTTTTTTTTTTTTTGGTTTGTTTTTTTTTTAATTGGAGAAGGAGTGGTGGGCAGGAAGGTAGGCTTCAGCCTTCATTTCCTGACTCTTCGTAAAAGCTTGCAGAGTAACTGATATTTTTATTCTGAAAGCATTTCCATCTATGCCAGACCACTGGCTCGGTTTTAGCTAATTAAACTTGTGAAACGAGGAAGTGGATAAAAGTTCATTCCAGAAATGCAGGCTGACGCGATTCTGCATGCTAATGGAGCCTATGCCCCCACAAAAGGACACAGGGCAGGCGGGCTTTGGAGCGTCCCAACAACGCCCCCTTTCCTCAGCCCTGAAGGGTGGGGAGGGGACCTGGGGTGTGAAATCCATGGAGTAAAAATCTGATGTCTGGAACGTGATAAATCACCATTTGCTCTCCTATTTCAGAATATTTCCCCCATATTTTTATTCAATACTGCCAACAAAAGACCTGCAGTGACCAGAGGGGCTCTGAGGACTCCTATCTGGGCTCTGCATTTAAATACCCATCAGAAGTTACAGAAGGGGGCCAGTCACGGTGGCCCATGCCTGTAATCCCAGTACTTTGGAAGGCTGAGGCAGGTGAATCACTTGAGGTCAGGAGTTCAAGACCAGCCTGGCCCACATAGTGAAACTCCGCCTCTACTAAAAATGCAAAAATTAGCTGGGCGTGGTGGCGTGCGCCTGTAGTCCCAGTTACTTGGGAGGCTGAAGCACAAGAATCACTTGAACCTGGGAGGTGGAGGCTGCAGTGAGCCCATATTGTGCCACTGTACTCCAGCCTGGGTGACAGAGCAAGACTCTATCTCAAAAAAAAAAAAAAAAAAAAAAGTTACAAAAGGGATTGGCATTATAAGAGTAAAATTTTTATGAAACAAATCTATGATGTGCTTGCTTAATAGCAATGGTTACAGTTCAGCAGCTACGTTGTGCCAAGTGTTGCACAGATATTATTTCTTCTTCTCAGAACAACCCTTTGAAGCAGGCTTCTTTCTCTGCATTGTCCAGAGAAGTAACTGCAGCTCTGAGAAGTTAAGAGGTGCAAGGTCACAGAGCAAGTGGGTAGCAGACTTGAGCCTGGGTGTTCCCGACTCTCAAGTTCATGCTCTTTCTGTTGAGGGAGATTTGAACACGGGGACTCTGCACCTGGTTGAGCTAAACCAGCACTGGCATAAGAGGTCAGAAAGAGGTCTGCAGTCCAGCCTGCCCAGATGACATTTTCCCCCTTTGTTCTATAACTGAAGCTCTGTTACTGCTGACACTACTTGGTTTTCCTATCTTTAGGTAAGAGAAGCTGAGGAGTGCCTGCATTCCTCACTCCCCATGGCCTAGGCAAAGTCTGAGTCACCCCAGGAGCAGTGGCATGAGAATTTCTGAAAGAACTACCCCAAACCATCCCAAGATAGGGCTGGCTGGGATTCCAAAGAAACACTAAACGCCCAGAGGGGATCCATCTAATGCATTTATTAGGAGAATTTACATATACAGGGCTTCCTCATCCTTGAAACAGTCAGCAAGATAGGAGATGCTCTACCCAGGTATGTCAGAGCAAAGGTCATGGAGTTTATATGAAGGTTTAAGACATTTAGCTGAGGGCTGAGGCCACTTTCTCCATATTTAGCAATATGTTTGATATCTCAGTGTTTGGGGCAACAGCCTAAACAACTTTATCAGTGCCTGCGAATGTTCAAAGCCCAGCTTGGGTGCAAGCCTGCAAGGGAAGACATGCAGCTGGCCAGGTCACAGAGCGTGCAAAGCATTGTGTGTTTCAAAGGAAGAAAGTGGAGGGAACTCCAAGATGCTTTCGAAACTGTCGATGCTACTGCTGCTAAACAAGGCAGAGACGCAGTAACCCCAGCAGCACCTTGATGCCAAGAAGTGGAGAAACACAGGTCAAACTGCAGATAGGTCAATGCTCCAGAGGGTGCTGAATGGACACACGGGATGGGATCCCAGTGACAAGCACCCTCACACTGCTGACGGAGGCCATGCTAGCTGCCTCATCCCCGCAGGGAACCCTGCAAGGAAAGAAGCACGCCAGCATTGCCATGGGGAAAAAGGAAAAGAAAAATGAGGATGAACCCTATCAGATATTCAAATATATTCCAAAGCTACTGTGATTCTTTTAATTTAGTACTTGTTCAAGAATAGACAAAAATAAATAAAACACACAGAAGAAAGAATAAAGTAACATCTAGATGCATATTTTACAAATAAAAATTTAGTAGGCAATAAACACAGCATTTCAAATTGGTGAGAGAAATGAATGGATTTGTAAACTGGTAACGGTACAACTAGCCAGCAATTAGCAAAAATATATAAACATGATCTCTAACTCAATTCCTATCAAAAATAAGTTCCAGATAAATCAATTAAAATGTAAGAAATAAAAGCAAAAGCACTAGAAAAATGAGGACAAACATTTATAATCTCAGAGGAGAGAGGGCCTTTATAAGCTTCACATAAAATTAAAAAGCCATAAAGAAAATATTGATAAATCTGACCACATAAAATCTTAAAAGTATCTAAAGATAGCCAAAAGACAAAATAGGGAAAATATTATATCTCTTGGCAGATGAAAGACTAATTTCTTTAATACACAAAGAGCTCTTGTAAATCAATAAGCAGAAGATGAACCCAGCAGAAAAAAAAGTGTTATGGCCGTTAACAGGCAATTCAAAGAAAACAAAATGCAATTGACCATCACATAAGAACAACTGTTCACCTCACACAAAATTAGATAGATGTGAATTACAGCAACATAAATTATCTTCTACTCTTGTCTCCCTCCCAAAGTAAACACAGCGATCTTTTCAAAACACAAATTTAATTATACCTCTCCACCATTTAAATCTCTTTAAAGGTTTTCCACCACTCCTGAGAAAGGTTTTAAATCATTAGTGGGTCCTGTGCGGGCCCTGAACCCATCACTCTTTCCTAACTCCTCCCACCTGGGTCTTCTCTCAGGACCTTTGCACCTGGTATATTCCCTCTCCCTGAGATGCTTTTCCCTCTCCTCTTCCTTTCTTCCCTCCCCTAATGAGCTTCGACTCATTTTTCAGATTACAGCTCAATTTTCCCTTTCTGGGGAAAACTTGTCCTGACCCCCAGCCCATTCCCTCACTACATTAGCTGTCTCTTCTATATGCTCTCCTATCATGTATTTTAGCACCTATAAAATGTGATTATTAAACTAATGTTTGTCTCCTCATCTGGACCATAAGCTCCATTGGGAAACTGATTTTATCTATGTGATATTTAAATTATTGTCTCCTCATCTGGACCATAAGCACCATTGGGAAACTGATTTTATCTATGTGATTTTTAAATTATTGTCTCCTCATCTGGACCATAAGCTCCATTGGGAAACTAATTTTATCTATGTGATATTTAAATTATTGTCTCCTCATCTGGACCACAACCTCCATTGGGAAACTGATTTTTTTCCCAATAAAAATACACTTTTCTTACAGAGCGTGGTGGTCATGCCTGTAATCCAGAACTTTGGAAGTCCAAGGCGAGTGGATCACCTGAGTTCAGGAGTTTGAGACCAGCCTGGCCAACATGGTGAAACCCCGTCTCTACTATAAATACAAGAACGAAACTCCATCTCGGAAAAAAAAAATTGCTTTTTTATCTTCATCCTGTTCTTGAAACATAACACACAATGCTTGCCATATAGTAGATGCTCAATTAGTATCTTTGAGTGACTGAATAAACAAAAGAATTGTTTTCTCCCATGATATTGCAAATATTAGAAAGGTGCAGAGAGAATTGGGCATTTCTGATTAGCAAGAAAAATTGTTGGAGATCAAGTTAAATTGTGCCAAACAGGATGAATTTATCTGTTAGCTAGACTTGTAGATGTACACAAAGATAGGTGAATGAACATGTTGCTTGTGGCATTCTTCGTGGTAGCAAAAGCCAAGAAACAGCATGCATATTCTTTTTTTTCTTTTCTTTTTCTTTCTTTTTTCTTTTTTTTTTTTTTTTTGAGACGGAGTCTTGCTCTGTCGCCCAGGCTGGAGTACAGTGGCGCGATCTCGGCTCACTGCAAGCTCCGCCTCCTGGGTTCACGCCATTCTCCTGCCTCAGCCTCCAGAGTAGCTGGGACCACAGGCGCCCGCCACCATGCCCGGCTAATTTTTTGTATTTTTAGTAGAGACAGGGTTTCACCGTGTTATCCAGGATGGTCTCGATCTCCTGACCTCGTGATCCGCCCACCTCGGCCTCCCAAAGTGCTGGGATTACAGGCATGAGCAAACGCGCCCGGACAGCAGGCATATTCTTTAAGAGAGAGTAAGTTAGAAAAGTTATGATACATCCATGCAATGAAATAGTGTGCAGCCATTTCAGAGAATGATGCTGATCTTCACATGTGGGAAGATCTCCAAGATCACCCATGAATTGAAAAGGCAGGTTGTGGAGCAGTCCGTGCAGTGCGATTCCATTTGTGATTTTTCAGAGGAAGCAGTAATACATCCTCCCCCTTGCAGAGGAAATTTCTGGACCAATGAGCAACAAGCGATGCATCATGGTAACTTGAGGAAGAGGGACCAGAGGCGGAGACTTACACTCTTCACCTTATGTCCTTCAGGACAATTTGAATGTAGTCATAAATACATATTACATTTTTAATCGTGCAACCTAGTTATTTTCAAAAATTAATTGTTTAATAAGGGATCCATAAGGAGTTCATTAGCACCATGGTACAGAGCCCCATTATCGCCAATTATCGTCTTTCTTTCTTTGCTCTCTTAAAGTTTGACAGTTCTTAACCTTGGACCCTTATCTTCTCTGCTGTTTTTGCCCATCCTCAGCATTATCGGTGACTTCATAGCACTAAGGGAGCTTCATTTAAAAGAATGATTCCATAAAGCAAAATCCCTCCAAAATTCACGCAAGCGCTCCAACTCAGTCTGTGGAATCAACACTCGTTTGTCCGGGTTTTCGCACACCGACTCTTGCCTGAACCAAGGTAGTCCAGGGAGGTTCTCTCGTGGTTTCACGTCCTTTAAATGGCCCATAAGAAGGGTCCATGGAAACAGAAGGCATCTATTCTAGGTCTGAGTAGAGTTGCTTCTTCCCACTACCTCTCTTTAGTGCTTCAAATTAATTTTCAGGTGGAGCTGCCAAAAGCTAGTTACTCCAGAAATAAATATGTACAGGAAGAGAAAGAAATCTACCTGTAATAACCATATGGAGTATACCAACACTGCGTTCAGGAGGAGAAAAGAATCAAGTAACAGCACACTGTGGTGTAGTACAGCTTGTTTCCATGATGCTATAAATAATAAAATCACCCCAGACACTGCCTGAAGTGAGCTATGAAGGATACTTGATTTCCTCCAGTTCTGTTGGCCATCTACCATCTGTTGTGCAGCTAACGCCACTGAAGGGAGCATTAACACGGCTAAGAGCCTCCTTCATGTTATATCTTTCCCTGCGTGCTCTTCAAATAGTGTACACTGTCGAGGTAGCGGCGTGGCTATTCCTGATTAGAATAA
The DNA here is from genome assembly GCF_049350105.2 of Macaca mulatta. Lineage (NCBI taxonomy): Eukaryota > Metazoa > Chordata > Mammalia > Primates > Cercopithecidae > Macaca > Macaca mulatta. Next base: position 15,442,957 of record NC_133417.1, read on the forward strand.
CTCTGGGAGCGTTTCCGTCCATTTCTTCCCCATCTCGTCTCTGCCTGGTTGCCTTTGCCTGCCCTCCACACCCTGGCAGCAGATGGTGTTCGTTTATTTCTGAGGAGTGGGTGGGGCCTGACCTGATGGCATGATGACCACACCTTGATGCCAAACAGGAGGACCCAGACAGTGCAGGTGGGTGGAGAGGCTCCGGACACAGGTGTTGAGGCCCCAGCAGAGGCAGGACAGCAAAGGACAGCTCAGCTGGTGGCCCCTTTCTCCAGGTGTTCATGGTTGCTTGCTGCCTCTGGCAGGTGGCAGAGGAGGGCCAGGGACTCCATGGGCTGGATGAAGGAGACCCTTCCCACCCACTCCCTGCAGAGTACGGCCTTGCTGCCCCCTGAACCACTGTTTCCCATGCCCCATTCTGTCCCCAGAGTCCGTCTTCTCCCCTAAAGTCATGGGTGCTGCCTTTGGGATGCCCTGTCCCAGAAGCTTATCTTTGCTCTCTTTGGCTCAAAGAAAAGGTGAGCTCTTTGCACTGCACGACAAAAGGATGGTAGGAGCCTGATCTACACTTCACCACGGGCTTACTTTTACTAGTTCATTCACTGAGCAAACCAGTTTTCATCCAAATGTATGTGTCCCTCACCCAAATGGCAGCCCATGATGACACTATCCACCCTCCCCATCAAAATCACAATGCCCTCTGGAGAAACTGGGATTATGAAAAGCAGGGGCATGCACCTTAGAAGGACCCTACGAAAATCTAGACAAGAACTGGGGAGCCCAGGATGAGGTAAGGGGAAGAGGGTCTCTCCTAGCCTTTCTCTGGGGACACAGCACCACTGATTTATCTGTGACTGCAGGTCATTGAGAGCTGAGTCGTGCCAGCCCTGTGCAGAGGCCTGGGTTTGTTCTGGAGGCACCCTCTGAAAATCCAGGCAAGAGGAGCATTCACCCAGGCCAGGGTGTCAGTTTGGACTCTTCAAGAGCATAAAATAACAGCAGCGGTGCCATCTGCTTGCTCCTTCACCTCAGAAACATGCAGCCTCCTAGTCAAAAGCATGGCCTACAGAACCAGTTAGAACCGGGTTCCAGTCTTATCCCTACTACCTAACAGCTGGGTAGCTCAGGGTCCTCTACAATCTCTGAGATTCCATTTATTCTTCTATAAACTGGATCTAAGGAAACCTACCTCATTGGACTGTTATGAAGATGAAACAAGATATTGTGTTTAAGGGACATAACACAACACCTGCATTTCCTTTCTGAAGAGAAAAGTGAAACCAATTCTTCTTCACATTGGCCACCAGGGAGCTCAGCATCAACTGTCAGGCTCAGTTGAAAGCCATAAGGCAGGACCTGTGATGGGTACTCTCCTCGCCTTCTCTCCAGGCTCAACATATGTCACTTATTCTTATTTTCTTTGGACCTACATCTTTCTTCTTATATTTACATTGTTTTATGTTATGTGTTCCCGTTTTAAATTGCCTCTAGGACTTTGTGAAAGGAGTAAGTATATAAGGAGTCCACCTGCCTTCTGGGTTGCAACTTACCACTGCAGACTCAGCTGGGACATGACCACCGTAAACTCAAAAGATGACTGATACTCTTTTAGCTCTGAAAAAATTCTGTATTTAAACCAACCTTTATTCTCCTAATACACAGAAGGTGTCATGTGCAACATTGTTTAAAATTCTTCAAGGGTAACGGAAAAAAGTCTCCAGGGCCTTCTCAGCCCAAGACTGGGGCTGAAAATTTACCCCAAGTGTCCTTTGCTCCCTGGGGAGCAGGCAGCCACCACACAGCAGGGATGTCATGCCTGACTTATTCTCTCCCTGTGGCTCTCAGTGGAGCTGAGCTCAATAGAGGTCACCCAAGGTCAGTGTAGCACATCAGAAAGACAGGAGCCTGGAGGCATCCCCTGCCAATATTGCCACTGTGCCCTAAGGGGGCATCCCGCCAGGGGCTTGGAAGACAGGGAGCCACGGGGCTGGGAGGCTGGGAGGCTGGGAGATTTCTCACTTTACCCGAGATGCAGACAGGCCTAATGAGCAGAGAACACTAGGGTAGGGTTTCTCCGGTGGTTTCCTGTCAGGGAAACTCAAACCAGGGAAGAACAAACGCCAGCATGGAGCCCTGATAAGCGGTCATGCAGTGGGAGTGCCTCTGTGATGGTGCCAGGACTCAGGAGCCCAGGTTCCATTGCTGAAACAGGGACACAAACCACACCTGGAGCAAGCAAGAAGGCTGCAGGGGCCCTCGCAGGCCAGGGTGCAGCACTCCCTGAGGGCATTCCGTTCCTAGGACATCTACAGTGGCAGACGCCTTGAGCGGGGGCGTCCACTACCCCACCCATGTCATGCCTTGGGAAACCTGCGGGGTCCACGTGGCTGCTACGGCCGTTCACCCTCCCCAAGCCCCACCATTATGGCAGGCAAACAAGTCAATGTCGTCAACAGTCTCTGCTCTGCTCTGTTCAAAGCACGGGAGCCAAAGCTCCACCCACGTTTCACTGTTGAGCTCCAAAGACATTAAACACCACAGGTCCTAAAAATGTTGCTCAGCTGTGAATTTCTTCTATCTCCTGTGCCTTAACTTGCGAAAGAGTCCCGTCTTTCTTCACCGTGTTAGAGAGAGGGGTCCGGTGCAGGGCTGATGGGGAGGCGGTGCCATGCGGGGTCCTGCCCAGGCTCTCACCCGAACAGGCGCAGCCGCACTTGCCACCTCCTCCAGGGCTTTGCCAGCGTCTACCTCGCCAGCTCAGCTCACATTCTGCTCCCCTCCTTTCACCAACACCCACCTTCTACAACAGCGCGTCTCACTCTCTACTGAGCAAGCCCAGGTTCTTAGCTGCTTTACAGATTTTCAAGATCCCTTCCGATGCGCTTCCTGGGTCTCCATTTCAATCACCACTTGAGCCTCACCAGTTCCAGCAACTATGTCCCTCACACTTCCCTCATTACCCTCTTCCAGTCAGTCAACAAATACTGGGTAAGCACCACCTAAGGGCATTGCATTATACTGGGTCTTGGAGAAACAGTAGCGGAAAAAAAAAAAAATCAGTGGCCTGGGGCATCAGGGAACTGACAGTGTAACTGTGGAGAAAAATAAATCATCCCCGGGTGCACGATCACCTGTTATATGACCCTGGACAAGCCCAGGCTCTCCTCTGCTGACTGGGTATAAGCCTCTTCTTCCTGGCCTATAGTGAACAGTCATTTTTCGCAGGTCTGCGAACAACTCCCCTCTTTCATGAACAGAATCTTTTGTTTTCCTTCCCATTCTTAGCCTTGTGACTTGATAAAGTTAAACCCACCCGCAGCTCCAGGAGAGGGTCCCTAAGTCAGTCAGAGAGTCCCATGCCTCTGACCCAAGGATGGACACACAAACTGATTAGAGCCAAGGACATGCAAGGAGACTTTCTGGGGCTTTGTGGGAATGGAGACTGTATCCCTGCTCTGTAAAAGCTACGAGAAGAGACCCTCTCTCTTCCACTGGATGGCATAATCAGAGGTTGTAAGGATTAGAACTCGAGCAACTATTTTGAAACTGCAAGCTTTCCTGGGCTATTAGCAACCTTTGGTATAAACCTTGGGAAAAAAGCCCAGGCCAGGAAGACAGAGCAGGAACAAGGAGAATATTTGCCCATTAGGGATAGTTGTTGAGCCCTAGATCAAGCTTCACCTGAATCAGGACTACCTCTGAGTATATCAGTGACATGACCCAGCCAGTGACTCCCCTTGGTAGATCAAGTCAGCCGGAGTCTTTCATGTCACTCGCAAACAAACCTGCTCCAGCTGATGTACTCCCTCACAGAGGCATGGTGGAAATTAAGTCAGGAAAAGCTCTCTGAAGTTTACATAAAGCTCTCCACACCCCAGGCGGTGTTATGCAGCAGGAAGCACTCAGCAGCTGTCCAATAAACACGTTTCGTATCTTAAGGCCTGATCACTCCTGCAGAGAAATTATCTCTAAGTCTGAGGTGTCTCATTGAAACAGAAGTTCCCTAACAGCCTTGATCCATCCAGAACAGCTGCTGTCCAAAGCTACGAGGACCACAGTAATCACAAAAATCATAGCCAACAAGGAGTTTCTGTAGCAGCGTCTGATGAAGCTACCATAGGCCACGCTCATCACAAAAGTCACAGCCACGGGCCTCCCTCCGTTCATGCTGCTGCCAAGGTTCCCAAGGCCCAGCCTGAAAGAAGCTGCTTATCTGTGTTGCCAGAAACTGAGCTGCAATCTCAAAACATTATTTCTGGAAACTGAAAAGAATCCCAGGTACATGATCAGAGCAAAGGAGAAACTGTTGGTGGAGGCTGTCAATTAGGGAGAAACCAAGGCATGTTAGCCTTCAGGGGACAGATTTGATGCACACACTCAAGAGCCAAAGATCCTTCACTTCACAAGGGATTGCCAGGAGGCCTGGGATCAGTCTGTGGCTGAGAAGATGAAACCAGCCACATCATTTCATGCGTTCGGATGCATCTCTGAACAAATGTCATCAACACATTGATGATGATGCTAAGAAAACGGCTGTCCCGTGCCAGCCTACACCTCCGTGGCATATCTGGTACCTGCTTTCCTCCTTTTTGTGGAGAGTCAGACATAGGATGGCAGTGGGGGATGGGCTCTGACCTCCAACTTATGTGTTCTAGGCATGTCAAGTACTGGGGAAGTTCTGGAACTGCTTCAGGCTGTGCGGGGCAAAATCTGATAACCAGCGGCAGCTATGGAGGCCAGGAAAAGTCTCAGGTGCAGCCCGGCCACGTGCTTCCTCAGGGCCCTCTTTTTTTTTTTTTTTTTTTTAGACGGAGTTTCGCTCTTGTTGCCCAGGCTGGAGTGCAATAGTGTAATCTTGGTTCATTGCAACCTCCGCCTCCCAGGTTCAAGCGATTCTCCTGCGTCAGCCTCCCAAGTAGCTGGGATTACAGGCATGCACCACCATGCCCTAATTTTGTATTTTTAGTAGAAATGGGGTTTCTCCATGTTGGTCAGGCTGGTCTCAAACTCCTGACCTCAGGTGATCCATCCACCTAGGCCGCCCAAAATGCTGGGATTACAGGCGCGAGCCACCACACCCTGCCAGGGCCCTGTTATGAGTGTGTCAGAGGTCCAGGCTGGCCTGCACAGGAAGGTGGTCTCCAAGTCCTCTTTCAGTCTGGACTACACAGGACCACCACACTCAGTGTGAGTGCCCACTCCCATTCCCATGGGCCTTAGCTCCCTAGAGATCTCCCGAACCTTCCCCCACAACACACGAAGACATGGCAGCCATGCCCCGCACACAGCCCACAGCACATACCCACCTGCATTTCATCATAGCTCTATCCAGGATGGTGTGATATGCTGCCCTTTGTTAAAACCTGTATACCTACTGATAGAAAACTCTGAGCTTCTGCTAAGTAATCATATTTTATTTTCTAATGACATGGTGAGTTCTGTTGATAGTGTTTCTTTGCTTTGGTTGCTAAGAGGTTAAGAACCGACTCTGTAACAATCTCTCATATCCGCCTAAAACCCTAGGACTGGCATTTGTGTACTTACCAGCCTTTCCTGCCCTGGAGATCTTATGTGTACACCTTCATTTTGCTGTGACCTCAATTTCTTCATTTTTTTTTTATCAAGTTGAGTATGCACACATGTTGACATATATATATGTTAGAGAAAGAGAGAGAGAGAGACACAAACTCACAGTCTTCTTCGAAGGAGGTTGGAGAGTATGAAGAGAAAGAGAGAACAGATCAAAAAAAAAAAAACTTTTAAGTCATGTGTTCTTACGTTGCAATCTTAGGACAAGATGGGAGCCATGAAGATGCACCTCTAACTTTGGAATAATTTCATCAGGCTCCCTGTTCAGAAGTCCCAAGTAATAACCGTGACCTGTCACATCTCAAAAATAACTTTATAGAAGCTGAACAGCCAAAAAGTCACTTTTGGAGATTATTTATAAACATAGGTGATCCCTGATGGAAATTAATCCATTCATTTTATAGAAGTCAGAAAAAATCGAGAGACTCATTCAGAAAGTACTTGGAAGCAAGCAACCAACCAAGAAGTGGAAACCCATGAATATAGAAAGGACGTGCCTACTGAACTGTGTGATAATTATCCCGCCTGCAGACCAGGGACCGCAGCATGAGCAAAATGCTGTGCAGCATAACTGACACCTGAACCAAGGTCATCCTTGGGTGCACCATTCTCGGGATTCAGACCAGTTCATAAATGGTAGTTAATGGCCTGTTCCAAGGAGAATCTCTGCATACCTAATAGCTGTGGGTGACATTTTAGAATATGTATCTATTCAAAGTGACACATACATAGGGAATCTGTGATCAAGCACCTGCCATACAGCCAAAAATATAGCGAACATTTCAGTCAGCGGCTGTGCCAAGCATTGGTAAGCACCTAGTGCATACACAGCTCTGTGTCCCTATTTCCTGCTTCATCCAATGAGTCAAGTAGCATCCACTGGATCTGCTTCCAGAGCTGTGTCGAGAACATCAAGAGATGTCTTAGTGTAGAAGTAGCCACATGAATGGTGACATCGTCATGTCTTTTGCAAAGACGCGCATTCTGCATGTCCCAAGTCTCCTAAAGGTCTTGATTAAAGTTATTTCCAGAAGAGGCAGCAAGATGAAGTGTTCTAATGATCTAGCCCATACCCTGGGAAAAGGGTGACCAAAGCAGAGTGAGTGCCTGGCCTTAAGGAGTTTGTATTCTACTTGGAGAGAGGAAATTATAAATCCCCCATTTTGCTTTTGAGGAAACTGAGGCACAGGCTCACATGATATCCAAAGTCAAATAGCTTGTTAGTGACTGATACAGTTTGAATATTTGTCCCCTGCAAATCTCATGCTGACATTTGATCCCCAGTGTTGAAGGTGCAGCCTAGTGGGAGGCATTTAGGTCATGGGGGTGGATCCTTCATGAATGGCTTGGTGCCGTCCTCACAGTAATAAGTGAGTTCTTGAGCTATGAATTCCTGCAATCATTCCTGAGAGCTGATTGTTAAAAAGAGTCAGGCATCTCCCATCAACTCTTGCCTCCTCTTTTTTGCCATGGGATCTGCATAAGCTGGCGCCCCTGTCTTTTCTGCCATGATTGGAAGCTTCCCGAGGCCTCTCCAGAAGTGGATGCTGGTGTCATGCTTCTTGTACAGCCTGCAGAACCACGAGCCAAGTAAACCTCTTTTCTTTATAAATTACTCGGTCTCAGGTATTCCTTTACAGCAGTGCAAACAGAGTCAGGACTAGAACCCAGGATCTGGGGTTATTTGGGATGTGGCTGATGCTGCCAAGGCTCTACTTGCTTTATTTCAACCCCACCACTTCAAGTGCTCCAAATAGCTACCAAATTGCCAGCATCTGCATCTCTGTACCTGGTGGTTTTGCTGGATCCACAGAATGCTGTTCTGTTTCCTGCGTGGCAAATCAGAAGTGCCAGGGAATTAGCATCCCCCACAAGCAGCCCCAACCAATGACTGACAGGAAATGGTGCACAAATACCCAGCTCCTCCACCCATTGGGAAGGATCATTCTGCAGTTTCTCTTTTGCATCATTTCCCTGCAAGTCTTCCCTGCCCTCCTGAATGAACTGCTTGTACCTGAATCCTTATTTCTAAGAACATAGAACACACAGGCAACCAAAGTGAAAAGAGACCCATGGGGCTGTCAAACTTTAAAACTTCTGCACAACAAAGGAAATGATCAACAGAGTGAAACGGTAACTTATAGAATGGGAGAACATGTTGCAAATCCTGTATCTGAGAACAGGCTGATATCCAAAATACATAAAGAACTCTTACAACTCAACAGCAAAAAAAAAAAGCCAGATTAAGATATGGGTGAAGGACTTGAACAGACATTTACCAAAAAGACATTCAAATGTTCACCATCACTAATCATCAGGGAAATGAAAATCAAAAACCATAAAATCTCACACTTACCAGGACAGCCACTATCAAAAAAAAAAAAAACCCAGAAAATAACAAGAGTTGGTCAGGATGTGGAGAAATTGGAACTCTTGTGATATACAACAGGATAGTATTCAGCCTTAATAAGGAAATCTACTAGGTACAGAGGTTCACATCTCTAGTCCCAGCTACTTGGGAGGCTGAAGTGAGAGGATCACTTAAGCCCAGGAGTTTGAGGCCAGCCTGGGTAACATAGCAAGACCTCATCTTAAAAAAAGAAGGAAATTCTGTCATATGCTACAACTTAGATGAACCCGGAGGACATTATGCTAAGTGAAATAGACCATTCACAAAAGGACAGATACTGCATGATTTCACTTATATGAGGTATCTAAAGTAGTCAAACTCTTGGAAACAGAAAGTAGAATAGTAGTTGCCAGGGGCTAGGAGGTAGGGGGAAAGGAGTTTTTCCATGGGTGTAGAATTTCAGTTTTGTAAGATAAAAAAGCTCTAGAGATCTGTAACACAACAATGTGCATATAGGTAACATTACTGTACTATACACTTAAAAATGGTTAAGATGGTAAATGCTATTTTTTATCACAACAAATAATAATAAACTGAAAAATATGTAGGTAAGAAATAACTAGAAAGTATCACTAGCAGGCAGGCAATATGATAAAGGGGAAGAAACGTGGTCTTAGCAGTCAGTAGAGCCAGATCTCAGTCCTGGCGCCCCATGACTAGCTGCTAAGTTGGAAATTCCCATTGTTGTATCCCACAGCACTTGGTACACTGAATGCTTTCCTATGGGCAACTTGCTGATACAGAGTCTGTCAGGGAAAGAGGCACTCTGCACCTACAGGAGGTAAGTTGAATTCAGTTTCAGGTGTGTTTCTACAGGGATGGAATTACAGGAGAAAACAGCTTTACTCCTGAGACAACCACATATCTCTGCTTGGTTTAATGCACAGGAGCCCAACCCAGTGACATCCTGGGTGGGATTTTCCTAGCCACCTCGCTCTGAAGAGTGATGCACAGGACGCCTGCTTGCCAAGCTTCACTGCCCCACAGGTGCACTCTCAGCAGCCACCTGTATGGTCACTGAAGGGACCTTCACAAATGACAAGAGCTCAAAGGAGGGGAGCCCTGAACCCTAAGTTGGAAGGACAGTAGGAGGGGCAGTGAAAGGTGGTCAGTGGAATTCCGGAAACCAGGTGAGGAGGAACACCCAGGCGAGAGGAGGTGGATGAACCTACCTAGCCGACAGACATGCTGGGGAGTCCACCGCGGTCTTAGGAGTGGGCTGCTGGTGGTAGCCCATTCCCTTCCTCCCTAGGCTCTGCCTCCGAGCTCCTTGGGCGAGAAGCTGTCTCCCTCATCATTAAACATGTCACCCTCTGTAGCAAGCACACGGCAGGTTCTTGGTCAGTGTATGCTGAACTCATTCCTTTAGATTTAGGCTCTAAGGCTCAAAGACATATTGGCACAAAGATGGCCCACTGGGTCTCCACGTGGCTGGAGTGTGACTCAGCCCCTGCCTGCTGCAACATAAATCCTTGTGTTAATGCATAGCCTTGTACAGGGCTTGACATGTGAAGGTGGAAATATATTAATCCAAGGTCTGCACTAATTGGCTCTAACAATCCCAGCCTTGGGCTCCCTGTAACTGCTACCATGCCACTGACCTAATAATGACAATTTATGTGGCAGCAAAAGTGCACAGAATCTGAAGGATTTGTTTTGCTGACTTTAAAGAAAACACTCACGGGTCATAACAATATGAAAATGTTATTTCCCCTGGTGAGCCACATCACAGAAAGCTGGGGACAAAAATCCTATTCAAAGAGATGGTCCCACCAATGCTTTATGCTTTCTCAGTCACAGACTGTGGGGAGACAGGGGACAGATGGGCAGGACATCCATGCTGGCTTCCCTATTGGGTCTGCCTTCTGTAGCCAGGGCTATATGCAGGGGGTTTCCAACTGTAGCAGGGAGATAAAAGTTGTTATTTAAAACCCAAATTGACTGTGGCTGCTTTTGCAAGCAGCATGATTCTTTTATATTACAGGCTAGTAGGGTGGAACTCTTCCTGCTTCCATTTTAACTGAGCACCAAGACAACAGACACCCAATGCCAAAGAACCTGTAGACACATCTCCAAAGGCGGAATTTATCAAGGTCGGATGCAGAACCTCGTCCACTGCCTGAGAACTCTCTCACCCTCTCCATGAATACAGAAAGCAATTATATCTTTGGAGCACTGTGATCCAGATATGACCACAGATTATACACCACAGACTGTGCTGTGAATCCCACCTCCTGCTACAGGCTCCGTGGCCCCTACAGCTGGAGGATGGGAGGGCTGAGTCCTGACTCCCACCTGAAAAATCAAGAGGTCAAAGGTGAGCAAGAAGAGTTCTGAACAAGAAGAGTGCTGAGCAAAGGATGTGTTTCCCAAGGATCCAATGTGTGCCCCGTGGAAGAGAAAGCCAGCTCTGGGATATCTTAGGGTCAACAGGGCCACCTAGGGGGCCAGAGAGATCTTGATCTCAGCCACAAGAAGTCAGGATAAGACTCCTTGCCTCGGGCTGCCGGAGGTGTCTCTAGCTGCTACCCAGAACACAGGGCTGCTCAAAGGGACGCAGTCAAGGAACCCACCTGGGAAGCTGTGAAGAGCTTTCCAAATCCCAGCACGAGGGATGCAGTCAGCTCTCCGCACCTGCCAGGCCCGGGAAGCAGGAAGCCAGTTCCCCGCAGAGCCAGCAGGAGTGAGATGGACCCTCCCTCCTCCAGCACCTCCAGCATCATCCTGCAAAGGTGGACAAACTAAGAAAAAGCCACTCATGTCCCCAAATCTGAGCCAAGCTGGGAGAGAGGCAAATACTTGTCATCAAATTGAGGTAAGATCTGGGACTGGACATTCGAATTACTGAACTGGGATTTAAAGTCCCTAAAATGGTCTATTACCCAAGAACAGAGAGAGAGGCTGTGGGTCTGATAGTTTCACCCAGGGGCAGAGCAAAGTCACCAGCACTAAGTAACCTTGAAAGGGGAATAGGGGACAAACTAAAGCTGCATTTGATCCCAGCCCACCAGTCATACATTCCACACCCTGGTTATTATATCAGTGGGGATGAAACCTCTGTTCTCCTTGCATAGACTGAGAGCAGAGAGATGTATTCCAGAATCCATTCTCCCCTCTGCCATGGAGGCAGAACTGTAGCTGGGCACAAGGTTGCAGGCCAGGCCACAGCTCAGGCTCTGCAGAGCTGCTGGAGCCAGGTGACTAGGCTCTTGTCCATGGGATATGAGTAGTGACCATACATGCAACTTCCTGGGCTGGTCCTGTGGACACCAGTGTGGACTCTTCCACACATCCTTTCATTCTCACTGGCAGTTCTCCAGCCAGGGGTGGGGGAGCAGCAGATGGAGGGAACTTGCTTCTCTGAATGATCTCATGGAGTGCAGCTGGACTTCCCATCCATCCACAGATCCATTACAGGAGGGGAAAATACGGTCTGTGTTTTGAGGCATTGCCTGGTAAGTTACTTTTACTTCATCTTTACCTTATCAACCCTCTCATGGGAAAGCTGCAAAACCTAGAGCAAGTGTCTGTTGCACAGTGCATCAATGGACCGTTGGATTTGCAAAGGGAAGTCCAGAGATGAGTTTCTGGCTAGGGACCACTGAATAGCTCTACATAATACAATAGGAATTTTTTCCAGCATCGTGAGAGATGGAAAGTGGTGATAGGCAAGTGGAAACCAAACACAGTAGGCACCTGGATTTTGAGTAGTTGAGAAGGCTGGAAAGGTTTTTTTCTGAAGAGAAAGAATGCTAATATTCAGTATTAAATTAGCCACTACATGAAGTTTGCTGTAACTTCTCTCACTATTACCTCAGAATTTTTCATAAAAGCCCACCTCACTGAGCTACTTCATGTGCGTTGTTTTGTTTTGTTTATGCTACATTAGGATAATAATTTCAAACTTACTAATTATTGATTTTTTAAAGGCATATGAGAGAAAATAGCATAGTGAGGCCCCATGTGCCCACCACCCAGCCTCAGCACTTAGCAACCCATGGCCAATCTTGCTTCATCGCTACACCCATCCATTTTTTTCCTCCCGAGACAATTCTGAAGCAAATCCTTCTTGATGGGAGTACTCAACACCACTTATAAAGTAGTCTTGCCAAAACAAATTCACAAACCGTTGAAAGGGTTGATTGGATTCTGTTTTGATTTCTTTTGGCAACACGACTTCATAAGTGGTGTTGGAAACTTCCACAGGGAGACACATAATATCCAGCCTTCTCATTTCATGACATTGAAACCATTGATGATCATTCAATGTAGCCATTAATTACTTCACTAGGGCTTGCAAAATGGTGGCATTCTAATTGTATCATTCCTTCTGTATCCATTAGCCTCTGTGAAGAGAAATTTTCCCCAGCAAATTTTTTGGTTATTTGGTTATTCTGAAGTACAGTTGGTATGATAAACACAGGATTAAAAAATTATTAATTTCCTTTTATTTGCCACCTTTCAAAATAATGAATGGGTTCCCTAGAACCCAAGGGTTACAAATGAGGCATATTATTCTTATCATTATCATTATGAACTCCTTATTTAAACATATTTAATGCATTTGATATCATGTAGTTATTCTTATTTTTAGTCAAATTGTCTTATGTTCGACCAGTAGAAGCCATTTTGATATGACTCAGTAATCTTGGAGAGTTTTCTCTCCTAAAAGGGAATAAATTAGGCAGGTCTGTTTCTCAATTTGGGTCAATCTCAGGGCAGAATAATGAAGTAGTTTCAAAAAGCATAGCATAAAGTGATAATTTGGCCAAGAGAGAACCTAGCCAGAAGTAACTAGAAATGAGTAACTAGAAGTAACTAGGAATTTACAAAAACTTTGGTGAAGGCATTTGACTTCCCACATGAAGACATAAGATGAAAGATGAAGCCCATGTTATCTGGATAATACAGGCGAAGATACCCACCTCTGACATCTGATTCATGTAGCACAATTGTGGCAGAAGTGCTATTTTCTTCTCCAGGGTTTTTCCATCCATCCTGCTTACTGAGGCCTTTACCCTCCAGGTGTATCCCTCTGGTGTCTTGAACTCAAGTTGCCACCACCTCAAACTCTTTGTCTAGCATCTCCTCCAGAAAGTGTCTAGTATGCTCATTCTCAGTGAAACATACAGGTTAATCCTAACATTTCACATCTTGCTTAATTAGTTCGCTTCCCCTGACAACTCTACTAAGTAGTCAAAATAGCAATAACCCTTCCAGAAAACAAGATGTTTTCTGGAAAAGCCTGGTAAAGTGGTAAAGGTCAGAGTCATTCCTTCCAGATTCTAGTCCAGGACTGCCAATAATTAACTGTGTATCCTGGAAAAGCACTTCCCTTCTTTGGGCCCCAGTTTCTCTAGTATCTAAAGCGATTGGAGTCGTGGTGTCAAAAGTCCTTTTCACTTGGAACATTTTGTCGCGTAGGTGAAAAGACATTGAAAGGTAAAAAGCATCATGTTAAGTAAACATGCTTAACTATACAATACTCATTTGAGGCATTGTTTTTCTTTAAAGTGTGTTATTGGAAAACTTTGAGAGAATTATTCAGGTAACTAAAACATTAAGGATTTGAATCCACATGCTGTAGACCACCAGAAAGAAATTTTTGCAAAGCCCATGGTCTATTAACATGCAAAAGTCTCCTGAGATACAGACTTACTCAATGGGAACATTATAGAATAGCATAAATATGACTTGTCTTGATTACATAATTATTTGCTTCCTATCACTTAGGTCTTCCTGGTAAAATTTCAGTTCTTTGAGTTGTGTCTTATCATCAGGGATCCAAGCAAAAATGTGATAGTATATTTTCAGAAATTGATTGATAGCAAATGACCATGCATTACCCCCTATTCCCAGGGCTGGCCCAGAAATAGGCCACACCATAAACCATTAAATGAGTATTTATTGTGTTAAACTCGTGTTCTCAGCCCTGGATCCCCTGGAGATCAAGAAGAAATGTATCTGTTATCAAAGAGTTTACAACCCAGTTGGGAGTAGAAGATAAATGAATACACAAGACATAGCATCCAACAAAACAATAAGTATTGGACTGAAATTGTAAATTGCCTGACACTGCCCTTGAAACATCCTGTCTTCAGAGAAGGAAAGGATCCAGAGAGGGTCTGGGAGCCAAGGCAGGCTCTATGGAGAAGTAAATAAAAGCCAGGACCCTGCTTTACCTTTTCTCAAATAGGAAACACCTATTTTACCGTCATCATATATGATCAGGTGGAAAAGACCAATACTAAGAAAGTGAAAGTTTCCTCAAAACCGTGCACCCAAGAGAAAAAACACTGTTAGTAGGTCAGGATTGGTACACACCTCCTTGGAAGACTCTGTTGGCCGCCTACCAATCTATTCACTCTCTCTTCTAACTTTTGTAACTAACTTTTTATTGGAGTAAAAAATACAAAACATGAGATCTACCTTCTTAACACATTTTTAAGTGTTCATTATAGCATTGCTAACTGTAAACACAACGTTATAAAGGAGATCTCTAGAATTTATTCCTCTTGCACAATGAAATCTTTGTATCCATTGAACAGCAACTCCCCTTTTCCCAGTTCCCCCAACCCCTGGCAACCACCATTCTACATTCTGCTGCGATGACTTTGACTACTCTAGATAATTCATATTAGTGGAATCATGCGGTATTTGTCCTTCTATGACTGGCTTCTTTCACTTAACACAATGTTGTCAAGGTACATTCATGCAGCATACAACAAGATTTCTCTCTTTTTTGTGGCTGAATAATATTCCATTGTACACCACATTTTCTTTATCCATTTGCCCATCAATGGACATTTCCATTGTTTCTGTAACTTGGCTACTGTAGACAAGACTGCAACGAACATGGGAGTGCAGATATCTCTTCAAGATTCTGATTTCAATTATTTTGGATAAATACTGAGAAACAGAATTGCTAGATCCTGTGGTAATTCTATTTTTAATTTTTTGAGGAGCTTCCATACTGTTTTCCATAGTGACTGCACCATTTTATGTCAATACAGGACACATGGGATCCAAGTTCTTCACATCCTCACCAACACTTGTTATATTTTGTGACTTTTTTGGTAATAGCCATCCTAATGGGTATGAGGTGGTATCTCATTGTGGTTTTTATTTGCATTTCCCTGATGATTGGTGATGTTGAGCATTTTTTCATATGTTTGTTGGTCATCTGTATGACTCCTTTGGTTAAACATCTATTTGGGCCTTTTGGGCTTGGTTTGTTGGAGTTTCTTGTATATTTGGGATATTAATACCTTATCAGATATATAATTAGCAAACGTTTTCTCCCATTCCATAGGCAGCCCCTTCACTCTGATTGTTCTCTTTGCAAATGCTTTCAGTTCGATCTAGTCTCATTTGTTTATTTTTGCTTTTGTTGATTTTGGTGTCATATCTAAGAAATTATTGCCAAGACCAATGTCAAGATTTTTCCCTATGTTTCCTTCTAGGAGTTTTACAGTTTCAGGTATTACATTTTAAGTCTTTCATCTATATTGAGCTGACTTTTGTGTACGGTGTAAGATAAAGGTGCAATTTCATTCTTTGGCATGTGGATATCCAGTTTTCCTGACACCATTTGTTGAAGAGACTACTCTTTCCCCATTGTGTCCTCTTGGCACCCTTGTCAAAGATCAAGTGACTGTATAGGCATAGGTTTATTTCTGGGTTCTCTATTCTGTTCCACTGGTTTACAAGTCAGGTTTTATGCCAGTATCATATTGTTTTGGTTACTGTAACTTTACAATATGTTTTGAAATCAGGAGGTATGAGGCCTCTAGCTTTGTTCTTTTTTCTCAAAATTGTTTTGGCTATTCAATGTCCTTTGCTGTTTCTATAAATTTGGGGATTTTTTTCTATTTTTGTAAAAACTGCCACTGGGATTTTGATAGGGGTTGCAGTGAATCTCTAGATTGTTTTGGATTGTGCAGACATTTTAATATCCTTAAGTCTTCTAATTCATGAACACAAGATATATTTCCATTTATTTATGTCTTTCTTAATTTCCTTCTCTTCTTTCTTGTAAGGATGAATTTGATTTTGTTTGAGCATCAGGAGCCCAAATGATTTCAGAGTTCCCTTTCCAGCCTCAGGGGATAAATATGAGCTAGTATTATTACCCTGGTAGTTCCATAATTAGTTCTAGAGACTGGTAAGGCTCAGGCATCAGATTCAACCCTAGTTAATTAACATAACGGAAGTCGGCTGGGGCTTTAAGAAGAAGTTTCCCTTCTTAATAAAAGAGAAACACAAGAAGAGATTGTTCTTCCTGACTTTGGACATTGCCATCTAATGAAAGGAAGTCTGAAGGAGTTGCAGCCAACTTACACCCTTTAAAGAAAGTCAAAAGAATGTCTCAGTGGGAAACTAAGAGCCCTGACATTCTTAAGCTGGAAAATTAGCCAACCCTATAACCAACCAGGCTCTGACCTCCTGCCATGTAACATAATAAACCTCTCTTAATGTTCAAGGCACTTTTGATTAGGTATTTTGTGACTTGCAGCAGCAAACGTAAACCAAACATCTAAGTTTTCTATATATGAATATACACAATTATACATAAATGAGCATATACCATACAAGGTGCCTCGCGACCTACCTTGTTTCATTTATCAACATGTCATAAGGGTCTCTCCATATCATAAAGAAAGCCTTCTTCACCATATACATGCATATGTTTAAGTCATATATATCTGAAATAGTGCAATAAGGTGCTAAGAACCAAGAACTCCCATTCCAGTTCAGAGTAAGGTACAGTGAACACACTATGTCAAGTCTCTTCCATTGAATGAAATTATAAAACTTGGAAAGAATGCCTGGAGCAGTTATTTGAGAACTATAAAAGTAAATCACAGCAGGTAAATTAAGAAATACCAGAATTCAAAGTATTATACTGTGAGATTGATGGTAATTTTTCTATTTTACCTCCAGTTTCCCCTGGCCTATACCCAAGGAAGCCCAGAATCCAGAAGTGGGTGTCAGGACGTGGACAGAAAGAGCACCAGCAAAGCCCTCTAGTTCTGGTTTAACACGCTGGAAAAAGGTCCTCTAATTCTCAGAGAGAGTGGGAGAAATCCCACACTTTTCTTTTCCTTTTTTTTCTTTTTTTCTTTTTTCATTCTCCATTCTCTTATGTCCTAGCCTCAGGGGAATCTCATGGGAGCAGGGGCTGTGAAAGATGTGGCACCAGGATCCCACAACCACCTAAACTCTCAAACAGGGGAAAGTCTCTCTGTTCAGAAGAGCATGGACAAATCCCCCTTGTTTTTTTTTTTAATCTCAGTGTTTTTCCACTGCTTGTCCCCAGGAGCAGGGGCAACCATAGCAGAGCAGAGTAACTAAAGCCACAGCTTTCTGGCCAGAGGATGAAAAAGGAGAAGCCCCAGGAACCAGAATGCACCAGAAAAATCTCAGAGAAGAAATGCTCTAGATGGCCCACACTCAAGCTGCACATGCGTGGATCTGATCTTCAACAGCAAACCAACGACTTGAGAACTACACTAAGAGGCCGCCACCTGCATACCCAACCGGCTGTTGAGGAGAAAATGTGTGCGACAGACATGAATAGCACTATAAATGCTTTTTAAATGAACCCGAAATTGAAACCACATTCCACAGAGGACTGGTCAGCACTCGCAGCCTAAACCCAACCAGGTCGTTGGCCTATTAAAAAAAAATTATCAACTTCTCCATAGGATTTAAATAAGGCACAGAGTTTCATAATATCAAAACATTCAGGACATAATCCAAAATTGCTCAGCAGTTACAGAACCAGGAAAATCTCAATTAGTATGGAAAAAGACAAACAACAGATGCCAACACCAGATGACACAGATGTTGGAATTATCTGACACAGATTTTAGAAAAAATGTTCCAAGAAGTAATGGTTAACACTCCTGAAATGAAAAGGTATAAAGTCTCAGCAGAGAAATCCAAGATAGAAAAAACAACCAAATGGAAATTTTTATATCAGAAAAATACAATAACCAAAATAAAGAACTCACAGGATAGGCTAAAAGCAAAATAGAAATGGCAGGAAAAAAAGTCAGTGGATTGAAGAAAGGTAAATTTTACCAAATGATCAAATATTAGTGTTATCAAAGTCTCAGAAGAAAAAAATAAGTGGTTCTGAACAAGTTTTTGAAGAAATAATGGTTTAAAACTTTCTAAATTTGGCAAAATATGAGCCTACAGATCAAAAAAGCTCAGCAAAGCCAAATAATTCATATCTAGATACATCATCACAAACTTCTAAAATCTAAACACACAAAAAATGTGAAAGCATCTAGAGAAAAATGATACATTAGTTATAGGGAAACAACAATTCAAATGACTGCAAGTTTCTCATCAGAACCCACGAAAATCACAAGAGTGGCAAACTGTTTTTCAACTCCTAAACTAAAAGAATTGTCAAGTCAAGATTCCTTCTTCAGTTAAAAAAAAAATCCTTTAAAAATGAAGGTGAAATAGGTAGATCCTCAGATACTCAGATAAAAGGTGTTATTGGTTGAATGTATATGTCCCTCCAAAACTCATATATTGGAACTTAACCCCCAAGGTGATGATAGTATTAACAGGTGAGGCCCTTGGGTGGTGATAAGACCATGAGGGCTCCACCCACACGGGTAGAATTAGTATCCTTATACAAGAGGCTTCAGAGAGCTGCCTCCCAACTTCTGTCCCTTCCACCATATGAAGACACAGCATTCCTCCACTTCCGGAGAATGCAGCAAAAAAAAAAGCACCATCTTGGAAGCAGAGAGCAGCCCTCATCAGATATCAAACCTGCCAGCACCTTGATCTTGGACTTCCCAGCCTCCAGAACTATGAGAAATAAATTTCTGTTATTTATAAATTACCCTGTCTCACATATTTTGTTATAGCAGCCTGAACAAATTAAGACAAAGGGAAACTAAGATAATTAGTTGCCAACAGACCTTCGCTAAAAGAATTACTGAAGGAAATTCTTCACACGGAAGGGAAATTATATCAGAAGTAAACTTGGGGGCAGGCACAGTGGCTCACACCTGTAATTGTAGCACTTTGGGAGACCAAGGCGGGAGGATTGCTTGAGTTCAGGAGTTTGAGACCAACTGGGCAACATAGTGAGACCAGTCTCTACAAAAAAATTTTTTAAAAATTAATTGGGCATGGTAGCTTACACCTGTAGTCCCAGCTATTTGGGAGGCTTAGGTGGGACCACGGATTGCTTGAGCCCAGGAGTTCCAGGCTGCAGTGAGCTGTGATTGTACCACTCCAGCCTGACCCTGTCTCAAAAAATAAATAAATAAATAAATAAATAAATAAATAAATAAATAAATAAAATAGAAGTACACTTGCAGCACCAGGAATAAAGGAAAAATAGTAAATATCTGGGTAAATATATGTACTAGTCCATTTTCACACTGCTGATAAAGACATACCCAAGACTGGGCAATTTTCAAAGGAAAGAGTTTTAATTGGCCTTACAGTTCCACGTGACTGGGAAAGTCTCACAATCATGGCAGAAGGCAAGGAGGAGCAAGTCACATCTTACATGGATGGCAGCAGACAAAGAGAGAGGTTGTGCAGGGAGACTCCCATTTTTCAAAACCATCAGATCTCATGAGATCTATCACAAGATCATAAGATTCACTATCTAGAGAAAAGCACAGGGAAGACCTGCCCCCATGATTCAATTACCTCCCACCAGGTCCCTCCCATAACAAATGGGAATTCAAGATGAGATGTGGGTGGGGACACAGCCAAACCATATCAATATAGCAGACTATTTTTCCCTCTTGAGTTTTAAAAATATGTTTGAAGGTTGAAATAAAAATTATAGTATTAGCTGATGGATTTTCAATGTAAGTAGATGCAACACATAGAACTATGACAACACAAAGGGAGTATAAACAGAGTTGTATGGTGGTAAGATTAATGATTTTACTTGATTGTAAAACATAGTAAACATTAATTCTAAGTAATCAACCTAATCAGCATTAATATAAAAAATCAGAATTACTTTTCAGAGTAAATCTTAAATGTGAAAAGTTAAGGATATATATATATTGTAAACCCTAGAGCAAGCACTAAAATAAATAAACTTATTTATTTATTTATATTTTGGAATATTAAAAATATTCAATTAACCCAAAGAAGGCAGGAAAGGGCATACAGAGGAACAGAAAATAGAGGAAACAAACAGAAAACAAATCAAATGGTAGAGCTAAATCCAAACATATCAATAATTACATTAAATGTAAATGGTCTTAGCTAGGAATTAGCAAACTGACTTCAAATATAATGATATAGGTAAGTTAAAAGTAGAACAATAGAAAAAGATATTTCATGCAAAAATCAATAAAAAGAAAGTTGGGGCTGGGCAGAGTGGCTCACACCTGTAATCCTAGCACTTTGGTAGGCCGAAGCGGGCAGATAACTTGAGGTCAGGAGTTCGAGACCAGCCTGACCAACACAGTGAAATCCCATCTCTACTAAAAATACAAAAATTAACCAGGCATGGTGATGCATGCCTGTAATCCCAGCTACTCAGAGACTGAGACAGAAGAATTGCTTGAACGTGGGAGGCAGAGGTTGCAGTGAGCCAAGATCACACCACTGCACTCCAGCCTGAGCAACAGAGTGAGACTCTGTCAAAAAAAAAAAAAAAAAAGGAAGGAAGGAGGGAGGGAGGGAAGGAAGGAAAGGAGGGAGGGAAAGAGAGAGAAAAAACAGAAAGAAAGAGAAAAGAAAGAAAGAAAGAAAGAAAGAAAGAAAGAAAGAAAGAAAGAAAGAAAGAGAAATGAAGGAAGGAAGGAAGGAAGGAAGGAAGGAAGGAAGGAAGGAAGGAAGGAAGGAAGGAGAAGGAAGGAAGAAAGAAAGAAAGAAAGAAAGAAAGAAAGAAAGAAAGAAAGAAAGAAAGAAAGAAAGAAAGAAAGAAAGAAGGAGAGAGGGAGAGAAATGAAGGAAGGAAGGAAGGAAGGAAGGAAGGAAGGAAGGAAGGAAGGAAGGAAGGAAGGAAGGGAGGGAAGGAAGGAAAGTTGAAATGCCTATATCATCAAAACATACTTCAGAGCACTGAATATTATCATACATAAAGAGATACATTATATAATGATAAAAGGTCCAATTCATCAAGAAGACGTAAGTATTCTAAATGAATAAGCTCC
Source organism: Macaca mulatta (assembly GCF_049350105.2). Lineage (NCBI taxonomy): Eukaryota > Metazoa > Chordata > Mammalia > Primates > Cercopithecidae > Macaca > Macaca mulatta. The sequence goes on from NC_133417.1 coordinate 15,464,110, forward strand.
TAACAACAGAACTTCAAAATACATGAAGCAAAAACTGACAGAACTAAAAAAAGAAACAAACAAATCCACAGCTAAAGTTGAAGTCATATTGGTTTCTACTCCTGCATAACACATCATCACAAATTCACAGGCTGAAAACACAGCACATTAATCATTGCACAGCTTCTGTGGGTGGGGTCTGTGTATGACTTATCTGGATTTTCTGCTTACGGTCTTACAAGGTTGCAATCAAGGTGTTGGCCAGCGCTGTGTTCTCATCTGGAAATCTGACTATGGAAGCTTCTGCTATTAAACTGCCTCAGGTTGTTGGCAGATATCATTTCCCTATGGCTGTAGGGCTGGCAGCCCTAGATTCTTGCTGCTTGTCAGCTGGATACTTCCCTCAACTCCTGGAAACTACCCTGTTTCTGGCCACATGGGCCTCCCAACACAACTATTTACTCCCTCAAGGTCAGCAAAAGAAACTCCTGGAGCATATCTTCTTGGAAGATGGACTCATAAAATGTAACATAATCCCGGAAGTTACATCTATCACCTTTGCCATATCCTGGTGGTTAGAAGTACACCATAGGTCCCACTCATACTCAAGGGGAGAGGATTATACAAGAGTGTGAACAGTACACAGGGACCATTGGGTACCATCCTAGTGTCTGTCCTTTACAGAATCTTCAGTAAACTTTTTTCTCAATAATCAATACAACTAGTACATAGATAATCATCAAATATATAGAACTAAACAACAGCTTTAACCAATTGAATCTAATTGCTATAAGTAGAACCTTTAATCCAATAGCAACAGAATATACATTGTCCTCAAATACACTAATACATATCATATGTATTAGTCATAAAACAAATTTTAACAAATTTAAAGAATTAAAATCATACAGGCGAAGAGTGGTGGCTCGTGCCTGTAATCCCAGCACTCTGGGAGGCCAAGGTGGGAGGATCACAAGGTCAAGAGATAGAGACCATTCTGGCCAACATGGTGAAATCCCGTCTCTACTAAAAACACAAAAATTAGCCAGGCATGGCGGTGCGCCTATAGCCCCAGCTACTCAGGAGACTGAGGCAGGAGAATCGCTTGAACTTGGGAGGCGGAGGTTGCAGTGAGCAGAGATTGTACCACGGCACTCCAGCCTGGTGACAGAGCAAGATTCCGTCTCAAAAAATAAAAAAATAAAAATCATACATAGAATGCTGTCTGACCACAATGGAATTAAACCAGAAACAATAATAGATAACTGAAAAAAATCTTCAAACATTTGGAAATTGAAAATCACACATCTGAATAGTCCATGGGTTAAAGAGGATGTCATAAGGTAAATTAGAAAATCTTTTGAACTGAATGAATGCAGATCTGAATTCTCAAATTTTGTCAGATGCAGCTGAAGCAATACTTACGGGTAATTTAGAGTATTGTATGCTTACATTAAAAAGGAAGAAATGCCTCAAATTAATCATCTAAGCCTCCACTTTTAAAAACTAGAAAAAGAAGAACAAAATACGGCCTAAGCATGTGAAGGACAGAAATAATAAAGATAAGAGCAGAAAACAATGAAATTGAAAACAGAAAAAAAGATAGAAAAAAAACTATAAAAATAAAAGCTAATTTTTTGAAAAGATCAAAAATGGGTAAACCCCTAGTAAGAAAAAGAAGAAGAGAAAAAAAGATACATATTACTAGTATAAGGACTGAAAAATGGAATATCACTACAGACGCCACAGAAATTAAAAATATAATAAAGTGATCAGGCACAGTGGCTCACACCTGTAATCCCAGCTCTTTGGAAGGTCGACGAGGGCAGATTAACTGAGGTCAAGAGTTTGAGACCAGCCTAGCCAACATGGCAAAACCCCATCTCTACTAAAAATACAAAAATTAGCTAGGCGTAATGGCTGGCACCTGTAATCCCAGTTACTCAGGAGGCTGAGGCATGCGAATCACTTGAACCCCGAAGGCGGAGGTTGCAGTGAGCTGAGATCGCACCACTGCACTCCAGCCTGGGGGACAGAGAGAGACTCTGTCTCCAAATATATATGTATTTGTATATTATATATAGTATATAATATATTATATATTATATGCATATATTATATTATATATTATATAATATATATTACATATAATATATATAATAAAGCAATATCATAAACAGTTCTGTGCAAGAAAATTTGACAATGGAAATGAACCAACTCTTTGAAAACCAAAATAAATAAATTCATTTAAAATAAAACAGATAACCTGTGTAGTCCTATAACTATTAAATATATTAAATTCATACTTTAAAACCTCCTGGAAAAGAAATCTCCAGGCCAGATGGCTTCACTGAAAATTCCACCAAACATTTAAAGAAGAAATAACACTAATCTCTTCTAGCATAGAGTTTGACTCATTTTATGAGTCCAGCATTAGCCTAGTTACAAAGCCAAAAGCAGTACAAGAAAATAAAGTAACAGACCAGTATCTCTCATAAACACAGATGCAAAAATCTACAGCAAAATTTTAGCAAGTTGAATCTAACAATATACAAAAAGAATACTAATTATGGCCAACTGGGGTTTATTCCAGGAGCACGAGACTGATTCAATATTCAAAAGTCAATCAATCAATATAATATACCACATTAACAATCTAAAAAAGAAAAACTTCATAATCATATAAATTGATACATAAAAGGCATTTGCCAAAATTTAATATCCATTTATTACAAAAACTCTCAACTCACTAGGAATTAAAGTGAACTCTACCTCAAATTAATAAAAGGCATCCACAACAAACCTACAGTAAATGTCATATGTAATGGTAAAAGACAGGATGCTTTCATCCTAAAATTGGGAACAAGGTAAAAATGTCCGCTGTCTTCACTTTTATTCAAAATTGTACTAGAAGTTAAAGCCAGAATACTAAGATGATTGAGGGAAAAAGTATACAGATTAAAAAAGAAGTAACAAAACTATCCATTTTCACATATAACATGAGTGTTCACACAGAAAATTCCAAGGAATCAAAAAAAGTAGGGGTAGGGTCTAAGGGTTATAAATGAGGCTAATAGTGAGTTAGGACTAAGGATAATAAGTGAGTTTAGCAAGGTCACAGGATAAAAGGCCAACATTTTAAAATTAATTATATGCCTGAAAACAAAAAATAAAAATAATACCATTTACAACAACTCCAAGAAAATAAAATATTTGGGAATATATCTAACAAAAATTTACAGCACTTATAAACTGAAAACTACAAAACACTGATGAAATAAATAGAACCTAAATAAATGGAAAGACATACAGTGTTCATGAATTGGAAGACTCAGTGCAGTAAAGATGTCAATTCTTCCCAAATTATCTATTGACTTAATGCAATTTCTGTAAAACTCCAAGCCCGATATTTTATAATACAGACAAAGTGATTCTAAAATGTATATGAAAAGCCAAAGAAACTAAAATAGTCAAAATAATTTTGAAAAACAATAAACTTTCAAGACTCAAACTCCCCAATTTCAAGACCTATTATAAAACTACAATATCAAGACAGCATGGTATTAGTGAAGAAATAGACATATGGGTCAATGAAACAAAATGAAGAGTTCAGAAATAGACCCACACAAATATGATAAATTGACAATGATGCAAAGACAATTCACTGGAGGAGGAAAGGATAATTTTTTAACAAATAATACCGGAACGAGTGGACATTCATATGCAAATGAACCTTGACTTGAATCTCACACCCTACATAAAAATTAACTAAAAATAGATTATAAATATAAACTATAAAACTTTAAATAAAAACACACACACACAGGAGAAAATCTTCATGACGTGGTAATATGGTTTGGTTTTGTGTCCCCACCCAAATCTCATCTCGAATTGTAATCCCTACATATTGAGGAAGGGACCTGATGGGAGGTGACTGCATCATGGGGGCAGTTCCCCCATACTGTTCTCATGATAGTGAGTAAGTTCTCATGAGATCTCAATGGTTTTATAAGTGTTTAGCAGTTCCTCCTTTGCTAGTGCGCGCTCTCTCTCTCTCTCTCTGTCTCTCTCTACACCTTGTGAAGAAAATGCTTGCTTTCCTTTGTCATCTGCCATGATTGTAAGTTTCCTGAGGCCACCCCAGCCATGCAGAACTGTGGGTTAATTAAACCTTCTTTCTCTATAAATTATCGAGTCTCGTATGTCTTTATAGGAGTGTGAAAATGGACTAATACAGCTGGGATTAGGCAAAGTACTCTGAGACATGATACCAAAAGTACTGTTCTTAAAAGAAGTGGTTGATAAATTGAACTTCATCAAAACTAAGAACTTCTATTCTTTGAAAAACATTGTTAAAAGAAGAAGAAAAAAAGCGAAAAACAGAGAAAATATTTGCAAAGCATGTAGCTGATAAAGACTTGTATCTAGAATGCATAAAGAACTCTCAATTCTGAATAAGAAAACACACCAGCCACAAATGGGCAAAAGATTTATACAGTCACCTTAGCCAAGATGTACCAGTGGAAAATAAGCATATAAAAATATGCCCATTATCATTCATCCTTACGGAAGTATAAACTAAAATAATGAGATACCACTACACACCTGTTAAAATAGCTTATTGTTGTTGTTGCTCAATGGAAAATCCCAAGTGCTGACAAGGATGCAGAGCAAATGGAACTCCTACACACAGCTGATGCAAATGCAAAATTATATGCTTTAGAATATATGATATGGCAGTTTCTTACAATGTTAAACATATCATACAAACCAGAAATCCCACTTCTAGCTATTTACCCAAGGGAAATTAAAACTTATCTCTGTACAAGCATCTGTACATGAACACTTATGGCAACTTTTCCGTAATCACCCAAAACTGAAAGCAACCCAAAGTTTCCTCAACTGATTAATAGACAAACCATGCTACAACCTTACCATGGAACACTACACACCAATGAAAAAGGAGCAAACCACTGACACACACAACATGGGTGAATGCCAGACGCATTATGCTAAGTGAATGATGTCAGACTCAGAAGGATACATACTGTATAATTCCATTTATATGACATTTTTGCAAGGTCAAAAATATAGGAACATCAAATAGATCAGTGTTTGTCGGGAGCTAGAAGAACTTTAGGGACTACCAAAGTATTGCTTATCCTGATTGTGGTTATACAACTATGCAGTGTTTTTTGTTTGTTTGTTTGTTTTTGTTTTTGTTTTTGTTTTAATTCTCAGAACTATATACTAAACAGGGTGGATTATACTTAAGTTTTTAAATGGAAGGGTGTGGAGTGTAGCATTGTGTATCAATCCTTTTTCTGTTACTTCACCAGGCATGTGCTGAGCCCTTACCCTGCACCAGATGTATGAATTCCCCAGTTCTTGGCACCCAAGATGGCACCTCCCTGTAGACCACAGATAGCTGGGGCACCCAAAGCAGCATGCATTTGGCAGCTGCCTCACCTCTTGGCCTGATACAACAGAGTTTCATCGCTTAGTTTCCAAGAATGTGTTTGCTTACAACCCACCAGGAGACCAAAATGAGAGCTCTCCAAAGCAATTTTATCCTCTGGTTTTAAGAACAATTTTGCAATGCCTTTATAGAGCCAGCATGAAACTAAGAATGCATACAATCTCAGTAATGGAAAAGCAGAGTGGGTGAGGCCACACCGCCCTGAGACTCTCCTCCAAGGATCACTTTGAGTCAGGTCCACCCTGATCCTATTGCCTCTCTTCCTGCTCTCAACAGAAGCTTGATAAGCACATCAGACCAGTGCTGGAAAGCAGGCCTGTATTTTCTCTAGCATGGAGTAATTTCTACCCAGGGACTTCCCTGACACTGTTTGTCAAGCAAATTAGTTTGTCAAGCAAATTAAAAGTAGCTGCTAAAAATGTGACCCTGAGCTGCTATATTCTTGTTACTCTGATCAACCCCACCCCTGCCTCCTGAAATTTACTTAAGGGCAGCCATCTTCTCCGTGGCTCCCCAGTGCCTAGGCCAGTTCTCAGCACACATTAGGTGCTAATATATGGAATCAGTCAGTGAATGAATGAGCAAACATAAAGCCATTCAAAATTCATTTATTAAAAAGTACATCTATTAAAGAATTGAATCTACTTGTTGAATGCCTCCCTTCAGTGTCGTTGTGACTGAAGAAACAATGAGAGCAGTATACTCTTCTGATTGATGGGACACTTTTGTGGGGGGCATGGGATGGACCATGTTTCATGTTTGCTTGGCTCAGGAACTTTCCATGTGTACAGACACCCTGACAGATCAGGAAGGCCTCCAAAAGCCTTTCCACGTACATAGCTGTCAGTGTGACTCCAATATCTACTGGAGCAACCCAAACTCTTGACATCTAGGTAAAAGTGAATAAAATCCCTAATTTCGGTGTGTGGAGCCTTCACCAGGATTTTGCAGAATCCCGAGGGACTTCCGGGGGCATGGCCCAGGCAGATTCCGGGCTTTCTTCCACTCACGCCTCCTCTATTCTGTGCCACATCGACTGGTCCAGATGTGAACTGAGGTTTTCCCTAGTTCGTTCTCTCTCTCTCTCTCTCTCTCTCTCTCTCTCTCTCTGTCACTCACACACACACACTCTCTCACACACACACACTCTCTCACACACACACACACACACTCTCTCTCTCACACACACACACACACACAGCACATAACACAAAACTTTCATATGAAACTTTGGCAAGTAAACTTCACTGAAGACGAGGGGAGGGATATCCATGGGGCCGGCTCCCACAGCATGCAGCCCAGTCAACTCCGAATCAGGTGTCAGGCATTCCTGCTCCCTCTCGGTGACCCGTGCCCAGAGGTCATTGTCTGGACAGCCCCCGCACTGGCTGGAACTCCAGGTTTCCCCATCTTGCCTGCGACTCCCTCCTCTTCCTCCTTCCTCACCTCTCCTCTTTCGAAGGACATAAAACAAATCGTCCTCGTTGTCTCATTAAAAGCAGTGTAGCATCCTTTTTGTGACCTGAGATCCCTCTAGCACCCGTGCCCTCAGGGTCTCGCCCTCTTTCTCAGGGGTGTTTCAAGACTTTTCCCAAAGACAGCTCCTCCCCAGGAGGGACCCAGAGCCTGACAACACCAGTGGCCCTGCCCTAGGACGGGGCACAGCAAGAGCCAGGGTGCTCTGGCCTGGCTCCATCACCACCCCCTCCACGTCAGCGACACCCCTGGCAGAAAAGAGCACAGGACAAGGCCGCGCTTTCCTTGTCCCCCCTTTCATTACGTGTCCAAGTAGTTGGATCTAATCCATTAGGGTCCTGGTCCCTCCCTGGTGCAGGACTCATTAAGCCATCGCTTCACACCTACTATGCACGTCGGGTCCCAGAGCCCTCCCTCTCCCCCCGGCTGTCAGTACCTCAGACTTCAAGCGCCGCCCCCCTTGAAGTACATGGCACCCCCTTTGACCTTCCAGGACCTCACTGCTCCCTCCCAGGGCTCAGGTAGCAGAGTCCAAAGGGAGGCTGCTGTAGAATGGCAGGTAAGGACGCCTGGGGCTAAGCGGACAAGCCATCTCTTCCTGGGTGACAGGAGGCGTAGCTGCAGACCCTGCGGAGTGGGACACTGCACGCTGGCCTCTGAGACCGGACTGCTGGGCCACGGGGCGTGGACCGTTTCGGAGCAGAGCGCACCCTACAGGCACTTTATTTCTGTTTGTGGGAAACATCGTCCTAATAGGCAGACTTTGTTAGAGCACGATGCTTTACTGCCATCTGCTGGAAGCGTATTGTAATAACTACACAAACCTACCGAGTGAATGGTGCCTGCCTTGGTGTGGATCCAATGGGCAGTGTTTGTTCCCCACAACAGACTGACGACCTGCCCTTGGCCCGGCTGCAGTCCCCAGGCACCAAGACACCAGGAGGGGCCGGGTGTGCACAGTAGTGCATCTGGGCATGGGCGCAGCAAAGCCACATGTCCCTTCACCATGCCGCCAGCCCATGCTGAGCCCAAGAATCACATGAGGGAGGAGTCTCGTGATAGGCTCAGCCTTTGCAGCAAAATGTCCAGAAAAAAAATGAATTTCAAGTAAGTTAAGTCCCAAAGTTGGCAGTAGTACTATGCCCTGAAGAGAAGTCAGACCAAGGTCGGTGTACTGACCTTGTCTTTTGTTTTCTGTATTCTTGATGCTTTGACACTGGGGCCCTTGCTGACGCTGGAGGGACTTCTCCTTCCAGAGTCAGCCAGTTCTAAAACCTGCGTGGCTCCCTGGCATGGGGTGCCCCCTCCTCTTGGGAACTGAATAACAGTCTTTTCAATAGCAATAGGATCTGTTGGCCTTGCTGTACCCCGAAGTTTCTGTTAAGACCCTATACTTCAACACGGTGCATAATCAACATACTAAATAATGCCTGTTTTCAGAAGGAACTTATGTGGACTCCAACTGCCATGGCTCTGTCTTTGCTCCAAATCCTAGTAGGACCCTGCTACCTGCCTCACCTGTACCCACCCAACCCCTGGTTTGCCCAGAGCCACACGCTCCTGCTTTTATGCACGTGACTTGCTGTGGTCTGGTCTTATTTCTTTCCGGTTTTTAGCTGCACTATCTGCCTAGTTTGCATTAAACAAACATTCAAAACTGAATCTCTTATTTTAAAAAGACAACTTTTTACACTCGACCTGATGAGTCTTTCCCCTTGGGGGTGGCAAAGTGTACCTAGGACTCCCAGTTCAGGGTCTGGAATGGGACCCAGCTGGCTTTTATCCCAGCTCTACTTCTCAGTAGCTGTGTGGCATCAGAAAAGTTAGGGAGGTAATATGGAGAGTTAACAACAAGAGCTCTGGAGCTCATTGGTCTGCATGTAGATCCCAGATCTTCTCCTTACCAGCTGGGTAATAACTCAGCAAGGCTCTTAACCTCCCTTAGCCTCAGTTTTCTCACCTGTAATATGGGGACGATAATCATAAAACCCACTTCATAAGTTTAAAGAGGTTAATATTCATACAGTACTAAAAGCAGACCTTGGTGCAAATGTGTTTAAATTTCTTACAGAAGCTGGATATTAGACCTTTGTCAGGTGCATAGTTTGCAAAAATTTTCTCCCATTCTGTAGGCTGTCTGCTTACTCTGTTGATAGTTTATTTTGCTAAGCAGAAGCTCCTTAGTTTAGTTAGATCCCATTTGTCAATTTTTGCTTTTGTTGCGATTGCTTTTCGTGCCTTCGTTATGAAATCGTTGCCCGTGCCTATGTCCTGAATGGTATTGCCTAGGTTGTCTTCCAGGGTTGTTATGGTTTTAGGTTTTACATTTAAGTCTTTAATCCCTCTTGAGTTGATTTTTGTATATGCAACACCGTATTTTCTTAGACGATGACTGTGAATGCTCTTTAGACACTTGCTAGTTTGCCACAGTCCCTGCTGCTCCCCAGTATCTCAAATTCATTCATGTATTTTACCTGTCTGGCCACTGCAGCCTTAGAGTTTCTGACCCCTACAAGTTGACTGGAGTCCAGGAAAATAATGACTTTCTATCCCAGCAGGCTGGCTTTTTACTGTGCCTTCCTGTGCATATTTTATCATTAAAGTCATCCATTTTCCCTGGAAGCACCAGTGATGGGTTTGAGGAAGGTCACAGGAAAATCTGAGGAGTTAATCCTCTTTTTACACCCCTTTTCAGAAAGGCACAGTGGCCAGGAAGCATTCTGTCACTTTGAAGTAGTAGTAAAAAGAAGAGCTTGACCACAGGGTCCTTGAAGCTCTGAGCAGTTCCTCCAAAGGCCCCAGGTGAGACGCAGCTGCTGGCAGGGAGCCATAACTTTCCCAGAGCCCACTGCCCAGAGGCTGAGAGCCGGGGAAGCCCAGTGTAGGCTCAACTCCCACAGGGGATGCCACATCCGGGATCACAAAGGTATCAGCAATTCATCAAACATAATCACCACAAATTGTATCCATGGAGGCTGGATGGAATTAGGAAGCTACAGGATAAAGTGGATGCATTTCTGATTAGAATTTCTCAGCCCTGAGCTACTGAAGATAATGAAAGTCACACTGGGAGAGGAGCAGAAAAAGGAAAGAGGAGAGAGAAGGAAGGCAGACACCAGTTTGGCCCCCATCCTAATCTCTGAATGGAAGGAGCACAAAGATCCCTCTGCAGTTCATTTTCCCTTGGGCTCCTGCAACCTCATCTCTCTTCGAGGACTGGCTGCACCACGGGGGCCCCGGGCCCTCACCTCACTCCCACTCGGGAATGTCTGAGGTACAGCCCCGTAGCTATTTCTCACATACTCCCTGGGTGAGATTTCAGAAGCCCTGCACTAGAGAAAGACAAACAGTAGTAATAAAGACTGCCTTTCACATGTCTTTCTTTGATGTTTTTAAAGGAGTTTTAAAAAGCTCTTTTAAAAAAAAAACACACACACACACACATTTTGCCATAAAGATCACTAAGGGGCCCTCAAGATTGCAGTTACCTATCATTCATTCTGAAGTGTGGGGAAAGGTGGGAAGGAAAAGTGAGCTAATAGCGGATTTTGCACAAGCACAAGGGAGCTACGTGGCTCTTCATAGGACACGTGCCCTATTTTGCATCCCACCCTATGCTCTGCACGGGATATACAAAGATGAAAAAAGTAAGCCACTGTGCACTTGGGACAAAAGACAAGAAACAAAGGACTCAAGCACAATTTGTGCTCAAAGGAGGGGTGCCACTGGAACTGGAGGCTAATCTGATGAAGTCACCAAACTTAACCTTCCTGCCTGCTTTTAATGACTTATTTCTAGTCGATCTTAAAACTCCCACTAGCTTCCTTATAGATACCATCTCTGACTGGGCGTCACGATAGTAACAGTTGCTTCAGGTTGTTTTTTTGGGAACTAGGGGTCAGCTCTTGTTTAGTTCAAGCCAGTTGGGACCACCAACTCTTCAACCGGGCCTGCATAGGTACCTGGAGAGGCGTCTATGTCAAAGGGCCAAGAGTTCCACCCTCCAATCATGCTCACACATTTATTTTCTGCACATATGTCCTATGAAGAGCCATGCAGCTCCATTAAGCTTGTGCAAAAACCCCTATTACCTCACCTCTCCTTCCCACCAACCACCTTTCCCCATACTTCAGACAACCACAGTTTCTCTCCCATAATTACCCCCACACCCGATTTTCAGGGAGGTGGAATTGAGATTTGTTCTACTGTCTCCTCACATGGCAGCCTTGAGAATAAAATCTTTTCTCTTTCAAAAAAAACAAAAAAACAAAAAACAAATCATCACCACAGTGATTGGCTTGTTTCATGTAGGCGGAAATGAACTTGGTTGCTAACACAAGGGAGCTGAGGGGAGGGTGGTAAAGGCAACAAACTGGGAGAAACCAGGGAAGGCTTCACGGAGGAAGTGACATTGACATGGAAAAGAGAGGAAGACTTTCCATGGGGCACCACCAAGTGTCAAAGCGTCCTCTGCAATGGTGGAGGCAGAGAGTTAACCACCAAATCTACCCTGGCTGTCTCCCAGTTACAGCCTTGTCACTGGGCATAAGTCAGCACAGGTGAGCGCCGCACTTCCCAGCCTCCCTCTGCTGGAAGTTCAGGTCACAGGATATAAACAGAACTGACGTGTGCCACATCCAGGTCATCTCCAATTTGAAAGATGAGCCCTTTCAGGAAGGGTTTTAACCAAGGAAGCAGCATGATGCGTTTGGTGTTTTTGGAAGTCCCCTAGGACAGCCAGGGCTGAGGGTGAGTAGCCAGGAGGGGAGAAAAGAGCCAGGGAAATTTACAAGAAGGTAAATCTCCTTCCATTGTCTAGACAAAATCAGATGCTTGTCCTGAACTCCGCTAGTGAAGGAGCGGCAGGGAGCAGCAGGACCCCCGTGACAGAGCCTGAGTGTGAGACTGAGGAAGGGCATGAGTCTGACTCAGTCACCCAACCTCAGTCTCAAAATACAACTTCCTTTCTCATGTTCGCTCCAGCAGTCCATCCTCAAATGCACAGGTGCAGCCCTATGTGAGACCCACCCACACACCCACAGTCAGGACGGCTCTCTTGCTGATGCCACACACCCCAAGACCCATGTGCCACCATCCTGAACATCCCCCAGGAAAGGACTCCATGGATGTGGGCAGCCCAGAAACTGTCCTGAATTCCCTGGGGGAACCTTACCAGGCACATCCAACCCTTCAGAGTCACAGGCAAACCTAAAAAGGCAGCCCTCTGGGTGCCTCGGCTGTAGGGGAGGGACAGCATGTCTCCAAGCAATTGAAAACAATTGAAGGCAAGAGGATTATCAAAGAAAACGCTAGATTTGTCCTCAAAATGGTGAGTTAGAGCAGGCAGGCACAGTTGGCTCACAAGGATAGGAAAGGGTTGGAAAAGGAGTCCCGCACGCATTCGCCTGTTAATCTTCATCTATCTCCTGACGCCTCCGCGGGGAGAATTTCTCTCAACTGGAAATAAATAACTCAGGGATCAAGGATATAATCGGAGCTCTTGATCCAGAGTGTGACCTTCCACTTTTCTCTATTTTTTAGATTAATCAGAGTCTTTACTGGGCTCATGTCAATAAACAACAGGTTTTTTCAATATATACCACCTGCACATCCAATATATCCAAGAAAATAAAAACATATCCACAGGGATTAGTAGCCATGAATCACCAGGAGCCAAAGCAAAGTGCTGTACATTTTAATAGCCTCAACTATCTGTCTCTTCTAAACAGAAAAGAGGTCAGCCCAGCCAGCCCCTGCTCAGGAAAAGGAAATGTGATCTACCTGGCCATATTTTTGACAAAACATTTGCTTGAAGAATAGCTGCGTTCTGATGGCTGCGTCATGCACAAAAACAGGACTTGAAGCTGAAACGTAAGCCTATCTTCGGTAAAAAAGAAAGACGAGGGAAAAAGGGAGCAGGAAGAAAGACTCGGAGCAGGAAGGAAGGGAGGAAAGGAGAGAAAGATGAGAAGAAAATCCCAGCAGAGAGTCCTTGCTCTTCCCCATGGCGTGGTTTGGAAAGGTTGCCACAGCTGCAGGGCGTTGAGCAACCTGCTTGCCTCTTCCAGGACTCAGTTTCTTCAGCGGCAACCCAGTGGAGGAGGCAGGCAAGCGTGTGCGTAGACTTGACAAATGACAGCAGCGGCTTTGCAAACCAATAAGGAAAAGACACATTGTTCAATAAATGGTGCTGGGACATTTGATAACTTAATGGAAAAGAATAAAAGCAGATTCTTGTCTCTAACAGCCCACGGAATAACCCCAGAAGAATTAAAGACTGTTCACAAAAGACCGTGGGATCTGCAGAGGGAAAACAGAGCTTTCCTTCCTGAGCACAATCTGCAGATTAGGGAGGCTCAGCCTTCAGTAGGAGTGAAAGTGTGCTGGCTGAAGAGCAAAGGAAGAGAATGTTCTTGCCCGGGTTCTCAATCAGGTCCGTTTATTCTAACAAGGATTCAAACTTGTTCCGTTCAGCTGGAACCAAATATTCAAGCGCTGATTGGGTAGTTTCCAACCTAAAAGCAGAAGTTTCTTTCAAACAACTGGATTGGAGTGGGGAAGAGAATGTTCTGGAAGCAGTCTCTCTTGGCTCTGGTTATAGGAACTGTTCTGGCTCAGGAATATAAAGCAAAACGTTTGTCAGGAGCTGGTTTTTCTGAGAACCGAGGACATGTGACCATTCTTTATTAGTCTGCATCACTGCCTGGTTCTGCTTTTAAATTGGAAGCATCTCTATTATTCACAGGGAGCCTGCCTCTATTAATCACAGAGAACTTGGGGTCTTATTTTAGTTTTACTTCACAAAGCCTAAATGGAAAAAGGCAAATTTTAAACTTTTAGGGGAAAAAATAGGCTATCTTTTTAACTCCTACGTAGAGAAGCCTTTGTAAAGAAATCACAAAAAGCATAACCCACATAGGAGAATTTTGGTAAACTTGACACATTAAACTTTTAAAACTTTCTTGTAACAAAAAACATCATAAACAGCATCAAAAAACAAAGGCACTAACTGAGGGGAAAAAAATTTTTTTTTGGAAAAAAACACAATTAAAATAAAAACTAGGGAAAAACGAGAAATACAGATAAGGCCCAGAAGAGGAAAGAAAATGGCCAGGAAAGATATCAACCTCACAAGAAATCGGGAAAACTTCAGTTCAAACAGCAATGAGACACCATTTCATAGCAAAGAGAGTGGGAAAATCCTTGATAATTCTGAGTGTTGGTGAGAATGTGGAGAAGCAGAAACTCACCTAAAAAGTAGCTGTTGTACCCTGAGAAGCTGATACCAGAAAGCAATTCCCTTTCTAGGAATATTCAGTAGAGAAGCTCTCACTAATGCACACAACAAGATGTCTGAACAATAATGTTCCCAGATATTTGGCTTATAATAACAAAGATACCGCAAACATCCTAAAGGTCCAGCACCAGGAGAATGGCTAAATGGCTTGAGGTAAACCTCATCTGTATTTAATTCATACATGGACAGCTATTCATATATGGAAATCCCAACAACAGGGCTGAAGGGACAAAACAAGGTGCAGGAGGATATGGCTAGCGTGATACATGATACCATTCGTGCAACACTGTAAGCTGCAAAGCGATAGTATGTGTTGTCTGTCATACATAGATACTAGTACGTGTAAGACACACATGGCAGGTAAGCACCAAGTTCACGATGCAGCTTAGCTCTAAGGTGAGATAGAAAGGGATGAGGCTGTGCCAAGTTAGATAGAGGAGCATTAGCTGCATCTGTCATATTTCTTCAAAGAGCTGAATTAGGCCGGGTGAGGTGGCTCATGCCTATAAACCCAGCACTTTGGGAGGCTGAGGTGGGTGGATCACCTGAGGTTGGGAGTTACAGACCAGCCTGGACAACATGGTGAAACCTCCTCTAGTAAAAATCAATAATTCGTTGAGTGTGGTGGCGTGGGCCTGTAATCCCAGCCACCCGGGAAGATGAGGCAGGAGAATCACTTGAACCCCGGAGGCAGAGGTTGTGGTGAGTCAAGATTGCATCGTTGCTCTCCAGCCTGGGTGACACAGCGAGACTCTGTCTAAAAAAAAAAAAAAAAAAAAAAAGAAAGAAAGAAAGAAAGAAAGAAAGAAAAGAAAATGGTATATATTCAAGGTGTTCTGCATGATTTTATATACATATACATTGTATCATGATTACCATAATCAAATTAATTAACACATCCTTCACCACAAGCAGTTACCATTTGTGTGTGTGTAGGGGACGGTAGAAAGTAAGAACACTTAAGATCTGCTCCCTTAGATAATTTCAAGTCAATAAGGCAGCATGATTAACCACTGTGAGGAAGTTTTATAATCAACTTTCCCTAAAGTACTTCCAGTAAAAAATTATTAGTATGAGTATTCCCCCAAAAGGATTCCATTATCTGATGCTTTTAGGAAATTGATATGGTTGGGTCTGTGTCCTCACCCAAAACTCATGTCAAATTGTAATCTCCAGTACTGGCGGTGGGACCTGGTGGGAGGTGATTGGATCATGGGGTGGTTTTTCGTGAATCATTTAGCACCATGCTCTTGATGCTGTTCTTTTGATAGAGTTATCATGAGATCTGGTTGTTTAAAAGTGCAGAGCACCTCCCCACTCTCTCTCTCGCTCATGCTCCAGCCATGTAAGACGTGCCTGCTCCCTCTTTGCCTTCCATCATAATTGATAGTTTCCTAAGGTCTCCCCAGAAGCCAAGCAGATGCCAGCACCATGCTTCCTGTACAGCCTGCAGAACACGAGCCAATTAAAACTCTTTCTTTATAAATTACCTAGTCTCACGTATTCCTTTACAGCAGTGCAAGAACAAACTAATACAGAAATGGTACTTTCTAAATCTCCCTTCTTTGGGATTCACACACACACACGTGAACATATTAAAGGCTCTGAGAAGTCCTACAAAAAAAGAAACTTCATTAACTTGGGTATCGGCATTTCCAAAACTTAGCTAAGCATAGAATTCCTTTCAGCCCCTCACCTCACAGGCCCAAGGATCCTCAGAAATACTTTGAGAGATGCTGGGCTATGAGAGCTCTGACATTAGATGTTTATTGCACCCAAGAGTCTGATCTACGCAAGCCAGGCAGGTAGGGAAGAAGTCTGGGTGAAGCCCAGGACCAATTCCCATAAGCGAAACCTCATTGTCACCATGTTTTGAGAGACAGGGAGAAGAACTCAGCAAAAGTCATGCTCATGACTATCTCAACATTAGACATTTTTCCCTCCAAGTCTCCATCATCCCCATTCACCCACCCCCAACACCACTTCTCCTCCTAAATGCCCCATTTCAGTTGGGTTGGACTTCCAACCTCCAAGTCAACCACCCTGCGTGATCCACTCATCTGAAAGTCCCTGCACTGGCCACCTCTGTGCTTACATGTGTCTTTAACCTCTGCATGCCCCAGCCTGCCAGGACCCAGTCTCCGCCCTCTGCATCAGGATGAGAGGCCCAGGCTCCTCATGGTCCTTCTGCCCACTCTGTCTCTTCCTCAAACACATCCTATACATCCTCCACTCTGCAGGTCGCTTTTTCTAGAACACTAAAGTAGCCACAGCACCTCTCCATGTCCCTGTCACCCTGAAAACTTAATCCCTTTCCACATCTGAGCCCTGCTTCCACTCCCATCCTCATCCCCAATTTAATCCCCTCTACTGCTGTCCCCAGGATGTGCGGCGGGGGCTTCACACCTCCATACTCAACTCAAGCCTGCCCTCACCATGAAACTCTCTCTCACCCCTCTGGGCCTGGCCAGCCGCCTGATCAGACACCCAACCAGCCAGTCAACCTTCCCACTGTGCTCTCTGAACTCCTTGGAGGCAATTTTCTTACACTGCCACACCTTGCAAGGAACTGAACAGGAGAACGTTAACAGCTATTTCTCAAGTAGGGCATGTGGCTGGTAAGGAGAGAGAATGAGAGGAGGTGAAGGAGGTACCGTACAAACTTCAAAACTCTGCCCACGGCACCATTGGGATCTTGATGGATTTAAGTGTTCTAAACATTTTTGACACATAAAACAAGACACGTCCAGATTTCAAAGTGGGATAGTAGATTTTCTTTTGGCCTCACAAGAACAATAAAGCACTGTAAAAACTTTAGGTTCATAAAATGTAAGGCTTTTCTGTTATTTTTCCACAAAATGCTGTCTTCCTTTCTCTCAACACAACTAACCCATCACATAAAATGAATATAAGCCTCAGCCTCCAAGCTGAGAGTTCCCAGAGATCAGCGTGGGCTAATGAGAATTAAAGAGTAGCCTTAATCACATGATCATAGAAATCGATTGTATTCGAATTGAACTGTGTGCTTTGGCAAAGCATTTCCACATATCATCATTTGTTTGTCATTCACATTAATGATAAGATAGAGGGAGCAGATATGACTCCTACCTTGCAGAGAACGGTGAGACCAGAGAGGCTAAATGTTTGTTTAAATATTTGTTGATCAAATTTGAAACCAGAAGTGTTGTTTCTTTTAATTAACTTTTATGTTAGGCTCAGGGGCACAAGGTTTGTTATATAGGTGAACTCCTGTCATGGGGATTTTTCCACAGATTATTTCATCACCCAGGTATTAAGCCCAGTACCCAATAGTTATCTTTTCTGCCCCTCTGCCTCCTCTCACCCTCCACCCTCAAGCAGATCCTAGCTTCTGTTTTTCCCTTCTTTGTGTTCATGAGTTCTCATCATTTAGCTCCCACTTATAAGTGAGAACACGCAGTATTTGGTTTTCTGTTTCTGCATTAGTTTGTGAATGATAATAGCCTCCAGCTCCATCCATGTTCCCATAAAAAACATGATCTTGTTCTTTTTATGGCTGCATAGTATTCCAAGGTATATATGTGCCACTTTTTCTTATCCCATCTGTCATTGATGGGCATCTGGGTTGATTCCATGTCTTTGCTATTGTGAATAGTGCTATAATAAACATTCAAGTGCATGTGTCTTTATGGTAGGATGATTTATATCCCTCTGAGTATATACTCAGTAATGGGATTGCTGGGTCAAACGGTAGTTCTGCTTTTAGCTCTTTAAGGAATTACCATACTGCTTTCCTCGATGGTTGAACTCATTTACACTCCCACCAACAATGTATACGTGTTCCCTTTTCTCTGCAACCTCACCAGCATCTGTTATTTTTTTACTTTTTAATAATAGACATTCTGACGGGTGTGAGATGATAACTCATTGTGAAAACCCAGAAGCTATTAGTTCTGACAGTTAACATGTATTATTTACTATGTGGCAATCATGTTCTAAGACAGTCTTATTTGATCTGATTTAATCTTCCCAACCACGCTATGAAGTGGCTGCTATTATTATCATTCCCACTTTACAATGAGAAAATTGAGTTTGTTTCTACTCAACCACAACCTCCAGATGAGGAAGGAGATTCTATCGCCCATGGTTCTTGGTTATAAGTGACAGAAACTGAACCTCGCTACTTTAAGCAAAGAGAATATTTATTAAAAAATATATTGGGTTTGGATGCAAATGGCTTCCAGCTGTCAGAAAAAAAAAAAAAAAGCCTATTGGTTTCATAGCTCATCTTTATTATATTTTTATATTCACTATTGTTTTATCTGAATGTTCTTTCTTTAAGTTCAAAGTTGATGAAAGATGATGCACTGCATATATGTCCCAGTTAGGAGTTCATGATTTCTCACTTGGTTTATTTAAATGTGCTAAAGCAACTCCCAAACTGTCACACTTTTTTCAGCTTTTTGAATGAATTTTGCATCTGATTTAAGGAAAAATAAGTATATAGGCTGACTGACAGGAGGGGATAGAGAACCACTCAGGAGGGGATAGAGAAGCACTCTGAGGCTTTGCAACCAGAAGCAAAGCCCAAGTTCATCCCACAGACCCAGGCTGGGGCCACCCCCCAGCCACTGACCCAGGGCATTGGCTTGGCCTGGCACACACCGCCTACAGCCCCACTGTCTTCACCACCGCAGATGCAGTCCCTGCCTCCCATTCAAATCCTGGGCAACCTCAGGACTGGCCAAGCCTAAGTTCCAAGCCCCGCCCTGCTGAGGGAGGCGGGAAGTGGAGGAGTAGCGTGTCCAGCTTCAATTATGGGAAGCAGGCCTGGACCCACAAGGTGGGGAATTCCCCACACATAGCAGGGGCAGGTCAGATGCTGGGCAGCTCAGAACAGCAGTGTCCACATATAGACAGGTGAAAGCCACTCAGGAACGGACTGAGCCGCCCCTGCCTGTCCTTTGTGCCACCTCTCCATGGAGACCACGTGGGTTTGCTGGAGGGTTGTGGGGGCAGGGAGGATTATCTGCCTTTTCCAGACAGTTCCGCACACAGTTTCGGAACACGGTATAACGTTTCTAACAATAACCTCAGAGTATGTCCGAGATCGCACTGTGCTCCTCCTGACGCTGACCTGCCGGCCCACTGCTCTCCCGGAAGGTGTCAGGGAGGGGTGTAGAGACCCTTGGGCCACCCTTGTGTCATTCCTGAGCCAACATCTGCAAGCTCAGTGCTGTGGAGGGAAGAGAGTGGCAGGAAGGAAAAGAAGGATGAAAATGGAGATGGGAAAAGGTAACCTCGTCTCCCCTCCCTTCCTCCCACCACCCCACAGGGTGGAGGCCAGGGTTCCTGAGCCACTCACTCACCCTGAAGTCTTGTCTAGGATGGTTCCTGAGCCCCTCTTCTGCTTCAGCCAGGTGGTAACTGGAGGGGGCCCTGGCTGCCACAAGAGGATGGCCTTTCCTCAGTTATACCTCCCAGTCTTCTTGGCACCCAGGGTGGCAAGTAGAAACAGATTTTGGAGTGGAGGGTGTTTATTTCACCATGACCCAGCTGCCTTCCTCCTTCTTCCTGGATGAAGCCTTCTCTGAACCCTGACCCCTGACCTTATGACTTCCTGACCTCTAGACCCAATAGTCTGGTGCTATTCCCACCCCTCCTCTGTGCCTCCCTGGTACATAATTACTGCATCAAACCCCATTTTATGTGTTTATCACATGCATGACTTGATTCTCCATGAAGGCAGGGATGCTATTTTATTTCAAGGCATAACTCCAGACCTTAACAGTATGCCAGAACATAGGCAGTCCCAATATGCAAAATTAATTTTAAGGGTTTATTAATTACAAGGCTGCTTATGCTAACTGATTTCTCAGTGCTTATCAAACAGCAAGAACTTGAACTCTTTCTGCCCATTATTTACCAATAGCTCAGCTCTAGAAAACAATATTTATGAAAACTTGTCAGCGTATTTACTTTTGTAGATCAGAACTCATGAACTGGCAGCCCAAGGCTGAACTCGGTCCTCAGGAATATTTAGTTGGGTCTTTGTGGTCTTTGCAAGTGGGAGTGGAATGCCCTTACCGGAGCTGGTACTCACCAGTTCCCCACGGGCGTGCCTCCCTGCTATCACACACAGCAACTGCCTGCCACACCCTAGGGGCATTCAGGTTTATCCCTTCTGCTTCAGATGTGCTAAGGTGTTACTTTTGGAGTAAGTCTAAGCCCAGACTGCTGCATGCCTGGGTCTCATTGCTGGGTACAATGTTAACTCCCTTCACTGAGTTGAGCTTAGATGATGTGCCCACAGCCAGAGCCAAGGATGCAAGACAGAATAGTCCTGTGCAAGACACTCCTCCTTGTGTTCTGGTAAGAATGGTTTGATGATGTGGTCTTGGAAGTGAGGAGCCTTTAGAAGTACCCACTGGAGTTACTAGAACCAGGGGTCTTTATGCCTCTCCTGAACCACTGATTGATGAGGAATCTCCTGAAATTCCATAAATCCTGTAAATGTACAGTGCTACTGATTGTGTCTTCCTCTTGAGTGGGTGCTTAGAAAAACATAGAACTACAGTTCAGTCCACCCCTAGAAAAGTATCTGAACCTCCTGGATGTATTTTCAGTGAGAACTATTCCTCTGGTTCCATCCCTTTCCACTGTTTTCCCTCCTTTTTTTTTTTTTTTTTTTTTACCATGTTTCAACTGCAATGTGTCTTCCTGACTAATCTTTTTAAAAGAATGTATAATAAAAGCAATGATATTAAAATACTGGTTGACTAACTGATGTCCTGAAAACTATGAAAAGGGCACAGTAGATGAGGAGGTGGGAAAAGAAAAAAATCTAATCAACATCTCGTGAAGAACCCAAGTCTTCCACGGAAGCTAGCATCACAGCAGTGCTTGCCATACGGCTAATAGCCGTAATTGCTATTAATATTTGTTGCTTTAATATTTATTAAAGGAATAAAAGAACCTCAGAATTAGACATGGCAAGAAGTGTCCCTGTGTGGTCAGGTTGATCTGGCACATGATAGGAAATGAGTAAATGTTTGTTGAATAAATAAATGAGTAAACAAATTGAACAAATGAACAAGCAGCATGGCGAAGGTCTAAAGATACTGAACCAGAAAGCTTATAGAGCAGGAAGTGGTGTCGTCATCGCTGTGATTAAGGTAAGCCCCTAGGATAAATGGTCGGTAGACAGGAGAAAGCTGCCTGCACCTTCAGTTATGGCCAGCCCAGGACAGGTAGTCATACCCAACGCAACACCCCTCCAGACACAGTCAGGATGGTGGCAGCACCAAAACTGCAAAAGCCTTCCTGGGGCTTCCACACCCAAGTCCGATTTCAACACTTCATTTTTCCCCACTCCTTACCCAGTTCAGTTTTCACTCTGTGTAATTGCTTTCTCTGGATTTAGCCAACTTTCTCTGGAATGTTCTAGAAAAGCAATATGAAAGCTATTGCAGCCACGCCACCAGTCCAGAGTTTCCCAAAATCTTCCAATTCCAACTGATACTGATGTTCACGAGGGTCTGCTGAAACGTTTGATAACTACCAAACCTCTGAACACCCACAGCATACAACGTCCCCGTTAAATGCACAAAGTATATCTGAGACACTTAAACAGCTTCTTAAACCCTTAGTGAAGATTATCACATACTCAAAACTGAGCAAATACCGCCAAGACCTAAGAGAGCAGTGTCTGTTCCGGACGTGGCTAGATTCACTCACTAGCTCCTCTGTGCCGGTCTCATGAAAATCAATATTCAAATTTTGTCTCTAAAAATGACCATTCATCATGTTTTAAGGGCTTTCAGGGTGCTTTGCAAATAAATAGTTGAAACCACAAATATATTACATCCTCTAATGCTAAGGGTCTAAAGTCACTCTTACTCCAAAATTAATTTGCACTTTCTCTCTTTCTCTCTCCAGCCTCAGAAGAAAAACTATTAAAGTGCAAACATCAAAATCCTGAACAATAGATTTAATAATGCTAGAGAGGCAAACCTCAGAAAGATACTAAAACAGCATCAGAAAGGAATCAGAATTCCAGCCACAATTCTATTTCCCCCCCAAATTATCAAAATAACTCAACTCTCACTCAATAGCATGTGCGTTTTCTTCATTAAAGGTACAGTGCACCTCATCTCATCACCCTCCCTCCCCTCAAATGCATCGGTATTACTCTGCCAGTGAAGTCTGGTCTGAAGGGAAAGTTCAAACTTCAAATATTAAATCTGAGCTTCACAGAGTACTAATGAAGAAATCAGACAGAAAACCTTTGTAATAACAGACTCAGACAAAAATAAAGCCCTGGAATCAGCTGGAATAGCCATGTTTAGTTTATGGAATCAGTTATGCTCTTAGAGCTTCAGGGCCTGGCGGCTTTTGCTTTAGGCTCCTCTGTGTGTACAGGCATGGATCACCCGGTTTTTTTAAAGCTGCTGTCAAAAACTGTCTCTAGGACCACAGCTAGAGTCATCATCAATTTCTCTCCTTCCTCTGTCTACCTCCTAGGCATCAGCAGTCTCATCATCCCCTAATTTGTTCTGCATCTGGTGCCGTAGACCTCTGGCCTTGCAGGCGCCCGCTCTGAAACATGCATGTGAAACAATGTGGGGCTCCCAATTCCAATGCCTTAAAGGCCAGGGAGGTCAGCTGAAAAGTAGAAACATAAAAACATTTTTGGCTGAGTGTAGTAGCTCGCACCTGCAATCCCAGCACTTTGGGAGGTCAAGGCAGGAAGAGAGGTTGAGCTCAGGAGTTCAAGACCAGCCTGAGCAACATAGTGAGACTTCATCTCTACAAAAAAAAAATTTTTTTAATTAGCTGGGCATGGTTGCACATACCTGTAGTCCCAGCTACTCAGGAGGCTGAAGCAGGAGGATCACTTGAGCCCAGAAGATCAAGGCTGTACTTAGCTATGATTGCACCACTACACTATAGCCTGGACCACAAAGCAAGAGCCTATAAAAAAAAAAAAAAAAGAAAGAAAGAAAGAAAGAAAGAAAGAAAGAAAGAAAGAAAGAAAGAAAGAAAGAAAGAAAGAAAGAAAGGAAGGAAGGAAGGAAGGAAGGAAGGAAGGAAGGAAGGAAGGAAGGAAGGAAGGAAATTTTGGAAGGTATTTGATTACTATCTTGTTCTACATACAGTAACCCTGACAAATTAACAAAGTTTATTCAATTATTTGAAACTCTAGCTTAAAGCAGCACCATCCAACAGAAGTAGAATGCAAGCCACATACTTCATTTTAAATATTCTAGTAGCCATATTTTAAAAACTGAAAAGAAACAGGTGAAATAAATCTTTTAAATCTTTTATTTAACCCAATATAGCCAACATATTCTCCCTTCAAAATATAATTAATATAGCATTGGTGACAGAGTGGTAAGCATAGCTGCCTTCCAATATATAATCAATGTGTCTTTCAAATCTGGAGTGTATTTTACACTTACAGTGCATCGGGATGCAAACACAAAATTTGCATCAGACATACTCAGAGTTCATCAAATTTATAGTTGAAAGAGTAGATTCACACGCCCAAGTTGTTCAAACAGACATAAAAGTTCTCTAACAATTGAATGAAGCATTTGTTTTTAATTTAAATTTTTAATGAATTAAAATTCCAAAAAAGTAAAAATGTAGTTTGGTCACCCTGTCCACATTTCAAGTGTCCAATGGTCACTTGGAGCTACAGGTTACAGCCTTAGGCAGAGCAGGTTAGAACAAGGGCCACCTTTACAGTGTACTCTAAGAGTTGGGCTCTCACATCAATCCTACCTACATTGAAATTCTGACTGGCACATTTACTAGCTGTGTGACTTTGGGCTAGTCACTTAACCTCTGTGTTTCCAGCTTCTGTTCTGGAAAAATGGGACTAAAAACACCTACCTATTAAAGCTGTTAAATGAAATCCTAGCTGTAAGAGGGTCCTGCTGTAGGTACCTAATAAACATTACCTCCTACTCACCCATTGAAACCTCCTCACCACCTTTTTCCAAAAACTGATTTTGTAAGTAGATAAGGCAATTCGCATATAACTTGAATTTAAGCTAAAGCACCCTTCCACCAAAGACTTTGAAGATTCTGCCCCGTCTTGTGAGTACCACTAGCGGTAGGCTCCTGGTAGGCCCTCTAGGCCCCTCCGTTCTAGCCAGTGCCACTGGCATTTTAATTACCTACTGACACATCAACTCTCCTACTGGACTGAGAATAGCTTTGATGGGTTTTAGCTCTGCAGAACCAACACATACACCGGGCCTGGTACATCCCAGGAGCTATTAAAATATGGTTTTTGAATAAAGGAATGAATCACCCTATAACGCTATGTGTGAAAAAAGGGGGAGGAGGAAATACTTGTAAAATATGTAAGCCTCATCCTAGCATTATCTAGGGGAGAAATGATGCTGTCTAAATTAGCAGAGACAGCGTTATCCAGGAAGTCTTCCCTGAACATACTGGCCTACAGGGTTCTCAAACTGTGCTGAAGATGGGTGAAGATGGGGGAACAGTCCCCAGCAACTGTGCATAGAATGCTACAAAATTGTTCTCCACCCCTTCCATCAGTGTAGCCTCTCCATCTCTTTCACAGGCTGGTTCCTATGCTGGAAAAGACTTTCCTACCTCCTCCCCTAGCAGGCCAACACCTATTCTTCCCTTAATATTCAGCTTCTTCATTTCATCCTCTGAGAGGCCTCCCCTGGCTCTCTGCCCTTCTGTGCCCCTGCTCCCATTGTGCCACTGTGGGACCTAATACACAGTTCTCTGTTGTACCAAGGGTACTACATTTCAAACAATTTGCTTCATAGCTGTCTTTCCCCCAGGGCTCAGTGTGAGCACCTTGAGACAGGAGTTCTGTGTCCTCAGGCCAGCTCTGTGCCTAGTGCAGGGGCTGTGGGGCCAGTGTCTGCAGAACTGAACTGAATTGAATCAAATTAAAATCGTTCGTCCCTTGCGTGTGACATTTTTAATGACTAAAGTTCAGAGAACCGAGTTTTCTAGTTTTCTGTAGGATTTTCTAGAATTTAATTTTTGTAGCATTTCATCTTTCCAGGAACCAGGACCCCAGCATGTGTCTCTAGAGCCCAAGAGTGGGGCAGAGATCAGGCATGAAAGCGTCTGGGGGAAAATGGGGGAAGTTCCACTTCCTGAATACCACCTCCTAGCCCAGTGCCCAGGTGCCACTTACATCCACGTGCCACCAAATCCTCACCATGTTTCTGCCATGGGTGTCGTTATTCTCATTATATAAACAGGGAACCTGAGGTTCAAAGAGGTTAATTAACTTCACAGAGCTTTTGGTGGAGCCGGGGTTCCAAGCCAGCTCTGTTGAAATCCAAATTGAGTGTTCTTTCCACTGCATGGTGTTGCTTCCGTGTGCTTCCGGAATGGTAGCTTGCAAAATAGGAAAGACACAAAGAAAGGGAGGGTAGATTTTCAAGTTCTGCCAACAGCCAACTTCCTCTCCCAAAGTTAAACAGGCCACAGAGGAGCCATAGAGAAGAGGAAGAGAAGCAGCTGCGAATGTCTTCATTCATTCCACAGGTGTGTATTTAACACTCAGTATGAGGCAGGCATCAGGTATGTAAGAGGCTGTTGGAAAGATGAAAAGTCCATGAGTGTAAATTCCAACTCTGTCCCATACAACTGTCTAACTGTGGACAATGTACTTAACCTCTTGGAGCCTCCATTTCCCTATCTGTCAAAGAGGGATAATCTACCACGCAGATTAAAGCTAATATATGTAAAGAATTCAACACAGAGCATGGCCAAGAGCAGGCAATCAACCAGAGAAAACTATTATTATTGCAAAGTCAAGACAAGAGCCTTGCCCTCTGTGAATTTAGTTTATCAGGGGAGAGAAACGAGTAAACAAATAATCTAATGAATGCATATTATGCGGCAACTTACCAGGAAATCAGGGAGTGTTCCCACCCCCAAGTGGGCTGCTCCCAACTCACGGGTGGTGTTCTTGGGCCCCCCAGCCTGTTTGAGCATTTTCCCTCTCTTTCTCACTCTCCAACTGGAGATGTCCTAGAAGTGATGCAGAGGTCCTGTCTACATCACTGTCGGAGACTAAACACCGCTGCCCTCAAAGCCAACAGGATGACAGCTCAGCTGGGCAGGCAAGGAAGCCCCAGTCCCTGCACACAAAGGAAATGCATGAGCCCTCAGCTTGACAAAGGCCCTCCCCTGATGCTGGGATGTGCAGGGCATGTGGCTGACTCCATAACATGCAGGGCAAATGATAATTAAATCAACCCGCATGGTCCAGGCATTCAGGCGTTTGAAATGGGCACTTGTGTGGAATGGGTTCCAAAATGATAACACACAGCTTCTTCTTTCTTTCTTTTTTACCCTGACAACATTGTGACTAATGGCTTTACTTTTAGGGTTGCTGGATCATTGAGTAAATTTTAGGCTCATTAGTGAGAGCAAAAGCGGCTTTCTCATTCTTGATCTGTTTGTCATCAAGATATTTTCCTCTCTACTCCTTTCCATGGCTGTCATGATCAGCGTGAGTGCCCTTGACACGGGATTTAATGACATGTGGTCCACAGTCTCCACAGACCCAACAAATAAACAGTGACAACAGCAAGGCACAGATCACTAAGCGGAAAGGAACTGTAATGGACACGTCAGTCAATTTGAACTGACCGGGCAGCTCCTACCTCCTGGCCTCCTCCCTCCCCATGGGGCTTTTCTCTAGGAATCTGTTCCCATAGCACCTGCTGAGGTGGCAGCCGGCCAAAGGATTCTGCTCCCAACCAGAGCTGGTTAAATCTGGAGCTGGTACCTGACACAGCTCCAGCCATTCAGCTGGCTGGCCAGCAACCAAGCACTGTCTGTCCCTGGAATCTGAATTAAGGGTCACAGCTATGTTAATCCGTAATGGGCCATGGAATTGTCATAACATGCCAATTTGGGGCTGGGCTGGTGGCCCCTTGGACTATGTGCATGGCAGAATGCAAAGATGAGCATAAGAATTAGGGAGACACCGACAGAAACAGAGATGGGGGTGCTCAACCCATGAAGGAGAGGTCTGTAGAGGAGCCCATAAAGTACTTTCTTCTGCCTGCACCTGGTGTCATCAGGTCTCCTGAATGAGGCAGGAATGTTTTACCTGGAAGGCCCTGGAAACCTTCCTAGTATAGCCACCTCTCTTACACATGGGCAGACTGAGACCAAAAAGGAAAATGCTTGACCAGGGCTACCAGAGGTATCAAGATGGACTTTACACTGGACTGTCAACTTGGCTAGGCTATGGTGCCCTGTTGTTTGCTCAAGCATAAGCCTGAATGTTGCTGTGGAGGTATTGTGTGATGTAATTAACATTTAAATCAGAAGGCTAAGTAAAGCAAACGACCCTCCTTCGTGTGGGTGAGGCTCATGCAATCAGTTGAAGGCCTGAAGAGCAAAAACTGAAGTTTCCCAAAGAAGAAATTTAACCTCACACCCGCAGTGTATGATAAGCCATCTCAGCAGCCTCATGATACAAAATCAATGTGCAAAAACCACTAGCATTCCTGTATACCAACAACAGTCAAGCTGAGAGCCAAATCACAAACAAACTCCCATTCACAATTGCCACACACACACACACATACACACACAAAAAAAATACCTAGGAATACAGCTAACAGGGGAGGTGAAAGATCTCCACAAGGAGAACTACAAACCACTGCTCAAAGAAATCAGAGATGACACAAACAAATGGAAAAATATTCCATGTTCATGGATAGGAAGAATCAATATCGTGAAAATGGCCATACTGCCCAAAGCAAGTTATAGATTCAATGCTATTCCCATTAAACTACCACTGACATTCTTCACAGAACTAAAGAAAACTATTTTAAATTCATATGGATAACTAAAAAAGAGACCAAATAGCCAAGGCAATCCTCAGCAAAAAGTACAAAGCTGGAGCCATCATGCTACCCAACTTCAAACTATACTACAGGGCTACAGTAACCAAAACAGCATGGTACTGGCACAAAAAGAGACAAAATAGACTAATGGAATAGAACAGAGAACACAGAAGTAAGGCCACACACCTACAACTATCTGACCTTCGACAAAGCTGACAAAAAACAAGCCATGGGAAAATGATTCTATTCAATAACTGGCGCTGGGATAACTAACTAACCATATGCAGAAGATTAAAACAGGACCTCTTCCCTACATGACATACAAAAATTAACTCAAGATGGATTAAAGACTTAAACATAAAACCCAAAACTATAAAAACCCTGGAAGACAACCTAGGCAATACCATTCAAGACGTAGGCATGGGCAAAGATTTCATAATGAAGACACAAAAGCAATTGCAACAAAAGCAAAAATTGAGAAATTGGATCTAATTAAACTAAAGAACTTCTACACAGCAAAAGAAACTATCAACAGAGTAAACAGACAACCTACAGAACAGAAGAAATTTTTTGCAAACTATGCACCCGACAACAGTCTAATATCCAGCGTCTATAAAGAATTCAAACAAGTTTGCAAGAAAAAACCCCATTAAAAAGTGGGCAAAGGATATGAACAGACACTTCTCAAAAGAAGACATACATGCAGCCAACAAGCATATGAAGAAAGTTCAATATCATTTATCACTAGAGAAATGCAAATCAAAACCACAATGAGATATCATCTCACACCAGTCAGAATGGCTATGAAAAAGTCAAAAAATAACAGATGCTGATGAGGTTGCACAGAAAAGGGAACACTTATACACTAAATTATTTCAACCATTGTGGAAGACAATGTGGTGATTCCTCAGAGACCTAGAGACCCAGCAATCCTATTACTGGGTATATACCAAAAGGAATATAAATTATTCCGTTACAAAGACACATGCATATGTATGTTCATTGCAACACTATTCACAATAGCAAAGACATGGTATCAACCTAAATGCCCATCAATGATAAACTTGATAAAGAAAAAGTGGTACATATAAAGCATGGAATACTATGCAGCCATTAAAAAAGCATGAGATCATGTCCTTCCCAGGGACATGGATGGAACTGGAGCCATTTTCCTCAGCAAACTAACACATGAACAGAAAACCAAATAAAGTATGTTCTCACTTATAAGCACATCAAAACGGTCTTTCTGTAGTGTGTACTGAGCACTGAATGGGTCAAGATGCTTTCCCAAGAGGCTGAACTAGTCAAAGAGGGAGTCTGTTGCCTAGCATAACCTGGAAATGCAAAGATGCTTCCTGTTGCAGCACAGCCGCATCCTGGGCCTAAGGATGCCTCCAGGCTCTCTTCTTGTCTATGGATGGATTGATATGCATCCAACTCTCCTCCTCTTCATCCTGCATGTTGACTTTGTTCTCAAGCAACTTTTGCCTGTGTGGGTCCGAGGTTGCCACCAGCAACTCCAGGCCCCATCCCCTCCGTTCCAGTCTTTCCAGTAAAAGTCTCAGAATTGAGTTGCACTCAGCCTGCATAGGGTCACATGTCCAGCCCTAAACCAGGTTCTGATTCTGACTGGCCTGACGAGGGTCGTGTGCCCCCACAGGAGCAGGTGGAAGAGGAATGAGCATTCCAAAAGGACATGAGGGTGGTGTATGAGAAAGGAAAAGGCTGCTGGCAGGCAGATGCGACAGATGGCCGTGACAAGCCCCTTCCATGCACTCAACTTTCCAGGCCCACATCAGCCAGTCTTCAGAGCAGCCCAGATAAGAAACTAAAGCTTGGGAGTACGTTCCCACAGCAAGCACAAGGTGAGCAGGATTCAAATCCAAGTCTTAGTTTCCGAAATGGATCAAAGTTCCTCAAGGGTGCTGGTGCCTCTGAGCTGTTCCATGGGCTTAGCAGAGTTTGGCTCTCCCAGCACATCTTCTCCCAGAGAGTGAGCAGGATTCTTTAATCTGGCATGTCTCTGCCCAGCCATGGGCTCCAGCCTTCTCTGGAATTCTCCTGTCCAAATTCCCGGGCCACCTTCTTCTCCGGTTCCTGTGTGCGGCGATGCTTCACAGCTGGTTCATCACGTGTTTGCAGTGCTGACCACTGTCTCATGCATGCTTTGCGTGTCAAGCAGCCACACTGCTGCCATCTGACCACTACCTGCACGGCGTGAGGTAGGGCAACACCAGCCTGCCTCCTTCTAGACTTCCAAGCACGCTTGCGAAGAGTGGCCAAAAACTGGCCAGCATCTTTAATATTTTGGGAATGAGTCAGCCAACATTTGAAAAAGCTGCATCTTAGCAGATATGCTAAATTTTCTAAAGCCTGACATCGGTTAGGAGTTGAAGTCAGGTCTAGGTCTCAGTATTAACAATTCAATCTCTTTATCACCTGAATTTTGTTGTAAAGCAGTGCTGACCAGTAGAAAAATAATGTGAATTATATATGTGATATTCAGTTTCCTAGGCACCACTTTTAAAAAGTAAAAAGGAGCTGGAAGAAATAATTTTAATAATATATTTTATTTAACTCAAATGTGATCATTTCAAATATGATCTCAGATGTGATCATTTCAACATGTAGTCAATTTTCTAAATTAATTACGAGATACTTTACATTCTTTTTTTCAAAGTCTTTAAAATCCAGCATATAGTGTACACTTACAGCATATCCCAGCTAAGACCCTCCACATCTCAGGGGCTCAGGAAACACACGAGGTAAGCTGAACAGCTCAGGTCTCAAGGATTAGGTACAGAGGTTGGGGCTAGCAAGTGGCGGCTACTTACGACCCCAAAGTCACAAATTCCTATTCTGTGACTACAAAGAAATCAAGAAATCACTAAGGCGCTGTCTCTCTCCTTCCCTTCATAACCATGGGGCCATGTGGTAATCTCTGGCTCCCTTCCTCATCTTCACTGCAGCCCACTTCGTCTTAGGGTAGATCCCTGGCTCCCGTAAAGCGAGGCAGAGAGCAAAGCCAGAAGGTGTGAGTACATGTATGTGTGCCCAGTGTGCACATGCCACCTCAAGCCCATTCTAGGCGCTGTTTCCAGCCAGGTCATCTGTAGTGGGCAACTTCACAGGTTGCCACATAGGACCACGTCACCTGTTCATCAAAAGCTTCTTCAATAACTAAGAGAGAGAAAAACAACTTTTTAAAGCAATTATCACATATCTGAAATTATCTTGCCATTCCATACTTTCTCATCATCTTAAATCCTCCTGACACCCCAAAGAGGTGCATCTCATGACCCCTTTCAGTCGGTGGAAACAGACACTCAAAGAACGTCAGTAGGCTGCCGAGGGCCACATAGGTTGGTAATCACAAAGCCAGATTCACGCCCAAAATTGCCTGCCTCTCAAAGTATATGTTCCCCTCCCCACACTCCCCCCAATTCAAACCTTAACAACTGTCTTCATCAGCTCAGGCTGCCATACAAAATACCACAATCTGGGTGGCTTAAACAGCAAGAATTTACTTCCTCGCAGTTCTGGAGGCTGGAGCCTGAGATCAGTGTGCCAGCATGGTCAAGTTCTGCAGGGCCCTCCTCCACGCTGCAGACAGCCACCTCGTCACCGTGCCCTCACACAGCCAGGAGAGCAAGCAAATTCTCTCTCTCTCTCTCTGCCTCTTCTCTTAAGAACACCAATCCTGATGAGTCAGGGCCCCACCCTCATGACTCACTTAACGTTAATAGAGTCACACTTGGGGTTAGGGCTTCAACGTATAAATTGGGGGGAACACAAACATTCAGTTCATAACAACACCTAGTACCACTACTTCTGCCAAAATGTCAAAATCTGCCCTTACCCCAGATCCCACACCTCTCAACCCAGTACCCCCACCCACCTTCCTGCCCTATCTGCCACATGCTACCATCAGCAGCTCCCACAGCAGAGGCGCGCAGGGGCCACCCAACTGAGGAAGGGACTGATGAGCTGTTGATGTCCAGCTACACTCTTGACCTGTGACCACTGGCTCCCCTTGCCTCTAGGTCCTGAGGGCTCCCTGACTCCCGGCTGCCCCCTGACTTCTGGCCCCTGGCTGCAGTCTGACTATTGGCCTTTGTGTCTCACTCCCATGCCTAGCTCTGAACTTTTCTTCCCCATTGGGTCTCAGCTCCTCAGCCCTGCTGCCCACGCCATCTGCCCAGCCGCCCAGTTACCTGTGGTCTCCCTGAGATGACTGTCTGGTGGCCCTTCCCACTGTGTCTCCCACAGAGCAGCCACTCCCTCGCCCTGCCACACATGGGCCACAGGTATCCCTGTGAAGTGGCAGCTACACAGCCTCTCCGAGAGGCTGGAGGCCAGGCAGGTTCCCAGGATGGAGGTGGGTGGGTGAGTCTGCACCCAATGTATAAATAGAGCATCCCAAGAGATCTCCCTCCAGCACATCGTCAGAGGCCATTTACGGAAAACCCACACTGAGCCGAGTGCAATCATTGGAGGTTCCCAGCTCTCGCCTCAGGATTACTGCACAGCTGTCACCCACAGGAAAGGGAACAGGTGTGCTGAGGAGCCTGCTTAAAAGAACTGCTTCCCAGACCTTGCCTGAGACAAGCCCACGCATATACAGGGAACCAGCATCCCAGGGTCACAAGCTAGAAAAGAAACAGAAAGAAAAAGTGAAGTGAAAGTAATGAAGAGAAGAGAAGTAGAAGAAGACAGAATCAAGAGTGAAAAAATAAATACTCAGCAAGGGCCAGGCGTGGTGACTGGTGTCTGTAATCCTAGCACTGGGAGGCCAAGGCGGGTGGATCACCTGAAGTCAGGAGTTCCAGACTAGCCTGGCCAACATAGTGAAACCCCATCTCTACTAAAAATATAAAAGTTAGCTGGGCATGCCAGCCCATGCCTGTAATCCCAGCTACTCAGGAGGCTAAGGCAAGAGAATTGCTTGAACCGGGAGGCTGAGGTTGCAGTGAGCCGAGATCGCACAACTGCACTCCAGCCTGGATGACAGATCGAGGCTCCATCTCAGAAAAAAAAAAAAAAAAAAAAAAAAAAAAAAACTACAACAAAAAACTTCAGCAAGGAGTGGTGAGCCCGGCACCGACTCACTGTGTGAGAACCTCTGGTCTCCACAGAGAAGAGAATCAAACTTCTGCATGTCAAGGCCTTTACTTAGGAATCAACCCATTCCCTATACAAAGCATCAGATTTAGGAATCAACCTACGGTTGGTCAATCAGGCAGATGCCAGTGCTTGAGAGACCAGTAGCAGTCAACATTTGCTTACCTATACGCAGGCAGTCACTGCACCAAGTGCATTGTGGGCACTATTTCTTTTGATCCTCACGAAAACCTAGGATACAGGAATTACGCTGATTTTACATGGGAGAAAATACCTTTTCACCTATTCTTTGCCATAAGGAAATGTCTTGCCATGATCACCCAGTTATTAAATGACGGTCAGAACAAAACCTCCATTCTGCCGGACTGCAAAGGCCAGCTGTTGACCGTCATGTTTCTTTTTAAGCTAGGATTCAGGGAATGTTATTCCACAGGAAATGCTTAAGGGTGGGGGAGAGGATTTAAATGCATAAAAGAAAGTGGCTGTGATCAAACACTGAGAGACGCAGGTGGGTTTGGTGTGTTGCGGGTTGAAATTCTGAACCCTTCTCCCAAGCAATCAAGTCGAAAATCCAAATTGCTGACCCCTTCTTTGACTGTGAAAATGTTCACTCTCTCTAGAAACAGAAGGAACTCATCCTGGAATGCCACTTCAAAAGCATCGTTTCCTTCCACTCAAGAAGGTGTTAAGAACACTTACTGGGGAGAGTATCTCTCTGAGATAACCCAGCTAACTGTGGAAATTACGGTATCTTCACACTTTGACCATTCCATAGCCATCATTGAGAAATAGAGAAAGGTTTGTTGGCAAAAATCTGTGGGCCAAGGATTTCTTGATACACTTTTACTACCTCCTTGGCTGGGGCTGCAGCGCTGCACACCAGGCGTGTCACCTTGTAGGATCTACAAATCCTCTGAGAAATAAATTCAGGGTGGCCACACACATCTTGTGAACTTGACTTCACGCCAGCAGAAAAAGAGAACTAATAGACCGTGCAGCTAGGTGTGGAGCCAGCGAGAACTGGTGATGGAATCCTGGTCCCCAGAGGGTCATAAATCCCCAAGGCCGCTCAGACACAGAGGTCCAAATGCACACCTAGACTTGCATTGTCTGACATGATCGCTGCTCACCACATGTGTCCCTTGAGTGCTCACAGGTAGCTGGTTGGCATCGAGATGTATTCTAAGTGTAAAATACACCCCAGATTTCTAAGGTGAAGTATGAAAAATGAAATACCTCATTAATAACTTTCTAGTCACTATTTGATGGGTTAAATAAAATATATTATTAGAATTAACTTTACCTGTTTCTTTTTATTTTCTTAATGTAGCTACTAAAGAAAAAAAAAATTTGAAACAGACTGTCACCCAGGCTGGAGTGCAGTGATGCAATCTCAGCTCACTGCAACCTCCACCTCCCAGGCTCAAGGGATCCTCCCACCTCAGCCTCCTGAGTAGCTGTTACTACAAGCGTGTGCCACCATGCCCAGCTGATTTTTGTATTTTTTGTAGAGACGGGGTCTCACCGTCTTGTCCAGGCTGGTCACGATCTCCTGGGCTCAAGCAATCAGCCTGCCTTGGCCTGCCAAAGTGCTAGGACTACAGGCAAGGCCACCGCACCTGGCCAGAAAATTTAAAATTATATATGCAGTTCACATTCTGTCTCTACAGCCCTGCTGTAAACAGTCAGGCCACTGAAGGGATCCTGGGTCTTATTAGGATCTTAGCAAATCCATTTGTGCTTCCCATCTCTTTTCCAAATACCCCTGATTGGTAGAGCAGGCAAAGCCCCCCAGTCCTGCCCCATCCCCCTTTCTAACCCTCGTCTTTCCTAACACAGAGGGTGCAGAGGTTGGGGACTTCCCTGACACACACTTTAACCAGGCTGACAGCCTAGCAAAGGGTTGGCAACATATTTGAGGCAGAAGCTCAGGGGTCAGACTCCTGTTCGAACCCTGGATTTCTAATTAGTAACATGTGTGAATTTGGAAGTTATGTCTGTGTTTCCCAAATTCTTCTATGGTGGGGAAGTGCAAATCAAAGCCACAATGAGATATCACCTCACCCCTGTTAGAAGAGAAAAGGGAATTCTTACACATTGTTGATGGGAATGTAAATTAGTACAGCCATTATGGAGAACCCTATGGAGGTGCCTCAAATATTGAAAATAGGGCTGGGTGCGGTGGCTCACACCTGTAATCCCAGCGCTTTGAGAGGTTGAGGCGGGTGGATCACCTGAGGTCAGGAGTTCGAGACCAGCCTGGCAAACATGGTGAAATGCCATCTCTACTAAAAATGCAAAAATTAGAAGGGCATAGTGGCAGGTGCCTATAATCCCAGCTACTCAGGAGGCTGAGGCACAAGAATTGCTCGAACCTGGGAGGCAGAAGGGAAGCTGCAGTGAGCCAGCCTAGGTTGTGCCATTGCACTCCAGCCTGGGTGACAAGAGTGAGACTTCATCTCAAAAAAAAAAAAAAAATTGAAACTAGAACTACCAGATGATAGAGATATCAGCACTCCCATGTTTATTGTAGCCCTATTCACAGTAGCCAAGATTTAGAAGCAACCTTAGTGCCCATCTATGGAAGAATGTGGGACATATATACAATGGAATATTATTCAGCCATTTCTAAAAAGAATGAAATCTTGTCATTTGAGACAACATGGATGAATCTAGAGGACATGATGTTAAACGAAATAAGCCAGGCACAGAAGGACAATTAAGCCACGATCTCACTCATATGTGGAATCTGTGAAAGTTGATCTCATAGAAATAGAAAGTAGAATAGTTGTTACAAGAGGCTGGGGAGGGGAGGCTGGAGGGAAGGGAGAGGTTGGTCAACCAGTACAAAGTTAAATAGGAGAAAGGAGTTCTGGTGTTCTACCACACAGTAAGGTGACTGTAGCTAAAAATAATATATTGTGCATATCAAAATAGCTAGAAAAGAGCATTTTTAATGTTCCCACCACAAAGAAATGACAAGCCTTTTGAGGTGATGGATATGCTAAATACCCTGATTTGTTCCTTGTATGACATAGACATGCATCAAAACATTACACTGTACCCTATAAATATGTACAAATTATTATGTGTCCATTTAAAACAAAGTAAAAGAGCTTGGCTTTTAGCAAGGCTGCCCTTAACAGGTTCATTTGCAGGGCACAGGACAAAAGTACAGCTGGGAGCCCTCATGACATAGTCAGGCTTCAACATATGAATGGGGGGGGGGGACACAATTTGGTCCATCAAGCCGTGTGTCCAAATATCTAAAAGATATAAATCAAGCTCACAAACTGCTTGATCAAATACATTCTACCCTCCTCTGTTGACAAATACACCTTTCTCTGCAACAAACTTTTCAAAATGTGTAACCTTATGACTTTCATGTTACTAACAGTAGCAAGATGCCAAAGACAGCTGAGTGCAGTGATTGTGCCTTCCTGAGTATTCTACTGATTAGTAGGTAATGTATGGATGACTGATGATAAAAAATAGTTAATTTAATATATTATTACATGTTTCTTCCATGAAAGTTTTTATCCCTTACTTCGTTTTATAAAACACATAAATTATGTTAAAAGTTTAATTGTAATTTGTGTTCTGTTGTCAGTAATGATATTAGAGATTGAAAAACAAAATGGGGCTAGGCACGGTGGCTCACGCCTGTAATCCCAGCACTTTGGGAGGCTGAGGCAGGCAGATCACAAGGTCAGGAGATCGAGACCATCCTGACCAATATGGTGAAATTCCCATCTCTACTAAAAATACAAAAAGCAGCTGGGTGTGGTGGTACATGCCTGTAATCCCAGCTACTCGGGAGGCTGAGGCAGGAGAATCACTTGAACCCGGGAGGCGGAGGTTGCGGTGAGCCAATATCACACCATTGCACTCCAGCCTGGACAACAAGAGTGAAACCCCATCTCAACAACAACAACAAAAAAGGAATTGTATACAAAATTTAAACATTCCTTCAAAGGTGTCAATGAAAAATTAAAATTATTTTTCCTAAATTTTACAAAAAGTTTTTTTCAAAAATAATCTAAATCATGTATCAAAGTTAAAGGCAACGTAAAGTCATAATTGCTACCAACTTTTAAAATCAAATGTATTTTGTAAAAGCTCTTTTTAAGTTTTTGAAAGCTTAAATCTTTTAAATTGGTTATCTAAACATAAAACTACTCATGATTCTGGCATTCACTGTCCATCTAAATGTCAACGTGATGAGTAGGTACCATGTTTTATGGTGTTGTGTCTAGACTTACAGACAAACAATTTTGCAAAATGTTCCCCAGCCATCAGCGCAATGTTTGTGACTATGGACCTAACTGGTGTGTACTTCCAACCGGAACGTGAAATGAAATAGGAAAATGAATGTTAGCCCTCGTGGATAATGACACTCTGTTTTGCAAGACTCTGCAGTCTTCACGTGTTCTGAGAGAGAGAATCTGGCAATTTAATTAGTCTTTCTTCAAGGAAAATTTTGACAACTTAATTAGCTTATCTTTCCCTCTACCTAAATGCTTCTGCAACTTGAACCCTCCCTGTCTCCAAGGCAGTGTTCATCTCTGAAGTCTGCGGTGGCACAGCTACAAACCTTGGCAATCTTCCAACACAGTTGTCTTTTATTCTGAGGAAATAGGAAGAGATGCGAAGAAATGTTTCCCTGGAGCTGGAACAGTATTAGTCACACAGTGGATGTTTAAGGATACAAGTCACTCTGTGTCCCTGCTAAGTTCCAAGAGGCAGAGGTGTTCATGTGTTCCCAAATCTGTGTTGTGTGTTTCTGATTTGCAAGGAATTTACAAGGCCCTCTTGGATGTGGTCAGCATGGAGCATGGGGTAGGGTTACTCTTGCCAGCATCTTAGGGCAGCATCAGGATACAAAGTCAATCAGAACTGAGTTCACTCACTGAATTCCACCATTCTTTTAGTGTGTAGACTTGCAGGAAACAGTAGTTAAGTTACTAAGTTCTCCAGGATTCTTAGTTTTCTAATCTGTGCAATGAGGACAATGAAACCTTACCTCATTTAAGATTGTCTTGAGAATGAAATGAGATAATATTTGTAGAACTTCAAAATATTTTTGAGACATAATCGGTGCTCTATTACTATTGAATAAGTCAGTTACAGCAAATGAAGTTAATAAGCTCTCTAGGCACCTGTTTTCTCATTTACAAAATGGGAGAAGTGATATCCATGTGTGATATTGTGATATAATAATAAAAAATTTTATCTCTGTCCCCCGATCCTGGCACACAGTTCCTAAAACCCTTGAAATTTCCGTAGTCACAACAGTGCTTTTTGTATGCTAATAAGATGAATGACATCTGGGGGCCCCTAGAAAGCTTCAGGATGGGGACTAATCACCAAAAAGACCAAACCATAAGTGGAGGGTTGGGGCATTCACCCCACTCTCCAGCCTCTTGGGAGGAGACGGGGCTAGAGATTGATCACCAGTGGCCAATGATGTCTTCAATCATGCCTGCATAACGAAGCCTCCATAAAAACGGGAAAGGACGGGGTCAGAGAGCTCTCTGGTTGCTGAACTCACAGAGGTTCCTGGAAGGTGCTGTGCCTGGAGAGGGAACGGAAGCTCTGCGCCCCTTCCCTCTTACCTTGCCCTACACATCTCTTCCATTCAGTTGCTCATCTGTATCCTTTGTAGTATATTTTATGATAAATGAGTAAATGTAAGTAAGTGTTTCCCTGAGTTCTGTGAGCCACTCTAGCAAATTAATCAAGCCCAAGGAGTGGGTGTTGAGAACCCTCCATTTACAGTCATTGGGTCAGAAGCATAGATTACAACTCGGGGCTTGTGATTGGCATTTGAAGTGGGGTCAGTCTTGTGGGAATGAGCCCATAACCTGTGGGATATGACACTGTCTCCAGGTAGATGGTGTCAGAATTAAATTAGAGAATTGGTTAATGGTAGGGAGAAACTCCCACACACATTCTGGTGACCAGAGCTGAGTGCTGTTGTGTGAGGGTAGAAAAAAACACAGTTTGGTTTTACCTTCGGAGTATGTCATTAAGATTATATTAAGAATTAACATAATTGGCACATAAGAAGGGGTCAATATTAACTGGAAGCAGTGTTTATTGTGACGTGGTGATGATGATGAGGATGAGGATGATGAGAATGACGATGACAACTCCAAGCACAATGCCAAGCACATCCCATTTCATCATGAAGCTCTTCAAACGGGCATTAGACAAAACCAAAAGTAAATCTCCACACTCAATTCAGACCACAGTATTGATAAAACAACAATTACTGTTTTTCTCATAATTATTAGTCTGTCATATAGCTAACATTCACTAATAAAGGACAGTAAACACAGAGCAGCAAAAGTCTACATTCTTTTCCATGGGAGCATATATAATCCCATGGAGAAGATGACTCTAATATACAAGAAATCATTTTGTTAATAAGACAGAATATAGCACTATTAAGTCAAATGCTAACTTGTATTGTGCTGGCTTCCTGGAATAAGAATTCCGAAGGAAAAGTGACTGGTGAGGCTGGAGCAGTCAGTGGGTTTGTAATTGAATGAGAGAAGAAAACAGATTTTTTTTGAAGAAGAAGAAGAAGAGGAAGGAGGAGGAGGAGAGGAAGGAGAAGAAGAAGGAGAAGGAGAAGAAGGAGAAGGAGAAGGAGAGGAAGAGGAAGAGGAAGAGGAAGAGGAGGAAGAAGAAAAAGAAGAAGAAGAAGAAGAAGAAGAAGAAGAAGAAGAAGAAGAAGAAGAAGAAGAAGAAGAAGAAGAAGAAGAAGAAGAAGAAGAAGGAGGAGGAGGAGGAGGAGGAGGAGGAGGAGGAGGAGGAGGAGGAGGAGGAGGCGGCGGCAGCGGAGGAGGAGGAGGAGGAGGAGGAGAAGGAGAAGAAGAAGGAGGAGAAGAAGAAGAAAAAGAAGAAGGAGGAGGAGGAGGAGGGGGAGGAGAGGAAGAGGAAGAGGAGGAGGAGAAAGGCCAGGCAAGGTGGCTCACACCTGTAATCCCAACACTTTGGGAGGCCAAGGCGGGTAGATCACCTGAGGTCAGGAGTTGGAAACCAGCCTGGCCCACACGGCGAAACCCTGTCTCTACTAAAAATACAAAAATTAGCCGTGCCTGGTGGGACATGCCTATAATCCCAGCAACTTGGGAGGCTGAGGCACAAGAATCACTTGAACTCAGGAGGCAGAGGCAGCGGTGAGCCAAGATCACACCACTGCACTCTAGCCTGGGTGACAGAGTGAGACTCCAGCTCAAAAAAACAAAAAAGAAAAAAAGAAGAAGAAGAAGGGAAAGAGGCAGAAAGGGAAAAAGGAAGGAAGGAAAAGAGACAAGGAGGGAAGGAAAGGAAAAGAGGGAAGAAGGAACCAGAGTTGTATGAATAAAGACGGTAGAGATGTTGGAGTACACGGGTCTATCTGAATAACAGAGAAAAAATAAAGTCATATATTAACATCAAGATTTCCCTTCTCATTGGTTCTAGCTACTTGTGTTCCCAGAATTTAAGGCTGAGGCCCCGTCCTTTCACTGTTAAATGATGCTGCTATGAGGAAACAGATGGTCCTCGTGTTGCAGAAGTAATCACTGCCGCAATCTTGGATCCATATGGGAACTTCGGTTAACACAAACTTTGACATACCCTCTTGCAGTTCTTTCTTTTCTGATTATTATCGAGTTTGTTCACTGTCACTCCTGGTGTTAGAAATACTACCGGTTAGCATTCTAGTCATTATTCACCATTAATTCCTCCAGCACTCCATCACCACATCCATTATTAACCATCTGGTCCATCCTTCCACTTCTGTATGTTATTTACATATGGCAGTTACCCAAGTTAATGTGGCCATTTAGACGGCCAGGTTTGCACTCATTTCCAAAACACAGTTACAGGGATAATATTTTGCCAACATTAAATCAAGGCATTTTAATCCCACCTCCTCTTTATCCACATGCAAACTCCTATTTCCTGGAATGTGGCGTATTGCTCCAGGGCAGAAGACAGCTAGACCGTGACCTCTTTAAGAAGAAAATAGGCGAGAAAGTCGGGCATTGCAAAAAATAGAAAGGATTTGCTAAGTGTCTTTAGAATCTATGTGATGCATCAAGGACCAGTGCTGGGAGACCAGAGTCTAAGTCCTTCTCTACAAGGGAGAAATGCAACTGAAAAACGAAAGGAAAGCCCACCCTTCCCAGCCAGGGAATTACGGAAAGAGGAAGCAGAGACGTGCTGATAAGGACTGCGATGTGAGGGACTGTGTCAGATGAAGGGCAGGGACCCCCAAGGCCAGAGGGCCACTCCTAGTCACCTTGAGGGACTCTTGGAAGCTGCCACCTCAAATGCCCATCCAAGAATCTCTCTTCTTCCTTCATCCCAGGATACAGATGCCACCTTGGAGAAGAGAGGGGAGGGGAAGAGAGTGGAGAAAAAAGCACTGCGCTTGGACCAGACACAGTGGCTCACACCTGTAATCCCAGCACTTTGGAAGGCCAAGATGGGTGGATAACCTAAGGTCAAGAGTTCCAGACCAGCCTGACCCATATGGTGAAACCCCATCTCTACTAAAGAAACGAAAATTAGCTGGGCATGAGGGCATGCTCCTGTAGTCCCAGCTACTCGGGAGGCTGAGACAGGAGAATTGCTTGAACCCAGGAGCCGGAGGTTGCAGTGAGCCAAGATCGCACCACTGCACTCCAGCCTGGATGACAGAGCAAAAGACTCCTTCTAAAAAAAAAAAAAGACTGTGCTTTTTTTTCCCCAAAAGATTCGAATGTATTAGCTAACAATTTTTAATCAAGTCACACTGTTTTAAACGTATAAGTCAGAGAAAAACTAGATTATTGACAACATAAAAAAAACTATACACATCTGGCTAAGGAAATTTGCAATCTGCAACATACAGTAGTTTTTTGTCAATTCAGATTTTCTTCATTAATTTTGAGTCCACATGAACTCAGGCATGCAAAATCAATGCCTCTATCTAGGGACAAAACAACTTACTGGTTCATCTTACAGAGTAAATGAAATTATAGAAAGAATATTTACCTACTTAAGAGAATAAAACTATTAAACATCCTAGAAGCATAATTTGCCTACAAAGAATGTAATTTCAGCTAAAGTAGCAGGATACGATGTTCAGGATGGTGTTTGATATGCTAATTATGTAGTCTTCTAATATGAATTTATTATTAATGTCAGCTAACATTTACTGAGCCTTTAATATGGGCTAGTCAATGTGCTAAGCAGTGACAATAGCTCCAACCCTATGAGGGTTGCTGTTATTATGCCCTTTCATAATGAAAAAATCAAGGCTGGAGGAAGTGTCTGTTATATTTATTGAGTCCACTGTACAAAATGTTTATACTCTATGGAGATGCTACTGGCTGGCCAGTCAAGTTCATGTAATAACAAAGGACGTATAATGGAATTCAACTGTACAAGGGTCCTTTATGTGGGGAATAAAATGACCACGGGAACAATTCGCGGATAAATGATCGGGATGAGTTTCAGACCACTTCTCCCATCACTGGAATGTAACTACCTCTGCTATAGAGATAAACGGGCTCTGACCCACCCACAGGAACACTAGTCTGGTTTTGCCAAAACCCTATCATCGGCCAGGGTTACAGACAATATTGCTTAGGTTTCTTGACTAGTTTTTAAGCTCAGAATGTAGGAAAAGCTCCTCTTTCAGTAAAAGAATCCATCTTTGTTCATTATGAAGCCTTGGTGGAAACCTTCAAAGGCGCCATAGGGCCCTGCTCCTGCACTGCATCTCTCCCTGCCTTAGAAAGCAATCTGCAGGGCCTGGAGCGGGAGGGAGCTTTCATCTGGTATCACGCACTCTTGAGAGTGGACAGGAATTGAGTTTTGATCAGACAAACCTGGCTGGAATCCGTGATTTGCCACACACTATTTGTGTGATCTCTGAGCTTTAGCTGCTTCAGCCATTAAAACACAAGTAATAACATCTACCTCATAGGGTTGGCCTGTAATCCCAGCACTTTGCGAGGCCAAGGCGGGCGGATCATGAGGTCAGGAGATCGAGACCATCCTGGCTAACACGATGAAACCCCATCTCTATTAAAAATACAAAAAATTAGCCGGGCGTGGTGGCAGGCGCCTGTAGTCCCAGCTACACGGGAGGCTGAGGCAGGAGAATGGCGTGAACCCGGGAGGCGGAGCTTGCAGTGAGCAAGTGATCAGGCCACTGCACTCCAGCCTGGGCAACAGAGTGAGACTCCTTCTCAAAAAAAAAAAAACTAACTCATAGGGTTGTTGTGCTGATTATATGAACAAAGGTATGTAAAGCCCTTCGCATGGAATCTGGCACCTGGTGAACATTTCAGTGAATAGTCGCTTACCACTATTTTACTGTTAATAAAAAGCACTCCTCAAGTGAAAACACTTGCTGCACCAAAGACTTCCCTAAGTACAAGTCATGTGGAAATAATCCTGATTTAGTCAACTTCTTGACTTTCATTCTAAGAGACTCGAGAGTAAGAGGATCCTTTTAAAAGCCCTTCACCGACGGGTGGTGGATCAATTCGTTCAGGTCTGTTCTAGAGACAGGCCAGTAGGAAACGGATCCTAGTAACTCAAGGAGAAATAAATATTGCATCTCACCTTAGGTAAAGAGACATGACCACACATTTTAAGGAAAATTTGAAAGCATCCCTGAGGAGCCTTCCAACCCAGTTTATTCTCTGTTCAAGAGCTAAGCTAGTTGGAGGGTTTGGCTAACAAGATGTTGTACTAACTCCACTGTTGGCTTTATAACTTTTTGTTTAAATTTTCTTCAAACTCGTTCTTTGAAATATTATAGTAATTTTAAAACATTACAACAAAATACAATAATTTTTTTTCAAAAAATAACATTTATAATGCCAGGGGTCCAACTGCTGACTTTTTGTTTTTTTGGTTTTTGTTTGTTTTTTGGTTTTTGTTTCATTTTGTTTTGTTTGAGATGAAGCCTCTGTTGCCCAGGCTGGAGTGCAGTGGCACGATCTTGGCTCACTGCCACCTCCACCTCCCAGGTTCAAGCGATTCTCCTGCCTCAGCCTCCAAGTAGCTGAGACTACAGGTATGCGCCACCACACCCAGCTGTTTTTGTATGTTTAGTAGAGATGGGGTTTTGCCATATTGACCAGGCTAGTCTTGAACTCCTGACCTCAGGTGATCCGCTAGCCTCAGCCTCCCAAAGTGCTGGGTTTACAGGTGTGAGCCACCGTGCCTGGCCAATTGCTGACGTTTTGGTGTATGACCTAATCCTAATTCTATTTTCACATTCCTCTGCTTCCCTTTATACTCATACTCTTTGGGGGAAAGTGCAGTACTCACTCTCTCAAATTTCTGAGAGGTTGCTCTTCCTCAAGCCACTCCTCCAGTCAAGTTTTTACCACTACCTTCCCCCAAAGGGCTCAAGATCACCCGTGGCTTCCATGTTG
The DNA here is from genome assembly GCF_049350105.2 of Macaca mulatta. NCBI lineage: Eukaryota > Metazoa > Chordata > Mammalia > Primates > Cercopithecidae > Macaca > Macaca mulatta. The sequence continues at coordinate 15,508,750 of NC_133417.1, forward strand.
CTCAGTCTGAGGGCCGAATCTCAGCCTTCTTCCTAACTACCCTCTTGATGGCATTTGCCTCAGTTTCCCTCTCCTGCCTCCTGGAGGCACTTTCTTCACCCCACTTCCAGGGCATCAGCCTCTCCGGTTTCCTCCTACCTCACTGGTCCTCTCTCCACTTCCTCTGTGGTTTCTGCTCTTCTCCCAGCCTCCCGAAATTGGAGGGGCGAACCCAGGTCTCAGGCCTCGGTCCTCTTTTCTTCTCTCAGGCTCCTCATCCAGACCCATGGCTTGAAATAGGTCTCTATGCTCTCTCCCCAGGTTATGTCTCCAGCCCTGACCTCTCCCCTGAACTCCAGACTTGCCTCTGTAACTCTCTACAAAACACCTCTACTTGGCTCAGTGGTGCACTTCTCACATTTAACGTCCCGGTCTTTCCCAACTCAATCCTTCCAGGTGCTCAGTCCGAAACCTTGGAATGATCCTGGCTTCATCTTTATCTTTCACCCATTCAATCTGCCCAGAAAAATAATCATCATCATTTCTCGATTCAGAATATATCCAGATAAATCCTACTCAAATCTCCCCTTAACCACTATTACCCCTGCCCAAGCCACTACCATTCCTCTCTGTACAATTGCAGGTCACCTCCCCAAGTGTCCTCTACAGATTATGGCTGTCCAGTAGAAATAGAATGCTGCCACATATGTAATTTAAAATTTCCTAGCTTCAAGTTGATTCTGGAGAGCTATAAAAAATTAAAACATTAAAGAAAATTCTAGTAGCCACATTAAAAAGGGGGAAAAACCTAAATTAATTAATTAATTTTAGCAGTATTCTTTATTTAATCCAATATACCCAAAATATTACCATTTCAACATGTAATCAGTATAAAAATCAGTAAAACGTTCTACATTTTTTCACACTAAGTGTTTCTAATACAAAGTCAGTGTGTATTTCACACTGATGGCACATCTCAGCTCAGACTTTGCCACAACCCAAGTGCTCAGCAGCCACAAGTGGCAAGTGGCCACTAAAGTAGACAGTGCAATATTCTAAACCACAGCTTTCAGAATGATCATTTTAGAAGATAAGTTACTATGTCTTTCCTCTACTTAAAACCCTGCAGGGGCTCCCCATGTCCCTCAGAGTAAAAGCCGAATCCCCTGCAATAGCCGATAGGAACCCCTGTGAGTTGTACACCCCTTATCTCTTTGACCTCACTCCTCCCTTCGCCCCACTGCAGCCCTGCCAGGGCTCCTTGCTAGTTCTTGTCTGTGCCAGGGACTCTGCACCCCAGCGGCTCTGCACTGCTGTTCCTTCTGCCTGCAACACTGTTGACAGCCCATAATTCACTCCATCATGCCTTACTCTTGACTCACACACAGCCTTCTCAGTGAGGCCCATCCAGACCTCCCCTTCTAACACTGAAAATCCCCCACCCATCCAAACACACACCCTTAATATGTCCTTTCTTCCTTAGACTTACCTACTTTTTTTAATATATGTTTAACCTTCGAACACACCATAAGTTCAGCTTTCTCCCCGCACTGGAAAGTAAGCTCCATGATGCAGTCAGGTCTTTTGCCTTCTGTGTTCACTGATGTGTTCCCAGGGCCTAGACCAGAACCTGGGCTACACACAATAAATACTCAACAAATATTTGATGAGTTGAGTTATATTTTTATTCACTTAGTACAGCATGAAGGGCCAGGCATGGTGTCTCACACCTGTAATCCTAGCACTTTGGGAGGCTGAGGCGGGCAGATCACCAGATGTCAGGAGTTCGAGACCAGCCCAGCCAACACGGTGAAACCCCGTCTCTACTAAAAATACAAAAATTAGCTGGACATGGTGGCGTGTGCCTGTAGTCCCAGCTACTCAGGAGGCTGAGGCAGGATAATTGCTTTAACCCGGGAGGTGGAGGTGGCCGTGGGCTGAAATCCTGCCACTGCACTCCAGCCTAGTCAACAGAATGAGACTCCGTCTCAAAAAGAAGAAAAAAAAAAATACGGCATGAAGATTGTTCCCTTGCCATTAAATATTCATCTCTGTCATTTAGACAATGGTGTGGTGTATCATTCATGGAGGCAGTGCCTTTCTACTGAACCAACCTAATTGTGAGTGCTAAAGTGTTTCCAGTTATTGTCATCAGGGAGCCGTCATTGGGATAGAGGTACATGTGTGTTGGTAAACCTGATTCTATCTGAATCAAAGGAAATGTAAATGTGTAGGTCTCTGATACATATTAATATATTGCTTTTCAGTCTTAGATTTCCCTTTACAAGCCAAACTTAATGAACCCTCTAGTTGAATAGAATTTCATGTACCTGTGGGATTTTCTCCTTTGAATAAACTCCTAGAAGTGAAATAACTAGATCAACGCGTGTGCATTTACATGCTGGCTCTGGTCCACGCGGACTGTACTTGTCTTTGTTGTTGGTTGCACGTAGGTAGGTCAGTCGGCTGCGCAGCTTCATCACCTACATAGCTTTATATATATATATATATATATACACACACACACACATATATACACACATGCATACACACACACATAATTGTTCTCCATCCCACCCAAGTTCACCAAACTAGAATCTCTGTAGGTCAGGCCCAGTCATCTGTATTTTTGGAGCTGGCTGGTTAATTTTAAGGTTTGTCTGGTATTTCAAACTACTAACTGAGAAACTGAGTGGCTATGTCTTTGAGAGGGAGCACCACCACCAAATAATATTTTCATTTCCATTAAAAATATAATGGGTGGCCAGGCACATAGGCTCACGCCTGTAATCCCAGCACTTTGAGAGGCCAAGGCAGGCGAATCACCTGAAGTCCGGAGTTCGACACTAGCCTGGCCAACGTGGTGAAACCCCGTCTCTACAAAAATACAAAAAATTAACCAGGCATGATGGCAGGTGCCTGTAATCCCAGCTACTTGGGAGATTGAGGCAGGAGAATTGTTTGAACCCGGGAGGCAGAGGTTGCAGTGAGCCGAGATTGTGCCATTGCATTCCAGTCTGGGTGAAAGAGGAGACACCATCTAAAAAAATAAAAATAAAAAATAAACATACACACACACACACACACACACACACATATGCTGGGAGTGGTGGCTCATGCCTGTAATCCCAGCACTTTGGGAGGCCACAGACAGTGGATCACTTTACCCCAGGAGCTGGAACCCAACCTGGGCAAGATGGTGAGATACCATCTCTACTAAAACTTTTTAGAAACTAGCCTGGCATGGTGGAACATATCTGTAGTCGCAGCTACTTGGGAGGCTGAGGTGGGAGGATTCCTTGAGCCCAGGAGTTCAAGGCTGCTGTGACCTATGATCGCACCTCTGCACTGCAGCCTAGGAGACCAAGTGAGACCCTGTCTCTAAAAAATAAATAAATATCAATAAATAAATAATTAAAATATAATGAAAAGAAAATAAATCAATCTGAGGAAGACAGCACATACTAAAGGTATGTGAGTGGGTGGCGATTTTTCAGTATTTTTTGTTTTTGTGGGTTTGTTGTTTTGTTTTGCTTTTAGTTTTTGTTTTGTTTTGTTTTGTTTTGAGACAGGGTCTCATTCTTTCACCCAGGTTAGAGTGTGCAGCCGCAACTTCCTGGCCTCAAGCAATCCTCCCACCTCAGCCTCGCAAATAGCTGGGACCACAGGCACATGCCACCATGCCAGGCTAATTTATATATATACATATATGTGTATGTGTATATATACATATACATATATGTGTATATATATACAATCTGAGTCTCACCATATTGTCCAGAATGAACTCTCCCAGGCTCAAGTGATCCTCCCGCCTCAGCCTCCCAAAGTACTGGACTACAGGCGTGAGTGACCATGCCCAGCCTGGATTTTCAGTTTTAAAAAGAGAGGTCTGGGTAGGCCTCCCAGAGAAGGTCACATTTGAGTCAAGAGGAAGGGGTGAAGGAGTGAGTCACGGGCTGTCTGGCAGAGTGTTCCAGGATCAGGTGGGCTCTCGTGCTCTGATGGGGATTTCCCCGACCCCTAATTGCATTCCTACACACGTGCAGGTGAAGCTGTTCACACTGCCCAGAGAACAGCCCTTGAGTCAGAGAGGTCAACAGGGGTTCACTAACAGAGTCAGATAGAGCAAGGATGTCAGCTGTCAATCCCCTAACGCCCACCAGGAAAACCCATCAGGCAGAACTACGTGGATCCAACTCAACAAAGCAAGGGTGACACCACCTAGATGGTCTCACTGATGTCTCAAAGGGGAAATCAGGGAAGAGTATTCATAAGGTTTTAAGGCCAAGGCTGGTTGATTTTATGGCAAGAATTACAATATGGAGAACTGATTGGGATGGAGCAGAGTTTTGATACAGCAGCTGGAGATTGATAGGCATGGTGAGGCGAGGGTCTCAAAGCCACGTTGATGAGAAAGCTGTTAATCTTGGTTCACAGTCTTATCTTCCGGGAACAGGTATTTCCTGGAGGAAGCAGCTAAGTTATTTCTGTCTGGTCCCCAGATTGTTTGGTATAAAATCAGGTATAAAAACATAAACAGTTCTTCCCAGAATTGTTTAGCACAAGGACAGGAAAGTGTGTTTGTTCCCTGCATTATTTAACACGGAGAGACTGGTTCAGTTCTCACGGAGAACGCACCCACCCAGACTTCGTGACTGGAGTTTATAAAGTACAAATTATTAAGTCTTTGTAAATAAAATAGATTTCCTTATCTTTAAGTAGCGTCTACTTTAAAGCCCACAATTGCAAGAGTTAGATGAGCTGGTTAAAACCCCACACAGGCCTTTTCATGTGGCCCACAGGGCCCCTGGGGATGCTGTGCACAGGGCCTAGCACCTGAGAGGAATTCAATATATGGCTTTTAAAATCAAACCTCTTAAACCTTAGCAAGCAGCTCTCCAGTGCCAAGGAAGAGGATACTAGAAGGGGCCCTTCTGGAGGAGCAAGGTTTCAAGCCATCTCAGGGACCACAGTCAAAGTCAGGGAACCCACTTGGAGCTAGGTCCTTCCTTACACCTAGGGAGGTGAAATGTTGCCTCAAGGTAGCTTCAGCTACCAGCCAGACTCTGCAGCTTGTGACAAAACATGTGGCCTAGGAGATTCAACAAGAAGGTACCAAGGGCACCTGGGAGACTCCATGCTACACCTTATAGAGCTCTGTTGGGGTCCATGTGTTTCCTAAACAAAGGAATGAACACACAAGACAACACAGGACGAGACGAACATGGCAGCCACCCCGAACAGCACACTCTGCTTTATTTTATACAGTCAGTCGTGGAATGTTGCCAAGTCACAAGTCACATGTTGTTTTTCTGACCTTTTCCTGACTTTCTGGTTTCTCAAGATGTTTACACATTAACCAGTCCCCAGGGTCTGCTGTTTGCAGCTGGCTCCTTTGTCCTCCCTGTTTGCAGGGAAGGAACGCCCTGCTTTGTTTGCAAGAGCAGGACTTATCGGGAATATCTCATTTGCGAGCACATAGTCCTCTACAAGCTCTTGCTCGTTCTACTTACGGAAGACGACTTTAATCAGACCTCTGCTAGCTCCACTTTTGAGGTGGTTCTTCTAGAATGCATAACAGAAGAAAATTATTTAGAGGCCGGAATTTAACTCCACTGACTGCACAGAGCCCCCACTCTGTCCTCAGTGCTAGGGTAGAGGAGCAGCTGCTGCCCCTCCATGGCACACACAAGACACTGGTTCCCAACACATGGACTCAGTGTGGTCCTCCCTGGGGAGGCAGGGAGGTGGACTCTGAAGAATCTGCTTCTCTGAAAGTTAAAGAAAACAGACATGCATTGGCCTGAAGTGCTGGGACGAGGTCACCAAACACGGGAGGGTTAACCAAAGTCCTGGACTTCTATGATTAAAACACCAACTGCAGGCGCCTCCGTGGACAAGTTACTTAACTCCTCCTTGTGCCAGTTTTCCATCTGCTAAGTAGCTGACAAGCAGGGCTGCTGTGAGGATTCGTTAATCCTTGTAAAATACTGCGAAGGGCACCCAGCACAGAGGGAGCGCTACGTAGGGAGAGCCGTTATTATTATTTTTTCACTCTCTGTGAATCTTTACCATTTTCCCATCTACACGTCTGTCTCTTTATCCAGACCATTCATGCCTTTCAACAGAGATGATTGGAAGAGGGGGGTAAAAAATGTATTCATTTTATGTATAAAATATATAGAGAGATAGATGGATATATAAATAGATAAATAAATGGGCCAGGCGTGGTGGCTCACGCCTGTAATCCCAGCATTTTGGGAGGCTGAGGCAGGTGGATCATGAGGTCAGGAGTTCAAGACCAACCTGGCCAATATGATGAAACCCCGTCTCTACTAAAAATACAAAAATTAGCCAGGAAAGGAGGCACATGCCCATAATCCCAGCTACTCGGGAGGCTGAGGCAGGAGAATCACTTGAACCCGGGAGGCAGAGGTTGCAGTGAGCCAAGATCATGCCACTGCACTCCAGCCTGGGTGACAGAGTGACACTCCATCTCAAAAATGAATAAATAAATGGGTGGAAAATAGATAGATCGATACTAACTACACAGTACAAAAACAGATATCTAGTAAATCTGTGGTATTAAAATTTCATGATGGAGTGAGGGGATTAGGAAAGGAAGTCTAAGTCTCTGCAGGGAGCAACAATGCAAAAAAGTCTGGCCAGCACTGTTCTGGGCTGTGAGACCTGAGAGCCAACCTGCTTAGTCTTGGAATGCCCAGCCCCTAACGCAGTGCCTGCAGAAAGTACAGAGCCTATAAATAAACTCATATCCATCTCAGGTAATTCCTTACAAATCCCCATTGTCCCATCAGCTTGCATTGAGATATAACTGTCTCTGTATTGTAATATTAGGAAAGAAGAAATGCAGAGTGACTCCTTAAGAAGTAATTTATCAGCAACCGGTCTCTGGGAGCTGCAGGGAATGGAAGCCCATATCACCTGCCTGGCCTCCACCCATCTCATCCACAGCAGGGGGAGGCCCATTTGTGCTAGTTCTTAGGAAAACACCTGCCTGGTAAAGGTGGTCTGCAGGGCCAGCACCTCCCTTTCAGCCCTCAGCAGCTCCCCAGGAATTTAGGCCCAGTCCCACTTCAGCAATCCCCAAGTCAAACTACTTAGGGTCCACCACTCTAAGAGTTACTATGCAGATTCTTTTTTAAAAAAAATTGAAACGCACATGCAGAAGACTGATGCTGGTTTAATAATTCTGCATCTCAATTTAGATAGACAACAATACCTGCATCCTCAAGTAGAATGCAAAAATGGTGGGATTTCAAGCGTCTACTATCCCACTTAATGGGGATTTGTTGGGGCTTTTGGCTGTCAATTCTATATTGTTTTCTTTTTAGGGGGCTTTTTAAATATGAGAAAGATATGTTTCTTAGTGCCTCAAATCACACATGCTGTGAAGTAACTTGAGTTGCCTATGTATAGCGCTGGCCTCGGTAATACTGCTTGGTTAGAAAACTGCTAAAATCAAAGAATGCCCCAAAATAGAGCCTGACATGGAGTTTGTCGATTATGCATTAAGCACATAATTTAAATGGAATTTTGGCTATCTGATACACTTACTTTTAATTTTGCAACAGGGGGAAAAACCTGCAAGAACTCCACGTCACGGAACCTAAGTCACTCAGTGGGCACACTCAGGTTCCCACTGTGCTTCCAAAAGGCATCAGGAACAAGGGTTCATTGCCACGCCCCTCCCTAGTCTGTGCTAAATGCCGAGGAGGAGTCCTGCCTGGCAGCCATGGCCATGGAGGCAGTGTTGTCCACCCCAGACTGTCTGTAAGCCACATCCCCAACCCAGCTGCAGCTTAATGGAGACAAGACACTCTGAGACCTACAAAAACGAGGCTGCAGAGAGCAGGCAGGCCAGCAGACCATGAGCACAGGGAGATTTCTTCCACTGAACCCTGAGACAGGGAGTTAGACGTCCAGGTGTGATTACAGAAAGCAGGATTCTTTATTTACATTTTCTCTTCGTTCATGTCTTTAACGAGCTCCTACTATTGGCACACATGAACTGAAAAGGTTTTAACTATGGCTGTCTACATCTTATCAGTCTTATGAGCCAGTTACAAGGAACTGCTCATTTGCCAATTGCAGTGAACTCCAGCTTAATTACACTGAACAGGTGTCTCACCAATAATAACGATTGTTGTAATCTCAGACAGACAAACAAGAAGGAAGACATTTGAAGATGATGGAAGGACAACTCTGTGCCCTACTAGTGACAGCTGGTGGCCGTGTGGTTCCCGTCATCTGAAATGCTCCACCGTTTCCCCTGAAAATGTCTTTCCTCACTCAACCTTCCACCTGCTATCCTCCAGACATGGTGCTGGCTAAAAAAGATGGTACTTCATATTCTCATGGTAGGAAGGGAACAGCCACTGTCTGTCCTTCCTCCTGTGAGCCAGGCACCAAGCTAGATGTTCCCCCGACATTGTCTCGCATAATCCTTACCACAGCACTGTGAGGGGGGATTACTGTCACCAGTTATAGATAAGAAATGGAGGCTGATGGTCTGGTGCAGTGATTCTAAAACTTTAGGGCACATCAGAATCTCCTGGAGGGCTTACTGAAACGTGGATTGTTAGCCCACCCCCAGAGTTTCTAAGTCAACAGGCCTGGGGTCTGAATTGGGACCGGGAATTTGCATTTCCAATTAGTTCCTGGATGAGGCTGATGTTACTGGTCCTGGTTCACATTTTGAGAACCACTGGAATCATGGAATAGGTATGAGCTGAGGTTTGACATAGACTCAGGTTCAAGTATAAACCCTGCTGATTACTTCCCATATGATAATTGGCAGGTCAGTAAATCTGGCTGAGCCTCGACTATAAAACAGAGATAATGGCATCTACTTTGCAGTGTGGCTCAGAGGACTTGCAATAAAAGGTGCGTGGAGGGCCTAACTGGAACCCAAGTAGCAAGCACTCAGTAGGGCATCACTGTTGTTAGGGAGGCCAAGCATCTGGCCCCTGTTGCACTGTGAGTCCAGCATCACAGCCAAATTGGGACTCAAGACTTTCTCCACAACTTGGCTCTTTTCCTCCCAAGGCCTGCATTAACTTTCCTATTCCCACATCCCCAGCTCCCAAAGTCCTGGTGCACTTACAGGATGTACTACACAGTGATGCCCATCATCCTCAACAGTCTGAATCAGCCAGTATTGCTTTCTGCATGCATCTTACTCCCCTGCCAAGTGTAAGTTCCTTGAGAAGGGAACCGTGTTTTATGCTGCTTCGACATGTCCCCCGCATGAAGACTAATGTACAAACCGCTGAATCATCCTGGGGCAGTGAGGGCTGCCCTCCCCATCCCCACCAGTCCCCAGGGAGCTGACTCGCCTTTGTCTCCTGTTACCTCTGCAATTTGTGAAAGCAGTTCCATAAACTTTTTGGAAACTTTGCTCATAAAGCCACCATAGTATTAAAACTACAGAGAGCCTAAGTTCCCATCCATTTTAGTCCTTTGTTTCACAATTGAGAACAGCTGGGTTTGTGGCAGATCCAAAGGCTTTAGATATATCAGGCTTGAGGTCACATAGTGACGTGACATTGGGTAAGTCACTTAACCTCTTTAATACTCAGTTTTCTTATCTGTAAAATGAGAACAGAGACCTTACAAGTTTACTGAGCTACCGCTAATATATGCAAAGTGATCAGCACATAATCATCACAAAACAATTGATAGTTATAGTTAGTGCTGTTGTTGCTGTTAATAACCATCACTAGAAATCATAGGAGACATAATCCTGTTTTGTTCATGTTATGTTGTCTGTAATATGCATTAAAATATCTCAGTATGAACAGCACGGTGTACACATATATACAAATTACCTTTATACCCAGGAGTTATTGGATAACATTTGAATCTTCGAATCATAAATCCACACTCCAGAGGAAAGTAAGGCCTTGCTTCAGGTGTTTTCATCTGTATTTATACCAGGAGTACATTAGTTAGCATAAGGGATAAGAGATGGACAAAGTATTACACTGCCAAATAAGACTCACAAGGATCAGAGGTCTTATCCAGTACCCAGATTTACTAGTAAGTTCAAGGATGCAAGTAATTGTGAGGCACGGGTAAAGCAAAGAGAAGTCTGAGACACCTGGCATTGCTCCCCAGGCCCGTTCTTGCCACATTAGCATGCACTTTGAGGTCTCTAAGAATTGCATGCAGCTGCATCGCTCACACACAAGGGATCTGCTCTGGTCATAAAACATCTCCATTTTTATACTTAAATATTTACATAGCCTACATGACACTCTCCAGGTAGTCCTGTGACATAAATCCATAGATCTCAAGTTTTTTTTTTCTTTTTTACTGTTATGGACCAAATGTTTGTGTCCCCCACCAAATTCATATGTTGAAATCCTAAGCCGGGCGCGGTGGCTCAAGCCTGTAATCCCAGCACTTTGGGAGGCTGAGACGGGCGGATCACAAGGTCAGGAGATCGAGACCATCCTGGCTAACACGGTGAAACCCCGTCTCTACTAAAAAATACAAAAAAAGCTAGCCGGGCGAGGTGGCGGGCGCCTGTAGTCCCAGCTACTCGGGAGGATGAGGCAGGAGAATGGCGTGAACCCGGGAGGCGGAGCTTGCAGTGAGCTGAGATCCGGCCACTGCACTCCAGCCCGGGTGACAGAGCGAGACTCCGTCTCCAAAAAAAAAAAAAAAAAAAAAAAAGAAATCCTAACCCTAAATGTTATGGTACTAGGAGATAGGGCTTTGGGGAGGTAATTAGGTCATGAGGGTGGGGCCTTCATGAATGTAATTAGTGCCGTTATAAAAAGAGACATGAAAGCTTGCCTCTTCTCTCTGCTCTACCCAGGTAAGGATACAAGAAGACAACCTTCTGCAAACCAGAAGGCAGACCCTCACCAGACACAGGACCTGCTGGTACCTTGATCTTGAACTTCCCAGCCTCCAGAACTGCGAGGAAAAGTGTTTGTTACTTAATCCACCCAGTCTATGGAAATTTGTTGTAGCAGCCTGAAAGAACTAAGACACTTACCATAAGCAATCCTATAAAGACCAAATACATTCTGCTAAAAATCCTACCATAGGTAAGGACTCTCCTGTTAGCTACTGTTGGTTAGCATTAGAGTTACCGTCAGTGGTTTTCCAGGAGGCCTGTTATTAACATGTTTACAAGAGACTTAATCAGATTGCCTTCCTTCTTCCTTTCCCAGAGGCATCCCAGCACCCTTGTCCAAAGGAAAGGAATAAATTATAGGACTGCTGCTAACCATTCTTTTCACAATATTAGAAACCCTCTTCATTGGTTAAATGAGTGGAACTCAAAAAATATGATTCACTAAAAAGATTTACAGGATTTACTGCCTTTGCAAAAATAAAATATAAGAAATAACCAGCCGGGTGTGGTAGCTCACACCTGAAATCCCAGCACTTTGGGAGGCCAAGGCGGGTGGATTGCTTGAGGCTGGGAGTTCAAGGCCAGCCTGGCCAACATGGTGAAACCTGTCTCTACTAAAAATACAAAAATTAGTCGGGCATGGTTGCACACATCTGTAATCCCAGTGACTCAGGAGGCTGAAGCAGGAGAATCACTTGAACCTGGGAGGCGGAGGTCACAGTGACCCGAGATCATGCCACTGCACTCCAGCCTGGGTGACAGAGCAAGACTCCATCTCCAAACAAACAAACAAACAAACAAAAAAGGCATCTGTCAAACCCAACAGGTTTCACTGATAGAAGAGTGTTCCAGGTCTACAGTGTATTCTCCCACCATCTTCAACTTAACATAAGGTTTTGTCAGCTGACTTGACTAGACAGCTGTCTGATTCTACCACTAGAATAGCAATTCCTCTACCATGGCACCAGGGGGCCTTTCATACAAGGTGCTTGTCAAAGCACATAATAATTGGTTGTGGACTTGTTTGTGGACTAAGTTTGGAGAAAGAGATTGTAGAACTCTTCTTTGCCTGCTTCCAATAAATATGGCTTGGTAATAAATGTAGTGTGTGTGGCAGAACTGGATCTGAGACTTGTTTTCATTATAATTGAGCACCTGATGGCAAAGTGATGGGAAGGGAGCTAGTGTCCTACCTTCCTCAAAACATCAAACTCATCCAAAGTCCTGGCACTTATGAAAAGGACTAATTAACGAAGGTCAATTAGCAGAGAATTTACGGACCCTGCTCCTTGTCCTGCTCTGCCACTAACCAGCTGTGTTGCCATGGCCCCAGTGTCCCTTCTGGCTTCAGTCTTCTCATCTGGATTGAATCCTATTCATCTGGACTGAACTATTATTGTTACCTGCTCTGACAGCTTCATGTCCTACTGAAGGGCACTGTAGTAAAAATGGGGGTTGCAGAGGAAGACACACAGTAGTAACTTGCTTAAAATACAAAATGAGCAAGAAAAGGGGAAAGATAAATGTGGCCACGGGATTGTGGGAAGGGAGGAGGTCCAGATGGGTTGGGAAAAAGAAGGTGGCCCTTTGACATCCCTCTCTTATCTTTGAGGCAGCTGAAATAAGGGACATGAGGAAACTTGAATAAGTAGAAGGAAAACAGAAATGTTAATATCTAGGGTGATCATATAATTTATTGTCCAAACCACCAGGACTCTTTTGAGAGCACTAGGGAACTTTTTTTTTTTTTTTTTCTGAGACAGTCACACTCTGTTGCCCGGGCTGGAGTGCAGTGGCGCGATCTTGACTCACTGCAACTTCCACCTTCTGGGTTCAAGCAATTCTCCTTCCTCAGCCTCCCGAGGAGCTGGGATTACAGGCACACACCACCATACCTGGCTAATTTTTTGTATTTTTAGTAGAGATAGGGTTTCACCATGTTGGCCAGGCTGGTCTTGAACCCCTGACCTTAAATGATCCACCCGCCTCAGCCTGCCAACGTGCTAGGATTACAGGCATGAGTCACCATGCCCGGCCAGGAAGATTATTAATAATAGTTTCAGAACAGATATAAACAGGCACTGTCACAGGCATATCAGGATGAATGTCACTTGACTCATTGCTGGCACTAGTCTGTGCATCAATACACAAAATTTAGTCATGCATCTGATGGTACCTGCCATTAGGGCGAATTAATAAAGGCAAATATGATTTCTTTCAAAGCTGGAAACTTATTTTTATGGAAACATTCAGTCAAATATGGAAAGAGCAAAAGGTACTTTACTACTATCATTTTTATACTTTTAATTACTATCTTAGCTGAATTGGTAGTCTTATCTTTTGTCCTTGATAAAGAACTTCTTCAACCCTTGAGGGAAAAAAGAGGAATATTTTCCCTCACTAATGGTATGAATATTTTAAATAGGTAGAGTAGAAAATATCTTTCAAGCTTCAATAAAAAAGGCTACTCAACTAATCAGACTCCCTTTCATATCATGATCATCATTAAAAATTAATCTACTAATTTTATCTTTTCAAATAATATTAGAGAAAGTACTACCTTACTTCAGGAAAAAAATACATATATTTATAAAAGCGAGACTGAACTGGAGTAGAAATGCTAACTCTAAAGAGACAGAACATAAATGTCCAACAATAATAAATGGTTAAGTAAATTCTAATACATTCGTGTAAGGGAAAATTGTGCACCCATTATAACTGATCATTTAGAATTGTGTTGGCAAATAAAAATACCTATGATATATTTAAGGAACAGGTATGTGAAATCATATCAAATATCTTTAAATCTACAAGTTCGTAATAATACTAAAAACAGAAGAGAGAAAACATTTCATTGTTCACTGGGGTGATGATGAGAAACCTACCCATTATTTCGAAAACTGGTACAGAAAGGAAAAGAATCAAGCATTTATCCTGCCCTTATTCTGTCAGTTATGCCTCTGGGTAACCAAATAGTTGTGGAGGGGAAATTTATGTTTACAGAAGTATTCCAACTGATAAACAAAAATGATATGATGGGATTACAGTATCACCCTTTCACACCTTGTAACAAATTAGTAGATCCAGGTAACAGATCTAAGTAACATAAAAGAGACCAGACATGATGCCTCCTGGAGCATGTACACGACACCATTTATAAAGTATTAATAGATGTGACTAGCCAAAGAGGAGCCTGAATCTCACCAAGCTTTCAGGTCTAACTAGCAACGCACCGGAACTACACAGGACAGAGGGATGGCATAGAGACACCACGGGGGAGCAATCAGCAAGATCCAGACAGAAACCTGATAGAATAGATGACTGCATTGCTTCAACAAATAAACTATAAGGGGAAAAGACAGAAGAGGAGCCTATGGATTTAAAAGATTGCTAAAGAAGACACGCATGCAGACAAAAGCATATGAAAAAAAAGCTCAGTATCACTGGTCATTAGAGAAATGCAAATCAAAATCGCAATGAGATAACATCTTACACAGGTCAGAATGGCTACTATTAAAAAGTCAAAAAATAATAGATGCTGCCTAGGATGTGGAGAAAAGGGAACACTTACACACTTAGTGGGAGTGTAAATTAGTTCAACCATTGTGGAAGACAGTGTGACGATTCCTCAAAGACCTAGAGACAGAAATACCATTTGACCTAGCAGTCCCATGACTTTGATTTATATACCCAAAGGAATATAAATCATTCTGTTATAAAGATACATGTGTGCATATGTTCATCCCAGCACTATTCACAATAGCAAAGACAAGGAATCAACCTAAATGCCCATCAACAATAGACTGGATAAAGAAAATGTGGTATATATGCACCATGGAATACTATATAGCCATTAAAAGGATCGAGACCATGTTCTTTGCAGGGACGTGGATGGAGCTGGAGGTCATTATCGTTAGCAAACTAACACAGGAACAGAAAACCAAATACCACATATTCTTACTTATAAGTGGAAGCTAAATGATGAGAACACTTGGACACATCGAGGGGAACAACATACACTGGGACCTACCAGAGAGCAGAGGGTGGGAGGAGGGAGAGGATCAGGAAAAATAAGTAATGGATACTAGGCTTAATACCTGGATGATGAAATAACCTGTACAACAAACCCCCATGACACATGTTTACCTGTGTAACAAACCTGCATCTCCTGCACATCTACCCCCGAAATTAAAATACAAGTTAAAAAAATAAAAATAAAAATGTCCATGTTAACTTCTAAAAAAAAAATGTGGTCCATATACATCATGGAATAGTATGCAGTCTTTATAAAAAAGAATGAGATCATGTCTTTTGCAGGAACACGGATGGAACTAGAAGCTATTATCCTTAGCAAACTAACGCAGGAACAGAAAACCAAATACCACATGTTCTCACTTATACACAGGAGCTAAATGAAGAGAAGTCATCAACACAAAGAAGAGAGCAAGAGACACTACTTGGGGGCCTACTTGAGGGTGGAGGTTTAGAGGAGGGAGAAGAGCAGAAAAAAATAACTATTAAGTACTCGGCTTACTACCTGGGTAATGAAATAACTTTTACAACGAACACCCATGATACAAGTTTACCTATATAATAAACCTTCACATGTACCCCCAAACCTAAAGTAGGAGTTTCAAAAAAAGATTTAAGAGACGTATCAACCAAAGGAACCTATTGTAAGTATGCCTTGATCCAGATTCAAATAAACTGGAAAGAAAACAATTACAAGACAATTAGAGAAATGTAAACAGAGATTGAATATTTAAGGATATTAAGACTGTGCTAATTGTTAAGCTATGAAAAGGGTATTGTCATTTTTTAAGAGTTTTTGTCTTTTATAGAGACATGCTGAGATATTTACTGATAAAATGAGAGCATGGCTAGGATTTGCTTCAGAATAATCTAGGTTGTGGGTAGACTGCAGCTCAGATGAAATAAGAGGCGCCACAAATGGAGATTCAATATGGATTTCAGTCCATTTTAGTGTACGTTTGAACTTTTTCACGAAAAAAATATTTTTTACAGTGAGGGTAGGGAAACAGGATATTTAGTATAATCCCATTATGGAAAAGAGTACGACAGACACCTACAGACATAAGAGTGAGCTCAGGAAGAAAATCAGGCTAGGCGCGGTGGCTCACGCCTGTAATCCCAGCACTTTGGGAGGCTGAGGTGGGTGGATCACTTGAGGTCAGCAGTTCGAGACCAGCCTGGCCAACTGGTGAAACCCCATCTCTACAAAAGTACAAAAATTAGCCAGGCGTCGTGACACATGCCTAATCCCAACTACTCAGGAGGCTGAGGCAGGAGAATCACTTGAACCTGGGAGGCAGAGGTTGCAATGAGCCAAGATTGTGCCACCGCACTCCAGCCTGGGTGACGGAGGGAGATTCCATATCAAAAAAAAAGAAAAGAAAAGAAAATTAAAGGGAACACATTAAAGAGTCTAGGAGCTATCCCTGCGTGGCAAGACCATGGGTAATTTCTCTACTTTTATATCTTTCTCATTGTTTACACTTTTTTAATGAGCATGTTTTTTTTTTATCGTTTTTTCAAAAAGCCACTTACGCTTTTTTCAAAAGAGCCTTTGAGTAAATAAGAGATCTGCTGCCTTCAGGGTCTCTTGTGGGTGGCAATTCTGGAGTTATGCTGATGGATAAAAGCTTATTGCTCTGCTAATCTTTCTTGTTATTGGAGTTTGGAGCTATTAAGGCACATTGCCCTATGGAGTAATATAACATCTGAAATCATGTCAAACAAACGTTCGCATGGTGAAAACGCCATGTTTCACAGGCGTGCCAGAAAGGGTATAATTGGACCCATTAAATATGAAGCATGTGAATTCCAAAGGTTACTGAATAAATAATGTTATTTAACAAAGTGAAATTAGAGTGTGAACGGGCTGAAATTAGAGTTCATTTCCTTTCTGAAAATTCCATCTCGTACTTCAGAGAGTGAGCTGATGGGGCCTTCCCTCCACCAGCTCCTACCTGGATTTGAGAGCATCTCCCAGAATGAAGCACTGGCTTCACTCTTCTCTCTGCACATGTGCACCAGGAAGCTCCTTCGGGCTTGCATCACATACAGTTCTTGAGTGTCTAATGGGCACAAGGCCTGTGTTAGGCGCTGCCGTGGAGGACTGGGGGACTAAAAGGACAGGGGTGAAAAAAAAATGACTTTTGTTTTTTAGAAGGAGTCTCACTCTGTCACCAGGCTGGAGTGCAGTGGCGCAATTTCGGCTCACTGCAACCTCTGCCTCCTGGGTTCAAGTGATTCTCCTGTCTCAGCTTCCCAAGTAGTTGGGACTACAGGCATGTGCCACCACACCCAGCTAATTTTTTTAGTAGAGACTGAGTTCACCATGTTGGCCAGGCTGGTCTCCATCTCTCGACCTTGTGATCTGCCTGCCTTGACTTCCCAAAGTGCTGGGATTACACGCGTGAGCCCCTGAGCCCGGCCCAAAAAAAATGACGTTTTAAACAAAGGCCTTGCTTCAGAAGATTGTGATCCAGTTGGGATGTCAATCTCTCTCTCTCTCTCTCACACACACTCTCACACATACACACATAAATTGATACTAAAACACCAATTGCAGAATTGTAGGCATTTCCTCCTCTTATGCACTAAATTATGTCCCCACTCCCACCCCCAAATGTGACTATATTTGAAGATAGGGTCTTTAAGGAGGTAATTAAGGCTAAATGAGGTTGTGAGGATGAGACACTGATCCAATAGAATGTGTGTCTTCATAAGAAAAGGAAGAACTACTAGGAGTGCATGTGCACAGAGGAAAGGCCTTGTGAGAAGGCAGCCTTCTGCAGGACAGGATGGGAGGCCTCACCTGGAACCAACCCCACGGGCTCCTCGATCTTGGACTTCCAGCCTCCAGAACCGTGATAGGATAAGTGTCTGTTGTTTAAGCCCCCGAGTCTGCTGTATTCTGTTATGCAGCCTGAGCAGGCTGATACACCTGCAGCTCACACTTCTCCATGTCACAAGTACTTCTTCCCATTCTTCACTGCCACATGCAGCTTCTTCACTCTTCAAGACTGGCCACTCCACCTAGGGGACAACAGAAACCATGGAAACTTTCTGCTTATCCTCAATCACTTCTTGGAATCCCCTTTCAAACACACTGCAGTCGGGAATGCCCAAACCCAGGAACACAGCTAGCCCATGTAGAGCCTTTGTGTGAATTAGAAAAAAAGGCCCTCCTTTGGTCAATACAGCCCTGGGGACACACAGCAGTGAGCAGACAGTGTCTTAACGGTCATCAGAAGATGGCACTCCTTCCTCCACACAGACTCAGCCCAATACCAGGGTGCACAGGTGGGCAAGTACAGTCCCACCATGCCACTTGGCCTGATGTCCTAGTGCAGCAGTCCCCAGACTTTTTGGCACAAGGGAGTGTCTCAATGAAAGATAATTTTTCCATGGACTGGGGGTTGGTGGGGGATGGTTTGGGGTTGATTTAAACACATTACAGCATGACATTTATCATTGGACTCTCATAAGGAGTGAGCAACCTAGACCCCTCACATGCACAGTTCACAATAGGGTTTGTGCTCCTATGAGAATCTAATGTCACCACTGATCCGACAGGAGGCAGAGCTCAAGTGGCAATGCTCGCTTGCCCACCACTCACCTCCTGCTGTGTGGCCCGGATCCTAATAGGCCACAGACCAATACTGGCCCATGACCCGGGGACTGAGGACCCCCTGTCCTTGTGCCCAAACACATGCAGAGCTCCGAACAAGCCCCTGACCACCTGTCCCAAGGCTGGCTCCTCACCTCAGTCCAGGGCTGCACAGATGGCAGAGAATGGCAGTAGCAGTAGCGACAAGGGCAGCTCCTGTGTTCCTGAACTTCCCCCTCATTCCCCCAACATCAGCTCCAACGCTGCTCCCCCCAGCAGGTGCAAGCCCTGTTCCACATCCCCCACTCCAGAACCTCAGCCTGGCCTATGCCTGGGGACTCCTCTGACCCACAGATGCTGCCCTTCTTCCCTGCCTTTGTCATTCCACCCCAGACTGAAGGGAATCCCCCAGGAGGCTGCTGGGGCGGTTGGGAGGAGGAGTGGGCCCACAGCTCAAGGATCCCCAGGGGGACTTCACCCCAACGCCTCTCTGCCCGTGCGAAGCTGTGAAAGCTCTTCCAGGAAGGGCCACCTGGTGGCAACTCCCATTTGAAAGGACGTCCCATGTAAGCCCAAACTGAAAATTTAACCAAATACTAAATTTTTAAAAGAATGAAAATGCAACAACTCTGTCATGGGGAAAATGTGAATTCAGAGAATAAAGAGTAATGATTGGGTTCCTCTTAGTTTCTTCTAATTCTGCTCATGAGCAGCTAGTAGCTGATCTCTCCTCCAACACCACCGCTGAAGATAACACCTGAGGATGGCATCTTCCCCTTAGATGTGGCCCTGTGCTGGGCTTCTCCACGGGCAGCATGTTCCACCGAAAGCATGGTGTGACTGGAAAGATGACTTTATAAAAACCTCCTGGCTAAGAATTTCTCCCTCATCTCCCCATCACAGGGCTACCATTATGGCTTTATTTCTTTGGCCCAATTCTGGGCTCTTTTCGAATGTCACCATTTCAGGAGCAATGACATTAGGAGCTCTTGCTACCACCAGGTGTAGGGCAGCAGTTAAGAGGCCAGGCTTTCAAGCCAGGTTTGGAGATTCAAATCCTGGCTCTGCCATGTAGCTGGTTCCACGACCTTGGGAAGGTCACCTATCTTCTTCTTGAGTCCAATTCCTCAGGTGAGAAATGAGGACAATCATCATCCTCTTTCCTCCCTGGCTTGTTGGAAGTGTTAGATGGGGTGATGTGGAAGTTGGTCAGCACAGTGACCAATATGTAGTAAGCAATCAGTAAATGTTAGCTATCATTAATCTTGGATGTTCGAATGTAAATTAGTATATCAGCTGTGTTCTTAAAGGGTGACAGACATTTAGACATGGTTGGCTTTAAACTGACCAAAGAGTCAGCAATTCCAGCCTCTCCCAGTTGTCACCCGTCTTTTCACAAATGTCACCCACTCTCCTGCTGATGTCACCCTCCCTCACCCCAAGGTCAGCCACCTCACCACAATGTCACCATTCCCCTCTTATTCTTAGAGTGCCTGAGTCCCACACAGAAGGTGAAGCAGCTTCTCCTGGTCTCAAGCTTAGGACCTGCCCTTGGCTTTAACCGGAAACTGATATGTAAGTTGTTGAAAAAAACTAGTCCAGGATACTTGGCTGAAGACAAGGTAAATATAGCTGACATCCTACTCCTCCCGTGGCTGTACATTTGTTTTAACCAAAAAGCACGGGTTGAGGATTTAATGAAAGCCCATTCCCAGGTTGGAAAGAAGCAGAGTAAAAAGAGAGAGGTTATTGAAATTTTCACTGCCAGGCAGGAGATGCATGTCTGGCCCCAGCGAGTGAGTCAGGGAACCCATCAGCATTGGAAAATGAATGAGACGCCCATCAATCTCACTCTACTCTCACTCCCAACTAAAACAGAGCTGGGCCACACCACTCCTCAAGCTGTTTGCCAGCTGAGCGCCACCGCTCTGCTCCTAGACTTACGGAGCCAATAAGGGCACAGCAGGGCTGGAATTTGGTTGGAAATCTCCAAAAGGCATCTATTCTGTCCCCTCTCTGATACGATCAGCTTTGAGACTCGAAGCTGAAATCTCCCTCACACATAGGTGAATGGGTGTCCTCTGCAAATTATCTGAAGATAGCAGGAATTCCCCTCCCCCACCAAACTATTCCCCCCACCATTGGAAAGCCATGGCGTTGAGTTATCTTCAGGCAGACTACCTTCTTTTTCCTCTTTTTAAATATAAATATTCTGGAAGTGATCATGAAATAAAATGTCATCAAATATTAGTGGCAGAGGGTGAACTGGTTTCTCCAGTTTCTTACTCCATGGGGATGAGTCAAAAGCTTGTTGTTGGGGAAAAGGTTTAGTGTTACATGGTATGATAGAGATGATCACAGCCCAGAAAGGACCGTGCTCCCACTCCACAGTCAGGTTGCTGCTGGGGAGCCCACCAGGGACTGCACTTCCCAGATTCCCCTGCATTTGGAATCAAACATTTTGCAGCGGAATGTGGGTGGCAGTGGTGGGTGTTCCAGGCTGACCTGGTAAAGCATTAGGTGCAGGATTCTCCATGCCCTTTCCCTGGGTGACTCCAGGTAAATCTTTCACAGCACAACATGGCAACTCCATGAGATGAAGCAGCTTGGGTCCCTGAGTCACCCTTTGGAAGATAACTGCCTGCATGGGATGAACTGTGCCAATTCCGAGATTTGGGGTGGTTTGTACAGCAGTTAGCACCACTCGGCTGAGAGGAGAGCGCGCGGGCAGAGCTCAGGCCTGTGATGGTGCTGTCACAGACTTGGCTGTGGGAAGTAGGGGCATGAATGAGAATAACGGGCACTTTATGGGGAAGGAGGGAGGACAGAAACGCACGCAAGCTACTCCCACTACAGCCAAGCGTTCCCAGACTGCAGCCACCCTGATTAAGTCACGTGAGGTCATTTTGTGTCCAGAATTGGCGAGTTCTTGGTCTCACTGACTTCGAGAATGAAGCCACGGACTCTCGCAGTGAGTGTTACAGTTCTTCAACATGGGGTGTCCGGAGTTTGTTCCTTCAGACGTGTCTGGAGCTTATTCCTTCTGGTGGGTTCCTGGTCTGGCCGTCAGGAGTGAAGCTGCAGACCTTTGTGGTGAGTGTTACAGTTCTTAAAGGCAGCAAGTCTGGAGTTGTTCGTTCTTCCCGGTGGGTTCGTGGTCTCGCTGCTTCAGACCTTGGCAGTGAGTGTTACAGCTCATAAAGGCAGCGTGTACCCAAAGAGTGAGCAGCAGCAAGATTTATTGCAAAAAGCGAAAGAACGAGCCTCCCACATTCCGGAAGAGGACCCCAGCGCGTTGTTACTGCTCGCTGGGGCAGCCTGTTTTTATTGCTTATCTGGCCCCACCCACATCCTGCTGAGTTGTCCATTTTACAGAGAGCTGATTGGTCCATTTTACAGAGCGCTGATTGGTCCATTTTACAGAGAGCTGATTGGTCCGATTTGACAGAGTGCTGATTGGTACGTTTACAATCCTTGAGCTAGACACAGAGTCACAGAGTGCTAGTCCTTGGTGTTTCTGCCCGGTTGAGGAGGAGCTGGTGGAAAAAACGAGAGTGAGGAAGAGAAGCTAGCTGCCTGGAAGAAGATGGCCTGTCTGCTCTGCCGGCACCAGTTCCCAAACAAAGATGCCCTAGTTAGGCACCAGCAACTCTCAGACCTTCACAAGCAAAACATGGGTATCTACCGACAATCCAGGCTGAGCGAGCAGGAGTTGGAAGCCTTGGAGCTAAGGGAGAGAGAGATGAAATACCGAGACCGAGCTGCAGAAAGACGGGAGAAGTACAGCATTCCAGAACCTCCAGAGCCCAAGCGCAAGAAGCAGTTTGATGCTGGCACTGTGAATTAAGCAACCCACCAAAAGCAACCCACCAAAGATGGCATTGACCACAGTAACATTGGCAACAAGATGCTGCAGGCCATGGGCTGGCCGGAAGGCTCTGGCTTGGGACAAAAGTGCCAAGGCATTACGGCTCCCATTGGGTACTACTATAATTCCTTAACACAGCAGTACCTTTACTGGGATGGGGAGAAAGAGACCTACGTGCCAGCTGCAGAGTCTAGCTCCCACCAGCAGACGGGCCTGCCTCCTGCAAAAGAGGGGAAAGAGAAGAAGGAGAAACCCAAGAGTTAAACAGCCCAGCAGATCGCCAAAGACATGGAACGCTGGGCTAAGAGTTTGCATAAGCAGAAAGAAAACTTTAAAAATAGGCCGGGCGCGGTGGCTCAAGCCTGTAATCCCAGCACTTTGGGAGGCCGAGACAGGCGGATCACGAGGTCAGGAGATCGAGACCATCCTGGCTAACACGGTGAAACCCCATCTCTACTAAAAAAAAATACAAAAAACTAGCCAGGCGTGGTGGCGGGCGCCTGTAGTCCCAGCTACTCGGGAGGCTGAGGCAGGAGAATGGCGTAAACCCGGGAGGCGGAGCTTGCAGTGAGCTGAGATCGGGCCACTGCACTCCAGCCTGGGCGATAGAGTGAGACTCCGTCTCAAAAAAAAAAAAAAAAATAGCTTTCAGCCTGTCAGTTCCTTGAGGGAAGAAGAAATGAGAGAATCTGCTGCATCAGACGCTGGTTTTGCTCTCTTTGAGAAGAAGGGAGCCTTAGCTGAAAGGCAGCAGCTCATCCCAGAATTGGTGCAAAACGGAGATGCGGAGAATCCCTTCAAAAGGGGTCTGGTTGCTGCTTACAGTGGTGACAGTGACAATGAGGAGGTGCTGAGAGTAAGGGCTGCTAGCACATTGTCACCTCAGTTTGACAAGCAGAAGAAAAAAGAATCCATTACTCCAAATACAAGTTGTTTTGAGAGAAGAAACTTTTTTCTGTATTTGGTTGGGAGTAATGAGGTGTTTTAAATTTTTGCTTTGGTTTTGATCTGGCTTTCACTAGGCCTGAAAAGTCATTCCAAATAAGGTATTGCTTATCCCTAAGCTTCCCTGCACACGCAGACATTTAACTCCTTAAAAACACTATCCTAAATCCACGTGCATACTACTGCACTCATTTCTGTAGTTTCTGAACCTCCACACTTAGATTTGGATCAGGTGGTAAAGTGAGGTCATTGATAAATATCTTACCTTAAGTCTCCTGCCCCTAGATCATGCTATGGGATAGTCACTGACTGCCAGGCTGGGGTCTAGGAACTAAGTCAGTAAGTGTCTGTTGAATACCTAAATGAAACACTATTCAATATCTTTCCTCTTCTTAATCAGTCAATCTATTTTCCTCATAGCTTCTATGCCAGTACAATTCCCCCAGCCCCCATTCTCTACAAATGCTGGGCAAGGAGATGGGGGACAGGGCATAAAAATAGAAACCATTTCAAACAAAATTCTCCCACATCTTAGTTTGGGTTAAGGGTTAGCCCAGGTATGAGCCAGCCCATGCATTCCACCAAAAAGTTCTGCCACAGGCTATCTCAGGATAATGTCTCCAGGTGAATGAACTTGTTTCTTTCTCCATTTAAGAAAGTCTCCATTGCTAATTCTCCAATACTCTTGAGTGACATTTACACAGACACACACACACACACACACACACACACACGGGTTGAACAGTATTGAATACCCTAACAATCAGTGTTCTGGGAGGCAAGCAACTCCAGCTAACTTAAGCAGAAAAGAAATTGATTTGCAGTGTGGTGGCTGGCTCACAGATTCAATTGAAATTATCTGGGAATCAGGTTCAGGAAAGAGAAAAAAGCTAAGGAAAATAAGGTATTGAGAAGATCACACTGTGAGAACAGTCTTCTTAGCACCACAGCCATGGTCTGAATGTTTGTGTCCCCCTAAAATTCTTATGCTAAAACCTAATCCCCAAAGTGATGAAATGAGGAGATGGGGCCTTTGCAGGGTGATTACAGGCCCTCGTGAATGGGATTAATGCCCTTATGAAAGAGCCTGGAGAGCTGCCTTGTGTCTTCTGCCACATGAGAACACGGTTAGAAAGCACCATCTATGAACAAGGAAAAGAGCCCGCACCAGACACCAAATCTGTTGGTACCTTGATCTTGGACTTCCCAGCCTCCAGAACCGTGGGAAATAAATTTCTGTTATTTATAAGCTACCTGGCCTCTGGGATTTTGTTATAGCAGTCACAGCAGACTAAAGCATATACCATCAGCGACACCATTGTCACTAGACTGCTGTCTCTATCTCAGCCATAGAAAGGAATCTCTACATGTCCTGTGCAACTCTGTCACTTGCGTTTCAAAGTCCTAGGCAGAAACATCCGATTGACTTAGGCTAGGTCACAAGCCTGCACCCTAGCTTCCAAGAAGCCAGGGTAGGTGATAACCATCCTCCTTCATTTTCTGAAGTGGGTTATTTGGAAACTAGTCAGCCAAAAATAATGGACTGCCTTTTGCAGTCCATCTCTTCAGCTCCCCAGCATTTTCTCACACTAGTCTTCCCATATTGGGAACCTTCTAAAAGTGTTTCTAACATAAGACAACTATCCATTAACATGCTGAAAGTGCTCCCAACTCTCCTCAAGGTGAGGCACCCGTATTACATCAGCTATCCCAGATTTCTAGACCATGTCCATTCCACTTATATATTTTAATGAATTTCTTTTCATTGTACCACTCTATCTTGATATTCTGTATCCTAGGTAACAAATCATGAAACAACCACCATCAACACTACAGACAACAATCAAAGGAAATTCATTAAAATATATGAACGTATACATTAAAAGACATGAAAGAATAGAGTAGCCATCCACGCTTCTGAAAACACGGTGGTTATGTCTCCCAATCTGCATCGCTCAATATATGTTCTCTTGCATAGTCTCTGGCACCTACCATGCAGCTATTGACCTGAAGAATGCCTTTTCCTCTATTTCAATAAACAGAAAATCAAAACAAACTTTTTAAACCCAAAGCAGTTTGCTTCATCTGATAAGGACAACAACACACTTTTACTGTCTTTCTTTGGGAATATTTTATAGTGTCAGCTCTGTGCCATACTTACACCACAGGAGTATTTCCTATATTGCCATCATCCTACAGGATGCTATACTCACCCACAATACTAATGACACCAGGCTTATGGAATATGGAAATCAGAAGGTTGCAGCCATACTAGATGATTCTGTAACACACAAAGGCTCAGAGATAAACACCATGAAAATACTTGGGTGTGTCATCTCAATACAGTTTCCAGGGTCCAGTGGTCTACAATACCGATTTCCACCCCCATGAGTCTGGAATATGCCAGTTTTGAAGTTTTAGTATTGAAGGGAGGGATGATCTACCAGAAGATACAACAGTTGTTCCACTGAATTGTAGCAGAGGCTGCTACCTGAACCTTTCTTGTTTCACATGCCTCAAACAGGAAAAATTGGAAGCTAGAATGTTAGCTGGTATGATTGATATTCTTAAGAGGAATCAGTGCTGCTCTACCCAATGAGGGCAAGAAGGTGTATGGGATAAACTACAGCGGCCATTAGAGGGCTTCCTGGTATTTCCATGTGTGCAAGGCAGGATAATAGACCAATGCGTCCTAATTCCCAGAACCTGTAAATATGTTAGGTTACACAGCAAAGGAGAATTAAGGTTGCTAATTAGATGACCTTAAAATAGGGAAATAATGCTAGATTATCCTGTGAGACACAATTATAGTTACACTATTCAGTTTAAAATAATTTGGTCTTTAAGTCATATTTACATTCTGCACCAGTCAAACTTGATAGAAATCAAGATTTTTATGGTGACACTAATCTTTGAAATTCCCCTGGAATGCAGTATTGCTTTGGATTATCATTTAGTAGTGAAAAGCCCCACACTAAAGAGAATCAAGATAGTTACCAAATTATGGCTAGCGAGTAGTTAGAGCAGTAATCAGAATGTTCTGATTCACATGGATCTTTGGGGGCTGGTTAATGTTAGAGACTCTAGAATTGAAATAGGTACACAACCCACTAATATTCTACTTGATCTATAAAATAAACAAAACAAATATCCCCTATAGATCTAGTGATCAAGTCATGGTCCTTCTGTTACAGCAGTCAGAGCAGGGAAAAGCTATCCAAATAAGGTATTGCTTATCCCTAAGCTTCCCTGCACACGTGGACACGTAACTCTTTTAAAAAGGACTTTATTTTACCCTTTCTCCCATAATATCCTTGACTACATGGATCAGAAAGACAACATGGGGATTCTAGCAACTGCTGAGTATATATATATGTGTGTGTGTGTGTATACACATATATATGTATGTATGTGTGTATGTGTGTATTTTAACTTTAAACTCACAAAAGGAAGAAATAATCTCAGGATGTAGTTTATTATAAAGCAGGCTCAGGCTGAAATCCACAACCTGACTCCTTTAAGCTCTCAGTAAAACCACTAGACTAGCATGACATTCTGTCCCTGGAGAAATTAGACCTATTTCAGAACTAGTGTTCAGTAATCCCCAAAAGGACTTGCTTTTTTCCTGTCCCTGGTACCTGGTTACTTTAGTAAATAGACATAGTCCTTGTGCAAAAGATTTGAGAAGGACTCACAGTATGTATTTGTGATGACACTGCAGGATCCTTCCTCAAGGGAACCTGTCTTTCCTTTGATCCAAAGAGCTCTGGGTCCGGCAGCTGACTTAGGTTTAGGTATTAGGGAAGGACCATGACTTGATCACTAGATCTATAGGGGATATTTGTTTTGTTTATTTTATAGATCAAGTAGAATGTTAGTGGGCTGCCTACCTATTTCAATTCTAGAGTCTCTAAAATTAACCAGCCCCCAAAGATCCATGTGAGTCAGAACATTCTGATTACTGCACTAACTACACACTAGCCATAATGTGGTAACCACCTTGATTCCCTTCAGTGTGGCTCTTCAGCCTCTATTATTCCAGAATTGTCTCACCCGGATTGAAACCAGGGAGGCCCTTCCAACTACAATGTGTTCCTACCAGCATACAGAGTAATCCCAGTTCCGTACTTCTCAAAGGTGCTGATCCTTCCTCTCGTTACAGATGTCTCTCTTAATGCCTTAAAGAAGAGTGAGGCGGGCAGATCACTTGAGGTCAGGAATTTGAGATCAGCCTGGCCAACATAGGCCAACATAGTGAAACCCCGTCTCTACTAAAAATACAAAAATTAGCCGGGCATGGAGGCACGTGCCCATAATCCCAGCTACTCGGGAAGCTGAGGCAGGAGAATCACTTGAACCCGGAAGGTGGAGATTGCAGTAAGCCGAGATTGTGCCACTGCACTCCAACCTGGGTGACACAGCAAGACTATATCTCCAAAAAAAAAAAAAACAAGAAAGAAAGAAAAGCAACGTCTAGGCCCTCTTGAGGGGCACATTCAGAACCACTCTTAGACCTTGGTAACCAGGTTTATTGTGCTAGGCTCTATACTGTAGCGGGGACTGCTGTGATCCTCCTCTTACTGTGCCCCTTTACACAGGGTGAAGTGTCTCATAAGGTTACAATAGTCAACTGTCAGTTATGGCTGCCATTTCAACTGAAAGGTCAACTGGAGTAACAGATAGGGTGGATCTGCTCCCAAGCTCACACACACGGTTGTTGGCAGGTCTTGATCCCTCACCACATGGGCACAGAGGGTGGCTCACAAGACGCCAGCTTGAATCTCTCAACCAAGGGATCTCAGAGAGGGAGAGAGACCCCCCCAAGAAAGAAGTCACTGTGTTTTTATAGCCTAATCTCAGAGGTGACATTATGTCTGCTGTACTCTATTCATTAGAAGGACTTCACTAAGTCCAGCCTACACCCAAGGAGAAGGGATTACACAAGAATGTGAATACCAGAAGGCTGGCATTGGTGCAACCTTAGGGGCTACCTAACACAGCTTCCTTAGTAGGACTCAGAAATACTCCCAAGTAGGAAGGGCCTTGTGTAGGCAACAAAACAGCAAATGTCCACTACAAGTACTCAGGTAAATTAAGTACCCAAAGATTAAAGGAACCAGAATAGACTCTGAAAAAAGCAAGGTAATGGGTCACAGGACAATTTTAGAAGCTCTCCCATTTTCAGTTCATTTTTGCCTAGTTCCTAAGGCATATGTGCAAGCCCAGCCATTTGTCTGTGCAGAACAATGTCCACATGGTGTGATTCAACAGACACAAAGAAAGTTTGTCTCCTGGAACCCAGGGAAGCCTCGCCCCCAAATCCCATACTGTCACTCTCTTTTTCTCACATTTTGTACATTCCAAAATGAGATTTTTTTTTTTAGGCATAAAGCTTCTTGACATAAGGCAAACACCTCTGAGGCTTTTAATATGGGAAAGTTTTATCAATCATTATACCTTGGTACGAATTTGGTGGCTTGGGTATTTTCTAGAACATTCTTTGATTGTGAAAGGAGGGTACAGGAAAGAAGAAATACCAGGAGAGTCCCTAGAGATGATCTTGAGGTGGTGATTCTGTCCAACAGAAGCGAAGGGGCATTGAGCAGAGGTGGATATAAAGCCATCCTTTGTTTTCTTCATCATTTAGCACACAATTTTCAGTCAGCAACAAACAATGGAATTATATTGATGCACAGTCCTTGTTTTTCTTTTTTTTCTTTTTTTTTTTAATTATACTTTAAGTTCTAGGGTACATGTGTATACATGTGCCATGTTGGTGTGCTGCACCCACTAACTCGTCATTTACATTAGGTATATCTCCTAATGCTATCCCTCCCCACCCCCACAATAGGCCCCGGTATGTGATGTTCCCCTTCCTGTGTCCAAGTGATCTCATTGCTTAATTCCCACCTATGGGTGAGAACATGCGGTGTTTGGTTTTCTGTTCTTGTGATAGTTTGCTGAGAATGATGGTTTCCAGCTGCATCCATGTCCCTACAAAGGACACGAACTCATCCTTTTTTATGATTGCATAGTATTCCATGGTGTATATGTGTCACATTTTCTTAATCCAGTCCATCACTGATGGACATTTGGGTTGATTCCAAGACTTTGCTATTGTGAATAGTGCCACAATAAACATATGTGTGCATGTGTCTTTACAGCAGCATGATTTATAATCCTTTGGGTATATACCCAGTAATGGGATGGCTGGGTCAAATGGTATTTCTAGTTCTAGATCCTTGAGGGATCGCCACAGTCCTTGTTTTATCTGACACTTCATTCTATGACGCCCGAGTGAGGGAGACATCATGTCCGCTATTTAATAGAGGAGGTTAAGTGACTTGCCCAACGTCACAGCTACTTTGCTATTTTGCAGCAGAGTCAGAATTACTACCAAAGGAAGTGGATTCCAACATCAGTGTTCTTTCTACTACATCTTCCAGCCCAAGAAAGCAGGATAATGGCAAGGTGGAGGGCAGGGGGGTGACGGCAGGTCTCCAGAGTGATCTTTAGAAAAATATACTCTTGACAAGGAGAGTTGTCACTCCTCGTGACTCTGACAACACAAATAAAACACCCCTACTTGAATGGATGGCAAACAGTTTTGCAGGCATTAGGGGTTTTTAATCCAATCTTGAGCACTCAGATTTTGATTAGATAGGACATTTGGGGAAAGAGTAGTTTATGTTGAGTGCGAAGCCGTATTGTTCTGTGCTTAAAGTATGCACGCTCTGGGAGGGAGCTTTAGAATATTATGGCTCTGAAAGAACACTTTCATCCTGGCAGTGGTATTTTCAAGCCTAAAACGACTTCATCATTTTCAATGGCCCATCCAGACACAGCCAAGGACAAGGCTGATACCCAGGCTGATATTATGCTAAGTCTTGGATGGCCCTTTAAGTCCTTGTTTTTGTCTTCTACTTCAAACTTGAGAGTAAGGGACCTTAGGTTGACTTGTTGTCAAGAACCAGGGTGAACAAACGTTTTCTGTGAAGGGCCTGCTAGTGAAACTAGGCCTCATAAAATTTAGAAAATAGGCCTCATATAGAAAAAATTAACACCAGGTGGCTCTGGATAGGGTCCCACCCTGCCTCAATAAGGTCCCACCCTGATAGGGTCCCACCCTGCCAATTCCGGGAAACAACCTCATGGGGTCCCACCCTGCCAATTCCGGGGGTCCCACCCTGCCTCGAAGTTCCCGGAATCAGCAACTCCAAGAAAAAACCTCATAAGGTCCTGCTCTAACCAATTAGCATAAGACAACTTGCTCAGGCCATAGACAGACCCAATTACCACGCGCCTAAAGCTTTGTTTGAATTTCGCGCCCTAAGCTGTGTTTGAACTTGTATTTGCCTATATAAACAGCCTGTAACAAGCAGTCGGGGTCCCAGGGCCAACTTAGAACTTGGGACCCTAGCGCGCTAGTAATAAATAACTCTCTGCTGTGAATCTCGTGTCGGTGATCCTTCGCAGCGACCCCTGCCCAGGAAGGAATCGACAGTTCGGTTCCAACATTTGGTGCATTGGCCGGGAAGTGGGGTCGTCCGAGGACCCCCGACCCATCCGGCGGAGACCTATCTGGCCCGGGCCACGGACTGCTGACTGAACGGACCTACCAGGTACCTTCGTTTTGTTCTGTCTGTCTTGCCGGCTAACTCTGAACTCTGGAGAGTACTCCTTCTGAATTAAGTGGGGAAGGGGGACAGACGTGTCCCGCACCTTCCCACTTTTCGCCCTGGGGGACGCCCTGGCGGTAGTCTGGGAGAAGGCTAATGACTGGGTCAGCCTCCTCAAATCTGTAGGCAGGCCGCCCCTGCCGTCTGAATATTTTGTAATCTTGTGGCGCTACTCTCTGGCCGCGCGGCTTCTCCTTACTTGTCTGGTCTTTGTTTTTGTTACTTTTGTTTTGTCCTTGTTTGTTATACGTGGACGAAATAAGACAGACGTTGACGACTCTTTTGTCTCTGACCCTGACTCACTTCCCTGACGTTCGGGCTCGAGCCCACAACCTCTCCATAGAATTCCGTAAGGGACGATGGCGAAAATTCTGCTCGTCCAAGTGGCCTACCCTCCATGTTGGGTGGCCCCGGGACGAAACATTTAACCTCCCAATTATCTTACAGGTTAAAGCAACAGTGATGGATCCTGGGCCACACGGACACCCAGACCAGGTGGCCTACATAATTACTTGGGAGGATCTGGTCCGAAACCCTCCCTCTTGGGTGAAACCCTTCCTCCATCCCCCTTCCCCATCCCAATCTACCCTCCTTGCCTTAGAAGCCCCAAAGAATCGGAATCCGGACCCGCATAAGCCAGTCCTCCTAGATAAACCCCAGAGGGACCTCCTCCTTCTCGAACCCCTGCCTCCTCCACCTCAAAACCCCCTTCGGGGACCTCCACCTTACGCTTCACCCTTGCCCCCTGTCTTGTCCCCAGCTCTTTCCTCTACCGCCTCGACCCCTACCCTTTCTCCAACTTCTCCCTCGGCCCCTCCCTCCACCCCGTCTCCTCCTCCAGCCCCGCCCAAACTCACCCCTCGGACGCCGCCGCCGACACCTCCTCGTCTCCGCTTGCGGCGGACTGAGGACCCAGAAGGCCCTTCCACTTAGCAATCCTCCCTTTTTCCCCTCGGTACTGTCAGTCACACAGTCCAGTACTGGCCCTTCTCTGCCTCTGACCTCTATAACTGGAAGACCCATAACCCTTCCTTTTCCCAAGACTCTCAGGCCCTAACCTCGTTAATAGAATCCATTCTCCTCACCCACCAGCCCACCTAGGATAATTGCCAGCAACTCCTGCAGGTCCTCTTGACCACTGAAAAAGGCAGCAAGTCCTCTTGGAGGCCCGGAAAAATGTGCCAGGACCAGGAGGCCTCCCAACCCAACTTCCCAATAAAATAGACGAGGGATTTCCCCTCACCCGCCCGGACTAGGACTATGAAACGGCACCAGGTAGGGAGAGTCTCCAAATCTATCGCCAGGCTCTGTTGGCGGGTCTCAAAGGGGCAGGGAAACGCCCCACAAATTTGGCCAAGATAAGAAAGAAACCCCTAAGGAAAGGGAAGCCAGGTTAGCGAAGGAACAGATAGAGCGAAAGGATCGTAAAAACCGAGTAAAGGATAAGCATTTAACAAAAATCCTGGCAGCAGTTATGAGAAAGAAAGGACCAGGGAGAGAGGGAAAGAAGCGGAGACGGCCAAAAGTGGAAAAAGACCAGTGTGCCTACTGCAAAGAACAGGGGACTCGCGGAGGCGTTAAGGACAAAAGAGGACTCGGCCAACTCCCGGAGGAACGGCAGGCCGAGAGCGCGGCGCCCGGGCCTGGCGCCAAGCCTGAGCCCGCCAGACGGGAGGCGGCCCCGCCGCGGGCTCGGCTCCGGCCCCAGCCACGCCAGCATGGCCGGCCGGACCGTACCAGCCGAGACCCGGAGCCGGGCCGAAGATAACATCAAGAAGATAATGGCGACCATCAAGAAGGTCCAAAAATGGAAGAAGCAATGAGTGACTGTAGGCGACACTTCCCTTCGTATCTTCAAGTAAGTGCCAGTGGTGGACCCCCAGGAGGAGGAACGAAGGCGGGCAGGTGGCGGGGCAAAGAGATCCCGTGGCCGGGAACGTCGGGGCAGGGGCGCCAGTCCCCGAGGGGGTGGCCCTCTCATCCTGCTGGATCTCAATGATGAGAACAGCAACCAGAGTTTCCATTCGGAAAGTTCCCTGCAAAAAGGCACAGAGCCCAGTCCTGAGGGCAGCCCCCAGCCCAGCCGCCCTGTGTCACCTGCCGGACCCCCAGAAGGGGTCCCTAAAGAGGCTCAGCCCCCACGGCTGGGCCAAGAAAAAAAATCCCGGGGGCATAACTGCTGGCAGCACTGACGAACCCCCAATGCTGACCAAGGAGGCCCTGGCAATGATCCAGCAGATGCATGCCTGGACACACTTAAATAATTGAAAGCTAAAATTACTGATTAAAAAAACTGACTTTCTAATCCCAAAGACAAGTACCCTCGTAGAACAAGTGACATCTGCCTGTAAGGTCTGTCAGCAGGTAAACGCTGGGGCTACCCGAGTGCCAGAAAGGAAACGAACTCGTGATAACCGCCCAGGAGTCTATTGGGAAATAGACTTCACTGAAGTAAAACCTCACTATGCTGGATATAAGTACTTACTGGTGTTTGTAGATACCTTTTCAGGATGGGTAGAAGCCTACCCCACCCGGCAAGAAACGGCACACATAGTAGCCAAGAAAATTTTGGAAGAAATCTTTCCTAGATTCGGACTTCCCAAGGTAATTGGGTCAGATAACGGGCCGGCCTTCGTTTCTCAGGTAAGTCAGGGGCTCGCCAGGATATTGGGGATTAATTGGAAATTACATTGTGCCTATAGACCCCAGAGCTCAGGACAAGTAAAAAGAATAAATAAAACAATAAAAGAGACCCTTATTAAATTGACCTTAGAGACTGGTTTAAAAGATTGGAGACGCCTCCTATCCTTAGCTCTGTTAAGGGCCCGGAATACACCTAACCGTTTTGGGCTCACTCCATATGAAATCCTCTACGGAGGACCTCCCCCTTTGTCAACCTTGCTTAATTCCTTCTCCCCCTCCGATCCTAAGACTGACCTACAGGCCCGGCTAAAAGGACTCCAAGCAGTACAGGCCCAAATCTGGGCCCCCTTGGCAGAACTGTACCAACCCAGACATCCACAGACCAGTCACCCCTTCCAGGTGGGAAACTCTGTCTACGTTAGACAGCATCGCACTCAAGGACTAGAGCCTCGGTGGAAAGAACCCTACATTGTTCTCCTGACCAGTCACCCCTTCCAGCCATAAAGGTTGACGGAATCTCCACTTAGATCCACGCATCCCACGCCAAGGCTGCTCCAGAGACGTCCGGATCAACACCACTTAAGACGTGAAAACTCCAACGCTCCGCGGACCCGCTCAAGATAAGACTCTCTCGTATCTAACTCCTTACTTATTGTTTACCCTTCTTCCCTGCGCCGTCTCTAGTGTAGTTTTTGACGCTAACCCCCACCGGCCATTTAGCCTGACCTGACAGATAATTAATTTTAATAATCAAGAGGTCTTAAATAGGACCTCCGAGAATGCTCCTATAAAGCATATATAAAGTCCTATAAAGACTTGGTTTCCAGACCTCTATTTCAACCTAAAAAATAACAGATAGATAACAACAAAATTAATATAAAGTCTCTATTTATACCAGCACAACCCGCCTAAAATTCCCCTCCAAATCAGACTATTAGTCAATCCAGACACTGCCCCTGTTGCAGTAAGGCCAGACCAGGTTTTATTAGAAGCTAAGAAGCCCCCGGTTTCCATATCGGAGAAGCCCCAACTAAAAACTCCTCAAAGCACTTCCCCGCCCTTAATCTCCCTCACCCTCGCAGACATGTTAAAAATTAAGGTAGCGGCTAGAGTTAAGACCAGGACAGCAACCCTAGTGCATAGTAACCATCATCTGCAACAACTTAAAGTAGCCATAGATAAAAACCTTAAAGCCATAGAACAATCTATCACAAAACTTGAAAAGTCCTTGACTTCTCTGTCTGAAATTATATTACAAAACCGACAAGGACTAGAAATTGTCTTTCTAAAAAAGGGCGGGCTCTGTGCAGCCCTAAAAGAGCAATATTGTTTTTATGCAGATCATTCAAAAATAGTTAAAGATTCTATGGCAAAACTAAAAGAGAAAAAATCTCAACAAAGTTAGTTTAAAAATTAGTACAACCAATCCCCTTGGCTTAGCACCCTAATCTCCACCATCTTAAGACCCCTCATCCTGCTCACGCTCATCCTGACTTTCAGGCCATGCATACTCAACCACTTACTCACCCTTATTAAAAATAGATTACATGCTATGGTTCTGACCCAACTATACCAGACCCTCAGGACTAAAAAAGAGGCTCAAGATTGAGCCTCTGACACAAAAAGAGGAGGGAATGAAACTAGGCCTCATAAAATTTAGAAAATAGGCCTCATATAGAAAAAATTAACACCAGGTGGCTCTGGATAGGGTCCCACCCTGCCTCAATAAGGTCCCACCCTGATAGGGTCCCACCCTGCCAATTCCGGGAAACAACCTCATGGGGTCCCACCCTGCCAATTCCGGGGGTCCCACCCTGCCTCGAAGTTCCCGGAATCAGCAACTCCAAGAAAAAACCTCATAAGGTCCTGCTCTAACCAATTAGCATAAGACAACTTGCTCAGGCCATAGACAGACCCAATTACCACGCGCCTAAAGCTTTGTTTGAATTTCGCGCCCTAAGCTGTGTTTGAACTTGTATTTGCCTATATAAACAGCCTGTAACAAGCAGTCGGGGTCCCAGGGCCAACTTAGAACTTGGGACCCTAGCGCGCTAGTAATAAATAACTCTCTGCTGTGAATCTCGTGTCGGTGATCCTTCGCGGCAACCCCTGCCCAGGAAGGAATCGACAGTTCGGTTCCAACACTAGTAAATATTTTAGGCTTTGTGGGCCAGACATCTCTATCACAACTATTCAGCTCTGCCACTCTAGGGCAGAAGCAGTGACAGGCCATAGGTAAACAAATAGGTGTGGCCAGAGCTGGCTGTGAACTTGCAGGACCCGGAGAGTTGAGTGCTCCTTAATTTGTTAAACCCTGGGCACCTTGCTTGTCTCACCTTAATCGCAGGCCTGAGCAGGACTGTATCACAATAAAATCTTGCTTACAAAAGCAGTAGGCATCCTAAGAGCCAAAAAGCAGAAGCAATCCAAGTGTCTATCAACTGAGGAATGGGTGAACAAAATGTGGTCTATCCATACAATGGGATATTATTTGGTCATAAGAAGGAATGAGATACTGACACATGCTACAGCATGGAGAAAACCTAGAAAGTGGTATGCTAAAAACAAGAAGTCAGTTATAAAAAAAAACAAACCAGTATTATATGATTCCACTCATTCAAATGGAACGTCCAGAACAGGGAGGTCTATAAAGACAGACAGCACATCTGTAGTTACGTGGTGAGGAGGGGTAGAATGAGAAGACATTAAGGGGTAGGGATGGTAGCTAAAGGGCTTCGACGTGATGAAAATGTTCTAAAATTGACTGTGGCGATGGTTGCACATGTCTGTGAACACACTGAAAACGACTGAATTGTTCACCTCAAATGGGTAAATTTCATGGTGTGTGATTTGCATATCAATAAACTGTTTAGGGAAAAAAGAACACAAGTGGTCCACAGGCTGGATTTGGCCCATTCTCCAGAGTTTGCTGACCCAGCTCTAGTGTAATTTTTTTTAACGTATCTTCTTTCATATTCACGGTAAACCTGTGAGGCAGATATTATCTGGGCTCTAAATGATCGCGGAACTTGCCCGGGGTCACTCAGCTAGCAAGGGGAGGGCCGGAGTGCCTTCTGAGCGCTTCCGTGCTACTGAGCACATCGCTCAGACTAGAAGTCTCCATTTTTATCTCCTCCAGAGTGTGTGGCCCGGAGCTCTGTGCCTGGAGAAGATACCTTCCAACTGTTGATTTGACTTGTACTTAGAGAAGAAAAACAGTGTAATGGGTAAAAGCACAGACTCTGGAGTGAGACTGCCTGGATTCAAATTCCAGCTCACTGCCACTGCATGATCCTGAGCAAATCAGCTTTTCCTCTCTGTCTCAGTGTTCTCATCTATAAAATGGGGATAACAAGAGCTCCCCACCTCATAGGATTCTTGTGAGAAGTTAATGAATTCTATAGGAGAACAGTGACACCGATTTGCTATTACTATTATTTATAAGCTACGCTTTTCACGGGTGTTGATGGTCCTGCAAGCAGTGCAATCTGTTCTAATGATGGACATTGCAGGCATCAACAACAGGTCAGCAGGGAAAATCGGGGGAACAGGGGAGATGTCTGGCCCTAATCAAATCACACCCTAAGCACGTCTTGCTGTTCAACCAAACTTCACGACATCCCCAGGCCTCTGACTCTCCCGAGTGCATGGGATGTTTGGGATAACTAATGGATGGAGGAGTTTGACTTTGGCTGCCTGGACCTGCCGTGATGGGAGGGGGCAGGGGGCGTACCCCAGGCCTCAGCCACTCAGCACCATCCGGAAGCGCCTCACAATCCATTTAGCTTATAATAGCAGATATGAAAATTTTATCAGGTTTTCTGCCTTACTCTTGTGAAATATTAAACATCAATAAATTATTAAGCCAATGTAAAATACTACAAATGTTCCTAGACTTCAAAAGGCACTTCAGAAGCACGTTGGTTACAGGGCTATTTTGGGCGAAGCAAACCTGCCCCAATAAGGAGGCATCTTTTTTCTTCTCCCATTATCTGTGTTCCTTCATAGGGAAATGTCTATTCTGGGATTCACGCTCCACAAATAAGCCCCTAAGAAGCAGGAGTTCTGCACAGGTAGCCACTTGACGTGTTCTAGGAGGAGTGTGGGCAGGATCGGGAATCTGCACCCGGGAGGAGGGAACAGAACTGCAGGCCTGGGGCCCAAACTTTGAAAAAAATGACACTGTGTTAGGTGTTCCCACACTGACCCTTCTCTCCATCGTGGAAGCGGGAGTGCATCTTGGGCGTGGGTTGTGGCCAGAAAGGTTTCTGAAGCCCAGCACTGCAGCTGCTTCTCTGGTCCTCCCACGGCCCAGCCTCCTGCACCTGCATCTGGTTCAGGACAGAGGGACAGCTCCAAGAGAAACCAAAATGAGACGCTCCACTGGTGTGCAAGCCACTCTGCTCAGGTCTCCATTACAGGGCGGCCCAGAAAGAGAAGAGGGGGCTTTCCTGCTTTGTTGCAAGTTGCCACACAGCTAAGCATGCAGAGGCAAGTCAGCCACGACGGGAACATGACCCAGGACAGCGTGGGGTGACAGCGAGGCCCGGACAGCAGCAGCAGACACGACAGCATTCAGCATGCAGCAGGGAGCCGTGGGGCAAAAAGACGCAGTGCCTACAGCGCCTGGCAGAGCCCCCAGGAAGGAGCTGCTCCCTCGAGACTCCATCGAGGCTGTGCCTTTCCCCACGCCCGCCCGGGAAGGCTGGTCCCAGCCAGACAGTCCTTTACCTCTCCACCCCACCCTCGCCTCTGCCTCTCTCTGTTTCCACACTGTCTCTGTGTGTGTGTGTGTGTGTGTGTGTGTGTGTGTGTGTGTGTGTGTGTGTGTGTGTTTATCCATTTATATAATTTATTTCATAAATCAATTTAGCATCTTACCCAAGGAAGAAAGGTGTAACCATTAGGAATCATTTTGCCTACCCGTAACAGAAACCTGACCAGCTGTGGCTTAGCACACCAGGACCGTTCCCATTTACCTCACACAGCCTGGTGGTAGCGGGTGCAAGGCTGATCCCGGGTCGCTGAGGATCCAGGCTCCCTACTCTTGCAGCACTGTCTGCATTCTTTAGTGTACTTGCTCTTTCTCCTTCATGCTACTCCTCTAGGTGTCACATCCCCCAGGGAAGCATCAAGCAAAGAAAACCTGACTATAGGGACTTAGAAAAGCTGGGCCTGTTTTCCTCATCACAGGAAGTCCAGAGGTAAGCAGACGCCCATGGGATTTCAACCACTCAGC
The DNA here is from genome assembly GCF_049350105.2 of Macaca mulatta. Classification (NCBI taxonomy): domain Eukaryota; kingdom Metazoa; phylum Chordata; class Mammalia; order Primates; family Cercopithecidae; genus Macaca; species Macaca mulatta. The sequence continues at coordinate 15,547,633 of NC_133417.1, forward strand.
AGCGCTGGCGCCTCCTGGGCCTCCACACCACAATCTGTGGTGAATGGGCCTCTGGCATCACTTGCCAGTTCTTGGTGACAAGATGGCTGCCACAGCCCCAGACATCACACCTGCCTTCGAGGTAGGAGAGGGAAAATGGGCAAAGCCAGCTCCAGCTGCGTATGTCTCCTTTCATCAGAAAAGCAAAAGGTACATTTGCTGGTGAGACTCTTATCTCTCTCTCTGCAGCCTAAGCCTCTGCTTTGTGAGCCAAATCCACACACCCAGCTGCCTCCTGGGCATCTCTCAGAACACCATACATACGTGAAAAGACCAGGAGACCTGGGTTTAAGACTGAGCCATGCCACTGGCTGAGACCTAGGAAAAGACACTTCATCCCTCGGAATCTAGGTTTCTATCTAACTTTGGGAATAGCGCTCCCTGAAGACTTCCCATAGCGTTACTGTGAGGATGAAATCAGACAATGCAGGTAAAGGTGCTTTGAAATTGCAAAGCATGGCAACATTTCCTCGTGTGTCCCAAGAATAACAGAAACAAAAAATGCATACTGCCAGGCGCGGTGGCTCATGCCTGTAATCCCAGCACTTTGGGAGGCCGAGGCGGGCAGATCACGTGAGGTCAGGAGTTTGAGACCAGCCCAGCCAACATGGCGAAACCCCGTCTCTACTAAATATACAACAATTAGCCAGGCATGGTGGCAGGCGCCTGTAATCCCAGCTACTCACAAGGCTGAGGCATGAGAATCACTTGAACTCAGGAGGTGAAGGCTGCAGTGAGCTGAGGTCACACCATTGCACTCCAGCCTGGACAACAAGAGCGACTTCGTCTCAAAAAAAAAAAAATTGAAAATAGAACTACCATATGAACATCAGAACTCCCATGTTTACTGTAGCACTATTCACAGTAGCCAAGATTTAGAAGCAACTTACATGCCCATCTATGGAAGAATGTGGTACATATATACAACAGAATACTATTCAGTGGAGACTGGCTGGAGGGAGAGCTGTCTGAAGACGGCTCTGGAAAGCCTTGGAGGCAAGCAGCTGTCAGCTCCTCTGAGCCTCCGGATGTTGGAGGGCAGTGGCGGGGTGGGGGGAGGGTGCAGCTACAATCTGCTCCACGCAGCTCAGCAAGGCTTCTGGGCACAGGGACAGACCCCTGGGCAGGCCCCATTCGGTATTCAGATGACAGACGAATACCAGCTCCCGGGGAAATTAAAAGGTATTCATTCTTTTTAAATGTTACAGCCATATTTAGGAAATCCTGGCTGCAGTGATGCAAGCCTGGTCTCATTAGACAGAACTTCTCAGCACCAACCTATTCTGGGCCCGAGCACAGCATGCCATGTGCGGTGTTGCCACCTCGCTCAACCTGAGTATATTTTGAAGGTTGGCTTGGTTTGATTTTTCCGCCAAATGTATCTCAGGATTGATATTCCACCAGAAACCATTTGGAAATCTCAGCACCCTTCGACATGATCATGATGGCATTCTCTCACCAGTCCCAGCTTTAAAAACCTGCTGGGTTCAACTAAGAGTCATGTGGCCGGGCTCCAGCCTGGGAGGAGTCCCCAGTCTTCCCACGTTCCCATCTTTGTTTAGGCACTGCCGTCCGCACCATCTCTTGTCTCTTGCCTCAAGCCCTGAATTCACTCAACAAAAAGCCCACCTCATCCCCCAAACCTGCTGCCCCCCTGCCAACCTCTCACCAAAACAATTGTCACGACCTCTGACATGGTATTACTGCCACCAGTCTCCCCTCTTGCCTTGCCCCAGCCACCTGCAGGTCCCCATAAGGGAGGCACCCATGACCTGGTGAAAACTGTGGCAGCATCATCTGAAGGGAGGCAGGAGGCAGAGCCTTGTGCAGCTGGGTATACCAGAGTACACCAGGGAGGAGCCCAGCATGCCCTTGTTGACCCCAGGCCCCCCTCCTTCCCCTGTCCACCATGGACTGACCCAGCCCATACGCCCTGCCTCAGGGATGCTGGGAGTCTACATGACACCTCTGCACCAAATCAAAATGTTCCCTTTCTCAGATACTTCATTTCTATTCATTTTTAAACTCTTACCGTTTTCTGATTTTTATTAGAATGAGATACTTCCACTTCTATTTCCCAGAATGGTCATACTAGACCAATGCAACCTATGGTTTCTATGATATAAACAATGCTCTCTTAAATGTATGCTTGGGCAGTGCACAGCCTGCACAACTGTACAAAGAGGCCCTGCCCAGCCTTCTGCCTACTGCTAGAGTCACCCAGAAGCCTGTCCCCTTCCCTCCGATTCTAGTCATTGACAAGGCAACCACACACACACACACACACACAAAGAAATATGAGCAGACTGCCTGCCTGAGTCCAGAACCACCTGTCACTTGGATATTTTCCTTGCCAAGCTGAACCAGCCTCAGAGCATCCAAGGATGCCTTGGGAAGGCAACCTTGCTTCCCCAGAGAGTAGACGCTAATGGATACCTAATTCAATGGCTCTCACATTATAAAGTGGTGGCTAATAAAAAGCATTTATAGAACATTCAGTGGAGAACTTTACATCCGCACTCCACCCATAAAAGCTTGATTGTCTCCAGAGGTTACACATTCACGTGGGTCAGAGAGGCTGGCTGGAGCCTGCTCCAAACTCATACCCTGAGCATCCAACCACAGTCAAGTATCGTTCCACTCACAGTGGCCTGAGTAATTTCTCCCTCTCACTGCCCTCGGGTTTGAGCTGTGTGCTGTGCCCTGGCTCCCCTCAAGCCCGGGCCCTGTGTTCTGCAGTTTGTCTCCAGCTGGTGTGCAGAGGGCACACCTTCCTGCTCAAGGTCAGGGTCGTCTATGCTGCCTTTGCTTGGACCAGCCCTGTGCTAAGCATCCAGCATGGCTTAGCTCATGAACCAGCTTGATCTTGTGTGGTGAGTCCTGTTAACATCCCCATTTTCTGGAAGAGAAAACTGAGATTCAACAGAGGTGAAGCAACCTGCTCAAAGTCCCACAGAGTCTGGCCCCTACGCACTGCAATCGATCTAAGGCAATCACGTAGGTTAGCTGGTGGGACTTGCGTCTAACGTTTTAGGTGATTTGCCCCAGGCTCTGTCTCCTCCAAGACGGTCCCAGCTCCACCATCCTGCTGGGTCCCGCAAAGAGAAGTGAGGATCCCAGAGCCCACCTGACCATTTTTCTAAGAATCTGACTGACGCATTCCAGCTGGAGAGCTGTGTTTAATCATCCATTCTGGGACCAGCTAGAGGCAGAGATGACCTTCGGCCGCATGCCCTCCAGACAGCCCTGGCAGCCTTGGACCACCCAAGGAATGAGTGGGGTGCCACACACCCGCATGACAGGCTGCAGAACCCACCCGCAGTGGGTGAGCCCACTATCCACCTCCACCACCCGTCTTCCTTCCTGCCATGGACATTCAACGTGAAAGCCAGCCATCTTGTGCAGCTCCCAGAACTGGGCCAGCATCAAGTGGGAGGGAGGGAGGCGACAGGGTGAAAGGATGAAATTAGGAAACTGAGTCTCAAAGGGTTGTGTTTATCTGCCCAAAGTCTCAGAATTCCTTAGAAGCCTGGTTGTGACTAAAAGTCCTGCAGATTACTCCCCAGCCCATCCCTTCCTCAGCACCTCCAATTCCTGTGGGAGCCCCAAGTCCCCTGCAGAATAAAGCCTCCTGCCCCATGCCCTTCTAGGCACAGCAGCCTAGCACTAAAGCAAACTGCTTGGAGCTGCCATGCACCAGCTATGACTTTCCCTCCCGCTCTTCTATACCAAGGACCCTGCCTACTTTGCTTCTGTGCTCTCACATTTCTTCCTCCGGAAAGCCTTCCCCAAACCCTGAGGTCGCAAAAACTATCCCGTCCTCTGTGCTCCTGGTACCAAGTGCATACTCTCTGCCCGGTCTAGCACATACTCTAGCACATTCCTAGATATCTGCTCTGCTCTGGCTCCCTCAGCGGGTCAGGTTCCGGGAGGGCAGGGGCTAGGGTGTTCAGTATCGCGTGTTCCTGGCGCCCGGCATAACAGCTGGCACCCAGACACTGAGTGAAAACAGCAACACCCTTTGGACTTGGGTGTGGAAAGCCTCAGCGCACCTGGCCGGGAAGATGGCTGAAAGGGACAGAAGGAAGGGTGGAGGCACCAGCAGCTGCCCCCCTTCCCGTCCCTCTGTTTCTCCTGACCCCATTCACCACCTTCCTTCAACCTTCCCCCACCCCACAGAGCTGTTTCTAAGGGACACCTCTCGGATGAGTTCCAGCTCTGTTCCCAGGGCAGTGCTCCATCCACGGGAGCCGCAGCATCGGCAGGGGCTGCTTTTGCACAGCTAAGCCCCCTCGCGGGGCCCTGCGCATTGTCCCCAGGAGGGCCCCTGGGCCAAGAGGGAGGGGCTGGCTGGGGTTGTGATGGCTCCACAACGCGGTTATGCGCAGGGCTCAGGGTCAGGCCAGGGGGCCCGGACAAGAGAGGAAGCAGTGACCCTGTTCACCCACCGGAGGGAGAAGGCAGCCTTGGGCCACTTCAGGAACCAAGCCAGGAGGATGGGGAAGTTCCAGTCAGGCTGTTCGCTCATCAGGAGAAAGAATGTTCTAGAAATAGAAGGTTCTCACTGGGAGGAACACTCCTCTAGGGACATCAGTTCTGTGAGAGGAGGGACTGCAGTGTCAGTCTAGACTCTTATCCTCCGCGGTTAGAACAGTGAGCAGCGCACGGTGAATACTCCATGACATCTGCCAAATGAGTGCGCGGGTGGATGGTGGAACCGAGACGAAGAGCTGGTGTGGAAGGACTCCGGCGGGACCCGTGTGGATGCTAAGGCAGGAGTGGCTGAGGCTGTGCCTTCCAGGCAGCGTCTCCAGTTCAGGCCGCCAGGACCCCTCACGCGCCCAGGGAGGCCCGGAAAACACCCCAGGAGCGGCCCCTTCTCCTCTGCTTCCGCCAGGTCTGGGCTGTCTAGCCCAGTGCCTGTCCGAGAAGCGCCTCCCAGTGTCTGATGCTGCTTCATTCCAGATCACATCCGGCTGAGCTAATCGGGTCTCAGGGCTTGATTTCGAGATCATTCTGAGTCTGTTTTGTGGGCAGTGCACATTGTAGCTCCAACGGGTTTCTTGGCCAAGCCTGATGGTGCTAAAACAGTGTAAGGAATGGGGGCGTGTAAAGTTGGCTGATTGTTGAACAATCGTGGCACCCTTCCTGGCACCTGGTGACCCTCATTACCTGCTGCCTGATGACCCACCAGGGCAGTGAAAACACATATTACTGTCTACACGCTGTTGTCATGAGTGGTGGGGTGCCCAGAAGCCCCCCCCCCCAGAGCCTATTGCTATGGTCTGAATGTCTGTGTCCCCCCGAAATTCATTTGTTGAGACCTAACTCCTACTGTAATGGTGTTAAGACGGTGTCACCTTTGGGAGGTGATCTGGTCATGAAGGCAGAGCCCTTGTGAGTGGGATTAGTGTCTTTATAGAAGAGACTGAGAGAGCTGCCTTCCCCTTTCTGCTATGTGAGAACACAGAAGGCGTCCTGTGTGAACCATGAAGAGAACCCTCCCCAGTCACCAAGTCGGCCGGTGCCTTGATCTTGGACTTCTTAGCCTCCAGAAGTGTGATAAATACTTTTCCGTTGTTTCCAATTTACCCAGTCTATGATATTTTGTGATAGACGTCCAAACAGACTTAAGATCCCTGTGTATTACATGAGGGGCAAAACCAAGAGGACTATGCAGACAGCAGATCTCTCAGGGGCGCTGGGACCCCATCCGGTTCAACCCACAAAAAGCAATGCAGAGCCCGGATTTGGGAAGACAGAGGCTCCCAGAGCACACGCTGGCCCCTACACACTCGCTGTATAACCCTGGTCAGGTTTCTTTGTGTTTTCCAAACCTCAAGTTACTCATCGGTTAATGTAGATAATGCTTAACTACTGCATGGGATGGAGGTTAAATGTCTCTCCCGGAGTGGATGCTCAGTAGTGGTAGTTATTATTCCAAGTGAGGTGTTGGGCCTGCGTCAGACCCATCTGCTCAAGGTCACAGGGCCGTCTCCTATTCAGGTGCAGGCCAGAGTCTCAGAGCCTAGGAATCTGGCCCTGGAACTCAGCCTCAGTCCCCCACCTTTCCTCAAGCAGTGACAATTTGACAACTCCTCCAATGTTGCCCCTCCTCGCCCCTCTGCTTCTAGAAGTTCAGGGAGGTTGCCTGGACCCATGTTGCTCAGGGCGTGTTGGGAGCCCCTCATCACAGCCTCTGCCACAGCAAGTAAAGGCCTTGATGAGATTTGATTTCTTATTAGGCAAGCCCAATGGGGTGAAGAGAAATTCCAGGTCTTTCCACAGCCCCCTTAGAAGCATTCGCTTCATCAAGCCAACCAAGATTAGTAATTTACATTTTTTAAAAAATCCACGCAGGAGAGGCATTGTGTAAATCAGTGCCTTGTCCAATTAAAAAGACACTTCACGGCCATCGTTTCCAGCAGGGCTCTTATGAGGCGTAGCAGAGCCTGGCTCTGTGTGAGAGCAGAGGTGATGGAGCTGACATTTCAATTAGCTTCATCTTACTTGGGGAATTGATACCTTTCTCTGGCATAATTACATCCTGAGCTCATCCTCAAGTCCTCCTGCCCTTGAAAGTCACTCTCCAGCCTCACCTCCTCCTCCAGGAAGCCTTCCCTGGTCCCCGCCCCTGGGCCCCCTCTCTCTTCTAGCTTCCTAACTTCAGCATGCCCTGTTACGCCACTCTTTCGGCCCCTGCTTGAAGGTGCTGTCGTGGCCTCCAAGACAAGCCAGCTGTAAATCCACACATTCGTATGAGGCCGTGGATGTGAGCAGCCAGGGCTCCTACCTTCACAGGGTACGCAGAGAAAAGTCACGAACAGCAGCTGAGGCCTGCAAAGCCCCCAGTTCCTAATGGAGATCCTACATCATGCAACCCCCAGTTCAGCACATGCAGACCCGGTGAGGCCACCACAGAGAGGCATGAGGAGGACGATCAGAGATGAGAGGTGACTTTGCCCCCAAAAGTCACCAGGCACAGACTCAGGTCCTGGAGTTGGAAGCCTGTGTCCAATGCCACCCCTGCCTCTTGCTGTCTGTGAGACCTTGGACAAGTCACTTACCCTCTCTAAGACCCAGTTTCCCATCCTATATGATAAAGGATAAAATAGCTCCTACCTCATGGGAAAGGTGTGAGGGTCAGATGGGCTCAGCTATGGATAGTATAGAACAGTGCCAGGCACCACCATGGTGCCATTCTACAGTGGCTTCCCTATTGGGTTCTGGGGTTCTGACCACAGGCTTGTGTCTTTGACCATGGCCTCCCTGCTAGGAATCCTCTGGGATCCCCAGGTCTGGAGCCCCTCTCCCTCCCCCGACAGACAGCCTCATTCATAAACTTGCCTCTGCCCACAGTCTCCACCTGATGCCCTTACCTGGGATGTTCACAGGCACTGGCCTACCAGGATGACCCCTGCCTCTGGAATAACCCCTTGGGCTCTGGCAATAGTCTCATTATCAACCACAGTAAGTAGGATAAGAAACTCAAGGCTCTGAGAAGAAAAACGACATGCCCGGTTCCTCGCAGCTGGCAAAGGCAGAGCCAGGATTCAATACCAAGTCTCTTTAACCCCAAAGTCCAGGTTCTTCCTGCTAAGTGGACATGCCCTGGCCCCACCAGGAGTCAGTAGCACCCGTCAGGCTCACTCAAGCTGGATCTCCTGACAGCTTCTTCTCACTCCTGTCAGCCGTAATCACTCCCTGGGCACTGAGAGGAATGCAAGTTTGTCTGTTTTCTCTGCCTTTCTTCATCACCATTTTCATCACTACTATCCCCTGCCTGCTTCTTCTAGCAAACTCTTATTCATCCTTCAAAACCTCAAAAGAAATGTGACCTCCACTTAGAAAGTGTTACAGATGCTGCTACTCTTTAGGCCAGTTTACATATCCCTCCACTATGTTCCTAATCCTTTTCTCTGTTTAGACTTTGTTTGTAATCGATGTCTGTTCCTCTGCGCAGGATTCTCAGCACCTCAAGGGCTGAGTCTCACACACAAAATCACCAAAACAGAGCTTTTCCGTGCCCCACCCCATCCTCATGTTTGAGGAGCCAATCATAGATAAATTGATCCCAAATACACCTGGAAAAAAATACACGGACTGAAGGGCCTCTGTGACTTCAAGGTGCAAACAAACTCAGATTCTGAGAATGAACAATTTATTGGATTAGCTGACATCATGGATCAGAAGTATGTGAAACCCTGAAAAAGGTTTTCTTTTTTTTTTTTTTTTTTTTTTTTTTTTGAGACAGAGTCTCGCTCTGTCGCCCAGGCCGGAGTGCAGTGGTGCAATCTCAGCTCACTGCAAGCTCCGCCCCCCAGGTTCACACCATTCTCCTGCCTCAGCCTCCCGAGTAGCTGGGACTACAGGTGCCCGCCACCTCGCCCAGCCAATTTTTTTGTATTTTTAGTAGAGACAGGGTTTCACCATGTTAACCAGGATGGTCTTGATCTCCTGACCTCGTGATCCGCCCTCCTCAGCCTCCCAAAGTGCTGGGATTACAGGCGTGAGCCACCACACACGGCCCTGAAAAATATTTTCAACTCTAGCTTCAAAGGTTTTTCCATCAGCCTCCCAGCTATGCTGCGCAGTTCATCCTCCCCTCTCCACCAGTGCCCAGACTCTTCTCGGATAAAGGCCTTAGAGTCAAATTTGTTCCCCATCAGCACTCCCCTGTCTGAAGCCCCAGATACAAGAATCCCAGGCCCTTTTGACAACTCAAGTATTTTGCTGTATTTTTCCTTGAAATAAAAGGAAGGTAATGATATGCACAGCAACATTAATGCAACATTAAGATAAAAAATACATTATTCATAAGCATGAAAATAATGTTAAGGTGCTGCTAGTGTTTTAATCACTGGCAGTAATACTCAGTTTTGCAACAGTAGACTTTCTGTGCAGTCACTTAAAACATCACATTACTCAGAAATGAAATGATCTCAGCTGCAGCCAATGCAGGCTGCTCGTTCACAGGTGAAAGGAAGTCCCTAGTCTCTGGACCCAAAAGCCAGAGAGACGTTTCCCCCATCTGCAGCTGATGGGGGTGAGTCCAACAGTAAATGTCTTCTGCCTTGGTTGCACATCAGCATCTCCCGAGTTTTCTTTAAAATACCAATGCTCAAACCCCACCCGCAGATATTCTGTTGTAATTGGCATCACTGATACCCACTCCCCTCTGCCACTGTGCCCCCTGCCATCCATCGTCCCCTGCCCATCCCTCAGTGCCCATCTCATCTCCCCCTCTTCCTCCCCTTCCACATCCCCACCATCCTCCTGCTGCCGTTAGCTGTGATGGAGGAGACACGGGGACTAGACAGAGAGGATGACAGGGTTGGAAGAAGCAACGAGCTCCCGGCAGCATGGAGGGCAGCATGGGGATGCTGAGAGCGTGGAAAGGCCCCAGCAATGAGATCTGGTACTTGGATCCACACAGAGACAAAGACAGATGCTGTCAGCAGTCACTCCAGGTCCAGGGGAGAAAACCAGCACATAAGCCTACAATGACCAGTTGTGTGACCACTGCCCTCGGGAAGGGACCCAGGGGCTGGGGGAGCACAAGGAGCCCCACAGCCCAGCCTGTGGGGTCAGCCAGGGATTCCCAGAGAACTGGGAGTCACAGGATTGTACCAGCTGCCTGGATATAGCTAACAATTAGCTATTTACCATTGTTATGGGTCGTAATGTACATGTGTCCCCCCAAAATTCTTTGGTGGAAGAATGGAACTGTTTCGGGAGACAGGGTCTCTAACGAGGTAACAGGGTAAAGTGAGTTCATGAGCGGGGGTTCTGATCCAATATGGCTGCTGTCCTTACAAGAAGAGGAGATGAGAGACAGCCATGGGAGAACCCAGGGTTCTCCTACTGGAGATGGCCACCTACTGGCCAAGGAGGGTGGCCTCAGGAGAAACCACCCTGCCAATGCCTTCATCTCAGGCCTCCTGCCTCCAGAACTGTGAGCAAATACATTTCCATAGGCTAAGCCACCCAGTCAGTGGTAAACCATGCATCCTCTCTCTCCAAAGCTGCTGAGTCCGGTTGGGTGGTGAGGACACCAAGGCTTGGGAACACGGAGTAACCTGCCAAGGGTCCAGGGTGCTGGCAGCCAAGCTCTCAACGGTGCCTACAGGAGTGAGGTAGGTAGATGAGGTGAGAGGGTTCTGAGGGTCACTGGTCCCTAGACAGGGGGTGCCCACTCACCTCAACTCAACCCACACCATGACTGTCTCCAAAACAGTCAGGTCCTTCCTTTCCTTCCTATGTCCTCAGCCCCTGTGAGAGGTGTGAGACAGCCTCACGGGCTTAGCTTCCAGGGATGGGTAGACGGCAGGCACCCTGGGCACCAGTGGACTCAGACCTTCCTGGGAGCAGTGACAGAAAGCGTCCCATCTTCCTGGAGGGTCTGGGCCCAGCAGCTCTTGCAGGAAGGAGCAGGCACGTTACCAGGAGGCAGGATCTGTGCACTCGGACAGGCTGGAGAGAGACCTCTGCACCCTCACCCCAGTCCCTGTTAGAATGGCAGCCCAGGCCCCGATAAGTCCCCTCACACTCCCGCGAGGGTCACTGTGAGAGCTACAGGGACAGAACCTGCCCTTTGCAAGGTCCGAAAGCTTGTTTATGGCTGGATATTTTGAGACATTCATGTATGGATTTTTCTCCTGCCTACATTTTCCCCTTTCCCTCCCCATGCCCAGGCAAGTGACTGATTCAGTCCTTCAGTGCCTCAGGCAAGGTGCACCACAGGACAGAAAACAGAAAAAGCAGCAAATCTTCCTGGATCTTCTGTCCCAAAAGTGTCAGCTCTGAGGATAATGGTTCTCAAACTCAGCTGGCTGGGCCCTCCCACCCCCTGTCCCCAAGACTCTGATTCCTAGGTTTGAGGTGCGACCTGAGAACTTGCATTTCTAATAGGTTCCCAAGCGATGCTGATGCTGCAAGTCAAGAGCCCCACTTTGAGAACCCCTGCCCTACACGGTGCTGAATATAGAGGCCCCTGAGGAGCTTTCCAAAACTCCTATCCCTGGCCTTCCCAGAGATTCCAATCTAACTGGCCTGGGATGGGCACGGGCACTGGAAAGTTCTTGCAGCTCCCAGTGATTCTAGCATGGAGGCAGGCTCTCAGGCAGAGGTTTTCACTCCTAGTCCCTGGCCTCTGACTGCCTCAGATACACTCACACAGGCTGGCTCCGCCACACCCCACCCCAAGGCTCGCACCACACCAATTTCTGCCCTATATTCACCGCCCAGAATGCTCTGCACATGAGTTCCCCTTCCTCGATGCAGGCCCCACTCAAGTGCTCATGCTCCTGAGATGCACTCCCAAGCCCTCTGCACCCCAGCCCATTTCCCGCAGCTCCCTGTTCATTCATGCTCTTCCCATCCATTCCGGGACCACTCACACCTGTGGTCCCAGCCTGCAGGTCGAGGGCTGGTCCTCATATTTGTTTCTGTGTTCCTGGCACCTCAGCCACAGTGGGTGCTCACTGCCATCTGAATGACCCCTGACGTAGTCATCCTCCCACACTGACCAACTGGAGAGCCATGTCTAGTCTCAGCACATGTTGAGAAAGGCAGCACGTGGCTTGCCAAAGAAACACGAGTTGGAGATGGGAGAGCCATCTTCAGATACCCAAAGGGCTGCAGGAAGGAAGAGATAAGCGACTTCCTCGGCGTTGCTCTGGGGGCCTGTCACTGAAGCTCCAAGTGGAGGTCATGAACAGGCAGAGTCAAGGTCACGGCAGGAAGGAGCAAGTTGTTCCCGCGGTGCTTAGAGTTCCCAGGAGAAGGCCTTGGGCAGAGCGCTGCTTCCAGCAGAAATGCTGCAAAAGAAATCCCAAGCAACCAGGCTGGGAGCAGCCTTAGGCCCTTGCAGTCCGGAGAATCTGCTGGTCCATGGCAACAGTGCTCCCCAGCAGCATCTGGGAGTAGGCACAGAGGTGGCAGACGGGCATCAGCACGAGAGCCCCTGGAGCTCATGCATCTAGTCTACCCGGAGCCAGCTTTGTGGACTTGCCTGTAGAAGACTCCACCCGTGGTTGAAAGCTCTGCTGTTGCATTCAATGCTTAATTTTTGAACGTAGCCTCCATATTTTCATTTTGCCCTGGGGCCTCCAAATTCTATAGCAGGTCCTGAGTGTCTCCCCATTGCTTCTGTAAGCAGAATGACCTTGAGTCGTTAGATGATCTCTGGAGACAGCTGCAGGCCAGAATACCTCTCAGAGCCATCTCCAGACATAAATGAAGGAATAGATGTGAACGCTCTTTGGAAAGGTCAGTCATCATGTCAAGAGATGCTCAAATATTTGCTGTTGACAAACGTGTTTATGATAATGGGTTGAAAAACTTCGCAATACTAATCCTAATAATAGCTGCCATTTATTCAGCATCTTGTCTCTTCTAGGTTCCCTATGTTTTTATTTACTCTTCACAACAACTGAATGAGAGACCAATGATTATTCCCAGTATACAGATGAGGAAAGTGAAGCTGAGAAGCTAAGCGATTTGCCCAAAGTACCACAGCTGGCCAGTGGCAGAGTCAGGAGTGAAACCCAATTCTGCTCGATCCCAAGTGCAGGCATTTTGATGGGTTGATTCTTTTCTTGAGTCTGATTCTATCTGGGAGGTTTCACCTCCAAGAAGTTTCCCTGGACCGAATAAATCCAGGGAAAGTGAAGACTAATGTTGGGCTGAAGGCGAGTTCCAACCCAGGCCAGGCCCCCCGTGGATTCCCTATGAGGGTCCCGCTAATAATACTGAAAGCCATCTCTAATGGCTGACCCCGTTGGCAGGACCTCCCTTCCTCACTCAAGTCCTTAAAGATTCTAATAGATTTCCCACAGCTGCAGGCAGAGCAAACCTCTGCTCATTTGAGCTAATGTAGAAGTCGCTGAAAAGATTCTTACTGGGAATTCTTTATTTCTTTTCCTTATTTTCCCTTTCAACACAAAAGGAAGAAAATATATGACCTAAAACTGCCAGACACCTTTGAAAAGAAGGAACCCCTGGGAGAAACCCATTAGCAATCCTCACAGCCTATTTATTATGAAAATACCAAAATTGTTAAGTAGCTAGAAAATACTTTGAATAAGAAGTTTGAGATTACAGCTCCCTCTGCATTTGCCCCCAAACATGAACAGTAGTTTTACAACACGAGAAAATAGGGCCCCCAGATCACTTTGAGGAGGTGAGAGTCTCTTGCAGAGATGTGCTTTAAAATCATCATTTGTAGCACCCCCAAAAGCATCCTTTGGAAACTGCAAGTTGTCCACATTGGAGCTGCAAACACACCCATCCTTCCACTTGTGGAGAACATGGCAAAGGAAATTTAAGGAGAGATGTGGCTGCTTCAATCCATTTGTAAATGCACACACGGACTCTAGAGTTTGACTGGACCTACCAGTTACTAATCCTGTGCTTGGCTGAGCTGACTGGTCCATCAACCAGCTATGAGGACCAAAACAAAATGCTTTTAGGAAAAGGATTCTTAAGAATTCACATAAGTAAGTCATAGCGATGGACACAGAGTCGAAAACCTACCTCTGGAATTTTCCATCTATGCATTTGTTCAGTACAGTTATTAAATCATTGTTCTTTGCACAAAAACATGCCCAACACATAGTCCCAGGCATTTTCTAAGAATAACTGCATTTAATTTATGTAACATTTAGCAAAGCCCACGTACCCAGTGCTGGGCTACATAGGAAGCCAGCTCCTTCAACCGAACAGCCCACTTTATTCGTATCTGCAATCTTCCTCTTGCTTCATCTGCCCCCAGTCCCACGTTCTATCCCCCTGGTTATAGTGAGAGCCGACTTAGAGATTCTATGAGACCTCACCCTTGCTGGTCACAGGTGATTGATGGGGCAGTGGTTGGAAAACTGACCCAAGCTAAGCCAATGAGAATCCTTCTCCTGCCATGGTATGGCCTGGGAAGCAGAGAAAGTTGGTCTACAGAGCAGAGGAGAGATGAACAGTCTTTAGAAAAAATTTTCCTTTGTTGCTTAAGCCAACTCAAGTGGATTTCAGTTGCTAGCCACCAAAATGGAGCTTAGTCTCTACTTGATGATGCAAAAACTTTAGGATAAATTGATCCCAAAATTCCATATTTGTTTATTCCTAAGGGTGTAATTATCAGGTACAATAGAAAGAGGAAATGACAGTGTGTGTCTTTTAAACTGAGTTTGGTTAATGGCACAAAAACATTAAATAGATGCCGTCATCACTTGGTATCTGTGGGGGATTAGCTCCAGGACACCCTCTCCCCCTCAGATACCAAAATCTGAAGATGCCTGAGTCTGGGATATAAAATGATGTAGTAGTTGCTTATAACCTACACACACCCTCCCATATACTTTAAATCATCTCTAGATTACGTATAACATATACAATGTAAACGCTATAGAAATAGTTGTTATACTATATTGTTCTTTATTTACATTACTTTTTGTCTTTTTTTTTTTTTTTTTTTTTTTTTTTGAGACAGAATCTTGCTCTGTCACCCAGGCTGGAGTGCAGTGGCGCGATCTCAGCTCACTGCAAGCTCTGCCTCCCGGATTCAAGGCCTTCCCCTGCCTCAGCCTCCCGAGTAGCTTGGACTACAGGCACCCGCCACCACGCCCGGCTAATTCTTTGTATTTTAGTAGAGTCAGGGTTTCACCATGTTAGCCAGGATGGTCTCAATCTCCTGACCTCATGATCTGCCCGCCTCGACCTCCCAAAGTGCTGGGATTACAGGCGTGAGCCCCCGCGCCCAGCCTCTATTGTTACTTTTTATTGCTTTCTTCTTAAATATTTTCAATCTGTGGTTAGTTGAATCTGTAGATGCGAACCCCGTGGATAGGGAAGGGTTCCCTTTCTCCAGCCTCCAACCTTTACAACTGTGCTTCTCGAGGTGTGGTCCTGGGGGGTGGGGGGAGGGCGGGGCAGCAGCATCACTGTCACCTGAGAACTTGCTAGAGCTGTGAATTCCACCCTAGACCTGCAGACTCAGAAACTCAGGGCGGGGCCCAGCCAGGTGTGCTCCGAGAGCCCTCCAGGTGACTCGGATGCACAATAAGGTTTGGGAACCAGTGGTTTACTGGTTGGTTGCTAGATGCTTTCACTTGCATTACCCCAGCAGCTCTTCAAATCAGCCTATGAATAACTCCTCTTACACCACTGGGTCCATCAAAGCCAGCTGGAGCTTCCTGAAGGCAGTGCCTGGCAGAAGCCAGATGGGCCTCGTTCAGCCTCTCGCTATGCTCTCTTCTACTCCTCCCTGCATCTCTCCCTGGTCCTCGCCCCCTCTCCACCCCCGCGCAACCCCAGGAGGTTCCATCACCTTCGTGTCCAGCTCAGGCCCACAGCCGTTCCCTTTCACTGCCACCAAACCCAGGCACCCATCCGCCACACCCCTGTCATTCGAGCCCACTGAGTCAGGCTAAAGGCTTCTCCTCTGCCTCTGGAGATTGTCCTGTAAGGACAGAGACTGTCTCCTTCACCTCTGATGCTTCCCCCACCTCCGCCTGGGTCCCAGAACTCTGCTTTCCTAGCGGTCGCTTGCTTGCTTTCCAACTCTAGCTTTCCTAGTGTCCCAGTTCGGAGTCCCACTGACATGCAGACGTCCCGCAGGCCAGACGTCATTCCCTAGTAAGCAAGTTTTACCTACTTAGCATTAAATATTGGTAGCAACGCAGCTTCCTATGAGTGAGTTGACACTGAAGTAATAACGGGTCATTCATGTCTAAATGTGAAGAAGGACCTGAGGATTAGTAGGAAAGCTTGTATGTTTATAAAGCCCAGCACCATAATGGCCAGAAAGGGGATGAGAGAGGAACAAGGAAGCGTGTGCTCCTTTCCCAGAGCCTGGCCTCTGACAGTGACACCTACTAAGACCCGGGGAGAAGAGAAGCAGGGACAGAGAAGGATGGGTGAGCGGGAAAAGACTGAATCCCAAAGTGGAGGGCATAGACTATCTCCAGCCTCTTTTCAACATCGTCAGCACCACCCAGCAGGGTCCCCCTAACAACCTATGTTTCTGTTGCTCCCTGACCTGTCTGCCTGCAGCCATCACTACTCCACCGGCCCGGACACCCATCTGAAAGAACATGGGCCCAGGAGCCCGAACAGACAGGGCCTGGGGTCTCAGCGGAAAAGCAAGGATGACAAATACAGAGTCTGCAGAGCTTCTCCTGGAGAAAGGAGTCCCCCAGGTCTCAGCCTCCCAAAGGGTGACTCAGGAGCAGGCTCATGACTAAGCCAGGTTGGGGTCACTGGGATGGCCCGGGCCAGGTACTGCTTCAGCTCTGGCATGGCCCATTTTTTATTCTGGGAGGGTCTCCTTTTTTTTTCTTTTTCTTTTTCTTTTTTTTTTTTTTTTTTTTTTTTTTTTTTTTTTTGAGACAGAGTTTCCCTCTTGTTGTCCAGGCTGGAGTGCAATGGTGCCACCTCAGCTCACCGCAACCTCCGCCTCTCAGGTTCAAGCAATTCTCCTGCCTGAGCCTCCCGAGTAACTGGGATGACAGGCGCCCACCACCACGCCTGGCTAATTTTTTGTATTTTTAGTAAAGACGAGGTTTCACCACGTTGGCCAGGCTGGTCTCAAACTCCTGACCTCAGGCAATCCACGCGCCTCGGCCTCCCAAAGTGCTGGGATTACAGGCATGAGCCACCGCACCCAGCCTATTCTGGGAGGGTTTCTATGTAGAAATGTTGAAATCAACGGAAGCAAAGCAAAGGAGATTGTCTCATCCAAATAATGGAGGCTCAGACCTCTGAGGAACCTGTGCCCTGAGGAACTGGGAAGCTCAGGAGCAGCTGCCAGCCTGAAACTGCAGGGTTGTTGGGGTCTGCTCATCCCCAAATAGTTCTAGGGAGGCCGAACAGGGAGGGAGGAAGGGGCTGTCTCAGGAGTGGAGCTTGTGTGAGGTTCTGTCCTCCTAGCAGAAACAGAGCAGGAGAGAATTCGGGAATATAGAAGGAAGCCACAGTATGTCGAATAAACCAAAAGCAACTACTAATCATAACAATAGGCCAAGCTAGGGCTAAGAATTAAGGAGAAAATGCCAACGACATTTCTCAACACCTCCTGTGTGCCCAGCTTTGGGCTAGATGATTTCTCCACACGGTCTTGTTAATACCACCGGCGCCCTGCAGGGTAGAAGTTACGACTCCGACTTCACAGGTGAGAAGACTGCTCAGGACTGCGTGCTGGAGCATGCTGGCTGCTGCTGGTGTGGCCTCTCTCTGGGCACCTTCGCTCCTTCCTTCCAGCTCAGTCTCCTGGTTCTTGAGGTCCGTGGCCCCGTGTTCTTCCTCCTTCCACATTGTTCAGGCCGCAGCATAGTCTTGGAACCACTCCCTCCTCAAAAGTGGCTCCCACTCACCAGTCACAGCAGCCAGATTCCGGGTGTCGCCCTGAGCCCCATTCATGGCTGGCTGCCACCCACCAGCAAGTCCCATCAGCTCAAATCCACCCACTTCTCAGCATCCCTATAGCCAGGGCGCAGGCCACAATCCCCGGCACCTGGACGGCTGCAAGTGACCCCCGCATTGACTTCCCCACTCCTCAGCCAGAGTGAACCTCCCAAAAACAAGACTGGTGCTGCCGCTTCTCTCTCATGGCTTGAGTGGCTTCTCATGGCTCCCAGGGTAGTCCTTAAGCCCCAGGCTTCCCAGGCCCTGCACCTTCTGGCGGTGGCCCCTTCAGCCTTGGCTCTCACCCTGGCCCTCCCTGAAATCATCCTGCCCTCCTGGGCCTCCAGCTCCTGCGCAGGTCGATCCCATCCCTGTGCTGAGTGGACAGCTGTGCAGGCCTTCTCTAATTCTCCTAGACTCAGTTACAGCCTTCCTGAGCCCCCATATCTCCTGCCCTCGCCTCTCTGAGCACTTAGCATGCACGCTGCACAGTAATTGCTCCTTTGCTTTTCTATCTGCTGAAAAGCCCCAGGTCGTTGAGGGTAGGGACCATGTCTCATCGACTGTTGCATTCCAGCTCCACCCCAGTGCCTGTGGGTATCGGGCTCAATGGGCTGAAGGAACAAATGAATGATGGGCATCCCCAGTGCTGCACCCTTCATGGTGGAAGTGAGGTCTGCGATGTCCTGTGGGTGTCCTCCACCCTGAGGAACAAAGTTGGGTTTACTGAGTGGGTGCAACGAGGGAGAACACACAGCTTGGGGAACCAGGGGTATTTCTGGTGAGAGGCTGTTTGAAAGGCTGGGTGATTTGGGCTTTGAGCGGGATTGGAAGCTGTTGGGAAGCAGGAGTAGTTCTATAATCAGGGATTTAACTAAATTTTAGCTGAAAGGTGGAAGGAAGTGGGGCTAAATGTCCAATTGATAAAGAAGCAGCTGTCACTCATGTTAGCCAGGATATAGGGATGTTTGATGTTTTTGTGACTTGGACAGTGTTCTTGTTTTTGAGTTCAGACATGATTACAGAGTGTGAAATAAGATATATGTATACACTGGTCTCTGTCCCCAGTTCCTGATACAGAGCTCCTAAAACCCTTGGAATTTCCTAAGCAATAGGGGTGCTAGGAGCATCTTTTGTTCTAATATTTTCTCTTTATTCCAGTTCCTGACCCAGAGCTCCTAATACCTTAGAATTTCCTGGGTCCTAGGAACATCTTTTGTTCGAATGCAGCAACTCTCCATTGGGGCCCTGTATAAGGTCTGTCCCCAGAAAGACCAAGCCATGATTGGAAGCCTAGCGCTTTCAGCCCCACCCCCCATCTTCTGGGGAGGGGAGAGGGGCTAGAGATTGAGTTAATGATCCATCATGCCTATGTGATGAAGCCTCCATAGACATCCCTAAAAGACAGGGTTCGGAGAGCTTCCAGGCTGGCAAAAACATCTGTCTGCTGGGAGGGCAACACATCTCAGCTCCCCAGGGATGGAAGTCCATGCTCAGGAACCTTCCAGACCTCGCCTCGTGTACGCCTTCACCTGGCTGTTCATCTGTATCCTTTGTCGTATCATTGATTTCCTTGGTAAATGGAAGTGTTCCTGAATTCTGTGAGGTTCTGTAACAAATTAATCGAACCTGAGGAGGTATCGTGGGAACCTCCCATGAGTCAAGTCAGACAGAAGTTGGGGTAACCTGCTCTTTGCAATTGGTATCTGAAGCAGAGGCAGTCTTGTGGGACTGAGCCCTTCACCTGTACGGTCTGATGCTATCTCCCAGAAGATGATGTCAGAATGGAGTTCATTTGCAGAACACTCTATTGGTGTCTGATGGAGAATTGCTTGGTGTGTGGGGAAACTCCCACACAGCAGGCATCAGCGGTGTGGTGTGTTGTCTTGAGAGGAGAGTAGGAGAAAACTGTCAGTTTAGGGTTTTCTTTTTCCTGTCTCCTGCAGGAGGGGTCTTGTTTTTGGCCTGATTCATCACAGTCACAGAGCGGCCTTGTCTAAAGCTGGCATTCTGCGACACGGTTTATGGTCAATGGGAGAACACCAAGGCCAGCTCCCCTCTTGCCGGGGCTGCTGTTCCCTTTCTCAGTCTTTTGTGAAGCAATCCTGCAGGTCACTGGCCGGGCACAACCACAGGTTCAGTGAGAGGGACAGTGCAGTTCTTCGCTTCACATTCTAGTGGCGTTCTCTAACTGAGAGCCCACAGGGGTGGGAAGTGGGGGTGGCACCCAGTCTCCTCGGACCACCTCCACCTGCAGCCTCCATCCAAGCCTTCCTTCTGGCTCTCAGAAGCCGGGGGTCTTCTCCCCGGCAGCTGTGCAGGAAAAGCTACTCCTCGTGAAACCTCTCACTCTTCCCTCTCCCCATGGCCCTGAGGTTTTCTTGAATCCTTTTGGTTCCCAGCCTTTCTCCCAGCTCTTTTCAGGTATGAGTTCTTTGGTCTCATCGAGTTCCACTCAACATGGGTCAGTTGGAGAGAGAAGTGAGCAGATTCTGCAGTTGGAGAGGAGGAAAGAGAAAGGAAGCCCCCGAGCCTAACCCTGAGGGGCATATCTCCATCACAGTCACAGTCTTCCCACTGCTGCTTCTGCCCCGCTCTTAGCATACATTTTAGCATCATTTTTCTAAAACGCTGTCCATCTCTCCCTCTACACCTTGAATTTTATTACGAGTCGCACCCGGTAAGTGTCAGGAAGACACATAGAAGGAAGAAAAACTAGAACTACCAAAAAGCAATCAATTTCTTAAAGAGGAATAAACTGTGAATCACAAACATGAAAACTTCCTCATTCTTTTCTCATGCTTGTCTCAATTGTCAGTCCCTTAGAGTCCACGCCTCCACATGGTACCTCGGCACATTAGTACCATCTTCACTATGTGATTTGGGTCCTCCCAGTTACACTGTGAGCCCCCTGTGGAGAGCAGCTGTGCCCCCATCATTCCGATGCTGTCCCTGCACCCCGGCCCCATCTGACTTCTCATCCTCCTCCATTGGTTCAACTCAGTCACAGATACATCTATCTTAAAGGCTCACTGTCTCCATTGAATTTCTCTGCCATGGTCCCATTGACAGGTTCAAAAGGCATGTGAACATCTAAGCCTTCCTTGTAATCTGCAGCTGGGAAAGGGGCTGCAGGGCACAGCCACTGCTTAATAATGTAGACCTTTCTCCTGACTCCCGCAGAGAGCCCAGGGCCTCAGCCTGCACAGAGCAGGAAATGTCCGCTGAGATTCCCGCCTCCAACCAGTGGTTAAGAGGGTGCTTTGTTGTCCCTGAGCCTCTGAGGATGTCCCCATGGAATGAAATTCTCTTTCATATGGCCCATTAGAACAGCTGATTCAAATGGGAAAAACCATGACCTCTGCCTGCAGGTGGAAGCTGGCTCTTTAGGGGGAGGTGAGGATAGGAAAGGGGAATTTTCTGGAAGGTTTTTCCCGCCATGTGTGGGTGAAGACTTCAGCTGCCGACATCTCCCCCTTCCCCCACGCCACTTGCTCTCTGCATCCTGTTACGTTCCATGTAGCATAATCATGAGCCAGATTTCCCCCAAATGTTTACTGCTTCTTAGCTGGTGTGTGGGTTGGGGATGGGGACCAGAGGGAGAATGACTGCAGCATCCTCGAGTGAAGGCCTTCCTATGTTAGGGTTGCTTTGCTAACCCCTGCAGTAGCCAGTACCTGTTGGGCCAGCCACACAACCCCTGCAATTTTTATGGCACATTTATCATTGCCAAGGTGCTGCCATAATCACTGTCTCAATACCCTGATGCCAAAGGGAGAGGTGCCGGGATCCCCATTTGAGCCAGGAGGCTGCAGCAGGGCCAACTCTCATACCAGTTTTGCCTCCTCCTCTGTGCCTCTTCTAAGTGTGAAAATGCAGCAGAAAATATCCAAATCTGGAAATCACACAAGTTAGGAGAGATCGTGTTTGCATCATAAAATATTTATTTTTTGAAGGATTTCCTCAAATAAGAAATGCTTCTTATGCTTTTTAGATGCATGTTTCCGAGATATACTTAGTTGTCAAAATAAAAGCCGTGAAGGTAGAGAAACTGAAAACTAACTTAATAGATTAAAACAGTAAATATTTTAAAAGCAAAACAGTGATAAACTACAAGAAAACAGAACTAAACATGTGTTAAACATACAAAAAGGAAGGAATTTCTTTTTTTTTTTTTTTTTTTTTTTTTGAGACGGAGTCTCGCTCTGTCGCCCAGGCTGGAGTGCAGTGGCCAGATCTCAGCTCACTGCAAGCTCCGACTCCCGGGTTCACGCCATTCTCCTCCCTCGGCCTCCCGAGTAGCTGGGACTACAGGCGCCCACCACCACGCCCGGCTAATATTTTGTATTTTTTAGTAGAGACGGGGTTTCACCGTGTTAGCCAGGATGGTCTTGATCTCCTGACCTCGTGATCCGCCCATCTCAGCCTCCCAAAGTGCTGGGATTACAGGCTTGAGCCACCGCGCCCGGCCTAGGAAGGAATTTCTAAGTTTAGAGGAATAGAACTCAGAAGTGAAAAAAATGAGGATACCCTACTGAAAACATATGTAGTGAAAATGAAATATGTATGCTTAATCCATAATATTTAAAACTGATACAAATTGAAAAAAGCACAAAGCATGTGAACAGTTTAGAAAGAGAACTGTAATTAATCTGTAATTAATAAATAAGCATATGGGAAAATACCTCCACAGGGAATCAAATAAATATAAATTAAGACAATAGAAGAAAACATTTTGGTATAAAAATTTAGCATAAAATGCTCATTTTCAATGAAGATGTAATGAGACAGGCAATATAATACATTCTTGGCAGAAGAATGAACTGATCCAACTGTCCCGGGAACCAATTGGAGTTTTACACACACACACACACACACACACACACATAGCTTTAGCTTTGGAAGGTGTTGAATCTTTTATGATTATATGTCGTCAAAGCAAAATTATTCATGACATTTTTTAAAGATGATGAGGAAGACTTTATTCAAGAAAGAACTACTGCAATAGGGCTTGTCAGTTGGGGAGAGAGATTGGGCTCAACTCCAAATAGAACAAGAACCAGCAGGGACTTATAGACAAGAAGCAGGGACAGGGTCGGGGATGAAAAACTACTAAGAGGAAACTTTAGGGGTAGCTGGGACGCTGGCTAAACTACTTCTTTTTTTTTTTTTTTTTTTTTTTTTTTGAGACGGAGTCTCGCTCTGTCGCCCAGGCTGGAGTACAGTGGCCGGATCTCAGCTCACTGCAAGCTCCGCCTCCCGGGTTCACGCCATTCTCCTGCCTCAGCCTCCCGAGTAGCTGGGACTACAGGTGCCCGCCACCTCACCCGGCTATTTTTTGTATTTCTTAGTGGAGACGGGGTTTCACCGTGTTAGCCAGGATGGTCTCGATCTCCTGACCTCGTGATCCGCCCATCTTGGCCTCCCAAAGTGCTGGGATTACAGGCTTGAGCCACCGCGCCCGGCCAAGCTAAACTACTTATAAGCATTCTTTCTGAAGACAGGCCAGGGCGATCAGATACTGAGGGTGGGAATTTGATGAGGAATTTAATGAGCCATCAAGGTGGGGGAGGGGGTCCAGGGGGGGATTCTCACTAAACTGGTCCAGCAGGATTCTTGCTACTACTAAACTAAGCAGGCCAAGGATCAAACCCAAGGCCAGTCCTAGCTGATAAGGGGCTCAGAGGAGCCTGACACAGGTTTGGTTAAGGAGATTCTTTGCATACCTCCCAACCTACACACACACACACGTGTATGAACGTACGTGTACATATAACTATAGTATGTATAATATACGTTATATATTATATGCAATATAATATATATTATATAAAATGTACCTTATTATATAGATGTATATGATGTATCATAAACAATTCCTGTCCTTCCAAAGCTAAAGAAAGAAGAAGTTGATCTGGAGAAAAGGCCAAAGACAAGAGACTTTCCTCGACAGCCACTAAACTGACACTCATCTCTTCTACAAAGAACAGCCTCTAGACTTCCCTGCTCCTGAATCTCTTGCTGAGCCTGAAGATGACTGTAGGCAGTTCTTCCCCATGGCCATCATCTTCACCAGCAGTTCTCAAATGTGAGCATGCAGCAGAATCCCCTGGAAAGCTGATGAAAACACAGATCTCTGGGCACCACCCACAGACTTTCTGCTTTGATAGGTCTGTGGTGGGGTCCTAGAATTTGCATTTCTCATGAGTTCCCAGGCATCCGGCTGTTCCCCAGGCCACACCTGGAGAAGCACTGGCCTGCACCACAGGTACCTGGCCCAGTGTCCCACCTGAGTAGCCTCCTCGCTCCTCCCCAGCTGGCAGCACCTCAGCAGGGACACACAAGCAAGATCAGACCCAGGGTCGAGTGTTCGGGAGAAGCTGCCTGGCACCCTCTGGGCACACATGTCTTTGCTTTAAGTGCAGCAAATTCTCCACCCTATGGTGAAGGATCCAGTCACCCTACCTGACTGGATGCCCGATTTTCCATCACTTCCTTGAGTTTTCTCCCAGTCTCATTATGAGCAAGTTGCTTCACCAGCATGAGCTTCAGGATCTCCATCTGCAGATGGGCATGGGAATCCCAGCACGACAATGAAATTACAGATGGACCACAGAACCCCTTGTAGAGGGCTTGCCTCACTGTGAACAGCAGCAAAGGCCAATGGTCATCATCAGCATCATCATAGTCAGTGTCCAGCCTCACTTGCAACCTTCATGCAATCCAATCTATCCCATTTGTTTTTCCTCAAATTACATGTCTTTGCTTCTTCTGTGGTGCCAAATCCTTTTATTTCAAGTGGTTTAATTGAGAAAATACCTTGATTATTTTAAAGTCACACATTGTGAGGTATAAAAAGTAGAATCCTCCCCCGCCAACCCTAATCCCACCTATTGCAGTCCTGACAGGGGGATGTGCATCCTCAGCAAACTTTATCTACAAATATACAAAGAGGTAAATGTACAGAAATGTTCTATATAGGTATTTTTACAAGAATTAGGTGATGCCACATAATTTTCTTCAATTTTTTGTTTATCCTTTTTATGCTAAAAATTGGGTTTAAAGAACTTCCACTTTTCACTCCAACATGTAAAGAACTTGGAAGTCATCCCTCCCATCCTTACAACATGAAAAAAGCTGAACAAACTGAAAACCAATGGCTTTTCTTAAACCTGTCAGAGAATTGAGGTTGCAGGGCAAACTGCTACTGTACAATCTGGAGAGACAGGTAAATTGAGAGTGTGCTCAGGCCGGGCGCGGTGGCTCAAGCCTGTAATCCCAGCACTTTGGGAGGCCGAGACGGGCGGATCACGAGGTCAGGAGATCGAGACCATCCTGGTTAACACGGTGAAACCCCGTCTCTACTAAAAAATACAAAAAACTAGCCGGCCGAGGTGGCGGACGCCTGTAGTCCCAGCTACTCGGGAGGCGGAGGCAGGAGAATGGCGTGAACCCGGGAGGCGGAGCTTGCAGTGAGCTGAGATCCGGCCACTGCACTCCAGCCTGGGTGACAGCGCGAGACTCCGTCTCAAAAAAAAAAAAAAAAAAAAAAAAAAAAGAGAGTGTGCTCTGACATCAGCTTACCTGGAGCAGAAGTTGCTGCAGCCATAAAGTGGTAGGAGCACTTCAGTGGTGATTCTGAAGAGGTACCGAAAGGCTGAGTGTGGATGCAGTGAGTAAGAAACTCATGGGGACTGCAGTCTTGAGGGGATACACTTTCATGGGTTTTATTTCCAGGAACTCTACCAGTTCTAAGGGTGAAGGGTGGAGAAAAAACCCCTCATGCCTTTGACAGAGAGAGAAGAAAAGTAACCTTTTTTTTTTTGAGACGGAGTCTCACTCTGTTGCCAGGCTGGAGTGCAGTGGCAAAATTTTGGTTCACTGCAATCTCCACCTCCTGGGTTCGAGCGATTCTCCTACCTCAGCCTCCTGAGTAGCTGGGATTATGGGTGCATGCCACCACACCCAGTTGATTTTTTTTTTTTTTTTTTTTTGTATTTTTAGTAGAGATGGGGTTTCACCATGGGCCAGGATGGTCTCCATCTCCTAACCTCATGATCCACCTGTCTCAGCCTCCCAAAGTGCTGGGATTACAGGCATGAGCCACCGTGCCCAGCCGAAAAGTAACCATTTTTAAATAGTCCAGAGAGTTCTTCATAACAAAGGCTTATTCCCCAGCAGAAGAGAACAGAGCCTTACCCGGCTAACTCCAGCCCCCTCTAGCCTTCCTGTCTCACCCAAGGAGGGAACAAAAAGATAAGAAACACTTGCGAAAGTAACATTCCAGGGACACGGACCCACTAAGGACTGAAATTTATTCATGACATTGTAGAACACCTCCCCTTCCCTACTCCTTACCACCACAGCCACAGGGCTTCAGCGTAACAGCAGGGATTACAACTGAAAGAGCTGCAAGGTACACATTATATTTAAGAAACAGTCTCTTGGGAAATCCAAAGAAAACAAATGAGGAGAAAAAAAACAAGGAAATGAGGGGAATCAGAAGCCTCTTGCACCTACAGCTATGGCAAACATTAAACACAGCCGGAATTCTAGCAACATGAACATAAAACCTCCCACTAATGGCCTATTTACCTCAATTCCTATTACCCAATACATCATGTTTGGCTTTCAACAAAAAATAGAAAGACATGCTGAAAGACAAGAAAAAACAGCCTGAAGGAACAAAACAATAATCAGGGTCGGTCATGGTGGCTCACACCTGTAATCCCAGCACTTTGGGAGGCCAAGAGGGGGTGGATCACTTGAGGTCAGGAGTTCAAGACCAGACTGGCCAACATGGTGAAACCCTGTCTCTACTAAATATACAAACATTAGCCAGGTGTGGTGGCAAGTGCCTATAATCTCAGCCACTTGGGAGGCTGAGGTTCGAGAATCACTTGAACCTGGGAAGCAGAGGTTGCATTGAGCTGAGATCATGCCACTGCACTCCAGCCTGGGTGATAGAGTGAGACTTAGTCTCAAAAACAAAGAATCAGAACCAGGCTGAGATATGCACAGATTTTGGAATTATCAATAGGAAATTTAAAATAGCTGTGATTAACATAGTAAGGGCTGTAATGGAAAAAAAGAAAACAGACAGCATGCAAAATAGATGAGTAATGTAAGCAGAGAGATAGTGACACTGAAAAAGGATCAAAAGGAAATGCTGTCAATAAAAAGCACTACAACAGAAATGAAGAATGCCTTGGATGAGCTCATCAACAGACTGGACACAGCTGAGGGAAGAATCAGTGAGAAAAGATATGTCCATAGAAACTTCCCAAACTGAAATCCAAAAAGAATTTTTAAAACACAAAAGAATTTTCAAGAACCGTGGGACAATTTTAAATGGTATGACCAATACGTAACTGAAATGCCAGATGAAGGAGAGAGAATGGACCAGAAGAAATATTTGAAGTAATAAGGGCCAAGCATTTTGCAAAGTTAACAATAGATACCAAACCACAGATTCAGGAAGTTCAGAGAACACCAAAAGACAAATACAAAAAATAATAATAATAATCTGCAGTAGGTATATCATATTCAAGCTGCAGAAAACCAAAGACAAAGACAAAATCTTGAAAAAACCCAGAGGGTTGGGAGAGCGTCTTTCCTATAAAGGAACAGTGTAAGAATTACCACAGACCTCTCCTCAGAAACCATGCAAGCAAGAAGCGTGGAGGAAGATACTCAAAGTGTTGAAAGGAAAACAACAGCAACCTAGAATTCTGGATCCAGGGAAGTCATCCTTCAAAACTTAAGGAGCAATAAAGACTTTCTAAGACAAACAACATTCATCAACAGCATATCTGCCCTACAAGAAATGTTTTTTTAAAAAAAGTCCTTCAGAGAGAAGGAAAATGATATAGATCAGAAACTTGGATCTAGATAAAGAAAGAGCACAAAGAAAGAATAAATGAAGGTAAAGTATTTTATTTTTCTTATTCTTAATTGATCAAATAAGTATTTGTTCAAAATAATAATAACAATAGTAGCAATGATAGTAACAACAGCAGCAAACGTGGTAACAATAGTATCACTATAATAATGATATAGCTTGTGGGTAAGTAAAATTATGTTATAAGGAATTAGAGGGAGAAATTGGAAATATCTTGTTATAGAAAGTAGTAGTTACTTACCACTTAGTGACAGGCATGTGTTCTGAGAAATGCATTATTAGGCCGTTTCAGCATTGTGCAAACATCGTAGAATGTTCTCATGCAAACCTAGATGGTTTGTGCCTACTACATACACACCTAGGCTAGATGGTACAGCCTATAGCTCCCAGGCTATCAATAATACAGTATGTTTCTGTACTGAATACAGTAGGCAGCTGTAACACAATGGTAAGTATTTGTGCATTTAAACATGTCTAAAATAAATACGGAAGAAGGAAACAACAGTAAATAAACCACAAATATGAAAGAACAAGGCTTTGCACTGTGTTGCATTTGAATCTGTTGAGGCACTCTAGTTACTTGCAATCTACAAAGAGAGTGAGATCCAAATGTCACAGACAGACTACTGTTCACTGGCGTGTGGTTCAATGTCCACTTCTAGGTATAAAGGGGATTGTGACCAATCCTCTTGAAGGTTGGCAAAGCCATGGGTCTTGCTATTTATTGGCAAATAAAATATCAGTATTTAAAACATTGTGTGTTTCTCTATCTTTCCTTCCCCCAGCTCAGGCAAATGAAGACATTGCAAATGGTGAACCCTGGGTCCCTGAGCAAAGAGGGGCTGACACAGACCCCATGCCATGCCATTATGGACTGGTATATGAGTAAGAAATAAAACTTTGGGCAGGGCCCAGTGGCTCACACCTGTAATCCCAGCACTTTGGGAGGCTGAGGCAAGTGGATCACCTAAGGTTGGGAGTTCGAGACCAGCCTAATGAACATGGTGAAACCCTGTCTCTACTAAAAATACAAAAATTAACTGGGCATGGTGGCATGCACCTGTAATCCCAGCTACTCAGGAGGCTGAGGCAGAAGAATCACTTGAACCTGGGAGGCGGGGTTGCAGTAAGCCGAGATCATGCCATTGCACTCCAGCCTGGGCAACAGAGCAAGACTCCATCTCAAAAAAAAAAAAAAAAAGAAAGAAAGAAAGAAAGAAAACTTTATAGTTTACAGCTACAGGGATATTTTACACTTCCTTCGCCCCTGTGAATAAATCACCACGCTTCTGAGACTATATGACCAGCAATATAAGCCACTCAGTATATATACCAGTGGTTTAAATTAACACACAGCTGGTGAGGTCATTTTACAGCTTAAGTTAGCAAATTCAATTTCCCCTAACCAACATATTTTATAACTTAAGTGAACAAATACAATTTTCTGTAATAAACGTGGTTTCCAAACTTATGTGACTAAACCAGTAAATTCACCAGCCTTACTTCTTCTCATTAACAACAAGTAATGTGGGAAGGCTCTTATCCCAGAAAAGCCTGTGCCCCACTCAGCTCTTCATTTCTTCTACTTTGATAGAAACTGAAATGTGAATACCCCTCTATCTTATTGAGAAAAGCAATTATAACACCACAGGAAAAGTTCACAAAGTTTCTTGTTAGATACAATTATAGCTTACCTTCAGTAACTAAAGTCAATCTATAAACATAAGCCCATAATGTCCAACTTCTGCAATATGATCATGATTTTTTAAAAAAGAAGTTCTATACTTCAGAAAAAGAAAGACTAAAAAGAAATGCATTAAATTGTAGGCAGTTGTTGTCTTTGAGCGGTGAGAATGTGAGCAATTTTCTCATTCCAATTTCTCCTTCTCTGCATTTTTCAAATGTTTATAATAAGAACATAGTACTTTTATAATGGAGAAATACATACCAATAATGGCCTCAATTATAAAATAGACTTATTAATCTTGAAAACATATCTTTCTACCCAATTTACACAGTTTCACATTGTTATAATGCCTCTAGAAGAAAAGTGGTTTTAAAAAAAAGTGGTTACCAGATGTAAAATTGGGCCTTGAAAATGCTAATCCCGTAAAGGACTGACAAAATCAAAGTGCTATGTAGAAATGGGTGTGAACAAAAAGAGCAAAAAAATAAAAAATAAAAATTTTACAGCAGTCAGTAAAAGACAGAAGACTATATAGTAAGTTTCCAAGTTTTCAATGATAGCATGAAAGGATTACGGAGGAGTTTTAAAGTTCAGATCCTTGGTTTCAATACCCAGAGGTCTTGACTCAGTGGGTCTGAGTGGGGTGCAAGGATGTGCCTGTTGGGCAGGCTTCCCAGATGATTGTCTGCAAAGGTCTCTGCAGCACACTGAGAAATTCACTCTAGAGAAGGCAGAATGGTTTGATCCAGTGGAGAAGTTGAAGAATGGGTCAGAAAGGAATTAGCTCAGTCGGTCTCATCCTTGGCTGTATGTGGGAATCCTTTGGGTGGACTTTTTAAAAAATTCATCCCCAAAAATACTAGTGGATCCGAGTCTTTAGGCAATTGAGGGCTTGGAGAGCTCCTTGGTGATTCTGACACATGGCAGAATTGTGTTCCGCTATCACCTTTCCGACGGCATCACAGAAGGGGCCGCCGCTCTGTCCATTCCTGGCTGCTCGCTCTAGCTGTCCATCTCCAGCCCTGGTGACTGGGCAGAAAACAATCTGGCTGAAAGCAGGCTGGCCAGAATGCAAGTTTTAAATCCTTCAAACAGTGAACAAAACTGAAAGTATGGCCAAAGCAGCAGAGCAGGCATAATTGGCTTTAAATTAATTCAAAACCTTGTGACAAGAAACTCCAAGCCCTGAAAAAATTCCAGATAATTTTCTTTTGCAGTTTCTTTTGCTGATTGGCTTTCTTCTTGTTGTGGTTTTCCTTTTACAAATGCCATCCATTTTTATGAAAGAAATGTGAATATACAGACAAGCAAAAAGAGAAAGATGAAGAACACTCCTCATTCTACCCACTCAGAGACAATCAATAAAGCACCTTGGAGTATGTCCTTTCCTTACACAGATATGTGCATCCATTCTTATCTCATAGATTTTTCCAGTGCCTCTCGCTGGATATCTATGGTAACTCAAATCGTCCCTGTTCTAAAGACTACAGAGGAGGGAATAAATGGCTAAAGATTTACTACAAATACAAAGAAAAAAAGTAAGAAAAATAAAATTGTGGGAAAAAAAATCAGGAAATTCTCAGGGACACACAAATCGTTGTAAAACTACCCTAATTATGTTCAAATGTTAGCAAAAATTGCAAAAAATAATGACATATATTTTCAACGAAATCATCATCACTGCCAAACGATTGTGAAGAGCAGCTTGCATCAGGTTCAACTGTTTTCTGCCCAGTCCTTCACATGACCTAGCACACTCATTCTTGCCTCGGCAAGGCTATTCCTGACGCTCTCCCCATTTCTACTTGATGCCTTTCCTCCTCTTCAGGGTACCCAAATCCCTTCCCTCGCACAAGGCCCAGTTTAAATCCAATCCCCCTCCCCACCAGGCCTCCACAACCCACCGTGCTACCTTTCCCCCCCCCCCCGAAGCCCTCAGTGTTTACCTCTGCCTGTGGCTCGCTATTGATTCCTGTTCCATGCACCGCCACGTCCCCAGTACATTAGTCTCATGTCCCTACTGAGACAGTCACCTCTCTTTGGGCTGAATCCAGCTTATCCTCTTTTGTGTCTCCCACAGCATGGAGCATAGTGCTGGGCACACGATAAGCCATAAATAAATATTGAATGAAGCGTGGAGTCTATAGGTAGAATTTTAAAAAAAACAACAACAAAAACTTGTATTCATCAGTAATAAAGCTCAGTGGGCCTGCACTGAACAACGGGAGGGTCCCAGTGGAAGCCCAGTGTCGTTGTAAAGAGGCAGGTCTGCTAGAAGGGTACAGAGGGCACTGCCTTCCTAAAGGCAGCAGCACGGAGAACAGAGGAGAGCGACAAAGCAGCCGCCCTGTGGGAGGGTCCCCCACGCCGGACCTTCACAAAGGCTTTCCCAACACAGGCCGCTGAGTGGCTCAGAGCAGAAAGGGCAGGGAGGGGACCCAGACAAGCCAACAGTCTCCTGCTGTCATAAGGCCAGCACCAGATCCATCCTTGGCTGGCCTTGGAGGCCGTAGTGATGAACACAGATGGGCCCGTGTGGGGCGAGGCCACCTAATTCCCCCTGACAGGAGAGACCAGGCTATAAAGGCAAGTGACAGCAGCCTTCAGAAGAAGTGACAACATGACAGTGTCATGCTGGAGCCCTGCTGGGGGAGGACAGGGAAGCCAATCAAAGCAGCAGGCACTTCACACTTTGGGGAAAGAGATGCTTTTACTCCATAACAAGATAAGGGGGAAACTAAAAGAAATGACGTTTTCACTCATAAAATTCCAAGCCTCCCATTGAGGGAGAGGAGGGGCTGCTGTCTTACAAACACAAGAGGTTCGCCCAGGGAGCACCCCAGAAACCAGGAGGTGAGTGTCCCCAGCAGCTGGCATCAAAGAAATCTCATCAGGGCCAGGCGCAGAGGCTCCCATTTGTAATCCCAACACTTCAGGAGGCCGAGGCACGTGGATCACCTGAGGTTGGGAGTTTGAGACCAGTCTGAGCAACATGCAGAAACCCTGTCTCTACTAAAAATACAAAATTAGCTAGGTGTGGCGGTGCATGCCTGTAGTCCCAGTTACTCGGGAGGCTGAGGCAGGAGAATTGCTTGAACCCGGGAGGTGGAGGTTGCAGTGAGCCGAGACCATGCCACTGCACTCCAGCCTGGGTGACAGAGGGAGACTCGAAGAAGAAGAAGAAGAAGAAGAAGAAGAAGAAGAAGAAGAAGAAGAAGAAGAAGAAGAAGAAGAAGAAGAAGAAGGAGGAGGAGGAGGAGGAAGAAGAAGAAAGAAGAAGGAAGAAGAAGGAAGAAGGAAGAAGAAGGAAGAAGAAGGAAGAGGAAGGAGGAAGAGGAAGAAGGAAGAGGAAGAAGGAAGAGGAAGAAGGAAGAGGAAGAAGGAAGAGGAAGAAGAAGAGGAAGAAGGAAGAAGAAGAAGGAAGAAGAAGAGGAAGAGGAAGAGGAAGAAGAAGAAGGAGGAGGAGGAGGAGGAAGAGGAAGAAGAAGAAGAAGAAGAAGAAGAAGAAGAAGAGGAAGCAGCAGCAGCAGCAGCAGCAGCAGCAGAAGAAGCAGCAGCAGCAGCAGAAGCTCATCAGGAAGGCCAAGGCTCAGGATAATCTGGGGCCTGCCAAAGAAAGTAAGGACAGGAAAGCCTGCTGTTTAAAAAACCAGGTACAAACTGTTCACAGGAATTCTTTATAGGGATTGCCTTGTACTTATTTAGAAGAAATTCCTTAATAAGTCACTTGGGATAGAAGCTGTGGGCTGTAGAGAATTTGCCAAAAGCCAATTCAGAGAAAGTTAATTCTCCAAAACACAAATTGCTGAATGTTTAATTCACTGAATGACCAATTTGCCCAACTGTCAGACAAGTACTGTACGACTGACCCTCGGCAGTTTGCCACAGCTGTGTCTCTGCATCCAACCAAAGTGAAGTGTGCTGGCGACTTCCTCCATAGTTTGGTCTCATGACCTTTGGGGATGAGAATTTCTCATTGCTGTGATTTCAGGTGTTGGGCGATGCCTTCTGTGGTCCATGGAGCAAGATTTCTGACGGCTAGCATGTTTTCACTCAGGCCTCTGACGTCTCACTATCACATAAACCAAGGAGGTGTGAAGTAGCTACATCAAATGAATATTTTAAGCACAGTTCACACTACAGACAGTTGGTTGTTGAAACTGTTTAATATTCCAGATGTGAAAGAATGGCTTTGCTCACTCACCACTTTACCCCAGCGCAGGTTCTCTCTACCTTATAGACAGTGTTCTCAGCCTGCCACATAGAAGCGGGCACGCCACACAACCTTAGACAGAAAACTGACCCAATTGTCCCATAGAACTCATACTAACGGTTTTTTAAATAAATGTAGAAATTGACCCTCCCTGGTCTTAAAACTTGAAACTTACATTTGTCTGATTGGAGTTCCTTTCTCACGAAACTGACCCTCAGGCAAGGAACTGAAATTTATCAGGTCACCTCATCCAGACAATGAGATGCCAGACTCCTCATCCATCATGACTGCTTCCTTATCCCTCCCTAATTCTTGTTTTCCTGACTTCCCAGCTATATAAGCCCCCCAGTTTTAGTCATTTAGTGAGACAGACAGATTTAAGAAATCTCCCTTTCTCTCCAGCCACAGCACCCAATTAAATAGCCTTCTTCCCTGGCAATACTCGTTGACCCCGAGATTGCTTTTCTTTTCTTTTCTTTTCTTTTCTTTTTCTTTTTTCTTTTTTTTTTTTTTTTTTTTTTTTTTTTTTTTGAGATAGAGTCTCACTGTGTTGCCCAGGCTGGAGTGCAGTGGTGCAATCTCAGCTCACTGCAACCTCCACCTCCCAGGTTCAAGCAGTTCTCCTACCTCAGCTTCCCGAGTAGCTAGGATTACAGGTGTGCACCACCATTCTCAGCTAATCTGTGCATTTTTAGTAGAAATGCGGTTTCACCATGTTGGCCAGGCTGGTCTTGAATTCCTGACCTCAGGTGATCTGCCCACTTCAGCCTCCCAAAATGCTAGGATGACAGGCATGAGCCACCATGCCCAGCAAGAGACTGGTCTTCTATGCAGTGAGCAACAGGACCCAGACTGCACCCCTGGCATTTCAGTAACAGACATAGAGCACACGGGTCTGCCTCGGGCATAAGTGTGCACAGAGGATGGCAAACTGCCCCACTCAGATCCAACTTGTTGGTCACCGGCATAGAGCTCAGCCTCTGGAATATGAAAGGCATGAAACACTGACGTCCAACATCCCCACACAAACACCACAGCATGACCTCTGTCATGCCACTTTATAATCCTGGACTCTGATCATCCAGTGAGTTGACTTTTGGTGAATTACTGTCCATCCAAAAAGGGACCTCCCATATCGGCCAAAACCATCTTGCGCAAGACAAACAGAGATATGTCTTCATTGCAAAGGGACAGTGGAGAAGGCTTAAGCAGAGAGGAGAGGAAAAGCAAGTGGGGCAGGTAAGATGGGAAAGGAAAGATGGCCAGCAGCATGACCCTTCCCTGGGGTCCCCAAAGTGTCAGTGGCACTTGACAGAAAACCATGAAAGGCATGGTGTACATGGCTTTCTTAGGGAGAAACAGAGTTCTGCATCCAGAGTGGGAACAGGGTGGAGCAATGTCCTACAGAGCAGAGTTGCCCAAACAGAGAGAAACCATGGGAATCTGCAGACAGCCTGTGGAGGAGGGCTCTGGGCTGACACAGGTCAAAGAAGTTGGGTTCAGTCTGGTTCAACCACATCTCCAAAAGGCAGGAAGTTCAGGTGACATCTGGACTGGATGATCAAGGGGAGACCATATTGACCCACTGGCCACAGACTAAGAGATCTCAAATATGTTCATTATTTACGTATGTTTGGAGCAAAGAGATGGACAATGAAAGAAACATCCCACTGCTTAGTGATGCTCTAAAGTTTATGAGATGAAAAGAAATAGAATGACAAACATCTGACCTTGTGTTCATTTTCTCTCTCTGGAAAAATAGTCAACAAGCTTGGGACTATTATATGAAGCAAGGGAATTGCAAAGTGAGTGAGGTAGGCAGAGTAATGTTCCCCCAAGGAAGTCTAAACTCCTGTCCCGGGCAAGCAGAAGGTCACTGACTGAGACCATGCTAGGCAGGGAAGTAGACAGTGTTAGGAGCAAAAGGGAACCAGAGACAATTTCCTAAGAAAAACAGGCACAAAAAATGCTGCAAACTGATGAGCAGAGACAAGAACTAGAAGTGAATGGATGGAGGCAAATTGGAACAAGACAAGGAGGCACTGTCACTAAAGGAGTGCATGGATACACTAAAGGAAGAGGCCTTGATGGAGCCCATGCCTTTCCTGAGGGTGGGCAGGGAATTGCTGAAAGCCTCAGGTCAGTCCAGCTCTGGGTTCCGTTTCTCACTTGATTTGGATCCACATCATCCAACCTTGCACATAGAATGCATTCATTCAACAGATAGTTGTTGGGCTTCAGCGACGTGCCAGGCACTATTCTAGGTGTTGGGTGTACACAGTGAACAAACAGGTCACAACTCCAGCTCTCGAGGAGCTTGTGTTCTGGTAGGATGAGCCAACCAAGCAAGAAATTCAGCAGAAAGCCTGAGATGGTGAGAAGTGCTAGGATGAAGGTAAAAACAGTGACGTGACAGAGACTGGGGCGGGTGCTGCATGTGGCTCCTATAAGCTGGTCAAGACCAGGAGACTTCCCTGTGAAAGTGACTTGAGCTATTTCCTGAATGACAAGCTTCCAGGCATGAGGCAATCCGGGGACAGAGTAACCCAGAGAGAGGGAACAGCAGGGTGAAGGCCTCGAGGCTGGAGCCCAGCTGGGTGTGCTCAGGGCAGAAAGCAAGCCAGCCTGGGTAACCTTAATAAATGAGGGAGGCAGGGACCAGATCAAGCAGAGATGGAAGGGATCAAAGCACACAGAGGAACAACTGTGCGTGCTCTGCCCAGAAGAGTGGAGAGCAATGGAAGAAGGCATGTGGAGGCGGTGCAAACTCCCCCATGACCCTCAAGGGCTCGTGCTTACTGCTGCCATCGTGCCTTGGGCCGCGCAGTGCCACAGGGCAGCAGGGACGGGCCCCTCTGGGATATCTCGGCATTATTTGCAAGGTTTCTTTATGTTCCGCTCCAGGGCTCACTGTCCCCCTCATATTCCTACAGCAGAGCTGTCCTGCCTCTGCTCTAATCTGGGAGAGCCAAAGGAGATTAATTGCTGAGTGGAAAACGCAGATTCTCTGCTTCTACAAGGTGTGCAGGGTTTTCCTCCTCCTGTCCTTTCTCTGCAGTGAGCTTTGCTCACCGGCCCAGTCAGCGCCAGCGTTCTGGGGAGATGTGATAAATGAGCCCATCCTCTTCGGAGACACTGTGTTTTCTAATGGGTTAAAGAGCAAAATTTCAAGATGTTATTGGTATAGCTGGCAGCCAGTTCTGCCCCATTTAATCACATTATCTTGAGGGCCAAGAGGGCAAAAGAGTTTGGGGTGTTTTTTTGTTATTTGTTTTTCAACTGGAACTCACACAAAGGATCACAGAAAGGAGTTAACAAACGTCTAAAGGCAGAGGAGGCAACGGCACCTGCCCTCCAGCGCTGCTTCTCCCCTCTACCTCCCCGTGGCCTGGAGTCTGATGCTTGCTGGGAAACCCAGGCACGTTTGGCAAGTACCAGCAGGAAAAGGTGTCACAAGCCTTAGACCAAATCATCAGCTAGGCTGTTGCTCCCAGAGAGGAAGTGGGGACCTAAAGAGCAACGTAGGTGTACCAAATTTCCCCACATAAATTGGAGAATGGGGAATTCGTTTATTAGGAAGCACACTTTGCATCATGAAGACTGTCATTGTTATAATTTCCTCACAGTTGAGGCTGACACTAGGGCATAAGAGAAGATCAATTATGTGGGCAGCTTAGGAGCTCATAGATTGTTTACCAAGTAACCATCTGCACCTCTGACAGAAAAGGCTTTTGTGTGTGTTTAGAGGTTGTGAACTCTGCTGCAATTTAGATTTGGTTTGAATATGCTGTTCAGGATCGCCTTGGCGGTATTTCTATTACTTTTAGTTCATAGCTTTTACATCCATCACGATTAAAAAGCATCTTCATGGTTGAAATATGTATTTTTAAAATAATTTTGCAATAGCAAGTCTGAAACTCTCTGACTTCTAACTCTTTTTCCTACTGAGGCAATTATTTTTATAGTGAAGCAGATCTATGACATTTTCAAAGGGTTGTTGTAAAGAAGAGTGAAGAATTTGCAAAAGGTACATAGTAGATACTCAATAAATGTTAGTTCTCTTCCTTCCAGATACCCTGACCTTTATGGAGAGTTTGAAATTATCCTATAACATTAAGAACCAGCAGGACTTTAATGAAGCTTCGAGGCTTAGTGGCTAACATTCAAACTTC
The DNA here is from genome assembly GCF_049350105.2 of Macaca mulatta. Lineage (NCBI taxonomy): Eukaryota > Metazoa > Chordata > Mammalia > Primates > Cercopithecidae > Macaca > Macaca mulatta. Next base: position 15,585,039 of record NC_133417.1, read on the forward strand.
GAAGCCAGCCAGATTTAGTATAAAGACATGAATCCCACTCTTATCAGTGGTGTGACTTTGAGCAAAGCACTTCATCTCACCAAACTTCGGTTTACTCATAGGTAAAATGAGGGAAGTAATTTATATCTTGAGGAGTTTGGTCAAGATGAGGAGTATCAGGAAGTCATCTATCAAATCTATCATCTAACAAATGAAAGGTGTCATTACATCACCTATCGAATGAAAGGTGTCATTACCTCTCAATGCCTGGGAAGGGATGGAAGGAAGGGCCAACTCCAACCCAGCGCCCTGCCCTCCTGAGACAGAAGTTCTGGTGCGCCCTGAACTGTCCATATTCTCTAGTTCCCTTGAAGGGAGTTCCCCAATTCCAGATCTTTGGGATCCCGTCCTGAGCCAAGAGCAAGCTTTCTTTTTCAGAAGCAAATGCATGCACTCGGGATTTATAAAGGAAAATGTGAAGCCGTCATTTACTCATAGGGTCACTAGGCATGAGGCTGTAAACGTGATTTATATCCAAGGTTTGGCCCTTGAGAGTAATATACTTCATCATCACAGCCCAGCAATGGCTTCCCCCAGAAGCGTTCTGTTTTCTCTCAGAACCCGGAAGTCAATACCAGATCTTCAGAGAATTCTGAACTCCCACAGTCTGGCAGGAGGGAGGTGAAAGGTCGTGCAGTCCCCTATTATCTGTGTGCACTACAGGAAGGGACTTGCCCCTCGGAGCCTCGCTGTTCTCCACTGTGAACTCGCTGCCTCTTCATGCAAATGCCCCCGGGCCAGTGACCGTGTGTGCAGCCACAGTAGATGTTAGGGGAGCAGAAGCAGGTAGCACCTGGACGTGGGGAAAAGAGGGAAAAGAAGAGGAAGAGAAGCTGTTAATGTTGTTTCAGGACTAATTCCTAACAAAACTCTAAAGGAGGAGACACCTGGTCCTCGGCTCTCAGACCAGCACCACACCTGCCCCCCACCCATACCCCAACTAAGTGCCCCCCAACCTCAGCTCTGCTCCTCATGGAGGGCAGTGTGCTCTCCACACTTGTAGGAGATCAATCGCTCTCATCAGAAGGTGGAGGCCTCTCATGAGTGGGCTTTATGTGAGTAGTGCATCCCTGGGAGAAGAATTTCAAGATGGCCTTTATAGGGATGAGGGTGATTCTTCAATTGTCACCCTTTGCGGATGGGGCCTCTCCGTGGCTGGAGTGTTCTTCTGGTTCTCCATTTCAGTCACTCACAAAACACATGCTGAGTATCCACTGTGCGCCCTTGGGAACCATGCACACCGGCCAGCAGGACAGACATTCAGATGAATGGACACCTGTAGTGGCCTTCTCTCCCTGGGGCTGAGCATGAGACCCCGTGTCTAACAGATCTGAAGGCGGGCTGTGACTCTGCCCACAAGAATGCTAACCTCTCAGCCTGTCTCCTCCTGAATGGGACAACGTTAAGATCCATTGTTCAGAATTTCTGTGAGAGTTCTATACATTCTAGTTTTATTCTACAGCCTTGCTCGACTCCCCATCATCCACCCACGTTTACAACTCTGGAGCCCCAAAGTCAGCAGCCCACCTTAAGCCACGTGGCCAGGATCTCACAAGGATGAAAGCTAGCATCTTAGTCACGGCCCGTTCCTCCTTGGCCAGCCTCATGCTCTGCTTCCCGGCAGCCTCTTGGGATGGTCTCAGCCTGTGCTCCTCACACATAATGTTTTGGCTGACCCCACCCTTCCTCCTCTGCTGGGACTCTCAGGACTGCTGGGATGGTGTCTGCTCTCAGTGGCTCTGGGCTTCTCCCACAGAGGTCCTGGAGGCCTATATTTAGCCAGGTCTACTACAGCCCTTTGCAAAGAGGAACCAAACATCAAGAGTAAAAATCTCATCTCTGAGGGTCTTCCCATTCTGAACCAAGCCCTGGCTGTAGACCCAGCTCCCCCAGGCATTCCGTTTCCCCCAAACAAAGATGGAGAGCAGATCTTATGTGGACCCCACAGGGTAGACAACTACCAAGATAGAGTAATTTCAGGGGCACAGAAAGGCTTGCATACCGTGAAATTCCTCCCTTGCTTGCTCACTGGTGCCTGAAATTACTTCAGCAGCAAAGAACATGCTTTATTCCACAATTAGAAGCAAGGCTTTAACATAGATTTCTCTGGTCAAGAAAACACAATGCTTACGCTCACACTGAAATATGAATGAATGGTTCTCGAGGGAGTGGAGGAGTATGTCATCATCTCAACAGGTCCGGGATTGAGGACATGTGCGATTCTTCCACGGACACACTCAATAGCACAGCCTCGGTTCAGGCCTTCAGAAGGGCAATTTGGTAGCACATATTAAAATGTTAAATGTGAATACCCTTTGACCCAAAAATTCCTCATCTAAATCTCTGGGGAAACTCTTGTGTGTAAGCAGAAAGAGGCATGTACCAGAACGTCTCCTCCATCATAGTTCGTAGCAATAAAAATGTATATATAAGAACCCACTTGCGTGCCCATTCATAGGGACCTGGCTTAAGAACCTGGGTGTTTCTGTACTAGGGACTACTAAGTAGCTGTTAAGGGAAAGTAAAGTAGATCAAGTGCGGTGGCTCATGCCTGTAATCCCAGCATCTCGGGAGGCCAAGGCAGGTGGATCATCTAAGGTCAGGAGTACAAGACTAGCCAAGAGAGAGAGAGAGAGACAGACAGACAGAGAGAGAGAGAGAGAGAGAGAGAGAGAGAAGAGAAGGAAAGAAGGAAAGAAGGAAAGAAAGAGAGAAAGAGAGAAAGAAAGGAAGGAAGGAAGGAAGGAAGGAAGGAAGGAAGGAAGGAAGGAAGGAAGGAAGGAAGGAAGGAAGGAAGGAAGGAAAGGGAGGGAGGGAGGGAGGGAAGGAAGGAAGGAAGGAAGGAAGGAAAGAGGGAGGGAGGGAAGGAAGGAAGGAAGGAAGGAAAGAAGGAAAGAGAGAGAAAGAAAAAGAAAGAGAGAGAGAGAAAGAGAAAGAAAGAGAGAAAGAAAGAAAGAAGGAAAGAAAGAGAAAGAAAGACAAAGAAAGAAAGAGAGAAAAAGAGAAAGAAAGAAAGAGAGAGAGAGAGAAAGAAAGAAAGAAAGAAAGAGAGAGAAAGAAAGAAAGAGAAAGAAAGAAAGAAAGAAAGAAAGAAAGAAAGAAAGAAAGAAAGAAAGAAAGAAAGAAAGAAAGAAAGAGAGAAAAGTAAAGCTATCTGTACTGATATGGAAGGCTTTTAAGACATTTCGTAAGTCGAAAGAAAGCAAGCTTCAAGGCAGTGCACAAAGAATAAATAACAATTAAGTAGAAAGACAGTAAACCTACTTGTTTCTGTAGATAGTTATGTTCATATGTAAATGCATAAGGAAAAGATCTGGAAAGATACATGCTGGAGATAGGTGTAGTTATCTCTTAGAGGTCTTGGATTTGGGGGTGGCATTGAAGACAGACATTAGCTTTATGTAAACTTTATTTACAGTCATAATACGATCATTAAATACTTGCTAATTTAAAGTATTTTAGGAATGTTAAATAATCTTATACTTGGAAAACAAAGTAACTCCTTATAATCATAATACAAACTAAAGTATTAAAGCTAGACAAAAATCTTTTTAGGCAGTGAGTCACAGGCTAAATAATTTGACAAACACAGAAATGATAGCAATTTAATAAGAATAATATTTTGAAAAATATTTAATTTTTTCTTTTGCCTTCCTGAATGTATCTTCTTCATCATAGTCAGTCAGATGTACTTGTTTATTTATTCAGTCATTCAGGACTCATGTGTTATAGAAAGAATGCAAAGGAAAAAAATGAGGAAATTAGTAGTCTGCTTCCGGCATGCAAAATAGGATTCTGCAGCAAGGAGATACACTTGAAAGACGGGATTTGATAGTGAGCAAAAGGTTTCTAATTCCTTTAGCTCTGACTTGGTATATGAAGAACAAAGCCTAGAATGACCATGGCGTGGAGACCCCCACAGCCCCCACCAGTGAGGGAAAACAGACCTACTGCACGTGACAGCCAAGTCATGGAGCTGCTGCATCAAAGGAGGAACGGAATTAAATTCCATCCCATTACAGCCTGAAAGATTGCAAGAAAGCAAAGCTGTTGGGTGTTCTTCCCCACCTTTTTCCCCAGGATGAGGTGTTGTGTTCAGCTTGCACGGGGAGCCCTGACTGTATTTTGGGATCTGTGTGATTCCCAGCGTGTGGCCCTGCAAGCTGCCCTGTAATAACTAGAGGCCTCAGGGGCCAGAGAACACCTTGCCCAGAATCCCTACCCTTCCTAGTTCCTGCAGTGTCTCCTCCCAGCTCAACCTCACTCCATGGTTGTCTCAGTCCATTCAGGCTTCTGTAAGAAAATACCACAGACTGAGTGGCTTTCGAACAACAGAAATTTATTTTTCACGGTTCTGAAGGCTGAGAAGTCCGAGATCAAGGCACTGGCAGATTCAGTGCCTGGTGACGGCCCATTCTTCATAAATAATGCCTTCTAGCTGTATCCTCACATGGTGGAAAGGACAAGGGGTCTGCCTTGGGACTCTTTTGTAAGGGTGCTAATCTCATTCACGAGGGCTCCCCCTGATGGCTTAGTGACTTGCCAGAGGCCCTCAATTCCTAACACCATGACTTTGGAGGTTAGGATTTCAACATATGAACTTGGGGAAGACAAAAACATTTAGACCATAGTAATGGCCACCTTGGAGAGGAGCAGAAAACTGGAGAAACTGAGACACAGGGAATCGACTCAAGGAGATCGAGAAGAAACAAACAAACAAGTGAGGATGTGGAGGAACTGAAACCCCTCACATGCTGGAGGACTGCAAAATGCTGCAATACTTTGGAAAATGGTTTCGCAGTTTCTCTCTCTCTCTCTCTTTTTTTTTTTTTTTTTTTTTTGAGATGGAGTGTTGCTCTTGTCACCCAGGCTGGAGTGCAGTGACATAATCTTGGCTCACTGCAACCCTCTGCCTCCCGGGTTCAAGCAATTCTCCTGCCTCAGCCTCCCTAGTAGCTGGGATTACAGGCACCCGCCACCACGCCCGGCTAATTTTTGTATTTTTAGTAGAGACAGGTTTCGCCGTGTTGGCCCGGCTGGTCTCGAACTCCTGACCTCATGATCCGCCCACCTCGGTCTCCCAAAGTGCTGGGATTGCAGGTGTGAGCCACCACGCCCAGCCTGGCAGCTTCTCAAATGTGGAACATGGAGTTATGGTATGACAGAACAATTCTACCCTTAGATATATACCCAAGAGAAATGAACATAGAAAAACACATATAACTGTTTGTAGAAGCATTATTCATAACAGACAAAAGTGGAAGCCACCCAAATGTCCATCAGCTAATTAATGGGTAAATACAACGTGGCACATCCCTGCAATGGAGTAGCATTTGGCCACGAACAGGCATGAAGTTCTAATACATACTACAACATGGATGAACTTTAAAAACATTATGCTAAGTGAATAAACTGAATCACAAAAGGCTACACATTGCATGCTTCCATTTTCATGAAATGTTACCAGAGGCAAATCTATAGAGACAGAAAGTAGATTCATGGCTGCCTAGAGCTGGAGGCATTGAACTGGGTGGGAATGGGGATTGACTGCTAATGGGCTCGGGGTCTCTTTTGGGAGAAATGAAGATGTTCTAGAGCTGATTGTGCTGATGGCTGCACAACCGGGTGAATATACTGAAAGCCATTGACTTTTATGTTTAAATGGATGAATTGTATGTATGTGAATTACATCTCAATAAAGCAGCTGAAAACAGAAAAAGAAATGTAGGTAATGGAAAATGAATAATTGGATTGTTTTAGGACTGCTTTTGGAACAAGTTAGGTAAGCCAAATCTTGAAAGACACCTGAGAGGCTATTGGCATCATAGCATCTACCCTCACAGTTTTGCTATGTACCAGGTTCATGACATAGGGGCCATTTGTCATTTTCCTGGGGCACAAATTAGAATATTTCACCCACATGGCGGCCTGGAGGGAGGAAGTGGCTAAACTTCCTAACTTTCTTTTTCTTTTTTTTTTTTTTTTTTTTTTTTTTGAGACAGAGTCTTGCTCTGTCACCCAGGCTGGAGTGCAGTGGCCGGATCTCAGCTCACTGCAAGCTCCGCCTCCCGGGTTCACGCCATTCTCCTGCCTCAGCCTCCCGAGTAACTGGGACTACAGGCGCCCACCACCGCACCCGGCTAGTTTTTTGTATTTTTTAGTAGAGACGGGGTTTCACCGTGTTAGCCAGGATGGTCTCGATCTCCTGACCTCGTGATCCGCCCGTCTCGGCCTCCCAAAGTGCTGGGATTACAGGCTTGAGCCACTGCGCCTGGCCAACTTCCTAACTTTCTAATGGGTAGAGCAGACTGCCAACAACTTCTCTTCCAAAAAGATTGTTACTCAGTCTTTCATTGAAACATCCATAAAAGTTTTTGAGAATAATGAGCACTGTCTTTGTTTCTGTTTTTGTTTTTTGAGACGTTTCGCTTTGTTGCCCAGGCTGAAATGCAGTGGCATGATCACAGCTCACTGAAGCCTCAGCATCCCAGGCTGAAGCATTCCCAAGTAGCTGGGACTACAGGCATGCGCCACCATGCCTGGCTGATTTTTTTATTATTGTTATTTTTTAGAGATTGGGTCTCATCATGTTGCCAAGGCAGGTCTCAAACTTCTGAACTCAAGCCATTCTCCCACCTCAACCTCCCAAGGGCCTGGAATTACATGTATGAGCCACCACACCCAGCCCACTTTGTTTCTTTGTGGAAAATGACATGCAAAAGAAAGCCAATTGCAAGTGCTGGTGAAGGCAATGAAGAGAGAATGAAATGGTCTAATAAAAAGTATGTGCTTTGGCCAGGCATGGTGGCTTATGCCTATAACCCCAGCACTTCAGGAGGCTGAGGCGGGAGGATCACTTGAGCCCAGGAGTTTGAGACCAATCTGGGCAACATGGTGAGACCTCTAAAAAATTTACTGTAACTTTTTTTTTAGTCTTATAAAAAATCGATAGGGTGATGCAGGCCTGTGGTCCTACCTACTCAGGAGGCTGAGGCAGGATGCCTGCTTGAGCCCAGGAGTTTGAGGCTATAGTGAGCTATGATTGTACCACTGCACTACAGCCTGGGTGACAGAACAAGACCATATATATATATATATGGTCTCGTTCTTATATATATGTATGAGATTTGATATGATTTGGCTGTGTCTCCACCCAAATCTCAACTTGAATTGTAGCTCCCATAATTCCCACATGTCGTGGGAGGGACCAAGTGGGAGGTAATTGAATCATGGAGGTAGATCTTTCCCATGCTGTTCTTGCGATAGTGAATAAGTCTCGTGAGATTTGCTGTTTTTATAAGGGAGAGTTTCCCTGCACAAGTTCTGTCTTGCCTGCCACCATGTAAGACGCCCCTTTCCTCTCCTTTTGCCTTCAGCTATTATTGTGAGGTCTCCCCAGTCATGTGGAACTGCACGTCCATAAACCTCTTTTTGTTTTTGTATTTTAGTAGAGACAGGGTTTCACCATGTTGGCCAGGAAGGTCTTGATCTCCTGACCTCGTGATCTTCCCGCCTCTGCCTCCCAAAGCGCTGTGATTACAGGCGTGAGCTACTGCACCCGGCCCTCTTTTTCTTTACAAATTGCCCAGTCTCGGGTATGTCTTTATCAGCAGCATGAAAACAGACTAATACATATGTATACACACATATACTCACACATATGTATACACACATATAGTCTTCACAAGAAATGGTAAACATCTCAAGACATAAACTTCCAGCATGACAAGGATCCGCTTTGAGGGAAATAGATAAATTGAGAAAAGCAGAAACAGAGATGAAGTACACAAAGGCATAATAAAATAACCAGTAAGAAAATCACGTTCCCTGGCCTTCCCCAAAGCCTGTTCCTTGCCCCGCTCCAGGCATGGTGGAATGCATGGAAATCCAGGCACTTGCAACATAAGTGTAACTTAAGACCCAAACACTTGAAAATTCAAACGGGAATTCAAGAGAGAAATAGGACTTTGGGAGAGCAGTAGAAGAGATGCCACAGCACAGGGCATGATTAATCATTGAATGAATTGAGTGGTTGGCCAGCCCTGGAGTCGCTCAGAGGCAGGAGAGGTCATTTCCGGGCGGGCTGAAACCTGCGCAGAGAGGAGGCAATTTGAGCAAGACAAATGCAAGGGACTCTAAGAATGGTAGCCTGGAAACACTTTGCCCTTTGATATCTTTTGATTGAACTTCTCCTTCCATCACAGATTCAGATCCTTTTCATGGACCCTGGGGTCTATGCTGTAGCCTGGACTCTCGTCCTCTATGAGCTGTTCACCTCTTGACAGGGAGGAGAACAGGAGGGGAAGAGAGAGGCTTGTGTTGGTTCCATTATCTATCTCCATCAAAGCTTGCTGCTGCCTCCCATCCTCTTTCACCACCTTCCTGCTAAGATCGCCTGGCTAACATCTCTTTGACTTCCTGCTGCATGCCCCAAAAATCCTATAACCTTGAGTCAGCATGACTCATGACACTGTCAGTCTTTATGAGATCAGCAAAGCCTAGCCTTGTTGCATGATTCCTACTGACAAATGCAGCAAGAATGTCAAGAAGGCCTTAAGGAAAGCAGTGTGGTTGTCTTAGTCCTTCGCTGAATGGCCAGAGCCAATGTTCCTAAAGGAAGCCACTTCCATGAGAAGGAGCCTGTGCGTTTCCTTGAGGCAGCCTATTGTGGAAATGAGTGGGAAAACACAAACTGTGAAAAAAAAAAAAAACAGTTTTTCCTCTGCTTTCACACCACAACAATCAAAGCAGACTTCTGTGAGCAAATGTGTTGAGGTTCCTCCCCACCAAGTAAGCAAGCAGTTCTACAGCGGACACAAGCTGGGCATCCTCCAATTCAATTCCATTCTGACACCGTCTGTCTGGAGATTGCCTCAGATCCCATAAGCGGAGAGCTCAGTCTTACAAGACTGGCCCTTCTTCAGACACCAGTCACGAGGCACAGGTTGCCTCACCTGTGCTTCTGACCAACTGGTCTAAATCAAAATTCCCACAATCCCCTCCTCAGCTTCAATTTATTTACTAGAGCTGCTTACAGAATTTAGGAAAACACTTATTTGTATTTACTGGTTTATTATAAAGGATATTACAAAGGACACAGATAAAGAGATGCACAGGGCAAGGTATGTGGGAAGGGGCGTGGAGCTTTCATGCCCTCCTGGGCACACATCCCTCCAGGAGCCTCCAGGCATTCAACTACCTAGAAGCTCTCCTAACTCTATCCTTCTGGATTTTTTGGAGGCTTCATTACATAGGCATGATTGACAAAATCATTAGTCATTGGCGATCAACTTGACCTTCAGCCCCTCTCTCCTCCCTGTAGGTTCAAGGGTGGACTAGAAATCCCATCACTCTAATCCTGCCATGGTCTTTCCTGGTGACCAGCTCCCATCCTGAAGCTACCTAGGGACTTCAGTCATTAGTCAACTCATTAGCATTCAAAAAGACGCTCAGCACATTGAAGAGTCCAGTGATTTTAGGAGTTGTATGCCAAGAAACCAGGAAACAGACAAAGACCAAATATATATTGGAAACATGCAGGGAAGCAAAAAGAAAGGAATCATCTGTGTGCCAAGGTACTTGCTACACCCTTTACAGGCTCTTTTAATCTTTGCAATAAGCCTGCAAGCTAAATACAATTATTCACATTTTACAGTTGTAGAAATAGACTTAGAGTGATTACATGGTTTGCACAAAATCGCACAGCTAGTAAGTGTTGGGTTGGGTTATAACCCTAGGTCTGCCTGATCCCCAAAACCATCTTCTTTCCATCTTATTGTACTGCCCTGAGTCCACGTCCTATCAAACCTCATCTCCAGACTCTGCTGAAGAAATTAATTTAAAACGTTCATTATTATAACATCTGTAATATTGTTCCAGCTTGGATGCTGGTGCCAGGGACTCCATTTGTATTACTGTTAAACTTCAAAAAAGAAATATGTCAGGGAGTGATAATGATTCTCATTTTACTACCATGGATACTGAGGGTTATTTTAGTGAGGTTGGGCTAGGCTCTGTTGCAGTAACATGTAACCCCAAAATCTCACTGTTTTCACGAAATTGATGTTTAGTCTTTGTTCATGTAGTGTCTAACATGGGTTGATGGGGCTTTGCCCTATCACTCACTCAAGGACCCAGATAGATGGAGGCTTACACCCTCTTGCAGATTCACGGTCTGGGACCCTGGCTTCCTTATCACCCAGGCAGCAAAAGTCAAGTACAGTTTCCTCACACCTGTTCTATTCTTCAGCACAAAAGAACTAATCCTTACCTCAATGCAAGGAAGTACACTGTGACACGTACATGAGCACATGGATATTTGATGAGCAACAAATGTCACGGCCACAATTCTCCATTAGCTTCAGAATATTGTGCTAAACCACAGAGCTGAGACTTGAAACTGGTCTACATGTCTCTCTCCAAGGTTCACAAATCATTGTGGGATCCAGAAAAGCAACTGCTCAAATCCATCAGAGCTGTTGCCACGTGAAGTCAGTCCTGAATTCATCCAATTTAGAATTCAGGGTCCAGAAGGAACACACAGCGTTGCAGGAAACTACAAATGTCTTACTGACTTCAATCGTGGACTTTCGCGACATCCCAGAGATGACCTGATTCATCTCAAATCTCCAGCATGATGCTCTCTCCTTTGCAGGTTACCTTGGCCTCTGTGGAACTGCTTTTATTTCTGGCCTGTCTTGCCTCTGCAGGCAAATGATTTTATGCTGCTAGTTGCTAGTCTCTTAGTTTGGATGCTTATATGTATCACCACATTCTAACAAAGACTTGCTGCAGTGTAACAAAAAATGCATAGAAAGTAAGTTTAAAAAATAAATGTGAGAAAATAGATATGGGAAAAATAAGACAAAGTCAAGGATAACATTATACATAGTGCATACTGTGGGGTTCTGTGCACTTGCTTGGGGAAAGTCCAATATGCTTTCTGAGCTTCCAGGCAGCCAATGAAAGAGTGCTATATAATCCAGAAATACTCATAAGATAAAACTTCAGCCAGATATTCAGGGGATGCTCAGCTAGTTCTGGTACTTATACCTGACAGAACTCTTCCTCATGGGACCACCCAAAGGGAATATATTATGAGAGAGTGAAGGGAAAAAGAAAACCAGAAAAGGGAATTTCAGAAAACCAGTGGCATATTGGGAACTCTGGGTAAAACTCTGAAGCATCCTGGAGAACACAGAACACAAGTTGATTGGGGCTAGAAAGCCTTCTCAGAGGGCGGGGGAAAAAATCACTTCCACAGAAGAGGGAGGCGGAATGATACCAGAGTGTAAGAAAGAAGACAATGGAAACTTCAAGCAGATTCAAATAATCTCTGCTGCCTCTGATGGAATACGATTGAGTTTAGTTGCATGAGAGACTCAATTTGGAAATGAGAGGCAAAACAATATGGCAGCCGGAAGCTTCTTTGCAGGCTTCAGAGTCCAAAATGGTGGAACTAAAATTGTCCCATGGGAGGCTGAGCAGAAGCACCAAGAAAGTTCGGAGCCAAAGTCCAAACTCCTTTCAAACATTGTAGCTGGCTGACAGATGTCCACTAGATTATGAACATGTCTGCTTTAGGAAAGACTTTTTCACGTTTCATGTACCGGCCACCAAATACATGTTGCCTTCTCTTGTTGAAGGCATATTAGTAAAACTCTGCAGGAAGTGCTGGTCCTAAATTTGACATTCTTAGGAGTAGTGGGAAAGAATATGTCAAAGCCAACAGAATTGGAGAGTCAGGCAAGTTATATACATTATCTTTAATCCGCATCACAACCCAAATAGTAAGTATTATTACTTTCCAATAACTTTGACTACAATGACTACTTTACAAATGACTGTACTCAGGCTGAGAAACATGGAATAGCCTGAGCAATATTACACAACTCGTAAGTAGGGAACACAGAATTCTGACTTATCTCTGCCTAGTGCCATTTCCTGTGCCTTTTAATAACAAAATACTGCCTTTAGATACCAGGTAAATTGAAGAAATGAAAACTGAAGTAAAAGAGGCATTAAAATCCCAAGAAAAGATTAAAAAATAAACACTTGCTTTTGTCACTGGTAAACTGAGTTTTTTTTCCCCTGCTTTGTATAGGTTGCAAAGAAAGAACATCCAATTGGAAAAAAAAAGATAAAGAAAAAGCAACCGGGTTTTATTCAATGGCCAGAGAATGGAGAAGGGGTAGCTCTTGCTCCAAAGGCATCTTCTCTGCCCTGGAGTGTTGGGAGGCGGGGGAATCTTAGAGTTAAATGCGGGCCAGGAGAGATGTAGGCGTGCAGGCTGGAGTTCCAGACACGCAGGTGCAGTCCCAAACATAATTCTCCATACACCGCATGTTTACAAAATGGTAGAGATTTTCTTTTACAGGAGGAGATTTCAGCATTATAATGGTATGTTCATGATCTAAAGGTAACTAGGGGTCACTTGTTCCGGTTTGCACCAGTTCCATGCAGGTCTTATCTTCTTCTGGTATTTGGCAAGGGGTCACAAAGCTCTTGCAGTGCCTGGTTTCTTCAAGCAGCTGTGCCTATAGATAAAGAGACGAAAGAAAAAAAAAAAAAAACTGGAAAAGTAAAATTCCTATTGCTTAGATGAGGCTGGGTTCATTCGGTGACACTTTTACTTTTGTTCCCTCCAAAACCCAATTAGAAATGAATTTTTAAAAATGTAAAGTCATGAAGACAGAGCAAACAGAAGATGAAATCACTGCTTCCAAATTTTGGAAACCGGAAGGCAAGATGAATGAGTGAGAATGGACTTAGAAAGTTCGAGAGCACAGAATCCTTAGCTGGTTGTATAGGGAGAGCCAGGAAGCACCCAAATTACCCTGCACTGCCCCTAAAAGATTCAAGAAGTAGAGGTACCTAATACTTCTGGAAGTGGCAGAAAAATAGGACTGAAGACAGAAGGATGAATAAAATGTCTATATAAAAGCTAGTAACCTCCCCACTTCCACACAGCCTGGGACTGCCCCCTCATCACCAAGCAGAAAGCTGGAGGCTTATTCTCTGGAGAGGATAAAGCAAAGGGGCTTTAGACCAAAGGCACCAGGCATAGGCCAGGGTGGAGAAACTATTTTCTTAAAAATAGTGAAGTGGGCATTTACTAATAGAATTCAGAGGCTCACAGGGCGCTGTCAGCTAGGTGCAAATATGCTCAACCAGAGATGGGGAAGGTCTTCTCTGAGCAAAAGACCCAAAGATGCTGATGTCAGAGGCTCCCCAGTGGAACAGCCCAGCCAGATGAGCCTGTGTGGATGACCATTCACAGTGTCCAAACTGCCGGTCAGCCTCCAAGCCCCAACTACTGATCAGGAGTAAACAGGGAAAGTTGCCAAACATCTGAGTGAAACATCCAACGAGAACACCAGATGCCAAAACAGAGTAAAGCAAATTGGAAGAAACAGAACTATGCACGAGAAGATAACATCAAAATCAACGGTCCTTAAGATCCTCAGCTAAATAAGATCAAGTGTTCTACCCAGGAAATAAAAACAGAGTTTTCGTTTTCTAAGTTCTCATTCAGGAAACAAAAAGAGCTCTTGGAAATTAAAAATATGAAAGCAGATATAAGAAATATATCTTATATAGTAGAAAGTTTGGAATGTAAAGTTAAGAAAGTTTGGAATATAAAGTTAAAAAAAAATCCCAGAGTAGAGTGAAAAGAGTCACAGTAGACTGAAAAATGTAAAAAGTTGAGACGTTAAAATTACCACATGTCAAAGATTCATAATTAGTAAGAGAACCAGTAAGATGTTACAAATGGTTCAGTGGAGAAATCAAAGAGCAGACACGTAGACAATAGAGAATGCTGAAGTGAATATGTTAATCGATGCAAAACTGGCTTTTTGGGGAAAGAGGGATATCAATATGCCGCTGCACCAGACAAAGTATATTTGCATCTCTATGAAAAGGAGGCATTTACATTACTCGCAGTTTTCCACAACTCTAGCTCAAAGACAATGGAGGTGGAAGCCTTTATAGAATCAGATAACCCAGAAGAGTACACTAAATAGGAACCCAAAACTCTTTTCCCTGACAGAGAGAAAAGACAAGAAAATTAGAAGATTGTTCCAGGATGTCTAATACCCAAATAATAGAATTTCCAAAAAAGAAAGAACAAAGAAAACAGTCAGGGAAAAGATTATCAAAGAAATAATTCTAGAAAATGTTTCAGAACTAATAAATTAGAAGAGTGAGTCTTTTATACAATTATCAAAACTCATGAAATTTTTTCACAAATGTTTGCATTTGTTGTATGCAAATTAAACCTCAATAAAGTTAATTTTTTAAAAAGAGCTGGCTCAACTAATACCTCTAAAGTGATGAGCTAAGACCCAAACAAAGACACTTCATCACAAATTTTAAATCTCTGGGTACAAAGACAAGAGTCTACAAGCTTTCATAGGATAAAAATGTCACCAAAGGCCAGGCGTGGTGGCTCATGCCTGTAATCCCAGTACTTTGGGAGGCCGAGGCTGGTGGATCACGAGGTCAGGAGATGGAGACCATCCTGGCTAACATGGTGAAACCCCATCTCTACTAAAAATACAAAAAATTAGCCGGGCGTGGTGGCGGGCGCCTGTAGTCCCAGCTACTCGGGAGGCTGAGGCAGGAGAATGGCGTGAACCTGGGAGGCGGAGCTTGCAGTGAGCCGAGATGGTACCACTGCACTCCAGCCTGGGCAACAGAGCAGGACTCCATCTCAAAAAAAAAAAAAAAAAAAGTCACCAAAAACAAAGAATTTTAAAAAATCAGATGGTTTCAAACTTTTCAAAAGGTAGAAGATAATAAAGCAAAGCCTTCAAAATTATGAAAGAAAACAATTTCCTATTTAAAATTCTATACTCAGCTAAACTATCATAAGCATATATAAAATCTAAAAAAAATACTGTGACTGCCTGGCACTATTTCTCAGGAAAATGATGGAGCCTGTGTTCCACCAAAATAAGCAAGTAATCACCAAAAAATAAATAAATAGATAAAAGCCTTGGGACACAGCACAGGAAAGGGTTGAGGGAATCCTCTGGATGATGCGTAGAAACTCCATGATGACACCGTGCACCAAGACCAAAGGGCAACCAAGACCAAAGTGCAAAATCAGCAGACCTCAGGAGATGAAGCTGATAGGACAGCCGATGAATCTGAACATCCTGAGAAATTTAGATAACTGGCAAGGAGTTTAGGGGTTGAACGAATGATAAGCAGATGGAACATTCAGCAAACAAACCTAAAATAAGACGTTTCCTAACTCCAAGGAAAAACAAAAAGCAAGCTAAGAAAGCAAGTGTAATCTTAGTGTACTACTTACTCACCTATCGATGTCTTCACATTTTCATAATAATGTAAATACCAAATAATAATGTAACCAAAATTCTAGTATAATTATACTGGGGAAATGGAGAGCACAGATGGGTGCTTGTGTTCATGTTGTAGGATAAAGGAGTCAAATCCTTACCTCATCTTCACTGTCCATATATCATTCGAAAATTGCTAAAGTTGGCCGTGCACGATGGCTCATGCCTGTAATCCCAGCACTTTGGGAGGCTGAGGTGGGCGGATCACTTGAGGTCAGGAGTTCGAAACCAGATTGGCCAACATGGTGAAGCCCCGTCTCTACTAAAGTACAAAAATTAGCCTGGCGTGGTGGCATGTTTCTGTAACTCCAGCTACTAAGGAGGCTGAGGCAGGAGAATTGCTTGAACCCAGGAGGCAGAGGTTGCAGTGAGCCAAGATTGTGCCATTGCATTCCAGCCTGAGCAACAGAGTGAGACTCCATCAAAGAAAGAAAGAAAGAGAGAGAGAGAGAGAGAGAGAGAAGGGGGGAGGGGGGAAGGAGAGAGGGAGGGAGGGAGGGAGGGAGGGAGGAAGGAAGGAAGGAAGGAAGGAAGGAAGGAAGGAAGGAAGGAAGGAAGGAAATTGTTGAAGTCAACAAGTAGTGGCTGGGCACAGTGGCTCGCGCCTGTAATTCCAGCACTTTGGGAAGCCAAAGCGAGAGGACCTCTTGAGCCCAGGGGTTCAAGACCAGCCTGGGCAACATACTGAGACACCATCTCTACTAGAAATAATTTTTTAAAATTATCCGGGCATGGTAGTGCGCATCTGTAGTCCCAGCTACTTGGGACGTTGAGGTGGGGGGATCACTTGAGCTCAAGATTTCAAGGTTACAGTGAGTTACAATCACACCACTGCACTCCAGCCTGGCTAACAGAGTGAGACTCTGTCTCAAAAAAAAAAAAAAAGAGAGAGAGAGAGAAGTAGCAATAGAAACATGTTATTTGTTTTTTGTAAAAATAATCAGCTTAAGGATGTTTTGAAAGTGCTTATCTGTGGAGAGGATCAAATGGAGGGGACCCAGGGTGCATAAGAGAGGGCGTGGTGTTTCCTGTAGATCTATTTGTCTCTTTAAACTATGTGCATGCAAAGCCCACCTCTGGGACCAATTCCAGGAAGACTGATGGCCAAACTCTCCTGGGAACAGCTGAAGAAAGAGAACCTGGGTCCATCCCTGCTGATCCTTTGTTCTTTGCCTTGGAGATTTGAGAGTTAACATCTAGATGCAAAGAAATAAAGTCCAAACACTAACACTGACTAATTTTGAGTCTTTGTTGTGGCCTGGCATGGTGGCTCACACCTGTCATCCCAGCACTTTGGGAGGCCAAGGCAGGCGGATCACCTGAGGTCAGGAGTTCGAGACCAGCCTGACCAACTTGATGAAACTACACCTCTACTAAAAATACAAAAACTAACTGGGCATGGTGGCATGTGCCTGTAATCCCAGCTACTTGGGAGGCTGAGACAGGAGAATTGCTTGAACCAGGGAGGCAGAGGTTGCAGTGAGCCGAGATTGCACCATTGCACTCCAGCCTGGGCAACAAGAGCGAAACTCTGTCTCCAAAATAAAATAAAATAAAAACAAATTATGTGCATGCACAACTTTGATCAACATAATTTCTGTAAGAAGAAGAATGCGTTGAAAAAGCTGTTACTGTAACTTTTACAGACCCAGGGAAAGTAGAATTTCCTGTTGTTGATTCCAACATCCATCTACCAAGTTTCCAGAGGTCCTCAGTCTTAATATTCGGGGGTATGTCCAAGTCACAGCAGGCCAAAAGCTGTCATGTCCCAAGCAGAGGAAAAGTAACCCATTCTCTGAATTTTTGCCTTTAATAACACATGATGCAAGCCCCATTGGGTGGAAACAGGACTGATGTGCGACTCAGAACATCAATATTTTATTTCCCACTCATCAATCATTCACCACCTGCTGGCAAACAGCACCTTCCAGCCGGTGTCTCCAGGTCTCCATCCAGCGCCAAGACTATCAATATTTTATGCTTGGGAGATGAAGTTGCTACACAGGCGCATTATCCCCTGCCCAAGCAGTGTACAGAAAAAGTTCTTCTTTCCTGTAGGCAGCTCTGGGAGAACACAGCAGGCAGTATCTGTCACACTGCTCCGGCTCCCTCTGTGGGCTCCCAGTTCTACACATGATGCAGCAGGCACAGTAATGCACTTGCAGAGATGGACTTCTGAAGAGGAAAACTGAGGCAGCCTTTCCAGTGTCCCTAGCACTTTGTCTCTACTGCCCATAGAATTCTTCAACCAGAATATCATTCCCTCCCTGCCCTCGGGCCCCAATTGTGATGTAAATTAAGACTGACTCATATGGCTGGGCACAGCGGTTCATGCCTGTAATCCCAGTACATTGGGAGGCTGAGGCAGGTGCATCACCTGAGGTCAGGAGTTCAAGAACAGCCTGGCCAACATGGCGAAACCCTGTGTCTACTAAAAATACAAAAATTAGCCGGGCGTGGTGGCATGCACCTGTAGTTCCAGCTACTTGAGGGGCTGAGACAGGAGAATTGCTTGAACCCGGGAGGCAGAAGTTGCAGTGAGTCAAGATCATGCCACTGCACTCCAGCCTGGGCGATAGAGCGAGAGTCCGCCTTAAAAAAAAAGGGGGTTGATATGACCTAAAATCTCTTTAATTCACCAAAAATCATTTATAGAACACCAACAATGTGTTGGGCATCCAGAGAGATCCTGGGAACACAAGTACACGTAAGACACATTTGTGGACATGTCTATTTCCATGGTGATACAGTAACATCTGTCATTTTCCTAGCACTGTGTACCAGGCACTGTCCCGGGCATTTGACATCTATTGCCCTTAATTCTTACATCAAATCAAAAGGTAATCAAACTCGATTTCAAGAAAGACTGTATTTTTTTTCCTTCTCGAGTTTATTGAGAAATAATTTACATACAATAAACTGCATACATTTAAAGGGTACAATTCCAGAAGTTTTGATAGTTGTATACGCCCCAGAAACCACCACCACCATCGAAACGCCCGACATTTCTGTCACCTCCAAAAGATTCCTTGTGCCCTTGATTCCTTGTGCCCTGTTGCAGTCCACACTTCCGTCTCCCTCCATCTGCAGGCAACCACTCTTCTACTTTTTGTCACTGTAAATTAGGTTGCATTTTCTAGAAATGGAAGCCTACAGAGTGATCTCTGTGCCTGGCTTCTTTCACTCAGCATAATGATTTTGAGATTCATCCACATCCTTGCATGTATGAGTAGTTCGTTCTTATTTGCTGCTGAGTGGTTTTCTATTGTATGGAAATACTGCATTTTTATACCCATTCACCTGTTGATGGACATTTGGACTGTTTCCAGTTTTTAGCTATTATGAATACAGCCGCGGAGAACATTCATGTCAAAGTCTTTGTGGGAACATATGTTTTCATTTCTCTTCGGTAAATGCCTAGAAGTAGAACAGCAGGGTCATACTGTAGATTCATAAAGTCTTCCCTTTTTAGCATATTTTTACGGTCAGACATGATGCTTTTGAATGACACAGTGAGAATTCACAGGCCTCAAGTTTATCTGTCAAGGATTATAAGATCAACAAAAATCAATTGGATACCAAAAATAAACAAATAAATAACCCTATGCAACTCTCAGTATCATTCGTTATTATCATAGTTTTTATTTGGGCTGGGTGCAGTGGCTCCTGCCTGTAATCCTAGTACTTTGAGAGGCTGAGGTGGGTGGATTATCTGAGGTCAGGAGTTCGAGACCAGCTTGGCCGACATGGCGAAACCCCATCTCTACTAAAAATACAAAAATTAGCCGGGTCTGGTGGCAAGTGCCTGTCATCGCAGCTACTCAGGAGGCTGAGGCAGGAGAATCACTTGAACCTGGGAGGCAGAGGTTGCAGTGAGCTGAGATTGCGCCACTGCACTCCAGCCTGGGCAACAGAACGAGACTTCGTCTCAAAAATAATAATAATAATAGTGCTTATTTACACCATCAAGGAATAAGTGAATCCCTATAAGCAAATTTTGTAAAAACTGAAACTTACCCTTTCAATCTTCTCCTTTTAAATTCTTTTAAGTATTATCTATTCCTGATACTATCAGCAATTTATTAGCATTCCTATTCCTCTAGAAATCCTTGTGACAGGTTTACAGCATTTGCTGCGTGCCTTATTAAAATGTGTCCTGGCCATGCTGCTACTGACACCCCGGAAGTGTCATGCTGGCTGCCCAGTGCTGTCCCCGTGAGCTGCCCAGGCAGGGGAGTTTTGCCCCAACACCATGGTGGCTCAGGTGGCTGTGTAGATTTGTCTGCAGCTCAGATATGTCCTATATTCTGTCCTACTCCACACCTTTATTTTTCTTAATTGTCCATCACTAATCCAGTCTACAGACACAGGCACACATGTGCTCCCACAGGCACACACATACACAAACACGTCCACACAGAGGCATTTCTCCAAGCACTTCCTAAATCTTTGGGTGAGATAAGAAAGCAAATGACCAAGGGTATCAGAATTTTGTGGAATCCAGTCAAAAAAAGAGAGCTGCACTTATGCACCAAGATTTTTCTAAAACGACATTCACAGCAGTGGTATTTATATCACAAAGGAAAAAAATGTAAAAGAACAACCACACTGTTCATTAGTAGGGAAATGGACACATCACGTGATCAGTACTAAATCAGGAGTTTTGACTGAGGTGCCAAGAGACAACTGAGAGCACACAAGCAGGAGACCGTGTGAAAGATCAGCTGTGAGAACTTCCCAAGTGGAGTCTGCACAGCAATTGCAGGATCCTGAGACCCCTTCTCAAACATAGAGGGCGATAAAAGAGCTGAAGAGAGATTTAGTGAGAAGGATGTTCAGAGAGCCCCGTTGAAGTCTATGAGACAGACCTCATGCAGAGGGAAGTGGCACCTCCTCTTCACCAGGCATCCAGAGAGACATACTTCCCAGTCAACACTCGGAGAGCCTGCTGTGTATCCCTAGGGTTCAAACACAATCTGAATCCTGCCCAGGAAGTCCACAGGCGAGTGAAAGGGAGCAGCTTCAGTGATGGGGCCTGGGGAAGGTGGCTGTGCTGGGATGGCTGGTGCTCCCAGAATGTGTCAGGTAAGGATATGCAAGGGTTTCGTGTGGCGCAGAGGTGGGCCATTCAAGAGAGAGCCAGCCTGAAGGGTCACCTGAAAGGGTGGAGGGTCTCTAACAAGCCAGGGCTGTGGAGAGGACTGCGGGACACAAGGGCCCCAGGGAGAGCGGCAGTCAGAGATACCCAACGCCCTGCCGCATCAGAGGAGCTGAAGTTGGAGGAGCCCCTTCAAGTGGACTCAGAGTCATCTTGAGACGGGATCAGTTGACGTGGAACTTTATGCTCCCTTTCTCCTCCACCCTTCCCATGTTTAACCCTGGATGAGGTAACAAGAAAGAAAGAAGAAAGTGACCACTCCGCCAACGCTTCCTTTCCAAAGGCTGGTGGCCCAACCACACCCATGCCACAGCCTGGCAGGTGCAGGAGACAGGATGAAAAAGTTAATATGTTGGATGACGCATTCTAATTTCTGAATCAAGACTGTTTTGCTATAACAAGTGTTGGAAAGGGTGTTAAGAAAAGGGAACCCTGGAACACTGTTGATGGGAATGTAAATTGGCGCAGCCATTATGAAAAACAGTATGGAGGTTCCCCAAAAAGTTAAAAATACAACCACTGTAAGATCTGTCAATCCTACTTCTGCGTATATATACAAAGAAACAAAATCAATATTTTGGAGAGATATCTGCACTCCCATGTTTATTTCAGCATCAGTCACAACAGCAAAAGAAGCAACATAAGTGTGCAGAAATGGATGAATGGATAAAGAAAATGGTAATTCACACAATAGAATATTTCTCCACCTAAACAAGTAGAAAATCCTATCATTTACAATAATATGGATGAACCAGCCGGGCACAGTGGCTCACGCCCGTAATCCCAGCACTTTGGGAGGCTGAGGTGAATGGATCACCTGAGGTCAGAAGTTCGAGACCAGCCTGGCCAACATGGCAAAACCCCATCTCTACTAAAACTACAAAAATTACCTGGGTGTGGTGGCAGGTGTCTGTAATCCCAGCTACTCAGGAGGCTGAGGTAGGAGAATCACTTGAACCTGGGAGGTGGAGGTTGCAGTGAGCCGAGATTGCGTCACTGTACTCCAGCCTTGGTGACAGAGAAAGACTCCATCTTAGAAACAAAAAAAACATATATGGATGAACCTGGAGGACATTATGCTAAGTGAAATAAGCCAGACCCAGAAAGACCAATACTGCGTGATCTCACTTACATGTGGAGCCTAAAAAAAATTGAACTTGTTGAAGCAGAGAGTAGAATGCTGGTTGCTTAGGGCTTAGGGGTCACCGATGGGGTGACATCAGTCAGAGGTACAAGCTTTTAGCTATAAGTGAAGCTCTAGAGATCTAATATACAGAATGGGGATTATAGCTGACAATACTGTATTGTACACTTCAAAATTGCTAAGAGTAGACTGTAAGCATTCTCACCCAAAAAAATGATAAGCATATGAGGTGATAGATATGTTACTTAGCTTGATTTAATCATTTCACAATGTATACATATGTGAAAACATCACATTGTACACCCTAAATATATATGATTTTTATTTGTCAGTTACACTGCAATAAACTTGGGGGGTGGGGAGAAATATTGTTCTGCTGTTTAAAGAGACCTACGAATACATAGCCTAGTCATGGGACCACCTGAGTTTTTATCTAAGACATGGAGAGATACTCTTCCCTGGCAACATTGGAAGAGACGGTGGGAAGCAAAATGAAGTTGTATTCTGATTATAGCCCTCTAGTCATGCTTACTCAACACACTGGTTACATAAAATATGGACACCCACACTACGGACAACCAGGCAATGCTTAAAAAGAATGAGTACTAATATACAGTCTCCAAGACATAATATCGTGGGGGGGTGGGGGGAAGCTACTTGCAAAACAATTCTCAAAGCATAATCGCATTTATGTTAAAAAAAAAAACTATACAAACATCTGTGTGCGTGTCTGTGCATATACATGTGTGTGAGATAGAACAGAATTCACTCCCTTCCATCCCCTTTGCTCAGTCCAATCCTCACCCCTAATGGGAAAGGGGCTTTTAGTTCAGTAGCACACCAAAGGCAATCAGTAGAGCAGGAGACATTGCCTAGCATGTAGGTGCTTTTCCCCAAAGGATGTACAGGACGTGACCTGTGATGACCATCCAAGGATGGGACCGGGAACGTGTCTTCCAGCCTTGCCCCTAGAGTCTGTGGCAGATGGACAGGAGCCTGACTGAAGAGTAGACAAGGAAGGAAAAAGCACAGTGAGACTTAAGAGCACTCCTCCCATTTGGCTGGGCTAAAAGACACCCCATAGGGAACGTTAGGAAGTTTTTTGTATCATTCTCTGAACTTGGAATACTTTAGTTAGTAGCAATAAGGGGTCCTTCAAGTAAGAGATGACAGGCACACCCCTTCAGACACTGGGGACAAAAAATAGCCTTCAGATGAGGATGTTTCAGAAAAGGTGGCAGGATGCCCACTCCTCTGCTAAGGGTGATGGCAGCAGGGCAGGCGGTCGGGGGCTGGTGAGGGCAGAGAGGCTGTAGGAGGAATACAAAGGGGCATTTTCACCTTTCACTCTCGTTTTGAGGTGTTCCCATGTTTATAGCAAATGTGACCATCTGTTGGTTGTGTCATTTTATTGCATAGTACATTTGAATCAATAAATTGGACCACACAGGGTCCTTCGCTGGCCCTGTTATGGCCTTTGGAGACTGAGCTACTGGGGCTCTTCTAGCAGAGTCAGACTAACATTTGCACGTGTCTCTGAGTTCCCAGCTGCACTCCTTCCAGCAGACTGTGTCTGCACTGGGGGAAGCCTAACTTTACAGTCACTTGGACATTGCTGTGCAGTGTCTTCATAGCAAAGAGCATTCGCACTGGAGATCACTGCACAAAGCCAAGGTGCGACCACCATCCCCACGTTGAATTTGGCCCTCTCAGAACATCCTGGGCCCATTTTCAAAACTAGACAGCGTTAAAGACCACAGGAAAGCCTCTGGGAAAGTCACCCCCTCTTGCCCTGGAGTTTTCACAACCAATAAGTAAATGCTGCTGGAATTGAAAGGCCTTCCCTGGTGAGGGCACCACTCTGCCTTCCCAATTAACATATTATAGATTCCATACATCTGGCTGCCGAATGAATTCCAGAGCACTGAGTGCCAGCACTGAGTGGCAAGCCATTCAATTTCTTTGATTAAATTCCATTTTTAAAGTCCCATATCTAAGAGGAACACTGGGGACTGCTCTAAATTATATTAATTTTTAAAATCATATAGGTAGTCAAGGGTAGAATTTAAGGATCATTCAAGTCATAAGGGATTATTAGAATGGTGCAGCCACTGTGAAAAACAGTCTGACAGTTCCCCTGAAAGTTAAATATATGATTACCTTATGACCCGGCAGTTCCACTCGTAGGTATATCACCAAAGGAAATGAAAAGAAGTGTTCACACAAAAACCTGTAACTGAATGTTCATAGCAGCATTATCCATATTAGCCAAAAAGTGGAAACCACCCAAATGTCCATCGTCTGATGAATGGCCAAGGAAAAATATGGCTTAACCACAGAGTGGAACAGTATTTAACCATAAAAATGAATGAAGTTCTGACACATGCTACAACATGGATGAAGCTTGAAAACACCATTCTAAGTGAAAGAAACCAGTCAGAAAAGGCCATATATTATATGATTCCACTTATATAAAATATCCAGAACAGGCGAATCATAGACACAGGGATTACATTGATTTAGGATTGCCTTGGACTAGGTAGTGAGCGAAGGGCTAGGAGATGATATTCAAAAATGGACTATGGTGATAGTTGCACACTCCGAGAATCTACTAAAAACCATTGAACTGAGTGATTTAAATGTATGAATTGGTATGGCATGAGAATTATATCTCAATAAAGTTGCTATTGAAAAAGAGAGAGAGAGATCTTTAGGTAAGGTCCAACTGACCTGCACTCTGGTCTCAAGATAATTTTCCCTAGATATCAGCTAGAATAAAACTCAAGAGTCTGTCATTCAATTTGTCCATTTATTGGACAAGTATATGTTAGGCTGTCACCTGAGTGCCTGGCACTGTTTTGGTGCTGAGAATGCTGCAATGAACAAAACAGACAGACAGACCGTCCCATGGGGCATGTGCCCTCCTGAGAGAGACATGCAATTATAATCAAGCAGATAGGACTACGTCAGCTGGTGATAAGCAACATGAGAAAACATAAACCAGGCCCAGGGGAGAGGAAAAAGAGGGGCAGCACTGCTAGTTCCCAGAGTAGTCAGGGAATTTCTCAGACAAGGAGGCATGTGAGCAGAGATGTGAAGGGAGTGCTTTCAGACCACAATGCTGCCAGTCTGACACCTCTGGAAGGAAAAGGGGAAGGAAGGAGGGCTGTGGAGGAAGAGGCACGGCAGCTGTGCAGGCCAGAGAACTTCTCAAGCAGAGTGATGGGGACCCTCATGCAGAGATCTCCCCGTGGACAAGTCCCATTCCAAACAGAAACGGCCTGGCTGGCTCAGTACCCTCGCCGTGCCGAGTGATTGGCAGGAGCAGCCCACAGAGTGGACCCAGCAGGAACACCCCGGCAAATGAAGGTGCAGTGCTGGGGCTGTCCACCAACCACCCTCGTCACAGCAGGTGCTGTTGAAGGGAGACCTGATGCACAGCTCTGGGACAACCACACTGTCCCAAGGACTTTGACTTTTACCTTAAGTGGGATTAAGGTAAAAGTAGGACCATCGGGAGGTTTTAAGTGGAAGAGTGACATGCTATGACTTGCATCATAAAAGAGTCCATCCGCTGCTAGATTCAGAATTAGACTGTCAGAGGGCAAGAATAGAGGCCACAACACCAGTTAGGAAGAACTAGGGAGAGCAGAAGGGAGTTCAGACCATCATACCTTCAGGAGTAGTGTCCATGGTTAAAAATGGTCAAATTCTGGGTATATGCTGAGAGGTAGATCTGATACTATTTGCTGATGGATCATGAGGGATGGTGAGCAGAAAGAAAATATTAAGGATGACTCTAAAACGTGGGGCCTCACCAATTAGAAACATAGAGAAGCTATTTTCTGGAAGGAGGGGCAGGACTGGGACTGAGTGTTAGAAATCGGGAGTTGGATTTAGGACCTTTCATCTCTGGGAAGCCTGTTAGGGGTCAAGGTAGAGTCATGGAGCAGGTAGCTGCTGTGAGAATATGCATTCAAAACAGATCACTGGTTGCAGGTCCAGATTGGGCAGTCGCCAGCCTTTGAATGGTCTTTGAAACCATGAGACCCAATAAGACCACCTAGGGAATAAATGCAAATACAGAAAAGAAGTGATCGGAAGATGGATCTGGGGACCTTCAGCATTTAGAAGTTAGAAAGATGGACAAGAATCAGCAATGGCAACTGAGAAGGAGCTGGCAGGAGTGTAGGAGACAGCCGAGAGAGAAACCCCCGGAAACCAAGTGAGGAAAGAATCTGAGGAGTGAGGCACTGTGCAAAGTTGATAGGCCAGGTAAGGTGAAGACTCAGAACTGACCCATAAAGGCCACCCAACAAGAACAGTCCCAGCGGAGTGTAAGGACAAGCTCATGACGCAGGTGCATTCAAGAGAGGAGTGGAGGCGGTGGGAATCCAAAGAGGGACGTGGGCTCACAGGACGTTCTCTCTACTAGGCGATTTTGCACAATGAGGGTGTCCAGACAGACGTGGTCCAGGACAGAAGGGGAATTGTTGGAGCAAAGTTGTTGGGGCATGAGTTTCCTATTGCTGCTGGAATGAGTCACCACAAATTGTACCTTAAAACAACATAAATTTATACCCTTACATTTCCAGAAGTCAAAAGTCCAAAATGGGTCTTCCGAGGCTGAAACCAAGATACTGACCAGGCTGTGTTCCTTCTAGAGGCTCTAGGGGAGAATGTGTTTCTCACCTTTTCCAGCTTCTGAAGGCCAACGCATTTCTTCTTCCATCTTCAAGTCCAGGAGCACAGCATCTTCAAATCTTTCTCTGACTCTGAACTTCTGCTTCCCTTTTCCATCTTTTAAGGACCCTTGTGATTATCCAGAATAACTCCCCATCTGAAAGTTTTCAATCACATTTGCAAAGTCCCCTTTTCCACGTAAAGTAATATATTCACAGGTTCTGGGGACTGGGATGTGGACATCTCTGGGGGCCATTTATTCTGCGTACCACGTTGGTAGGAAGCAGGGGATGTGGTCTACAGTGCATGTAGGTATGGTCCTCACTCAAAGCACAGTTAGTTCATCTTTAATAACCACAGTAAAAGGAGAAGAAATGATGCAGGTGCAGGTAAGGGTGACACAAAGAGCAATCACCCCTCCCACTGGCCGAGGAAGAGCATGTTTTATAAAAACTTGAATGGTGAAAATACTAATGGTGATGACAATGTTGATGGTGGTGGTGATGGATGAGGTGGTGTGGTGGTGACGGTGACAACGGTAATGGTGACTACCATGCTAGCTACAATGTATCTTGCATTTACCAAATATTAAGCGCTTTTATGCTTTACCTCTAATCCTCATAATCCCCACTCTGGAAAGAGGATAGCTGAAGCTACGTGAGGTTAAGTAATATTAATCACTGGCAAGTCTGGTACAGGAACTCAGTTGCCAGCTAAGAGGGGGTGGGGTAAATTCAGTTTCCCAGACCAAACTCAATATCCTTTGTTTCTCCCCATTCTCTCTCTCTCTCTCTCCCTCCCTCCCTCCCTCCGCAGTCTGCTTCCATTCCTCTAAGGAGTGTTTGTTCATTAACTCCGATTGGAAAGGAAGCAGCTTCCCCTGGTATCTGTTTGTGGAGGGCAGTGAAAACTTTAGTTTGCTCCTGCCCTTATATTGAGGGGTCTGAAATAAATTAATATAGATATGAAACTTCTTCAGAAACATATCTTAAAGCATATAAAGAACCTGAGTGTCCCAGGCAGTGGGAACTTTTTCCAAGCCCTATGTTTCCATAGGAAACATCCTGAGATGTTCTCAAGTCAGGAGCTGCATGCCCAACCTGCTCCAACATTTCTGAGCCCCGAGACTTCTGGGCTCCGGTTTCCTTCTCTGTAGAATGCCGACTCTCATACCCACTCCCCAGCATTCTCATGCTGATGGACCTAAATAGCTAATACTGTAGAGGGCTCCCTGTTTTGAAAGGTCTACTGTGTGCAAAGCCCTGCTCAAAGCACTTTACCTTCATTCATGCGCAGAGTCCTCCTCGCCATCCGACATGTAGGTGCTATTGACAGCCTCATCTTATTATACAAATGGAGAACCCCAGGACTCCCTTCCAGATGGGTCACCAGAGTCCGGATTACTGAGCCCCAAGGAGAGGGAAGGAATCAGATGGTGGTGGCGAGGGAGGCGCGGTGGCAAGAGTGAGAGCGGAGGGACTTCTTTTAAAAGTTCAAGCCCTGCCATCGCCGGGCGCGGTGGCTCAAGCCTGTAATCCCAGCACTTTGGGAGGCCGAGACGGGCTGATCACGAGGTCAGGAGATCGAGACCATCCTGGCTAACACGGTGAAACCCCGTCTCTACTAAAAAATACAAAAAACTAGCCGGGCGAGGTGGCGGGTGCCTGTAGTCCCAGCTACTCGGAGGCTGAGGCAGGAGAATGGCGGGAACCCGGGAGGCGGAGCTTGCAGTGAGCTGAGATCCGGCCACTGCACTCCAGCCTGGGCGACAGAGGGAGACTCCGTCTCAAAAAAAAAAAAAAAAAAAAAAAAAAAAAAAAAAAAAAAAAAAAAAAAAAGGTTCAAGTCCTGCCTCTTTTAACTTAAACGGTCTGTGTGCAAAGAGAAAGCAAATGTAGAGCAACAGAAAGTAAATTAGTGGTTACCTGGGGCTGAGAACAGGATTAACTGTAAACAGGCACAAGAGATCTTACTGGGAGGAATGAAAAAGTTCCAAAGCGGGATTATAGTAATGGTTGCACAACTCAGGAACTTTACTAGAACTCATTGAATTATTCACTTAGAATGAGTGAATTTTATGGCATGTAAATTTTACCTCAATAAAGTTGGTTTATAAGAAAAAGTTTGCCTGAGATGAAAAAGCAAAATTTGGTTGGGGTGGGGAGTGTCTGCAGTTTTAAAACACGGCTAAAAATTTTTCAACACTTCAACCACTGAGAGATGGAGTTTGTGTCCCTCCCATGAATCTGGGCAGACGTATGACTGCATTGACCAAGAGAGGACAGTGGAAATGACACTAGTTGACTTTCACCTTGTTCACTGGGAACATTCTCATGGTGGGTAATTTTATGCATCAATTTGACTGACGGTCAGGACCCAGAATAAACATTATTTCCAGGTGTATCTGTGTGGATATTTCCATGAGATTAGTGTTTGAATCGGTGGGCTCAGTCAAGTAGACTGCCCTCCCTGAGGCAGATGAGCATCTTCCAGGGCTGGAATAGAACCAAGGGTGGAGGAATTTGGGAATTTGAGCCTTTTTTTCTGCCTCACTGATGAGCTGGAGTCTCTCATCTCACCTTCTCTGACCTTCAGACTGGGAGTTACATCTGGGTTCCCCGGGTTCTCAGGCCTTTAGATTTGGAATGAATTATACCGCTAGCTTTTCTGACAGCAGGTCATGGGACTTCTCAGCCTCCAAAATCCCAAATTCCTCATAATAAATATATTTTAAATAAATATTTTTTATATAGTCATGCTTCGCTTAACGACAGGGATGTGTTCTGAGAAATGCATCGTTAGGCAATTTTGTCACTGTGTGAACATCGTAGGGTGAGCTTACACTAACCTGAATGGCATTGCTTACTACACACCTAGGCTAAGATGGTCTAGCTGATTACTCCCAGGCTACAAACCTGTACAGCACGTTAGTATACCCAATACCGTAAGCAACTATAACACAATGGTAAGTATTGCTGCCTCTAAACTTATCTAAATGTAGA
The DNA here is from genome assembly GCF_049350105.2 of Macaca mulatta. Lineage (NCBI taxonomy): Eukaryota > Metazoa > Chordata > Mammalia > Primates > Cercopithecidae > Macaca > Macaca mulatta. The sequence continues at coordinate 15,614,430 of NC_133417.1, forward strand.
AAATGTAGAGAAAAAATACGGTATAAAGATAAAAAATGGTCCACCTGTAGAGGGCACTTGCCATGAATGGATCTTGTAGGACTGGAAGTTGCTCTGGGTGAATCAATGGGTGAGTGATGAATGAATGTGAAGGCCTAGGACACTACTGTCCACTACTATAGACTGGACACTGTACCATTAGGCTACTCTAAATTTATTTTAAAATGATAAATTAACCTTAGCTTAATGTTACTTTTCACTTTGCAAACTTTTCAATTTTTTAGATATTTGACTCTTTTATAACAACTTAAAACACAAACACATTTACACCTGTACAAAAATATTTTCTTTCTTTATATCCTTATTCTTTTTTTTTTTTTTTTTTTTTTTTTTTTTGAGATGGAGTTTCGCTGTGTTGCCCAGGCTGGAGTGCAATGGTGTGATCTCGCCTCACTACAAGCTCCACCTCCTCCGAGGTTCACGCCATTCTCCTGCCTCAGCCTCCAGAGTAGCTGGGACTACAGGCGCCCGCCATCATGCCTGGCTAATTTTTTTTTTTTTTTTTGTATTTTTAGTAGAGACGGGATTTCACTGTGTTAGCCAGGATGGTCTCGATCTCCTGACCTTGTGATCTGCCCACCTCAGCCTCCCAAAGTGCTAGGATTACAGGCGTGAGCCACCACGCCCAGCCTTTATATCCTTATTCTATAAGCTTCCTTCTACTAAAAAAAATTTTTTTTCACTTCTTAAACTTTTTTGTTAAACACTAAGATACAAACACACACATTAGCCCAGGCCTACACAGAGTCTGGATCTTCAACATCAACATCACTGTCTTCCATCTCCACATTCTGTCCCACTGGAAGGTCTTCAAAGGCAATAGCATGCATGGAGCTGTCATCTCCTAGGATAACAATGCCTTCCTTTTTTTTGAGGTGGAGCTTCTCTCTTATTGCCCAGGCTGGAGTGCAGTGGCGCAATCTCAGCTCACCACAACCTCTGCCTCCTGGGTCCAAGCGATTCTCCTGCCTCAGTCTCCCCAGTAGCTGGGATTACAGGCATGCACCACGATACCCAGCTATTTTTGTATTTTTAGTAGTGACGGGGTTTCTTCATGTAGGTCAGGCTGGTCTTGAACTCCTGACCTCAGGTGATCTGCCCACCTCGGCCTCCCAAAGTGCTGGGATTACAGGCATGAGCCACCGTGCCCAGCCAACAATGCCTTCTTATGAATACCTCCTGAGGGACCTGCCTGAGGCTGTTTTATAGTTAACTTTTTTTTATAAGTAGGAGGAGTATACCGTAAAATAGCAATTTAAAACATAGTATAGTAAATACAGAAAGCAGTAACATAGTCATTTATTATCATTATCAAATATTATGTTCTGTACATAATTGTATTGCTAGACTTTTATATGACAGGCAGTGCAGTAAGCATTTACTTCAGTGCCTCCACAAACACATGAGTAATGTGCTGTGCTATGATGTTATGATGGGTATGGCATCACTGGGCCATAGAAGTTTTTCAGCTCCATTATAACCTTAAGGGACCACTGTCGCATACACGGTCCATCATTGAACAAAATGTCCTTAGGCGACATATGAGTGTATGTGCATATATATGTTCTGCTTCTCTGCAGAACCCTGAGTAGTACAACCCCTCTGTTAAAAAGGAGTTGTAAAAAGATGTAAAAAGTCCAACTACCCTGGTGCCATGAGGAAGTCATGCAGCTCAGAGAGTCCATGTGTCAAAGAAGTGAAGAAGCCTCTGGATGATTTCAGACCCCAGTCATTTGAGTCTTCCCAGTTGACGTGCAAGACATCATGCAGCAAAGTCAAGCAGTCCTGGCAGTGCTCTCTTTAAGCTCCGGACCTGCAGAATCTGAGAGCATAATAAAGCAGCAATGGCTCTACATCACCAGGTTTGGGATTTTTGTTGCACAGCAACAGTAACTGGTGTGGAGTCCTGATTCGTATGCAACAACGAGGAGGGGCCCCCAGGTAGGGGAGAACAATTGTTCTGAGAGATGTGAGATGGCTGATCACAGATGATCCACTGGCACAACATGCTTTTCCCAAATACCTCCTCCCGCATGTAGCCCCCTCAGCACGAACTTATAAAACTTCCTTCCAGCCCCTGCCTCTTGGCAGACAGCCTCTTCTCTGCTGTACTGCCCATTGCACTCTTGTAACATATTTTCATACTGTCTCTAATAAACCTGCCTTTTTTTTTTTTTTTTTTTTTTTTTTTACCTACAACTGTCTTGGTAAATTATTTTACCACCCACGATGCCAGCCCTAGCCAGTCACACCTGCAACAACTGGAGCATCAGGTCACTGCAATTCAATTTGAAGGCCCTCCTTTGTAGCACACAGCTGTTAATAAAGTAGCAACAGCAGTGCTGCAGAGGCAGCTGACTAAGCACTCGCAGCTGAGCCTGAGTTCATCACAAACAGCTGAAGATAGAACTCCTGTGCTGCCTGTTCCCTGGGCAGGCACCAGCGCCTCTTATCACAGAAGGCTATGTCTATACTTGCCACTCAACTTTATCGTAAGCCATTGAAGACATCAGCCACGCCCTGCGAGTTGATGAGCATCTCTACCTCCTTCCCTACCTAAGTCTTCTTTGCTGCAATCAGAATGAAACAGTCAGCCACACAATGAAGGGCCTCTGGGTCATCGTTTTGCAGCAACTGCTGAATACCAAGGACTGAGACAGAGAGATGAAAAAGAAGTGGTGGTCCTTGACTTGACGAGTTCCCAGTCTAGTGGGAAGGACATATAGATCCCCTTGAAGCTCACTCTCATTTAGACTAGCTACGAGCTACCCGGGTCCGCTTCACCCACCTCCAGGCTTCAGGATGGAGAGAAATAAAACAGGCCCACCTGGACACAAGTAGTACTAAAAATAATTGGTGTTTGCTTTCACCAAGTTCAGGAAGAAGAGCTACAAAACCACGGGGCTATCTTCTATGTTTTTATTCCTAACAAATCCATCCCAATTAGGTGAAGAATCTCTTTTTTTCCTCATTCTAAAGTTCCAACTGTTTCTAGATTCATGGAGACCCTCTCTGTCTCACTCCCCAGATCTGGTGAACAAACTCATGTTTGTGAGTTTGTAATTCTCAATTGTTTCCCGCATCAGCCACAACCTCCTAAAACTGAAGCAGCTTCATGCTTGCCACGTGAACTCAGATCACAGGCTTTCGGCTCTCCTCCCTTGATCATTCTCGTTTTTATGCTGGATGTTACAGACGCTGTCAATATCAGAAATGAGGAATGCCACCTCAGATGAGCGCATGGAAGACACACACACTCGTAGTCCTGTAAGCACACACTCAGCCAAAGAAGCTCCAGGATGGCTGAGATGAGAATAGCCCTGCATTTGAAGCAGAGTCTGGAGTCAATTCTAACCAGGTCCTCTGCAAACCCCGGCAGCACAGATAACAACACTGCTGACACTCAGGCAGGCTTCGTGCCTTTTCCTTTGGTCTGGCATTCAGTATATCTTCCCGCTGTAATTAGATCACTGGAGATTTGGCCAATGAAAATAAGATTTATTCTGGCCTCCTCTTCCTTCCCAGCTGCGCCTCGAGGACTCACGTTTGACTGCTTAATCCCCTGAATCAGGTCTCCCCTCTGGGCTCAGAGTGAGAAAGCAATGTCAGAAGACATTCCCTTCTAAAGACAGCTCCTTCCTAAACCTTGTCAGTGATGCCTCCTGGCTCCAGAGGAAACATTGTTTTTTTTCCTATTTGGCTAAAATAAAAAAAAAGATTCTAAATTTTTGTTTAATTTCTCTCCTGAAAGTGTTTTTTTTTTTTTTTTTTTTTTTTTTTTGAGACGGAGTCTCGCTGTGTCGCCCAGGCTGGAGTGCAGTGGCCGGATCTCAGCTCACTGCAAGCTCTGCCTCCCGGGTTTTTACGCCATTCTCCTGCCTCAGCCTCCCGAGTAGCCGGGACTACAGGCGCCCGCCACCTCGCCCGGCTAGTTTTTTGTATTTTTTAGTAGAGACGGGGTTTCACCGTGTTAGCCAGGATGGTCTCGAACTCCTGACCTCGTGATCCGCCCGTCTCGGCCTCCCAAAGTGCTGGGATTACAGGCTTGAGCCACCGCGCCCGGCGAAAGTATTTTTAAAAGGAAATTTTGGGAGAGTTCAGGAAAAGTTCAAGGGCTTACGAAATCTGTAATCCTGTGTTATTTCCTTTTGTCTCTTCGGTTTGCAGACTGAGCTGTTTGCCGACTTTGCTTCCCCCTACCTCCACCTCACCACCCCCGCCGGTAAACCTGTCATTTTTCACCCAGAGCAGCCACCCAACCCGGACTGGAGAGACCCCTGGGGCAGGGAGGGCTTCAAAGCACACCAGGCGCCCCTAGGCCCACTGGCTTGTTCACCCTCTCTGTGCCTTGGTTTCCTCATCAGGAAGTGATAGGGTTTTGAATGGACTAGATGAGATGGCAAGTGCCATGCCTGCACCAAACACATGCTCAATAAATGTTATCTGCCTCCCTCTCTCGTAGCTCCATCCCTCAACCATTTTTATTTTTATGGGGCTCTAAAGCTACAACCCAAGGAAGACTATGATGTCAAAGTCACCAAGGCGAAGACATTAAAGGCATAGAAATGTCTATTTGAGCAGGTGATTGTCACCTCAGATCCCCTCAAAGCTGTTTTTGCTCCTCCTGCGACCCTTGTTTTAAAGTCATACCCCATTCCCCTATCCCCCATACCCCACCAGCCATACTTTCCATCTCACCACCACACCAGTGAGCTGCCATGGGTCAGAGAAACAGAAGGCGAGGAGGGGAGGAGGAGGAGGCAGAGGCATGTGGAGAGGTGTCTGGCAGCCGGTGAGACCCAGAGAGAGTAAAGGCGAGTTGGGGTTTTGGTGAGCTAGGAACATTCTTGCACACGTTTCCAGTTAGAGTTATAACTTGACAGTGAAAACTAGAGAGGAACAATCAAGAAGGTGGATGGAGGTGGGCGCAGAAGCCGGCAAGAATACGAGGACCCATAAGAACGCATGTCCAGTTCGGGGAGGCAGTATCTCCAGAAATAATTTCAAAAGTTCAGCTTTTAAAGAAAAGTGAACACAGGAGCTTAATGATACATAATTTATGAAGGGCAATTTTGTAATATGCAGTAAAATTCTTTAAAAATGTATATACTTTTAGCTAGCCATTTCACTTCCCAGAACTTATTCTGAAGATTCCAGATTCCAAATGCAATGTGCGGACCTGGTTTCACTCCTGCTTCCAACAGACTAACTGTGAAAAGACATTTGTGAGGCCATGAAGGAAGTTTGAATTCTGGCTGGATATCTGATGATACTCAGGTTATTAATAACTTTTTATTAACTAAAGTCAATATTTTATTCAGATTGCCTTGGATTTTTAAATATATTTTTAATTTTATCTGATTTTATTGTTAGTTGTGGCAAAGTACACATAACATAAAATTTACCGTCTCAACCATTGCTAAGTGAACAGTTCAGTCGAGTTAACTACATTCACATTGTCGTGCAGTCATTACCACCACCCATTTTCTGAACACTTCGTTTTTTAAAATTTAAATGCGGCTGGGCACAGTGGCTCATGCCTATAATTTTGGGAGGCCGAGGTGGGTGGATCAGCTGAGATCAGGAGTTTGAGACCAGCCTGATCAATATGGTGAAACCCACCAGACCAATATGGTGAAACCCTATCTCTACTAAAATTACAAAACTTAGCCAGGCATGGTGGTGCACCTGTAAACCCAGCTACTGGGGAGGCTGAGACAGGAGAATCGCTCGAATCCGGGAGGCGGAGGTTGCAGTTAGGTGAGATCGCGCCACTGCACTCCAGCCTGGGTGACAGAGTGAGACTCTATCTCGAAAAAAAAAAAAAAAATTTTTAAACTTAATACCCACTAAATAATAGTTCTTCATTCCCTCTTCCCCTGGTTACCTCTATTCCTTCTGACTCTAAATTTGACAACTCTAGGTACCTCATCTGAGTGAAATCATATAGCATTTGTCATTTCGTGATTGGCTTATTTCAGATAGCGTAATGTCCTCGAAGTTCATCCACATTGTAGCATGTGTCAGAATTTATTTCCCTTTTAAGGTTGAATAATATTTCATTGTATGTGTATACTACATTTTGTTTATCAATTCATTTGTTGATGGATACTTGGCTATTGTGAATAATGCTGTTATGAACATAAGTATACAAATTTCTCTTTGAGAAATTGCTTTCAAGTCTTTTGGGTAGAATTATTATTAGGTGTTAATTCTATTAGCAATTTATAATTCAGTATGTATCTATAATTATAAATTCATTCAATCATATTATAAATTCATACTGAAGTATTTATGGGGAAAATACTATGAGATATTAGATTTGCATTAAATATAGCAGTAGTGGCAGAGTGTAAAATTAAACAAGACTGAAGATATTTTGATAATTATTGAAGCCAGAGAATGGATAAGTGAAAGTTCACCACCCTAGTCTCTACTTTTGTGTCTCCTTGAAATTTTTCATTTAAAAAAAGTTTAAGCCAGGCACAGTGGCTCATGCCTGTAATCCCAACACTTTGGGAGGCTGAGGCGGGCAGATCATCTGAGGTCAGGAGTTCCAGACAGCCTGGTCCAACATGGTGAAACCTTGTCTCTACTAAAAATACAAAAATTAGCTGGGCATGGTGGCAGGCGCCTGTAATCCCAGCTACTCAGGAGGCTGAGGCAGGAGAATCGCCTGAACCCAGAAGGCAGAGGTTGCAGTGAGCCAAGATTGCACCACTGCACTCCAGCCTGGGCGACAGAGCGAGACTCTGTCTCAAAAAAAAAAAAAAAAAAAAAAAAAAAAAAAAAAAGTTTAAAAACAGTTGTAATAATGGGTGCAAAGATGTATATTCATAGCAAAATAAAAAACTCACTAAGTGTACAATAATGGGAGTTTTCTAAATAAATTATGATACATTTATATTATAGAACAGATATATTATCAAAGCGGCCTTTAAAAAACTGTTACTGAAATATATGTTACATACAGGGATAGATATTTATAATATATTGTGCAATCTTAAAAAGAAAGTTTATAAAAATTATGTTCAATGTGTTGCCACTTTTTTTTTTTTTTTTTTTTTTTTTGGAGAGAGGACCTCACTCTGTCACCCAGGCTCGATCATAGCTCACTGTTGCCTCAAACTCCTGGGCTCTAGTGGTCCTCCAACCTCAACCTCCTAAGTAGCTGGGACTGCCACCATGCCAGCTAATTTTTAGACTATTTTCGTAGAGGCCATGTCTCCCTGTAGGCTGGTCTCAAACTCCTGAGCTCTAGCGATCCCTCTGCCTTGGCCTCTCAAAGCACTGGGATTACAGGCACGAGCCACCAGACCTGGTTGTTTTTCCATTTTGTTTAAAAATTAACATAGATCTATACAGAAGGATGTAGCCAAAATGTTATCAGAGATTACTTTGGGGTAGCGGGATGAAGGGTAATCCCTTCCTTTGTCTATTGGCTTTTTCTAATTTTTCCACAATGAGAATGAATTACTTGTTTGCTAAAAAAAAGATTGTTTTTTGTTTTATGTATCCTATCATTTTAACGAAAGATTGTAATAGACCATTACAACAATATTTGAGATTCCAAAGAGAACTTTCGTTTTTAAAAGGCCTTTGTTGAAGCATTTGAGCTTTACCTCTCGTGAACTGAGGAAATATGGAGGTTTCGAGCATTTCTGTCAGCACACAATCATTCACGGCCACATTCTAGAAGCTTCGTTTCCACCTTTCCCTATAGAAGGTAATGCCCACTTCCCAGAAGGCCACCCCACCAGAACCACCACCGAGGGATTCAAAGCTCCAGAGTTCAAAAGTGATCAGAACCCACAATTAGCAGTCCACAGCTTGGCTTCCATGTTTGAAGAAGAGCAGACACCAGAAAATATAATTCCAAACAGAATATGATTGTCTCTATGAGGTAATAACTACAACCACCTCGGACTGAAGTTTTCTGTCCACAGTTTCTTTTAGTACAATGCCTTCATTCCCAATGCTGCTTATAGCATCATAGGTTTCAGAAATTAAACAATATATTTTTAACATTCCACAGTAATCATCACTTCCAAAACTGCAATATGCATCTGCATGCTACACTGACATATGATACTTAAGTATTTCATCATATATCTACTCTTGGTCTCAAATAACAGAATCAAAAACACTATACAGGACAAAACACCACAGAACTTTGTAATATCCCCTTCCCCAGTTGTTAGGAGGTAGCACTTTTTCTAAAAAGGAAGTGATGAAAAATCCAAAAGTTTTACATCCAATGTTTGACATCGCATTTCTGCTTTATCAGCTTCTGGCACCACCATATCCCGAAGCCACTCTGGTTTTCATATGTGAGTCTGAATATGCAAAATGGCTGCCTGAGTCTTCATGAAGCAGCAGATAAGCGTGGCTACTCCACGTCCTGGAGCATAACGGAGGATAGGATGGGAGGATGACGAGGATAGGATGGGAGGGTGACGGAGGATAGGACGGGAGGGTGACAAGGATAGGACGGGAGGGTGACGGAGGACAGGACGGGAGCGTGACAGAGGACAGGACGGGAGGGTGACGGAGCACAGGATGGGAGGATGACGAGGATAGGATGGGAGGGTGATGGAGGATAGGATGGGAGGGTGATGGAGCACAGGATGGGAGGATGATGGAGGATAGGGTGGGAGGATGACAGAGCACAGGACGGGAGGGTGACGGAGGACAGGACGGGAGCGTGACGGAGGACAGGACGGGATGGTGACGGAGGATAGGATGGGAGCGTGACGGAGGATAGGACGGGAGGGTGATGGAGGATAGGATGGGAGGGTGAGGAGGATAGGATGAGAGGATGATGGAGGAAAGGATGGGAGGTGCCATGAGCCTGAGAAGGGCATTGCTGCTCTATTGCTGCCAAACAAATATTCTAACATTCGTCCAGTTTCCAGGACCTCAACTTTCTTGCAAAAGTACTGCCAAAACCAGAAGTTGCACCACAACCAGGATTCTGCGGTCCTGTGAACTCAGACTTTGAGCCTGGGAAGGAGGTCCTGCTGAGTTGGTGAATCTCTGATAACAGTGGGAGGATGGAGGACACTCAGAATACAGTGCAGCAGAACACTGACCACCACTGAGGAACAACTTATACACCACAAAGGCAAGAGCAAGGAGCACACGATGCTGATCAACCTGCCCACGCTGCGGGAATCTGGGGACCACTACTTACAGTGACCAGTGAGAAAGGGGTAAAGCCGTGGTGTTTTCCAGACTCTCCCCATTTCTGCTCACCAAGTTCTGTAAAATCTAGATTATGTTCCCAAACACAGGAACCTCTTAGTACATACTGGTCTTCAGAGGACTCATAGCCTTCACAGCTCACCAGTTTTTCCAAATTTGCATGCAGTATCTAAATCGATCTCACATTCCCATAGCAAGGTTCCAGCCCGGGGCAGGGCCTGCAATTGGCAGAAGCAAAAGCAGGTCAAAGAGTGGCCTTAGCTCTTAGTGAAGACAGCACACAGCTACCAGGCGCCCGTGGCCTGAGCTGGGCTGCACTGCAAGGCTGGGAGCTCCAACAGCGGCAAAGGGAAGGTCCTTCAAAAATATTTTAAGTGGCCGGGTGTGGTGGCTCACGCCTGTAATCCCAGCACTTTGGGAGGCCAAGATGGGAGGATCACGAGGTCAGGAGATAGAGACCATCCTGGCTAACACGGTGAAACCCTGTCTCTACTAAAAATATTTTTTAAAAAAATTAGCCGGGCGCGGTGGCGGGCGCCTGTAGTCCCAGCTACACGGGAGGCTGAGGCAGGAGAATGGTGTGAACCTGGGAGGCGGAGCTTGCAGTGAGCCAAGATTGTGCCACTGCACTCCAGCCTGGGCAACAGAGCAAGACTCCGTCTCAAAAAAAAATATATATATATATATATATTTTTTTTTTTTAAAAGGAAGGCATTACCCCTGTATCCATGGCATTGACATGTCATTAGCTTCTCCTCCTATGCACTTGTTCATCTGTGTGTGTGTCTGTGTGTGCCTGTGTCTCTGTACGTGTATGTGTCCATGTGTCTGTACATAAGTCTCGTGTGTGTCTGTGTATCTGTGTGTGGTGTGTGCCTGTGTGTGTCTGTGTCTGTGTATGCCTGTGTCTATGTATATGTCTCTGTATGTCTGTGTGTCTGTGTGTCTGTGTGTGCCTCTGTGTCTGTATATATCTGTATATCTATGTGTGTGCCTTGCATGTTTGTGTGTCTCCGTGTGTGTCTCTGTGTGTGTGCCTCTGTGTGTCTGTGCATATGTGTCTCTGTTTGTGTCTGTGTCCCTGTGTGTGTCTGTATGTACTTGTGTATTTGTGTGTCTCTGTGTGTGTGTCCATGTGAAGGCTACTTAAGTGACTGCCATCTACTCACTCTCAGAAAATCAGGAGATGGTGTTTGGATTACATATTTATTAATGAACTCTTAGCAAAGTGAAGCTACCCTCCTCAGGCTGACACTGGCACTTAAGGTCAACCACTGTCTTAGTTAAGACCCTTTGGTTAATTACATAAACCAACCTCAGAAGAACCTAAGTTGGTTTATCTAAAGTGTGAGGACGAAACTATTTTCATTATATTTCAAAAACATGATCTGCCTTTTTTTTATTATCTGCCTTTTTAACTCTCATTCACTCATGAGGATGCAGTGGAGTTTTCCAGAGGCCACGTGGCATGGCAAAAGATTGTATGTAGAGGCAAAGATAAGAATCTGGCCATCCTAGCCTGGGCACGGTGGCTCACGCCTGTAATTCCAGCACTTTGGGAGGCCAAGGCGGGCAGATCACGAGGTCTGGAGATCGAGACCATCCTGGCTAACACGGTGAAACTCCGTCTCAACTAAAAATACAAAAAACTAGCGGGGCGTGGTGGGCGCCTGTAGTCCCAGCTACTCTGGAGGCTGAAGCAGGAGAACAGCGTGAACCCGGGAGGCAGAGCTTGCAGTGAGCCAAGATCGTGCCACTGCACTCCAGCCTGGACAACAGAGTGAGACTCCGTCTCAAAAAAAAAAAAAGAATCTGGCCATCCTTTGTGAGGTTTGACATGAAAGAGATCTGCAAATGGGTTTATGGTTATTTTTCAATGAATTAATAAATATTATTTAAATTTCTCAGTTTTAAATTCTAAATTCAGGACATGCCAATACATATAATCCACAAAAACAAAGTTTGTTTGGGGTCCTCCACAAGATTTAAAAGTGTAAAAGTTTTCCTGAGACCAAAACTTTTTAAAAACCACTATCTTAAGTGAACTAACATCACAAGAGAAATCCTAAATAAGGATACCGAGTTTCAACACAGACCCAGCCAAAGCCAGGGAGCCCCTTACGAGCCTGGGATCTGGAACCCAGAACTGAGAAGCGGTCAGGACCCCAGGCAGCCTTGTCTTGGGTTCCTTCTTTTCTCGGGTGGCCGGCATCTGGTCTCTGTTCCTCTCTGTAAGTCTGTCTCTCCCTCCACCCTCTTCAGCTCTTTGGTCATCGTTCTGTGCCGCACATCACAGAAACAGCTGCCCAGGGGCCCTGTACTCCACTCATCTCAGAAACTATCCCACCCGCCCCGTTGGTAGAGGAAAGCACTTCTCAGAGGAGAAGGTCTCGGTAAACTGAAGACATCCCGAGGGTGCCATATTTCAATCATTCCATTCACTGGGTGCTTTGCTCCAGTATCTTCTACACCCCTCCAGGCTCTGCCGGCCTCAGGACACCCTACACAACACTGCCAGGCAAGCCATCTGACGGCTTAGCTCACATCAAGCTGGTCCCTTCATCCAGCACTTTTTCAAACCCAAATCACAAAGAGGAAGACGTTGTAAGGGAAAGTGATGTTGATTTGGGAATGGACACTGCGATGGGAATTTACGCGGGTGTACTCAGGGAGGTAAAGGAAGACAAGGATTTTTAAGGGGGAAACGAGGAGGGTTACATAAATCATTTTGAGAAAATTATCCTTGGCCACAAGGATCAAGAACAAGAGTGGTGTCAGTCCAAGGTTGGACAGGCAGTTGCTGGGTAAATGTCCCTGCAGAAGTATTTTGAGTGTGTGTAAGGTTGTAGTGGCCTTTGTGCAAGGTTGTGGTTTTTGCAGAACCTTTTGTGATAGTTCTTATTGTCCGGCATTTGTGCATGAGAACCCTTCCTTCATGGCCTGCCCCTGCTCCAGTGTTAATGTTTCAACACAAGTGACTCCATTTTGATTGACAACTTTCACAACCTGAGTGGCCCCCTCTGGATGTGAAAAATCTAATATTCAAGGCTCCCCACGGCCAGACCCCAACAGACCACCCTAACACCAAGTCCCTTACCCCTCTTCCCGGAACCCACACTCCAGCCACAGAGAATGCGGGTCTCTGATGCTCTGGACATACCTGCCTCTCTTCCTTCCCTACACCCGCCTTGCTGGCATTGCCCGACAATACAAATGTCCTCCCTCCATTTCTGGGTGACGAGTCCCCGTCTTCCAAACCACTGCTCCAGTGCCACTCCCTGCAGGAAGTATTCCCGCTCTTCCCTACCCACCATCTCACCTCTTCCCATCCCCTCCTGGGACACAGCTCAGCTCACCCTGCACCTTATTGTCCTGGTTCAGGCACAGAACCCCTAAAACCCTTTGAATGTTTATATTCTGAGATGGCTTCTAGAGGGAGGCATACCCTAGAGAGCTTCAGGATGGGGGCTGGTGGCCAGAAAAACCAACCCTGTGATTAGAGGGTTAGAATTTCAACCCGATCCCCAACTGCCTCCAAGGAGATGGGAGGGACTAGAGACCAAGTGCAATCCCCATTGGCCAACGATTTCATCAATCATGCCTGCGTAAAGAACCTCCATGAAGCCCCTCATTTATGGGGTTTAGCGAGCTTCCAGGGTGGTGAGCACCTCTCATCAGGGTGCTGGGAGGGTGGTGCACCCAGAGAGGGCACGGAAGTGCCATGTTACCCCACCCCCATACATGACCCTATGCATTTCTTCATTTTGGCTGTTCCTGAGTTAAATCCTTTACAATAAACCAGCAAACAAAAGTGAAGTGTTTTCCTGAGTTCTGTGAGCTATTCTAGCAAATTAACAAACCTGAGAAGGGGGTTGTGGGAACTCCCAAATGTATAGCCGGTCAGTCAGAAATACTGGTGGCCCCTGGAACTTACATGGCATCATAGTGGGGAAGTATTCTGGGACTGAGTCCCTAACCTGTGGGGCTGGCGCTCACTCCAGAGGTAGCGTCAGATTGGAATTGAATTGTTGGATGTGCAGTTGATATTCGAGCATTGCAGAGTTGGTGTGGAAAAAAAACAAGCGGCCAGGGGCGGTGGCTCACATCTGTTATCCCAGCACTTTGGGAGGCTGAGGTGGGTGGATCACGAGGTCAGGAGTTTGAGACCAGCCTGATCAACATGGTGAAACCCCATCTCTACCAAAAACACAAAAATTAGCCGGGCATGGTGGTCCGCACCTGTAATCCCAGCTACTCAGGAGGCTGAGACAGAATTGCTTGAACCCGGGAGGTGGAGGTTGCAGTGAGCTGAGATTGCACCACTGCACTCCAGCCTGGGCGACAGAGCAAGACCCTGTCTAAAAACAAACAAACAAACAAACACACATTTGATGTCACAAGCAGTGTCCCCTTTGTGTGCCCCAGGAACTACCCCACGGCCTCCCTTAAAGTGAGCTCCCAATAAGTACGGAGTGGCATGATGTGGGGTGGAGGAGGAGCAGCGCACTGGAGAGGCAGTGGGAATGCCTGACAGGGCCTGGACTGCACTGCCACTCAAGCTCATGGTCTCCGTGCCTCATCTGTACAATGAAGAATGGAAGCTCATAATCCCCAAGGTCCCTCATATCTGAAATGGGTTAGTTCCAGTCTATGATTTTATGAAGGCTTGGAACCCAGGTCATTGTTAATAACGCTGCTTTCCAGTACTGTATTTGATGAGTTAAGTGTCCGCGCACACTGATTTAGAGGAGGGGGAAAAAAGCACTTAATTGATTTTTGGGGGAAAAAATCAATTTTTGAAAAAAATTAGTAACAGTTTTTAAAACCACACAAACTTTTTAAAGAACTGAATTCAGCTAGGGGAATTTTCTTCTCTTAAGTAGGCACAGAGTCAGTCATTCAATATCTACTGGGTTTTCTTTTTCCCAGGGAAAATTCCTCTTTTTTGCTACCCATATATTTTCAACCTCCTAATTTGGGTATTAATTTGTCAGTCCTCCCCACCGTGGTTCCCAAGGCTTCCCAGCTCAGAATCATTTGTGACTTTAACAAAGGCACTGTTGGGCTCTCTGTCCTGGATCATTAATAAACCAGCGTAGGGAGGCAGGGGTCCCACACCGTGCCGGCGTGATGGATGACTATGGAACTTCACCCTTCATTTCAATTTCTCTAACTTTCTAAGCCACACTATCACACCCCTCCTCTTGGAGCCCATAGAAACCATCATTTTTCAGGCAGCTTCGAGGACAAGCTCATCGTCCTGGCTGCATCTGTTTCCTCCCACATCTGTTTTCTCCAGATCTTCATCATTCATCTCCATTTTCCCACGGCGTCTCTCTGCCCTTCCCTGTAACTTCTAATGGTGTCAGTGGAGCCGCTAACTGGCCCAGTTTAGAGAAATCTGCATGCCACTTTGCACTGGGGCTCCATTTCATTCTTCCTTCTTCATCTGTGCATTGGGGTGCGCACAGGAAGCTTTCTTTTTTCTCAGTACCCACCACCAGCTGGGCTCGCTCACAGCCCCACCCCCACTTCCCATGGGGGAGCGGCTCCCTTAACGACATCGCAGTTGGATTCCATAATTTTGTGGTCATTTCAGTTAATGAAAGCAATCTCATTCTGGTTTTTAAGGCTCAGTCCTGTTCATTTTACAGCTTCAATCTCATTTTCGATTCAGAGCACTCCCTGTCCACCCCTCCTCCCGCATAGACCAGGTTCATGGGCCCTGGAGTTGGTGGGGGGCCTGGGGCAGGGCTGATTTATTAACCTTCCCTCCCCTTCCCAATGTTCATCCCTCTGGGGATGGGTGGGAGAGAGAACAGCTGCCCTTGCATGACCGCCCAGGAGGCTGCAGCCCTCTCCTGGCCTCATGCTGCTCCTCAGGAAAGACACCAGATCTCCCAACTGAAGCCTAACTATGGGCCTCTCTCCACATCCCTCTGATGGCAACACCTCTGGTTTGGGCTGCAGACTGAGGTCTGGGCCAGCCACGCCCATCCGTCCACTCTCCATGGAGCCTGCAGGCAAGCAGTTCCAGCTCCCAGGTCTGCCAGGGACTCGGAGCGGGTGGTCTTGGCCCTGCTCTCAGCTGCCTCCCATCAAGCTCCAGCGCAAGAGTTTAGCAGCGTCAGGCCGTCTAGTGGGTCATGTTTCCCAGAAGCAGACTCTGAGATGAGGATTTGTGAGCAAGTGAATTATCAAGGCGTGCTCCTGGGGAAAACCTGTTAGGGAGTAAGGGAAGCCAGACGGGAAAGGAGAAGGAGCCAAGAAAGGTTCCCACTTTATCCCAGGCAAGTGTCAAGGCAGGGGTCAGCAAATCAGGGCTTGGGTAGCTAAGATCAGCCCACCAACAGTTTTTGTGTGGTCCATTAGCTAAGATTTTTTTTTTTTTGAGATGGAGTCTCACTCTGTTGCCCAGGCTGGAGTGCAGTGGTGCAATCTCGGCTCACTGCAACCTCTACCTCCCAGGTTCAAGCGATTCTCCTGCCTCAGCCTCCTGAGTAGCTGGAATTACAGGCATCCACCACCATGCCCGGTGTTTTTTTGTTTTTTTTTTTTAGTAGTTTTTAGTAGTTTGTATTTTTAGTAGAGATGGAGTTTCACCATGTTGGCCAGGCTGGTTTCGATCACCTCAGGTGATCCACCTGCCTCGGCCTCCCAAAGTGCTGGGCTTACAAGCGTGACCCACCATGCCCAGCCCTAAGAATGATTTTTAGATTTGCAAACATAAAATGTAAAAATCTTTAGCCTCCTTTGATTTTGTCTCTTGACCTGCAAAACCTAAAGTACCAGAAACCCTTGAACAACGTCTGTAAAATATATTTTGAGGATAATGGGGGAAAATGATCCATGAACTGGTGTTGGTGACACTGGAGATGTCAGGGATGTAGACTTAATTAAAGTAGTCCCTGCTTATCAGAAGTTTCACTTTCCTCCATTTCAGTTACCCACAGTCAACCATGGTCTACAATGGAAATGGGGAATTTTAGGAGTCAATAATTCCCAAGTTTTAAATTGCACACTGTTCTGAGTAGCATGATGAAATCTCATGCTGTTCCGCTCCATCTACCTGGGATGTGAATCATCCCTTTGTCCAACATATCCATGCTGTGGACACTCCCCTCCCCTCCCCACCATTGCCACCATTACTGCATAGGAAGAAAAAGTGTTATATAGGGTTTGGTACTATCAGTGGTTTCAGGCATCCACTGGGCATCTGGAAACATATCCCCGGAGGATAAGGGGATACTATTGTATTTAGAGTTGAAATGTCACGATGATTATCATTTACTCTAAATACTTCAATAAAGAAGATGAGGCAAATATGGCAAGAAATGATTAAGTCTAGGTGATAGATTTAATTACACCAGTCTCATTACTGTATGTTTGAGATTTTTTAATTAAAAATATGAAATTAATACTCATCCTCCACTTTTCACCTTCCATATCTAATCCATCACCTAAGTCCTGTCTATTTATTTTACTCTCTAAATTTTTCTCCAATGCATCGCTTTTTCATTCCTGCTGCCATTTAGCCCAGCACCTCATCAAAGACCACATAGCGGAGGCCGCAGGCGAAGACTGCTTCCACCCAAGATTTCAAGGCTGCAGTCAGCTCTGATCACACCATGGCACTCTAGCCTGGATGACAGAGTGAGACACCACCTCTTTAAAAATGGATATAATTAATAAAAATAAAATTTTGGGAAAAAAAACTTTTAAGACTGAGCAAGGTGGTTCATGTCTGTAATCCCAGCACTTTGGTGGGGCAGGGCAGGAGGATTGCTCAAGACCAGGAGTTCAAGATCAGCCTGGGAAACAGCCAGATCTTGTATCTACAAAAAAAAAAAAAAATTAATTAGCCAGGCATGATGGTGTACCTCTGTTGTCCTAGCTACTCAGGAGGCTAAGGCAGAAGGATTGTTTGAGCCCAGGATTTCAAGGTTGCGATGAGCCCTGATCACACCACTACACTCCAGCCTGGGTGACTGAACAAGACCCTGTCTCTAAAAGAGAAGAAGAAAAAAGGTCACACAGCAGTGCAGAGCCACTTTGTATGTGGATAAAACACCCACCATGATGCCTTCTTCCAGCAAACAGTCCCTAAGTGCCTACTATGTGCCAAGCACTGGGCTGGGCCCTGGGAGGCTGGTGGTGACACAGCAGAACTGTGCCCTCCCGGAGTTCCCAAACTTCAGAATCCGCCTTCACTAGCACCACTCACCACACCCATGAGGTTCACAATGATGCCCTCGCGTCACTGAGAAAGGATTACGTTACACCTGGTATATGCTGTATAGGAAGGCAAGGGTTTATGTCACCATGCCAGAAAGATTTCCATGAAAATATTCTTCATTTCTTTTTTAACACTGGCCACTGAAAGTGGTGCCCTCTTACCCGCTTTCTGGCCACTCCCAGAAGTCGTTCTGCCAAATCTGGGTCCTCAGGACTCCCTCCCCCACTGCACCTTCCCGGCCTCCACATGCCCCATGGGTCTACACAGTGGTGTACTGGTAAATCTTTACAAACTGGCTCTCTGGAAAAAAGAGAAAAGCCTCAAGTTGTATGTTTGCCAATTTCTGTGGTATAAATACTCCCATTTACAGGATGCTATCAATGACATCCTGGAATACAAAACTAGGGAGAGATGCACAGTAGCACACACAGTATTTCTATAGCCACCTAGCCACAGTAAATGGAAATAACCTCCAGGGCATTCACTACTACACATAGTAGCAAAATAATGGGGAAGTGATGAGCTTTGAGTATTTGTTATCTTTTTAAAACATAATTTAGGCCAGGCACAGTGGCTCACACCTGAAATCCCACCTCTTTGGGAGATTGAGCCCAGGAGTTCTAAGACCAGCCTGAACAATATAATGAGACCCTGTCTCTATAAAAAAATCAAAAACTAGCCAGGCATGGTGGTGCAAGCCTGCAGTCCCAGCTACTCCAGAGGCTGAGGTGGGAGAATTGCTTGAGCCTTGGAGGTCAAAGCTGCAGTGAACCGTGATTGCACCACTGCACTTGGCCTGAGCGACAGAAAGAGACTGTCTCAGAAAAAAAAAAAAAAGAAAAGAAAAAATTAAAATAGTTTCTGTCATTGAAGCTTATATAATTTCATTTTTAATAATGGCTGAGTTTAACAACTGGCTTGCACAAATTCCTGAGCGTTTAATAATCATCTCCCATGAGCGGGTATGAGCCTGCCCCAGCACACTCGGGGTGCCACTCAAAGGAAGCCCTTCTGCTTCCACTGGGGCAAAGGATTTTGATTTGTTCCTAAAGTTTTCCTCTATCCCTGAGGCTTCCTCTTTCATTGGGAGAAAGCTTGCTCCACCCACCGCCACATGATGTCAAATTTTAAAACGAAGGTGAGTGAGCCACACGTTTTACTGACATCATTCCCATTTGTCACGCTCACGTGGGTCAATTCACATTATAGAAACAGGTGCCAAGGCAAAGCTCACTTCAGCTACGGCTTAGAAATAGTTAAGCAGAATGAAAATCATTCCCCTTCTCCCCAGAAGCCTCATATCCTTGCTGAGCCCTCGTGGAGGAGTGCTGGGGCTTCAGGAATGATGGAATCTAAAACACAGCCTTCTTTACTTAGCAATATTCATCCCTCATTAAGCAAACCTATATTTAGGATTGCTTATTTCTTCAGGGTAAACATTTTCTCTGCACCTGCTTGGCATGAAAAAAGAGAAATGAGTCATTCATTTCCAAGAAGGGGCCACTCGGCACCATTTACCATTGCAGACCACACACACACACACACACACACACACACACACACACACCTTCCAGAGCTACAGTTCATCTGACCAAGAAAAGTTACAAAACCAACACAAAAAGACCCAAAGTCTTTAACAAGTAATGAAAATCCTTGGTGCTCTCCAGGGATTCTTCCATTTGCTGACCATTTCCATGTTATAAAACCCTCTCTCTTTTCATTATCAACTCAATTTAACACATGTTTATGTCATTACCGTGTCAGGCCCTTGGAGCTGGAAACCCAGTAAAGAGAATCTGTTTAGAAAGACTGAGGTTTATGTCATTCAATTCAGAAACAATTTCATTCATGTTTTTAATATTTTTTAACTTTTTTTGTTGAGATGGAGTCTTGCTCTATCACCCTGGCTGGAGTGCAGTGGCACAATCTCAGCTTGCTGCAAACTCCACCTCCCAAATTCAAGCGATTCCCCTGACTCAGCCTCCCTAGTAGCTGGAATTACAGACGCCTGCCACCAAGCCCAGTTAATTTTTGTATTTTTAATAGAGACAGGGCTTTACCATGTTAGCCAGGCTGGTTTCAAACTCCTGACCTCAAGTAATCCACCTGTCTCGGCCCCCTAAAGTGCTGGGATTGCAGGCATGAGCCACTGTGCCTGGCCAACATTTTTTTAACTTTGTTTCTGAATATGGTGAGCTCCTCAGCTGTTCTCCCAAGGACTTGGGACCTGAGGATCCCTCTTTTCAAAGGGAATAGGAGAGACAGACATAGAGATGAAGTACTGGTAGCTTAAAAGCATCTGCATTCAAAATCTGTGCAAGTAGAGAAATAGGACAGAGAAGGGAATCCTTAACTCTCATGGTCAGGATCTGGAAGGCCAGGGACGCCTTCCTCAAGAAAAAAAAAAAAGGCGAACTTGAGATGGGTTTTGAAGGATGCATGGAAGTTTACCAGATGAATTAGGATTGAAAGGCCCTTCCAAGGGAAAAGAACAAGAAGCACTAGACAGACTGTTCAGAAGGCCATTGAAAGAAGAATTTTAGGCCCAGCGCAGTGGCTCATGCCTGTCATCCTAGCACTTTGGGAGGCCGAGGCGGACGGATCACTTGACGTCAGGAGTTTGAAACCAGCCTGGCCAACATGGTGAAACCCCATCTCTACTAAAAATATAAAAATTAGCTGGGCGTAGCGGCACACGCCTGTAGTCCCAGCTACTCAGGAGGCTGAGGCAGAAGGCTCACTTGAACCCAGGAGGTGGAGGTTGCAGTGAGCCAAGATCACAACACTGCACTAAAGCCTGGCAACAGAGCAAGACTCAAAAAAAAAAAAAAAAGAAATTTATACAAGTGGAGTATCCCATGGTGCTGTAGATCAGGGCTTCTCAACCTCAGCATTACTGAGGTTTTGGACTGGATAGTTCTTTGTTATGGGGGCTGTCCTGTGCATTGCAGGATGTCTAGTAGCATCCCTGGCTTCTACCCATTCTATACCAATAGCATCAGCCCCCAGGTTTTATTAAACCCAATGTCTCCAGACATTGCTGAAGTCCCCTGGGGCACAAAATCACTCCAGCTTGAGAATCGCCACTCCAGGCATTATTCTTGCTATGACACTAGGATAGAAATTTAGGCAGAGGGGACGCTGTGGGAAAGCAAAATTGATATTCCCTTGTCCTGTGGCCATCACATCTGTGGCTTTCCAAGCATCTCACAGCCCAGTGAGGTTCAGTGACTGCTGCTCTCGGTGACTGAATGGATCAGGGTAATTGGCAGCATCATAAATATCAAGGGCAAATACAAAGGCCACAGGACAGGACAAGGAACCTGGACTCCAGGCCAAAGCTCCCGCTCTGCCCACACCATCCATCACGTGAGGAGCTGCAAACGGCCCCTATTTCAGAAAGACAGTGATCTGGGAGAGTTGCAGGGAAATTTGGGTGCTGAGGCAGACTGAGGTTAAAGGTGCAGTTCATTTATCCCTGGCAGCTTTTTGCTTTGTGAGTAATGAACAGTAGGAACGGCCCTGGGCAGTGCACAGCCTTCAGAAAGAGCCAAAGGGAGAAACAGCTTGTTATTTCAGTGGCTTAGCTCCATCTCTGGGATGCGGGGGGTAACTAAAGGCCCATTCGCATTCCTTATCAGAGTGCAGCTCCTGCTCAGAGTCTGGGAAATCCTTGTGGCTCTAGAAAAGAAGTTAGTGGCCCTGTGCTGGAAGTGGGGAGAGGGGACAGAGCCTTCAAGATGATCCAGCCTGTGCCCCTGGGACAGAATCCTGAACCAAGCTTCAGAGCTGCCAGATTCCTGGTCCCCGTTTCCCATGTGATTAAATCTGAAATTACTGGGCATGGTTTCCAAGTTCCTGGGCCTCTCTAGCTTTGTCTCCCATCTCCACTCTTCACACCTAACGGTCTCCCTGCCTACAAAGAGCTACTTGCAGTTCCCAGAGTAAGCCCCACGGCTGCACTTTGCTCACACTCTTCCTTCCACTCAAATGCCCTTCCCACTTGCATCTCCACCTGTCTGGCAAACTCTGCGTAGCTTGAATACCAGTTCAGAGGTTGAGCCCCTCTTGGCCCCCACCCTTCAGGTACAATTGTCCCCTCCCACCACTTCCTGTGCAGTCTCTGCCAGCACACCAGGCCTCTCCTTATCTGTCCCTCCATCTGTCCCCTGCTCCTGCTCCTGTATATCTGGTGACCATGTCCTCCTCTTCCTCCTCCTCCTCCTCCTCCTGACTGCAGCACCCAGCACCATTCCTAATGCAGAGCAGGTGCTCCCATGTTTGCTGAACAAATAAAATCACTCCACATCCTCTCACCACACCTCCCTGAGTCCACAGGAAAACAGGAAGGGTAATGCAGGCCTGCTCTGTCCCACCTCTACAGCTGGCTGTGTGTGGGGGTGGGGGGGCATGAGCACACACACTTGCACTCACTCCAGGACTCTCCTAACCTTTGACTTTTGCTGCATCCAGCTCTCCTACTCTCTCAGGATGACTTTCCTCTAGGCCAGTAGAGGTCACTCTTTCTACCTGAAGTGTGAATGGCTAGCAGTGCACATGCTCCTACCCCAGATAACCAAGGTGTCGTAGTGGGACCTTGGGCACCTTTGCAGAGGAGGTGCCAGTGATGTGTGTGAAGTGTGGCTCTGGACTGGCACCAAGGGACAGCCAGCTGTAACATACTCTTTCCTACCCTGCTACAGGGAGTAAACAGGCCGCTTCCTGCAGCAGACGGGGCTGGGACAGATGTTAGCTGTCTTGGGAAGAAAAACGCAGGTGTTTTTTCTGGGCATCTGGAGTGTGTGAGGACTAAGTCAGCAACTGGCAAGTAACGAATGGTAAAGCTTCCCCTGCGAGTCCGTGGAAGACCAAGTGGGGATGACGCTAAAGGCTTCCAGATCCAAGAAAAGATGTGGCTTGCCCTCGAGTGACTGGTGAGACATCAGGATGCCCCAGAAGGATTCAGTGAGAAGTAGGGTTAGGTGAGGGGCAATCTGCAGACATAGCAGTTTATGCTATTTTTTTCTGTTTTTTTAAATAATCAACCTTCTCTCTCTACCCTCATTACCAGAAGTGATTCATGAGAAATGTAGGGCTCCCCAGGAGGGCTGATATCCCTAAGAGGAGGTAATGAAAATATAGCAAAATGCCCCACAGCAAGGACCACAGGACCTAGTGTCAGGGCATCATTGACAAAGCTACAGCAGGGATTTCAAGGTGGTGCCAGGCCCACCTTTTGCATCCCATTGGCTCACACCTCCATGAGATCAGGAACCCATGACAAGGACTCCCTCCTTGCCCAAACTTCAGTCAACCTCCCCTGGCCCTCTTTTCAAGTGAGACTTGTCCAGGCCTCATGACCAAATCCAGTTTTGGCAGAGAATCTTGCTGAGCCAGGTTATTGAAACCCTCCCCAACTTAGCCAAACCAGCTCCTCCTCCTCCACCCTTGAGACTTGATCAAGGGTCTTAGTGGTCTTCCCTCCACTCCCTCACCCTGCCCATGGCCTATAAATCCCCATTTGTCCCTGCTGTATTTAGAGTTCAGTTCAATCTCCCTCCCATATTATCATAGTCTTGAAGAAAATATTCCTTGCCATTTTAACAAGTGTTGGAATAATTTCTTGTATATCCTGTCTGTCTTATGCATCACTAGCCCAGTGCCTGACACAGAGTCAGGCATCCTGATTCCTACTGGTTTAATTAATTCACAAATGCTATGTCAGTGTCTAATAATTTTATCTATAATTACTTATAGATAGAATTATTTCTGGCTGGATGCCCCAGAAGGATTCAGTGAGAAGTAGGGTTAGGTGAGAGACAGTCTGCAGATGTAGGAGTTTATGCTGTTTTCTTCTGTTTTTTTAAATAATCAACCTTCTCTCTCTACCCTCATTATCAGAAGTTATTCACGAGAAATACAGGGATCCCCAGGAGGGCTGATATCCCTAAAAGGAGGTAATGAAAATATAGCAAAATGCCCCACAGTGAGGCAATGAGAAAGGGAGGAGGATGGAAGCTGAGAATAGACTGAAGGTGGTGGGTCAACTGATAATAAAACGTCATGTGGAAGGAAGTCCCATGGCATGGTCTCTTCCATTGGGGAGACTATTTCACACTAAGTGGCCTCATACATGGCCACATCTGTTCTGCTAAGGAGTACCTAATGCCCAAGCCTTCCTGGTCAGAACCAAGAACAAAGCTCTGCTAACCAAAGAATGGAAAGAATATCCCAAACTGAAAAAGGGACCCATCTCTATGCTTACATTGTGGCTACTCAGAACAATGTCTTTTCTGAAATTTTGATCAGAGAACAGATCAGAGAACACCACCTCCTAGCACAAACACCATGAAATGTTGGGTAAATATAATAAGCAGCCTTTTCAATCTTGACAGAGCCCTGAACAAAGGAAATAGAACTCCCCAGGGGCCAAGAAAAACCATGAGCTGCTGCTGTGAAACCTGGCCAAGAGGATGGATTCAGGAAGGGGCATGAGCTTGCAACTCCCAGGGGGATGGGGGATTACAGGGAGTGGGTCTGATGAAAAACAAAAGTACAAACTAGAAAAGAAAAAATTCTCACCAACTCAGGTGGATGATAAAGAAATCTTAGCTTAGACTTAAAGTGGAAAATAAATAAATAAGATAGTTATCTGGGAATTAATGAACATAAATCTGACTTCACATATATTTGGGGCTCAAATTTATCCCACCCAACTTGGTCAGGAACCCCTAGGCTAAAAAAGTCACATAAAATTTGGTTCTCAGCTAAATGATGCCCCAGGGGAATTGGCAAAAGCCAACCCTCTGAAGTTGGGTATATTATTGGAAGATCTAATCTTATCAACATACCCATTCTCTCCAAATGAATTCATAGATTCAATAAAGTCTCATTCAAAATCCTAGCAAGTGTTTTCATGGAAACTGATGTTTATTCTAAAATGCATATGGAATGAAAAGAGTCAAAAATAATAAAAATAGTTTAGAGAAAGAGCAAAGTTGGAAGGCTCACACTACCAGATTATCAAAACCTTCTTAAGAAAGTTGTGACATTTAAGACAGTGCTGTATTGGCACAAGGATAGACAAACAGACTAATCAGACAAAGGAGAAACCACCACATACAGTCCCCTGATTTACAGTAATAGTAGTGCTGCAGTGCAAAAATAAACCTTGACCCCTACCTCACACCATGCCAGAAAAAGGCAATTCCAAATGAATTGTAGATCTACATGTGAATGGTAAAACAACATAAGAGAAAGTCTTCATGACCTTAAGGTAGGCAAGGATTTCATAAGGTCTTACATATGATTGTAATGATTTTAGAAAATGCAAAAATGTGTGGTAAAAAGTTGGGCACGGATTATAGCTCACATTTATAATTCCAGCACTTTGGGAGGCCAAGGTGGGAGGATCACTTGAGGCCAAGAGTTCAAGACAAGTATGAGCAACATAGCAAGACCCTGTCTCTACTAACAATAAAAATAAAAATTAGCTGGGTATGGTAGTGCACACCTGTAGTCCTAGCTACTCAGGGAGTGGAGGCAGGAGGATCACTTGAGCCCAGGAGTCCAGGGTTGCAGTGAGTTATAATCACACCATTGCACTCCAGCTGGGTGATAGAATGAGGCCCTGCTTCAAACAAATAAAATAAATAAAATGTGTGATAAAATAAATATACCCAATTTCCCTACCACTCAGAAATTGACAAAAATACCTTTGAAAGTATGTTTTTGAAAAGTGGTTGCATCTTCCATCTCCCTCACCCAAACTAATAGTGGATTACCCACTATCTTACACTGTTTTGCTTCATCAGTGAGTCTTTTCTCAAAAATAAATAAATAAATAAAATAAAGGCCTGTAGTCTTCTAGACAGCAAAAACTGAATCAGCACTAATACAGCCATAGGGACCCAGGCTGTGGGCATCTCCCGGACAGAGCTACAGTCTGATCTTCTCACTTTACAGATGGGAGAGCAGGAGCCCCCAGGATTACGTGACTTCACTGGTAGAGGCAGGATGGTATCCAGAACCCTGATCACAGTGCTCTTTCCAACACATGTGCTATTGTGGGGGATGTCTAGCAATGCTGCCCCTAAAGGAGTGTTCTTCGTGCCTGCTGAGGTCACTGGCTGCACTCCTCCTGCCCCCGGGGCATCTCAACACATCACCAGGTGGTTGTGATGCCACCCACTGACTGGGTGATGCTCCCACCTCCACTGAGTCCTAACCCTCCTGACACTAAGCCCAGTGGCATCAAGCCACACAGTTCCTTGGTGGTGTTTTCCAAAGTTTAAGGACAGCCAACTATTTATCTTATCCCATTGACGGCGAGAACTGAGTGAGAAACAGAGAGCTGCCTGAGTTATTTCATTTTGTTTACAATTATTTGAAATCCAATGCTACAAGACACTGGTACCAACATAAATTAATTTTCCTTGATTGGAAGCTGATGAATCTCTCCTTGTCTTGAAAAGGACTCTGACAGCTCTGGGCTTCAGTGAAAGAGAGCTATTGTTTTCTTAATTAGGAATTCATGGAACTTGTAGGTGCAGCCAGGGCCAGCCTGAGGGGCAGAGGTGGCCCATCTGGGAGTGGGTTGTGAGATACACCATTTATAAAACTATGGATGATGGATCCCAGGAGGCTGCTGAATGGAATTATTCAGGAAGCATCACCATGTGTCCATTCTCTATCTGGTAAAGAGCTTGTTTTTCAGCTTGCATCCCTGTCAGGAGTTCACCCTTCCAGTCCATTGGAAAATATAATTTTTCCCAGTATCCGCCATGTTGAACCCTGAGCACACCCAGGAACAGAGGCGGCAGACTCAGGCAGAGATGCAGGACTGTAGGGGATGAAAAAGAGTGGAAGCCACACCCAGGTAAAGGAACGAGTCCCCTCCTCTGTGAAGCGTCCCCTGATCACCCTCAGCTACTGCAGTTCTCCCTCTCCTGGGATCCCACTGCCCGGTGGGTAACCCCAACATAGCCAGTAGCTCCTTATATGGGAACAGTTGGCTTGAATGTGTCCCACATGACTGAGAGCTGCTTCATCTCTGAACCCAGGGACCCAGTACAGCAGGAAGAAAACATGGGTTTAGAGTAAAACAGCTGGAGGGTTAGTACCAGCTCCATCACTTGTGCTCTGCAACGCCTGGCAAATTATATCGCTTTGTCATGCCTTGGCGCCCAGTGGTAGAATGGGTTTCACACTGGCGCTGCCTTGTAGGTTGAAGTAAGTTAAAGGCCAGGTGCAGTGGCTCATGCCTGTAATCTCAACACCTTGGGAGGCAGAGGCGGAGGCGGAGGTGGGAGGACTGCTTGAGCACAGTAGTTCAAGACCAGCCTGAGCAACATTAGGAGATCCCGTCTCTACAAAAACAACAACAGCAACAACAACAAGTTGTATTTTGAAAGCATCTAGCACAATGTCTGGTCCATAGCAAGCACTTAGTAAATGTTAGCAATTAATAATAGACGTTATTAGGAGTTCATTTATGTTTGTTTCTGTTGCTGCTGCCGCTATCTAACAGAAGCAATTAACAGAGCATATCTGAAGAAGCAAAACTCCACAGAAATCAATACAGAGCAGACTTAAAGAAATATTTAAGCAGCCCCAACACGATCCCAAATGGGGACTTGGTGCAAATTACAAAAAGGTTCCCACAAGACACTTCCCTACCATCTGTCAAAATTGTTACAGTCACTCTCCTGATCTACGGTGTCTGCGATTTCCAAGCACCCCGCCCCCAAGGTGTGCAGTGTGAAGCACAGCCTGCTGTAAATGACAAGAGGAAGTTCACAGTCAGGAAGCAAGAATCAGGGCCTCAGGGAGGGAAGCCGCAGCCAGGTGACCCGCGGCAGACAAGAGCGGCTCAGGCCCGTGGGAGCACGGCTGGTGAGCTGGAACACAGAAATGAGAGAGGAGTCAACACGGGCCTCTTAGCCCCTGTCTAGGGATCAGTCCACCTCTTTGCAGAAGAGCTTGTATTTTTTGATTTGCGTTATAACTTTGAGAGAGTAAGAAAAAAAGGCAACACGGGTTGGTCAGTCTTGTATTAAGAATTTTCTTACCGAAGTAACCCAGGAATGGAAAATCAAATACTGTGTGTTTTCACTTGTAAGTGGGAGCTAAGCTATGAGGACACAAAAATACACAGTGATAATGGACTGTGGGGCCTGAGCGGGAGGAGGCTGGGAGGGGGGTGAGGGATAGAAGACTATTGGGTACAGCGTATTGCTCAGGTGATAGGTATGCCAAGATCTCAGAATTTACTACTAAAGAACTAATCCATGTAACCAAAAACCACCTGTACCCCTAAAAATTACTGAAACTAAAAAGTAAACAATAAAAAATGTTCTTACTGAACAGCGCATGTACTTATTTCCTTAGAAAAATAGAAGCGGAGAATTTCTGGTTCAGCAAAATGGTGAAGTTAGCTAACACAAAACCCTTCCACCACAAATACATAGAGATTGTAGATAAATCAATAGAAAAAAACTATATTTTAATCAACTTTTTAAAAAGTTCTCCTCTAATTAGAAACCCCATTCCTAAATGGTGCTGGAAAGGAAATATATCAAGGAGAGAGGAGTAACCACCCCAGAGGAGCAGGCCCAGGAAACCTCTCTCCTGGTCTAATGAACAGAATGGCAAACACCACGTGGTCACCAAGCCTTTTCTTTCTGTCTGCCATAGCCACATACCAAGCCTTCATTTTCTTTCTTTTCTTTTTTTTTTAATGCCAAGTGTAAACAGAACCCAATTTGGGGGAGCAAATGAGAATGGATTGAAACAGATCATCTGTAAATTTCCCAAGCTGATCCAGCAGTCATTCTGCAAACTTCCCACCTCCCTACCCTCTCAACGGATTGTGGCTTTAATGAACATTATTTCTACCACTAGAGGGCCACATACAAAGTGGAATTTAAAGGCCTTGCCACCCCAAAGCATCTCTACCACTAGATAAGAGCGGTCTGAGATTTCTCCACCAAAGACTTATTGTTTGGGGTTAAGCATTTAAAAGGCAAAGGTTGAATGGAGGCAGGGGAGAGGCAGACCTGACCTTCCTATGGGGTCTAGAGGAGCAGGAAGAGGAAGTTGCTGAAGGTAGCAGAAGGGCACATAAGGCCCATTCCGCGGCTCTGGCCCTTGGCTGGGGCCTGGGTACCCCAGATGCACTTTGGAAGCCCTTGAAACCTGAACTCCAGGGAGACGGGTGTGAAGTCAAGGCCTTGAGTAAATCAGCAAAGGGAAAATTAAGAGGATCAATAAAAGAGTTTAATGAAACATAAACAGGTTCAGGGAGGGCTTAAATAAACTCATGGTCAATCCATAGCAGGTTGTTAAGGAGCCTCCCTGACTCTTGGAGGTTGATGTTTCGGAAAACAACCGTGTACTCCTCCCAGGCATTTCTGTGGATGGTGCCTGACGCTGAATTCCTGGCTGCAGAACCCAGGGCTGACCTGCAAAAAGGGGCAAGCGGGGGTTCTCTTGTCAATTTTTAATTGTGGGTCCAGAATGGGAGCCAGGAGGCTGAACCAAAAATCTTGGCACGCAGCACTTGGGATGGCTGGAGGAAACTGAGGATGCTAAAATGGGAGTGGCAGAGCCAGAAAGTCCCTCTGAGCATGCCTGCAATTTGCAAGCTGGCTGCAGCCCTGGAGGCAGAGGGCACAGGGCACAGGGCAGATGGGCAGATACCAGCACCACCAGGACCTCACCCCTGCCCCCATGAATTTCCACTGCTCCCCACTCAGCTACCCTTCCCATAAGGACCCAGGAACACGGGGTCACAGCCATGTCACATGGGTGCCCCAGCAATCCAGGAAGGCTGACTCAGGCCCTCTCTCTGCCCCCAACACCATCTTTGCCCGGATGCAGGTGCCCCATCCTGGTGCAGAGAAGGGGTGCCCACAAGAAAGTCCACCCTGGGGAGAAGGGTTAAGTCCCTCTGCTTCCCTCTTCCTCGAGCTACTGGACATTTGCCCTCCCAACCCCAACAGTGCCAGGATTCCCAGGACTGTGCTGGAGAAGCAAGCCCAGGCCCGCACTCTGATTGCTGCTCACCTGCCTCCCTGGAACTCTCCTCCAGGGGGAAGGAAAGGGCTCCTGCCTGGCGAAGGCCCTTCTTCCATCAAATGTTTCGCCTTCCCTACAGCAGCAAACAAACCTCAGTGAAAGACGTCATCTCTTCACCAAGGAGGAAGTCCTATGATCCGAGGCCCCAGCATTGCGCTCTAAATATGGAGCCACAAAAAAGAAAATACTAAACACAACCCTGTTACATTTCCCGTAGTAAACTGTGCAGCCCAGCAAGGATGGCTACGCTTCTCTGGATGCCTCCTGTTTCCAAGAATGTAGGAGCTGAGTCTGCTAGACAGGGTGTGCTTCTCTCCCAAATTCTCCAAGGTCGGCTAGTTAAATCTGGCTTCTGGGTGACGTCCTCACCTCCTACCCTCCCTTCCCTGGGCTGATAATCAGGAGACAACACAACCATCTCCAAGCTTGCTACGTGGGGCCATGGTTCTCATGTGAACATTCTCTTTCTGGCCAACTCCGGAGACCCAACCATTTCTCCACACATCCCTTGGGCTCAGGCCTCCAGATTTGTGGTCTGCTTTGCTTCTCCCCTTTGAGATCGTCCTTAAAATATTCCCATCCTGAGAAGGGCCTTTTGATAACTTTCCTTGCCCCCCTCCCCTGCCCCCTCCCCCCGCCACTTCTCTCCCTCCTGGTCACTCCCCAATATCTACCTCTGCACACCTTCCCTCCCAGGCCCCAGCCCTAGCCTCACAGTGACCAGGCTCTCCAATTTCTGTCTAGAGTTGTAAGCCACCCACAGTGCTCAGAAATGCCACCCCAGCATTTGGGGAAGTCCTGAGAGGGACCTGAAATAGACTAGGTATACCCTCACCCACCTGCATACAAACTTAAAACCTTTTGTTTATACTGACTTGACAGTAATTCCACTTTCTAAGCCCCCATTCTCTCAACAGTCATGGAGGGGTTGTGTGTGGGAAGCCAGTAGAGAAGGGAAGAAAGTCACATCTTCCCAAAGAGATGTGTCTTTGGCCCTTCTGATAATTTCTCAGCCACTTCTGACTACAACAGTGCAATGTGTAACCTTATTACAGATAGATATTACTATAATCCTCAGCCCAAAGCCCCATCTCAGAGCCAGAGTGGCTGCCTACCCTCTCTCTCTCTTGCCCTCCAGCAAAGGGGGCCGGACCTGGAAGAGAAGCGGGGAAGACAAAGGGAGATAGTGCTCATGCCCCCGAGGGGAACTTCAAAGAGCAGTCCTCTCTCTGAACCACTGCTCACTTCTCCCTCCACCTTCAGTTATGAGCTTGGAGGATTGCCGGCTCCTTGCAGCGGGCCAGGTCTAATGAACTGTGCCACGGCCACCTGTGGTTTCTTGTCGTGGAAGCTGCACGCTGCAGGGATGCTCACTCTGCCCTAGCTCCAAGGCACAGACAGTTCAGAGAGAGGCTGCCCATCTCCCCTGCCCACTGCTAGAATGTGCACTCCTGCGCTCCCTTTGGGGCAAGGACTTCTCTCTCTCGGGGGCAGTGCTCTGTGCTTCTCTTAGCCAGCCTCCAGATTCTTCACTGTGGGGAGCACGGAACCTTCAAGTGCCTCCCGTGGCCCACCCGGGGAAGCTGGTGGAAGGTTGCCCTGCTGCCCTCTTTGGGAGGGTGAATCAAACTATGGGCCTCCATACCAGCCTTTCCCCGGGCACCAGCTACTAGAAATAGACATCTGCCCCGGGGTTCCTGAGTCACCCTCAAACCTCATGGGCCATTCTCATGAGTGTGGCCCCTCCATACGTGTGCACTGATTTGACTGGAAACAGCCTTTGCCCGCAGGGAAGGGAGGTGAAACAGATGCTCACTGCCCTTCTACTCTGCTCCCTTCCTCCCACCGCAGCTGTCAAAGGCAAAGGAGGAGGAGCATGGTACAGGAAGATGTCCAGGAGCCTGACGGATGGCCTCTGCTCTACAAGCCTGGAGAGCTGCTCCTCGCTGCAGTGGGCCATGCTCCAAATACAGGACACAGAGAACGCAATGCCTCTGTCTGGTGGCATGGAGCCACGTCAAAGAAGGAAACTAGCAACTCAGGTGTGATGCCTTCATTTATGACTAGCTCTAAATACTTAGATTTTTGCCCTCATTCAACCCAAAAATCTCAGGGGCAGTATATAGCCAGATAAGATAACCAAAAGAAAAAATGGTCTCAACAAGAGCCACTGAGATTCAAGATGTCAGTGCGCAGTTGCATCGTCCCTTCAGATGAGGGAGAGGCAGGTTGACTAGGAGGAGGTATAGAGCCTTGCAAGGAGGGGCCTGGGAGTGGGAGAGCTGGGCCTGAGTCCCAGGCATGGAAGCCTAATTCGGCCACCCACTCCCATGGCCCTTTACATCCCTCCCCTGTCCTCCTAGACTCACTGACAGGCAAACCCATTTACAAAACCTCAAGGAATGGCCAGGTGTGGAGACTCACGCCTGTAATCCCAGTACTTTGGGAGGTCCAGGTGGGCGGATCACCTGAAGTCAGGAGTTCAAGACCAGCCTGGACACCATGGTGAAACCCCGTCTCTACTAATAATACAAAAAATTAGCCGGGCGTGGTGGCACGCGCCTGTGACCTCTCTCTGAGCTGTCTGTGCCTTGGAGCCAGGGCAGAGTGAGCATCCCTGCAGCGTGCAGCTTCCACAACAATCCCATCTACTTGGGAGGCTGAGGCAGGAGAATTGCTTGAACCTGGGAGGCCGTGGTTGCAGCGAGCAAAGATCGCGCCATTGCACTCCAGCCTGAGCGACAAGAGCAAAACTCTGTCTCCGTCTCAAAAAAGAAAAAACCCTCAAGGAACTTCTCACGTCCTATGGAACTGCAGGAAAGCAGCCAGCTGGGTGCTGGGTGACGGTGGGCCAGCCTCTGAGCCTGCGTTTCAACAGCTTTAAGATGGGAGACAATAGGATCAGATGGTTGCAAGCAGAGACTCTCTCTCCATGATTAGAGAGGGCAGCAAACGAGCCACCCAGAAAACAGGACTCCTGTGGCAAGGCAAATGGGTCTAGGTTTGAGGCTCTGGCAGCTTCAGGACTAAGCAGGTCTAAAGATCGGCTGCACCTCCCTCCTTGTCCAAACAGCCACGGGGCCCGGCAGCCCAGTTAGAAAGGCGCCGCTCCCGCTTGTGGGCGGGGCCTGGACGCGGGGGTGGTCTGGGAGGGGCTCACAGGTTAGATTCAGCCCCCATGGCCACATCCGAGTGCTTTCCTGTAGGAAACAACCGGTGCACATGGTGTGTCTCTGTAATCTCCACCTACTTTTCAGGCTTTTTTTTTTAAACAATAATTTCAACTTTTATTTTTAGATTCAGGGAACACAAATACAGGTTTGTTACATGTATATATTGCATGATGCTGAGGTTTGGGGTACGAATGATCCCACCACCCAGGGAGTGAGCGTAGTACCCAATAGTTAGTTTTTCGGCCCACATCTTCCTCCCCTTTCTAATACCCTGCAGTGCCTACTGTTGCCATCTTTATGTCCATGAGTACCCAATGTTTAACTCTCACTCATAAGCGAGAACATTCAATATTTGATTTTCTGTTCCTGAATTAATTTGCTTAATATCATGGCCTCTAGCTACATCCATATTGCTACAAATTGATTTTGTAGCAATCAATTTTTTTTGCTACAAATGATTTTGTCCTTTTATATGACTGTATAGTATTCCATGGTGTATATGCATCACATCTTCTTTATCCAATCCACTGTTGATGGACACCTAAGTTGATTCCACATCTTTGTTATTGTGGATAGTGCTCCAATGAACATACGAGTGCATGTGTCTTTTTGGTAGAATTTATTTTCCTCTGGGTATATACCCAGTAATGGGATGGCTGGGTCAAACGGTATTTCTGTCTTAAGTTCTTTCAGAAGTTGCCAAACTGCTTTCCATCGTGGCTGAAATAATTTATATTCTCACCAGCAGTGTATAAGCATTCCCTTTACTCTGCAGCCTCACCAGCATGTTATTTTTTACTTTTAAGTAGCTATTCTGACTGGTGTAAGATGGTGTCTCGTTGTGGTTTTGATCTGCAATTATCTAACGATTAGTGATGTTGAGCATTTTTTCATATATTAGCTGCTTGTATGTCCTCTTTTGAGAAGTGTCTCTTTATATCCTTTGCCCAATTTTTAATGGGATCTTTGGTTTTTGCTTATTGAATTAAGTTCCTTACAGATTCTAGGTATTAGACCTTTGTCAGATACATAGTTTTTGAATATCTTCTCCCATTCTGTAGGTGGTCTGGTTACTCTGTTGATAGTTTCTTTTGCTATGTAGAAGCTCTTTAGTTTAATTTGGTCCCACTTGTCAATTTTTGTTTTTGTTGCAATTGCTTTTGATTATTTAGTCATAAATTATTTGCCAAATCAAATAATTATAATAATATAATAATATAATATAATATTATATAATACAGTAACTAGAAAGAATGTTACTTCTTAGTCTTTTTTTCCCAGGATTCTTATAGTTTGAGGTCTTACATTTAAATCCTTAATCCATCTTTGAGTAAATTTTTGTGTATGGTGAAAGGTAGGGGTCCAGTTTCATTCTTCTGCATATGGCTTGCAAGTTATCCCAGCATCATTCATTGAAGAGGACATCCTTTCCCCATTGCTTACTGTTGTTTACCTTGTCAAAGATGAGATGGTTGTAGGTGTGTGGCTTTATTTCTGGGTTCTCTATTCTGTTCCATTGGTCCGTGTCTGTGTTTGTACCAGTACCATGCTGTTTTCGTTACTGTAGCCTTGTAGTATAGTTTGAAGTCAGATAATGTGAGTGCCTCCAGCTTTGTTCTTTTTGCTTAGGATTGCCTTGGCTATTCAAGCTCTTTTTGAGTTCCTAGTTTTTTCTAATTCTGTGAAAAATGACGTTTGTGGTTTGATAGGAATAGCCTTGAGGGAAGAGGCAATGCAATAGAGAAAATGGCGTTGAATCGGTACATTGCTTTTCAGGCTTTTAATCTCTTCTCTCTATCAGCAGGCTTCAAGCTGGGTTTCTATTCCCCCCTCACTTGAACATCCTAACCTCTGCCACTGACACCTAGCAACCTTTCCTCATTTCTTAGTTCAAGTTCAAGATGAGAGAAAGAATCTGATTGCTCTAGCTCAGCAGGTTGTGCCAGGAGACAATCTGGGGCCACCCCTGGACCAGTGAGTTGTAGCAGAAGGGTCACATAACAAAACGCTTCACTCGCCCACAGCCATCAGGTTGGTGGCTCCCTGCACTGGGGTGGGAGTGCCAGCTGGGCGGTGATGGGCCTTCCCCCACACAGGCGGAAGTGTCCTTAGGTTTAAGCAAGATGGGGAGTGTGTGGCTGTGTGCCTGGGACATGGCAGGTGTCAAATTCCTGCCGGCTCCCCAGCCCCATCCCCTCCGCTCATTTTAAGGAGGGACAACCTTACTGGTAGTCCTTGCCCTCCCTGGGTGGCATCTCTAAGTCACCACCACTGCCTGCCTTCCCAACCAGGGCCTCCTCAGAGCACACTGTTTAAGGGCATGGAACTAGGGCAGGGGCAGTGGCAGTGGCAAAGCCAGCCAAGTGGCAGCAACCTCCTCTCACCTGCCTGGAAGGGATGGATGGAGGGAGCTCCTAGAGAATAAAAAGGGAGCAGCAGGAGAGTGTACTGCCAACACCACGGGCTTTGTGCTTCCCTGCCCCACTTGCCACAGGGGGCCAAGGGTGGCCTAATCATTCCTTTTTCTGTTCTGCCCAAAACCTCTCTCTCAGAATGCTTTTGAGCAATCCCCAATTGTCCCTTCTCCCCGAAGGTGGCCAGGCTTTGACAGGAGCCAAGGGAGAGCCATCAAATGACAAAAGGCAGGAAGAACAGAGGCAGCAAGAATACAGGGAGGGTGGGAGTGGCAGCAGGACAATTTTTCTGTCTTCTTTTTCCCAAATTTAAGAGCCTGGTTTCCTCTGGATGCTTAGACGTATGGACTTGAACATGAGCAGCAAGATCCATTTCACTACTAATGAAAGCAACATTGGGTGGAGCTTCTGGGGCTGAATCCTGACTTCTGGTCAGGCTCAGTACCAGTGCAGACTCCTCCAGCAAGTTCCATGACCTTACAGAGCCTCAGTGTCCTCTTCTGTAAAATGGGGATGACAGTAGAACCTAGCTTATAGAGGCAATGCGTGCTCTCAGTAAAGAGATCTATGTGCACAACTTAGCACAGAAACTGGCATTTATTAACTGGCCAGTAAATGATGCTCTTTATCCCCTTTGGGGGAGAGAGGCAAAGAGCCCATCACCTTCCCTGTCGAGGAGTCTGCCCAGGAACTGTACAGTTCAGTGGTGTTACAGGAACAGAGCTGCCTGGCTTGAGAAGCTGTATGTGAAGCTGGACTGTTTTCTCATCTTTTTGGTTAATATTCCAGGCATCTGCAAAAAGCAAGAAAAGGATTGCTTTATAGGACAGATCTGCCCATTTTTCCCCCCTTCTTTTGCCTCCAGGAAATGTCTGGTCTTTGAAAGCCAGGCTTTGTGCAGTTCTCCAGTTCATTTCCTGCTTCACCTGGTTCTGGAAAATAGGCTCACCGAATATCTAATGATTTTCATTTTTCTCTATTGCTTGGCCTCTTCCTTCTCTGTATTTCATATTCCTCTCCTCTTTTTGTGTCTAGCTGAAGACTTGGATCTTATTAATGTGGCTGGCCCTTCACCTTCTCCGTGGAGCCCCTGGGTATCGGAATATCATAACCTGAGTGTCACTCATACCT
Source organism: Macaca mulatta (assembly GCF_049350105.2). Lineage (NCBI taxonomy): Eukaryota > Metazoa > Chordata > Mammalia > Primates > Cercopithecidae > Macaca > Macaca mulatta. The sequence goes on from NC_133417.1 coordinate 15,650,705, forward strand.
GCATCAGACGTCACTTGTGCCGAGCGCCAAGAGGAACCAGAAGCAGCCCAGACTTACGACACAATCAATGACAGTAAACATGCAGCAGGTGGTGCAAAGTGATGAGGACCAGTCTTGGGGAGGAGGAGGAGGCCACAGCCCACTCTGGGCGCCAACAAGTTCCACCATCCCCTGACCTTTGTCCAAACCTAAAAATCTCTCCGTTAGCACCCCCTTGCTTGGGGAAAGGAAATGTTCCCTCTTCCGCAGGGTAGATACACTTCCCAGTGGGACAGGAGGACAGCAGTGTACCATAGGCAGCATTTTCAGGCCATTGCCCTTGGCCAGTTCTCTTCAGCCAGAGAGCATTCTCCACCACCCCAGAGCTACTTCAGTTTCTGGAAAGGAAGCCCTCCAGCTAACAGGTCTCACTCCACCAGACGTATACATTAAAAAAAACAAACAAACAAACAACAAAGCTCTGGCCAGGTGCGGTGGCTCACACCTGTAATTCCAGCACTTTGGGAGGCCTAAGCGGGCTGATCACGAGGTCAGGAGTTGGAGACCAGTCTGGCCAACATAGTGAAATCCCATCTCTACTAAAAATACAAAACATTAGCCAGGTGTGGTGGTGTGTGCCTGTAATCCCAGCTACTCAGTAGCCTGAGGCAGGAGAATTGCATGAACCCAGGAGGCAGAGGTTGCAGTGAGCCGAGATCACACCACTGCACTCCAGCCCGGGCAACAGTGCAAGACTCTGTCTCAAAAAAAAAAAAAGAACAAAGCTCTGCATCATGCATGGCAGTGATGGCCTTTCCACCCTCTGCAAGGCCTTGCTCAGGAGACAGGAAGGAAGGAACGAAGGGAAAAAAAGGAGAACTGGAGAGAGGCCCCGGAAGCTGCTATCAAAAATTGCCACAAGGCTCACACAGGTGCAATTCTCCATAAGTCCTTGTATTAGTTCATTTCTACGCTGCTGATAAAGACATACTCAAAACTGGGAACAAAAATAAGTTTAATTGGACTTACAGTTCCACATGACTGGGAAGGCCTCAGAATCATGGCGGGAGGAAAAAGGCACTTCTTACATGGCGGCAGCAAGAGAAAAATGAGGAAGAAGCAAAAGCAGAAACCTCTGATAAACCCATCAGATCTCGTGAGACTTACTATCACAAGAATGGCATGGGAAAGACCAGCCCCCATGATTCAATTACCTCCCGCTGGGTCCCTCCCACAACACATGGTAATTCTGGGAGATACAATTCAAGTTGAGATTTGGGTGGGGACATAGCCAAGCCATATCATTCTACCCCTGGCCCCTCTAAATCTTATGTCCTCACATTTCAAAACCAATCATGCCTTCTCAAAAGTCCTCCAAAGTCTTAACTCATTTCAGCGTTAACCCAAAAGTTCACGGTCCAAAGTCTCATCTGAGACAGGGCAAGTCTCTTCCACTTATAAGCCTGTAAAAATCAAAAGCAAGCTAGTTACTTCTTAGAAACAATGGGGGTACAGGTATTGGGTAAATACAGCTGTTCCAAATGGGAGAAATTGGCCAAAACAAAGGGGTTACAGGCCCCGTGCAAATCCAAAATCCAGCAGGTGCAGTCAAATTTTAAAGCTCCAAAATGACCTCCTTTGACTCCAGGTCTCACATCCAGGTCACGCTGATGCAAAAGGTGGGCTCCCACAGTCTTGGGCAACTCAACCCCTGTGGCTTTGCAGGGTATATCCCCGCTCCCGGCTGCTTTCACAGGCTGGCATTGAGTGTCTGCAGCTTTTCCAGGCACACGGTGCAAGCTGTCGGTGGATCCCCCATTCTGGGATCTGGAGGATGGTGGCCGTCCTCTCACAGCTCCACCAGGCAGTGCCCCAGTAGGGACTCTGTGTGGGGCCTCTGACTCCACATTTCCCTTCCCCATTGCCCGAGCAGAGGTTCTCCATGAGGGTCCTGCTCCTGCAGCAAACTTTTGCCTGGGCATCCAGGCATTTCCATACATCTGCTGAAATCTAAATGGAGGTTCCCAAACCTCAATTCTTGACTTCTGTGCACCCGCAGGCTCAACACCACATGAAAGCTGTCAAGGTTTGGGGTTTGCACCCTCTGAAACCATGGGCCGAGCTGTACCTTGGCCCCTTTTAACAATAGCTGGAGCAGCTGGGATGCAGGGCACCAAGTCCCTCCACTGCACAGAGCATGTGGATCCTGGGCCCAGCACATGAAACCATTTTTTCTTCCTAGGCTTCCAGGTCTGTAATGGCAGGGGCTGCCGTGAAGAACTATGACATGCCCTGGAGACATTTTCCCCATTGTCTTAGGGATGAACATACAGCTCCTTGTTACTTATGCAAATTTCTGCAGCCAACTTGAATTTCTCTTCGAAAAATGGGTTTTTCTTTTCTACAGCATCATCAGGCTGCAAATTTTCTGAACATTTGTGCTCTGTTTCCGTTTTAAAACAGAATGCTTTTAACAGCACCCAAGTCACATCTTGAATGCTTTGCTGCTTAGAAATTTCTTCTGTCAGATATCCTAAATCCTCTCTCTCAAGTTCTTTGAGCAAATCTCTAGGGCAGGGGCAAAATGCTGCCAGTCTCTTTGCTAAAACATAACAAGAGTCACCTTTGCTCCAGTTCGCAACAAGTTCCTCATCTACATTTGGGACCACCTCAGCCTGGATTTCATTGTCCATATCATTATCAGTATTTTTGTCAAAGCCATTCAACAAGTCTCTAGGAAGCTTCAAACTTTCCCACATTTTCCTGTCTTCTTCTGAACCCTCTAAACTGTTCCAACCTCTGCCTGTTACTCAGTTCCAAAGTCACTTCCACATTTTCTTTTTTTGAGACGGAGTCTCACTCCCTCGCCCAGGCTAGAGTGCAGTGGCGCGATCTCGGCTCACTGCAAGCTCCGCCTCCCGAGTTCATGCCATTCTCCTGCCTCAGCCTCCTGAGTAGCTGGGACTACAGGCGCCCGCTGCCACACTCGGCTAATTTTTTTGTATTTTTAGTAGAGACGAGGTTTCACCATGTTAGCCAGGATGGTCTCGATCTCCTGACCTCGTGATCCACCCGCCTCGGCCTCCCAAAGTGCTGGGATTACAGGCTTGAGCCACCGCGCCTGGCCCCACATTTTCAAGTATCTTTTCAGCAATGCCCCACTCTACTGGTACCAATTTATTGTATTAGTCCATTTTCATGCTGCTAATAAAGACATACCCAAGACTGGAAAGAAAAAGAGGTTTAATTGGATTTACAGGTCCACATGGCTAAGGAGGCCTCAGAGTCATGGCAAGAGGCAAAAGGCACTTCTTACATGGCGGCAACAAGAGAAAAATGAGGAAGAAGCAAAACCAGAAACCCCTGATAAACCCATCAGATCTCGTGAGACTTATTTACTATCACAACAATGGCATGGGAAAGACCGACTCCCAGGATTCAATCACTTCTCCCTCTGGGTCCCTCCCACAACACGTGGGAATTCTGGGAGATAGAATTCAAGTTGAGATTTGGGTGGGGACACAGCCAAACCCTATCAGCCCTGGTGGTCAGGAGGAGGGAATAAAGGCAATGGCCTGGGCTTCTCCTCACAACACCAGCCCTCCCTGTAACCTTCTGAAACTCCTTTGTCCCATCCAGACAAAGGAGTTTCGCTTGCTGTTTGGTTTATTCATTAGCTACTTACGAAGTGCCAGTGCTATGACAGTTCCATCAGTGCTGTCCCCACCGCTGTCACCTTCACGCCCAGGGGCTGGGGAGTCCAGTACACCAGAGGGTCCCCAGCCCTGACTCTTGTCAGGAATTACCCTGGAATGACCACACTCTGCCTGGTGGCAGAAGGCGCCTCGAGAAGATGGGAGAGGAGCCCTGGGGCTGTGTGGGGGCTGCACATGGCTGGACAGATGGGATGTGGGATGCAGCAGACAGGCCAAGGCCATGGTTCCAAGGCCAGACCCACAGAGGGTGTAAGGATAGCCCTGACAAAGACGCCTCCAGGGCTGGGGACTTTGCAAGGTCTTGCTTAGGAGATGCAGAATGAAAACTTAAGCCACCACCATCTAGCCTACACCCACAGCGCCTGAATAAGACCCGTCTGGATGGAGCTAGAGGCAGAGCAAGCAAGCTCCCTAAAGGTCTCTCATTGCTTTGGGAGCCGGCCCCCCGTGGGAGCCTGCCCGCCCGCCCGCCCGCCCTCTGTCACACGAGCAGAACCGTTTTATTTCTTCCCTTGGCATTGTTCTGTTTGTTGGCTTGCTTTCATTCTGCTTCCTTTCCCGTTTTTGGCATCCTCATTAACATCATGTTCTAGTAAGGATTAAGTGCTTCAGAAGCTTAGGAAAAGGCAGGAAGCTCAAGCAGGATCTGGCTTTGGCGGCGTCCCTGAAAGCAGCGGTGGCCTTGGAACCAGGTGGAATCATTTGTGTCTAGTGCCATCTTTTGGCTATTTTCGAGAACTTCAACTAACAGAGCTAAAGTAATGATGCCTACTGACCTTCAGCGCTACAAAGCCTCTCTGCTTCTAGTTTAGGGGAAAGGCCAGTCTAATTTGGCCAAAAATCTAAGCTGGAGGTCACTCACGAGTGAAAAGATACTTTTAAACTTTCAATAGCCAGGAGGCAGGGCCAGAGCCTGGTCTATTCTTCTTGAAAACTGGGGAAAGTTTCTTGATGGGTAAGATTCAGCAAGTAACTCAGTCCTTGTTCTCCCCCAGTACCCAGATAAACTCAGCTGTACACGGGAAAATAACTCCCTCGTTCCCACCCTAAAGAAGAGTGAGATGCTCTATCGTTCCAGGCCAGTCCCCTCCGAGGCCCCTCACACAAACTCACCAACCAGCACTCCCTGACTTGGGCTGTGGGGGAGGAAATCAGAATCTCCAGGCCTAATAGATCCTGCTGTGGCTGCAAGCATCTGGGCATTTTAGTGCCCAGATGCAGTTTCTCCAGAAAAGGCCCCATCTCCCATGAGAACCATGAATTCAGACAGCCGGACCCAACAATGCTAGTCCTAGGAATACACTCTCCAGAGGAATATGCACATGCGAAGTGGTACTGGTATAAATTGTAATATTATAACATATGGTATTCATAGCAGTGTTGTTTTTAATAGCAAAATATTGACAATATTCTAAATGTCTCTCAACAGGAGGATATTCAATAAATTGTGGTACAATGAAACAACAGAATACTAGGTAGCCATAAAAAAGAACAATATGGGAAGATCTCCAAGATATTATATGAAAAAAGCGCACATGGTATGCTAGCGTACATAGCGTATTTATTGCATATATGTGCAGATAGATGCATAGCATATGCACATATAAAATGCTCATATAGGTGATCTAATATTTCCAGGACAGTACACGAGAAACTGGTATTATTGGAGCCTTTAGGAGGGAATCAGATGGCTGTGGACGGGGACGAGAGGGAGACTTGTATCTTTCCATTTTAAACCAATTTATTTTAAATCAGTATATTTACTCTTTCAAAAGTATATAAAGAAAAAAAAATGGCCTCTGTCACCTAGAAGCTGGTCAAGTCCCTGGAATAGAAGCATGTGCCTGGAATAGTGACTGGGGACCCTCTGGTGTACTGGACTCCCCAGCCCCTGGGCATTTGGGAGGCCGAGGCGGACTGATTGCTTGAGGCCATGAGTTCCAGACCAGCTGGGCCAGCACAGTGAAACCCTCTCTCTACTAGGCGTGGTGGAGCAAAGCAGAAAACGAATAAGATACATTTTGTAGATAGATTAGCATTTCATATACTTCTCTGTATTTGCTGCTTCTGTTATCCCAGGACTTTTAACAAAGCACTGTTTGAACATTCCAGGTTTGCCTCTCTGTGCCGAAGGATTTAACCTTCACAATAACAAAAATGCTAAGATGCAGTCCCCGCCTTGAAGAAGTTCCCAGTTTCCTGAGCTCAACAGACACCTAGAATACCTTGCAATAAATTAGTTTGGATAATCTATTGCTATGCAACAAAGCCCCACAAAACTTAGCGGCTTAAAACAACAATGTATTATTATCCCCTTCAGCACTGTGGGTTAACTGGATTCAGCTGGGAGGTTTCTAGTTAGGATCTTTCATGTGGTTGCAGTCTGAAGGTGGCTGGAAGCAGAGTCATCTGAAGGCTCAACTTGGCCGTGCATCCAAGATGTCTTCTTTACTGACATGTCTGGCTCCACACACAGCTGGTGCTGGCCCTGTGCCTCTGTCCAGGTAGCCTCCCCACATGGCTGGTTTGGCTTCCACACTGCATGTCTGTCATCAATGGTAGATGGCCTCTCCCAAAAGCTGCAGCCTCAGAAGCCATGCGGGCTCTTCTGCTACATTCTATGGGTCAAAATCAAGTCACAGATCTGGCCTGGATTCAAGGGAAGAGGACTATACGAGGGAAGAAATACTGGGAGGCATGGTTGATTAGGGGGTCCTCTTTGGAGAATGGCTACCACAAGCTTGGATAAAGACAAGCCCAGGTGCAAAGGCAGCCCAGAACTTGACCCTGACTCACCGTCCATCTCAGCACTTGTTCCAAACTGGAGCTTTCTCATGCTTTTGAAAAAATGCACCTTGGGAAGTTATTATTAATGTCTTCAAATTTCAAGCCTGAAAAAGATGAGGAAACCCGGCCGGGCGCGGTGCTCATGCCTATAATCCCAGCACTTTGGGAGGCTGAGGCAGGTGAATCACCTGAGGTCAGGAGTTCGAGACCAGCCTAGCCAACATGGTGAAACCCCATCTCTACTAAAAATACAAAAATTTAGCTGGGCATGGTGATACACACCTATTAATCCCAGCTACTCGGGAGACTAAGGCAGGAGAATCTCTTGAATCCGAGAGGCGGAGGTTGCGGTGAGCCAAGATCGTACCATTGCACTCCAGCCTGGGCAACAAGAGCCAAACTCTGTCTCAAAAATAATAAATAAATGAATAAATAAATAAATAAATAAAGAGGAAACTCATCAGAAAGATTGTAAACCTTGTTTCTTTGTTTTGCTGTATTAGGCCCCAGCTCACAAAAAGCCACATCTCAGAACAAGCTTTATGCAGCTTCTTCAACTGATGAGCTTCTGAAATACAACAGTGGAATCCAAGCAGCCCCATGGATGGCATATGGGGAGCCCTCCGGATATCAAGGCCACACCCTCTTCACTCCACAAAGATACACACACACACATGCACAGCCCCTATGCAACAAGACTCACTTTCTCAACCTCTTCTCCATCCTGCTCCCATTGAAACTCAACTCGCTGGGTTCTTGCTCTACCAAAAAAAAAAAAAAAAAAAAGGACCCAAATAATCAACAAGAAAGTTATAAGAAATCTTATACTAGTGAGACTCATTCTTGGTTTCCATCTAAATAGAAAGAGAATGGAATATAAATAGAATATCTTACAGAACTAATAAAAATAAAACTTTTGAACACAATTTAATGGTATAAAGAGGCGATTACAATGTACCGTTAACTGCAAAAAGAAAAGACACAAAATTGTTCACAGTATTTATACGTGCAGAAACAAAGATTAGTAGAAAATACACGGAAGACATTAACGCGATTCTCTCTAGTGTAAAACTGTGGGAGACTTTTACTCTTAATACACTTCTGTATTTTGTACAATTGGAACAGAGTCCTTTTATGATCAGAAAAAAGTTCCATATGTGCATATGTATCAACTTTTGGTCTTTTCTCTCAAAATCTCCTTTCTGCATTCTGAGATTAGCACTTTCTCTCTCAACTTGGGTCTGAACTGTCAGCTTGACCAGGGGCTGCTGGGACAGCAAGCAGGGTGTCCCGAAGGCCTCCGTCAGCCCTGGCACAGATGACAGTCTCCTATGTGGAGTCTGCCCTGCCCCTGGATTTTGGCATAAAAGGGCTGGTTAAAAATTTGAGCTAAGCGGCCGGGCGCGGTGGCTCAAGCCTGTAATCCCAGCACTTTGGGAGGCCGAGACGGGCGGATCACGAGGTCAGGAGATCGAGACCATCCTGGGTAACACAGTGAAACCCCGTCTCTACTAAAAATACAAAAACTTAGCCGGGAGAGGTGGCAGGCGCCTGTAGTCCCAGCTACTCGGGAGGCTGAGGCAGGAGAATGGCGTGAACCCGGGAGGCGGAGCTTGCAGTGAGCTGAGATCCGGCCACTGCACTCCAGCCTGGGTGACAGAGCGAGACTCCGTCTCAAAAAAAAAAAAAAAAAAAAAAAAAAAATTTGAGCTAAGGGCCCGGTGTAGGGTCTCACACCTGTAATCCCAGCACTTTGGGAGGCCGAGGCAGACTGATTGCTTGAGGCCATGAGTTCCAGACCAGCCGGGCCAACATAGTGAAACCCTATCTCTACTAAAATTACAAAAATTAGCCGGACATTATGGTGCATGCCTGTAATCCCAGCTACTCAGGAGGCTGAGGCAGGAGAATCGCTTAAATCCAGGAGGTGGAGGTTGCAGTGAGCCTAGATTGTGCCACTGCACTCCAGCTTCGGTGATGGAGCGAGACTTTGTCTTAAAAAAAAAAAAAAAGAAAAAAAGAACTAGTTGTGAACATGTGTGTGGGACTGGGACAAGGAGCTGGCGTGTGAGGAGAGCTGCTAAGGTGGAATTGTGAGAAGAGGCATTTGGGCTGGACACGGTGGCTCGTGCCTATAATCCCAGCACTTTGGGAGGCCAAGGTGGGGTGGATCACGAGGTCAGGAGATCGAGACCAGCCTGACCAACACGGTGAAACCCCATCTCTACTAAAAACTACAAAACTTAGCTGGGTGTGGTGGCACCTACCTGTAGTCCCAGCTACTCAGGAGGCTGAGGCAGGAGAATCATTTGAACACAGGAGTTGGAGGTTGCAGTGAGCCTAGATGATGCCACGGCACTCCAGCCTGGCAACAGAGTGAGACTTCGTCTCAAAAAACAAAAAAAAAGAAAAAAGAAAAGAGCCGGGCGTGGTGGCTCACGCCTGTAATCCCAGCACTTTGGGAGGCTGAGGCGGGCGGATCACAAGGTCAGGAGATCGAGACCTTCCTGGCTAACACGGTGAAACCTCGTCTCTACTAAAAATACAAAAAATTAGCCGGGTGTGGTGGCGGGCACCTGTGGTCCCAGCTACTCGGGAGGCTGAGGCAGGAGAATGGCGTGGGTCCGGGAGGCAGAGCTTGCAGTGAGCCAAGATCGCGCCACTGCACTCCAGCCTGGGCGACAGAGCGAGACTCCGTCTCAAAAAAAAAAAAAAAAAGAAAAAGAAAAAAGAGGCATTTGACTGCTGAGAACAAAGCCAAAGGAAAACCAAAAGACACAAGCAGAAGCTCCCTTTGGGAAACAATCTACGTCTCTCCCTACTCCACACTCGCCACCAAAGCTTGTGCAGCGCTGATTTCCTGCGCCTCACAAGTGGCATCTTTTATTGTTGTCATCATCATCATTACCACGACCACACCTAGGATATTATGTGTTACATCTCACTTAGTCCTCTTATCCAGTAATATAAGGATTAATAGAGATGACAAAACTGAGGATGATGAAGTTAAGTAACTTGTCTTAGGTCAAACGTCATATTAGTCAAACGGACCATCTCTGGAGCCAGAGAGAAAAATGTTTGTTCCGAGTTGTGCCATTTTCTGACTGTGTGATCTTGGGCCTGAGCCTCGGTCTCCTCATAGGTAAAACGAAGATGATAATAGTGCCTACCTGGATTCGTTTCCCACAGCTGCTGTAACAAATGACCACAAATGTACTGGCTTAAAGCATTTTGTCTTTTATCGTTCTGAAAGTCAGAGGTTTAAATGGAGTGTTACGGAGCTAAAATCAAGGCATCCACAGGGCTGGTTCCTTCCAGAGGCTCCAGGGGAAGATTTGCTTCTGCTTTTTGAAGCTGCTGCCAGCCCCTTCCTCCATCTTCAACGTCAGCATCTTCTCTTCTCCCTGACCTCCTCCCTCCCTCTCGTAAAGGACCCTCATGATTACATTGAGCCCACCCAAATCCAGAGCAATCTTCCCATCTCAAGATTCCTAATTCAGCCGGGTATTGTGGCTCATGCCTATAATCCTAGCAGCCAAGGAGGGAGGACCACTTGAGCCCAGGTGTTCAAGACCAGCCTGGACAATACAGCGAGACCCTGTCTCTAAAAAACAAAACAAAAAAATCCTTAATTAGGTTACATCTGCAAAGTCCCTTCTGCCATCTAAGCTAACATATGCACAGGTTCCAGGGATTAAGATGTGAACCTCGTTGGGGAGCTATTATTCAGCCTGAGAAGGTTGTTAAAAGTATAAATGAGTTAACATACAGGGAGTGCTAGAGGAAACCATCTGGCACAAAATAAATGCTATTAACAGTGTGAGATGTTGTGATTAATAAAAGTCACACACACACCAAGTGGTGTGGCTGAAACTGAACCCCATGCCAGGCAGAAGCCCAGGATGCCATAGAAACCATAAAATCCAAAAATTGGGGGCGGGGGGAATCTCAAAAGGGGGAAATCGTGTAAATCTTGTCTGGTTCTACGATAGACCTGCCAGTGTCCGTCTGGATGCCTTAGTGAGAAAGTTCCCAGTATTTACCAAGTTAGTCGGCTTTTTATAGGTGAATAGATTGATACTCCATATTGTTTATCCATTTATCAATTATAGATGGATGTCTAATTCTATGTTTAATCATTTGAAGAACTGACATACTGTTTTTGCAAAGTGGCCATGCCATTTTACGTTCCCATTAGCCATGTATGAGGGTTCCAGTTTCTCCACATTTCCCTGATAGCTAATAATAATCTTTTCATGTCCTTTTTGGTCACTCTTTGGAGGAATATCTATTTAGATTTCTTGCCCACTTTTTAATTGGTTACTTGTGTTTTTGTTGTTGCCTGGTAAGATTTTTTTGTATCTTCTGGAGGCTAGATATTATTAGATATGCAATTTGCAGTTACGGCCATACCACCCTGAATGCACCTGATCTCATTAGATACGTAATTTGCAAATATTTTGTGTCATTCTGTAGGGTGTCTTTTCACTTTCTTTATACTCTACTTTGAAGCATAAAAGTTTTTAATTTTGATGAAGTCCAGTTTATCTACTTTTTCTTTGTGGATTGTGTTTTTGTTATCATATCAAAGAAATAATTGCCTATCCCAAGGTCATAAAGTTACTCCTAGACTGGGCACAGTGGCTCACGCCTGTAATCCCAACACTGGGAGGCCAAGGCAGGTGGATCACCTGAGATCAGGCATTCAAGACAAGACTGGCCAACATGATTAAACCCCGTCTCTACTAAAAACACAAAAAGTAGCCGGGTGTGGTGGCACACACCTATAGTTCCCAGCTACTTGGGAGGCTGAGGCAGGAGAATCACTTGAACCCCGAAGGCAGAAGTTGCAGTGAGCTGAGATCACACCTTAGAACCTGCTTCTTCTATTGAGGGTTCTAAGATACCCAAAGCCCATGGCCCCCAGTGCTCTCCTGCAGCAGGTAAAAATGCATGCCATCAGTTACCAGACACAAAGGCGGGAGCTTGGATTGATGCATTAATCATTGATTGATTAATGCATTTGATCAATGCATTAAAGTGCATGGGCAATGAAAAATGCTCATGCTAAGCGATGGGTGAATAAAAACCAAACTTGTGACAATTCCCAGTACATAGCAAATGTACAAACAATTTGCTTTCTGTAGTTTGACTTCAACCATCTGAAATATATGTGTAGAAGCAGAACTATGTGGAGAGATTAAGCCGTTTTTTCTATTTTGCCATAATTTCTATAGAAACTATACACATTTGAGCTATATATTCCATGTATACATATATGTATATAAATATGCTCTAATAAGCATGCATTGCTTTTATGAACCACAGCATGGTATATTTACTATTCAATATATTTATTATATTTAAATTATATTAAAATATATTTAATAATATAATAAATATTAATATATTAAAATACATTATTCAATATATTTATATTGAAAAAAGCATTACTTCAGAGCGTTTGAATGTTTGTTTCACCCATTTACTATGTTTGTGCCTTTGGCTTTCTAAACCTCATTTTCTTCATCTATAAAATGGGCACAGTATCTACCCTGCAGACTTCTTCTGAAGAGAAGCAAAAATGAAAGCAAAACATCTAACACACAGTGAAAGGACAGCTAATGCTATTTCTTACAATCGGAGAAAACAAACTTTCCTTTAAATTGATGAATAAGCAAATGCATGATAAATATGTGCATATTGCCTAGCAATAGCTCCCATCAACATCTCCTATTGTTAACTCAATTAAGGTCTATGTGTTGAGTGCTAGCTATACGCCAGGCACCGTGCTTGGCTCATTAGTCCCGACTGGTTGTTGGATGCATGTTTGGACATTCCTGGATGCTGAGAAGAGGACATTCAAGGCCAGGAAGATTCAGATGAGCAGGCACATTGCGACCACGAACTCCGGGGAAGGGAGAGAGAAAAGTGAAAGCCACCAGCCAAGGAGATGACACACATGCACCAAAGCCCTGGCACTACCCTGAGGTGAAAATTTGAATTAGGACCTAATCCCAGGCCATCTATCACACTTTTTCTTCCTGCCTCTGTAGCTGATTCTTGCTCTGCTGAACCACAAACACCCAATCCCAATAGTATATTAGTTGGGACTGCATTGGGTTGAATGCCTCAAAAAAAAAATCTACCTTAACAAGTTAGGAATCATTTGTCCCATGTAACAAGACACCTAGAAGTAGTTGCCTAGGGCTAGTGCTCAAAGATTTTACCAAGGACCCCCTTCATTCTCTTTTCCTTCCCTGTCAGCCCTAACATTTGGTTGTCAACATGCTGGTCATGGACAGCGGCTGCTGCATTCTCATCCCAGGCTGAAAGATGCAGATGGCGAAGGGCCAACGGTTGTGCTAGTGAACATGTGTTCGTTTTCCAAGTTCTCCCAGGGCACTACCTGGTGACTTCCACTCCCACTTTTTAGCCGGAATGGTGTCACATGGCCGCCCCCTCCTGCAAGGGAGTCCTGGAAGGTGAGCTTTTTTTAAGACAGAGTCTCGCTTTGTCACCCAGGCTGGAGTGCAGTGGCACAGTCTCGGCTCACTGCAACCTCCACCTCCTGGGTTCAAGTGATTCTCCCACCTCAGCCTCCCAAGTAGCTGGGACTACAGGCACCCGCAACCACGTCTGACTAATTTTTGTATTTTTAGTAGAGATGAGGTTTTACCATGTTGGCCAGGATGGTCTCAATCTCTTGACCTCGTGAGCCATCCGCCTTGGCCTCCCAAAGTGCTGGGATTACAGGAGTGAGCCACTGCACCTGGCCTTAAGATGAGCATTTTTTATTTATGTTATTTATGCATTTATTTATTTATTTATTTATTTTGAGAAGGAGTCTTGCTCTGTCACCCAGGCTGGAGTGCAGTGGCTCAATCTCAGCTCACTGCAACCTCTGCCTCCCAAGTTATTCTCCTGCCTCAGCCCCCTGAATAGCTGGGATTAAAGGCATGCGCCACCGCAGGCAGCTAATTTTTGTCTTTTTAGTAGAGACAGGGTTTCATCATGTTGGCCACGCCGGTCTTGAACTCCTGACCTTGCGATCCGCCTGCCTCAGCCTCCCAAAGTGCTAGGATTACAGGCGTGAGCCACCGTGCCTGGCCAAGATGAGCATTTTTAACTGGGTCATTGCTTCCCGGATGAAATCAGGTGTCCACCAGCAGTGCCTTCCACAGCTAAGATGAAGTTGCTGCTACTCCAGTGGCAGGCATGAGAAGTCTTCAGGAAGAGTGCTGCGGTGTGGGAAAGCTCTGGGGTCATTATTTGGGGGGAAGCCAACCTTGTGCGCTGGGTGGCAACCGACACCTCTCCATTAGAAGCAGCGGGGAGCTCCTGTGCATAATCAGGGGTTTCCAGAGGCAAAGACAAAGGGAGAAGAGGAGGCCAGCAATAGCCTCTGGGGAACAAGGAAGAAACAGAAGAGTGAGGCTGGATGACAATGGGCAAAGATCAGCAATCTAAAACTGAAAAAGGGGCCGGGCGCGGTGGCTCACGCCTGTCATCCCAGCACTTTGGGAGGCCAAGGAGGGCGGATCAAGAGGTCAGGAGATCGAGACCATCCTGGCTAACATGGTGAAACCCCGTCTCTACTAAAAACACAAAAAAATTAGCCGGGCGTGTGGCGGGCACCTGTAGTCCCAGCTACACAGGAGGCTGAGGCAGGAGAATGGCGTGAACCTGGGAAGTGGAGCTTGCAGTGAGCTGAGATTGTGCCACTGCACTCCAGCCTGGGCGACAGAGCAAGACTCCATCTCAAAAAAAAAAAAAAATCTGAAAAGGGAAAAGCCTGCTGGTGGAAGGGCCAAGACGGGACTGTGAAAGAACCAAATAGCCAGAGACTGAGCGGTTGCCATGGAGAGTGTGGAGTAAGCCCCTCCTCCTCTCCCACATGGACCTTCTGCAAAGGGCAAGTTGCTCATTGTATGGGCTGAGCTGTGTCCCCCCAAAGTTTATGTGGTGAAATCCTAACACCTAGTATCTCAGAATGGGACTATGTTTAGAGACAGTCTTTATAAAGATAACTCAGTTAAAATGAGGTCACGTAGGCAGACGTTCACCCAACATGACCGGTGTCTTCATAAGAAGAGGAAGCGAGGACACCGACATGCACAGATAAGAGATCTTGGAAAGACGCAGAGAAGACGGTCATCCACAAGCCAAGGAGAGAGGCCACAGAAGGAATAGCCCTGCCATCACCTTGATCCTGGACACCTGCCTCCAGAACTGTGAGAAAGTAAATCTGTTGTTGACGTCACCCATTCAAGTCACTTTGCTGTGGCAGCCCTGGTTAGTGTTTAATCGGGGGAGACGGGTTGGGGCACTCGGAAGCAGCAGTGTGCTTCACATCAGAATCTTTGTGGCTGCACAGAAACTGCTCAGTGTCAAACCCAGCAGCTTGAAGTGGAAGAGTAAGACTCCCTGGGAAGCCACAGAAATGACGAACAGGTGTTGGGCTTCTGAAGACCTAGGGTTGAGGAGGGGCCAAGGGGTCTGAGGGCCCCAGTCGTCATCCAAGCTTCACAAACTAAGAACACTGGCTGGAAAGAGAAGACAGACTTTTTTTTTTTTTTTTTTTTTTTGAGATGAGATCTCACTCTTGTTGCCCAGGCTGGAGTGCAATGGCACAATCTCAGCTCACTGCAACCTCCACCTCCCAGGTTCAAGTGATTCTCTTGCCTCAGCCAAGTAGCTGGAATTACAGGCACCTGCCACCACGCCCAGCTAATTTTTTTTTTTTTTTTTTTTTTTAGTGATCTGCCTGCCTCGGCCTCCGAAAGTGCTGGGATTACAGGCGTGAGCCATCGCACCTAGCCTAGAGAGACATGACTTCTTTCTGAGATCTCTCTTCCCCTGGAACCTGACCTAGGGGAGCAGAAGCCACTCTATGTGGAGGAGTGGCCCCAAATTCTCCCTCTCCCAGGCACTTCTGTCCCCGAAGAGCATCTTCCAAGGATCTGCACTTGGCCCTGGGACTCCACGAATTCCTCAGTGTAGCTCCTCCCCATTCTCCTCCCCACTTTATTTCATGTCACGTTTCTCACCGTCTGACGTGCTACACATTTCACATTTATTTTTTACCGTTTATCTCCCTCCACTTGAAACTTCTGCAGGGCGTGGATTTTGTGTGTGTTTTCACCACCATATTCCCAGCTCCTCGAACACAGTAGATACTCAGCAAATATGTCATGTGAATCAATGACATTAATTGCCAACAGCCTATTACTGAAAACTGATGAAATCTGCACACTGTCCCTAAGGTATTTGCCTTTTCATATAGGAATCCAGGAGTTTGGAGTAACTTGAAGCCTCGGGTTAATTGAGTTTTCAAATGATGGAATCTCAGACAAATTGATAGACTCATGTGGAAGATATCTGAAAGCAGACAGAACTTCCCGACCATCCACCAGTCACCCCATGGAATCGGCTACTTGCTCCCTAGAGGTAGACCCCACGGGGACACGCATGGGAGAGAAGAGAGCTGGGCAGGGGGAGAGTGAGAACCCAGGGCCTGGACTCCCGGGCAGGGCCGGCTGTGCTGCTCCTTCTGGAGGTCACTAGTCCCATTCTCAGCCCCTGAGTGCGCAGAAACAAGCCTCTGTATTTCGAGTGGCTGAGACGTCATTGTGGGGGAGTTTACGGCATTATTAATCTGGAAATATGCAAGGTTCCACGACAAGCCGCTTGCCCCTTTATTAATAACGGTTATTCACCATCCAGGAGTCAAAGGCATTTCTGCTTGGGTGCTCGTTAAAACTGGCCCCATAAAGAATGGGAGTAAGGCAGGAAATCAGTCATGGGTCCAACCATCTTGCGTCACTGGGAGTAGGGGTCTGTCCCACCAGAAAGTGGGATGACTATCTCAAATCCTGCTCACCAAGCCATGTGCTGGACAGCCCACCCCCTCCATCATCACCTGTGTGCAACCTGGTCCCTCACCCTGCTCCTAAGGAGGGAGCCGTAGGTCCTGGAGTCACCCGTCATCTTCAGATACTCTCCAGTCATCACAGGTGACGACAGCCGGGGAAAATCTGGAGTCAGCGCAGAAACCCTGACTCCAGCCCAGTTCCGTTCTTCCCCAAAGCCCTGCTGAGATCCCATGAATGCGCAGCTCCTGTGTTTTTCCAGGGGAGGGTAAATGCTGATTCAGTCTACATTTCCTGAGGAAGACTGAAGGGCTATTTCCTTGACCTGTCTCAGCGCTGAGGAAATAAATAACATAGGTGTGGGATTCATCGTTTAAAAAATGCGATGCCATTTACTTTCATGATCTTCATCTCACTGCAAACTCCATACCTGTCAAGTCCTAACTCTTTGTGTCACGATGTTCATTGTTATTATCACTGCTACTATCACCACTATTATTAGAGGGGACTCCTCTGATTGACAGAAACTTCAGCAGGATTCCATAGAGAAATAACGCCAAAATGCATACGTTTCCAAATGATAGTTGACCATAACTTTCGATTAGCTATGGCTGCATAACAAACTACACCAGAATTTGGTGGCGTAAAACAATGATGTATTTTTTCTTATGATTCTGTGGGTTGACAGGGCTTAGCTTCTTGACACAGCAGCTGGATCTCAAAGTGGCCCAGGTTGGGAACAGTGGCTCACGCCTATAATCCCAGCACTTCAGAAGGCAGGGGCAGGCAGATCGCTTGATCCCAGCAGTCAGAGACCAGCCTGGGCAACATGATGAGATACCATCTCTACAAAAGATACAAAAATGAGCTGGGTGTGGTGGCATGTGCCTACAGTCCTAGCTACTCAGGTAGCTGAGGTGGGAGGATGGTTTGAGCCCGGGAGGTCAAGGCTGCAGTGAGCTATGATTTCTGCCACTGCATTCCGGCCTGGGTGGTAGAGTGAGATCATGTCTCAAAACAAATAAATAAAAATATAAATAAAAAGACGGCCAAAATAGAAGCTGCAAGGCCTCTGAAGTTCTGGACCAAGAAGTCCACTGTGTCACTCCAAGCACATTATATCAGTCAAAAGATGTCATAGAGCTTGCCCAGCCAAGACGAGAGGAAACAGTCCGCCAATCCCCCGGCCATTGATGGAAGAAACAGAATGTGCATCCAGGGATAGATCACTGGGACCATCTTTGCACAGTCTGTCGGCCTCATCTAAATAACCTTCAACAAAGCAGATCCACTTTCTTCATGGGCGCCTGTGTGTATACCACCTAGCTTATGTGAGCCTTGTTTTCTGACTAAGTAAATGAAGATGCTGGGGTCTTGTCTGAACAGGATAACCTGTTAAAACTCCTTTCCAGAGCTGTGAGTCTGTGGCTTCTACTATCTCACAAATGCTTTCAATTACAAACGATGTTAATGCATTCTGTGAACTTCAGGACCTAAAAAAGATGAAAATATCTGTCTTGCCTCCACCAGCAGGCCTTAAATCTTAGGCTACGTTTAGTGATCTTTTAATTCCGCAGTGGCGTCAGAACCACCAGACTTAACTGAATTTGTTCCTCACATTTCTTTTGGTGTGTATTATTTTTCTGTCCTAAAGGAAAGAGAAAAATTTGGGTCAAGTGTTAAATATGGGCTGGGCGGAGTGGCTCACACCTTTAATCTTGGCACTTTGGAGGCCAAGGCAGGAGACTAGCTTGAGCCCAGGAGTCTGAGACCAGCCTGGGCAACCTCGTGAGATCACCATCTCAAAAGTAAATAAATAAAAACAATTTTTAGGTTGAGTATAAAGGCCAGGCTCAGTGGCTCACGCCTGTAATCCCAGAACTTTGGAAGGCCAAGGTGGGCTGATCACTTGAGGTCAAGAGTTCAAGACCAGCCTGGCCAACATGGTGTAACCCTGCCTCTACCAAAAAATACAAAACTTAGCCGGGCGTGGTGGTGCACACCTGTAGTCCCAGCTACTCAGGACACTGAGGCACAAGAATCACTTGAACCCAGGAGGCAGAGGTTGCAGTGAGCCAAGATGATGCCACTGCCCTCCAGCCTGGGCGACAGAGCAAGGCTGTCTCAAAAATAAACAAACAAATAAATAAATAAATAAAGTTAAATATGAAGATCCTTTCCCAGTACTTCTGTGAGAAAACATGAAACTGGCATGCAAGAGGAAAAATTACATTAAACCTAAGGAAAAGAGATCACCAGAGGATTGTTGACCCAAAACATACACGCATCATAGAAAATGGGAGGAGAAAAACTGGCCCACCCAATGACAATGGAAAGGACCTTTGGACTGGCCAAGTGGACAACAAAAACAATCTTACTTTTCGAAAAAAGAAAATTTTAAAGTATTACAAACACAAATTCATTTTTTTTTTCTTTTGAGACAGTGTCTTGCTCTGTCACCCAGGCTAGACCGCAGTGGTGGGATCATAGCTCACTGCAGCCTCCAACTCCTGGGCTTAGGTGATCTTCCAGCCTCAGCCTCCCAAGTAGCTGGAACTATAGATACACACCACCACACACAGTTAGTTTTGTTGTGTTTTTATTTTTTTGTAGAGACAGGGTCTCACTGTGTTGCCCAGACTAGTCTCGAATTCCTGACCTCAAGCCATCCTCCCATCTTGGCCTTCCAAAGAGCTGAGGTTACAGGCGTGAGCACCTGGCCATAAACAGGCATGAACACCTGGCCATAAACGCAAATTCTTTTATACAAAATTCCAAGTATTGATGAAAAAATGTATTCACATAGCCAAGCAAACCCGCCCTGCAAATTCCCATTTCCTCACATAAATCACTCTTCTCACGTTTCTCTGCACCACAGCTTGGGGCTTTTCTTTTACTTTATCGTCACATAAAATGTCATCAAAGCACCTTATCAATTTGATTTGCAAATTCAACATGTCACACCCATAACCCTGTCCCTCTGCAAAACAGAATATCGACCAGCTGCTCTGAATACACCTCTAGAACAAGGCCTGTAAGAGCTCGTCAGCACAGGACGTTGTGAAGACAACCAAACAACTTATGAATAACTGAACTCCCATCACAAAATGGGAAGTGCGTGAAACTGAGTATCGATATGTACAAACTAAACATACAGCAGGATCCTGGTATTAATTTCCAGTCCTTCCACCTAAGGAACCAGTAAAAACTCTAAACGGACCATGCCATTCTGTTCTTTTTTCATGTCTTCTATACAGGGCTGCAGCTTCCTTTAAAATCAGGGTCCATATTGTTACTTGCCAGAAATTCACAGGAAATCTCTGCCAACATTGTAATACAAAAATTCACCTGACCTACCAAGCACTGTATGCAATTGTAATGCTAAGGGTTGCTTCCTCCAACACAACCTGCTAGCGGTGTTTGTGTTCCCCTGGGAATGGCTTCCCACTGTCTGCAGCTTCAGAATCACTGGGTTCTGCCCACATTTGACAGAGGAGAGGGAGATTTGAAGTTTTGTCCTTCTTGCCAGCTAGTCAAAGGTGTCTCCATATTAGGATCCAGGGGGAAGATGCTTTCCTCTCTTGCACTGTCTCTCTCAACATCTTTTAGCCGCTGTCACCATCCCCAAGGTCACCATGACACTTCTATGTGACAGCCCTGAACTACGCCTTGAAAGGAGCTGGTCAACTCAGGACCTCGTGGAACACATTTGTAGCTGCTGTCACACGGGCTACATGAGCACAGAAAGTCCAAATCACAGAATTTTTTGGGAGCTGGCAGAGACTCTGCAGATCAACTCCATCCTCTTCATTGTGGAAATAAGGAAACTGAGATGAGAAGAGGCGGGGAGGGGAGAGGAGGAGAGGGGAGGAGAACAGAGGAAAGATTAATTCATGATTGCACAGTACAGAGAACAGAAGTTGCATCTCCTAACTCTTTCATGTCTCAAACAGGACCCATTCTGTATTCCAGACTCGCCACGGAGATGGGGCCACCAGTGGGGGTCTCTCTTCTACTGCTCTCCTGCCTTCCATCTGTCACTGCCTTCTAAGCCTCCCTTTCCATCCCTTCCCTGGGCATGGCTTACAGGTGTCCAGTGGAAGTGTCCACAGGCAGGAAAGAAACCTGGACAGTCCCACAAGACCCCACATTTAAAAAGACCCTGTGCTTGACTTAAATTTCTGCTGCCACCATCTTGAAATTCTTAGTAGTTTTTGAACATACGGGGACCCCCACATTTTCATTTTGCACTGGGTACTTCCAACTACATAGCCAGTCCCATCCACAGTACATACCACATGAATTAGTCAACTTTGACTAGCTAGCAAGAAACACAAAGCTTCAGAATCTCCCTCTCACCCTGAGTGTGGGTGGAACCCAGAGCGATGACAATGCTACAGCAACCTCACCCACATTTCTCTTCCAGGGAAGGTCAAGAGGGTGAGCAAGAAGATCAATAAAAATTATCACTAAGCATCCTCCCCACCTGGGCTTCAGGTTCCAGAAAGCAACCCTTGTCCCTAAGCCCCAACTACCTACCTGTGAATATACAGCAAGTGCCCCTATGGCCTAATTAACTGACCTCTCTGAGCCCGTGTTCTTTCTTTTCTCCAATTATAAAAGCCATAAATGCTCATTATAGAAAAATTGAAAAGTACAGAAAAATAGAAGGAAGAAAAGGTCACCTACCTTATTTAACACACATATTTTCTCTATAAGGTACATCGCAGCCTTACTATCTGAATGTCATCACTGTTAACACTTTCGAGTTTTCCTTCTGGCCTTCTTTTCATACCTACGCTTTTTCACATACATAAGGAAAGACCACCTTCTTCCCAGCAAGAAAGAGTATTGCTCATCTTGGGAGCTTCTGCTGCTGGTGGCCTAGAGAGCCAGACGAAGGAGTAGAGAAATGGCAGCTGACTGTAGGTTGGTACCAGAAGGGGAGGAGAGGAGAGGTGAGGAGAGGGGAGGGGAGGGGAGGCGAGGGGAGGGGAGGAGAGGAGAGGCGAGGAGAGGGGAGGGGAGGGGAGGCGAGGGGAGGGGAGGCAAGGGAAAGGGAGGGGAAGCGAGGGGAGGGGAGGCAAGGGGAGGGAGGCAAGGGAAGGGGAGGGGAAGCGAGGGGAGGGGAAGGGAGGGGAGAGGATGGGAGGGGAGGGGAGGGGAGGCAGCCACCATGGCTCTCACGGGCATTGCATGCTTTCTACATAGGGGTGGGGGTGGGGAAAAGAATCCAGACCTGCAACCAGCCCAGCAGGTGACAAGGACCCCCTTGGCCCCAGCAGTGCCCTGCTCCTTTCACAGTTCCTACTGCAACCAGGATGGCAGGGGATGGAAGTAAACAGGCACAAGAAATCTTCTGCAGCTTTGGGGATGAGATCCTCAAGGAGCTGGGTAGACATGGATTGTGGATCATTTCTTTCAACCATAGCCCTCGTAGAGTAATGGGAAAGATGGCAGTGGCTAAGACTAGCCTCCCTCCATGACCAGAGGAAGAGACTTCCAGGGGGGTGCGGGTGGGGGATGGCGAGAAGGGAGGAAGGCACTGCAGGTGTTCATCGCCCCCTACCCACCCCGCAGGCTGATGGCATTTGGGAAACACCTGCAATGTGAAGAGGTTATCACATAGTATACGGAACTGCATATCCTGGTTTTTCACACGACACTAAGTGATTTTCCATCTTATGATAAAATCTTGATAAATATTTTATTATTTTCCATTATGTAGATATACTATAATCTATTTGGTACTGCAATGAATATCTTTGTAGTTAAAGTTTTTCAGTATTTAGGATTATTCCTTCAGGCTATAATCTCAGGAAATAAATAATTAGATTCAAATACTGTGCATTTGTCAGATACTCAATACACTGCTTTCCAAATTACACTAATTTACAATCCAACCAGATTAGATGAGAGTGCTGCACGTGGGAAAATACACATCTACACACACATATACATATACACTCAATTCTAATTATTGCTGGTAGTTATGTTCTATAAAGTCACTGCAAGCACTGAATTACAAATACTGAACTATGGCTCCTATGGGAAATACAGGGTTAGGTTCCTGCAAGCCTCTGCTCACAAGATTTTCATCAATCAGTCAATACATAACCTTGTTTTATGAGTGTTCTCTTTAAAGACACACACATGTTATTGATTCATTAACATTAAAATTACAGCCAATAGCACTGTAATGCATGACTCAGTGAAGCTTGTCTAACACGCGTATCTTCTCCGTAAGGCAACGTAACAGCCTTCTTGCACTCAGAAACACTAGACAGCACTTGAGCACTATTCTTGGGGGCCATTTCAACCAGTGAAATTCCCCCCGAGAAAAGCATACAAATGTAAAAAGTGTTCACCACATGTGGTGGCACACACCTGTACTCCCAGCCACTCGGGAGACTGAGGAGGGAGGATCACTTGAGCCCAGGAGTTCAAGGCTGCAGTGAACTATGATCACACCACAGCACTCCAGCCTGGGTGACTGAGTGAGACCCCATCTCCAAAAACAAGTTAAGGCTGGACATGGTGGCTCACGCCTGTAATCCTAGCACTTTGGGAGGTTGAGAAGGGCGGATCACCTGAGGTCAAGAGTTCAAGACCAGCCTGGCCAACATGGTGAAACCCACTCTCTACTAAAAATACAAAAATTAGGCCAGGCGTGGTGGCTTACGCCAGTAATCCCAGCACTTTGAGAGGCTAAGATGGGCAGATCACTTGAGGTCGGGAGTTCAAGACCACCCTGACCAATATGGAGAAACCCCATCTCTACTAAAAATAAAAAAAGAATTAGCTGGGCGTGGTGGCGCATGCCTGTAATCCCAGCTACTCCAGAGGCTGAGGCAGGAGAATCACTTGCACTTAGGAGGCAGAGGTTGCAGTGAGCTGAGATCACGCCATTGTATGCCAGCCTGGACAATAAGAGCGAAACTCCATCTCAGAAAAAAAAAAAAAAAATGTAGCTGGGCATGGTGGCAAGCACCTGTAACCCCAGCTACTTGGGAGGCTGAGGCAGGAGAATCACTTGAATCCAGGAGGCAGAGGTTGCAGTGAGCCAAGATCATGCCACTGCACTCCAGCCTGAGCAACAGAGCAAAAACTCTGTCTCAAAAAAAAAAAAAAAAAAAGGTTAAATTAAAAAAATTTTAAGTGTTAAAAAAGGAGCACTAAATAGGCCACAAAATGGACCCTTGTTTACAGTGTGGGAGCTGAACCAAGAAGGCAGAGTATCCCCTTGTTCATCTCATCTAGAAATGTGCACATTGGAGAATTCAATTTTTTACCACTCTAAGCATGTCTGGGAATGACCATGAAGATTACTTTAGGAGTTACTAGTAAATTTTAACAAGTAGGTGAATTCACAAATACAGAATCTGTGAATAATGAGGCTTGACTGTATTTATATGTGTGTGTACCTACGTATGTATGTGTGTGTGTATGTGCATCTATATCTATAGATAGGGATAGACAGACAGAGAGATAGATCAATCTTGTCTTAGGCTCCAGGAGAGCGTGTGAAGTTTTGAAAAAGTAAATCACTGGGTGCAGTGGCTCATGCCTGTGATCTCAGCACTTTGGGGGGCCGAGGTGGGCGGATCACTTGAGCTCAGGAGTTCAAGACCAGCCTGGACAATATGGCAAAACCTTGTCTCTACTAAAAATACAAAAATTAGCTAGGTGTGGTGGCATGTACCTGTAATCCCAGCTACTCTGGTGGCTGAGGCAGGAGAATTGGTGAAACCCAGAAGGAGGAGGCTGCAGTGAGCCGAGATTTCAACACTGCACTCCAGCCCGGGCAACAGAGCCAGACCCTGTCTCAAAAAAAAAAAAAAAAAAAGACAAACATACGATAAGACAGTAGAGTAAAATGTTAATGGTAAAATCTAGGTGGTGGGTTTATAGGTGTTCACTATAAAAGCCAACTGTTCCAAAGTTTAAAATTTTTCAAAAATTTTTTCTTTAGTCATATCTATAGAATAAACAAGGAAGAATATAGTCAAACTGATACAAGCACTTATTTCTGGAGAGTAGAATTATAAGAGACTTTCACCTTATTTTCTTCTTCTTTTTATTTATTTATTTTTTTAATTTAATTTTTTTTTTTTCTAAGAGACAGGGTCCCACTGTGTTGCCCAGGCTGGTCTCAAACTCCTGGGCTCAAGCAATCCTCCTGCCTCAGCCTCCCAAAGTGCTGGGATTACAGGTGTGAGTCACCACCACACCCAGCCTGAGACTTTGTTTCTACCTGATACATTTCTAGAGAAAAAAATAAGATTATTCTTTATCCTTACCATTTCATCTTTTCTCATATTCCTTTTTCAGCCAAAGAGGTTAGCTGATTTGTCAATGTTTCTCCAAGCTTACTTGATGAGGACTCAGAGGCAAGGCTGACTGCAGAGGTGGGAGCTAGAATGTGGTGACAAGCCCGCAGTGTGGGCTGCTCAGACCTACTGCACTCACCGGTTCTCAGCCCACCCGTGCTATTTTCCTTCCACACCCCTGTATTGCTGGTGTCCTACATTGCACATTACTGCCCTGATCAGACAGCGAATTCCTTGAAAGCAGAGACTGTGGCAGCAGCACAGCAAATAGAAGGAGCCTCGACTTTGGACCAGGACTGCTGTGGGCTCAGGTCCCAGTGCAGGGCATGGCTCGAAACCTGTTTCCTTATCTCTAAAATGCTGTACAACTCAAGTCTCAGTTACAGAGTGCTTCAGCCTGGGGACATGATCCCAATCCTATCCCAAGAGTGCTGGGAATTTTGTCCCAAGCACGACTTCAGAAATGAGTCGCACCTAATCTTAAAGAAGGAGGAAAAGAACAAGGGTTAGAGTGTGGTGCAGGGAGGGGCTAGAGTTGAAGAGAGACTGCCTGTCTGAGTAGGGCATGTTGGTACTCTCTTGGCTGTGCAGCATTCAAATTTGCTTCCCACCCAGATTGTTGGAGCAGCATGAGCTTGGCTACAGTTTCCTCTGCCTACCTCTCTTGGCTCTAACCCGTTTTCCAGCAAAGGTGCCTCTTTGAGTTCAAAATGGTGCCCTGGGGTACCTTGGCACACAGCTTGAAACCCATGACTCTAGGGAAATAGGAAAAACAGAGTGGATGGGCAAGGATAAAATGCAGGCATCTTTGAATGTACCTTGTATAATGTTAGATTAAAAGCAAAAACAAAGTCATTCCTAACAATCAAACTCAAGCTGAAACTAATAAGCTTCATAGTATATCAAGTTTATGGCATAAAAATTATTTCAAGTGACTATGAAATACCTAGTTTCATTTTAATAGTACATCCCTAAGGACAAATACAAATACATCCAAAGGACAAAAAAGAATCATAAAGAAATCTTAAACCACATTCAGTAGAACTTAATGTTAATAACATCATTGGAATCAGTATTTTGGGGTTTTTTAAATTTTTATTTTATTTTATTTTTGTAGAGATGGGATCTCCCCATGATGCATGATGTCCAGGCTGGTCTCAAGCTCCTGGACTCAAGCAATTCTCCTGCCTCAGCCTCCCAAAGTGCCAAGATCACAGGCGTGAGCCACTGAGCCCAGCCTGGAATGAGTATTTTGAAATTATTGCAGAGGAAGAGATATGGATATTAATATAGATAATAAGAGAAGGCATGTAAGAAATTATGATAATATCATCAAGCACAAAAATGTTTAGGGTAGAAAAAAGAGAATCAAACATAAAATTCGAAAATGTTAAAATGCTGTCATCTTTAAATTGGATTGGAAATATCAGAATAATTCATGAATTATTTTTCTATTTTAAAAAGTATGGAGCCGGGTGTGGTGGCTCATGCCTGTAATCCCAGCACTTTGGGAGGCCGAGGCGGGTGGATCACCTGAGGTCAGGAGTTCAAAACCAGTCTGGCCAACATGGTGAAACCCCATCTCTACTAAAAATACAAAAATTAGCCAGGTGTGGTAGCAGGCACCTGTAATCCCAGCTACTTGGGAGGCTGAGGCAGGAGAATCACTTGAACCCAGGAGGCAGAGGTTGCAGTGAGCCAAGATCATGCCATTGCACTCCAGCCTGGGTGACAAGAGCAACTGTCTCAAAAAATTTTAAAAAAAATGAAACAATGAAAAAATAAAAAGTATGGGCTGGGTGCAGTGATTCATGCCTGTAATCTCAACATTTTGGGAGGCCAAAGAGGGAGGATCACTTGAGTTTGAGACCAGAATAGGCAACATAGTGAGATTTTTATCTCCATAAAAATGTTTTAAAAAATGAGTCAGGAGAGGCAGCACATACTTATAGTCCCAGTTATTCAGGAGACTGAGGCAAGAGGGTCGTTTGAGCCTCAGTTAGAGGTTGCAGTGAGCTATGATCACAGGATAGCTGCACTCCAGCCTGGGTAACAGAGCAAGACCCTGTCTCAAAAATAAATAAATAAATTTTTAAAACTACGTATGTCAAAGCAGTGACCACTGAAAAGGCCAGCAGCAATGATAACCCAGTACCAATTAGCAACCCCTGGCGCCCATACTGTGGTCTCTAAGTACCGTTTTCCTCTAAAGGGAACCAAGAAACCTTTGAGACATGGCTACTCCAGTTCTGCAGTGGAAAATGAATACTGAGTCTAGAATATCTTGTGTCTAAGAGTAAGAAAACTATCAGACACTCTCAGGTCATGTCAAAATGTTACAGAAATTATTGCATTTTGGTTAAGTTCACAAACAGACAAAACTCATTGCATCATGAGAAAAGTCAAGATAGTGGTTACTTTCAGGGTGGACAGAGCAGTGGCTGGGAATAGACAAGAAGCTTCTAGGGTGCTGGTATCTTGATCTGAAGGCAGTTACACAGGCACATATATTATTTTTTCTATGATTTCTTTACTTTTATCATTTTGTTATCTTTTTTAATACTTATCATCTTAACCATTTCTAAGTGTACAGTTTGGTAGTGTTAAGTATATTCCCACTGCTGTTCAACCAATCTACAGAATTCTTTTCATCTTGTAAAACAAGTTCCACATCCATTAAACAATAACTCCTCATTCTTCTCCTTCCCCAGTCCTCGGCAACCACCATTCTACTACGAATTTGACTACTCTATGTACCTTTTATAAGTGGAATCATAAACAGTATTTGTCCTTTTGAGTCTGGCTGATTTCAAGCATAATGTCCTCCAGGTTCATCCATGTTGTAGCATGTATCAGAATTTCTTCCTTTTTTTTTTTTTTTTGAGACGGAGTCTCGCTCTGTCGCCCAGGCTGGAGTGCAAGCTCCGCCTCCCGGGTTCCCGCCATTCTCCTGCCTCAGCTTCTCGAGTAGCTGGGACTACAGGCTCCCGCCACCACGCCCGGCTAATTTTCTGTATTTTTAGTAGAAACAGGGTTTCACCATGTTAGCCAGGATGGTCTCAATCTCCTGACCTCGTGATCCACCCGCCTCAGCCTCCCAAAGTGCTGGGATTACAGAGCTGGGATTACCGCGCCTGGCCGAATTTCTTCCTTTTTAAGGCTGAGTAATAACCCACTGTGTGTATACACTACATTTTGTTTATTCATTCATCCATCAATGACGCTTGGGTTGCATCCACTTTTTGGCTATTGTGAATGACGCTGCTACGAGCATGGGTGTGCAAATACCTCTCAAGACCCTACTTTCAACTATTTTAGATATATGCAGTGATGTGGAATTACTAGATCATATTTTTAATTTTTTGAGTATTTAAATTGTACCTAGCTATATACTTGAGATCTGTGCACTTTTACAGGGCATATGTTACTAACTGATCAGTGAGAATCAAAATACAAGCACTTTAGAAAACATTTTGACAGTGTCTGATAAAATTAACTATATGCTTATCATGAGTCAGCAATTTCATTCGTGGTTATTTACCCAAGAGAAATAAAAACACATTCACACGAAGAACTGTACCAGAATGTTTATAGCAGCTCTATTCATGGTATCAAAAAGCTGGAGACAACCCGGAGGATATCCATCTGCTAGTGAGTGGATGAATGAACTGTGGTACATCCATACGCATGAATCTGCTCAGCAACAGAAAAGGAAGAAACTCCGTTTCCTGCAGTGGAGAAAAGAAAAAGAAACAAGAAAAGAACAAACTACCACTATACACAAACATCAATGAATTTCAAAAGCAAGCTGGGCACAGGGGCTCACACCTGTAATCCCAGCACTTTGCGAGGCTGAAGTGGGAGGATCGCTTGACACCAGGAGTTTCAGACCCACCTGGGAAACACAGCAAAACCCCATCTCTACCCAAAAAGTAAATAAATAAACAATATGAAAGCATTATGCTAGGGGAAAGAAACCAGACACAAAAGTCTACCTACAAGTCCATTTATATGAAATTCTAGAAAAGGCAGAATTGTGGTGACAAGGCAGATAAGTAGTTGCCAGGAGCCTGGATTCAGGGAGGGCATGAAGGAACTTTTAGAGTTGGTAGAAATGTTCTGTGTCTTGATAGTGGTGGCAGTTACCTGGTTATATTTAAAACTCACCAAAATTGTATGCTTAAAATTGGTGAATTTTATTTTATTTAAATTATGCCTCAGTAAGGATTCCTCAGAGAACTAAAAGCAGATCTACCATTGGATCTAGCAATCCCACTACTAGGTATCTACCCAGAGGAAAAGAAGGCATTATATGAAAAAGATACTTGCACACGCATGTTTATAGCGGCACAATTTGCAATTGCAAAAATATGGAACCAGCCCAGACGCCCATCAATCAACGAGTGGATAAAGCAATTGTGGTGTGTATATATATATATGTGTGTGTGTATATATATGTGTGTGTGTATGTGTAGATATATGTGTGTGTATATATGTGTGTGTGTATATATGTGTGTGTGTATATATATGTGTGTGTGTGTATATATGTGTGTGTGTATATATATACCATTGAATACTGCTCAGCCATTAAAAGGAATGAAATAATGGCATTCGCAGCAAACTGGATAGAATTGGAGACTATTATTCTAAGTTAAGTAACTCAGGAATGGAAAACCAAACATAGTTTGTTCTCTCATACGTGGGAGCTAAGCTATGGGGATGCAAAGGCATAAGAATGATACATTGGACTTTGGGAACTCGGGGCAAAGGTTGGGGGTTGGCGAGGGATAAAAGACTACAAATTGGGTACAGTGTACACTGCTCGGATGGTGGGTACACCAAAATCTTAGAAGTTACCATTAAAGTACTTATTCATGTAACCAAATAATACCTGTTCCCCAAAAACCTATTGAAATTTTAAAAAATACTAAAATTAAAAAAAAAATATATATATATATATATATATATATAAAACAAGAGAAAAAATATACCTCAATAAGGCTGCTTTTTTAAGTGTAAGAAGAGAAAGGAAACCCTCATTGGTCACTTTTGGGGGTTGCGAAGGCACCAATTCATCATTCTGGAAACTGATAATTAAAAGGAAAGAATCAAGTAATGATCTGCCTTTCCTGTACGGACTATATTTCAGGGCGCAGCTTCTCCTGTGGTTCTTTTCAGATGCTACTAAACATTCAGACTCACAAGTTGACCATGAGCCGCACCGGGAATCAGAGCCTCTGGGAAGGTCATAGGGCAGGAACCACAGCTGGCCCACCAGCAGCACCAGGCACTCCCCTTCCTTGGCTATAAGGACGCAAAGGCATAAGAACGATACATTGGACTTTGCCATGCAGCAGCCCTAGGGTCACCCCAGGAGCTGTCCTCTCCCCAGGGAGACCCAACATGGCACAGGAACAGGAACCATGCTAGGGTAGAAGCCTAATGCCCACAGGAACCAATGTCTCTTGAAACAAGTCCACCGATAAGAGATTCCAGAGCTCCGCGAGAATCCCTGCACTCAAGGAAGCTATGCCAGATGGCATTTTCCAAAGAGGGACACAATACTCTTGACCCATATGTTATTTCAGAAACTTGCCACATAGAGAGGTGAATCAAATTTTTACAATAAACATGACTACTGATGTAACTGGTTTTTTTTTGTTTGTTTGTTTGTTTTTGTATTTCAGCTTCTTTTTATTTAGACAAATGCTTACAATTACAGGTCACTCCAAAACTCCCAGACCATGCACGTAAGTAATGATATTTACACATCACCCATAGTGGGAGCTATTGTCTACGGATTTAAATCACCCCATGCCTGGCACAAAGTAGGTACTTGTCTATCTTTGTTCAACTAAGATGTTGTTTTCCCCGTTACGTGTTTTGTGTCTAAAGTATAATTTCATATTTGTGTGATTATTTGATTAATGGCTAATCCCTCCTTTATACTAGAAATGCCTGAGGGTAACACTGTACATCTTTTTCTATTAGTATTTATATCCCCAGAACATATTATATACCATGCCGTCTGGCAAAAAGCTGGCCCTTGTTCTGTTATGAAGATTTAACATACAGTCCTTTAAAATAGTGGAATGGTTTTAGGTACATGCTAAATACCCTAAGCGTTACTGTCATTACTGTTGTTGTTTGTTGCATAAATGAATTATTCATGGGCAATCTTACACCAACCTAATGTAGCAGATAAGGCAGCTTTTACAGTCTATATTTTTAGTAGATTTTATTATTATTATTATTAGACTTTAAGTTCTAGGGTACATGTGCATAACGTGCAGGTTTGTTACATATGTATACTTGTGCCATGTTGCTGTGCTGCACCCATCAACTCGTCAGCACCCATCAACTGGTCATTTACATCAGGTATAACTCCCAGTGCAATCCCTCCCCCCTCCCCCCTCCCCATGATAGGCCCCGGTGTGTGATGTTCCCCTTCCCGAGTCCAAGTGATCTCATTGTTCAGTTCCCACCTATGAGTGAGAACATGCGGTGTTTGGTTTTCTGTTCTTTTGATAGTTTGCTAAGAATGATGGTTTCCAGCTGCATCCATGTCCCTACAAAGGACACAAACTCATCCTTTTTTATGGCTGCATAGTATTCCATGGTGTATATGTGCCACATTTTCTTAATCCAGTCTGTCACTGATGGACATTTGGGTTGATTCCAAGTCTTTGCTATTGTGAATAGTGCCGCAATAAACATACGTGTGCATGTGTCTTTATAGCAGCATGATTTATAATCCTTTGGGTATATACCCAGTAATGGGATGGCTGGGTCATATGGTACCTCTAGTTCTAGATCCTTGAGGAATCGCCATATGATGTAACTGTTTTAATCAATGATAAATGTTAAATAATAATGAAGTGGATACAAAGAAAATACAATAAAATTCACACTATATTTCTAAATTTCAAAGATGCAAATTACAAGCAGAATATAGACTGTAATTCTATTTTTTGGAAAATTTAGAACCACAAAAATAT
Organism: Macaca mulatta; assembly: GCF_049350105.2. Classification (NCBI taxonomy): domain Eukaryota; kingdom Metazoa; phylum Chordata; class Mammalia; order Primates; family Cercopithecidae; genus Macaca; species Macaca mulatta. Next base: position 15,682,387 of record NC_133417.1, read on the forward strand.
TAGTAGTAAATTTTCTTTTTTTGAGAGCACAAGATGATCTCACTGTCACCCAGGCTAGAGCACAGTGCACCATGATAGCTCTCTGCAGCCTCAACCTCCCGACCTCAAGCAATCCTCCACCTCAGCCTCTTGAGTAGCTGGATCTACAGGTGCACACCACCAGGCTTAGCTAACTTTTTAACTTTTTGTAGTGACAGCATCTTGCTGTGTTGTCCTGGCTGGTCTCAACTCCTGGGTTCAAGTAATCCTCCCACATCAGCCGAGCAAAGTGCTGGGATTACAGGCATAAGCCACCACACCCAGGTTATAGTGGGTATTTTGAGATGTTGGTGTTAAGGAAAGAATAAACAATAAAATAGTAAAAAGATACATTGGTAGAAGTAGGCAAATTTTCAAACTCATAATAAGCTATGCTAGTGACAGCATGGTGAGACAGCCACTTTTACATACGGCTGGTGGTAGCATAAACCGGGATGACTTTTCTGGAAAGCAATTTGAAATTATGTATCTAGTCTTTAAAATATCATATCCTTTGCTACGGACTGAATCGTGACCCTCTAACATTTACATGTTGAAGCCCTAACCACCAATGTGACTGTATTTGGAAACTGGGCCTATGAGGAGGTTATGAAGGTTAAATAAGGTCCTAAGGGCGAGGTCTCAATCAGACAGAGATGGTGCCCTTATAGAAGAGGGAGAGGTATCAGAGCCCTCTCTGTGTCATGTGAGGACACGGTGAGAAGGCAGCCGTCTGCAAGTCAGGGAGCAAGCCCTTACCGAAACCAAATCAGCTAGAACCTTGATCTTGGACTTCCCAGCCTCCAAAACTGTGAGAAATAAATTTCTGTTGTTTAAGTCACCTGGTCTATGGTATTTTGTTATGGCAGCCCAAGCTGACTAAGACACTCTTAATTCAAATATATGAGTTCGGGCAGGCACAGTGTCTCACGCTTGTAATTCCAGCACTTTGGGAAGCTGACGTGGGTGGACCACCTGAGTTCAGGAGTTCAAGACCAGCCTGGCCAGTGTGGCAAAACGCTGTCTCCACTAAAAATACAAAAATTAGCCAGGCATGGTGGTGCATCCCTGTAATCCCAGCTACTTGGGAGAGTGAGGCAGGACAATCATTTGAACCCGGGAGGCAGAAGTTTCAGTGAGCCGAGATCAAGCTGCTGCACTGCAGCCTGGGCGACAGAGCGAGGCTCCATCTCAAAAAAAAAAAAAAAAAGCAAATATATGAGTTCTAGGAAATCTTCCAAAGGAAATAACCTGAGATGCAATCAATGGCTGCATATCAAGATGTTTATCACACTATTATTTGTCATAATGAAAAACTAGAAATTTTGTATCAAATATCAATATTATTCTTTATAGTGAAATAGAAAAAAATGGAAGACTATAAACAAAAATTTTAATAGTAGTTTCCTCTGGGTGGTACAAATAAGCATTTTTTTAAATTTCTCATGGGTTCTTTTTTTTTTTTTTCAATTTACTAGTGAATTTCTATAGCCTTTAAAATGTGTAGGGAGAAAGGATTTTTGTAAAAACAGTAGAGATAAGTCAACCACCTCCTCCCACCCCATCCCCCAGGGAACACATACCATCCATTCCCCAGCACCTGACCTATGGGCTCACAGTAGAGCATGCCAATAACAAAGGAAGAACAGCTGCACCTTGTTCATGTAGGAAACGTCTATTAGCTTATCGGAATGCATTCCTCTTACTGGTTTTGCTTCGGGGCCTCCTCTCACATTGGATAGTCAATGGGTGGTGGTGTGGTTGTCAATCAAGGGGCATTATTATCAGTCAGAACCCCAACAGGAAATCAGTGGCACGCTCAAACTGGGTAATTTGAGGAGAGTTTAATAAAAGGATAATCTATAAAGGGATGGATAGTGTTTGAAGAAAACATGAGGGCTAATGTCGTGCCCGTTAGCTAATAATAGGGCAGCGCTGTTGTCACCCTGGCTGAGAGAAGGGCATGGTTATCGGAAGCTGAACGAAGGAAGAGAACTGTGAGGACAAGGGCCCCAGGCAGGAACTATGATTCTGGATTAACAGACAAAGTCACCCCGATCTTACTTTCCTCCCTCCTCAGTCTTTTATCAGTGCTCCTTACTGGCCAGATACATCCAGAAGCTGGAAACCAGCGGAGACCTTTGACGTCATCCTCTAAGGAGACGGAGCAGAATGGAGAAAACTGGGAAGCAGACCTGAAGGCTATGTCTAGCACAGCCCCTGGGGCTCAGGAACCACAGCTCACAGCAAAGCTGAAAATTCAAAGTCTCTTCCTGGAATTCAGCTTCCAAGCTCTTGGTACAGGCATACTTCATTTTATGGTGCTTTGTAGATATTTTTTGCTTTGTATTGTTCTTTAGAGACAGGATCTCACTCTTTCTCCTGAGCTGGACTGCAATGGCACAGTCAGAGCTCACTATAACCTCAGATTCCTGAGCTCAAACGATCCTCCAGCCTCAGCCTCCCAAGGAGCTAGTTAGGTTTTGAAGGGAAGGCGAGGGACACCCACACAGAGAGGGCAGCTCAACAGCAAATGCAGGCTTTATGCCCCCATAAAACCTACCAAAGTGGGGAACCATCCTAATGCCAGTGCCCA